>NC_053041.3:622508571-623801292 GCF_002575655.3 Aegilops tauschii subsp. strangulata | reverse complement strand
GCCACAATCACTAGTTTCGCATGTACGGAATGATGCTATCGCAGCCGTCCTCGGAGGAGTGCCTTGTTAAGGAGGAGCTAGGAGTCGTTGAGGACGAGACGGAATGGGGTGGGGGGGGGGGGGGGGGGGGGGGGGGCGTTGATGTCGCTCGATGTTCCGGGGTAGTAGTTTTTCTAAATGTTGTTATTTTTAGGGATCTTCTGCCATGTAAAAATTAATTTTGCTAGTCGCCAAACTGTGTGCCCCGCATGGGCTAGTGTATTTTTAGACGGGTGTATATTAAGTTATACTTTTACTATTTATTATTTTAACACAGTACAGACACAAGCGTTCATACATACGCGCATACACTCACCCTATGAACGTACATACGCACATCCTACCCCTATGAGCACCTTCGAGAGACTGAGCCGACATATCATCTTGAGATTTAAGATGTAGCGCCTCGTCTCGACGGGAATGTCTCGTCCCACTGAAAGTGCATCACCAGAAATCCTGAAATAAATTCAGGAATAATGCAAGCACCAGGACTTGAACCCTGGTGGGTTGGGATGCCATTTTCCCTCTAACCATCCAACCACAGGTTGATTCGCTGCCTGTACTAATTGTTATTGTTTGCAATGTTTGTTAGAAACAAATGTTTAAATAGTAAATTAATCACCGAAAATAATAATACGCAACAATGCAGATTGTCCACCTCGTGGCAGAAATGATCTACTTTAAAAGAATAATAATCATACAATTTACATACCAATTTTGTTATGCTAATATTATTGTCTTGTTATAGTTTTTTAGAACTGATTGGTAGCTCTGTATTCACACTATATACATGTCAATGGAAAGAGAGGAAAGTACACAACAGCATGATGATATACACAAATATCTTCACTTGTGTATATACTAACGAGTCTCCCCGAGCCCTAAAGTATTAGGTAACATACCTTACCCTGTGAAGGATGACCATATTTACCATCACAAAAAGTATAATATTTTTTATTCATTAATAGAGTAAGTCAAAATCTTGTAAGCCTAGTGACACTAATATATCATCATATTGAACGAAAACATTGAACGTCTCCTATGAGATTGGTTCAAAAAGTGAAGAACGAAACTCATTTCGAAGTTTCAAAAAGATGTACATGTAGATGCATGTACTGCGTAACTTTAAAGTTCTTTAAAATATATGTTTATTTGTATGATACACTCAAACAAAAATGCATGCATCGCTTGTATCTGCTATTTTGTACTATAGATCCATGCATTAGTTAGTTTTTTCCTAAAGTCCAGCTAAAAACATTTTTAGTCAACTGTTATTATCAAATCTAAAGGAGCAATTTGAATTATTATTTTGGATTTTTTGGCAATTTGGAGTCTGGAAGCAAAATGTTTGCACTCGTTTGTGTTTCAATTTTGTACGAAAGGTAATGAAGACACAACACTAATCAAACATGTAGAACAGTTAGTTTTTTTATCACAAATATAGCATCATATATCATAGTGTACATACACCCAATCAAATTGTAACAATGGATAACTTCTAGTCGGGCCAAACATATTCATATGCACAATAATTTATAAGGAAGCCTACTGATTTTAATAAGCGTGCACACTTTATTTTTCTAGACTCTAGAGTCCATTGCTTCCAAGATCTCATCCTCCGCATGTGCAACAAGATGAAAGTCATGGATGGTCGTCCAAAGGGCCACAAACTGGCGGATGTGTCCCATGGTGAAGTTTGCCGATAACTTGACCATGGAAACCCAAGCATGACCGGGAGCGCTGCCTTGATTTTCCAAAAAAAAACGATGAAACCTCAAAATTGAGGGGCGCAATCTCCTTGGGCTTCCGGTTATTGATCCATGGCGCATCCCAAAATGGCGTCTTCGCGTCATTCCCAATGATGTTAAGATCTTACTCGTCACAAGGGTTGCCCATGCCAACCCATAATTGAGGGCTCCGTCCACTCGAACCAAGGGCATCTTAGGCAGAGAGATCTTGCGCATTTTATGGTGTTAAGCACACCAGGACCTCCATGCTCAAAAGGTCGGCAAACAAAATCCCAATTTACTTTGCACTTGGCCCGTTGTCTTGTCCAAGATAGACCATAGGAAGGCACGCTCAAGCTTGTTGTCTGCATCTGAAAATGGCAACAGAAATTGGTTGATGTGATTATCATACCGAGGTTTGAAGATGTAGGTGTGTGTTATAACACGACATAAAAAGACTTGAAAATAAAGTATGACAAGTGTCTATGAACGGAAAAAAAATTATGTGTTTCTATAAGATTGCAACCACTTGTTTAATCTTAGAAGACAAATGGCTCATATTCCTCGTGAACTTTCATAGGTCCACTCTGTTTCACAACTTACAGAAGTGGGTGGTAGCAATTACTCTCGATGTGCCTTACAAAAATGGCGACTTTGAACTAAACACCGAGAAACATACAAACATTACACATGATCAATCAGGGCCGTAACGAGAGAAATCAGCGGACGGATATATTCTAACATTGCCATTTACCAGGACTTGAATCCTGATGGGCTGAGAATACCACTATCCCTATAACCATCTAACCACTGGTTGGTTCGCAGCATGTCTCGAATCTGGTGTGGTACGTAATGCATGACATGTCACCCAGATACGATCAGAAGCAACGTATTCACGCCAATAATTTTTGGAATTAGTGCCAAACGTATAGAGAAAACTTACAAGTACTAGTAGTTTTCAAGAGGACTTTGTCAGCTTTGACAGGTGCTGTGCTGTCTGTATACCGACAAATTAGAGCCTAACCTCTACAAACGCGTTGTCAAATTGGTATATCTACGCAACCTGGCCACCTCAACTAAAGTTAGTTCTTTCTTTTCTTTTAAAAAAACTGCAATTTTAAACTTTTCCTCAATCTGACCCGGTTCGACCAGATTGTAGAAAAAGTTAGAGCAACTCCAACTAGACGATCCATTTCCTCCGTGCACGTTCATTTGGGTCGCCGCGGATCAAAACGCCTGCCCAACGCACGGACCCAAACCCAAAACGCGTCATCTTCATGTCCGCACCGACCCATATCAAAGTCAAATTTGGGCCTGAAATGCGTCGGCGCGGACACGAAGCGGACGCGCCGCGCGCCCCTCGGTGTCCGCCATGGTCCCACATGGCGGCCAGCCAACGATCGAACGCGGTCATATTAATAGCGCCCATCAATCGGGCCCACGCGTCAGCCAGTGGAAGTGTCTAGAGCCTATCCTTTTTTAATCCACGCGTGGGGGTGGGGGGTCCCGGTGCACCAATGAGGAGGAGCGCGCTCGCCTCGCTGCACTGCCGCCAGAGGAGGCAGCCCAGGCGGCCTATCAAGCTGCGTTCAGCTAGGCTGGGCCGCCTCCCTTCTTCATCGACCTCACCGGCGGCGACGACGACGGCAAGGGCAAGGGCAAGGCGGACGACTAGGGCAGCATACGGGCAGTTTTTTCTTAATGTTTAGTTATTGTTTAAGAGGACTTTGGCCGGTGTTGACCGGTCACTTATGTTTAGGTCAAAACTAGATATGCCTTCCGTTGGGCACATCTGCTGACCCAAATTAAAAAGTAAATAAAGCGCGCGTCCATTTGGATGGGCCGGTTGGAGTTGCTCGGAGGGTCCCATGTCACAGTGGTAGCAGACGGATGAGGCAACGAGACCTACATAGAGTGCCTGTCTATCTTTGGGTGTACATGATGGGGCACTGGTACCGCATCACAAGGCAGATTACCAAAAGGTGAATATTCCAGCTGGTTGGAGACCGTGTGCTTTCAAGCTAGCTTTCATGCGTAGACCGGACATGTGACTTTCCTTTACAGCAGCAGCCCGCCAGACCGATCGATCCCTGTGTTTTCCAGCAGTAGAATCTCTGAATGATTAATAATCTCCCAGACATGAGTTTCAGAACAGGGGATTTCCTTTTCCTCTTTTTCCAACTCTGCAGGAACTAATTCGTTTGTTGGTTGTGAGAATTTCTGCAGCCACTGCAAGCGAATGACCTTGATTTTCTCTCGGGACAAATCGTGGTATAGTATCAGTACTGCTCAGCAGATTAGTTTGCAGAGTCTGGTTGTGGCGTGCGGGCAGAGCTAGCTAGCTGCTGACCAGCCGTGGTGGAGTGTCTTTGCTGAGAAGCTATGTACTATCTGTTGCCGAAGAGTGCGGCATCTGGCGCCGCCGCTGGCCACATGTTTTTTGTTAGAAAAACTGTAAGGGAACCGTCTACAGTATAATTGGTGCAACGTACCCAAATTGCAAATATCATGCCTTGAACCTAGATGGGTGGGAAGGCATCAACCCCTCCCCACCACTAGGCTATGCCTTAGTCTGCCGCTGGCCACATGTTGCTGACGAGACGACCCATCTTGATCTTGCAGGAAAATGGACACAAGCAAGCATGTTGCTGGTCAGCTTGTTTGGTTTGATCGATCAGTGGCGACACAAGATAGTGCCAACTTACTTGGCACCCGACTGTGAAAACCAAGGTGCCAATTCTCTCTCTATGGACTCTCTCATGATTACCTGCCATCGCACCACATGCGCTGTCTCACTGTTGTACAAGGGGCCAGTAAGTACAATCATGGATTTGGTGCTTTGGTTGAAATGAAGAATGCTGCTTCCTCCATTTCATAATATAAGAATGTTTTTTATCCTAGTACATCCATCGTTATATGCACCAACACCGATGATCAAATGGTTATGTCATCTTAATAAAAAGTGCTCAAGTTTCAAAAGCAGGTCAAGGCATGCTATCCACAGTAGCACAGTGGTATATCTTTCTTTTTTTGAAAGGACAGTGGTATATCTTCTTTACCACTTTGCATAGCCCCACTCAAACACATATAAATTTTGGGCCCCTTTATCCGCCGTCCGGTCGCCAGGGAGGAAGGCTCCAGCGATCGTTTCGTTTGCTGGCTGGTCGATCCACCAGCGAACGTTTTTGTTCGCTGGGGAGGTCGCAATTGAGCGAACCAACAGCCCCCTCCCGGCTACCAGGCCTCCAGACCTAAGTGCAAGATTAGATCTGGAAAAATAAAAAATGCCATGCTGTAAAAATTAGAGAACATTTCTTTTTTATAGAACAAAAAAATGCCATAATTGAAGAAAATGTCATCTCTTAATAAACAATAAATGTCATCTCTTAACACAAAAATGCCATTTCTTATAAAAAAATAATAAATGCCATCTCTAAATATAAAAATGCCATCTCTTAACACTAAAATGTAATCTCTTATAAAAATATAAAAATGCTATCTCTAAATATAAAAAAGCCATCTCTTAAATAATAAAAATGCCATCTCTTGTAAAAAATAAAAAAGTTCATCTCTTAATATAAAAAATGCCATCTCTTAATTTACAGAAAAATGCCATCTCTTAACACAAAAATGCCATCTCTTATAAAAAAAGTTTTTAAAAAATCCATCTCTTAATAAAAAAATGCCATCTCTTAATAACAAAAAATACCATCTCTTAATATTAAAATGCCATCTCCTAATAATGAAAAATTACATGATCACACCTTAGTACTCTTTGGGTGTTAATCACATAGCGACGTGAACTAGATTACTGACTCTAGTAAACCCTTTGGGTGTTGGTCACATATCGATGTGAACTATGGGTGTTAACCACATAAAGATGTGAACTATTGATGTTAAATCACATGGCAATGTGAACTAGATTATTGACTCTAGTGCAAGTGGGAGACTGAAGGAAATATGCCCTAGAGGCAGTAATAAAGTTATTATTTATTTCCTTATATCATGATAAATGTTTATTATTCATGCTAGAATTGTATTAACCGGAAACATGATACATTTGTGAATACATAGACAAACAGAGTGTCACTAGTATGCCTTTACTTGACTAGCTCGTTAATCAAAGATGGTTATGTTTTCTAGCCATAGACATGAGTTGTCATTTGATTAACGGGATCACATCATTAGGAGAATGATGTGATTGACTTGACCCATTCCGTTAGCTTAGCATGATCGTTTAGTATGTTGCTATTGCTTTCTTCATGACTTATACATGTTCCTATGACTATGAGATTATGCAACTCCCGTTTACCGGAGGAACACTTTGTGTGCTACCAAACGTCACAACGTAACTAGGTGATTATAAAGGTGCTCTACAGGTGTCTCCGAAGGTACTTGTTGGGTTGGCGTATTTCGAGATTAGGATTTGTCACTCCGATTGTCGGAGAGGTATCTCTGGGCCCACTCGGTAATGCACATCACTATAAGCCTTGCAAGCATTGTAACTAATGAGTTAGTTGCGGGATGATGTATTACGGAACGAGTAAAGAGACTTGCCGGTAACGAGATTGAACTAGGTATTGAGATACCGACGATCGAATCTCGGACAAGTAACATACCGATGACAAAGGGAACAACATATGTTGTTATGCGGTTTGACCGATAAAGATCTTCGTAGAATATGTGGGAGCCAATATGAGCATCCAGGTTCCGCTATTGGTTATTGACCGGAGACGTGTCTCGGTCATGTCTACATAGTTCTCGAACCCGTAGGGTCCGCACGCTTAAAGTTCGATGACGATTTGTATTATGAGATCGGGGACATGACGAGGAGTCTCGAAATGGTCGAGACGTAAAGATCGATATATTGGACAACTATATTCGGACATCGGAAAGGTTCCGAGTGATTCGGGTATTTTCGGAGTACTGGGGAGTTACGGGAATTCACCGGGAGAAGTATTGTGCCTTATTGGGCCATACGGGAATAGAGGAGAGAGGCCAAAAGGAAGGAGGCCCCCCCCCCCTCTGGTCCGAATTGGACAAGGGGTGCAGCCCCCTTTTCCTTCTCCCTCTCCCCCTCTTTCCTTTTCTCCTACTCCGGAAAGGAAAGTGGAATCCTACTAGGACTTGGGAGTCCTAGTAGGACTCCCCACATTTGGCGCGCCCCCTCTAGGGCCGGCTTCTCCTTTGCTCCTTTATATACGGGGGCAAGGGGGCACCCCATAGACACAACAATTGATCTCTTGATCTCTTAGCCGTGTGCGGTGCCCCCCTCCACCATATTCCACCTCGGTCATATCGTAGCGGTGCTTAGGCGAAGCCCTGCATCGGTAGCAACATCATCACCGTCACCACGCCGTCGTGCTGACGGAACTCTCCCGTGAAGCTCTGCTGGATCGGAATTCGCGGGACGTCATCGAGCTGAACGTGTGCTGAACTCGGAGGTGCCGTACGTTCGGTACTTGGATCGGTCGGATCGTGAAGACGTACGACTACATCAACCGCGTTGTGCTAACGCTTTCGCTTTCGGTCTACGAGGGTACGTGGACAACACTCTCCCCTCTCGTTGCCATGCATCACCATGATCTTGCGTGTGCGTACGAATTTTTTTTCAAATTACTACGTTCCCCAACAGTGGCATCCGAGCCAGGTTTTATGCGTAGATGTTATATGCACGAGTAGAACACAAGTGAGTTGTGGGCGATACAAGTCATACTGCTTACCAGCATGTCATACTTTGGTTCGACGGTATTGTTGGATGAAGCGGCCCGGACCGACATTACGCGTACGCTTACGCGAGACTGGTTCTACCCACGTGCTTTGCACATAGGTGGCTGGCGGGTGTCAGTTTCTCCAACTTTAGTTGAACCGAGTGTGGCTACGCCCGGTCCTTGAGAAGGTTAAAACAGCACTAACTTGACAAACTATCGTTGTGGTTTTGATGCGTAGGTAAGAACGGTTCTTGCTCAGCCCGTAGCAGTCACGTAAAACTTGCAACAACAAAGTAGAGGACGTCTAACTTGTTTTTGCAGGGCATGTTGTGATGTGATATGGTCAAGGCATGATGCTATATTTTATTGTATGAGATGATCATGTTTTGTAACCGAGTTATCGGCAACTAGCAGGAGCCATATGGTTCTCGCTTTATTGTATGCAATGCAATCGCCCTGTAATTGCTTTACTTTATCACTAAGCGGTAGCGATAGTCGTAGAAGCAATAGTTGGCGAGACGACAATGATGCTACGATGGAGATCAAGGTGTCGCGCCGGTGACGATGGTGATCATGACGGTGCTTCGGAGATGGAGATCACAAGCACAAGATGATGATGACCATATCATATCACTTATATTGATTGCATGTGATGTTTATCTTTTATGCATCTTATTTTGCTTAGATCGACGGTAGCATTATAAGATGATCTCTCACTAAATTTCAAGGTATAAGTGTTCTCCCTGAGTATGCACCGTTGCGAAAGTTCTTCGTGCTGAGACACCACGTGATGATCGGGTGTGATAAGCTCTAAGTTCCAATACAACGGGTGCAAAACAGTTGCACACGCGGAATACTCAGGTTAAACTTGACGAGCCTAGCATATGCAGATATGGCCTCGGAACACTAGAGACCGAAAGGTCGAGCGTGAATCATATAGTAGATATGATCAACATAGTGATGTTCACCATTGAAAACTACTCCATCTCATGTGATGATCAGACATGGTTTAGTTGATTTGGATCACGTGATCACTTAGATGATTAGAGGGATGTCTATCTAAGTGGGAGTTCTTGAGTAATATGATTAATTGAACTTTAATTTATCATGAACTTAGTCCTGATAGTATTTGCATATCTATGTTGTAGATTAATAGCTCGCGTTTAGCTCCCCTGTTTTATTTTGATATGTTCCTAGAGAAAACTGAGTTGAAACATGTTAGTAGCAATGATGCGGATTGGATCCGTGATCTGAGGATTATCCTCATTGCTGCACAGAAGAATTATGTCCTTGATGCACCGCTAGGTGACAGACCTATTGCAGGAGCAGATGCAGACGTTATGAACGTTTGGCTAGCTCGATATGATGACGACTTGATAGTTTAGTGCACCATGCTTAACGGCTTAGAATCGGGACTTCAAAGACGTTTTGAACATCATGGACCATGTGAGATGTTCCAGGAGTTGAAGTTAATATTTCAAGCAAATATCGGAGTTGAGAGATATGAAGTCTCCAACAAGTTCTATAGCTAAAAGATGGAGGAGAATAACTCAAGCAGTGAGCATGTGCTCAGATTGTCTGGGTACTACAATCGCTTGAATCAAGTGGGAGTTAATCTTCCAGATAAAATAGTGATTGATAGAATTCTCTAGTCACCATCACCAAGTTAGTAGAACTTCGTGATGAACTATAATATGCAAGGGATGACGAAAACAATTCCCAAGCTCTTCGCGATGCTAAATCGGCGAAGGTATAAATCAAGAAAAACATCAAGTGTTGATGGTTGACAAGACCACTAGTTTCAAGAGAAAGGGCAAAGGGAAGAAGGGGAACTTCAAAAAGAACGGCAAGCAAGTTGCTGCTCAAGTGAAGAAGCCCAAGTCTGGACCTAAGCCTGAGACTAAGTGCTTCTACTCCAAAGGGACTGGTCACTAGAAGCAGAACCACCCCAAGTATTTGGCGGATAAGAAGGATGGCAAAGTGCACAAGCTATATTTGATATACATGTTATTGATGTGTACCTTACTAGTGTTTATAGTAGCCCCTGGGTATTTGATACTTGTTCGGTTACTAAAAATTAGTAACTCCAAATAGGAGTTACAGAATGAACAGAGACTAGTTAAGGGTGAAGTGACGATGTGTGTTGGAAGTGGTTCCAAGATTGATATGGATCATCATCGCACACTCCCTCTACTTTCGGGATTAGTGTTGAACCTAAATAAGTGTTATTTGGTGTTTGCATTGAGCATAAATATGATTTGATCATGTTTATTGCAATACGGTTATTCATTTAAGTTAGAGAACAATTGTTGTTCTGTTTACATGAATAGAACCTTCTATGGTCATACACACCAACGAAAATGGTTTGTTGGATCTCGATCGTAGTGATACACATATTCATAATATTGAAGCCAAAAAGATGCAAAGTTAATAATGATAGTGCAACTTATTTGTGGCACTGCCGTTTAGGTCATATTTGTGTAAAGCGCATGAAGAAACTCCATGCTGATGGGCTTTTGGAATCACTTGATTATGAATCACTTGATGCTTGTGAACCATGCCTCTTGGGAAGATGACTAAAACGCCGTTCTTCGGAACAATGGAGCAAGCAACAGATTTGTTGGAAATCATACATACTGATGTATGTGGTCCGATGGATATTGAGGCTCGCAGCGGGTATCATTATTCTCTGACCTTCACAAATGATTTGAGCAGATATGGGTATATCTACTTAATGAAACAGAAGTCTGAAACATTTGAAAAGTTCATATAATTTCAGAGTGAAGTGGAAAATCATCGTAATAAGAAAATAAAGTTTCTACGATCTGATCGTGGAGAAGAATATTTGAGTTACGAGTTTGGTCTTCATTTGAAACAATGCGGAATAGTTTCGCAACTCACGCCACCCGGAACACCACAGCGTAATGGTGTGTCCGAACATCATAACCGTACTTTACTAGATATGGTGTGATCTATGATGTCTCTTACTGATTTACCGCTATCATTTTGGGGTTATGCATTAGAGATAGCTGCATTCACGTTAAATAGGGCACCATCTAAATCCGTTGAGACAACACCGTATGTACTGTGGTTTGGCAAGAAACCAAAATTGTCGTTTCTTAAAGTTTGGGGTTACGATGCTTATAAGAAAAAGTTTCATTCTGATAAGCTCAAACCCAAATCGGAGAAATGTGTCTTCATAGGATACCCAAAGGAGACAGTTGGGTACACCTTCTATCACGGATCCTAAGGCAAGTTATTCGTTGCTAAGAATGGATCCTTTCTAGAGAAGAAGTTTCTCTCGAAAGAAGTGAGTGGGAGGAAAGTAGAACTTGATGAGGTAATTGTACCTGCTCCCTTATTGGAAAGTAGTTCATCACAGAAATCTGTTCCTGTGACTACTACACGAACTAGTGAGGAAGCTAATGATGATGATCATGTAACTTCAGATAAAGTTACTACCGAACCTCGTAGGTAAACCGGAGTGAGATCCGCACCAGAGTGGTATGGTAATCCTGTTCTGGAGGTCATGTTACTTGACCATGACGAACCTACGAACTATGAGGAAGCGATGATGAGCCCAGATTCCGCAAAAATGGCTTGAGGCCATGAAATCTGAGATGGGATCCATGTATGAGAACAAAGTGTGGACTTTGGTTGACTTGCCCGATGATCGCCAAGCCATAGAAAATAAATGGATCTTCAAGAGGAAGACGGACGCTGATAGTAGTGTTACTATCTACAAAGCTAGACTTGTCGAAAAAAAGGTTTTTTGACAAAGTTCAAGGTGTTGACTATGATGAGATTTTCTCACTCATAGTGATGCTTAAGTCTGTCCGAATCATGTTAGCAAATTGCCACATTTTATGAAATCTGGCAAATGGATGTCAAAACTACATTCCTTAATGGATTTCTTAAAGAAGAGTTGTATATGATGCAACCATAAGGTTTTGTCAATCCTAAAGGTGCTAACAAAATGTGCAAGCTCCAGCGATCCATCTATGGACTGGTGCAAGCATCTTGGAGTTGGAATATACGCTTTGATGAGTTGATCAAAGCATATAGTTTTATACAGACTTGTGGTGAGGCCTGTATTTACAAGAAAGTGAGTGGGAGCACTACAGCATTTCTGATAAATATATATGAATGACATATTGTTGATCGAAAATAATATAGAATTTTCTGGAAAGCATAAAGGAGTATTTGAAAGGAGTTTTTCAAAGAAAGACTTCGGTGAAGCTGCTTACATATTGAGCATCAAGATCTATAGAGATAGATCAAGACGCTTGATAAGTTTTTTTAATGAGTACATACCTTGACAAGATTTTGAAATAGTTCAAAATGAAACAGTCAAAGAAAGAGTTCTTGCATGTGTTACAAGGTGTGAAATTGAGTAAGACTCAAAGCTCGACCACGGCAGAAAATAGAAAGAGAATGAAAGTCATTCCCTATGCCTCAGCCATAGGTTCTATAAAGTATGCCATGCTGTGTACCAGATCTATTGTATACCCTACCACTGAGTTTGGCAAGGGAGTACAATAGTGATCTAGGAGTAGATCACTGGACAGCGGTCAAAATTATCCTTAGTGGAATAAGGATATGTTTCTCGATTATGGAAGTGACAAAAGGTTCGTCGTAAAGGGTTACATCGATACAAGTTTTGACACTGATCCAGATGACTCTAAGTCTCAATCTGGATACATATTGAAAGTGGGAGCTATTAGCTAGAGTAGCTCCTTGCAGAGCGTTATAGACATAGAAATTTGCAAAATACTTACGGATCTGAATACGACAGACCCGTTGACTAAAATTATCTCACAAGCAAAACATGATCACACCTTAGTACTCTTTGGGTGTTAATCACATAGCGACGTGAACTAGATTACTGACTCTAGTAAACCCTTTGGGTGTTGGTCACATATCGATGTGAACTATGGGTGTTAACCACATAAAGATGTGAACTATTGATGTTAAATCACATGGCGATGTGAACTAGATTATTGACTCTAGTGCAAGTGGGAGACTGAAGGAAATATGCCCTAGAGGCAATAATAAAGTTATTATTTATTTCCTTATATCATGATAAATGTTTATTATTCATGCTAGAATTGTATTAACCGGAAACATGATACATGTGTGAATACATAGACAAACAGAGTGTCACTAGTATGCCTCTACTTGACTAGCTCGTTAATCAAAGATGGTTATGTTTCCTAGCCATAGACATGAGTTGTCATTTGATTAACGGGATCACATCATTAGGAGAATGATGTGATTGACTTGACCCATTCCGTTAGCTTAGCATGATCGTTTAGTATGTTGCTATTGCTTTCCTCATGACTTATACATGTTCCTATGACTATGAACTTATGCAACTCCCGTTTACCGGAGGAACACTTTGTGTGCTACCAAAGGTCACAACGTAACTGGGTGATTATAAAGGTGCTCTACAGGTGTCTCCGAAGGTACTTGTTGGGTTGGCGTATTTCGAGATTAGGATTTGTCACTCCGATTGTCGGAGAGGTATCTCTGGGCCCACTTGGTAATGCACATCACTATAAGCTTTGCAAGCATTATAACTAATGAGTTAGTTGCGGGGTGATGTATTACGGAACGAGTAAAGAGACTTGCCGGTAACGAGATTGAATTAGGTAATGAGATACCGACGACCGATTCTCGGACAAGTAACATACCGATGACAAAGGGAACAACGTATGTTGTTATGCGGTTTGACCGATAAAGATCTTCGTAGAATATGTGGGAGCCAATATGAGCATCCAGGTTCCGCTATTGGTTATTGACCGGAGACGTGTGTCGGTCATGTCTACATAGTTCTCGAACCCGTAGAGTCTGCACGCTTAAAATTCGATGACGATTTGTATTATGAGTTATGTGATTTTATGTACCGAAGGTAGTTCGGAGTCCCGGATGAGATCGGGGACATGACGAGGAGTCTCGAAATGGTCGAGACGTAAAGATCGATATATTGGAGGACTATATTCGGACATCGGAAAGGTTCTGAGTGATTAGGGTATTTTCGGAGTACTGGGGAGTTACGGGAATTCACCGGGAGAAGTATTGGGCCTTATTGGGCCATACGGGAATAGAGGAGAGAGGCCAAAAGGAAGGAGCCCCCCTCTGGTCCGAATTGGACAAGGGGTGCAGCCCCCTTTTCCTTCTCCCTCTCCCCCTCTTTCCTTCTCTCCTACTCCGGAAAGGAAAGGGGAATCCTACTAGGACTTGGGAGTCCTAGTAGGACTCCCCACACTTGGCGCGCCCCCTCTAGGGCCGGCCTCTCCCTTGCTCCTTTATATATGGGGGCAAGGGGGCACCCCATAGACACAACAATTGATCTCTTGATCTCTTAGTCGTGTGCGGTGGCCCCCTCCACCATATTCCACCTCGGTCACATCGTAGCGGTGCTTAGGCGAAGCCCTGCATCGGTAGCAACATCATCACCGTCACCACACCGTCGTGCTGACGGAACTCTCCCATGAAGCTCTGCTGGATCGGAGTTCGCGGGACGTCATCGAGCTGAACGTGTGCTGAACTCAGAGGTGCCGTACGTTCGGTACTTGGATCGGTCGGATCGTGAAGACGTACGACTACATCAACCGCGTTGTGCTAACGCTTCCGCTTTCGGTCTACGAGGGTACGTGGACAACACTCTCCCCTCTCGTTGCTATGCATCACCATGATCTTGCGTGTGCGTAGGATTTTTTTTTTTGAAATTACTACGTTCCCCAATAGTCACCTATTCCAGCGATCCTATATGACGTTCGGTGTAAAATCCCCCCTGGCTGACAATTGCCAGTTAACATTTCCGTAAGAAAAAGGTGAAAAACGTTCTAGGTGTTGGAATTTATGGTACCAGTGCCCTGGTCAAATTTTGTGGCCCTGCTGGATATTTTTCATGGGGCCACCCCTCTTACTTTGGATACCTAGAGCAGGCAAGGCATGTTATTTCCTATAATTGCTCTTGGAGTCCAAGCACATCTACTCACTCATGACGTCTGTGGTGTTCTAGACAGACGGGGAAAATCAATGGTTCAAAATTTCAAGGAAATTGTATAACCATGAGGATGTCCCCTGGGTGGAGCTGATTTGGAGCGCGTATTACAGAAACAAAATCCCTCATGCAACTGACGCCGTTGGTTCTTTCTGGTGGAAAGATGTAATGCAGCTCAATGGGGTCTTTCGTGGGATCACCAGGGTCATCCCAGGCGATGGTTCTAGCTCTCTGTTCTGGAAAGATGTCTGGCTTGAAGGCGACGATGATGCTCCAATCATGGAAGTGTACCCGCGGGCTTTCTCCTTCTGCCTGAATGGGGATGTTTCCGTTGCTAGGGTTCTCACTGCCACTGATCCGGCCACAATCTTTAGCTTACCCCTCTCGACCCAGGCAAGGGAGGAGGTCAGACAAATCCAGCAGGCCTCGATGCATGTGTGTGTGGCCGATGGCCGCCATGACACCTGGAAATGCACGCTCGGGCGCTTCTCTTCGAAAAAAATTCTATGATCATTGTTACAAGGAGATCGTGGCTGATGAAGCTTTTCGTTGGCTTTGGAAGGCCAAGACCCCGATCAAGTTTAAAATGTTTGGGTGGTTGCTTCTAGTGGATCGATTGAATACCAGAAATATGCTTAAACGTAGACACTTTGCTGTCACGGGGAACAATTGTTCCTGCATGTTCTGTCAAAGCCCCCCCCCCCCCCCCCCCCCGAGGAAACCGTTGAACACTTGTTCTTCTTATGCCCCTTTAGTCAACAGTGCTGGAGTAAGGCTGGATTGACCTGGCCGATCAGAGGCAGTAGAATAGCACTGCTACATGGGGGCAGAGAGACCTGGCGACAGCCTCTCTTCATGGACATTTTTCTGTTGGCTGCTTGGAGTTTATGGATGGAGAGAAACAATCAACATTTCAGAGGGATACATCACTCATTCGGGTCATGGTTGGCTAGATTCAAAAATCTCTTAGAGCTACTGATCCATAACTGCAGAGAGAAACTTCATCCTTTCCTGTCTAGTTACATTGTAAACTTGGGACATTAGTGCTGTAGCTACACTAGCCCACACGGCCGGGGGACCGTTTAAACCCCTTGTTGTAACAACTATGTAACTGATCCTTTGTGAGTAATACAAAAGTCAATGGGAGCCTCTCCCACTGTCGTTCACTTTCAAAAAAAATTCAAGGAATTTTACACAAACCTATATAGAACATATTAAGAAAATGAAGAACAATTTTAAAAGTGGACACAATTCATATTGTTCTCTTTATTCAAAATATAAGACAATAAACCACCCGCATTCCTCCGTGTGCTCCCTCCAAACATATCTTGTGCGGTTGTACCACATGTAATAATGCCCCTTAGTAGGAATAGTGTCTCACATGTTCTCTCCCATCTCGATGGTGCGTCTAACTTTGTCGGAGGGCGTGTGGAGGTGTGTCTCTGTTGGATCTCAAGGGATTCAGTCAGTGCTAGTCTTTGATGGATATGGTCTTCGTTCATCTTCGTTTGGGTGTTTACAGGCTTGATCCTTCCGATATATGACTTTCTTCATTGGCGATGGTTGCTCTCTAATGTGTTGGTTCTATGGGGTCTTAGCAAGACAACTTCCCAAAATGTTTAGTACAACAAGGTTTGCCCGACTCTGGCGGGAGAGCGATGACGGCGACAAGGTGGTCCACAGACCTGGTTGTAATTTTTATTACCTCTGGTGTTCTTTGTACTGCCATGACTGAAGATGAATATATTAGAAATTTCCCACACAAAAAAGTCAATATGGATGAAACTAACCCCATTGAACATGCCCAGTCTCCACACTTTCGTTCTTTATTCCCTTGGCTTTATCCCCTATCAGACGAATCACCTCCTCTTCCTCTGAAAATCCCGATAGAAATCTACATCACCGAGCTACTCACCTCGCGCAACGCGGCCATTTTTTCTTCGAAGAGACCGTTTGGGGGGGTGCTCGAGGTGGCGTCGTGGAAGCAATCATGAGGCGATGGACGGAGGAGGTGAGGATTGAAAAAGAGGCAATGGCAAACGAGCAAGCAGCCAGGATTCAACCGGCGGTGGGGGTGGGGGTGGTGGGGGGAGGTTATGTACAAAGGAGACGAAGGCGAACGTGCAGGAAAATGGTATATGTGGTTGAAACCATACACACTTTACAGAGGAACCGAGGGACTATATATGTTGCAAACTCTCATATAAGTCCGTTCATTCAAAATCACTTAAAAAGAATTATTCAACCAGTATAAATACAATCAAACCTAAGTTTCATTAAAAAGGCAAAAATTATACCATATTGACAGTTGATGAATAGATCGGAAGTATTTCCCCTAATCCATGCCATGCAAAAAAAAGTATTTCTCCTAAAAAACCCTAGGTTTCGTAAAAAAGGCAAAAATTATACCAAAAGGAAAAGGAAAACCGAAGGCAGCAAGGGAAAAGGTAACGGGCGGCGAGCCGAGGAAATCCTTTCCATATAAACCGCTCTCCACCGCTCAACCGCCGCCCTCTTCTTCCTCCCCAAGCACGCTCCCCCCTCCCCCTCTTTCCCCTCCTCGCACCACCCAACCTCCAGTGCAGGTCTGCTCATGTCGCCTCCTCGAATCCACCTCTCCGGAATCACTCCAGCAGCCGCAGCCGCAGCCGATTCATAGGTTTCTTTCTTTAGTACTTTCTTGACCAAGCAAGCCCAATTCGCCGACACCACTTAGGATTCAGATTAGAGGCGGGGAAAAGCGGAAAAGGCAGACGGAGAAGACGACAGGTGAGCCCCCCGTCTACTCCTTCTGTGGATTCAAGATTCTCCGCTGATGCAGGTTCTTTACCCTTTTATTATTGTACTTTTATGCCGGCTGTCTGAGTGATTCTCGCCGGATTGGCCGAGCGGTTCTTGCTCTCCGTGGCCGGATTCTTGATTTTGTCCTTGATCCAGGCCAGGCCGTTGACCTGTGCGAGATTGGTTGAGTGATTCTTACGGTTTTTGAGCTTGTGTCTGCGCCTGGCATGCGCTGAATTTTGCGCATCCCCTGCAGCCTGCACCAAGCCCCCAGTTTTACAGTTGAGCGTAAATGTCATAGCAGGGATCTTGTTTCTAGTTGTTCTCCCTTGAGCTGCGCCCAAGAAACAAGAGATTATTGTTGACTAGTGAGAATATAACCTCCCAGCTTACAAGATTTTGGTGATTCTGCAGTCTGTACTCTGTACCTGTTGTTGAGAAACCAATGGTGAATTTTCTGACTGCAGGGATGGCAGACTCCCAGCCCACCGACACCGAATCGTTCGAGTACATGCTGCTGGAGAAGGACCCCGATCACTACCGGACGGTCTTCTCCGGCCCGAGCCAGATAAGCCCGTGGATCGACCCGGCGGTGCTGAATCTGAAGCACCGGATAGGGAGAGGCCCCTTCGGGGATGTGTGGATAGCGACACACCACCAGAGGACGGAGGATTATGACCGGTACCACGAGGTCGCCGTGAAGATGCTGCACCCGGTCAGGGACGACCAGCTGCAGGTGTTCTCGGCGAGGTTCGACGAGGTGTTCGGCAAATGCCAGGGCCTGGGCAATGTCTGCTTCCTACATGGCATCTCGACGCAGAATGGGAGGGTATGTTTTTGTCTGGCATAGCCTTGCTGTTGGGTCGCCTGTGAATGAAAGATGGCGTTGTGGCTTAATTTTTGTTTCATGGATTTTCAGCTTTGCATAGTGATGAAGTTCTATGAAGGATCCGTCGGGGACAAGATGGCTCGGCTTAAAGGTGGAAGGCTCCCTTTGTCAGATGTTTTAAGGTATGGTGGAAGTCTCCACAGTTTTGAACATATTTGATGTCCTGAATACTGAATGTTCGTCGGCTTATCTTAAGAATACAGTTTACCACAGAGGCAAATATACAGTTTTTTAGATGAAGTGTCACCTAAGCATGCAGTTTCCAACTTTCTACCAGTGAACGTGTTGATTGATTAACTGGCAGATCTAGTTTATCACCTTAGTGCAGGCAAATGATCCTGTTGACTTTTGAGAATGCTTATGATGCTCTGTTTAGAGTAGTACATATTTTTATGAATTCTTATAACTTGCAGATATGGCGCTGATTTGGCACGTGGTGTGCTGGACCTACACTCCAGGGGAATATTTGTTCTTAATCTCAAGCCTTGTAATTTTCTCCTTGATGATCATGACCATGCTGTGTTGGGGGATTTTGGGATTCCATCCTTGCTGTTTGGGCTGTCGCTGCCAAACCCAGAGCTTATCCAAAGACTTGGGACTCCAAATTACATGGCCCCAGAGCAATGGCAACCAAACATCAGAGGTCCAATTAGTTACGAGACAGATTCATGGGGCTTTGCCTGCAGCATTCTTGAGATGTTCAGTGGCGTTCAGCCTTGGCGTGGCAAATCACCAGACGAGATTTATCAGTTGGTTGTCCTGAAGAAAGAGAAACCGATATTCCCGTACAATTTACCTGCAGAGGTTGAGAATGTCCTTTCTAGCTGCTTTGAGTACGACTTTCGGGATCGCCCCTTGATGTCAGATATCTTACAAGCATTTGAAAGGTAACATGCTAAAACTCTCTTTCTTCTTCTACCTTATCAACTTGCAGTATTTGGTTAAACTGCCATTGGATGGGTGATTTTACTATGGTTCTTCCCTAAATTTGTTTTCTTTTTTCATTTCTTCAGTGCTAAAGATGTGGATTATGACAACAATGGCTGGGATAGTTCTGAAAACCCAAGGGCAGTAGTGCCAACTCACACTAATTGGTCACACTTCAAGGATAAGCTGCAAGTTGGTGACAAGGTCCGCTCGAGAAAGGTTAAAAACTCTTGTACTCCTGAAACAATGGAAATCCCTGATGGAACCATAGTTGGCATGGAGGATGGAGAACGCGATAGCTACATTCTTGTACGAGTCCATGGAATACATGACCCTCTGAAGGTCCGTTCCTCAGCAGTGGAGAGGGTGACCTATGGTTTCGCTGCCGGAGACTGGGTAAGGCTTAGGGAGGAAGACAAGAAGCGGTCTCAGGTCGGAATTCTTCATAGCATTGACCGTAATGGCACCGTGTATGTTGGTTTGATAGGAATGGACACCCTGTGGAAGGGGGAATATTCAGATCTGCAAATGGCCGAAGCCTACTGCATGGGACAATTTGTGAGGCTGAGAACTAACACTTCAAGCCCCCGGTTTGAATGGCCGCGAAAGAGAGGCGGAGTGTTCGCCATAGGCCGTATTTCACAGATACTCTCGAATGGATGCCTTGCTGTGACCTTCCCTGGCAAATTCAGCCTTGGCGAAGTGTGCAGCTGCTTGGCCGACCCTTCAGAGGTGGAGGTGGTGAGCTTCGACAAGTGCGAGGGCGTTGTGAAGAAGTATGAGCACCTCGAGGACTTCCATTGGGCGGTGAGGCCTCTGTTCATCGCCATAGGTTTCTTTACTGCTATGAAGCTAGGTGTCTTTGTTGGGAAGAGCATCACAAGGCCAAGGAGTCGAAAGGTCGCCAGCGTCTCTGATCAGGGTGCCGATCCTCAGAAAGTTCAGCAGCAAGAAGTGCACAACAGTGTCAGCACGGCATGGCTCCCTCCACCCGTCGCAAACATGCTTTTCGGGGACGGTCCTGCGCCTTCCGGGTAAAACTGCAAAAGCAATGTTCGGCAGAGCCTGAAGTATATCTCGATCATGCGACGCTTTGAACAAGTCGTGCTGTGTATATTTAGGGCTGTAATTGTCTACCTTGCCAAAACCTTGTAAATTATCTGCCTCTGCAACTCAACATGCCTGAGCCCAACTGCTCTAGGATCATTCCTAGATGTTTCTAGAAGCATGCAACTACATGAGGTTCTCTTTTCATGCATGGCTAGTTGGTAGTTGGTACTCCCTCCGTTCCTAAATATAAGTTTTTTTTAGAGATTTTCAATATGAACTACATACAGATGTATATGCATATTGAAAATCTCTAAAAAGACTTATATTTAGGAACGGAGGGAGTAGTTTACAGCTACTTCATGTTTCTGTAAACTTACCAACCTTCACAAGAAGAACCATCTTAAGAAACACAGAACCCTGGTAATCTGTTATCACCAGTATATATCATGGTAGTACAATCTAAACCTTTCAGAATACAGGTATGTATGCTGAAAGTTGTATACACCAAAAACTGAACGATACATGAGATGGGAATGGATAGGCTAAGCTGCCTCCATTGCAAAACCAAAACAAAACCTCTAAAAGTTGCATTTTCAGTAACAAATACACACAGCAACTAGGAGCCTTTCTCAGCTACTTTCTGTTTCCAGTATCCTATAATAAGCTGAAGAACAGTGGATGCTTCCTTCTATTCTCGAAGGGAAGCTCCAGGACTCCCACTAGAAGTCGAGCTGCGAGCCTTGCGTCGAGGACGAGCAACTGCCTGATCCACCAGACGAGGGCCCGCTCGACCCATCCACCGGGGCCTGATTCAGCCGTTCTAGCACCAGCGACCTCCTCTTTCGCAGCTTCAGAGAAAATGTGGACGCCTCTAATATCACAGGAACCTGCATATCGATGTAAATGCCATTGTTAAAACAGAAGGGCACAACAAGTTTTGTTTACAGCAGCTATGAGCCTATGTCATGTTGACCTGGGTTGGTACCTGGCTGTTGGTCTGTGCCACCTTATGAACATGTAGAAAACCAACCATATCCTGATACCCTGTGAGGAGTTTCGCCAAGTCCTTGTCCTCATCTAATGATCAAGGTGATGGACAATCAGGCTTTACGATCGGCAGTCGAAGTTGCAAACAGGAAAACATATTTCGAACTGTGAGGCTTGCCTGGGATTGCTTTTATTGACAGCAACGTGTCTGCTAGGTGCTGCCATCTCTTGCAGAAAGAATCTGATAGGACTGTGTATGGAAATGTTATAATGGCAACGGCGTTAGACGAGCGCACCATGGCCTTCAGTGATCTGAGAAACGAGACCATGTCCCAGTCCTGCAATGCATAAACAATCTAATATGTCAAAACTGAGTTGGAAGGGAGGAAGCATATAACTTGGCTTCAAATTTTGAATGTGGCCATCAGCCAGTCAGCACACATCATTTCAAGTAAAAACTTACCTTCCCAAAATATCCACACTGTGGTGCACAGAGTGACTGTATAGCAATACGTCCTGCACTCAGATTCCCACCCTCTTTTCTGAATGCAGAAAACACGAGATATGTCAGAAGCAATACGGCAAAATGCATCAGATCGTATACAACTCCAATTTTGTGGTAATTAAACAATCATAGTCATCTTGAGGCAGATCATTCTGTGATAACAAGCTCAACAATATGTCCAGGAATCAACCTCACCTTTGATGTTTGGATAAGAAAGCAGAAGAACGATTCTGGAGATCATGGAGAGTATCCACATCTTGGGTGCTCAAACATTCAATATGCTGTGCATTAAGTAAATGCCGTTCCAGGGGCTTCCGTAAATCAAAATCGTGGCTAAATTCCTGCTTGTTGTCTGCAACATTGCCAAATGAGTCAGCTCTGTTCAAAAACATCTCGAAAGACAGTAACGGTAGCTTAAATTAAATAACAGACTTCGAAATGATGCTTACACAAGTAAACTATAACAGGTAGCACGAATATAGCTGTTGTTCCTTTAGCATCAGGCGGGAATTACAATGACAATGTGATACTTCTTTTATCTTAAAACTTCCTAGAACATCATCTAATTTCCATTTTTGACACAGAGACAATGGCTCTTTACGACAACTAACCATCAAGTAAACAAAGGGAAGGGAAGTATTCGATATCACCTCTGTGTTCAGCATTGGAATTCCTCTCGTCCCCGAAATATTTCCTGTACTGCCAAGCTATCCTCAAACCCTCATCCTGCACAATTACAGTACATATCCAGATCAATAAGGAAACATGTTCAGAACACATATTCACCACAAAACACATTTCTTCCACGAGACAGACATACGCTTGCCCGTCCGTCGCCAGCTGCTCCGCCACCCATAGCTCTCTGCCGCGCGTCCTCCTTCGAGGACGCCACCGGAGCAGGCAGCGCGCCGAGGAACGAGCGGGGCTCTTTCATAGGCGCGGCGAAGAGCAGGGGCTGCTTGTGCACGACGCCCTGCGCCATGAAGGCCCGGAGCAGGAGGAGGTGGTGCGGCGCGTCGGAGTCCTCCATGACCATCACGACCGAGCCGAGGAGAAAACCGCCGTCCAGGATCCCTGTGACAGAAACGCTGGTAAATTACCAAGGCCTGATGAGCGCCAACCGAGCCACCTAATCGGCCAGTGCACATAGCCATTCTTCCATAGCAGACCATTCTCTCTCCCTGTTCATAATCTTTCCTTCTCCTGACCTCAAGAACTTAGCTTTCAATTTTCATCATACATATTGCAGGCAATTTAGGCATCTACTTGACAGTTCACACCCAAAACGCAAGATTTGAAATACAGATATGGCCTCAGTCGGTTCCTGGTGTTCTTTGAGACTAAGCTCGATAAAAAATACTTGCTTGATCTGAACCGAGGGTATGAGCAGGGACATGCTTACTGTCGAGGTCGGGGATGCCGGAGGAGACGAAGGCGGCGCCGTTGGGGCCGAGCTTGACGCCGGAGGCGGTGGGGGAGGAGGAGGAGGAGGCGGTCTTCGATGAGGCGGCGCGCGAGAAGCTGCTCCGGCCGAGGGTCTGGCCCCCTGTTCCGGTGGCGGCGGCGGCCATGGGCGGCGGCGCTGCGACTCGGCCTGGAGAGAGAGAGGTGGCTGCTGGTGCGAACAGCGAACCGCTTGGGCTGCTGCGCTTTCATTGCATACGTGGGCCGTCGCCGTCGGGCCGTTTGGGTGTTGTCTGGGCTTCGTGGATGGGCCGAAAACTGGGGTGCTGACTGCTGAGATAATAAAGTTTAGGGGCGCTGTGGACCTGCAAATGCCGAAATCACTAATTAAGGAGCACTCGTTGCAAAGAACACTCCATCTTTTCAGGTCGCGACAAGCGACGCATATGCAGTGCGCCACTTGTCGCAACCTGGGAGTTTTCCTTTTTTTCGTAGATTCGTTTATTTAAAATGTTTTATCTCTTAAACCGTGCGTCCAAATCTCGAACCGTTTTCACCGTTGGATTCCTCGCGTGAGATCTTCAAAACTAAATTCCATGTTGATAGGTTTTGACGAAAAAAAAATGCACGAAAAAACCGGACGAAAAAATCAAACCGGGAGCACGGGTTTTTTCCTTTTCGAAAGAGGCACGCCCGTGCCTCTCACGAAATCACAACCGTGCCTCTCGTGGAAGCAAATCCGTGACTCTCGTGGAAGAAAAAAAAAAGAAAACGCTTTTTTTTCGTTTTCGAGAGGCACGGCCGTGACTTTCGCGAAAGCACAACCATGCCTCTCGCGGAAGCAAAACCGTGACTCTCGTGAAAGAAAAAGAAAACAAAAAACGGGTATTTTTTCCTTTCCGAGATGCACGGCCGTGACTCTCGCGGAAGCAAAACGGTGACTCTCACGAAAGAAAAAAAACAGAAAACGCGTTTTGTTTTTCCCCTTTCTGAGAGGCACGGCCGTGACTCTCGCGAAAGCACAACCGTGCCTCTCACGAAAGCATAACTATGACTCTCGCGAAAGAAAAAATAATAAAAAACGTGTTTTTTTTCATTTCCGAGAGGCACGGCCGTGAATTTCGCGAAAGCACAACCGTGCCTCTCGCGGAAGCAAAACCGTGACTCTCGCGAAAGAAAAAGAAAACAGAAAACGCATATTTTTTCTCTTTTCGAGATGCACGGCCGTGACTCTCGCGAAAGCACAACCGTGCCTCTCGCGGAAGCAAAACCGTGACTCTCATGATAGAAAAAAAAACAGAAAATGCGTTTTGTTTTTCCCTTTCTGAGAGGCACGGCCGTGACTCTCGCGAAAGCACAACCGTGCCTCCTGCAGAAGCATAACCGTGACTCTCGCGAAAGAAAAAAAAACAGAAAACTCGTTTTTTTCGTTTCCGAAAGGCACGGACGTGACTCTCGCTAAAGCACAACCGTGCCTCCCGCGGAGGAAAACCCGTGACTCTCGCGAAAGAAAAAAAAGCGTTTTTTCGCGTAAAAGTTTTTGGGTCAAAAAGCTAAGGAAGACCGGGGGAAAACCAAAACGTCGAAAACCCCGGAAAAAACCGTTTAAAAAGCCGAAAACGCGTACGGGAAAATAAAAAAAAACAAAATCTGGAGGGAGCGTCCAGAGCGCGACACATGGCGAATGGCTGAGAGCGCGCCAAGTGGCGCTGATCGCTGCGAGGTTCCCCAAGGAGCGCTCGTTAACTAGTTGCTATCTGCAAATGCTATATGTCGCCTGTACCGATTAATCGCCTACGGGCGACGACTAGCGGGCCCGCCCATTAGCGCCGCTGAGCCAATAGTATCGCGATGCAGCTTCGCTCTGGTACGGTGCTTTTTTGTTGTTTCTTCGTTTTATTTGTTTACTTTTCCATTTAACTTTTGTTTCTTTTGTCTTCTCATTGGATTTTATGGTTTTTCTTTCTTCATTTGTTATACTTTTTTCCTTTTTTCTTGCTTCTACGGTTTTCTTTGCTTTTCATTTTGTTTTTTGTCGGTTTTTATCTTTATCTTTATTTCAACACGTATCTGCTTTTTCTTAGTATGCAATGTACATTTTTAGAGCACACGTGAAACATTTTTTAATACACGTTGGACATTATTACTAAAACACATGATGTACATTTGTTTTAAAATACATGTTTTGAAAACTTTTTCAAATAGACGACGTTAATATTTTTCATATACACGTTGTACATATTTTAGTGGCAATAAACCATTTTATAGTACACGAAACAATTTTTCACATTGTATAATTGTTTTTGAACATTTCATGGACATTTACGGAAACAGTTGATATTTTTTTAATATCACGTACATCTTTTAATGGAAATAAACGTTTTCCAAACCTACATACACATTTTTTACATTCTATATAACACTTTTAAAAATGTCACAAAGGTCTTTTTAAATGCAGTAATATTTCCATACAATCTCAAGTACATTTTTTAATGGTACTTAACATTTGTTTTACATTACACAGATATTTTTTTACATTGTATACACATTTTAGAAAAAATCACATCATTTTATTAAACATAGGTACATATTTTTACATTGTATACACATATTTTTGAAAAAAAATCACATCATATTTTTTAAACGTAGGAACCTTTTTCATTGTGAAAAATATTTTTTATGAAGTTATCAACATTTTTTAAAACTGCACTATACAGTTTTTATACTATGATTACATTTTTCAAATTCATGGATTTGAATTTCTTAAATAATTTTTTTGAAATATATGCATTTAAAATATAACTAAAAACACGGAAAAGTAAATTCAAGTTTTTTTAGACATAAAAAATAAATTCAAGTGATATCAGTGTGACAACTCAGGTCCTACTGGGCCGTCCATCACAGCGCCCTGTAGGTGAGGCAGTTGTTTGTCTTACCGAATCTAAAAAAAAGTTGTTTGTCTCACAGCAAGCGGCACATAGGCGCTCCTTTCTAGACCACTGTTATAAAACCATTTAAATCCACTATTCTTATAAAAAAAGTCTCCACCCCCAAAAAGATATTCCAGGCAATTTTAAATGCAAAAACTAAAGTTAGACACGAGGACTTGAAAGTGCCTAGTATATAAGTGTATGTGGCGGTCTCAAGTGGGTGGGAAGGGCGGCCATCTCCGACGTACGGTACCTGCCGTTGGGCCGCTGTCAGGTGGGCCAAGTTTCAGCCGGGCCGACGTGCCAGCGATGGAACGACACCCTGCTATACGTCAGGGGATCCTCGTCCGAGTAAGGTGCGGTTGCCACAGCTCGCCGATTTCAATGCCCGAGAAACGTGGCCGTGAAGGGAGTAAGTTGAGGATGGGATTTTGTTTGAGTGATATAGAATTAATTTATTTCTGTGATAAGAAATATGAGGCAACAAATGTGTGTGTCACCTAGGAAACTCTGTGACCTTGCCTCCGCCCAAAGAATGGGACTTATCGCCAACGAAAAGACCGCTATCATGGAACAAATGACCTTGCATTACAAAAGGATGTACAAAATAGCCACAAAGGCAAGAAATGGCTGGTTGACCGAATGATAAACTTGGTGAATATCCTACCCCTCCGGCCTCTTTGACCTAGCCAGCCGCCCCTCAAAAAAGCTAGGGTACTCTGCCTCCCGCCGCCGCCGGCGCCGGTCCGTCCCGTCTCCGGTGGCCTTAGGGCCATGGAGGCGGAGTGGATCTCGCCCTTTGCCGGTGGGAGGGCTCCGTTTTTAGATCTTTTTTCGAGCTTTGTTAGGGTTTGTGTCCTGCTCAGGAAGGTGAGACGGCGGAGGCCCCATGAAGATGGAATAAAGGTCTCCCCGCCTAGCCCCCATTCCGGTGATGCGTCCAGCATCATCGGTGGGCATGTGGAGTTGTGTCTCCGGCTGATCTGTCATTGGTGGATTTGCTCGGATCTATTTGTCGTTCGCCTTCGTTCGTGTGCCTTCAGGTTGGATCCTTTTAATCTACACTCTTCATCTGTGGCGGTTGCTGTTCTGGTGCGTTGGTTCTATGGAGCCTTAGCACGACGACTTCCCGACTGTCTACTACAACAAGGTTTGCCTGGCTCCGGTGAGGGAGGGGCGATGGCAGCGGCGCGCCTTCGGCTCGCTTCAGTGCTTGTAGTCGTCATTAGGTGGTCTACGGATCTGGATGTAATTTTTATCATTTCTAGTGTTCGTTGTACTACCATGATTAAAGATGAATAGATTGGAAGTTTTTTCCGCAAAAAAAAAATCACAATGCCAAAATGGGCCCAACAAGTCTAGAACAAGGCAAACAAGTGACGATTAATGTTTTTCAGCTGAGAGAAAAACAAGAAGCATCTACATCCTCCTTCATGTTAGATTTACAAAGCAACTATAGTTTTTCTTGTCGCTTCACATTCCACACACTATATGTCGTAGCTGTCTCTGTCTTCGGTACTGCAGATAGAAAAAAGAATGGAACGGGATGAAATTGAACCCATACAGGCCGGCAGCCGGCCGGAGGTCACATCACATCATCCCCATCACCAGACCTGGTACACCGTTTTTGTTATTTGAGACACGCATTCTTGTTTGAGTTCTGTTGATTCTAGCTGCCATATTCTTTACCCAGAGAGGACAAAGACACGTTACAATATGCTAATCATAGTACTTAGCTACCAGCCGAGGCATGACATAAGCTAGCCAATTGTTAAGGTGTTCAACCTTTGCAGCTGGCAAGCAGGCAACATCTTCTTGGTACCATACTCCTGGAGCGACGATGCATGCCAAGATTGTTACAGGTACACAGAGAGTTGACCAAGAACTCGAAACTTGTTTATTTAGGATCTGCTTGTGGCTAACAAAATGGCCATCACAAATGTGGCAAGATTTGGCAAAAAATTGAACCTATGACACATGGACCATATAACTAGAAAGGTGTGGCAAGCCACAAGTGTGGCAATGAACTAAACACATGTTTAAAATGTTGTGGCAATGACTAAGATTAGGCGTGGCAACCTTTGGTTGAACATACAATCAGGTAAAGCCAAACCTAGTTCGGCAGAGATAAAACCGTCCACACGATTGTCATATTGCCATACCTTAAATCACCCATAAACTGATTAATCACTAGTTCGGTAGGAGTGCCCACTTTCCCGTTCGCTCGCTTTAGGAAATAATTGAAAGACAACAGTGCATTCAACAGGCTCAAACCCACAACCTTGAAGGCAGGACGACGCTTCCTAGGCTAGTCATAATGGGAGTAACTTAGCTAGTAACATATTTTTAGAAAGGAGCTTAAACCCCCGGTCTCTGCATCAATCGAAGCATAAAATTATCTTTATTAATTATTCCACAAAGGTATGACAAAAACATATATCAATCGATCTGAAGCCACTATTGACACCTACAAACTCGATAATGTGGAGTGCTCTTACTCCCCATATCTAAAACCGGTGTCGTCGACGATCCATCCACATAACGTATCAGGACAAACAGGCGGTGCAGCCTACCTAAAGCGCACACCACATGCACACGTTTTAGGAGCCGCCATCGTCATCGGATTACTGACCCATATTCAGGAGAGGCTTAGCTAGTAACATAGTGCATTCCAAAACAAATTTGCTTATGTGACATGTATTTAATGAGGGGAGATGTGTTTAGAGTAACATAATATCTTACTGTCATAGCGCTTCCCAAGAGAAGATGAGTTTACAGGCTAATAAATGAAGTCATCTATGACACTACTACTATGTTACTTTGCATTATGAATGTAGTAACTTAGACTAGTGGCATATGCATGACACTAGTACAAGTTACTCCCCATTATGACCAACCTAACCACTAGGATGCTACTGTAAGTTTGTGGAATAATGCTACATCTACAAAAGGCTACTTCATTTTTTTTACGCGCAAACTAATGTGAGGGATTATGATTGGCAATAGAGGGATGAAGTGGCCCACCATAGAAAAATACCTTCTCAGCCTGAGCTTAAATGAGCTCGAATGAATAGTAAAATTTAAAAAAAAATCAAAACAAAATCGAAAAAATCTGAATTTTTAGTGACAAATATTCTAAAAGCTTGAAAATTTTCATCATGAAATCACATTTGTGAAAGTCGTGGCAAAAAAAGAACAAAATCAGTGCTCCAAAGTGCTTTCAAAATTAGCATTTTCAAAGTATCGATTCTTTTGCCACGCCATTTCAGAAATGTGATTCAATAATGAAATTTTACAATATCTTAGAACCTTTGTCAATGTTTGTCACAAAAAACAATCAGTTTCTTTTTTCAGTATTTTTTTGATTTTACTGTTCACCCGAGCTCATTTGAGCTCGGGCCGAGAAACTCCACTCCCCCACCCAAGTTGGATTCAAGGGAAGAGAATTATATTTCAAAAGTTAAGTAAACATTTGTAGATTCTTTATAGGCCTAGCATTATTGGTACTTTTGTGTACGGACGCATGAGCGCCTTATTCACTCGTACTCCCTCCGTTCCAAAATAGATGACTCAATTTTGTACTAACTTTAGTACAAAGTTGGGTCATCTATTTTGGAACGGAGGGAGTACGAAGGAAGTATTAACAACTCCATGCATCTACATCCTTCATGTTAGATTTACAAAACAAAACAATTATTAGGTTGTTAAAAGAGGACAAAGACATGTTATTATACTATACTTGAGCTAATAATGCAGTCATTAGTTATACTAGTACAAATGCCCGTGCGTTGCACCGGGCAAAAAAAATTGTACCAGTGTTCATTTCTTATATCCAATCCAATAAACTGTCAATTGGTTTTATCTTTTGCTTTTCTGGAAAACACGGATATTTCTTTACTTTTTAAGAAACTGAACATTTTTTAACTTTTTAATTAGAATTGGAACATGTTTTGAACCGAACATTTTATGAACACACATATTTTTTGTTTTTTTAATGATTTTGTGAACAAATTAAAATATGAAAAAAATTGAAACCAAGAACAATTATGAACACTCATTATCTTTAAAAAAACTCACACTCAGTGGCAGTAACTAAAAAATGAGTGTTGGTGTCCGGACCATGGAGAATAGAGTTAAGATATTCTACCGGCTGGAGATGAGTGGTGTATTTATTTTTAATGGGACATACAGATGTTGGCATGTTCTATACTATTCGAGAGTTTAATGACTAATCTATTTCTTTTTGGAAATTTCAAAACATTTGAATGCAAACAGACTTATACTATGTCAAATTTTTATATTTGTGAGTCTATGTTTGTACTGTGGTTTTCAAAAGAAGGTCTCCTTTAACCTTTGTATGCCACAATTTAATATGTGGTGTGTTGCACCAGAAGGAAAAAAATCACCACATGTTGTTTAGTGATTCATTCATGTTGCCACTTTCCATGTTCGCCACCGTCGTCAAAGATGATACAATTTTTGGTGTCCGCGGCTGAAAAAAGTTGATGAATCCACATTCATGTCCCTCACCGTTGCCTCAATCAGCATCACACTATCAACGGATGGGAGAGTAGTGGTGCATTGAAGTGTGATTGTTTATATACACAGTTATGTGTTAATATTCATAAGCGAAAAGGGTTTTTCTATGCTATTTTTCTTTTTAGAAAATGTTGGTTATCTGGTTTGCAAAATTATATTATGTTCCTTTTCTTTTTGCACTTTTTGGACTTGGCCAGACACAAGTTTCTCACGTAGATTGCAGGCTCTCTCTTTACAAAAACGTGCATGCTTTGGAGAGAGCAGAACTGCACCCACGCATCTCTTTCTGTTCGATATCACAATAAAAAGAAGAAAAGGTTTCCTATCAGAAGATCTTAGTGTGCCTGCATCCAATGGCTTGGAAAGGTGACGGAGACTACGTTAAATCTCAATCAACTGAAATTTAGCGAATCTATTTAAAATTAGTAGCTAAACTCATTAAAAAATGGGCAGCCAGTTCAAAGTACCTAGCACAATGGCCCATGTTACAGGCGAAAGGTGATGATCGACATTTTTTTTAAGAAAACTTAGTCGGCACTTTTGTACAATTACAATAGTTCTTTTGGACAAACTAATTGTGTCAATGTTAACAAATACGGATCATATGCATAGCCAGCACAACTTCATACATAGATCCATTCATCGCCCACAATTGGTCCAATCCATCATTACTGATTTAGTTAATCCATTTAATTCTGAAAGCAAGGCAACATGCTTCTTTAGAGGAAGGTTAATATTTATTACTTAACTCAGATAATAAAAATACACAAAATCTTATAATTACCTATTTTCTTGAGTTTAGATATTGTAGCACTAAACAACAAATTAAATTATTGTGACTGCATTCATCTTCGAGAGCACACACACATATATATACACAAGACATACATCTGCAAGTGTTTCTTACCGCTCATATCACCCTTGAGCTAAAATTAGTGGACCTAGCATAAAATTTGAAATGAGCATATGGCAGAACAGAGACCTATAAAGAGTTCATTTTGTACCTTAGATATGTATAGTACGGTACATCGGGAAAATGCAGACTTTTAGTTAGAGAAATATGTAAGTTGCAAAGTATAATTTGAACCAATTTATCAAAGCTTCGTACCCAAAAGATAGACTTGCGAGGTATAGCGCTGAAAATACTTGAGTATGGGGACAACATTCAGACTGCATCAGAGTCATCTCGTTTCTAGAGTACGCGCTGAATTTGCCCGATGCCAATTGTGCTATTCCCAGGTTTGGGATCCCGCTTTAGATTGGAAAAGACCTTCAAGGCATCTTTGATGACACTCAACGAAAGGCTCTTAATTTTTAATTATGAATTTGCCCGATGCATTTTTCTAAAAATTAGCAAACATGCCCGTGCGTTGCAATAGGACTTTTAGAAAATAGCTCACAGTCCTAGATCCTAATCCAATAAGCATGACTGAAGACACCCCCACCCCTGAAGTTCAAAATCTCAAAAAGAAAAAAACATCTAAATATTTGATTCATCGGTATGCCCTTACATATCAGTTAGAATCTAAACAGAAGAACCTCGACACAAAAACTATTGCCAACAAATTTCCTAGTTTTACAACAGATTGCAAAATAAACATTCACATGGATAACATTTCGGATCATGAATAACTTAATACAGCCATTCCCTGGATTTAGGTAAGAATCATATCTAACGTTGTATGGCTCGTGTGTATCAACTACATTTCGTGGTCTATACATGGTTATTCATATCAATGAATATTTGAAATATGAATGCTATTAATAAGCAATCTAATTTGCATAAAGGAAAATCTTACAAAGCCACGAGAGAATACTTTTTAAATGTGATATAGATAGGGGCTTTGGTAGCAATATACTGCAGTAAACAGATGTCGTATATCCTAAGATTGCAAAGTACAACTCATGGTGGTAACAAACATCATTTTGAACATCTATGATCACTCGAAGGATAATATACTATCTGATTGCAACAAATATTTAATATTATATCTGATTGCAGTGCTAACAATTACATGAGGCAAGCTTAATGATAACGACAGGAACACAAACAAAGGTCATAAAATCCTTATTTACAAATGAATGCACTACAATGGGATATATATCAACACTATTAGCTACAGCAACAAATGGGGAAAATAGCAAGGTAAAATGTCATATTAGGCCGTGAAGACGAAACATAATTCAGATGTCTCACCATATCTTTTGGAGATCGAATGTACCAAACCTTAACTTCATGTGCCAAATCTCCCTAGAGATCCTTCATAGAAATTTCTTTTTCGCTTTATTTCGTCTCCTAAAACAGAGCAGTATAAGAAAGTACTGAATTTCACAAATGAATCGGATGAGTAACTTGTTTTTTCTTTATATGTTCTCCTCAATTGATTTAGAAAAAAAATAACAGTTAGATGGAAACAGTCATTTCTTATCCTAAGCCATGGATGCATCATGCAGGACCAAAATCTGTGTAGAGTGGAGAAGAAAGCTCATCAGCTAACATAAAAAAATGGAGGAACTCGTATGGCGTATGGGGCCTACATGTAGTAACGTATATCCACTCTGAATCTCTACTACTATTAAACAAGCAAACATATTCTTCTCTAAACGCACCCCGTCTAATGTACACACAACAGCCCGTAGCAATTAGAGCCACCTGATTAGATTCAGTCATTTAGATCAAACCGTCAATATAACAATAGGCCTCGTCAAAGGTGCATTTAGCAATTTCTGGAGATGGACGAAAACTCTACCATCCCCATGCGCCCCGCGGTCGGGACACCTACAATCACGCACGGAAAAGAGAAACAGATCCCAATCGGATCACCTCACGCTCAACCGGGCGTTGCAGCTCCGGCTTGCCATCGCAAGACCTCCCATTGGAGTGATCCTCCACCCCCTCCTCACCTGATTTTGTCCTTGCCATCAAGTGCTCTTCAAGGGGACGCCGGTGACTCCACTACTCCTCCGATGATGGTTGTGGGGTCGTCCGAAGAGGCGGGGAGCAGCGGCGCATTGGTGGACTGACCGGGAGCTGCCTCGCGCTAGGGTTCCTCCACACCCCCGCTGCACCTCATCTCCCTCTCGCTGTACCCCTCCCATCTATGGTGTGTCGTGTGTCTCTCCCAGTGGCGGAGGCATAGCGCGGGGCGACGGCTGTTGTGGCGCGTGCGCAGCTCGACGGGCTGAGGGGCGTGGGGTCGATGGCCGGAGGTCAAAGGCGAGCGGGGGCGGTGGCTGGGGGTTCGCGTGTGGTACGCACGGGCTGTGTGCTGGCTGTGTGCGTGGTGCAAAGGCGGTAGTAGCAGCAGCCATGGGCTTTTCTCTGAATTTGTATCGCAGGGTCACGGGCAGGACCATCAAATCTCTCTGAATTCTTCCCGGTTCAGGTTCTGCCCATGCACCGGCTGATCGAGGCGGTGAAGCACATGTTGGCCGTGTGGAAGGACCTCGACGACCCCAGCTTAGTCAATGTTGCCGGCAACGTGTCCGAGATGATGTCGCTCGGAGTTCTTGTCTTACTATGTTGTCTTCTGAACTACTATCCCTGAATTTATTTAAGGTTACTTCTCATATTTATGTTCTAAAGTAAATGCATCTTGTCTTTGTATCTTCTATACATTTATGTGCTACAACATGTGTCTTGCTTGTTATGTGGATGTGCAACAGATTTCTCCAACAAAGAAGGGTTCGTGTGCAAGGAAGCATAGAAGATATGAGGCAGAAAAAGAAAGAAAATAATAAAGGGTAGAATAAATTCAGTGTGAACTTAGAATAAACGTAGTATGGGTGTTTAAAAATCTTCCCTTTATGACTGTTTGGAAATCTGAAGTATCAAGATTGATCTATTTATATATGATTTTTTATTATGAGGTACAAAACACGCTTGCTGATATATAGTTTTGAAATCATGCTTGGGATTTTCTTCCTCCCATGTTATCTCCAATATTTGTTGTCAAACCTGAACCCGAACATCCAAAACCATTTTCATTTGTATTTGATAGTAGGATAAATAACTACTCCAAAGTCATCAAGCCATCATCATTCATGGGTTTAATTTGCAGGTAAGGAATAGTTGATTTCTTATTAGATTAATAATTTGCAAGTGAACACGTGTATAGCTGATGTTTGCATTATTTTGTGAGAATTATTTAGCTGCTCTAAAAGAATAGAGGTACGGTTCTGAAAGAATAGATGTTGATCCAAACCTTGCTTGAGTGTAGGTGTGTCATGTTAATCAATGATTTCGTATTTGAGTGTCAGAAATGCTTTCTGAGTGAATCATTGCTATTGAGTGCTCCTTCTTATTACCATGTATTTGTAATGAAAGGTTGTACTTATACTTTTTCTTCCTCACATAGGTCCATGAGTCCAGCCTAAGGAGACAACTCATACAACAAAACAGACTGAACAACTTAATCTCTTATATGTCTAACTATGCGGATATAGGTAACACAACATATATTTGTTTTCTATAACTTTACTGTGCATATGTGTATGAGTATATATTCAGTTTGTTCCACACCCCTCTTTTTTATATAATCCCGTGCCATTTTATATTTGTACAACTTGCATGGAAGGAAGTGAAGCAAATCTGGGTTTCACCATGACGACGTGCATTCTAGGATTCACCATGACGTCGCGCATTATAAAAAAGCATAAACAAATTCCTATCACTTAGAAGTTAAGATACATTTACTACTAGCGGAACAATGGAATGTAGTGTGCAAAGTCTTTCGTGCCAATTATTCATGCTGATGGAATATCCATCCTTCATGCTTTGCAGAACCATGGAGTGGAATGTACAAAGTCGGTAACCTCATGACGAGAAGGGGTACCCTTGGTTGGTGAATAAGACATACTTAGTCCACTCCTTGCTCTGCTTACTAATGATGTACGAAGCTGCAAAATACTAATTCTTTTGTTTTATGTGCGTGCAACATTTTTTATGCAGATGTAGACCAACATCTTTGGCTCCACTGTTATGGATGAAAACTGGTTGTGGTGAGTGTCGTCGAAATTTTATCTATTTTTTATTTTATTCACATTTTTAGTAGAATGACTATTCAGGCAAGATTAGAAAATAGAGCAATTGGTTCCATAACGTTTGGATTTTGGAGGCTTGTAATGCACTGCAAGTTTTACATGTTGATAAGTTGTCTTGCATATCAACGAAGTTATTGAGCCAGTGCTCGCATACATACATTTGGTTTTATTGTAAGAGCTCTCTTCATAAGTCTTATTTTCAAGGCCGAGAAGGTGTTGTTGTTCATGACATGTGCTGTAACAGTGGGACTTCTATTGTTGTTTATCTTGTAATAATAACTCAATTTGATAGCTCAAACTGGTTGAATTATCAATGTACATTTGGGCGTAGAGCATGAGGATGGATGAAACTTCTGTACACTTTCAGGTTGTCTATAAATTAGCAGTCTTGGCCACTTATGAAAAGCACGTTATACAGGCGAGTTCCAACACTGGATGGCAAGGCAATGCTTGGAAACAGTTATTCACTTGAAGGAGGTAGAAGGCGCTGCAGCAGCTGCAGTTTTCACCTCACTTGTGCTAGCCATTTTTTCTTGAAGATTTGTGCTAGCCAATTTGGGTACGGGTGATGCTCACGGAAGCCATCCTAGATGTAGCTCACGGACTGTCTTGTCTATATAATTCTTGATGTAGATGATGATTGAGTCGTGGAATGCTAGGTTTCCATGAAAGGAAAATGCGTGTGCAAGATTGGTACATTTTGTGATGGAAGGATTAATAGATTTGATCTTCTTCTTTGACAACCCGTGAGAACATTGAATAAGTGAAACAACAGACGTTATTGACCACAAATTCGCAATGGTTTCTCACTATTGGAAACACAACTTGGGTGGCATTGCAACATCGTGTATTTTTTAATTCACATGTTAAAAAAATTCATGTTTTAATTATATACTTATTATGAACTTGGTTAAGGCTTGAGACATGCGTTGCATGTGCACACTTACTAGTCTAACATATAAAGATCAAAGTCTCCTCACCATGATTCGCTGGAGTTATGTATGTACGTAGCGGCTGCCACTCCATGGCCACCAGATCCCTACCGCTGAAGCATCAATTCCTTGTCACCATGATCAAGGGTACATAGCAGCAGCATACATAAGGAGATGTACATATCATGAAGCAATTGTAATCAGCAAGCAGCAGCCTTCTCTGTGTTCTCTGTATAGATGTGTAGCAACCAAGCAGCAGCATGAACAAAATTGCAGCAGCGGGCTGCTGCTCTCCTCTCTGATCTCTCTCTATATGCAATAGTAGTATAGCAGAACATCAAAATTAGCTTTTTTTTAGAAAAGGAGGACGACCCCCGGCCTCTGCATCTGGACGATGCATACGGCCATTTTATTAATTATTGACACAAGACCTTACAGAGTCATACAACAATAAGCCTAAAGCCACCAAACTAAGCAACATATGTCGCTATCCCTATCCAGTTGATGTAGGGGCGCTGAAAGTCTTGGCCTAATACCAAACAGACCTCGCAGCCAAACCTAACATCTAAGACTTGAGGTCCCAACCAGGACGCCTGCCGGGTATGGGCACCCATCAGTCTGGCGTGCTTCTCAACCAGGACGCCTGCCGGGTATGAGGCCGCCGCAGCCACCTGCCACCAATCCATCTTCAGAGCTGTACTGCTGCATCAACCTTGCCCGGTCTAACTGCCGCCGACGCCACCACGATGCCAGGCAGCGTCACCCTCCTGCGCGAGTCCTTCTCCGCTCATCAGGCGCCGAATCTCCATTGCGCCACGCCGCCGAGATCCGCTGTCATCAATGGAGCAGAGGAAACACCGCTCCTCCTCTTGTCCCCTCCAACCAGCACTTGCTCCAAAACGATGCCCCCATGAGGGAGAACGATACCGAAGGCACCGTCATCGTCCGATCCGGTATACCCAGATCTAGGGTTTCCCCCGAAACTTCCCGATCAGGTTGATGTGACCTGCAACGACGATGCCTCCAGAAGGGAACGACGTCTGAGACGCCGCCAAGACCGCAGTCAGGTGCGATTTTCACCGGAAGCCACGTCTTCCCGACCTCGTGGCTGGCTGGAACCGAGCGGAACCTCGCCACGAAGACGTATGTCGCCGTCGGTACTCCGGCGGAGATCCGGCATCTCCTCACCGGTCCCTCCACGCGCCGCCGGTCGGCGGAAGGCCTCCCCGCGACGGATCCAAACGGGGCGTTGGATCCGCAGTGACCGCCATCACCATCACGACCAGGACAGCCCACCCCGCCGGATGGGGCGCTGCCACCGCCGCCGTCCATGCAGGGCCGCCGCTCCGCAGGCGATGGTGCTCCGGCCCCCGCCGCACAGCCCGGATTCGCCGTCCTAGCCGCCGCCGTTGGATCGCACGAGAGGAGCCGCCCCCGCCGCCTCAGATGGGATCCGCCGCATCCACCCGCCCAGAAACCTTCGGCACCGGGCCCGCCGCCACCGCGGCCCACGCCGGCGGCAGCGGCGGCAGGAAGGGGCGGCAAGAAGGTGCTGGCGGCGCTAGGGTTTCGGGGCCCCTGGCGGCGCCTGGGAGGAGGCGACGCGAGGGGGAGGGGGAGGGGAAAGGTTTGCTCTCTCATCAAAATTAGCTACCGCAGAGCAATCTCGAAAAAATAGTAGGAATATAATTAAAAAGATTCTAATGTGTTTATTTTGGCATATCGGAACATTCAGTGTGTATATCTGAGTTCTACACCAGCTATAATGGCTGCCAATCTTGGTTAAGTACTGATCAAGTAGCATTCGGCTGAACAAAAGCAATAAACTTCAGTCTTTATGTCCAGAGAAAATTAAGAATAATAGTGAGCAAAGCATATGAACATATCTCATTATTCAAAACTTAAGTTAACAGATCTACAATGTGCATCCTTGTGCACAACCCATCTCTAAGAAATTGTTTGGAACATCGTTGATAGAAATTTATTAGCAGAATTTAAGCTATAACATTGTAGGCAATACAAAGGAATTCAGATGTAAGCTGAATCTTCCTTGAACTTTCAGGCCTGGCCACTCCGACCCATTAGTCATTAGTTTAAAGTTCAAAACTGATGATAGAATTGGACGATGGCGTTCCTTGGATGGAGCACATGCCGACAGTGTTTCGGCGAACTAAGTGGAGCAGCGAGATTGAAAGCTTCGGGCGCAACTGGAACTGATGCCAGACGGTGTACAGGAGGAGTTTACCTGAGCCGATTGCACTCTCCCTTGTCCCGCACTTCCATCTTGTTGAGTCATCACAGCTACTGTTCTCCTGCACGCAGCCATGCAAATCATATCAGAACAATGTAACAATCAATGATTTAATTAGCATGGCACAAAGAGTCAGATCGACCCATAATCAATATGTCACGGCATGCATGCATCATGAAGATGAATCAAGCAAGGATATATTACATACCTCGAACTCCGCCGCGGCGGGATCCATCTGCCCGAGCATAGTTATCGCCGCTGGTCGCTCTGTGCTTGTCCTGCGCACTCGAGCCAGTCACCGTCTACGCCGAGGCAGCCCACACCGTATTGAAGAATCGAGACGGAGAAATTGTATAGCGAGACACACACCTTGGCCCAGGGTGGATGGCCATTGTCTCGCTTGTCCTCGGCTTCCGGCAAGGCCCAGTACGCCGTCCCGGCATGGCGGCGAGCGGCAGGGGAGGAGGCCCGTGGTGGCTCGGCGTCGCGTGCGGGCCGTGGATCACCTTCTGCTTCTTCATCTTCCCCATGAACCCCACCATCACCCTTCCTACTCGCTCTCCTAGGAAATCCACCTCAAATCCCATGGATTCCTAGCGGGGGTCACTCGAATCGACCGCTGGTTGCTTTTGGTGCCGGCGGGCTTGAAGATTGTAGGCGGATTGGGTGCCGGCGGGCTTGAAGATTGCAGGAGGTTGGAGACCGAGAAGGCTCAGGGTGGCGCAGGAGAAGATTTGGGCAGATGGAGAGGGGAAGGAGACAGAATTGCAAAGGGTCGGGGTCGGGGAAGAAGATCGGCCGTGCGGCCGCGCGTGGGGGCGGCGGCGGCGGCGCCGTGCCTGTAGGCATCGAGGAGGAGAGCCCGTGCTGGTTTATTTCATTTTACAATTCGAAGGACGGACCAAAACTGTTACGGACGAATTTACGGGCAAGTTAGAATAGTACCACCTCGTTTATATTACGATTTTGTCTATACAAATTGTAAAAGCGTATTATGACATGAGAAGAAAGCGTGTTGTGACGGTGAATCCGACAAAGTCAATCCGTACTTTATTATTATTATATATATATTATATATATAAAAAAATTAGGGAAAGATGTTTTAGCTACTAGATAGATTAAACAAGCCAATTAGTAAGCTGGTCAACCTTCGCAGCTGTCAGGCAGGGCGCAGCATCTTCTTGGTGCCGTATTCCTGGTGCGTCGACCGTCGATGCATGCCAACCGTGTCGTTACCCGCACGTACGCCGCGGCAGCCAAGGCCATACGCGCGCTGGCCTTGACGTGTCTAGCGAAAATCCTGGGCACACGGACAAGCACGAGCGTCTTATGGGGATCTTCACGCTAATTAACCTCCCTGTGAAATTTCAGAGAGATGGCCCTCCCCATTGATCTGCAATCAAAATAGGCCAACTAGTAGGTTAAAAAAAATAGGTCAACTAAGGGCATCTTCAACTCCGACCCTCAAACCGTCCGCATACGTCCGGACCATGCTGTCCGGATCATGAAAACCATCCAGCGCGGTCCTGTATCGGTTGCGGTGCAACTCGGACGTACTTTCTTCCATAAATCGGAGACAAACGTTGGGGGCTTTGCGGGCGTCTGGACAGCACCTATATGCGTTTGTGACCACCCTGGCCCACCAAAACCCCCTCTCTTGCCCGCTTTTGACCACCGTGACCCACCCAAACCTCCTCCCTCGTCCGCGCACGCTTTCCCGCTCGAAATGGTCAGCGTCGCACCAGAGTGTCACTGCCCGCGTTCATGCCCAGTCAGAGCAGACGTGCCCATTGTAGCGACCCGGTTCCGATAAGGATCCAAGTCTCCTATGCTCAGTGTGCTATCCCTGGATAAGAAGTTAGAACACAGTACTCGATGAAATAGCAGAAAATGACATGTTATAAAGTAACGTAAATACTATTAGCTGATAGTCCACACAGCAGAAAAAACAACAAAGATTATGGAGTCCCATCAACACCAACGGCAAAGTTGAGTATAGACATTATAACCCTACAACACATCACGTAACCGTCGTTTAAAATTCCGCAACATAATAAGTTGCAGGCATGTAGGTCAGTACGTTGAATGTACTGCCAAGTTACACTATAAGAGAGAATAATAATCCTATCTCTACATGCAATTTGGCTGGTGGAAGGTTCTAAGTTTAATTTCGTATAAAGCCAATTTTGTCCTATTTTCATGAATATCAATTTATTACTACGAAGCTTATCACAATATGATTGAGATGGTTCCTCCATTCAATCTATTCCCAAGTTGATTTAAAACCCATTAAATTAATTAAACGTGATGAGATCACTCAATATCCCACTTCTAGATGCTCAAATTGTCTGTAACCGGGGACACGGCTAATCGATTAGTCTTACACTCCGCAGAAGCTTGCACACTTTCCCCCACAAGACTCGATCACCTCTTTTGTAGTTCTCATACCGCCTGGTGTTTGAGAACTGGAAGATCGAGACATAATCTTCCAAACTGTTTCCCCTTAACCACGGATAGGCCGGTACACCTACATATATAACTACATCTGCTAGCCTAAAGAGGCCACACAACCAAATATAAAATAGCATACAAGTGCATATAAAACATCCAAGACTGATAACATAATAGCATGGAACAATAAAAAATTATAGACACGTTGGAGACGTATCACTACTGCATTCATATAGAGAGTTTGCATGTGATGTCTACTACACAACTTGTTCTTGTAGACTCGTATTGGGTTTCCAAGCGCAGAGTTTTGTAGGACAGTAGCAAATTTCCCTCAAGTGGATGACCTAAGGTTTATCAATCCGTGGGAGGCGTAGGATGAAGATGGTCTCTCTCAAACAACCCTTCAACCAAATAGCAAAAAAATCTCTTGTGTCCCCAACACACCAAATACAATGGTAATTTGTATAGGTGCACTACTTCGGTGAAGAGATGGTGATACAAGCGTAGTAATGATAGTAAATATTGATTTTTGTAATGGTAACAATAAAAAACAGTAAGGTAACGAGTAATAAAAGTGAGCACAAACGGTATTGCAATGCTTGAAAATGAGGCCTAGGGTCCGTACTTTCGCTAGTGCAATCTCTCAACAATGCTAATCTAAATGGATCATATAACCATCCCTCAACGGGTGATGAAGAATCACTCCAAAGTTCTTATCTAGTGGAGAACATAAGAAGAAATTGTTTATAGGGTACGAAACCACCTTAAAGTTATTCTTTCCATTCGATCTATTCAAGAGTTCGTACTAAAATAACACAAATCTATTATTTCCGTTCGATCTATCCAAAGTTCGAACTAAAATAACACCATATGATACGCATCAACCAACTCTAGTGTCACCTAGATACTCCAATGTCATTACAAGTATCCATGAGTTAATTATACGATACACATCAAACAATTTCAAATTCATAATACTCAATCCAACACAAAGAACCTCAAAGAGTGCCCCAAGATTTGTACCGGAGAAACAAAGACGATAACGTGCATCAACCCCTATGCATAGATTACCCCAATGTCACCTCGGGAATCCGCGAATTGAGTGCCAACATATCAAGTGAATCAATATAATACCCCATTGTCACCACGGGTATTCATATGCAAGACATATATCAAGTGCTCTCAAATCCATAAAAGTATTCAATCCGATAAAATTAAATCTCAAAGGGAAAACTCAATTCATCACAACAAGATAGAGAGGGGAAAACATCATATGTTCCAACTATATTAACAAAGCCTGCGATACATCAAGATCGTGCTATCTCAAGAACACGAGAGAGAGAGAGAAAGATTAAACACATAGCTATTGGTACAAACCCTCATCCCTGAGGATGGACTACTCCCTCCTCATCAAGGTGGTCGTCGGGATGACGAAGATGGCCACCGGTGATGATTTCCGCTCCGGCAGGGTGCTAGAACGGGGTCTAGATTGGTTTTTCGCGGCTACAGAGGCCTGCGGCGGCGGAACTTCTGATCTAGGATTATCTTCGGGGGTTTTGGAATATTCGGCAATTTACACTACTAGGGAAAACCCTAGCAGTAGCGCGGGTATTTTGCCTATCAGTAGCGCGGGACGACGCACTACTAATAAGGCGCTACAGCTAACGTGTAGCAGTAGCGCCTGTCGTCCCACGCTACTGCTATACATGGCTAGTAGTAGCACGCTTTAGTGCAGAGCGCTGCTGCTAATATCTGCAGCGCTTTTTAGCAGGAAGCGCTACTGGTAAGGGAGCGCTACTGCTAGTTTTATTAGTTTCTGTTTTTTTTCTACATATTTATTTTGTATTTGAATAGGCTTTATACAATAATCTTTAGCATATCATACACATACAAATGTAATCATAGCATATACATACAAATAGTCTCATCAAATCATGTCATCATCTTAATCATCATCCAACACAAAGTGGTCTCTCGTCATCATCTCAAAAATAGCGATACAAGTCTCGATTACTTGCAACTACATCGTCATCCATCTAAACAATGATATACGCGAGAAGAGCTATCACTATGAGTGAGAGCGGAACTATGCAGTACATGAGTTCGTATCCCTCTCTCGCATTAGCGTGAACCTAAACTAACTATTGGCTGTCGCTCGGAAACTGGAAACCGGTACACCTGGGCCTGACACTCCGGCCACTCGTCGTATACTCCTGGCATAGCACTTCTTCGCCATCGATGATCTATGCACCTGCGTCGTCACATGAGTCGATGATATGCAACATATATAGTTGAGCAACAGAAAGAGACAGACTTGGCAAAAATAGAAGTAACATATCATAAGCATAAATAACAAAGTTCATCGTACCCAAAATGCCCTAACTAGAGTGATCTTCGCTAGTCGAGGAGGACGGTTTAATTACATCAAAAATAAAGTTTCGCCGTGCATAACTCAAAGTTTTGTCATACAAAAAGTATGGACTAAACGGACACATTGTCATATATCGACAATCACTCCAACATGTCGTGCCATCCATCCATGTCAGGGAGATAGTCCCCGAGCTTAGTGAAAGGCTTCACGTCGAGACGGTGAGAGGCTACGCGTGTTCGGACGTCTTCCCGCGACATTTGTCCTTCTTCGTAGAACATCCCTGTTTTTTCGACGACCTCCTTCATGATGATTTGGGCAAGTTCGCGCTGGATGTGATAGAACTCAGCTCGAAGTCGATGATCCTCGATATCTCCTAAGTCCTTTGCCCATTGCAGAATATGGGCATCGCCGGATTTAGGTGACATGCGAAGGTTCTGGTGATCCCGTCTGTACTCCAGAATGTGGTGTAGGACATAGAATCCATCATTAAGAGAATCACTCGGTTGCTGGATGCAGTAGAAGTCGGTCTTATGGCTGAAGGCGGGCCTGCCGTCCCTTGTCTTCTTGTCATTGACCTCTCCACCCCGTTTGCCGTAGTAAAAGATAGCACTGTCGAGAACAGACTTGATGTGGGTGTAATCCTTTTTGGTAATGTTCTTTGACGAGTCCAAGTAAAGAGCGTGGGAGTATCGGGGGTAGAGGATGATGAGGACGGCGCGCCCGCCGCTGCGCAAAATAAGTACACCTCAAATTAATTAGACTCCACCGTGCAAATGAATGATTGAAATCGAAGAAAGGATATCCGCGCGGATGACTTACAGGGGATGATAAGGCACGAGAATCGCCTCCTTGTCCTTATTGGCAAGCATGAAATTGACGAGGTAGTCCCTCGCGTATTGACAGTGCTTTGCGCAGACTGCCAAGAAGCCCTCGTGCATGAAGTACGGGTCAGCGACACAGATAAAAGGTATCTGCTCAACCCCGATGAGGTAGTTCATGTGCAAGGCAAAAAGGCGAACAAACGTAAAATCCAGCTTCTTCCAGTGAAACATGTCGAAGATGTAATCGAATCAAAGGAAGAACTTCTCCGTGGGGAATGTGTCGACGTAGGACAATTGTCGCGGCACGTTAACCACGTAGAGTGGGTATCCTGGATTTTCCGAGGCAAGGAGGCCTTTCTCTCTCCACAGCACATCGTCATGAAGTCTCCTTACATCGCCGAATCTGGCCCCTATCGCTGCTTTAGGTAGGATTGGTTCACGGGCGATATGCCATTTTGCCGCACCGGGGATATCTATACGGTCTTGAACCCGAGGCTGCTGAGGCGGCTGGATCATAGAAGCAGCTTTTTTGCCTTTCCTCGGTCTCTTCCTAGACTTCTTTACTACCAGAAGGTTGTCCATAATACGTTCAGACTCCGGAGGCGGCAATTCAGGCACCGACTCATGACGCTCAAACCCTAAGTAGGTGCCAGTATTGGCATACTGTTGAGTGTCATCGTCATCCTCATCCTCATCTATGGCGACGTCACCAGCGACTAATGGAGCCTCTTCCTCACCCCCTCCGCTATCACCCAGCACGACAGCCGACGCTAGTTGGGTAGGTGAGGTGTTAATGTTCATACCTAACTGCGTGCTCGTAGGTGAGGTGTTGCTTTCGGTTCTATACCGGCTCCGCTAGTCTCGGCGCCGGTCTCAGTCTCAGCGCCGGTCTCGATGCCGGTCTCAGTCTCAGCGCCGGTCTCGATGTCGGTCTCAATCTCCGATGTGACAGGTGGACCCAGCAACATCAACTCTTGATCGCCAGCTTCCCTCAAAAATTCTTCTGCCGCCAGGTAGACGTTGTCGCAGTCACCAGAACCCTGTCCTTCATCATTGCTAGCCATGTTTCCTACGATTAAATCTAGTCAATTAATTCTAGACCTAATAAAATGAATAATGACATAAAAAAAGGCCTATGCTTTGCAGGAACGTTGACTCCTTCCCGGTGCGGCAAATCCCGGGCACTCGATATGTCCTAGTTCGTAGCACAAGTCATGCCGAAATTCACGAAAAATTTCGGCATGACTTTTGCTAAAAAGTGGACAAATCGAGAACCTGAAATTTGCCGGAACGGAAATGAATCAACATTCCGGCAAAACATAGGCCACTCGGCTTCATTCCCTGGAAACAACAAAGCCACCTGGGCCCAACCGAACCACTTCAATGAAAAGATATAACATGAGCAAACACTATTGAGGAATTTGCATATAACATGGCCACTTCAATGAAAAGATATAATCAACAATAATGGAATATGCAAATGAACATCAATGACATATATCATATAACAACAATCTTGTTTTTTGTTTACATAGCAACAATTAGTTTAACCAAGTTTTTGAAAAGAAAAACAATTCTGTTTTTTGTTTATAGCTAAATGCCATAGCTACTTTTTTTATTTATAGCTAAATACTTTTGTTTTTTGTCTAAAGCTAAAAGTCTAGGAACTCCATTTTCTCTAACCCTTCTGACCTCACCAAAATTTCCACAGCAAGACCTTAGTACCTACACCCAATTTCTTCAAAAATATTCAGGTCCATAGTCCAAATAATTCAAATTTCATTTGAATGAAATTTGGAACAAATTCAGGTCCATAGTCCAAAATTTTTTTATAGCTAAGTGTTTTTTGTTTATAGCCTCTATTAATTTAAATCTAAATGCTACTATTATTTACATACCCTCTATTAATTTAAAGCTAAATGGAATTACTGTTTAGGCATTTTCATAAAAAATTGCCCTAGCTAATTTCCTAAAAAAATTGCTAATCATTTTTCCTAAATGCTAGAAAATGCCTACTGCCCTAAACAAATCTAGGGTTCATATGAACACCAAGGGTTCATATGAACATCAACACAGCATCAACATATATATGAATTGCCCTAGCAGAGAGAGAGAGAGGAGGGTAGGGGAGAGGAGAGGCAGAGCCTTACGGTCGACGGCGAGGGCAGGCTCTGGCTCAGGCGGCGGAGGTCCTGGGCGGGCTCGGGCGGCGGCGGTGAGCTCGAGGGAGGCGACGGTTAGGTCGACGACGGCCTCGGGTGGCGGCTGTGAGGTCGAGGGCGGCCTTGGGCGGCGGCGGTGTGGTCAAAGGCGGCGTCGAGCGGCGGCGGTGTGGTCGAAGGCGGCAGGGCGACGGCGGCGATGGAGCAGTTGGGGTGAGGGGGGAGTGGAGGGGGAAGGACTTAGCGAAATTTTGAGCCCGCGCGGCCGGGGGTTAAGTCAAACTAGCAGTAGCGCGTTTTGCCGAAACGCGCTATAGCTAAGTTAGCTATAGCGTTTTCCAGCGAAACGCGCTACAACTATTCCTTTCTGTTTTATTTTTCTTTTTCTTTTGTTTTCTTTACATTTTCTTTTTTTCATTTCTCCTTTTTCTATTTCTTTCATTTTCATTTACTTTTCTACTTATTTTTCTATTTATTTTATTTTTCATAGCAGTAGCGCTCTACAGCATAAACGCGCTGCTACAAAGTTTTTAGCAGTAGTGTGCTTCTGGAAGAACCGCTATTACTATTCCTAGCCTACTGGCACCAGCGAAGGAATTATAGTAGTAGCGCTTTTCCGCGCAGACGCGCTACTGCTACAACAATGGTTGTAGCGTGCTTTTGTAACAAGCGCTACTAATAAGTAGCAATAGCGCTGTGTTTTCACCAGCGCTACTGCTATACCTCCGTGTATAAGGTTTTCCCTAGTAGTGTTATTGGGCGAAGAGGCGGAGCGGGAGGCCACCGAGATGGGCACAATCCACCTGGGCGCGCCTGGGCCCCCAGGCAAGCCCTGGTGGGTTGTGCTCCCCTCGCAGCTCCCCTCTGGTACTTCTTTGGCCCACCGGGTGTCTTCTGGTTCAGAAAAAATCTCCAAAAAGTTTCGCTACGTTTGGACTCCGTTTGGTATTGATTTTCTGGGATGTAAAAAACAAGCAAAAAACAGCAACTAGCACTGCGCACTATGTCAATAGGTTAGTTCCAAAAAGTGATATAAAGTTGCTATAAAATGATTGTAAAACATCCACGAATGATAATATAGCAGCATGGAACAATCAAAATTATAGATACGTTGGAGACGTATCAACATCCCCAAGCTTAATTCCTGCTCGTCCTCGAGTAGGTAAATGAGAAAAATAAATTTTTTGATGTGGAATGCTGCTTAACATGTTCATCACATATTCTTTTCTTTTGTAGCATGACATTTGTTCTTTTTATATGGTTCAAAGCAATAGTCTAGTTTTGACATGAAGATTTCAATACTCAAGCATATCAACAAGCAACCATGTCTTTCAAAATATCAACACTAAGAAAGTTATCCCTAGCCCATCATGCTTAATCATTGATCCATTAATGAAACACACTCGCATATTAGCTACATCCAATGCTCAAGTATGATCATAGTGCTATATTTATACCCTAGTTGCATAATTTTGCCACAATTTTTATCATTTTTATAGACTAACCTATTAAGTTAGAGTCAAGTGTTAGTTGCTGTTTTATGTCATTTTTGGACATTTTCAGGAAAATCAATTTTTCAGAGACAAAAACCGTGGGAAAAATACATTGCGAGTTTCAAGCGAGGACAGAGTCATGGCCACCTAGGCTCACCAGAGGGGGCCCGCACAGAGGTCACACACCACTAGGACGCGTCAGAGGGGCTCATGGTCGCGCGGTTTGTCCTGCACCGCCTCTTTCTTTGGACGCTTTTTATATACTCCTAAAAAAACCCAATTTTATTTATCAAGAGTTTTTGCTGCCGCCACCTCTCCTTTCCGTGGAGGTCCACCCCGTGGGCCTGATTTGGAACTCTGTCATGTTTTGGAACTCTACCGGAGGACGAATCCATCACCAGAGCCATTTTCATCATCCTTGTTGCCATCATGCCTCTGTGTGAGTAGTCCTCCTTGGACTATGAATCCATAACAGTAGCGAGATGATAACCTCTCTCTCCCTTGTTCTTCATTGCAATAATCACATGAGCTGCCCTACATGATTGTGACCCATTTGATGTAACTTGTGGTGTGTTTGTTGCACTGTGATAAATTGTCAATTTATGATCAAACCTATACATGGTTTAGTTTTGGATTCTGTATGAATTTTTTGCTGGATAATATTTATTCATATATGCTCTTCGATCTATTAGTCTTGTACTAGCCATGTTTAGATGAATGATCTAGAAGAGAGAGTTGTGTATGATGGATGGGCTCAAACTTGCAATTATCTATATGTATCCTGGTCCATTTATTCTTATTCTTTTCATCCTCGATCACTTTCTTTTATTTATTGTTTACAGTCTGAACCGTTATTTTGTTTTTGTTGAAAATATACATTCTTACCAAAAGATTTATTATTTTTTGTAACTAACAAGGCTAGTGAGACCGACAATCTCATTAGCTTCGTTGGTGACCAAGACAAATACAGTTGTTATGTGCAAGTACTGATCATATGTTGCAATTAAAGCACTGCTTCTCATTCGGTAGCCTTAAGGCCATCAATTTGAGAAAATAGAATACTACTTTCTACAAACCTCGGTATATTTGGAGGTCCAACACCATTTTATCATGAGATGACGCAATAGGCGGGAGGAGACGTCTTGAGGAGGATGGGGGCGATTCACCTGGTGTTGGTACGTCGACGCTGGGGCTGAGGTAGAAAGAAGAAGGCTAGAAAGTCTTTGGATCAAGATCCGACCATGGTGTTTGATTTGATTAAAAGAAATTACATGCGGCTGTCTAGTAGTGTCCGCCTTAAATCTTAATTACATCGTTACTCTTTTTTTTTTGGGTAATTACCTCGTTACGCGGCATGCACTTAGCTTACACGTAATAACGTGGATGATCATCTATTGGAGATGCTTTAAATTCGAGTATAGGAAGGTCTTTTTCTGAAAGGGGAAATCCACGGCCATGACCTCGACGTTACGTGTGTCGAAACAAATGCACCGGGCAACAAATAAGAGTCTTTTCTCCATTCCTCGACCGCATCTTTGATTTACGTACGTAGGTCGCGTGTTCTTTGATGCTCACCACGACAAGGTGCCAAAAAGCTATGGCTGCCAGTGGAGTGTACCGCGCGTCTATATATGAAGGGGCACACTGATCCATCAATGCATGGCATCACGAAAATGGAGGACATCGTCTACATCTTCCTGGCCCTCGGGTCGCTGCTCGTCGTGCTGCTAACCAGGCGGGGGAGACGAACCTCGGCGGACGGTGAGGACAAGCTGCGGCTGCCGCCGGGGCCATGGACACTGCCGGTGATCGGCAGCATGCACCACATCGCCGGGGCGCTCCCGCACCGGGCCATGCGCGACCTGGCGCGGCGGCACGGGTGGCCCGTCATGCTGCTCCGGCTCGGCGAAGTGCCCACGCTGGTGGTGTCGTCCCGGGAGGGCGCCCGCGAGGTGATGAAGACCCACGACGCCGCCTTCGCCACGCGCGCGCTGAGCTCCACCGTGCGCGTGCTCACCAACGGCGGGCGGGACATCGTCTTCGCACCCTACGGCGAGCACTGGCGCCAGATGCGCAAGATCGCCGTCACCGAGCTCCTCACGTCCCGCCGCGTGCTCTCATTCCGCGCCATAAGGGAGGAGGAGGTCGGCGCCATGCTCCGCTCCGTCGCGTCCGCCGCCGGGAACGGGGACGTGATCGACATGCGCGCGCGGCTGTCGGCCCTCGTGGCGGACAGCACGCTGCGCGCCGTCATTGGCGACCGGTGCAACGATCGCGACGTGTTCCTCCGGGAGCTCGACCGCTCCATCGGCCTCGCCGGGGGGTTCAACCCGGCCGACCTGTGGCCGTCGTCGCGGCTCGCCGTCTGGGCCAGCGGCGCGGTCCGCCGCGCCGAGGAGTGCCGTGACACCGTGTTCGGGATGCTCGACGGCATCATCGCTGAGCACCAGCAGAGAATGGGCACCGTCGACGGCGACGACGAGGACCTCATCGACGTGCTCCTGAGGGTGCAGAACGACGGCAGCCTCCAGCTCCCTCTCGACATGGACACCATCAAAGGCGTCATCTTCGTAAGCAAGCAAACAAATAAGCCTCGAACGCGTACACTCTGCCATGCCGTGAACCCTTATTAACTGTTTCGCGCGCATATGCAGGACATCTTCGGCGCCGGCAGCGAGACGTCGGCGACAACGCTGGAGTGGATAATAGCGGAGCTGGTCAAGAACCCAAAGGTGATGCATCGGGCAACAACAGAGGTGCGGCGAGCCTTCGAGGCCGGCGGCAAGGTGGTCGAACATCAACTCGGCGAGCTCGTCCCATACCTGCACCTCGTCATCCGGGAGACGTTCAGGCTGCACACGCCGCTGCCGCTGCTTCTCCCGCGGGAGTGCCGGGAGGAGCCGGCGTGCCGGGTGCTCGGGTACGACGTGCCGCGGGGCACGCAGGTGCTGGTCAACGTCTGGGCGCTGGGCCGCGACGAGCGGTACTGGCCCGACGCGCCCGAGGAGTTCCGGCCGGAGCGGTTCGAGGCCAAGCAGGGGGGCGCGTCGGCAGCGGGGGTGGACTTCAGGGGCGCGAACTTCGAGCTCCTGCCATTCGGCGCCGGGAGGAGGATGTGCCCCGGGATGGCGTTCGGACTCGCCAACGTGGAGCTCGCATTGGCCAGCCTGCTGCTGCACTTCGACTGGGAAGCGCCCGGCGTGGCTGACCCAGCCGAGTTCGACATGACCGAGGCGTTTGGCATCACCGCACGGCGGAAGGCTGGCCTCCTGCTCCGCCCCGTCCTGCGCGTGCCTGTCCCCGGTGTCTAGCTGATGTAGCCCGCCGGCCAATATGTGCGCAAATCACATGTATCTCGACGTACATGCATGGGGAAGTGAGCCGTTTTGGTTCAGTTTGTGATGCGTGCCAGAGGAGTTAATCATAAGTGGAAGGCTTGTTCAAGTAAGAACAGCAACCAAGCACCGGTCAATCCACATATATCAAATTATCAAAATAACGAACGCGAATCAAAGAAACATGATGAAGATGAATTCCCATGTGTCATAAAAAACGATTTACTTACTATAAGATAAACTTCCGGCCTGTCATTTGTTATAAAAAGGATTGGGCTACGTTACTGCAGCTTTATTACTATTGCTACTTATTGTTCGTTAGAAAATATCTTGCTATCAAACTATTCCTTACCGATAATTTCAGTGCTTACAGAAAATACCTTGCTGAAAACCGCTTATCATTTCCTTCTGCTCCTTGTTGGGTTCGACACTCTTACTTATCGAAAGAACTACGATTGATACCCTATACTTGTGGGTCATCATCGCCCTAAATGCAACTGCATGTCTTCAATGCGGCTGCAACTTTCCAGTGTTTTGTCGAGGGGAAGGAAGTTGTATGTCAGGCACTAGGCACACGACTGCAACTGCATGTCTTCTATGTGGTTGCAACTTAGTGGTGTTTTATCGGAGGAGAGGGCAACTGCATGTCTTCTATGTGGTTGCAACTTAGTGGTGTTTTATCGGAGGAGAGGGCAACTGCATGTCTTCTATGTGGTTGCAACTTAGTGACGTTTTGTTGGGGTGAGGGGGTAGTTGCATATCTATCACTAGGCACGCAAATGCAAAGTGTCGCGCCCCGACTACAACATATGTTTTCCTCACGGCCGCAACTCTGTGTAGTTTAGTCGGCGTGGGGACAGTTCCATATCAGCCACTAGGCACACAACTGCATGTGTTGCCCCGATTGCAACTCTATGGTGTCTTGTTAAGAAGGGGTAGTTGCATGTCTACCTCTAGGCATGCAACTGCAAGTGTCGCCCCTGACTGCAACTGCATGTGTTTAGTGCGATTGCAACTCTGTGATGTTTTGTCAGGGAGGAGCAGCTGCATGTATTTAACTAGGCATGCAACTGTAAGTGTTACCCCCTAGTGCAACTACGTGGTGTTTAGTAGGGAGGGGACAATTGCATGTCTGCCACTAGGCATGAACTGCAAGTGTCGCTCTTGTCAACTGCATGTCTTCCACATGACCCTAACTCATTTGTGTTTTGTACAGGAAGGGGATAGTTGCATGTCTGGCACTAGGCAGGCAACTGCAAGTGCCTCCCGAAGTTACAACTGATCTTCAACATGACTACAACTTGGGAGGGCTAAAGCGGTGTTTTTACCAGGGAGGTGACAATTGCATGTTTACCACTAGGCACGTAACCGCAGGTGTTGTACTCGACTGCAACTAAATGTTTTCAACGTAGCTTCAACATGGATCTTTTTTTTTAAATTACACAATGAAACACTTTTTCCCAATAAAATTTAATTTTTTTAAATTATTGATTATTTTTCCAAATATACAATGTATAATGAATATATTTTCATAAAAGAGAAATTCTTTTAAAATTGGGTGAACACTTTGCATTTATTTTTTCAGGAACAAGAAAAGAAAAATGAAATAAGACTTAAACAATCATGACATTTGATAGGTGTTCATGAAATACACCTTTTAAAAAGTGCTAGCCCATTTCAAAAAATTGTTCTTGTATTATTCAATAAATAAAGGTATATCATTTAATATTTATTTCGTGAAAGAAAGAAAATAGAAAAAAGAAAAAAGAAAAGAAAAGTGAAGGTAGAAGAAAAAATAAACAGAAAAGCGATGAAATTAAAGAAAATAGAGAAACAAAAGATGAAAAAAGCTCAGAAAATTCATGTTCCAACTAAACCAGAAAATATTTAAACCCGTGGCTAGGGTGTGCGCTGGGCTAGTTACCCACACGTAACTTCATTTTATGTTTTTTTAATTATTTTTATAGTGTTTTCTCTATTTGTTTCATTTCTCCATTTTCCACTTGTTGAATAGGCCAAAGCATTTCTCATAGGGCCAGCAAGTTTGCTATTGAGCTTTCTCGTCTCTCTTTTTCTTCTCAAAATGAAAATAAATCGATAAAAAAGAAAACGAGTCACATGCATGGGACAAGGCTTGCCCAAGACGTAGAGACAACTAAGCAGCACCAGCCAATGTGCGAGGAGCAAACAGGCCTAGGGCCGATGGCGCTGACGGTAAGTCCCATTCGACCGGACATAGACACTCCTAAAGGAAAATGAAACCAAGAATATCAAATTTAAAAATGAATGTTATTATAGTCAATTTTTTAAGGCCATTAGATTAATTTCCAATGTTTGTGTTTCTTTCTTCTTCCTTCAGCTTTCTGACAAAATGGAAGGGTTCGACACGCTTTGTTGTGTTGTTGGGTTTTCATAGTTTTTTTACTCCACTAGTTTCGAAATAAAAGGTACTCCCTCCATTCCATAATGTAGTGCGCCCGTGCTTTCCGAGATTCAAGTTTGACCGTAAATTTAACCAACAAGACCGACTGCGGCAGGAACAAAAATTATACCACTGAATTCGTATTTTCGATATAAATTCAGTGATATAATTTTTGCTTCCGCCGCAATCGGCCTCGTTGGTTAAATTTACGGTCAAACTTGAATCTCAGAAAGCGCGGGCGCACTACATTGTGGAATGGAGGTAGTATATCAGTTTTTTGAAAAGTCAAATCTCTTTAAGTTTCACCAAATTTGTAGAGAATATATTAATATCCAGAATATCAAAATTTTATCATTAGATTGAATATGAAATGAATTTTCATATTTTATTTATTTAGTATCATGGTTGTCGATATTTTTGGCACTGAACTTGGTCGAGGTGAATTTGACTTTTCAAAAAACTAATGGACAATATATTTTAGAATTGTGGGAATATTTGGTTTGTCAAGTGCGATATATGATAGAGTGTTTTTTTAATAATGTGGTATTTTGGTGGGCCTCTCGCGGTGCGATTTTGTGTTATCCGTTAATCAACTCATATTTATATGGGGAAATTTTCCGCCTCGGAAGCTGGAAGTACTATACCGATGCTATAGTATCATATGTTGGCACTTCTTTTTTCTATGTGGTAAGAGGATGATAGAACTAATATGTTTTTCTAAGCCTGTTACTAGTGACTGAATTGTAAAATTGTTGACTGATACGTCTCCAACGTATCTATAATTTATGAAGTATTCATGCTATTATATTATCCATCTTAGATGTTTAATGGGCTTTATTATGCACTTTTATATTATTTTTGGGACTAACCTATTAACCCAGAGCCCAGTGCCAGTTTCTGTTTTTCCCTTATTTCAGTGTTTCACAGAAAAGGAATATCAAACGGAGTCCAAACGGAATGAAACCTTCGGGAAAGTTATTTTTGGAACAGAAGCAATCCAGGGGACTTGGAGTGCACGCCAGGAAAGCAACGAGAAAGGCACGAGGCAGGGGGGCGTGCCCACCCCCCTGGGCGCGCCCTCCACCCTCGTGGGCCCCTCGTGGCTCCCCTGACGTATTTCTTCCTCCTATATATACCAATATACCCTAAAACCTTCGGGGAACAGAAGAGATCGGGAGTTCCGCCGCCGCAAGCCTCTGTAGCCACCAAAAACTAATCGGGACTTTGTTCCGGCACCCTGCCGGAGGGGGGAACCCTCACCGGTGGCCATCTTCATCATCCCGACGCTCTCCATGACGAGGAGGGAGTAGTTCACCCTCGGGGCTGAGGGTATGTACCAGTAGCTATGTGTTTGATCTCTCTCTCTCTCTCTCTCTCTCTCTCTCTCTCTCTCGTGTTCTTGAGGTGATACGATCTTGATGTATCGCGAGCTTTGCTATTGTAGTTGGATCTTATGATGTTTCTCCCCCTCTACTCTCTTGTAATGGATTGAGTTTTCCCTTTGAAGTTATCTTATCGGATTGAGTCTTTAATGATTTGATCCACTTGATGTATGTTTTGGTGATCAACTTGCGGGTTCCGCCCATGAACCTATGCATAGGGGTTGGCACACGTTTTTGTCTTGATTCTCTGGTAGAAACTTTGGGGCACTCTTTGAGGTTCTATGTGTTGGTAGAATAGATGAATCTGAGATTGTGTGATGCATATCGTATAATCATACCCACGGATACTTGAGGTGACATTGGAGTATCTAGGTGACATTAGGGTTTTGGTTGATGTGTGTCTTAAGGTGTTATTTTACTACGAACTCTAGGGTTGTTTGTGACACTTATAGGAATAGCCCAATGGATTGATCGGAAAGAATAACTTTGAGGTGGTTTCGTACCCTACCATAATCTCTTCGTTTGTTCTCCGCTATTAGTGACTTTGGAGTGACTCTTTGTTGCATGTTGAGGGATAGTTATATGATCCAATTATGTTATTATGGTTGAGAGAAGTTGCACTAGTGAAAGTATGAACCCTAGGCCTTGTTTCCTAGCATTGCAATACTGTTTACGCTCACTTTTATCGCTTGCTACCTTGCTGTTTTTATATTTTCAGATTACAAAAACCTATATCTATCATCCATATTGCACTTGTATCACCATCTCTTCGCCGAACTAGTGCACCTATACAATTTACCATTGTATTGGGTGTGTTGGGGACACAAGAGACTCTTTGTTATTTGGTTGCAGGGTTGTTTGAGAGAGACCATCTTCATCCTACGCCTCCCACGGATTGATAAACCTTAGGTCATCCACTTGAGGGAAATTTGCTACTGTCCTACAAACCTCTGCACTTGGAGGCCCAACAACATCTACAAGAAGAAGGTTGCGTAGTAGACATCATTGACCCGATCAAAATGAGAACCAAATTCAAAATTGAGTATCTCAATTGAATGGGAGACCTCTAAAATTAGAGATCATAATAAAGTAAAAGAATTCAACTAGAGAACTCGTTGAGAAATTGTTGACTCAATCAAAATGTGATGACGCAATTTCAAAATGAAGACCTCAACTGATTGTGAGGCCTTAAAAATTAGAGAGCATAGCGTATTTACTAGAAGGAAAAGGGCGCGCTTTGCCATGCCATTTTTGTTTCGTGCATAGTTGACATGTTGTTTAATGAGCAGTTGTGTTTTAGTTATGATTTTAAGTGAAAGAATAAAAAGAAGGATAAATATTTGTATTGTTTCAAGTCATAACTATAAGCAATAATATAAATTAGGGTTCTAAATAAATCTTAAAGAAGGAAATCGTGCAATCTTGCATTTTGAAGGCGATCATATAAACAGAGGAATTACTGGCTCATTCCTTTCCAAACTGAGATTGGAGCTTTACTTTCAACCTATTATAAGTAGACTTCTTTTAGGTGTAGCGGTGTACTAGTGTTGCGTACCAAACCGAGTCGACTTGACAGCCAAAACCAAACATTACACATATCGATACATAAGTTTACAGTTAAAGGTGTTCCTACATACAAAAAATTGAAATGAGGAAAGCATTAACCATAGAATTTGAGTTAAGAGAAGAACCACACATGACTCGTCCTCTAACATGTCCTTCAAGTTCCTCGAGGCAAGCTTGTGAAGTTTCTAGTACTCATGGTTGGCTGTTAAGTGTGAGCAACATTGCAACAACAACATACACCTGGAGATATGAGGAACACATATTTTTTTATCTCCACATGGGCACTCTACATAATATTTAGGAAATTCTTTACATCATTTGCCAATATCACTACAAAAATACACTTCCATGATAATACGTGTTTGTCATAGTAGGTTACGTTATTTGTCATGTATGTACATCCGTGAGGATTTTATGACAAAATCAAGTTAGTCATACTTGTGTTGTCGTGGAAGTGTTCCATGACAATACTCCATTTATCATCACGAAAGTGTTCATTTTCGTGACGATAAATGGTGCATCATGGAAGTGATTTCGTCAAGGGTAACCGACACATGGCAGCCACCGTAACAGGTTGCCGTTAAGCTATCGGGTACCAGTTTTGGATCCGAAACCCGTTAACAGCCATGACCAATGGTGATTTTCCACGTGTCAATTTCTCATTCGCTAACGGAACCATGTCTCAGCTCTGCATTGTGACAGATGTCATCCATCCAATGGATGAGAGGTGCCTATGATACGTGGACACGTGGCATGGCCCAACAGTGGCATTTAGTATAAATAGGTCGGCCCAATAATGGCATGTTTGCACATGGCCCATTTACAGCCACGCCCCATAAGGAGGGTATAAATTTAGCCCATCACTAACCCGTTTTTCATTCGACATCATTGCGGCCCATCGGCACTTTCAGCCCGTTAACAGTCTGCTACCTCTTGAGCACTGTGTTGGTTTTCCCTTGAAGAGGAAAGGGTGATGCAGTAAAGTAGCGTAAGTATTTCCCTCAGTTTTTGAGAACCAAGGTATCAATCCAGTAGGAGATCACGCACGAGTCCCACGCACCTACACAAACAAATAAGAACCTCGCAACCAACGCGATAAAGGGGTTGTCAATCCCGCAACGGTCACTTACGAGAGTGAGATCTGATAGATATGATAAGATAATATTTTTGGTATTTTTATGATAAAGAGAAATAAAGATGCAAAGTAAAATAAAAGGCAATAGAAATAAGTAAGTGTTGGAAGATTAATATGATGGAAAATAGACCCGGGGGCCATAGGTTTCACTAGTGGCTTCTCTCAAGATAGCATAAGTATTACGGTGGGTAAACGAATTACTGTCGAGCAATTGATAGAATTGAGTATAGTTATGAGAATATCTAGGTATGATCATGTATATAGGCATCACGTCCGCGACAAGTAGACCGAAACGATTCTGCATCTACTACTATTACTCCACACATCGACCGCTATCCAGCATGCATCTAGAGTATTAAGTTCATAAGAACAGAGTAATGCTTTAAGTAAGATGACATGATGTAGAGGGATAAACTCATGCAATATGATATAAACCCCATCTTTTTATCCTCGATGGCAACAATACAATACGTGTCGTTTCCCTTTCTGTCACTGGGATCAAGCACCGCAAGATTGAACCCAAAGCTAAGCACTTCTCCCATTGCAAGAAAGATCAATCTAGTAGGCCAAACCAAACTGATAATTCGAAGAGACTTGCAAAGATAACCAATCATACATAAAAGAATTCAGAGGAGATTCAAATATTGTTCATAGATAATCTTGATCATAAACCCACAATTCATCGGATCTCGACAAACACACCGCAAAAGAAGATTACATCGAATAGATCTCCAAGAAGATCGAGGAGAACTTTGTATTGAGATCCAAAGAGAGAGAAGAAGCCATCTAGCTAATAACTATGGACCCGAAGGTCTGAGGTAAACTACTCACACATCATCGGAGAGGCTATGGTGTTGATGTAGAAGCCCTCCGTGATCAATGCCCCCTCCGACGGAGCGCCGGAAAAGGCCCCCAAGATGGGATCTCACGGGAACAGAAGGTTGCGGCGGTGAAAATAGGGTTTTGGCTCCATATCTGATAGTTTGGGGGTACGTAGGTATATATAGGACGAAGAAGTACGTCGGTGGAGCAACATGGGCCCCACGAGGGTGGAGGGCGCGCCTGGGGGGGTAGGCGCGCCCCCCTGCCTCGTGCTCTCCTCGTTGATTGCTTTACGTAGACTCCAAGTCCTCTGGATCACGCTTGTTCCGAAAATCATTCCCGAAGGTTTCATTCCGTTTGGACTCCGTCTGATATCCTTTTCCTTCGAAACACTGAAATAGGCAAAAAAAACAGCAATTCGGGCTGGGCCTCCGGTTAATAGGTTAGTCCCAAAAATAATATAAAAGTGTATAATAGAGCCCATTAAACATCCAAAACAAATATAATATAGCATGGAACAATCAAAAATTATAGATACGTTGGAGACGTATCACAGTCCTCTATGTATATCGGACCAAATACGTCCTCGCCTCTTTTCGGCCTATTAACGGCACATGCTGGAATTGGGCCGTTTTCTGTCAGGTCTATCTTTCAGCCTTTTAATGGCCCATTAAAAGGTTGGGTATTTTCGGCCTGTTAACGACCCATGCTGGAATTGGGCCGTTTTCTATCAGGTCTATGTTTCGGCCTTTTAACGGCCCGTGAAAAAGTTGGGTATTTTCCTGGCATGTGTAACTTTCGTCTGTTAACGGTTGACAGTACACTTGGGCCATTTATAGTCCGACGTGACATTCAGCCTATTAGTGACCCATGTCCTCCAGGTCACAATTCCGGCCCGCCCTCTCATTCGGCCTATTAAAGGCCTGTGTAGTACGGCAGCACATTTATGGCCCGAGCAACATTCGGATTCTTAACAACCCAACATGTAATTCGGCGAACACTGGTCTAAGGTAGGGTTCGGCCTACTAATGGCCCATGGGCTTTCAGCACATTTCAGGCCCAAGCTTTCTTTCCGCCTACTAAGAGCGGTGGGTATCTTATGGCCCATCAAGGCACGAGTTGAGTTTTGGCCTGCTAAGGGCCCATGACCTATTTGGGCCAAATAAGTCCTGCATCTTATTTTGGGCCTATTAACGACATATTGTTACTATGGGCCCATGTTATGGCCCAGTGTTTATGGCCAGATATTTTGAGGCCTTCATAGATTTTGGTCCAGATTTTCAGTGGGATATAGGCCCATTAGGGCCCATAATTGTTCTAAAGTCAGTTTTGGGCCCCAATTATGACTAGTTATGCCTCTTGTCCGGTCCGCGTGATTTGGCCCGTTGGCCTCCTACGTTGCTTTCTGCCTACCAGTAGATCGATGAAACCAAATACGTTAACTAACAATAAACTTGGATTATACAAAAATGGCTTGCTGTGTTGTATAGCCGGTGGCTGCCCATTAAGAACAATTGTTGTATCGGAACAAAATAAATTACACCCATATAACAAAAGGCCAGTTGGCATAAAAGTTGCAGTCCGGCAGATAAATACACCATCAGAAGTTCAAAAACTCAGATCATTTGACCTGACTGGTACGTTTTCATACTGTAGATGTGATGGAGCACAAGAAAAAATTCGGCGTGCCGCCACAAGCCCAGGACCCACAGGAGGATCCCTCCTGCTTGAACTGGCATGAGGGAAGCATATGCGGTTAAGAAGCCCGAAGCATGCAGAAAGAATATCGGGCCACCACATGCGGCAACAAGAAAAGGCTACTTCAACCTTCCTTCTCTTTTAAAATTCAGTATATCAGGTTTGTTTTATGAACAAGCCTTCGGCAATAAATCAGTGCTTCTATTATCCTATGGCTTGTTATACAAGCATTGATGTGATGGCTCTATAACCACACCTTAGCACCTTAATCAAATCAAACTTTTTATACATGACGTATGGTAACATGTGCTACCTCTTGAGCTTGCGTTGGTTTTTCTCTTGAAGACGAAAGGGTGATGCAGCAAAGTAGCGTAAGTATTTCCCTCAGTTTTGAGAACCAAGGTATCAATCTAGTAGGAGACAACGCAACAAGCCACTGAATATCTGCACAAACAAACACCAACTTGTAACCAACGCGACAAAGGGGTTGTCAATCCCTTCATGGTTATTCGCAAAGTGAGATCTGATAGAGATGGATAAACGGTAGAGTAATATTTTTGGTATTTTTGGTTTATGGAACGGAAAGTAAAAATTGCAAAATAAGGGAACTACGGCAGAAATTGGCAAGTTGATGGGAAACTAATATGTTGTAAAATAGACTCGAGGGCCATAGGTTTCACTAGAGGCTTCTCTCAAGATAGAATTTATTACGGTGGGTGAACAAATTACTGCCGAGCAATTGATAGAAAAGCGCAAAGTTATGATGATATCTAAGGCAATGATCATGAATATAGGCATCACGTCCGTGTCAAATAGACCGAAACGATTCTGCATCTACTACTATTACTCCACACATCGACCACTATCCAGCATGCATCTAGAGTATTAAGTTCATAAAGAAAGAAGTAACGCTTTAAGCAAGATGACATGATGTAGAGGATTTAACTCAAGCAATACGATGACAACCCCATCTTTTTATCCTCGATGGCAACAATACAATACGTGCCTTGCTGCCCCTGCTGTCACTGGGAAAAGACACCGCAAGATTGAACCCAAAGCTAAGCACTTCTCCCATTGCAAGAAAAACCATCTAGTTGGCCAAACCAAATCGATAGTTCGAAGTGACTTGCAAAGATATCAAATCGTCATGCATATAAGAATTCAGAGGAGATTCAAATAATATTCATAGATAAGCTGATCATAAATCCACAATTCATCGGATCTCGGCAAACACACCGCAAAAGAGTATTACATCGAATAGATCTCCAAGAACATCGAGGATAACTTTGTATTGAGAATCAAAGAGAGAGAAGAAGACATCTAGCTACTAGCTATGGACCCGTAGGTCTGAAGTAAACTACTCCCACTTCATCGGAGAGGCAATGGTGTTGATGTAGAAGCCCTCCGTGATCGAATCCCCCTCCGGCAGGATGCCGGAAAAGGCCCCAATATGGGATCTCACGGGTACAGGGTTGCGGCGGTGGAAAAGTGGTTTCGTGGCTCCCCTGGTTGTTTTTGGGGTATAGGAGTATATATAGGAGGAAGATCTAGGTTAGGGGGTCTATGAGGGGCCCACAAGGTCAGGGGGCGTGCCCTACCCCCCTAGGCGCGCCCTCCACCCTTGTGGCCGCCTCGAGGCTCTCTGACTTGCACTCCAAGTCTACTGGGTGTCTTCTGGTCCAAGAAAAATCACCGCGAAAGTTTTATTCCGTTTGGTATTCCTTTTCTGCAAAACTCTAAAACAAGGAAAAAACAAAAACTGGCACTGGGCTCTAGGTTAATAGGTTAGTCCCAAAAATCATATAAAATAGCATATTAATGCATATAAAACATCCAAAACAGATAGTACAATAGCATGGAACAATAAAAAATTATAGATACGTTCGAGACGTATCAAGCATCCCCAAGCTTAATTCCTGCTCGTCCTCGAGTAGGTAAATGATAAAAACAGAATTTTTGATGTGGAATGCTACCTAACATATTTGTCCATGTAATTCTCTTTATTGTGGCATGAATGTTCAGATCCGTAAGATTCAAAACAAAAGTTTATATTGACATAAAAACAATAATACAAGCATACTAACAAAATAATTATGTCTTCTCAAAATAACATGGCCAAAAAAGCTTATCCCTACAAAATCATATAGTCCGGCTATGCTCCATCATCATCACACAAAATATTCAAATCATGCACAACCCCGATGACAAGCCAAGCAATTGTTTCATACTTTTGACGTTCTCAAACTTTTTCAACTTTCACGCAATACATGAGCGTGAGCCATGGACATAGCACTATAGGTGGAATAGACGATGGTTGTGGAGAAGGCAAAAAGAAGGAGATAGTCTCACATCAACTAGGCGTATCAACGGGCTATGGAGATGTCCATCAATTGATATCAATGTGAGTGAGTAGGGATTGCCATGCAACGGATGCACTAGAGCTATAAGTTTATGAAAGCTCAAAAAGGAAACTAAGTGGGTGTGCATCCAACTTGCTTGCTCATGAAGACCTAGGGCATTTTGAGGAAGCCCATTGTTGGAATATACAAGCCAAGTTCTATAATAAAAATTATATGAAAGTGATAACATAAGAGACTCTCTATCATGAAGATCATGGTGCTAATTTGAAGCACAAGTGTGGCAAAAAGATAGAAACATTGTCCCTTCTCTCTTTTTCTCTCATTTTTTTGGGCCTTCTCTTTTTTTGGCCTTTCTCCTTTTTTTATTTCCTCACATGGGACAATGCTCTAATAATGTAAATCATCACACTTCTATTTACTTACAACTCGATACTAGAACAAAAATATGACTCTATGTGAATGCCTCAGGCGGTGTACCGGGATGTGCAATTAATCAAGAGCGACATGTATAAAAAATGATGAACGGTGGCTTTGCCACAAATACGATGTCAACTACATGATCATGCAAAGCAATATGACAATGATGGAGCGTGTCATAATAGACGGAACGGTGGAAAGTTGCATGGCAATATATCTCGGAATGGCTATGGAAATGCCATAATAGGTAGGTATGGTGGCTGTTTTGAGGAAGGATATGTGGTGGGTTTATGGTACCGGCGAAAGTTACGCGGTACTAGAGAGGCTAGCAATGGTAGAAAGGTGAGAGTGCGTATAATCCATGGACTCAAGATTAGTCATAAAGAACTCACATGCTTATTGCAAAAATCTATTATTCATCGAAACAAAGTACTACGCATATGATCCTAGGGGGATAGATTGGTAGAAAATACCATCGCTCGTCCCCGACCGCCACTCATAAGGAAGACAATCAGAAAACATCTCATGCTCAAACTTCGTTACATAACGGTTCACCATACGTGCATGCTACGGGACTCACAAACTTTAACACAAGTATTTCTCAAATTCACAACTACTCACTAGCATGTCTCTAATATCACCATCCTCATATCTCAAAACAATCATTAGGAATCAAACTTCTCATAGTATTCAATGCACTTTATATGAAAGTTTTTATTATATCCCTCTTGGATGCCTATCATATTAGGACTAATTTTATAACCAAAGAAAATTACCATGCTGTTCTAAAGACTCCCAAAATAATATAAGTGAAGTGCGAGAGTTCATCAATTTCTATAAAATAAAGCCACCGCCGTTCTCTAAAAAGATATAAGTGAAGCACTAGAGCAAAATTGCCTAGCTCAAAAGATATAAGTGAAGCACATAGAGCATTCTAATAAATCACGATTCATGCGTGTCTCTCTCAAAAGGTGTGTACAGCTAGGATTATTGTGTCAAACTAAAAAGCAAAGACTCAAATTAGGCAAGAAGCTCCAAGAAAAACACATATCATGTGGTGAATAAAAATATAGCCTCAAGTAAACTTACCGATAGACGAAGCGAAAGAGGGGATGCCTTCCTGGGGCATCCCCAAGCTTAGGCTTTTTGACATCCTTGAATAGTACGTTGGGGTGCCGTGGGCATCCCCAAGCTTAGGCTCTTGCCACTCCTTATTCCATAGTCCATCAAATCCTTACCCAAAACTTGAAAACTTCACAACACAAAACTCCAACAGAAAATCTCGTAAGCTCCGTTAGTATAAGGTAATGTTGTTAAATCATTCTTTATTTATATTGGTGTAATATCTACTGTATTCCAACTTTTCCATGGTTTATACCCCCCGATACTAGCTACAGATTCATCAAAATAAGCAAACAACACGCGAAAACAGAATCTGTCAAAAACAGAACAATCTGTAGCAATCTGGATATTTCGAATACTTATGTAACTCAAAAAATCCTTATAAAATAGGAAGTCCTAGATAATTTGTTTATTAATCTTATGCAAAAAGAATCAACTAAGAATCACTCTCCATCTAAAAAGAAGAATTGTTTTTGTGAGCGCAAAAGTTTCTGTTTTTCAGCAAGATCAAATTAACTATCATCGTAGGCTATCCCATAGGTCTTACTTGGCACAAACACTAACTAAAACACAAAACCACATCTAACCAGAGGCTAGATGATTTATTCAAAGCAAAACAGGACCTAAAAGAAAGAACAAAAATAAAATTGGGTTGCCTCCCAACAAGCGCTATTGTTTAACGCCCCTAGCTAGACATAAAACACGAATAGATCTGAATATTATCATCTTTGGCATGCAATCCATAAGTGGCTCTCATAATAGATTCATAAGGCAATTTAATTTTCTTTCCTGGAAAGTGTTCCATGCCTTTCCTTAAGGGAAATTGAAATCTAATGTTTCCTTCTTTCATATCAATAATTGCACCAATCGTTCTAAGGAAAGGTCTACCAAGAATAATAGGACATGTAGGATTGCAATCTATATCAAGGACAATGAAATCTACGGGCACATAATTCCTATTTGCAACAATAAGAACATCATTAATTCTTCCCATAGGTTTCTTAATAGTGGAATCCGCAAGATGCAAATTTAAGGAACGATCATCAAATTCACGGAAACCTAACACATCACATAAAGTTTTCAGAATCGTGGAAACACTAGCACCCAAATCACACGAAGCATAGCATTCATAATCTTTAATCTTAGTCTTAATAGTGGGTTCCCACTCATCATAAAGTTCTCTAGGAATAGAAACTTCCAAATTAAGCTTTTCTTCATAAGATTGCATCATAGCATCAACGATATGTTTAGTAAAAGCTTTGTTTTGATTATAAGCATGAGGAGAATTCAATATGGATTGCAACAAGGAAATACAATCTATTAAAGAGCAATTATCATAATTAAAGTCCTTGAAATCCAAAATAGTGGGTTCATTACTATCTAAACTTTTGACCTCTCCAATCACACTTTAATCAATTTTTGCATCAAGATCTAAAAATCCAAATCATTGGGATGCCTTCTAACTAAAGTTGACTCATCTCCAGTCCCATCTTTATCAAGATTTACATTGGTAAACAAAGATTCAATAGGAGTCACATCAATCACTTTAAGATCTTCATCATTATTTTCATGGAAACTAGAAGAACACGCTTTTATAGACCAATCTTTCTTAGCTCGCATCTTAGCGGTTCTTTCTTTGCACTCATCAATGAAAATTCTCATGGCTTTGAGAGACTCATTGATATCATGCTCAGGTGGAATATATCTAAGTTTCAAAGAATCAACATCAAGAGAAATTCTATCCACATTCCTAGCCAAATCATCAATCTTAAGCAATTTCTCTTCAATCAAAGCATTGAAATTCTTTTGCGAACTTATAAATTCTTTAACACTATTATCAAATTCAGAAGTCATCTTATTATAATTTCCATAAGAATTGTTGTAGGAATTACCATAATTATTAGAGGAATTACTAGGAAACAGCCTAGGATTAAAATTACCTGTATACGCGTTATTACCAAAATTGTTCATACCAACAAAATTCACATCCATAGATTCATTATTGTTTTCAATCAAAGTAGACAAAGGCATATCATTAGGATCAATAGGAGCACTCTTACTAGCAAACAATTTCATAAGCTCATCCATCTTTCCACTCAAAATATTTATTTTTTCAATTGCATGCACTTTTTTACTAGTGGAAGATCTTTCGGTATGCCATTGAGAATAATTAACCATAATATTATCTAGGAGTTTGGTAGCTTCTCCTAAAGTAATTTCCATAAAAGTACCTCCCGTGGCCGAATCTAAAAGATTTCTTGAAGCAAAATTCAATCCGGCATAATTTTTTTGTATAATCATCCTTAAATTCAAACCATGAGTAGGGCAATTTCTAATCATCAATTTCATCCTCTCCCAAGATTGTGCAACATATTCATGATCAAGTTGCTTAAAATTCATAATATCGTTCCTAAGGGAGATGATCTTAGCGTGAGGGAAATACTTGGAAATAAAAGCATCTTTACACTTATTCCATGAATCAATACTATTTTTAGGCAAAGATGAAAACCAAGTTTTAGCAAGATTCCTAAGCGATAAGGAAAATAGCTTCAACTTACAATATCATTATCCACATATTTTTTCTTTTGCATATCACACAAATCAACGAAATTATTAAGATGGGATGCGGCATCTTCATTGGGAAGGCCAGAAAATTGATCTTTCATAACAAGATTTAGCAAAGCAGTATTAATCTCACAAGATTCCGCATTAGCATCGGGAGCAATCGGAGTACTAATAAAATCATTATTATTGGTGTTGGAAAAGTCACACAATTTGGTATTATCTTGGGCCATCGTGACAAAGCAAGCAATCGAACACACGAGCACACAAAAAGTAAGCGAAGAAGATGAACGGAAGAGGGGCGAAGAAAAGGCGAATCTTTTTGAAAATCGTTTTGGAAGTGGGGGAGAGGAAAACAAGAGGCGAATGGCGAATAATGTAATGCGAGGGATGAGAGTTTATGATGGGTACTTGGTATGTCTTGGCTTGGCGTAGATCTCCCCGGCAGCGGCGCCAAAAATCCTTCTTGCTACCTCTTAAGCTTGTGTTGGTTTTTCCCTTGAAGAGGAAAGGGTGATGCAGCAAAGTAGCATAAGTATTTCTCTCAGTTTTGAGAACCAAGGTATCAATCCAGTAGGAGACAACGCAACAAGCCACCGAATACCTGCACAAACAAACACCAACTTGCAACCAACCGACAAAGGGGTTGCCAATCCCTTCACGGTTATTCACAAAGTGAGATCTGATAGAGATGGATAAACGGTAAAGTAATATTTTTGGTATTTTTGGTTTATGGAACGGAAAGTAAAAATTGCAAAATAAGGGAACGGCGACAGAAATTGGCAGGTTGATGGGAAACTAATATGTTGTAAAATAGACCTGGGGGCCATAGGTTTCACTAGAGGCTTCTTTCAAGATAGAATTTATTGTTGGAAATATGCCCTAGAGGCAATAATAAATGGTTATTATTATATTTCCTTGTTCATGATAATTGTCTATTATTCATGCTATAATTGTGTTATCCGGAAATCGTAATACATGTGTGAATACGTAGACCACAACATGTCCCTAGTGAGCCTCTAGTTGACTAGCTCGTTGATCAACAGATAGTCATGGTTTCCTGACTATGGACATTGGGTGTCATTGATAACGGGATCACATCATTAGGAGAATGATGTGATGGACAAGACCCAATCCTAAGCATAGCACAAAGATCGTGTAGTTCGTTTGCTAGAGCTTTTTCAATGTCAAGTATCATTTCCTTAGACCATGAGATCGTGCAACTCCCGGATGCCGTAGGAGTGCTTTGGGTGTGCCAAACGTCACAACGTAACTGGGTGACTATAAAGGTGCACTACGGGTATCTCCGAAAGTGTCTGTTGGGTTGGCACGGATCGAGACTGGGATTTGTCACTCCGTATGACGGAGAGGTATCTCTGGGCCCACTCGGTAATGCATCATCATAATGAGCTCAATGTGACTAAGGAGTTAGCCACGGGATCATGCATTACGGTACGAGTAAAGTGACTTGTCGGTAACGAGATTGAACAAGGTATTGGGATACCGACGATCGAATCTCGGGCAAGTAACGTACCAATTGACAAAGGGAATTGTATACGGGATTGATTGAATCCTCGACATCGTGGTTCATCCGATGAGATCATCGTGGAACATGTGGGAGCCAACATGGGTATCCAGATCCCGCTGTTGGTTATTGACCGGAGAGGCGTCTCGGTCATGTCTGCATGTCTCCCGAACCCGTAGGGTCTACACACTTAAGGTTCGGTGACGCTAGGGTTGTAGAGATATTAGTATGCGGAAACCCGAAAGTTGTTCGGAGTCCCGGATGAGATCCCGGACGTCATGAGGAGTTCCGGAATGGTCCGGAGGTGAAGAATTATATATAGGAAGTCCAGTTTCGGCCACCGGGAAAGTTTCGGGGGTTATCGGTATTGTACCGGGACCACCGGAAGGGTCCCGGGGGTCCACCGGGTGGGGCCACCTATCCCGGAGGGCCCCATGGTCTGAAGTGGGAGGGGAACCAGCCCCTAGTGGGCTGGTGCGCCCCCCCATGGGCCTCCCCCTGCGCCTAGGGTTGGAAACCCTAGGGATGGGGGCGCCCCACCTGACTTGGGGGGGAAGTCCCCCCCCCCTTGGCCGCCCCCCCCCCATAGATGGGATCCCAGGGCCGGCGCCCCCCCAGGGGGCCTATATAAAGGGGGGGAGGGAGGGCTGTTGTACCCTAGCCCTTGGCGCCTCCCTCTCCCTCCCGTGACACCTCTCTCTCCCGCTTGCGCTTGGCGAAGCCCTGCCGGGATCCCCGCTACTTCCACCACCACGCCGTCGTGCTGCTGGATCTCCATCAACCTCTCCTTCCCCCTTGCTGGATCAAGAAGGAGGAGACATCGCTGCTCCGTACGTGTGTTGAACGCGGAGGTGCCGTCCGTTCGGCGCTCGGTCATCGGTGATTTGAATCACGACGAGTACGACTCCATCAACCCCGTTCACTAGAACGCTTCCGCTCGCGATCTACAAGGGTATGTAGATGCACTCCTTCCCTCTCTTTGCTAGTAGACTCCATAGATGGATCTTGGTGATGCGTAGAAAATTTTAAAATTCTGCTACGATCCCCAACAGTGGCATCATGAGCCAGGCCTATGCGTAGTTACTATGCACGAGTAGAACACAAAGCAGTTGTGGGCGTAGATGTTGTCAATTCTTCTTGCCACTACTAGTCTTATCTTGTTTCGGCGGTATTGTGGGATGAAGCGGCCCGGACCGACCTTACACGTACGCTTACGTGAGACAGGTTCCACCGACTGACATGCACTAGTTGCATAAGGTGGCTAGCGGGTGTCTGTCTCTCCCACTTTAGTCGGAACAGATTCGACGAAAAGGGTCCTTATGAAGGGTAAATAGAAATTGGCACATCACGTTGTGGTTTTACGTAGGTAAGAAACGTTCTTGCTAGAAACCTATAGAAGCCACGTAAAAACTTGCAACAACAATTAGAGGACGTCTAACTTGTTTTTGCAGCATGTGCCTTGTGATGTGATATGGCCAAAAGGATGTGATGAATGAGATATATGTGATGTATGAGATTGATCATATTCTTGTAATAGGAATCACGACTTGCATGTCGATGAGTATGACAACCGGCAGGAGCCATAGGAGTTGTCTTTATTTTTTGTATGACCTGCGTGTCATTGAATAATGCCATGTAAATTACTTTACTTTATTGCTAAACGCGTTAGCCATAGAAGTAGAAGTAAACGTTGGCGTGACAAATTCATGAAGACACGATGATGGAGATCATGATGATGGAGATCATGGTGTCATGCCGGTGACGAAGATGATCATGCCGCCCCGAAGATGGAGATCAAAGGAGCAAAATGATATTGGCCATATCATGTCACTATTTGATTACATGTGATGTTTATCATGTTTTTCATCTTATTTGCTTAGAACGACGGTAGTAAGTAAGATGATCCCTTATAATAATTTCAAGAAAGTGTTCCCCCTAACTGTGCACCGTTGCGAAGGTTCGCTGTTTCGAAGCACCACGTGATGATCGGGTGTGATAGATTCTAACGTTCGCATACAACGGGTGTTGACGAGCCTAGCATGTACAGACATGGCCTCGGAACACACGCAATACACTTAGGTTGACTTGACGAGCCTAGCATGTATAGACATGGCCTCGGAACACGGAAGACCGAAAGGTCGAGCATGAGTCGTATAGAAGATACGATCAACATGGAGATGTTCACCGATCTTGACTAGTCCGTCTCACGTGATGATCGGACACGGCCTAGTTAACTCGGATCATGTTTCACTTAGATGACTAGAGGGATGTCTATTTGAGTGGGAGTTCATTGAATAATTTGATTAGATGAACTTAATTATCATGAACTTAGTCTAAAATCTTTACAAATATGTCTTTTAGATCAAATGGCCCACGTTGCCCTCAACTTCAACGCGTTCCTAGAGAAAACCAAGCTGAAAGATGATGGCAGCAACTATACGGACTGGGTCCGGAACCTAAGGATCATCCTCATAGCTTCCAAGAAAGATTATGTCCTAGAAGCACCGCTAGGTGAAGCACCCATCCCAGAGAACCAAGACGTTATGAACGCTTGGCAATCACGTGCTGATGATTACTCCCTCGTTCAGTGCGGCATGCTTTACAGCCTAGAACCGGGGCTCCAAAAGCGTTTTGAGAAACATGGAGCATATGAGATGTTCGAAGAGCTGAAAATGGTTTTCCAAGCTCATGCCCGGGTCGAGAGATATGAAGTCTCCGACAAGTTCTTCAGTTGTAAAATGGAGGAAAACAGTTCTGTCAGTGAGCACATACTCAGAATGTCTGGGTTACACAACCGCTTGTCTCAGCTGGGAGTTAATCTCCCGGATGACGCGGTCATTGACAGAATCCTTCAGTCGCTTCCACCAAGCTACAAGAGCTTTGTGATGAACTTCAATATGCAGGGGATGGAAAAGACCATTCTTGAGGTATATTCAATGCTGAAATCAGCGGAGGTGGAGATCAAAAAGGAACATCAAGTGTTGATGGTGAATAAAACCACTAAGTTCAAGAAAGGCAAGGGTAAGAAGAACTTCAAGAAGTACGGCAAGGGAGTTGCCGCGCCCGGTAAGCCAGTTGCCGGGAAGAAGCCAAGGAATGGACCCAAGCCTGAGACTGAGTGCTTTTATTGCAAGGGAAGTGGTCACTGGAAGCGGAACTGCCCCAAATACTTAGCGGATAAGAAGGCCGGCAACACCAAAGGTATATGTGATATACATGTAATTGATGTGTACCTTACCAGTACTCGTAGTAGCTCCTGGGTATTTGCTACCGGTGCGGTTGCTCATATTTGTAACTCAAAACAGGAGCTGCGGAATAAGCGGAGACTGGCGAAGGACGAGGTGACGATGCGCGTCGGGAATGGTTCCAAGGTCGATGTGATCGCCGTTGGCATGCTACCTCTACATTTACCTACGGGATTAGTTTTAAACCTCAATAATTGTTATTTAGTGCCAGCTTTGAGCATGAACATTGTATCTGGATCTCATTTAATGCGAGATGGCTACTCATTTAAATCCGAGAATAATGGTTGTTCTATTTATATGAGAGATATGTTTTATGGTCATGCCCCGCTGGTCAATGGTTTATTCTTAATGAATCTCGAACGTGATGTTACACATATTCATAGTGTGAATACCAAAAGATGTAAAGTTGATAACGATAGTCCCACATACTTGTGGCACTGCCGCCTTGGTCACATTGGTGTCAAGCGCATGAAGAAGCTCCATGCAGATGGACTTTTGGAGTCTCTTGATTACGAATCATTTGACACGTGCGAACCATGCCTCATGGGTAAGATGACCAAGACTCCGTTCTCCGGAACAATGGAGCGAGCAACCAACTTATTGGAAATCATACATACTGATGTGTGCGGTCCAATGAGTGTTGAGGCTCGCGGTGGCTATCGTTATGTTCTCACTCTCACTGATGACTTGAGTAGATATGGGTATGTTTACCTGATGAAACAAAAGTCTGAGACCTTTGAAAAGTTCAAGGAATTTCAGAGTGAGGTTGAGAATCAACGTGACAGGAAAATAAAGTTCTTACGATCAGATCGTGGAGGAGAATATTTAAGTCACGAATTTGGTACGCACTTAAGGAAATGTGGAATCGTTTTACAACTCATGCCGCCTGGAACACCTCAGCGAAATGGTGTGTCCGAACGTCGTAATCGCACTCTATTGGATATGGTGCGATCTATGATGTCTCTTACCGATCTACCGCTCTCATTTTGGGGCTATGCTTTAGAGACTGCCGCATTCACTTTAAATAGGGCTCCGTCGAAATCGGTTGAGACGACACCGTATGAATTATGGTTTGGGAAGAAACCTAAGCTGTCGTTTCTAAAAGTTTGGGGATGCGATGCTTATGTCAAGAAACTTCAACCTGAAAAGCTCGAACCCAATTCAGAAAAATGCATCTTCATAGGATACCCTAAGGAAACCATTGGGTATACCTTCTACCTCAGATCCGAAGGCAAGATCTTTGTTGCCAAGAACGGGTCCTTTCTGGAGAAAGAGTTTCTCTCGAAAGAATTGAGTGGGAGGAAAGTGGAACTTGATGAGGTGATAGTCACCCGTTCCGAACCGGAGAGTAGCGCAGCACGGGAAGATGTTCCTGTGGTGCCTACACCAATTGGGGAGGAAGTTAATGATGATGATCATGAAACTACGGATCAAGTTACTACTGAACTTCGTAGGTCCACAAGGACACGTTCCGCACCAGAGTGGTACGGCAACCCTGTCCTGGAAATCATGTTGTTAGACAACGGTGAACCTTCGAACTATGAAGAAGCGATGGCGGGCCCGGATTCCGACAAATGGCTAGAAGCCATGAAATCCGAGATAGGATCCATGTATGAAAACAAAGTATGGACTTTGACTGACTTGCCCGATGATCGGCGAGCCATAGAAAATAAATGGATCTTTAAGAAGAAGACAGACGCGGATGGTAATGTGACCATCTATAAGGCTCTACTTGTCGCTAAGGGTTATCGACAAGTTCAAGGGGTTGACTACGATGAGACTTTCTCACCCGTAGCAAAGCTGAAGTCCGTTCGAATCATGTTAGCAATTGCCGCATTCTATGATTATGAGATATGGCAAATGGACGTCAAAACGGCATTCCTTAACGGCTTTCTTAAGGAAGAACTGTATATGATGCAGCCGGAAGGTTTTGTCGATCCTAAGAATGCTAACAAGGTATGCAAGCTCCAGCGCTCCATCTATGGGTTGGTGCAAGCATCTCGGAGTTGGAACATTCGTTTTGATGGGATGATCAAAGCGTTTGGGTTTACACAAACTTATGGAGAAGCCTGTGTTTACAAGAAAGTGAGTGGGAGCTCTGTAGCATTTCTCATATTATATGTGGATGACATACTATTGATGGGAAATGATATAGAATTCTTGGAAAGTATAAAGGCCTACTTGAATAAGTGTTTTCAATGAAGGACCTTGGAGAAGCTGCTTATATATTAGGCATCAAGATCTATAGAGATAGATCAAGACGCCTCATTGGTCTTTCACAGAGTACGTACCTTGACAAGATATTGAAGAAGTTCAATATGGATCAGTCCAAGAAGGGGTTCTTGCCTGTATTGCAAGGTGTGCAATTGAGCACGGCTCAATGCCCGACCACGGCAGAAGATAGAGAAAAGATGAGTGTCATCCCCTATGCCTCGGCCATAGGGTCTATTATGTATGCCATGTTGTGTACCAGACCTGATGTAAACCTTGTCGTAAGTTTGGTAGGAAGGTACCAAAGTAATCCCGGCATGGAACACTGGACAGCGGTCAAGAATATCCTGAAGTACCTGAAGAGGACTAAGGATATGTTTCTCGTTTATGGAGGTGACGAAGAGCTCGTCGTAAAGGGCTACGTCGACGCTAGCTTCGACACAGATCTGGATGACTCGAAGTCACAAACCGGATACGTGTATATTTTGAATGGAGGGGAGTAAGCTGGTGCGGTTGCAAGCAAAGCGTCATGGCGGGATCTACATGTGAAGCGGAGTACATGGCAGCCTCAGAGGCAGCGCAAGAAGCAATCTGGATGAAGGAGTTCATTACCGACCTAGGGGTGATTCCCAATGCGTCGGGCCCGATGACTCTCTTCTGTGACAACACTGGAGCTATTGCCCTTGCCAAGGAGCCCAGGTTTCACAGGAAGACAAGGCATATCAAGCGTCGCTTCAACTCCATTCGTGAAAGTGTTCAAAATGGAGACATAGATATTTGTAAAGTACATACGGACCTGAATGTGGCAGATCCGTTGACTAAACCTCTCCCTAGAGCAAAACATGATCAACACCAGAACTCTATGGGTGTTCGATTCATCACAATGTAACTAGATTATTGACTCTAGTGCAAGTGGGAGACTGTTGGAAATATGCCCTATAGGCAATAATAAATGGTTATCATTATATTTCCTTGTTCATGATAATTGTCTATTATTCATGCTATAATTGTGTTATCCGGAAATCGTAATACATGTGTGAATACGTAGACCACAACATGTCCCTAGTGAGCCTCTAGTTGACTAGCTCGTTGATCAACAGATAGTCATGGTTTCCTGACTATGGACATTGGGTGTCATTGATAACGGGATCACATCATTAGGAGAATGATGTGATGGACAAGACCCAATCCTAAGCATAGCACAAAGATCGTGTAGTTCGTTTGCTAGAGCTTTTTCAATGTCAAGTATCATTTCCTTAGACCATGAGATCGTGCAACTCCCGGATGCCGTAGGAGTGCTTTGGGTGTGCCAAACGTCACAACGTAACTGGGTGACTATAAAGGTGCACTACGGGTATCTCCGAAAGTGTCTGTTGGGTTGGCACGGATCGAGACTGGGATTTGTCACTCCGTATGACGGAGAGGTATCTCTGGGCCCACTCGGTAATGCATCATCATAATGAGCTCAGTGTGACTAAGGAGTTAGCCACGGGATCATGCATTACGGTACGAGTAAAGTGACTTGTCAGTAACGAGATTGAACAAGGTATTGGGATACCGACGATCGAATCTCGGGCAAGTAACGTACCGATTGACAAAGGGAATTGTATACGGGATTGATTGAATCCTCGACATCGTGGTTCATCCGATGAGATCATCGTGGAACATGTGGGAGCCAACATGGGTATCCAGATCCCGCTGTTGGTTATTGACCGGAGAGGCGTCTCGGTCATGTCTGCATGTCTCCCGAACCCGTAGGGTCTACACACTTAAGGTTCGGTGACGCTAGGGTTGTAGAGATATTAGTATGCGGAAACCCGAAAGTTGTTCGGAGTCCCGGATGAGATCCCGGACGTCACGAGGAGTTCCGGAATGGTCCGGAGGTGAAGAATTATATATAGGAAGTCCAGTTTCGGCCACCGGGAAAGTTTCGGGGGTTATCGGTATTGTACCGGGACCACCGGAAGGGTCCCGGGGGTCCACCGGGTGGGGCCACCTATCCCGGAGGGCCCCATGGGCTGAAGTGGGAGGGGAACCAGCCCCTAGTGGGCTGGTGCGCCCCCCATGGGCCTCCCCCTGCGCCTAGGGTTGGAAACCCTAGGGGTGGGGGCGCCCCACCTGACTTGGGGGGGAAGTCCCCCCCCCCTTGGCCGCCGCCCCCCCCCCCCCATAGATGGGATCCCAGGGCCGGCGCCCCCCCAGGGGGCCTATATAAAGGGGGGAGGGAGGGCTGCTGTACCCTAGCCCTTGGCGCCTCCCTCTCCCTCCCGTGACACCTCTCTCTCCCGCTTGCGCTTGGCGAAGCCCTGCCGGGATCCCCGCTACTTCCACCACCACGCCATCGTGCTGCTGGATCTCCATCAACCTCTCCTTCCCCCTTGCTGGATCAAGAAGGAGGAGACGTCGCTGCTCCGTACGTGTGTTGAACGCGGAGGTGCCGTCCGTTCGGCGCTCGATCATCGGTGATTTGGATCACGACGAGTAGGACTGCAAGGGTATGTAGATGCGCTTCCGGTCGCGATCTACAAGGGTATGTAGATGCACTCCTTCCCTCTCGTTGCTAGTAGACTCCATAGATGGATCTTGGTGATGCGTAGAAAATTTTAAAATTCTGCTACGATCCCCAACATTTATTACGGTGGGTGAACAAATTACTGCCGAGCAATTGATAGAAAAGCGCAAAGTTATGACGATATCTAAGGCAATGATCATGAATATAGGCATCACGTCAGTGTCAATTAGACCGAAACGATTCTGCATCTACTACTATTACTCCACACATCGACCGCTATCCAGCATGCATCTAGAGTATTAAGTTCATAAAGAACAGAGTAACGCTTTAAGCAAGATGACATGATGTAGAGGATTTAACTCAAGCAATATGAAAACCCCATCTTTTTATCCTCAATGGCAATGATACAATACATGCCGTGCTGCGCCTACTGTCACTGGGAAAGGACACCGCAAGATTGAACCCAAAGCTAAGCACTTCTCCCGTTGCAAGAAAAACCAATCTAGTTGGCCAAACCAAATCGATAGTTCGAAGAGACTTGCAAAGATATCAAATCATGCATATAAGAATTCAGAGGAGATTCAAATAATATTCATAGATAAGTTGATCATAAATCCACAATTCATCGGATCTCGACAAATACACCGCAAAAGGGTATTACGTCGAATAGATCTCCAAGAACATCGAGGAGAACTTTGTATTGAGAATCAAAGAAAGAGAAGAAGCCATCTAGCTACTAGCTATGGACCCATAAGTCTGAAGTAAACTACTCACGCTTTCATCGGAGAGGCAATGGTGTTGATGTGGAAGCCCTCCGTGATAGATCCCCCTCCGGCAGGATGCCGGAAAAGGCCCCAAGGTGGGATCTCATGGGTACAGAAGCTTGTGGCGGTGGAAAAGTGGTTTCGTGGCTCCCCTAGATGTTTTTGGGGTGTAAGAGTATATATAGGAGGAAGATCTAGGTCAGGGGGTCTACGAGGGGCCCACAAGGTTGGGGGGCGCGCCCTCCACCCCTGTGGCCGCCTCGAGGCTCCTCTGACTTGCACTCCAAGTCTCCTGGGTGTCTTCTGGTCCAAGAAAAACCATCGCGAAAGTTCTATTCCGTTTGGACTCCGTTTGGTATTCCTTTTCTGCGAAACTCTAAAACAAGGAAAAAAACAGAAACTGGCACTGGCTCTAGGTTAATAGGTTAGTCCCAAAAATGATATAAAATAGCATATTAATGCGTATAAAACATCCAAAACAGATAATATAATAGCATGGAACAATAAAAAATTATAGATACGTTGGAGACGTATCAACATGAACACCTTGTATTGATCTCGCGGTTTTAAGCTTCTAGGAGAGTCGAAGAGATCCTTTTATGAATGGGTTCGAGGGCTCCATCGTTTTTCGTACCGGGCCGGCCCTCGTAGGAGCTGTATCCAACGACCACTCAATCTTACTCGGGGGCTACATCAACGTACACCCACACCTGAGCCATCCTAACAAGGAGGTCTCCCATGTTGACAAGGCTCGGCCATCCCTTCCCCTCCGCAATGAGTTTGCCACAGACAATCCTAACCAGCCGAGAATCCTACCCTAGCCCATTGGCCTGCAACGATTTATGATCATTCCGCGATTGCTGAGCTCTAGCTGGGGCTTCCCACAAAAATGTTGATGCTCACAGCGCAATAGCATCCCATTTCTCGCCAGCTAAACTTGATGTTGCTCCAACACACGCAAGGGACACAATAAACAACAACCATATGTACCAAAATACATAACTACAGTTCAGTTGTTCGGTATACATGCGGCCTATGAGTCACCCTCCTCTACGGAACACCGCTTAATGATTTGCTCCAACTTGCGGGCATCAGTAACATACTCTGCCTCCGCCCTGACCTCCCAGAAGGAAGCCTCAATGATGGGGAGTTGGGTTCCCCATGAAAAATGGGTGCCAAGGGAAAGTTCGGATGCTAGGCTCGTACGCCTGCCAGCACCGTCATCGCATCCTCATATGCGGCTGAATACTGCCAGTCGAGCAACAGGGCAGGAGATCACGCCAGCAGCTTGCACTACAAAATTTGCTCTATTAATTTGCGACGTTTCACTTATGTCACGTATAACTATTTTTCGTCACAGAAAATACGCGTGAAGTTTTCCGACCGACACCGAAGCGCCGTCATAGGCAATAAAAATTTGATGGTACCACGTATTTCATCGTGCAAAATCACATTTTAGGTGACGAACCAAATAATGTTACTGATGGCCATTTTCTGTGACGGCCCAGAATGTCACCTATGATAGCCCAATCTGTCGCCTAAGATCTTTTTCGCGATGATAATCCGTCACCGATGATCGGTCCGGGGGGGTTGACCGGTCAAAGATATAGACCGGTGGGGCCAGCGTTTGTTGACGTGGCTTCTTCCATGTGGGTCCGCCGTGGGTTTTATCACTGAAGGCCCTGTCAGTAATAACTCGGTGTCAGTTTTAACCGGTCAACAGTGCTGACATATGGGACCGGAAGATGCTGATGTGGCTTCTTACATGTGGGACCAGACGGTGCTGGTGTGGCTGCTTACATGTGGGTCCGGACGGTGCCGATGTGGCTGCTTAGAAGTGGGCACACTACTGTGGTGATAGTTACAATTTCCTTCACCAGTACCTTGACAGGTCTTCTTATAGCGTCAAAATGTGCATGGTTGATTCCATAGGCAATTTGAATTTGAATTAGAGAATTTTTGAAATTTAACATTGCCATCACAACTTTTATTATAATAACAACGGGACTTGACATTTCTCACAGCAGTGATCCACATATTAAAATGAGTATCCAAATGACATATTATCAAGCATTAGAAATAAGACACTAGAGATGGCATCATGACAAACAGTAGTGCACCATTATTAGTGATTGATGGGATGTGACATAGTCTCCTTCGAAGAATTCCTTAAGAGATGACTAAGAATTCCCTCCAATTCTTGTTGCTTTTCTTTAAAGCCTCTTTTTTCTGTCTTATCCATCTTGATAACTTTTATTTCTAGTTGTTGTTTCCTTTTGAGCTCTTCAATTTTCTACATATGTGCACTAAGTAGGACATTCAGATTTTCTGCAAATGTGGCATTTGCCTGTTTTGTATTTGTCGCTTGTGATGTAATATTCACTTCTGGCTCATGGATGAATTGTTCAGAGGATGAATTATGTGATGAGACGACAAAGCATGAAAGTATCGTGGCGGAGGAGCTCTTTTCCTCAATAATCTGCATGTCAGGTACTTGCGGTAGAACTTCTTGTAGACATGCCCTGTTTGTGGTTTGCATCATGATTGAAAGCGTTGTCCGTGCAAATTAGTACATCACACTATGACGACCCACACAATAATTTTGAACCCGAAACATTATAAATTACTTATGTGTGCTTCTATTGCAATCTGTCTCATACGGGAATCCTTCTAGATGTTGTGGGAGTTTCCAGAAAACTATGAACTTGATGCTCTCTTCTTGCCCTTTTTGGCCTTATGGAATAAGGACACTCGCATCAGTACTGCATATCATGTAATAATCCACAATATAGACGATTTCAATAATGTATTTAAACTCTTACCATAGTTCTATGAGGGATATCATATTTTTGAACTACCAGCTAATGACCTGCAAGTGCACAGGGCTGTTGTAGCACTTTCGTTGTGATAAGTAGAGTGTCGAACCCACAGGAAGCTGTAGGAAGGCACCACAAACCCCGCAACTACGTTGTCACTATCACGCAGTCAAGTACGCACCCAAACCGGAGTTTCGAAATAGTCTATTCTATCATTGCTAGGAAAACTAGATAAAAAGGGATTTAACTAAACTACTAACAAAGGGAGTAAAAATAGTAAATGAAAGATGCTAAGTTAGTAAGGACGGTGCTTGAGTAATAAAGCGTTCTCGATGGTTCCGGAATCACTACCACTAATATGAACTATCGAATCCTCTATTCACTGGTCAAATGCATAAGCGGGCGGAGCCGAGTACATAGCACGTTCTACTCGAAGTAAACTTCGTGCCACGCACGCCACCATCATAGTCTCCCCCACAAGGTTACAACTAATGATAATTAAGGGTTACCATGTGGACGTGGCTTCTCTAAGGGTTCTCTGTTATTCCCCTATCAATTGTGACGGCGAGGAATCAAAGGCTTTTACTGTCACCTCTAATTACCCCAATGCCCAAACCCTTCACAACGACAGTAGTTCCTCTACGACCTATATGACAGTAGTGCGAGTGAGGCCTCCTCTCAGCACTCATGAGAACACTAACTCAAATCGTGAACATAAGATATTGAATCACATCAAGAATCATATAGGGTTCAACTATATCCTCAAGTTACAAGCCAACATCAAGCTGGTGAAGGGAGGAGACATGGTGGTGTTGATGGAGACGGCGGCGCGATGGTGATGGAGATGGGGGCGGCGCCGGTGCCAGTGCAGGCGTGAGGGCACCGGCCTTGCTCATGATGGCGGAGCCTCCTCCTTCTTCCCTTGACATGTCTCTTCGCCTACTCTCTTGATGGGCTTCATCCAAGGGATCTCGATCTCTTCTTTACGAGCAAAGGATCCCGTGGATCAAACGGGGGCGAAATCGGTGAAGAATCCCGTCTTGAAGGGCAACTTTCAGAGAAATAGATGTATCTGGACGGAGGGAGTAGTGTTTTATATACATGATCAAATTTTTTCATACATATTTTAATTTTTATATACTTTTTTTGTATATGTGATAAACATTTCTTTATACATATTTAACATTTTTCAAATGCATGGTTAACATTGTTCAATTTTTTTATGTAAAGTGATTTTTGTTATATATTTATTTAGAATATTTTGAATTATAGATAAAATTTAAGAATGGAAAGCAAAAAAAATGCAAGGAAAAAAATTCGGGGCACTTGTTCCCACGTGCATGGCCGGCCCAACATGCGCGCCTTTCAGCAATGGTTCGTACCATCTCGCTGAACGCGAGACATAGGGCACCCCACAGATTACTAATAGGAATCGCCTAGGGACGACGACTAGCGGGCCCGCCCATTAGCGCAGTTGCTGGAAGTCGCTCCTATCACGCTGTAGCTTTGCTTTGGTACGGGTTTTCTTTCTTTTTTTTCTCTAGTTTTTTCTTTGGTTTTATTTGTTTATTGTTTTTTCATTTTACTTTGGTTTCATTTGTCATCTCATTGGACTTTTTGGATTATCTTCCTTTATTTCTTATACTTTTATTTTCTTTGTTTTTTATTTGTTCTCCGGTTTTCATGCTTTTCATTTTGTTTTTTTGCTGGTTTTTATCTGTTTTCTTTATGTCAACACATGTCTACTTTTTCTTAGTACGCAATGTACATTTTTGGAGCAAACGTGAAACATTTGTTTGTACATGTTCGTTATTATTCAAATACATAATGTGCTTTTGTTTTAAAAGACATGTTTTGAAAACTTTTTCAATTACATGGTTAAATTTTCCAAATACACGTTATATTTTTTAATGGCAATAAACCTTTTGTTAAACTATGCAAAACAATTTCAGATTGAATAAACCTTTCTGAAAATTTCAAGGATATTTAATGGAAACATGTGAATATTTTTTCAAATATCACGTACACTTTTAAATGGAAATAAATATTTTTTAACCTAAATGATTTTTTTACATTTTATATGAATTTTTTTGAAACGTCACAAAGGTTTTTAAAGTTTGGTTATATTTCCATAAAATGTCACATACATTTTTAATGGTGTGAAACACTTTTTTACATTACACAAATATATGTTTTACATTGTAGACAAATTTAGAAAAAATATATTAGTTTTTTAAACACGGGAACAATTTTACATTGTATATGTATATATTTGCTTTAAAAGACCACATCAAATTTTTAAACAAGGGAACCTTTTTTCATTGTGAAAGTAGGTTGAAAAAAAAATTATCGACATTTTTAAAAACTGCGCTAATGATATATTTTTTACGAAGATAACATTTTGCAAATTGGATTTGAATTTCTTAAGTAGATTTAAGTTTTTGAAATATAGGCATTTAAATATAAATAAAAGAACAAAATAAGGAATAAAAATTGAGTGATGTCAGCGTCACAACTCACGTCCTATTGGGCCGGCGCACCACAGCGCCCTGTAGGTGAGGCACTTTTTTGTCTCATAGCAAGAGACACATAGGCGCTCCTTTTTGGACCAGTGATAGAAAATCTTTTAAAATCCACTATTCTTGAAGAAAAGTCTCCACCCCTGAAAAGATATTCAAGGAAAATTTAAATGCAAAAACTAAAGTTTGACACCATGACTTGAAAGTACCTAGTTTATAAGAGTGTATGTGGCGGCCACAAGTGGGTGGGAAGTGCGGCGATGAGTATGGTGGGGTTGCCGCAACTCACCGATTTCGATGGCATGGCAGAAGTGCACCAGTGCCTGAGAAACGTGGCCGCAAAAGGAGTAAGTTGAGGATGGGACCTTGCTTGAGTGATAAAAAATTAAATTTATATCTATGATAAGAAATATGAAGCAACAAATGTGTGTGTCACCTAGGAAACTCTGTGACCTTGCCACCTGGCCAATGAATCGGACTTGCGGCCAACCAAAAGACCGCCATCATGGAACAGATGACTTTATATTACAATAGGATTTACAAAATAGCCACAGAGGCAAGAAATGGCTGGTTAACCGAATGATAAACTTGTGAAAATAGTCCGGCAAAATTATCACAATCAATCACAATACCAAAACGTGCACAGTAAGTCTAGAACAAGGCGAATAAGTGACGATTAACGTTTCCAGCTGAGACGAAAACAAGAAGCAAAACTAAAGATAGTCATCTCGACTATCTCAAGCATCTACACCCTTCATGTTAGATTTACAAAGCAGCAATAGTTTTTCTTATCGCTTCACATTCCACACACTATTATGTCGTAAGCTGTCTTTGTCTTTGGTACTAGAGATCGAAAAAAGAATGGAATTGAACCCATACAGGCCGGCAGCCGGCCAGAAGTCACATCACACCATCCCCGTCACCAGACCTGGTACACCGTTTTTGTTAATTGAGACACGCATTTCTTGTTTGAGTTCGGTTGATTCTTGCGCACGTTTTTTGGTGCTAGCTGCCATATTATTTACCCAAAGAGGACAAAAACATGTTATTATGCTAATCATAGTAGTTAGCTACCAGCCGATGCATGACAGAAGCTAGCCAGTTGTTAAGGTGTTCAACCTTTGCAGCTGGCAGGCAGGCAGCATCTCCTTGGTGCCATACTCTTGGAGCGTCGATGCATGCCAACATTGTCGTTACTGGGAGGGTGGTGCACATGATGGTACACTCATAGTGAACCAAGAACTCGAAAAGTGATCAGATTTAGATTTAGGGCATAAACTAGATTGTTTAATTAAATATAAAAGCATCTACTGTCGGACGCCGTCTCAAACCGACCTCAAACGTTCAGGTGGACGGACCGATCACTGACCGGTCAAAAATTCCGACCCAGTCAGGCGCCTCAAACGGATCTCAAAGAGGACAAAGACATGTCACTATGCTAATGATGGTACTTAGCTACCAGCTGGTGCATACATGACAAAAGCTAGCCAATTGTTAAGGTGGTCAACCTTTGCAGCTGGCAGCATCTTTGTAGTGCCGTACTCCTGGAGCGTCCATGCATGTTAACCATGTCGTTACCTGCACATGTACAAGCAAAAGTTAGACGCAGCGATGGAAAACTGGTAATAATTTGGTTGATCACCGTGTTCTTTTTAAAATATATATTGAACAATTTGGTAAAATATGCTAATGTTTTTAAAATACACACTGAACATTTTTGTGATATACGCTGAAAAAATATTATATACACATTGAACATTTTCATGATATACACTGAACAATATTTAAATACATATTGAACATTTTTTATATACACTGACTATTTTAAAATGCAATGAACATTAGAAAAATATGTTGAACATTTTGTTAATATAGGGTGAATATTTTTCAATATATGATGAACATTTTTTGTATAAATATGCAATCAACTTTGTATAATACACGGAAAATGAAAATCAGAGATGAAACATTAATGATGTATAGAATGAAACAATGAAAAAACACATGCAAAAGAGAATGCATGAAAAAATAATGAAAAACATGTAAAATATCCGTGCCACAGAAATGAAACTGTATAGGAAAAATATGAAAATACCACCTTTAGAACTCAGGCCAATCATGAAAGATAATTTAACAAAATGATATGAAAAGTTATTTCAAGACTCCAACAATAGAAACGAAACCTGAATGAGATAGTACCCAATATCCGGAATGAAAAAGCATTGAAAACATTCAACGAGAATAATTTGAATTTGAAAAAAAATATTCCACCGTGTCCAAGATTGATCTTGATTTCAAGACTTAAATATCATGCATACTAATATCCAAACGGTTAGTCAATCTGATATTTTGTTCAAAACATATAATTGATGCTCCCTCCGTTTCTTTTTAATCTACATATAAGATCTAGTCAAAGTCAAACTTTGTAAAAGTTTGACCAACTTTGTAGAAACAAATATCAACATCTACAATAGTAAAACTATATGGTATGAAAATTAATTTCATGATGCATCTAATAATATTGATTTCATATTGCAAATCTTGATGTCTCTTTGTATAAACTTAGTCAAAGTTAACAAAGTTTGACTTTGACCAACTTTTATATGCAGACTAAAATGAAATGGAGGAAATACTGCAAACTATGTTCAGACTAAAAAGTATTGGTTGGTGGGATGTAATACTACTTTTTACTTCAAACATACCCGCTAATCACTCTATCGTGGGGCTTCCTCGCTAGTTGTCCCACATGTCATAGAAGATGGATAAAAGAATTAGCTTGATTGAAGAAGAGAGAAGGTAGTGTGATGTATATGTGTCAGACAATATATGATATTACCATAATAGAGCGATACATGCACATATCCCCAAACAAATTTAGCACCATCCCACTACCCGGTAGAAACCGGGTCTGCTAGAAAAAAATCATGCTTGTCTTTTTTTAAACAAGTCCATCTCCCGTTATTTTACAGCACACTGTCAAGTAGATTCAACAACCACAAACTGAACCAATCAAATACATCGATGACGGCTTGTTTAAAGAGTGTACTTTCAATTTTGTTAAAAATTAATTTTTTTATGTTTGATCGTATTTATACAATAATACACCCGACATTTATGCCACTAAATTAGTAGCATTAGCTTTATGGTAAAATATATTTTCATTATATAACTATTTATTTTCACAAACATTAATATATTTTTGCATAAACATGATTAAATTTTAAGATAATTTGATTCTTCAATAAAGTCGAAAGTACACTCTTTTTTTTAAGGAGCACTGATGCACGTGAATCAACTAGCTAGACACCGGGTACGGGGACGCGCAGGACGGGGCGGAGCAGGAGGCCGGCCTTCCGCCTGTTGGTGATGCCGAACGCCTCGGTCATGTCGAACTTGGCCGGGTCAGCCACGCCGGGCGCCTCCCAGTCGAAGTGCAGCAGCAGGCTGGCCAGCGCCAGCTCCACGTTGGCCAGCCCGAACGCCATCCCGGGGCACATCCTCCTCCCGGCGCCGAACGGCAGGAGCTCGAAGTCCGCGCCCCTGAAGTCCACCCCCGCCGCCGACCCGCCGCCCTCGGCCTCGAACCGCTCCGGCCGGAATTCCTCGGGTGCGTCGGGCCAGTACCGCTCGTCGCGGCCCAGCGCCCAGACGTTGACCAGCACCTGGGTGCCCCGCGGCACGTCGTAGCCGAGCACCCGGCACGCCGGCTCCTCCCGGCACTCCCGCGGGAGCAGCAGCGGCACCGGGGCGTGCAGCCGGAACGTCTCCCGGATCACCAGGTGCAGGTATGGCACCAGCTCGCCGAGCTTTTGTTCGACCACCTTGCCGCCGGCCTCGAAGGCTCGCCGCACCTCCGCCGTCGCCCGCTTCATCACCTTCGGGTTCTTCACCAGCTCCGCCATTATCCACTCCAGCGTCGTCGCCGATGTCTCGCTGCCCGCGCCGAAGATGTCCTGCGTATATTTTTATATGCGCGCGAAACGGTTAGTGTAGTGCACGCTGATGGCATGGCAGAGCGATATGTACGCGTTGGGGGCTGCTTACGAAGATGACGGCTTTGATGGAGTCCATGTCGAGAGGGAGCTGGAGGCTGCCGTCGTTCTGCACCCTCAGGAGCACGTCGATGAGGTCCTCGTCGTCGCCGTCGACGGTGCCCATCCTCTGCTGGTGCTCAGCGATGATGCCGTCGAGGATCCCGAACACGATGTCGCGGCACTCCTCGGCGCGGCGGACGGCGCCGCTGGCCCAGACGGCGAGCCGCGACGACGGCCACAAGTCGGCCGGGTTAAACCCGCCGGCCAGGCCGATGGAGCGGTCCAGCTCCCGGACGAACACGTCGCGGTCCTTGCACCGGTCGCCCATGACGGCGCGCACGGTGGTGTCCGCCACGAGCACCGACAGCCGCGCGCGCATGTCGATCGCCTCCCCCTCCCCGGCGGCCGACGCGACGGCCCGGAGCATGGCGCCGACCTCCTCCTCCCGGATGGCACGGAAGGAGAGCACTCGGCGCGCCGTGAGGAGCTCCGTGACGGCGATCTTGCGCATCTGGCGCCAGTGTTCCCCGTAGGGCGCGAAGATGATGTCCCGGCCACCGTTGGTGAGCACGCGCACGGTGGAGCTCAGCGGGCGCGTGGCGAAGGCGGCGTCGTGGGTCTTCATCACCTCGCGCGCGCCCTCCCGGGACGACACCACCAGCGTGGGCACCTCGCCGAGCCGGAGCAGCATGACGGGCCAGCCGTGCCGCCGCGCCAGGTCGCGCATGGCCTGGTGCGGGAGCGCCCCGGCGATGTGGTGCATGCTGCCGATCACCGGCAGCGTCCAGGGACCCAGCGGCAGCCGCAGCTTGTCCTCGCTGTCCGGCGAGCTGCGCCTCCACCGCCTGGCGAGCAGCACGACGAGGAGCGAAGCGAGGGCCAGGACGAGGTACACGACGTCCTCCATTTTCGTGATGCCATTGACCGATCAGTGTGCGGCTTCATATATAGACGGGCGGTACACTCCGTGGTAATTTGCAGTGAGCATCAAAGAACATGCGACCTAGGTATGAAATCAAAGATGCGGGTGGAGGAATGGACAAAAGACGAGGTCATGAGGCCGTGAATTTCTCCTCATATATAATATATATGCGCATACACCCGGTCCTATGAATACACACGCACATCCTACGCGCACCTTCGAAAGACTGAGCCGTCATATCATCTTAAGATTGATGAAGTCACCGTACAAAAATACGTGCATCGTCAGAAATCCTGAAATGAATCAAGATAATGCAAGCACCAGAACTTGAACCCTGATGAGTTGGGGGTACTACTGTCATCCTAACCATTTAACTATCGGTTGGTTTGTTGAACTTCTTCTATTCGAAAAAGAATGTTGTGTACTCAAATCTCAGAGCATCTCCAATAGATATGATGATGGAGGCCACCGTCCAAATAAAAAGTAAGAACACAAAAAGGCCCCCAACATATAGTTTGTACCATTGCTTCGAATGGTCGTCATCATCCAAATTCACACATCGGTAGTCCAAAGGGCATCTATTACGGATATGAGGCGCGCGGTGGTAGATGCTCTTAGCCGCTCTCTTGTGCTACCATCCGGAGACTAGGAGTAGGAGGCCCTTGCGCCACCACCTGCGAGATTCTAGTTATGTGCTGCCTTGTCAACCAGAGGTGGTCCGTTTTCTCGAAGGAGGGAGGGAAGAGAAGAGGGCGAAAATGCTAGACCTACGTAAACTTCTTATATAGCCTACGAACGTCCCTTACACCTTAACCAAACATCGCCTTGAGTTTCAGGGTGGGCTTTGCGCCTCCACTAAAGCTCAATTAAACACCGGCAAATCATCACATAACCCCCCTCGTAATCCTTCGTAGGTGTAGCAAAACTCAAGGAGGGGGTCGATCGTGCCGCCACCGCATGCCTTAGGGGTCGAGTTGTGCTTATTTTGGGTTTCGTGGGGTGGCCAAATATTACCAGGCCAAATTTGTTGCCGGTGTGGATGCGACAACTGATAGTTGAATCCATGCCTGAAAATAGAGCTGGCACGATAGTAGTGATGGTGCCACCACTAACAAGAACAAAAACAACGCACGTATGTATATTTTGCATTGGAAAAAAAAAATGTTCGTTCGAGCCACCACGAATGGGTAATCGGCTGCCCGTTAGCGATAGTTATTGAACTAAAACCACGGCGTTATGGAACGGAGGGAGCATCTCCAATGGTCTTTTTTGTCCATCGGTGGTGATCAATCAGTAAAGGGTAACGGAGGGAGCATCTCCGATGTTATTTTTTTGTTCATCGGTGGTGATTAATCAGTAAAGGGTGTTTCTTACCTGGTGTCTCTTTAAAAAAAAGGAAAATGCTTCATTGTTTTTTCTGTATTGTAATCAAACAAACCTTGGTGTGAACAAATCATGTAAATTAAAATCAGCACGACATCTCAATCTCACTTTTTCTTATTTCTTTATTTTTAGAGTTACTAAGATGTGCGCTTGTGCCAGCATGTGCGTCTCATGTGCATTTGCCTAGCACCCTCCCACTAACGAGATGGCTCACGTGCTCCAAGAGCAAGGCACCAAGAAGATGCTGCGTACTGCATCTCGTCTTGTGTGTGGAACACCAAGATGCGCCTACCTACGTGCTGCCAAGATGGATCAGATAATGGTTTGGCTTCTACCAAGATACTCTGCATAAGTTACACCAATGACCTGTTCTGTTTGGTTCACCTAAAAAAATAGGTGGGCTTGCATGGAAGTTACTATCGAGCAATCAGTCGCCTTTGCAGCTATTGGGCAATCTACCCGTCTCGCCTTAGCATATTGCTCAAAGCACCTCAAAACGTGCCAGTACATAGTCACCTAAAAAATAGGAACGACTGAATTGGCTATTTCTTCTCATGCAAGCAAGAAAGATTTCTTGATACCTTGAATGGCTCTCTCACACCACCTGCAGCACATAGCCAGTACCAAACACTGCGAATGTGGATCATTTATTTTGGGGGGAATGTGAATCTACCAGCCCCCATCTATTTTTCTAGTACAAACCCTTACTTTTTCCTACTGTTTCGTTATGACATTGACTTCACCAGGCCGAGGAGGGACAGGCCGAGGGGGCACGCGGAATCTCATGCAAATGACAGCCCGAAGCTTGAGAACCCAGAGAGAGAGAGAGAGAGAGAGAGAGAGAGAGAGAGAGAGAGAGAGAGAGAGAGAGAGAGAGAGAAAGAGAGAGAGAGAGAATATCAACAATTTATTACATATAATATAACTACTATAGTACATCAATTTTTGAACATGGACTACCCGTCCATCGTGTTGCAGAAGCAAAACCCTTAGCCGTTGATTTGTTACACTGGGTGAATCTCTACCGTTTATCAATACCAGACTTAATTGATCCAACGGCTAATGTTTTCCGGATTCGCGCTGTACGGACACGCGTCAAAACGCTGCCAATCTGGAGCTTCCAGACTTGTCAGGGACGAGTTGTTCGCCTGCAACTAGAGCGGTCTACTGAAGTGAAGAATTAAATATTCCACCAACGAGTATTTACATAGACTAGAACAATCTAGACAAGTGCATGTAGAGGCTAGCAACATATAGTACTACAGTATCAGTTTACTTCTCACGGAGTGCTACTGCTACATGCATGGAAGCATTTCTTACTTTTCTCAAAAGTAGTGTGCTGTCTGCTGTAGAAAAGAGTGTACATATATTTTTCTTTTTGCACGTGAAGAAAAGAACAGCAGTGCTATGTGGACGACAGAATTCAGACGATTCACACACAACACATAAATCCAATCGGACATGCGCATGAATGAGCAGGGTACCGGCCGCTGGATTTTCACGTCGTGCATAGATCGGGTAGAAACATCGTTTGTGGAGCAGTTTCGAGAAAAGAATGTACACATGGCAATACTGTTGGTCGCTGAGAGAAATATTCAAAAAACCAGTAGAAATTTTTTATTTAGATTTTACTTCATTTTTCTTAACATGATGTTAAGTTATTTAACACGCTATGAGGTCAAGGATACACAAATGAAATAGATTTTATAAGAAACCTCTGACTAGAAGAAGTGAAAATTGCCGCATCAAACTAATTTGCTCTATATTTCAAATTTGAATTTAAAAAATAAATGATTTCACAAACATGTCACCAACAATAACATTTCTCTTGACAAAAATGTATGCTTTATCGAAAGCATTCTTTTTTATAGGAATTCATTGTGCTACTGTTGTTTAAAGTGAAGAGCAAAAGAAATATCACGAGTTCCCATACGAAAATACAAATTTACTTTTGAAAATTGCATGATATTTTAAACATAAGATAGGAAATTTAGTTTTGCTTTAAATGATTTAGTATTTTGATTACTCATGATAATCTAACGTGCAAAGCACGTACAAATTACTAGTTACATATAATCCAATAATTTAGGAGAAGCATCGGCTGGTTGTCATGGGATATTTTCTTTGAAAGCATCAACATTTTATTTCTCACAGGCATCGGCAGGTTGTCATCGGTTATTATATTATTCAGACTGAATCATACAATGGGCTTGGAACGTGACAAGAAGCCAGCTCATTAAATCAAAATCAAAGGAGGCAGCTACATCCCACATAGAAATACTGGGTAAAGATAGCAAAATCACTATCAAAAGTACTCCTTCCAAATATCACTCCCATCTCCTTAGTTTGTGATAAGTGGGGCTGTGCATGTGCATCACTTGTCGCAACCTGGGAGTTTTCCCTTTTTTCGTAGATCCGTTTATTCAAAATGTTTTATATTTTAAGTCGTGCGTCGAAATCTCAAACCGTTTTCATCGTTGAATTCCTCGCGTCGAGATCTTTAAAACTAGATCCACGTTGATAGGTTTTGACGAACTTTTTTCATGAAGAAACCGGACAGAAAAACCGAACCAGGAGCACGGTTTTTCCCCTTTTCGGAAGCCGTTTCCGTGAGGCACGCCCAGCCTATCGGAGAAGCAAATCCGTGCCTCTTGCGGAAGCAAATTCATGCCTCTCACGGATTCAAACTTTCAATAACAACATCAAATAAGAAAGGCCAGTGAGTGTCAAAGCGGTCATTCTATTTCTCTTCCTTGTACCCAAGGATATAAAGTCCAGTCGAATAATCATTGGACGTGGGTTATCCTTAGCCAGGTAAACCAATTACCAAAGGAAAACGGAAATATGCTCATCTTGGGCATCCCCATAATCTGCGACCAAGCTCCATATAAAATTATCAACTCTATTTCGAAGGTAAAATTTGATGTGAAATTCGAGCGTTGCTAATGCGCGGGCGCCCGTGCGAATGCTCTATTTCCGACAGGGCCTTAGTGTGGGACCTGATTTGGAAAGTGTTCAGCAGGATTAGGGAAAGGCTTATGGGGTAATTAGTGTGGGCCCCGTGGCCCCCTGAAAATCAGGGGGAGATTATATATATGAAGATTAATGGATGGGCTTTGCACGTCCTGACATGTCTTTGCGATCCTGTGGTGGGCCCCAGCGCGATACGAGGAGGCTGTCGGAGGAGGCTGTGCTTCGATGGATCCGATCGCTCCAACGAGCGAACGCGAAGGAGCGTTTCCGGTGAAATTCACCAGTCGAAAAGGCTAACAAGTCTATTGTAATGGTATGTATCCCAAGTAGGATTTCTCCAGACCTTCCACGTGTTGGTAGACTATGCCATGTGTAGTCGAAACCACATGGTAGGTGATCGAGGATATGTGCACGGTAGTCAGATTTACTAGTCTCGGAAATTGCCATAAAATCCTGGCCATGTTCTCTCATACATTAGGGTTATAGTTAAATTTTGAATACATCTTTGTGGCCCCACGTGACATATGCTTTGTCAGTTTAATTATTTGCCCATGGGTAACCTATGGAAAAAATCCATGATTGATTGGAATTACAAAACCATGTTATATTTGTTGTCACATACTCATGTTATCAGCTTATCATGAAAAATCTTAAACGTATAATTATGTGTCATATACCTATAATTTAACGGCATGTAAAATGTGCGATTGTATGAGACGTTGTGCAAGTTTTATTAATAGTTACAACATCACAAGATATGGCGGTGTGAAAAAAGAGTTACAAAACCACAAAAGAAAATATAGTTTTATGCATCCATGTAGTATTATAAAATTGTTATTTCACATATTAATTTGTATAATAGATAGTACATTTTTTAGTGGAGAGTGTACGGTACCTTTCTCACGATCAATTATTATTGTTATTATTATTATTGCAAGTGCTTGAGTGAGAGCATGACTGATTTGATGCTAAAATTTGGCTTGACAATGTTTGAGCAAATCCAAAATAATATAACGATCATTTGGTTGGTTACCAAATTGTATTGCCCACCTCTAAAGGGTTGTCACTTTTTGATGCCAACTAGCTAGCCAATAGGCTTGCCAAAAGCCTATTTGCTATCAAACTAATCTTTTTCATTGTCTTTTAAGGAAAAAAAAATTCTATTACACTTACACCTGGATCCTAGCCATTTCTCTGGTCACCAAACCAGCAACAGAGTCAAATTAATCATGTTTGGACTTTTTTAGGGGGACTTCTGAATTATAAGCTCTGCAATTTGTTTTAGCAAGTACTCCGTTCGTTCGGAAATACTTGTCCAAGAAATGGATAGACAAGTATTTTCGGACGGAGGGAGTACTATATAATAAACTCTGGGAGTCGATCTGGTCTGATGGAATAAATGGGCCTGCTGGCTTAGGAAGCCCAGTATGGACATCCTGGCGAAGTTTCACCGCAGAGTCCCAGACACGTTTTCCTCAGAAAAAAAAAAGTACGGGAAGAAGAAAGAACTTGAGAGCTAGCTGAGACAGAAGCTGAAGCCGATGGATCTACAAAACTCTGGCTAATTCCGATACGGCAAGGCTTGCTATCCATCCATATAATAATTTCCACCCCCACGACAACGGAAACAAAGCCTCCTCCTCATAGCAACAAGCCAACCAACGAGCGAAACCCTAACGATATAGCCATGGCCGGGGGTCGGTGGAAGATGATCAGAACCAGGTTCGCCAAACTCACGGACATGGTGCTCGTCCTCAGGGACGTGATGGACGGCGATTGCATCAAGGAGTTCGACAAGGCGAGGGAGCAGTGCGACCGCGACCTGCAACACCGGAAAGGCGTGGCCGACAGGAAGCCCGGAGAGGTCTTCCCCGTGTCCGTCGAGTCGAGCGCCAAGGCCACGGCGGCGCTGCGCAAGTGCATGGAGGGAAAAAACGTCTTGGCCAAGCACATCGTCGCCATGGACATGGTTCGTGTCCACAGCGGGTGACGCCTGGCCTGGGGACTGCCTGGAATTTCCTGCTGCATGTTTGGTTGATGTCCATGAAAAGAGGAAGTACGCCTGGCCTGGACAACGAAACAGCCTAGTTAGCCTGGTGGAAAACGAGGCAAGATGATTAGCCTGGTCTCAGGCGTCCTTTTTTGGATGCCTAGACATGCCTGGTGCAGCAGCCTGAAAGTAATTGCATATATTAATTGATGTGGTGCAGAAAACGAGGCAAACAGGGAGCAAACAGCGACGGGTTAGAATCCACTAGGCCAGGCTATGAACCAAACACTCCTTCCATATGCTAGCCTGACCAGGCAACTTTTTTTCAGATTTTCACGCCTGGCCAGGCAGCAAAATTTCCCAGGCGTGGAGTTCAGGACATGAACCAAACTGCCCCTAATTCTAACGGATGGATGAAGATTGGCTAGGCTTGGCCTTGTCTGGGAGTGTGTGAGATTTGTGTTCCCCGACTATTAGCCCGGGTTGCCTACTCCGGACCTCTGGTTTTCATTGACTTCCCGGCCACTGCATCAAAAAGCTCCTATGTTTCAGCAAGGTTCTTCTTACCGAGGATGTTAGAGGAAGAAGACTTCGGCAACCCTAAGGACTTGGATGTATTTTTCAATTTCTATAAGGATGCTTTTGCAAAGGTTTGTGATACTTAATAGTTAATACATGGCCTTTGGCCTTTTTGAAAAAAAGAAAGAATATATTGTTCTTTAATTCAGTTAAAATGGTAACACATTTCCTTGCTTCTTTGAAAATTTGGAGAAGATTCTTTTTTTGGTTCTTGAGTTGTGGCAAATTTTGTCCAATCAAAATTGGTGGAATATGTATATATCTCTTGTGTCTCTTCAGAGTTGCTATTTATAAGGCTTCCAACATATTGTCATTACAAAATCGACCAACACTAGTGCAGAAATGCTTACTAGCGGTGTTCCAAAAACCTTGTTAGTGGCGCCGCATGGCAATGCCGCTAGTATGATGGTAGTGCTAAGGGCAACTCTAACCGATCCCCAATAAGTTAACGGAGTAAAAGGCTTAGTGGAGTATATATACTCCACTAAGTTTTCGCCGGATCTAGCCGATCCCCTAAATTTAGCGGAGTAAATAAATATATTTGCATTTCAATTTCGGCCACCGAAACACATTTATTTGCTTTTTTATTTCATTCAACGACATTGGATTACATAATAATTCACCAATTCTTTGCTAGAAGAGCAAGACTAACGAAAACAAGAATCATAATTAGACATTTTAGAAGATATCCAACTTCCATAACTGCTCTCACTGGGCGGATTCTCGATCTTGCATACCACATTCTTCTTCTTTGATTCTAAAGAAGTAGGCGTTGCTTCCCCTCTAATTTCTTCTCTAATCTCACATCTAGTCTCATCTTTAGCCTCAATTCTAGCAACGAGTGCACAAACATCTATTAATTTCCGTGCTATCAACAGATAGATTTATTCTTCTCCCCAATACAAAAACGAGCATCCATCATCCTACCCACATAGATGAGCAACAATGAGCTACCGAAATTGGACCGAATCCGGTGAAAAAATGAAGCAAAACAAGCACATACCCCATCGTTTGTGCATTTGAAGAACACCCATCCGGGATGTTGTGGCGTGGTAGAAACTTGGCGCACCAATTGCCATGTGCGGTCGTCGCGCTCTATGGTAACCTTTGCAAAACATACTAACTAAAGTTATGTTATCACAATGAAATGTTGTGTTAAGAAAATCAACATCAATCATCTGTGAGATAATTTTGATTGCATGGGAAACAGAGCATCTTTTTGTAGATGGGTGGAGGAAATACCAATTCCGGTCTTTATTAAAAATTTGGCATGCACTTTCAGTATTCAAAAACTAAAGTGGAATATGAAAGCTAGCAAATCTCAGTTCCTAACATAAACATCCATTGGTAAAATATGAAAAAAAAACACAAAAGTAATACAACATAACCAACAGTGCACAAAGAGATATACTAGAGATACGATGTTCGTCAGTCAAGTAGGAATAGTACTTGCTAGATTAGAAGAGGATTCTCATTGTGGTGGTTTCCTCCTGTGAGCAACTGATGCGCTATCTCGCCAGGATCATCCCAAACAAAAGGAACTAAGCAAGAAACTTCTTGTCGGCGCCTGTTAGGCAGGTGTCCCATACCTAAGTGCACAACAGAAACGGTACATAGGAACTACTGGTGCTTTATTTTTTGTCTATGAGTGTGTTTGCGCACTCTTGTGTTTCTTCAGATTTGCCATTTATAAGGAGTCCAACATATTATCATTCTGAAATCGACCAACACTAGTGCATAAATGCTTACTAGCCGTGTTCGAAAAACATCATTTAGTGGCGCCGCATGCCAACGCCGCTAGTATGACGCTAGTGCTGAGGCTAGTCATAGTGGGAGTAACTTAGCTAGTAACATAGCGCAATTCGAGAATTTTTTTACTTATGTGGCATGTAGTTAATAAGAAGTGGTAACATAATATGTTACGGTAACATAGCGTTTCCCAAGACAATATGAGTCTTCAAGCTAATTAATAAAGTCCTTTATGACACTACTACTATGTTACTTTGCACAATGAAGATAGTAATTTAGACTAGTGTCATATGCATGACACTAGTATAAGTTACTTCCCATTATGACCAGCCTAAGCTGGCACAAGCGACGCCGTGTCCCAATGCCACTTGTATATGTCTGCACGCTCCTTCGCCCCGGCATAAAAAAAGGCGGTGTTGCAGCTACCCTACGTCAACCACTGAACCCTAGATGTTACCGAGACAATGCTCCTTCTCTTGCTAACAGCTTTGATACTCTTCATATAAGCCCCTTTTCTCGTCTCGTCACCCGCACACGATTATGCTTGCATGCCAGCATGCAGCCGCGTACGTAGATCCATGGTACATAGGAATTTTATTTTAATCCTGCTCAACTGATCGATGATGCATGCTAGTTCGCAGTGACTAATTAGGAGAAGCAAACGGACGCGTACGGGAATAAGAGTTTGAGACGGAAACTGAAGCCGATCGATTCACAAAGCTCATGCTAATTCGGACACGGTAAGGCATGCTATCCACCACATATATTAATCTCTACCCAACACCGACGATGGAATCAAGCTATCAAAGCCTCCAGCGCCAACCAGCGAAACCATAATAGCCCTAACGATGAGTATCTCCATGGAAGGGGGGTGGTGGAAGACGGTCAGAAACGCGTTCGCCAAAGTCCCTGAAATTGTGCGCGTCGTTCACGACATGTGCGTCGGTGGTTGCCATGAGGAGTTCCGGGCGGCGAGGGACCAGTGCCGCCGCGAACGGGAACGGCTCAGATCCATGGCCGACGGGAAGCCCGGAGACGATGTCGTCTCGTGCGCCAAGGCGACGGCCGCGCTGCGCAAGTGCATGGAGGGCAAGGACGTCTTGGCCAAGCACCTTGTTGCAATGGATGACGGCATTAAGGAGGACGAGTGGCGTGGGTGGGATCCCTATATGCAGGCCAAGCGGGCCACGGGGTATAGATGGTGGACAGGCATGAAGAACTGTGAAGAAGAGTACTACTAGAAGCCTCGCTAGCTTATTACTATGTCGATCTTTCACCCAGCATGACGGAGTTAACTTGGTTTAGAGGTTATTAGGACCAACTGTCAGCTATCATGGATGAAGTTTTTAAATGTATATTTTTTTGTCACATATGATATATATTTCGTTAGTCGTGTCAAACAATTCCTTTGTAATCGCATGTTTTCCTTTCAATTTGTTTTTCAGACTGAAAGTTGAATCAAGTGTCGATATTCATGATGGCGACGTAGAGATTGGTAGCTTTAGTCTGGGTTCAAGGGTTAAGAAGCATCAACTGAAAATAAGATATGTGTCTCGGGACCCAAGACAAATAAAGATCCATTTTTATTTTTACTGTGGGTTCCCCTTGCATCTGGAAAGGAGAGGTGAGGGGAGGAGAACCTAGGGTCGATGCTTGGAGAGCAGAGTTGATGCTCTCATTGTTGGAGGCAAAGCCGAATGGGATAGAAGTCACCCAGCCAGTGGTGTATTCGTTCCTTAGATGGACGCTTGTCTACTGAGTTGTCCGGCCGGTGCCTTGACTATCAGGGTTGTGGTGGTTGTGATTGTGATTCTTAGATTTCAGTTCTCTTGGTATTTGTTTTCACTGTGATCCAATGAAGAAGCGGCGGTTTAGCAGTCTGCCTTGTAAGGTGTGTCTCCCTGGTCACATTTTGTACAATAATCTTAGTTTTCAAGTATTGGGTTGGACCACTCATAAGACTCGTACGACCTGAAATGACTTCGGATGATATAACTTCCTAAATGCTATAGAACTGACGCCAGATTTTTAAGCAATCCGAACTAACACCCTCAGGCACGTCGGATACCACACACGAATCCTAAAGCGTTAGCTCCCACGTATCACGTCGGATGGCCTATAAAAATATATTTTTAATGTCTATTTTTTGGCATACACGTTGTGCATTTCTTGTATACATCACGAATAATTTTTATAGACATGTCCAACATTTGTAAATACATGATTAACAACTTTTCAAACTTGTATTTTTATGTCTACCTTTTTGCATAAGCAATTGTACATTTTTTGCATACATGTGGAACATTTTATTATACATGTTTAACATTATTTAAATATATGGTTATTATATATATATATACATATATATATATATACATATATATATATATATATATATATATATATATATATATATATATATATATATATATAGCAAGAGAGAGAGATTGTATTTTTTCTGTACATAAGAAACAGTTTTAATATATATATGTTTCGATGTCTAATTGTTTCCATACAGATTGTACATTTTTAGTATACATTAGAAATATTTTCAATACATGTTTAAAAAATTTCAAATGCACGATTGACCTTTTTTCAATTCTGTATGTAAATTTATGTTTGTAGTAGATATATTTATAATATTTCAAAATATAAGCAAATGCAAAAATGTGAAAAAAAATGCGAGAAAAAAAAGCTCAATGCTTGCGGTCCCTGCTGAACCGGTCGATTCTGGGCTCTGCTTTAGGTGACAGTGCATTGCGTCATGCTACAAGTGAGACATAGTCGCACCGGCGCAAAACCTATATCTCGCTTATAGTGAGTGCACTGTCAGTCTCGTCTAAAGTTTTTTCCCATGTGTAGCTACTGGGCCGGCCCATTTTCTTCTCCATGTGAGCAAGCCAACTTCTTCTCGATTTCGATCAAGACGCGGTGGTCCAGGTAATGGTTTCTTCATTTTTTATTATTTTTACTTGTTCATTTTCCTTCCATTGTTTTTGTTTTTTCATCGGTTTTCTTTGATTTTCAAAATGCCTGTATTTTTTCATCAATTTTATTTGTTTCTTTTCACGCGTTTCACTGATTTTTCTTTGTTTCTTTCACGGTTTTCAATGATTTGTTTGCTTTTCTTTCATTTTTTTGTTGGTTTCCTTTGTCTTTTTGTTTCTTTTTCGATTTTCACTTTTTTTTTCTTTCTTTGGTTTTCTTTGTTTCGTTTATTTGTTCATTTTTTCTTAAACACACAAAGTACATTCTTTTAATACAAGTTTTGAAAACTATTTTGAATACATGTACAAATTTTTTCAAATACATGATGAATATGTTTTAATGGCAATTAACATTTTTTCACACACAATGTATATTTTTCATATACATTAGGAACATCTTTCAGTACATGGTTAATATTTTTTAAATACAGAATTGAATTTTTTAAATAGATGGTCAACGTATTTTGAGCTACTCCCTCCGTCCCAAAATATGTGTCTCAAATTTGTACTAACTTTAGTACAAAATTGTACTAAGGTTGAGACACTTATTTTGGGACGGAGAGAGTATTAGCTAACATTTTTTCAGTGACTAATTAACAATTTTGAGCTATTGATTAATATTTTTTAAATACATGATCAACTATTTTCATATACATTGTATATTTTTAGTACTACCTCCGTCTCAGTGTATAAGTCATTCGCGTAGTTCTACATCATCGATTTGAGTAATTAAATATGTGGTATATGTCATGAAAAGTATATCACTAGATTTCTACACGGATGTAGTTTCTAAATATATATTTTTTGTCATATATAATCACCAAACCCCTATATCTGGGACGTTTTGCTCCCCAGATTCACCCACTTGGGTGAAAGCTCCTCGCCAATTAACTGTGCATCGCCACACGTATTTGTTTGGGTTTCTGGGATGTACGATTTACTTTACTTGTGACTCTATGCATTCCTTTCAAATTCCGTCACTGTTGGTGCGCATATCGTTTTTGTGCTGTTTGTGGGCCGTCTTGCCGTGTTGACTTCGTGTGCATGCAGGTTGTTACTCCCTTCGCGATCCACGTAAGTGTGCGTGCGGGTCGGCAATCGCTGCCGCTTTTACCGTGCCCTCTAGAGCCACCGCTTTCCTTAATCGGTGCCGCCTCCATCGTTCAATCTGGAGACCTGTCGTTGCTTCTTACTTGATGGTTCTCGACCCCGCTTCGATCACTGTTCTGGTGGCTTGGGAATACTATAAATACGCATGTGCTGGATCGTACTAGGATTCACCAGCAGAACGCCATGGCGCACGGGAGTGCAATCCGTCGACTCGATCTTCGCTGCCGTGTGAGGCAACGCCGTGGCCGTCCGCATGGACCGCGGCCGCTGCGATGGCCAGCAGGTCATGCACGACATGTTCGTCGTCTTCTTCTGCTGGGCGGACGACCTGGAGGCCCTCGAGCTCGCCAGGAAGATGGCCGAGGCGCCGAGCACCCCGGCATGTAGTAGATCACCATGTTGCGCTTCCTCGATGGGAAGGCCGACAGCCAGGAGCACACGGAAGTCGCACTGCTTTCCTCCGACGCCAGGAACGGTGAGAAGAGCTACACCTTCTAACGCTTCCAGCTCTGGATGGTCGCCGGCGACGCGCTGCGGTCGACGGCCTCGACAGCTCCTCCTTTCGTCTCCCCGCGCACTTCCTCGCCGTGTAGGACGGACTGGCGGCGCCCAGGTCGCCGACCTATATATAGTGATACCATTCATCACCCAGTGTGTAGAATAAGTTATTCTTCACTCGAGGTAACCTTACGATCATTTCATAATTAAATTATGTTTCAAATTCATATAGTTATAGTCCTATTGATTCACTACGTAAAATTTGGCATAAGAAAATAAAAATATAAGTCATAAGGCAAGAAAATTTGCAGTTTATGTGTATTTTACGTTTGTAATTTTACATAACATAAAATAAATTTTACGACGATTATATTTTTTTACGGTCTTTTTTAGTCAAAAATAAGAAGAAAAATTTACGGAACGTAAAATAATGGTGCATTGATGGTAAAATAAAGGAGGGTGAAGAATAACTATTCCTCACCCAGGGTGACGAATAGTCCATCCCTCCATCCGGCATATCTATTGGAGATGGACCGTCTCATTTTGCTCTCTTTTCACTTTGGTCCGAGAACATGCTTGGAGAGACAAGTGCAATTATATGTGCGTGGCTGGAAATAAGCCCAAGGACGTCTCACACTCAGATTTACATGCTTACATAATAATTTACGTACCCCTAAAAAAAGATAATAATTTATATTTCATAAATTGATATTTATACCCCTTGAGTAAACAAATCTTATGGAAGGGAGAGTCTTCTGATTTCTTCATTGTAATAGATAAATACACCATTGCAGTTTTAGTTCTCCCTTGGTAGTTTTGAGCTTCGGGCAATAAGGATATCAATTGTTAGTTCAGATTTGAAGGGTGTGCATATAGTACAAAAAATATATGCCTAATTGGTTCTGTCTTCCTTTTTGATAGATTACATGAATTATGGCAGCCGGCCTTTTTTGTTTGCTCTATCTTTTCCATGCACCTGGCGTTGGTATTTGGTCTTCATTTGTGTGTGCGGCAGATGATGGACATCCTAGGATGCTTTTTATGTAATGATAATAGTAAGTTTCAACAAATGGAAGCAAGCTTTAGTCCTGCTGAATGACTCCAACAATAATTTGGGTTAAACAGTAAGTGAATATTGTACCCTTTATTCTGCTTCAAACTTTTCTTTTACCTCCATTAAGCAAAATCCTTTTTGCATTTTGCATATTTTAACTTTAAGAATCTGATGCTTTCATATTTGACTATGATGTACCTGTTGCATTCTTGGAAATATATTTTTTCCTGCAGGTTTGTGGCAAGATAATATTTCTAAGTATGCTCTTTTGTGTACTTGGTAATTATTTTTCCTTCTTGTGATATTTATCTATGGTCATCAAAAACTTACATGCACAATATATTGCCTCTATGTTATGTTAGCTAATAGGTGAAGAACACGTGTACCACTTGGGGATTTGGTCGGGGATGCTCGCTCATGCCTTTAGCATATTTTTTGGCGATTTAGTTTCTCGATCAACTGGGATATGTTTTGGGGGACTCATTGCATGTCTGTTTAGCGGCTATGATCTTTATTCTTCTACAGCGCATGCATGGGTTGGGTGATGTTGAGTGTCAGGCGGTTTATTTTTTTTCTTGCATGCACGGGTTGGTAATTGGTGTGGGCGTGGTGTTGCCTCGCGGCTTCGTTATATCCGCTTGATTTGCTTCTAGAGAGATCGCGGGCCTTATATATGAGGATTTGGTTCCTGCTACTCCCTCCGTTTGAATTGTAGGCGTGCAGGGGTTTCCCAAGGGCGTCGAGACGAATTGTAGGCGTACAGGGGCTTCCCAAGGGTGTCAGACATGATGCGACTGCCCAAATACTTGGACTATTAACGATAACAACTACTATGCACTTGAGGTGGCAAAAGAAAACTCCTTACAATACAGAGAAGGAACGAACAGACCACTTGAAATAAGCGGGTAGATACCTCAAAAAACAATCAACAACTCAAAAAAAAGGAACAAACAAAGCAATGGCAGTTTACGCCGTCAGTAGGTAACCACACAACAAAATAAATTTACAATACAAACAAGAATTGTAGTAAAGATGTGCAACAACTTCTCTGACTTGATACCACTCTGCATGTACCCTCACTTCATATAGACACACTGTATCGACTGGCGCGGCGCCGTGCCGCCATGCGAGCTTTGCTAGTACATATTTAGATAGTTAAATTGTCAACCTAAAACTACGTAAATGACTTATACATGGGGACGGAGGTAGTATACATTTTCCAACTGTGCTCCAATGAGCACAAGAGGCCTTGATGCCCGCAAGGCCTGCGGTCTGCTCGCTCCACACTTTGAGAGGCCACAGATTTTCAGGCCGCCATCATAGTATTTCACAACAAACCGTACTACGTCCAACGCCATGTGTTGGGAATAAGCCACGGCAGGATGCGTTCAGAGTGTGTGTGCGTGAGCTAGGCGTGTCGAGTCGTAGTCTAGGCATAGTCTAACCATTGTATGAGCATGGTCCGACTTGTGTATAGTCTGGCCATAGTCCGGGTGTAGTCCGACTTGTGTATGGGGTGTGTGTGCGCGTGAGTTAGTAGTGCAGTGGTAGCGGGGTGGCCGTGGCGTTCGGTTGGAGCTCGCCCGCGTGGAGCGCGTACGTGTGCGTCCTGTGCGTGGGCCGGAGTATATTGAGCGTGGCGAATGCAGCGCGGGAGCGAGACGTGGAGACCGAGTCGCGTGGTGGAGTTGGTGGATCCATGCGCAAGGGCGGAAGACTCGGCAGGAGGGCGCGTACGTGCGTGTCGAGCTAGCTAGAGTTCGTTTCGTGGGCGCTGCGTCGCCGAGTGGCTATAAGTCACGATGTACTGCTCATGTGTCTAGTGTGGGGATTGAGTTTGTGCTCAAGAAAAGGCGTTCATGCGCCGGAACCACCGCGTCCACTGTGTCCTTCTTCTTCCTCCCTATTTGCATTTCAGTGGGTTGGTCTGGTATGAGAAGTTTTGGGAAAGACATTGGGTCAGGATTGGATAGCAAGAGTTGTCGGTAGCCGGCATTAGGTAAAAGGAAAAGCTCTCTAAAAGCGAAGAAATGAACCGAAAGAACCTACTTATGGTGGTACCACCGTTTCCGGTTCGGCCAAAACAACAACGGTCTTCTTCTTCCTTGTGTCATTCGAGTGCAGCTGAGAGAGGAGAGAGTGCTACGGTGAGGAGGAGAGCTAGGGCTAGACACCAACACCATGGACAAAACCACGGCTCCGTCGACCAAGCTGCCGGCCTGCAGCTGCAGTTGTCTTCTTTCTTCCGCGTCCCTTCCGTTGGCCGTGGAGCACTCGCCATGGCGTTGCTACCGCTCTGGCTCAACCGCCGGCGCCGGCCTAGTGCGCCGGACTTCCGTCTGCCCCCTTCGCCGTGGGCGCTCCCGGTGCTCGGCCACCTCCACCACCTCGCCAGCGACCTGCCGCATCGCCCCGTCCGCGACCTGGCGCGGCGCCACGGCCCGCTCGTGATGCTCCGCCTCGGCGGGCTGCCCGTGGTCGCCGCCTCCTCCGCGGATGCCGCGCGCGAGGTCATGGTGTCCCGCGACGTCGACTTCGCCTCCCGGCACATGAGCCGCATGGTGCGCCTGTCCATCCCGCTGGGCGCCGAAGGGATCATCTTCGCGCCCTACGTCGACGACTGGCGCCAGCTCCGCAAGATCTACACCGTCGAGCTTCTCAGCGCCCGGCGCGTGCGCTCCTTCCGCCCCGTGCGCGAGGAGGAGGCCGGCCGGCTACTCCGTGCGGTGGCGCTGTCTGCATCGCGGGGAACTGCGACCTCAGCGAGCTGCTGTCGGTGTACGCCGCCGACTCATCAGTGCGCGCTGTCATCGGGAGCAGATTCAAGGATCGGGGCGCGTTCCTGGCGTTGCTCCGGCGCGGGACCAAGCTATTCGCCGGGATGAGCTTGCCGGACCTCTACCCGTCGTCGCGTGTGGCCATGCTTCTCAGCCGGACGCCAGGCCGGATGAGGCAGCACCGGCAGGAATTGGCTGCGTTCATGGACGCTATTGTCCGGGAGCACCAGGAGGTCCGCCGGGCTGACGACGAGGAGGAGGACCTCCTCGACGTGCTCCTGAGGATCCAGCGGGAAGGCGACCTGCAGTTCCCCTTGTCTACCGACAACATCAAGTCGGCCGTTGGCGTAAGCACGAAACTTCACTGGATCCATCAGAAAATCATCTCCATCCATCAGACAGAGTCGCAGAGACCATGAGAAAAATTGTTGGTGTGTTTGTCAATTTGTTATGCAGGACATGTTCGCCGGGGGCAGCGAGACGGCGGCGACGACGCTGCAGTGGGCCATGTCTGAGCTGGTTAGGAACCCGAGAACCATGCTGACGGCACAAGACGAGGTCCGACTCGCGCTCGCCGGGCAGCCCATGGTGTGAGGATCAAAGTACTTGCAATCGCAAGAGCTACTCTATCCACACCAAATTCGTGGGTAATTGTCTCAGGTAACAGGGTAAATTGATAGATCAGGAGCTCAGAGGGCCCGTCTTGAGTACAAGAACTAGGGTTCTATGCTAGACTAGATATTTGGGAAATTTTCTACCTACCAGCCACGATCCCCTGGCGAGGCTTATATGTTCGAGCCAGCTCATTTTACAGCAAAGTACAGTAAAGGTAAAGCGGTTACACAGTGGCATCTTTTGATGCGATTGGTAAATCTTCCTAGTTGATCTAGACCGTAGATATCTCCCAAAGAGGTATGCGCTCATCTCGATCGTTGCTTGTCTGAATCCTACTTGGCTGTCAATTCTTCAGTATCTCCTTGGCTTGGGTCCTGACAATGCCGCCGCCATGACAATCTCCTTGTCCTCGAGGTGAAAAAGTTTGTGTCCTGGGAAGGTTTTGTTGAGAAATGCTGCGTCTTCCCATGTAGCATCATCTGGAGCTAAATTCTCCCATTGGACCAAGCATTGCCCTACGGGCATCTTGTTACGCTGAATCACTCTTCTGTCAAGGACTGCCACTGGGATTGTTTTCACATATCCTTCAGGAGTGACTAAAGGAACATGAGGAAGAGGAACAGCTTGATGACCAATATGTTTCTTGAGTTGGCTGATGTGGAACACTGGGTGAATGTTGGTGCCTTCTGGTAGGTCTAACTTGTAAGACACTTCTCCAATGCGTTCCAATACTTTGTAAGGACCATATAACTTGGACCTCAGTTTTAATGACCCTCTTAAGCCAAATGCATTCTGCCTGTATGGCTGGATTTTCAGATAGACCACATCTCCCACATCAAATTCTCTTTCTGTTCTTTTTCTGTCAGCAAAATGCTTGATCCTGCTATGGGCATGTTCTAAATTAGCCTTTAGTCTTTGCATCATGTGTTCCCTTTCAGCGATTGTAAGGCTTGCCTCTGTAGAAAGTGGCTGAGTAATGGAGAACTCCCCAATTTGTGGTGGTTTGTATCCATACAGAGCTTGGAATGGTGTGCATTTGAGAGAAGAGTGGTAACTTGTGTTGTACCATAACTCAGCTAGTGGTAACCATTTCAGCCATTTTTTTGGTTCTTGAAACACCATGCCCCTCAGATAAGCTTCCAGACATTGGTTCACTCTCTCTGTTTGCCCATATGTTTGTGGGTGTGAAGCAGTACTAAACCTTATTTGAACACCAAAAGCATTGAACAACTCCTGATATAATGCACTGGTGAAAATAGTGTCTCGGTCAGAAACAATGCAGAGAGGCAGACCATGTAATTTGACCACATTGTCCATTAGAGCCTCAAAGACCGTTTGGACCGTATAAGGATGTGCTAATGGAATGAAATGAGAGTATTTTGTGAGCCTGTATACTATTACCAGAATGACTTCCTTCCCTTGAGAGTTTGGCAAGGCAGTGATAAACTCCATGGTAATGTGTGCCCAAGCCATATCTGGAACTGGTAGGGGTTGTAACAGACCTGGGGGATGTACATGTTCAATTTTTGTGATTTGGCACACGGGGCATTTCTTGACAAACTCTTCCACACATTTCCTTAGCTTAGGCCAATAGAACACCTTTTTGATCCTATAATAGGAAGCTTTTATGCCTGAATGTCCTCCCAAGGCAGAAGAATGAAAAGTGTGCATGAGTTGTTGCCTGAATTCAGTATTTGCTCCCACATAAATCCTGCTCTTGTACTTAATCAAGCCATTGTGTAGAGAGAACTTAGGCTTTTCTTCAGTATCTGCAGCTATTTTCTTCAACAGCTTATCACTGCCTGAGTCTCCATTATAGCTATTTTCACATCTTCAGTCCACTGGGGCACGACCACAGTGACATTCATTGCATTGCATGACAACTGTCCTTCCTGGAAAGTGCATCTGCCACTAGGTTTTCCTTCCATTTCTTATACTCTATGGTATAATCATATTCCAGCAGTTTAAGCAGAAGTTTATGCTGGATTCCTTCTGTCAGCCTCTGTGTGGTCATGTATTTCAATGAGTGTTGATCTGTCTTGATTATCAAGGGATTTCCCCATATGTAATGCCTCCATTTTTTAGTGCTTCGAGAATGGCCATTGCTTCTTTTTCATAATTGTGTTGTCGATTTGGGTCCCAGGGTTTTGCTAAGATAAGCCAAAGGTTGTCCTTGTTGCATGAGGACAGCTCCAATTCCTATGGCACAAGCATCAGCCTCAATGGTGAAGGGCAGAGAGAAATTTGGGGGGGCTAATACAGGGCAAGTTGTCATAGCTTGTTTCAATGTCTGAAAAGCTTTGCTTTGATCAGGACCCCATTGGAAGGCATCTTTTTTTAGCATATCATGTAGTGGTCTACAGATTTTTCCATAGTCTTTGACAAATCTTCTGTAATAACCTGTCAGACCCAGGAACCCTCTCAGCTTGGTCACATTTCTTGGTTCTTCCCAATCTACTACTGCCTTTATCTTGTTAGGGTCAGTAGCTACTCCTTGTTCAGATATGATGTGTCCCAAATAAGATACTTGATTTGTGGCAAAAGTGCACTTGGAAATTTTTGCATATACTCATGCTTTCTAAGCATTGCCAGTGTTCTCTCCAAATGTTTCACATGTTGTTCCAAGGATTTACTGAAAATTAAGACGTCATAAAAAAACACCAATATGAATTTCTCTTCTGTTGGTACTTGAACTTCATCACAGACTTTGTTCATGAGGTTTTGGAATGTTCCTGGCCCACAAGATAAACCAAATGGAACTACCTTGAACTCATAGTGACCCATGTGAGTTCTAAAAGTTGTTTTGTGGATATCCTCTGGAGCCATTCTTATTTGATGATATCCCGACCTTAAATCTAATTTAGAGAATATCCTTGCTCCATGTAATTCATTCAACAAGTCCTCAAATGATTGGCATAGGGAATTTTTTCTTGATAGTAATGGCATTTAGTTCTCTATAATCAATGCACAACCTCCATCCTCCATCTTTCTTTTTGATCATTATAGCTGGAGAAGAGAAAGGACTAAAACTCTCTTGAATTTCACCTTTTTTTATGAGTTGTTTGATGATTTCTTCCATGGCTGCTTTTTGATAGTGGGGAACTCTATAGGGTCTCAAATTTGGGGGCTTGGCTCCTTCTTGTAAGATAATCTTATGATCACAATCTCTTTTGGGAGGAAGATTATGAGATTCTTCAAATACATCAGCATATTTCCGAAGAAGTGGTTGTAATGCAGGAGGTGGAGGATATCCCTTGCTCTTTTTTGTTTCCACTTCCTGTATTTGTAAAATATATCCCATCACACCTTTCTACAACAGCTTTTCCATTCTTGTCGCTGTGATTATACACTTTTTTCTTGGAATGGTATGGTCAAAGAGAGTTATGGGTTGTCCTTGTTTTGTAACAATAAGCATTCTCTCCACTAAGTCCAAACAAATGGGACTATATTTGTAAATCCGGTCAGCTCCCAATATGATGTCATATGATGCTAGGTCTAGTATCTTGAAACTACTGCAAAAAGTGTGACCTTGCACCTTGAAATCTCTTTCTGGCACCTTAGCAGCAGAAATCAATTTTCCACCCCCAGCAATAGTTACTTTTCTGGGTTGCATTGGATGCTGATAGCAATTGCTATTGATTGCAAAGTCTGTGCTCATAAAAGTGTCTCAAGAACCACTGTCAAACAGTGTTGTGGCCTTTTTCCAGCAATCTCTATAATCAATGAGAAGGTGTTTGGACCTGTAGTACCCTCTGTGGCATTGTCAGAGATATGCATAGCCTGTGTTGTAGGTTTTTTGACAGTGTCGGTAGTTTTCTCTTTATCTGGAGTATTAGGAGTTGTATGGTAAATTTGTTCAGTTACCACATTCTCTTCTGTGGAATCACTGTCTTCAGCTTCATCCAACTCTTGTAGGATGTGTAGTGTCTTCCCAATTTTACACTTGTGTTGTCTTGTCCAGGGTTCCCTGCAGTACCAACATGCTCTTGCATCCTTTGGGAAAGGAACGGAGTGCTTCTCTTGAGCCAGTACTTGAACTTGCAGTGAGGAAGGAGCTTTGTAAGGCTGGGAGTAACCTCTTGGCTTGTAAACTGTTTGATGCATAGCTTTTCTGGCTGTAGAAGCCTTTTCATACACTTTAGCATACCAGTAAGCTTCTATGATACCCTTATGTTTTTGTCCACAGACTTCATGTTTGATATCAGCTTTTAATCCTCCAATAAAACAGCTGAGCAAGAAATTTTCATGTAAACATGGGTGATTTCTTTTGACTAGTGCTACACACTGCTCAAAATTGTCTATATAGTTTGCCACTGAATTTGTTTGCTGAATTTTTCAATAATTCCACAGCCTCATGAATACTTGCCTCCGAGAACCTATCAGCCACCATTTGGCAAAATTGCTGCCATGTCACCATTTGCCAAGGCACACAAATATTTTTGAGCCAATTAGATGCCCTACCTTGAAAATGTCCTGTAGCCAAGTTAACCCACTGGTCATAAGGAATTCCATACATGTCATAGAATTTTTCACAAGCAACCAACCATCCTATGGGATCTTCCCCACTGAAAAGAGGAATTTCCAGTCTTGGACCATTGAACACAGCTTCAGCAAAATAAGAAGGACCTCCTAATTGAGTTGCATGCTGATTAATTTGAGCATCATAGAGATTTCCCACTGCCTGGTATACTGGTGGCTGAGCAGAATGAGCAGTGGAAATATTGATATATTGACATGTCACTGGATTGTATGTTGGAATTGGGTTGTATAATGGAGGTGTAATAGGAGCAAAGTATCCACTGTTCCCGAAAACCCTAGTGTGTGTGCTTGCACCGCTGCATTTGCACTAATTGGAGCCATTCTGAATGGTGGATGTTCATGTAACTCTGCTTGCTTATCTGTATGTATCTTTGTGCTTTCAGTAAACACATGTGTATTCGGCAGTGTATTTGTTAACCCTGGTACCACAGATGTAGGTATTTGTCCCTGGTTTGCAAATTCCTGTTGGAGATTTCTATTGACTGGAGCTTGCGAACTGCTTGTATGGTCCGGAACCGATAACACTGGTGGTAAAGTGACTACTGCTGATCCTGAACATGCTGGAGAAACACTTGGAGTCACTACTTCAGTTTTCTGACTGCCTAACGATAAGTTCTGCAGAATCAGGTTCAGAGTTTTCTGAATATCCTTGTTCATATCAGTCAGTTTATCCTCCACTCGTGGCATAGTCACCATCTCTGCTCGAATTTGACTAACCTCTTGTTTTAGCTCCTTCAGACCTTCCAATTCAGATCTTAGATCTGTAACCTCTGCTTCCAATCGATCCACGGTGATCTACACCTTCGCTCGAGTATCCATCTGGTCGCCTGCTGCTCTCTGGTCACCCTCTTCCTGTGGAATTCCAGGAGATCGACACTGTGACGCACGGATCTTGTCAGAGACCGGAATTTTACAACCAAGAGAGTGTCTCCCAGCAACCATCTCGGACTCGATGATCTGCGCCCGAATTTCACCGCCGCCGCGTCCTACTCCACACCGTCGCCGCCGCAGACAGGGAGGGACGGGAGGGATTTTACGAGAGATCCCAATCTCTCTCCCTTCTCTATTCGAATCACCACCGCTACTCTGTCGTGAGCCAAGAAATCGACTGGTCTCTGATACCGTTGTGAGGATCAAAGTACTGGCAATCTCAAGAGCTACTCGACCCACACCAAATTCGTGGGTAAATGTCTCAGGTAACAGGGTAAATTGATGGACCAGGAGCTCAGAGGGCCCGTCTTGAGTACAAGAACTAGGGTTCTATGCTAGACTAGATATTTGGGAAATTTTCTACCTACCAGCCACGATCCCCTAGCGAGGCTTATATGTCCGAGCCAGCTCATTTTACAGCAAAGTACAGTAAAGGTAAAGCGGTTACACAGTGGCATCTTTTGATGCGATTGGTAAATCTTCCTAGTCGATCTAGACCGTAGATATCTCCCAAAGAGGTATGCGCTCATCTCGACCGTTGCTTGTCTGAATCCTACTTGGTTGTCGATTCTTCAGTATCTCCTTGGCTTGGGTCCTGACACATGGTGACCGAGGACTCCCTACCCGATCTAAACTACCCGCGCCTGGTGGTCAAGGAGACGCTCCGGCTGCACCCGCCAGCGCCCCTGCTGCTGCCACGGGAGTGCCGGAGCGACGGCTGCCGGGTCCTGGGCTACGACGTGCCCAAGGGGACCATGGTGCTCGTCAACGCCTGGGCCATCAGCAGGGACCCGATCTACTGGGAGGCCGTGGAGGAGTTCGTGCCGGAGAGGTTCGAGTGCGGCGAGGCCGCCGACTTCAAAGGCGCGGACATGGAGTACACACCGTTCGGGGCCGGCCGGCGGATGTGCCCCGAGATGGCGTTCGGGCTGGCCAACGTGGAGCTCGCCCTCGCCGGGCTGCTGTACCACTTCGACTGGGAGTTGCCGGGCGGAGCGGAAGGCGGGGAGCTGGACATGGCGGAGGATATGGGCGTCACCGTGCGCCGGCGCAACGACCTTGTGCTTGTCCCCGTGGCGCGAGTGCCCGTGCCGCCAAATTAGTTAATAAAAAAGGTTCGGTTTCTACCTTGTGGAAGCGGGCAATGAAGTGTTCTTCCGCAGTTGGTATCCCTCCTCGTATCTTCGCCTTCCCTTTTGAGCTCGGTGATTCAGGCTGCGTTTCTTCTCTTTTTTCATTTGCCAAAAATGCTATTCCTACTTAAAATTCCTAATAAACTTGCACTTCGTCTTCTTCACTTTGCTTGTTTGTATGCTGCAATGCGATCCTGGTCGGTTGATGGCTTTGTTAATTTGAAGCCATGCTTGAATTGAGCCTTCGTTTTGAAAAAAAGATTTAGTTTGAGCGATATGATATTGATGTTGTGCCCGTTCAAGAGAGTTTGCTCAAATTTTATGGAAACGGACGACATGATCCGTGCCTTGGCTTGTTGTCACGTACATTAGAGAAACAGTTTGGGTGTGGCTACTGGTCAATCGACTCAAATGATTTTGGGTCACTCAAACTCTGATTCAGTCTTTTTTTTAGGGGTGAAAATAACTTTATTCATCAAAATCCACATGAAGTGGGATACGGTTCTGGTTGTAAGGAACGCCAAACCAGACGTGGCGACCAGGACCTCTACTAAGAGAAAACTTTGCTAGACTATGTGCTTCATAATTCGTAGCACGACCCTCGAAAGTAAAGATACATTGAAAAGTGGCAGCTTTGAGGTTGATCTCGCTGATTATAGCTCCATATCTCCCTCTTGCGCTTCGATCAATATCTGCCACTACCTGTTTACAGTCCGAAGCAATAACAAAACTTCGGATATTCAAGTCCTCCGCCAAGCACAGCGCCTCGCGGCACGCCAAGGCTTCCAGTGACGCTGGGTCCGTCACGCCCTCGATAACCAACGCCGAGGCCCCAAGATAGTTCCCTGCTTCATCTCTGCATACTGCAGCCGCCGATCCTCCTTTTCTCGCGCGAACACTGGCGTCGACATGTATTTTGCAATGTCCAGGAGGTGGCCTCTTTGGACTCTTGCGTTGTTCACTTGCCGGAGCCCCACTCTGCCGTGGGCGAAGATTTCCATCATTGACAATGCCAAGTTCATCAATGAACCTGTTGATGAATATATGTGTCTGATGGGGGCTTTGAAAGATTGCCTCGTGAATGGCTTTGCGGCGGGCATGCCAAATTGACCACAACGTGATCGCCAGACGGACGAACTTGTCATGCGGCAAGATTTCCATCAAAGTAAACAACCAATTTTTAGCATTTGGCTCAGTGGTGGCTATGATTGTATGTGTCAGTTCCTCTTCTCCCAATGCCCAAACACTTCGCGACGCGGTGCATTCTAGCAGCGAGTGTCTCCACGAGTCCTGTACCCCGCAAAAGCCACATCAGCTAGAATCTGTCATATGGCGGTGCGCCCTTATATCATTTGTCGGCAGCGATTGCTTGGATAATCTCCATAAGAACATCCTGACTTTGCCCGGGACTTGGGTGTTCCACAATGATTTCCACGCCCCTTTTTCCGTCCCACTACTCGACGGGCCTGCCCTTCCCTCCAGCCAGGCCTCTCTACGCTGCCTGGTTGCAATGAGCATTTTATACGCTGACTTCACAGAGAAAATACCATGTTTTTCGTAGTGCCACGCCTAAAAGTCATCCATATTCCGAGTACATAACGGAATTCCCAGTATCGTCTCTGCATCCATTGGCATGAAAGTGGACTGCACCAGTTGCATGTTCCATGATGTCGTTGCAGGAGTTATAAGTTCAGAGACCAATGTAGGGCGGTTATGTGTCAGACACCCATATGGTCGAAGCATTTCGTCTCTTGGCAGCCAATGATGTGTCCATATGTTAGTTCTCACTCCATTCCCAATTCGTCTAATCAGCCCTTGTTTCAAAATATCCCTGCCCTCCAAAATTGCTCTCCATACTTGACTAGGTCGACCTCCTAGTTCAGCATCAAGAATGTCAGAGGATGGATAGTAGATGCTCTTCAGGATACGGGCACAGAGTGTGTCTGGATTTTGCAGCAGTCGCCACGCTTGTCTTGCCAACATGGCGAGGTTGAAAAGCTCAAAGTCTTTAAACCCCAGCCCCCCATGTCCTTAGGTTGCGTCATAGATTTCCAGGAGACCCAATGTGGCTTCTACTTTCCTTCCTTGCTACCCCACCAAAATTTCCGGATGAGCATGTTTAGATGTTCACACAACCCTCTAGGTAGCTTGAAACATGACATCGAAAAAACTGGCACTGCTTGAGAAACAGACTTAACTAGCACTTCCTTGCCTGCTGATGACATAGTGCTCTCTATCCACCCTTGAACCTTACTCCACAGACGGTCCTTGAGGTATTTAAAGGCACCATTCTTAGAGCTACCAACATCTGAGGGCATCCCCAAATACTTCTCATTCAAAGTTTCGTTCGGGACATGAGTGTTTCCTTTATTTCCCCCCTCACTGAATGTGGCACTCCTTTGCTGAAGTATATTGAAGATTTTGAATAGTTAATACGCTGCCCAGTTGCCTGACAATAAGTACCAAGAACTTGGTACACCTCGTTAGCCCCCACACCATTTGCCTTGAAAAACAGCAGGCTGTCATCTGCGAATAGGAGATGGTTCACAGGTGGTGCCGTAGGTGCAACCTGTATACCATGCAAATTGGATGACTCACTTTCAGATTTTAAGAGGCACGAAAGGCCCTCTGCTGCTAACAAGAACAAGTATGGAGATATTGGGTCCCCCTGTCTGATTCCTCGTGAAGGGTTAAATTGGTGAAGCTTCTTCCCATTGAAGAGAACAGAGAATTCAACTGTTGTTACCAGGCCCATGACTATGTCAACCCATCGGTCTGTAAAACCCAGTTTGAGCATAATGGCTTTTAGATAAGCCCACTCTACCCTGTCGTACGCCTTCATCATATCCAGCTTGAGAGCACAAGATTGATTTTTCTTTGCTTTATTCCTCTTCATAAAATGCAAGCACTCATAAGCCGTGATTATATTATCTGTGATTAACATGCCCGGCACGACCGCTGATTGTTCGTCTGATATGATATCAGGCAGAACCAACTTTAATCTGTTGGAGATTACCTTTGAAGCAATTTCGTATAAAACATTGCATAGGCTAATTGGGCGAAACTGGGACAAAAGTGTTGGATTTTTTACCTTCGGAATAAGCACCAACATTGTTTCATTAATGCACCTGGCTGATTCAGTCCCCTCCACAATTTTGAGAACCGCTCGAGTGACTTCATCGGCGACCACCTCCCAATGATGCTGAAAAAAATGTGCTGGGTATCCATCTGGTCCAGGAGCCTTGGTGGGTAACATTTGGAACAGAGCTGCTTTAACTTCATTCTGGCTATAGGGAGCATTAAGAAGTTCATTCATCTCTTGTGTTACTTTAGTTGGTACTGTCTCTAGGACCTGATCCATGTTATGAACTCCTTCCGATGTATAAAGCTGCTGATAGAAAGAAGTGGCCATTTGTTCCATCTCCGGTATATTCTCTGTTAACTGACCATCTGGTTTTTGGAGTGCTTTGATCTGGTTCTTCCTTCTCCTCCGACTCGCTCTGAGGTGAAAAAATATGTATTTTTGTCTCCATGGATTAGCCACTCCACCCTTGCACGCTGATGCCACAAGATTTCCTCTCTATGATAGAGTTCAGTTAATCTATCAACAATTTTTATTTCTACATGTGTTGGTCCTGTCCGGCTGGGATCCGACCGAATCACTTGTAGCTCTCGCTTTAGACGCTGAATTTCTTGCCTGATGTTCCCGAAGTGGATCCTGTCCCAGTTTGTCAAGTCATCCGAAAGCGCAGACAGTTTGTCTTTTATCGCCTGGACTGATTCCCCCCAGCGCTGTTCCATGCATGCTGCACCACAGGCGCTAGGCCCGAGTCCCTCTCCCAGGCCAACTCATATTTAAATCTCTGTGGGGCCCTGCTGCATGCATTTTCATGCACGTACCGGATGTAGAGCGGAACATGGTCACTTGTTGCTGCAGTTTTGTGCTCCAAAGTAGCCGAAGGGAACGCTAGTGTCCACGCCGGATTTGCAACTCCCCGGTCTAGCCTCACTCTGGTGTATGTTCCTCCCGCAACTTTTTTCTCGAAGGTCCAAGGGTTGCCCATATATCCAATGTCCGAGAGCCCACACGTATCCAGGGCGTCTCTAAATGCATCCATTTGGGCTTGACTTCTATTCCCAACTCCATCATGCTCATGAGCGTACAATACCTCATTAAAATCACCTAGGACTAGCCAGGGCACATCGTTTGCGCCTACGATGCCCCTCATCATGTCCCAGGTCTTATACCGCTCGTTAACTTGTGCCTCTCCATATACAAAAGTAACCCTAGTTCGGATGTCAACTAGGTCAGTGATCAATGTATCAATGTGATACTGTGAATAACCAGCAATCTCAAGATTTATTTCATCATTCCAAAATACTCCTAGGCCACCACTACGGCCAGAACTGCTTACAGCATAACTCTTATTGAAACCTAAAGAACCAGCCAAGTTTTCAACTCTCGAGCCCTCTATTTGAGTTTCAAGGATACAAAGTATAGAGGGGGCAAACTGCTTCGTCATCTCACGAAGCTCACGAACTGTCGCGGGATTGCCAGCACCGCGACAGTTCCAGCATAGTAGACTCATTGCGCTTGGCGCGACACCCCTTGGAGGCCCGCCACACGCGCATCGGTTTTGTTTAGAGCTGAGTTCTTGCCATTAACTCTGTCATTACTTGAGGAGGTTACTTTGTTCCGCTTTGTCTCCTGTTTCAATGACGGACTCAACGGATCCTCCAGGGGTGGGGGCATCAACAGAAGCTTGTTTGCACCATCTTCTATGGCCGGTTTCATAGCTGAAACCATCGGGTCCTGTACCGTAGCACTCCTCTTCCTATTCCCATCCACATCCTCCATGTAGATGTCCGAATCAGCCGAGGTATTCTGCTGTTCTTGTCCGCGTCCTCTGCTTGTTCTGCCCGCTTGACCCCTGCCTCGGCCACCTCTAGTGCTGTTGCCCCCTTGTCCTCGTCCTTCCCCTGGGCCTCTGCCTGGCCCTCTAAACCATGCTGCCCTCAAATCTTTGAACACTAGAGCCTTTGGGAGATGGACTCCATCACCGCACTCCTTGAAAAGGTGTCCCAAGTAACCACAGACCGCGCACCAATCCGGTAGACGCTCGTATTTGACTCGAAAGATAAGTCGCTGCATGGTGTCCTTCTTCTTTATTACCAGAGAAACTGTGTTTTTAGGGGCTTTGTGACGTCAATTTTTACTCGCACCCTAACAAAATTACCCTCAAAGTCATGCGAACTTGGCTCAACATAGATGAACTCGCCGACTGTGGAAGACAAGGCCTTGATCTTGGAAAAGTATCCTTCAGGGAAATCATGGATCTGAATCCAGATGTCAACTTTATTGAACTCTATCGTCGACGGCTTAGTGAAGCCATCGTACGGCGCCAACACCACCGTCTTCCCTTTGTAAGCCCACGGTCCATCCTCCATCACGCGCTCCCAATATCCTAGGCAGCCGAATTGCATTGTGTACAGGTTCTCCTCGAGCGGCTTGATCTTAACTTCTTTTGCTAGATCCCACGCCACCCTCATGTTCCTGTAGAACCAGTATTGGTTGCAGCTTTTCTCGGTATGAACCCTAGCAATGATCATCCATCGGGTAGCCTCCACTGGCATCTCCTCTTCGTCCACAACCACGTCCTCAAGTTCATCTTCTTTCAGCCCTAGCTCTTCCATCATCGCTTCTAGATCAGAGCCGGACGCACCGGTTCCCGATCCCGAAGCAGTTTCATCCATCGTGCTCTTGCCCGAGAAAGTTGTCCGCGGGCGGGGGCGGGGGGGTTCCAAGCTGTCCTCCTGTCCTCGCCGTGAAAACAGCGGAGAGAGAAGAGGGAAGGGGAGGCTGGTGCTCTACGGTTGCGAGAGGCGAAAGATCGCCGCCGCGACCGAGAGGAGAGATAGCCTTAGCAAGATCTCCACGTCGATCGCCAAGGCGCCGCCGGGAGGAGCCGAAACTCTGATTCAGTCAAGCATGATTAATTAGGCAGCCACACAAGCCCACGTAGTGTCTGCATAGGTGCAAGCTGGACAATGGGCTGGTGCAGTCCAATGCTACCAAGCCAGCCTACCTTTTTTGTACGTTAATTACTGGCTGCTCTAGTATAGAATTGGCCAAGTCTTTGTAGATGACCTATGAATAGCACTCTCACACATAATTGCATGCAATAGTTAGTGGCTATATGTGCAATCTCACACATGTATATTTATTTTTATACATGTGCAATCTCACCATTGAATAGCACTCTCACACATATTTATTTTTATGCATACATATATTTGGAAGATATATTATTACTATGCAAAATTGAGCATATTATAGTGAGATTTCCTTAAACAAAAGTGCTTTCTAAAAAGTAATGGATTAATGACAGGGGTATTACCCTTACAAAAGAAAAGAAAAGAAAACTAAAACAAAATTAGAAAATGAAATAAAAATAAAAATAAAAAAAAGAAGTTTCCTATGGAAGAATGAATTCCTGGCACTGGTATTACTCTTTTAGAAAAAACTAAAACAAAGTCAAAATAATGAAGTTTTCTAAGAAAGAATGAAACCCTTTAAGAAGAAAGAAAATGAAAAGGAAAAAACTTTCAAAACTTACACACAATTTGCACTGAAATTGCACTTTTTTAAAATGCAAATAATAAGCATATAATAGTGCATTTTCACATTCTAATATAGTTTACACATAGTGTAACTGAAATAATGTATTTCCTTTAAGAAGTCAGAAAATAAAAAAAACTTGCGCACAACTTTGCAACGAAATTGCACTTTATTGTAATATGAAAAAATAATCATATAATCATGAACTTTTGAAAAATATTATATGCTATTTGTTTGTATACAATTACACTCAGCAAAAAAACACAAAAAAGCAATAAAGGAAAGAAAAAAGGAAAAAAATAAAAACACAAAGAAACATAAAATAGAAATAAAAAATGAAGCAAAAATACCCACGAAAGAAAGAATTAAATTTCCTTAGAAAGAATGAATTAGTGGCATTGGTATTACCATTTAAGAACAAAACAAAGGGAAAAAGAATCTAAAACAGATACCGACAAATTTTGCACGAAATAGAAATATACATAAAAATTGCGCTTTTAAAAGATATGCAAGAATAAGCATATAAAAGTGGACATTTTGCAAAAGCAAAATCTAAGAATAAATGAATAGTGGCATTTGTATTAACCTTAACGTAGAATGGAAATGAAGTAAAGACTAAAACAATATCAAAATAATGTCTTTTTATGAAAAATAATGAATTAGTGGCATTGGTATTTCCTTTAAGAAGAAATAAGATTTATAACAAAAGTTGCGCACAACTGCGCACCGAAATTGCCGTTTATCGTAATATGCAAAAATCATATAATCATGAAATTTTGGCACATATTATATAGTATTTATATGTATATAATTACACTCAGCCAAAAACCCACAAAACAAGAAATAATAATAAAGGAAATAGAAAAAGAAAAAGAAAAATGAACCAAAAGAGCAAAAACGAGCCCAAGAAGCAATTCGACTAACCCAAAATAGGGGTCAATCGATTCCATACCGCCCAACTCACCACCAAAATGACACAGAAAAAAAAGAAAGCAACACAGATATCAAAGCAGAATTGGACGGTCACAAAATCGACTGGCTATAGCCCAGTCGACTGAACTTTATTTTAGGATCAGTCACTTTTTTTCTGAACCACCTTGTAGCCCCACATGCCCAACTCATGTCAAAGCATGCATGAAAACCGTGGGCTTTGGCTGCCAAAACTATGCTAGCCTGTGACGCAACAACACGTACATGTAGGCACGACGCGCACATAAACATGCAGACTCACCCACATACATACACACACATGCACCACAGACACTCATCATTAGCTTTTTCATCGTGCGGATGGAGCATAATTAATATTAAAACTAATACAAAACTAAAAGAACTTTTTAAATGAGAAACGAATTAAATTTGCAAAAAATATTGGCATTGGTACTATCATTCGAAAAGAAAGAAAATGAAAAATAAATTAAACAAATGATGAAAAAAAATCACACAACTTACACAGAAATTGCATTTTTTTTATAATATGCAAGAATAAATATATAATAGTGAAAACTAAAACAAAATGAAAAATGAAATAAAAGAATAAAAGAATAAAAAATGAAGTTTTCTATGAAAGAATGAATTCGTGGCATTGGAATTACCCTTTCAGAAAAAACTAAAAAAATCAAAATAATGAAGTTTTCTAAGAAAGAATGAAACTCTTTAAGAAGAAACAAAATGAAGACGAAAAAACTTTCAAAACTTGCACACAATTTGCACTGAAATTGCACTTTTTCAAATATGCAAAGAATAAGCATATAATAATGCATTTTCGCATTCTACTATAATTTACACATAGTGTCACTGAAATAATGTATTTCCTTTAAGAAGAAGATTAAAAAAACTTACGCACAACTTTTCACCGAAATTGCACGTTATCGTAATATGTAAAATAATTATTTAATCATTAAATTTTGGCACATATTATATAGTATTTCTTTGTATATAATTACACTCAGCCAAAAACCCACAAAAACCAATAAAGGATGGAAAAAGGAAAAAGGAAAAAATGCATAGAAACAAAAAAAGAAATAAAAATGAAGCAAAAATATCCATAAAAGAGAGAATTAAATTTCCTAAGGAAGAACAAATGAGCGGCATAGGTATTACGATTTAAGAACAAATAAATGGGAAAAAGAATCTAAAATAAATTGCACTTCTTTACAATATGCAAGAATAATCATATAAAAGTGGAACTTTAGCAAAAACAAAATCTAAGAATAAATGAATAGTGGCATTGGTATTAACCCTAAAGTAGAATGAAAATGAAGTAAAGACTAAAAAAATATTAATTTTTTTAAGAAAGAATTATTGGCATTGGTATTTTCTTTAAGAAGAAATAAAATTTATAACAAAAACTTACGCACAACTTTGCACCAAAATTGCATTTTCTCATAATATGCAAAAATAATTGTATAATCATGAAATTTTGGCACATACTATACAGTATTTGTATGTATATAATTACACCAGCAAAATCCCATAAAAAATTATAACCAATAAAGGAAATAGAAAAGGAAAAAGAAATATGCAACGCAGAATAAATGGGCGCAACCAAGACAAAGAAATCTGCCCGGTACCGATTCGACTGACCAAAACAACGCGGCAATCGATTCCTTGCAGCCCAGCCCAACAAAAAAATTAAACAGAAAAAATGAAAACAACACAGATCTCAAAGCACGATCCTACTAATAGAAAATTGACTTACCACAAAATGAAATGTCAGTTGACTGAAATGTAGCTAAAGTCAAATGGTTTTAGTAGGCAGCATAAAAATGTTGTGCAACTAGCTGTAGAAAAAAATGCATAACAATGAACGTAATTATAAACGGCAGAAAGCACTTCGTAGGATGGTCTTGACGGGACCTACCGTCAAAAAGCGCCCGAACAGGGTCCTGGTGCCCACGCGCCTCTGCTCTTCGGCCGGTCCAAGAATAAAGGAATCGCTCCCTGGTTTCTCGATTGCTTTTTGTTTTGCGGGTTTGATCACGTTTGACAGGTCACGGTTGACCGGTTAACCGTTGACATTTGAAAAAAGATATAAATAGAAGAAAAAAATTATGAATTCAAAAATATTCACGGAATTTGAAAAAATGTTCACCAACTCAAAAAAAGTTCATGAATTTGAGAAAATAGTTCATCGATTTTGAAAAAGGTTCACCAAAGATGCAAATAAGCTCAAGCATCTTTAAAAAGTTCATCGAATTTGGAAAAGGTTCATCAAATTTCGAATTTTTTTATCAAAGTTAGAAAAAAGTTTGAATTGGAAAAAAGAAAGTACATCGATTTGGAGAAAAAACATTGAATTTCAAAATCGTTCATCAAATTTTCAAAAAAGTTCGAACCCTGAAAAACTTTCACTAATGTTGAAAACAATCTATGTTTTCAAAAATTGTTCGTGTCTATAAATATTTTAATTTTGTGTTTTTATTGAACACCAAAATAAAACCAACGAAAAGCTAACAAAATAGAAAAAATCAAATAAAACTTGAGGATCGCTCACTGTGACGCTGAGCGGTAAATGGGCCAGCCCACCTGAGCGTCTTGTGCGAAAGATCGATGCTCTCACCAATTGATCTCTATCCTCCTTCGAAACTAATAGAAGTTCACTGACCATCCTTGTCAAACATAACCCAAGGTAGGATCAAGAGGAGAAGAATAGGACTCTTCCTGTATCATAACCTCTCGATGGGAGAATGACATTTTTTTAGTACAATTAGAGCGTCACATTTGTTTTTAGGAGCAAATGCTGTTTTTTATTAAAATTCAAAGTCACTTGGATACCCCTAATACTAGTAGAATGCCCGTGCGTTGCCACGGGCATCTGAAATATTTTGTTGGAGTTATATATAAACATAGTGCATGTTAAATTTCACATATATAGAAAAGATATCCAGTAATAATTTTAAACCACTTCACTTGCAATGTAGGTCGATAAAAAAGGTAATTTGACAATGTATACATAGAGAGCTGATCCAACTAATAATCTGTTAGGAATTAAGATCTACTTGATGCGCTTAAGATATTCTCGCGCAATATCAGTTGTCTTTAGCTTCATTCTCATAATATTTGAGCAAGTATAATAAAAACTTCTTTCTCAACACATAACCATCATTCACATGCAATATATGTAGTTAATTAACACGAATATTCCACATGGAAGGTCTAAAAATGTGCAATGGAGATTACTCTCTGTGCAAATTGAACAAGCCAGTTCTCTACCATTCCACGAGAGCATAAAATAAGAAACGAAATAGTCAGAGACATCCCTATAATTGAATAAATTAATATTATCTTGAATATAGTAAAAATAAATTCTTGTATCTTGTGTAAATTAATATTACTCATATGTGAAGTATTAGGTACTACGATGTGAACACTACCTAGCCACACTACTGCAGGATGCTGTTAACGCGACACTACGATCAGAGAACCTTCGAGAAACTGTGTGCGATGCAATAATCGCAAACGGTGGTGTATGAAAACCGTCAGAAATGTATAAAACGTTTGCGATGACGGATGCATCAAACACGGTTCAGGTTTTAGATGCGTGTGCGATTAAGGGCATACGGTTCAGTTTAATGAACTGTTTGCGATAAGGAGGAACAAAAGAAATGGGCAGCCAGATGAAGGCGTATGCGATACACAGCATACGGGTCACTCGGATGAACCGTTTGTGATTAGGCAACATAAAAGAAACGGGCAGCCAGATGAAGTTGTGTGTGATTGAGGGCATACGCTTCAGAATGATTAACTGTTTACGATTAGGCAACAGAACAGAAACGGGTCAGCCAGATCAAAGTGTCTGCGATTGATGGCATACACTTCACACGGATGAACTGTTTGCGATTAGCCACAACAAACTGAAACAGTTAGATAGATCAACGTGTGTGCGCTAGACGGGCACACACATTCTAATTAAAAGAAGCGTGCGCGATGGTAATAACGAGCGCGCACGGTTGTTGGAACAAGACGTGTGCTGACATTGCCTATTGCGGTGCACCCTATGGTGCAAACGCCACGTACGCGGCCGAGAAGGCGTCCGTGCCCACGTTACGCCTTCCGGGAATAGTGCCGCACTTATAACCGTCCCGTCATAATTTTGTTTAGAAGAACAGGGAGGCCGCGTCCCGTCACATTCCAAATTGCAAACCTGTTCACACCGATCAAAACCTAAATGGTTTCCCACTTAGGAGCGTATTACTACTCTGTTATAAATACTACTACTCCAAGATGACTGCACATTCCTCCTCAACTCCTCGTCCACAAAAACAAACAAGTCATTCATCGTCGTTCCCTTGCGTCTGCCATGGCCAGCGTGAGTTCTGGGCCGAGAGATTGCCACCAGGGAGAGGCGAGCCTGGAAGTGGAAGCACGAGAGATGTCCCGCCTCGCCGCGAAAGCAGCCAACATGTCCCGCCGCGCAGCCGTAGCAGCAGAGAGGTCCCGCCGCGCCGCCGAAGCATCACAGAGGTCCCACCGCGCCGTCGATGCAGCGGACTGGTCCGGCCGCGCCGCGGAAGCAGAAGAGATGTCCTGCCGTGCCGCGAATGCAGCAGAGATGTCCTCCCGCGTCGCGGCGGCCTGGGAAAATATCTCGCGGGCAGGCGAGGACTCTTACAGGCGCATGCGTGCCCTCGTCCTTGGGCAGATGGATCAGATCTCTAGGTGGGCGAGGTTGCAGGATGACCTGAAAGCCTCGTTTGAACAGTCTACCGGCGTCATCCGGCAACTACATGAGAGCAATGCGAAGCTCCAGGCCGAGCGCGACCTACTGAGGACGAAGATCGTCGGAAGTGCAGAGTAGCAGGAGCAGACCACTGCCTTGTTGAAGAGGATAGGCGTCATCGTCAAGAAACTTATGGACAAGAATGTCATGCTGCGCATCGAGCGCAGAAGGCTGGTGGAGGAATCCGTAGATGCTCTCAAGCAGCATCTTGAGGACAAGATAGAGCTCATCGCCGCTCGCCGCGGAGACTAGTTCCCGCGGCCTGCAGCAATGCATCAACAAAGTAGAGATCAGCGAGCCAGATCGTTGTCTTCCTTCTTCTTTTGCCCTTGTGTATTTCGGGCGTTGCCGCATGTGACTTTTTTTAATTATGTTCCTAAATATGCAAGACAATTATTATCCACTGTCATCGTCCTTATATTCATCATGCTTGCTATAAGTCGCAGTTGATGCTATATAGGTCTGTCGGATCTTACATCAAGATCCGAGCAAAACTTTCTTTTCAGATTTTCATTTTTCTCTCTTAAATCTCAGTCTAGTGAGACATATAGCCACGCCGTAGAACAGGTGCTCGGGCGCCATTAATGGGGACGTTGGGAGGGAGGTGGCGGCGGGTAGCGGTCAAAGGGCTCTCCTCCCGATGAGCACGCGCAGGGGTCTGATCGTACGCCTCCCGTACTCAAATAGCTACCCCGCACAACACCTCCTAGCCCATAAAAAAAGGGGACGTATGGCGGCACGTAATTGGTAAGTAGAACGCCCACGGTTTTAATAATACTTGCGTTTCCGATTTATAACGTGACATCACTTGTTCCAAAATGACTTTGTTGATTGTTAATGTGTGTGCCTTGGCAAATCGGACAGAAAAATTGCCACAACATGTTGGTGCCATGTCATGACATCATGCCAAGTTTCATGATTTTCAGGCGTGCCTGTAGTTCAAATTTGAATTATGCACATTAAATGCGCAGAAACTCAATTAATGTATAAAAAAGTCCAAACGTACCCGGAATAATTACAAAATTTAGCACGATACTTCTATTTGGTCTAATCTGCCTGTGTAAAAAAATTAAGGCGGGAGAAGGCAGTATAAGCATCTCGTTTCGCACACAGAGGTGACACGTTCCCTCTCGGAACCACGAGCCTTCTTGAGGGAAGCTCCGGTTTGCAACAAGCTTACACCAAAGCTTGTCTCAATTCAGCCAAAAAATCTACCGAAGCATGTTGGTGCCATGTCATGACACCATGCCAAGTTTCATGATTTTCAGGCGTGTTTTAGATTTACATGAATTAAAAAACCAAGTTTCTCAATCTTTCCGGGCGAGCCACGACGCCCAGATGTTTGAATTTCATTCCCATCTCTTGCATAGGACCTAGAAATTCACCCAAGGACACATATGTGGTTTTTCAAACAACTTTGGTGCACTGGAGCTTGTGCTTGTAGTTCAAATTTGAATTATGCACATTAAATGCGCAGAAACTCAATTAATGTATAAAAAGGCCAAATGAACCCGGAATAATTTCAAAATTTAGCACGATACTTCTATTTGGTCTAATCTCCTTGTGCAAAAAAAATTAAGGCGGGAGAAGGCAGTGTACGTATGTCGTTTCGCACACGGAGGTGGCACGTTCCCTCTCGGAACCACGAGCCTTCTTGAGGGAAGCTCCGGTTTGCAAGAAGCTTATACCAAAGCTTGTCCCAATTCGTCCAAAAAAATTACCGCAGCATGTTGGTGCCATGTCAACACACCATGCCAAGTTTCATGATTTTTAGGCGTGTTTTGGATTTACAGGAATTAAAAAAACCAAGTTTCTCAATCTTTTCGGGCGAGCCACGACGCCCAGATGTTTGAATTTCACTCCCATCTCTTGCATGGGACCTAGAAATTCACCCAAGGACACACATGTGATTTTTCAAACAACTTTGGTGCATTGGAGCCTGTGCTTGTAGTTCAAATTTGAATTATGCACATTAAATGCGCAGAAACTCAATTAATGTATAAAAAGGCCAAACAAACCCGGAATAATTATAAAATTTAGCACGATACTTCTATTTGGTCTAATTTGCCTGTGTAAAAAAATTAAGGCGGGAGAAGGCAGTATACGCATCTCGTTTCGCACACGGAGGTGACACGTTCCCTCTCGGAACCATGAGCCTTCTTGAGGGAAGCTCCGGTTTGCAAGAAGCTTACACCAAAGCTTGTCCCAATTCGGCCAAAAAAATCTACCGAAGCATGTTGGTGCCATGTCATGACACCATGCCAAGTTTCATGATTTTCAGGCGTGATTTGGATTTACAGGAATTAAAAAACCAAGTTTCTCAATCTTTCCGGGCGAGCCACGACGCCCAGATGTTTGAATTTCATCCTCATCTCTTGCATGGGACCTATAAATTCACCCAAGGACACACATGTGGTTTTCAAACAACTTTGGTGCACTAGAGCATGTGCTTGTAGTTCAAATTTGAATTATGCACATTAAATGCGCAGAAACTCAATTAATGTATAAAAAGGGCCAAACGAACCCGGAATAATTCCAAAATTAGCATGATACTTCTATTTGGTCTAATCTGCTTGTGTAAAAAAATTAAGGCGGAAGAAGGCAGTGTACGTATGTCGTTTCGCACACGGAGGTGGCACGTTCCCTCTCGGAACCACGAGCCTTCTTGAGGGAAGCTCCGGTTTGCAAGAAGCTTAAACACCAAAGCTTGTCCCAATTCGGCCAAAAAAATTACCGCAGCATGTTGGTGCCATGTCATGAAACCATGCCAAGTTTCATGAATTTCAAGCGTGTTTTGGATGTACAAGAACTAAAAAACCAAGTTTCTCAATCTTTCCGGGCGAGCCACGACGCCCAGATCTTTGAATTTCACTCCCATGTCTTGCATGGGACCTAGAAATTCACCCAAGGACACACATGTGAATTTTCAAAAAACTTTAATTTGGTGCATTGGAGCATGTGCTTGTAGTTCAAATTTGAATTATGCACATTAAATGCCCAGAAACTCAATTAATGCATAAAAATGCCAAATGAACCCGGAATAATTCCAAATTTAAACACGACACTCATGTACTAGTTGCATGTTCACTGTACGTAAGTGTTCTAGCAATTCAAACACCATCATTTCCCTCCGTAACACCATTTTGTCTTTCAAAACATAATGTAAAAATCAGGTATACCACAAACAATTTACTAGAAAGAATCGTGTGGGATGCGATATAAAATATCTTGGCGCACCGTCTTGTCTGGCTTACGCAGGAAGCTTCGTCGTCTACAGTCCACCGCCCCCGCTTGAACCACACTTGCGCGCCAGTTTCTCACGGCATAGACCGAATTTTTTTTGCCACCGCGGAAATATCTATCTCCCCGCCCCCTCCCTCCTACCAAAAGCCACATTTGCACTGTTCCTCCTTGCTTTCCAAGTTCAAAGCTTCACTGCTGCTTACTGGCAGCTCAGCCTCCCTGATACGTCTCCAACGTATCTATAATTTTTGATGTATTCATGCCATGTTTATAATATTTCTACATTATTTTGGTATGATTTGATTAGAACTAACCCGGACTGACGATGTTTTCAGCAGAACTATCGTGGTGTTGTTTTTGTGCAGAAATAAAAGTTCTCGGAATGCGCTAAAAATCAATGGAGATTTTTTCTGGAAAATATAAAAAATACAGGAACAAAGAGTTACTGGAGGGGAGTCCCGTGGGCCCCACGAGGGTGGCGGGGGGCCCACCCCCCTGGGGCGCGCCCGTGTGCCTCGTGGACTCTCTATGGGGCCCCCTGACTTGTTCTCGACGCCAACCTCTCCTATAAATCCCCAAACCTCCAGAAAATAACCTAGATCGGGAGTTCCGCTGCCGCAAGCCTCTGTAGCCACCAAAAACCAATCGGGGCCCTGTTCTGACACCCTGCCGGAGGGGGGATCCATCACCGGTGGCCATCTTCATCATCCCGGCTCTCTCCATGACGAGGAGGGAGTAGTTCACCCTCGGGGCTGAGGGTATGTACCAGTAGCTATGTGTTAGATCTCTCTCTCTCTCTCTCGTGTTCTTGATATGGCACGACCTTGATGTATCGCGAGCTTTGCTATTATAGTTGGATCTTATGATGTTTCTCCCCCTCTATCTCTTGTAATGGATTGAGTTTTCCCTTTGAAGTTATCTTATCGGATTGAGTCTTTAAGGATTTGAGAACACTTGATGTATGTCTTGTGTGGGATACCCGTGGTGAAAATGTGGTATTCTATTGATTCACTTGATGTATGTTTTGGTGATCAACTTGCGGGTTCTGTGACCTTGGGAATCTATGCATAGGGTTGGCACACGTTTTCGTCTTGACTCTCCGGTAGAAACTTTGGGGCACTCTTTGAAGTTCTTTGTGTTGGTTGAATAGATGAATCTAGGATTGTGTGATGCATATCGTATAATCATACCCACGGATACTTGAGGTGACATTGGAGTATCTAGGTGACATTAGGGTTTTCGTTGATTTGTGTCTTAAGGTGTTATTTTACTACGAACTCTTGGGCTGTTTGTGACACTTATAGGAATAGCCCAATGGATTGATCGGAAAGAATAACTTTGAGGTGGTTTCGTACCCTACAATAATCTCTTCGTTTGTTCTCCGCTATTTGTGACTTTGGAGTGACTCTTTGTTGCACGTTGAGGGATTATTATATGACCCAATTATGTTATCCTTGTTGAGAGAACTTGCACTAGTGAAAGTATGAACCCTAGGCCTTGTTTCAACGCATTGCAATACCATTTTCGCTCACTTTTATCATTAGTTACCTTGCTGTTTTTATAATTTCATATTACAAAAACCTTTATCTACCATCCATATTGCACTTGTATCACCATCTCTTTGCCGAACTAGTGCACCTATACAATTTACCATTGTATTGGATGTGTTGGGGACACAAGAGACTCTTTGTTATTTGGTTGCAGGGTTATTTGAGAGAGATCATCTTCAACCTACGCCTCCCACGGATTGATAAACCTTAGGTCATCCACTTGAGGGAAATTTGCTACTGTCCTACAAACTTCTGCACTTGGAGGCCCAACAACGTCTACAAGAAGAAGGTTGTGTAGTAGACATCAAGCCCTTTTCTGGCGCCGTTGCCGGGGAGACTACTACATTCTGCAAATAACCCTAGGGCCGAATACCCTAAGAAAACGGGTAAAACGCTGGGGAAAGGGGTTTCCCTAGTGTATCCCCTAGGGAAATCGCCCTAGGGCACGAATGGTGGGGAAATCTCAGTTTCCCTAGGGTGAGGAAGGAATACCCTAGGTATAGTCCTCTTTCCCCTGGGTTCTGTACCCTAGGGACACAAGCGACCGGTGGCCCGCATGCTGACCTGTAAAGTTGATATCCTTTGGGTTAGTTTCCTTCCCTAGGGAAATATTGTGTAACGGTGACCGACGTTAGTCCAGTTTAGGCCCCTTGGGTTTCCAAACCCTAGGGAATCATTATTTCAAAATATTTCATTATTGAGGCAAATTAGTATTGTTCCATACAAATTAAACTATTAAAATAATTGTATATAATCACTTCAAAAATTAGAAAACAATCACATAAAATATATATTTCAACCACCATCATTACACATGGCAACACCAAAGAGTTTACACAATAGTACCACTCTTTACAAAAGATGGCATCTAGCTCAGTACTTAGAACTCACAAAATGTCATCTACCTAGGTGCCAATTAGTAGCCTGGAATACATACACCATGCATCATATGAGTCACTGATCCAAAACAACACAACCATAACCAAGTGCATGGCCAAAATGATAATTGTCCATTTGCTTCTAGTCAATCAACAAAAAAAGATCAAACCACCTCCTTCACCATGATGAGATATATCTCAAAATGTAGGTAAATCATCAACAGGTAGGGAGAAAGTTCCAGCAGCAACACCATTCACATCATTACCATTTGCATCAAAGAAGCCGCCAAACATTCCATCTTCCGCTCCACGTAATGTATTATCCATATTTTCAACATCATTTGTTGATTCACCGGCAGAGGGCTGCACAAATGTCATTATTAGTATTCTGGGAAATTTTCAATTGTATTTTCCTAATCAACTAAAAAATAAAATGGAAATACCAATTCAGCCCCTATTTGGCAAAATAATGAACCAAAATAACAAATGTCCAGAAAATTATGAAATTTTGATAGAAGGACAACCATATGATGCCTACTATTCTGCGAAATTTTCAATCATATTTGTCAAACCGATTAAAAAGTAAAATTAAAATACCAATTCAGCACTATTTGGCAAAAAATTTGAACCAAAAAACAAAGTGCAACCATATGTCGACTACTATTCTAGGAAATGTTCACTTGTTTTTGTGCATTTGTTGATATACTACAACATATTGCTTTTTTGTTCTCATTTGGCCTATTTAGTGCTATTGCATTTAAAAAAACATAGGTACATACCACTTCTGGAGAACAGTTCGGAGACGAAGTGGCTAAAGTTGGAAAAGCTGGAGGTGGTGGTATAACAATGCATGGAATCTCAGGCGCTGGAATTCCTTGAAGGGATGCGATGGTCTGAATTTTTTTAGACAAATTAGAAAGTTATGTCAAGTGGCTACAATAGAAACAAAATGACTGCACAAAAGAAATATACCCACCATAAGAAACTTGTGCACACCACCAAGGCTACTCTCCACTGTAGTCTGGACAGATTTCCCCCAATCAACCATACTTTGTGCATGTCTTTTCATTAACTTATTATATTGAGCAATCCTTTTATCATGTTCTAGTCGTTGGCGCTTTGACGAAGACGAAGTGCGATTGATCTGCACCTCCCTAAGAGTCTCTCCACCCTCCATAGCACCATTCAATAGCGGCCACTTTCCGTGCGGCTTCCCACCACCAGCTTCATAAAGGGCTTGTGGTTCAATAGGAGAATGCTTCCAATCATATTCCTTCCCATGCATGTTTGCAACCTTCTCTTTGTACAAATCCTTTGGATGACAAACAATATGCAAAGATGATTCAAAAATAATGTACCACAAAAGAAAACATAAACTCAGTATATCAAGTAATGGATGGATATTATACCAAGCATTCCGTGGCTTCAACGCTATTTAACGCATCAGGATTCTTTGGATCTTTTCCTCTGTGTGTATATCCATGCTTCAATCGTAGATACCTCTCTTCCTTGTTTCTCAGACTAAGACAAGAAAAAACTAAGTTACTACATAAAAAACATACTTAATTTATTCAAAAGTTAGGAGGGTACCAGTTTTTGGCAAATTGTCGTCAATGAATTTGATCCACCTCTATGGGCCTTGTACTTAGAGTTGAGGCGATTATCACGATTTTTCTTAGATGTCGCAATCCAATTAACATCACACCATTCATCAACTAAGGCCTCCCAGGAAACAACAGTGCACCACCATGGTCTTACAGCCATGTACTCATGTTTTTCAAGATAACGTCGTCCAGCATGTTTTTCTTTCAGTCTGCGATTCTCAAGTTTGTAATAATGGTCCCTCACGGCCTGTATGCGAGCATAGTACAGAACATTATCCAAGAGTTGGTTGCAACACCTGCCAATATGGAGCCTTGCACTTGCCTCATACTCAGCCTCATGCCTAAACCTCAGCTGCAATATAGATCACAAAAAATCAATTGTTACTTATATTTACTATAGTGGTACACTTCTAAAAGAAATCAACTGTTACTTATATTTACTACAGCAGTACACTTCGAAAAGGACCCAGATTTGTTACCCAAAATTCTTCCTCGATTTCCTCTGCTTTTGGACAACCCCTATCACTGGGCTTTAGCTTATAGTGTTCCCAAGTTGATGCAAACACAAGTTTTCCTTTTTGCTCAACCAAACCAGGATGATGCGTCTTTAAAAGGATTGTTAGCACACCATTTGGCTTTCTCACATTGTTTCTTAGTGTAGGTAATTCTAACCAGTGCCCAGGACAAGAAAATAGATATAAGTTAAACACACCCCAAGGTATGTCATGTTGTACATATAAAACACCTCAAGGTGTGCCAATCTGTAATGCATGGATTAAATGATAACTCATGTGTCACCACCAGGTCTAATCAATGGACGTTCAGACTCATTGCCAATAGGTGGTGGAAGTTCTGCAGAACCTCTTAAGAATTTTGGAGGTGGAAGCCACTCATCATCATTTGTACAAGCGGACATTTCTGGGGATGCAACCATCTCTTGCCCTGGTGTTGCACTTGTAGTAGCACTGCTAGTAGAGGATGACCCCCGGCGGCGGCAGTGCGAAATTGTCATCCTATAAAACTAAATTGAAATGCATTAGTAAGGTCCACAGAAAACATAACTAAAATTACACATTTCTGAATTGGCATAAGTATAGCAACAGAAAGATGTGCAACACAAAGAGAAACAACTAGAGACAAATATAACCACAAGAGATAGAATTTTAAGTTCAACACAAAGGGAAACAACCAGAAATCATCAATGTCCAGATTTAAAAATACATGGAGGAAAATGTCATCTCAAACAACAAGAAAACTACTAGAATGTCTTCATGAGATAATTGCAAGTCCTCTCCATCTTTTGATTCTGCATCAGAGTCAGTTTCTTCCTCCTCAAATGGTGCTGAAATAGGCAGTTTAGCCTTCGGGGTTATTTCACTTTGTCGCTTCTTTATCGCTTCTAGATCTTTTGGGTTAACAATTTCATCAGTCTCATTGATGGTAAGGTTATCCAGGCCATCTCCAATATTAATGTATATCTTGGAAACACCATCCAAAGCATCCTCTTCGTAGACGTCATCAACATTTGAAGGTGTTTCTTCAGCATTGTAGTCATCCAGCGAGGGAATGGGCAAGCTTCCTGGAGGCCTGACCTTGTATGCAATCCACCACTTATTTAAATTTGGATCCGACTTGCATGCATATGGAAGATAATAAACTTGTGTTACTTGGCTAGCAAGCACAAATGGCTCATTTGCTGGATTGGTTGACTCATGTTTAACTTCCACCAATCATATGGCATCTCGTCGTCGAACTCCATCAATTGGGTGGAACCAGTGACATTCAAATAATACAAGGCTAAAGTCCTCGTCGCCGTCAAACTTCAGCTCTATTATGTCTTTTATAATGCCATAGTACTCTAGCACTTCACCAACAGCGAGCACACCAGAGTTGACAGTGCTTAGCCTTCTCTTCTTCTTTTCATAACTCTCTGAGCGAAACCTATACCCATTTACTTCATAAATATCATAGGACTTCACTTTAAAGCGGCATCCTCTTGACAATATCCGCAACTCATCAAGTACGCTAGTATGTTTGATGCACTGCAATAAATAGTAAAAAAAGTTTGTAAGCCATCAGTAGGAAATTATTATGAAGCAGATAAACAAAAGTGTGAGATATTACATAATCTTTGAACCAATCCAGCAAGTTTGGCTTTCCATGACCGGCTCCATTAAGCCTCAAGTTTTTCAATTGCTTTGGAGTTGGTGGTTGAGGACGCCTCCACTGCTCATCTTCAAACTTCCTAAAAGTTTTTTAATGCATAAGCACACACAATGATCTAAGCTGTGATATTTAACTAAAGCAAAGCACACTTACTGTACATATTCATCCATTTCTGGTAGGTTTGTTAACACATAAATCATGGCTTGCTTGTACTCCTCTGTTGTTAAAAGTCTGGGCACACCCCTTCCACATTTCCATCCCCGGAGTTGAAACATGCCAAGGGTACTTGTAGAAGGCTGATCCTCTTGAGCATAACGGGTTGGCCGGTTTTGTGAGTTTGCAATGAGATTAGGTAGATACAGCGAGGTGAAGTGGGTAATTTCTTCCAGAAGATACGCCTCCACAATTGATCCTTCAACACGTGCCTTATTAGTGACTTTCCTCCTAAGTTTCTTGATGAACCTGCATTAACATGATTATTAGATCAACATAATAAAACTAGATTGATAGTAACAACTGTATCTTAAAGCTTGCACCTCTCATATCTATACATCCACCGGTATTGTATAGGCCCTCCAACTCTTGCTTCATATGGGGGGTGCACCATTAGATGCTCCATTGAATTGAAAAATCCAGGTGGGAAAATCTTCTCAAGCTTGCATAATAAAACTGCAATGTTCTCTTCCCACTGAAGCATCTTATCAGGATCAACTTCTTTCCCACAAAGTGATCTGTAGAAGAAGCTTACTTCAGCCAACACATTCCACACATCCTCATCAATGAAGCCCCGGAGCATTGCTGGTAATAAACGTTCCATTATAATGTGGAAGTCATGGCTTTTTAGTCCATTTATCTTCAGCTGGTCTAAACTGGCCCCTCGCCTCAAGTTGGCTGCATATCCATCTGGGAATTTCAGATCCAGGAACCACCTCATGATCTCCCTTACTTGAGCTCTTGTCAGACAATATGGTGCCCTCGGCTTCTCCCACTTGTCATTTGGCTTTGGAACAAGGTTTAGGTTTTTTCTTTTACACAACAATGCTTGGTCAAGACGAGCTTTGGTGTTGTCCTTCGTCTTGTCGTTGTCAAGAACTGTGTTCCAAATTGCTTCAGCAACATTTTTTTCATTGTGCATGACATCAATGTTATGCCTTATCAGAAGTTTCTTGAAGTATGGCAATTCCCACAAGACAGGAATATGTGTCCAGTTGTGTGTTGTTCCATATCCCTCAAATGACTGTGACTTCAAGTGGTTAATTCTTGCATCCACCTCCTCTCCTGTTAATCGACGAGGTGGTGGCTCAAGCACCTTAGTTCGCTTTATAAATGCATTTTCTTGCATCCGGAAAGGGTGATCAGGTCGCAGAAAACGGCGATGACAGTCAAACCAGCTATACTTATGTCCATTAGGTAACCATGTTGTATCGACATCATCCATGCATACTGCGCAAGCCAACCCGCCATGTGTACACCATCCAGCGAACATGCCATAGGCAGGATAGTCATGGACTGAGAAAAGGTAAGCAACCTTCATACGGAACGGTTCCTTTGTTACACTGTCATAAGTATCTACACCAGCCCATAACTGCAACAGCTCATCAACAAGAGGACGCATGAATACATTGATATTCTTACCCGGATGCTGTGGACCAGGGATTACCATAGTAAGAAAAATATTCTCCTCACTCATACAAAGTGCAGGTGGGAGGTTCAACGGACTTACAAACACCGGCCAACATGAATATTGTGATCCTCCAAACTTAAAAGGGTTCAAACCATCGGTAGCTATTACAAGCCTCACATTTCTTGCATCTTTTGCAAACTCTGGAAACTCCCTATCAAAGTCCTTCCAAGCTTCAGCATCAGATGGGTGACCGATTACTCCTGCCGGGTATGAGCGTTCTCCTTCTTTGTGCCACCGCATGTGCTTCGCAAGCTCAGCCGACATATACATCCTCTGCAACCTCGCTGTGATAGGAAGTTAGCACATCACTTTGCGAGGTATACGGCTATGTTTTATATCTGAGCTTTCCCCCTCAACAACTTCATACCGACTTTCTCCACAAATATCACACTTCTATTTCTTCTCATCTTCCTTGTAGTATAACATGCAATTATTGGTGCACACATAAATCTTCACATATGGCATCTTAAGGACACCCAACATATTCTTGCACTCATAAAAGCTTGCAGGCATTTTATGTCCCTTAGGCAATACGTCCCCAAGTAGGCCTAGGATGCTGTTCACACAATCTGCTGGTAAATTATGTTGTGATTTCATTCCCATTAGACGTGTGACAGCAGCTAGGCGAGAGACTTGAGTGTGATCATGAATAACCTCCTCTGCAGTAAACAACATCTTGTAGAACTCCTTGGCATATGCTGTTGGCTCGGTCTCCACATCATCAAAATGTGTTTCGGCCCCAATAATGTCAGCCAACATATCAACTAGTGGTTCATTACTAGTGTGAGTATCCTCTTCCATTCTGGTTGTACTAACTATTGGACGCTCGCCATGTGATGTCCATCTGGTGTAATTTGGCATGAAACCATACTGACAAAGGTGCACTATGACTATTTGTTTCTTCCGCCTGACTCCATTACGACACTTTGTGCATGGGCACTTCACACCAAATCGGTCCGCATTAGGCATAATCTGAAAAACATGGTCAAGAAAAGCTGTTGTGTTGCGCACCCACTCTTCTGAATGGCGCCCCTGTTCATTCCACCCACTGTACATCCAACTACGTTGTTCTTCTAGAGACATGGTTGAATAACTGGAAAAACTGGCAGCATAGTGCATGCGTCAAAGGACCAAAAGCCTTCATTTTATTACATTAGAGAAGGTTAAAGCAATGGTTTTCCACATAAATATGTTAAGCACATATCAGATCTGAGTAGTCTGCACATGCTATCAAATTAGCATATATTTATATCTACCAATAGGTTCACTTTCCTTTAATTAACTATATGCAAAGGTGCAAATCTTCATTTTTCTTAATCACAACACAGATAGACAATTTATTATCCACAAAATTGCAATCTGAGCCCTAAACTGTATATATGGATGCATATAGAAAGTGAGGGAACATGGGCATGTGAGCTCACCAAACTGAACCTTGGTTCTGATTTCTGAACTTGAAGCACGCGTCTACAGCTGAGGCGGGTTGGTCTTGGTCATTGAGGCAGGGTAGGATCCGTCCAGGGTGGCAAGGTCGGGCGAGGGTCCGAAGCTGTTGAGGGAGGCAGGTCCGTCAAGGCCCTCGCCGCCGCCGGCGGCCGCGGCCGCGGCAGCCGCGGGAGGTCAAGTCTGCATCAGCGGCAGCGGCGCCCTACTGCAGTGGCGATGGCTTGAGCAGGGCACCGGCAGCAGGACGATGGATGAGCTGCGCCGCCGCTGGTTTGGGTCAATGTGGCGGCGCTCTCGGCACAGCGGTGGGATTTGGGGGAAGTGTACAGTGGTGGGGGGATGGGGGAAACCCTTCGCGCGTGTACAGGGGAAATTTTGGCGCGTGTACAGGGGAGGATTGGCGCGTGTACAACAAATTGTGCGCGCGCTCGCTAAAAAAAATCTGACGGGCTGAATACGCGCGTAATACGACCAAATCTGTGCGGCTGTACTGAATTAGCATCTGCATTTTGGCCCTACTTAACTACCTTAAGCTATTTTTAATATCTAATCTTAAAAGAAATTATGCGCTTATTTTCACTATTATATGTTATATCTTTCTATCAAGTGTGTGCACAAAATAGATTGAAGAACTTATATTTTTCCGAAAAAGTGATCGATCAACCTATATTTCGTGTTATTTCCGCATGTATTTCTTCCATGTAGATTTTTTTGTGTATACTTAAAATATAAGTCTTAGGTATAAAACATATTTTGAAAATCAAATGTGTGCAGATCTTTCTAGAGTTAAGACCAGAACCCTGGGGGTAGTTTACGGTGTTAGTAAGGGAACGGTGGGAACCGTTAGTGTTGTGTGCTCTTTCCCTACGGTTTCATTTCTTGACCCTAGGCATAGACCTTTCCTAAGGGTTCAGGAAGTAACCCCTAAGGAACGTTGCCAACGTGACTTCAGTACGGTCCCACACGGTGAATATCCCTTGGGTCTCGCAACTAACCCTAAGGAAACAATAAAATCCCTTGGGTTGTCAGCTCGAACCCTAGCGAAACTTTATGTCCTTAGGGTGCCCTTTCTAACTCTAAGGAATCATTTCAGCCCTACGGCTATCTGCAGATTCTAGTAGTGAAGGTTGGTGCTTGAAGGTATATCTTTAGATCTTGCAATCAAATCTTTTAGTTTCTTGTTTTATCACTAGTTTAGTTTATAAAAGAAAACTACAAAAAAATGGAATTGAGGGTGCCTCATATGCTTCATCTTTTTAATATCTTTCGTGAAAATAAGGATTCCGATAATTGTGCCAAAATGTAAGAAGAAGAATGCAATAAAATGTTTGGCATACAATCTTTGAATGATGAGCATGATTGCAATGTTGTTAGTATGAACTCTTTGAATATCCGTAGTACTAATGATGATTGCACTAGTCATGATGAAAATGTCTCTTATAAGCATGTCAATTTTTGTGGAGTGCATAGAGTTTGCAAGTACACACCAAATAGGGAAGATAGATTTTGCAAGAGGCATAAGTATTTAGAAACTAAATGGTTGCAAGAGAGGCTAGATGCTTGTGCTGAAAATTTAAAATTTCTTTGCCATCCTTGTGAACTTTGCAATGAACGTGATCATCTAAATCTCCAATGCAAATTGTTTCATGATCGTATCGTGTCCAAAAATTGTGATGACTTGATTTCCCTTGCACATCATAATGAACTTAGTTTGCCTGTGGGTTATGAATAAATGAAACGTTTAACTAAGAATCTTCCAGAGTTTGTCCTTGATAAAGTTCTTGATTTTGATCTAGAGGAAACTTATATGTATTGTGCCGTGAATTGCATTGAAAATCCTTACATTGCCAATTACATAAAGTCAAGAAAACAAATAGAAGATGAAGAGAATACTAATGAAAGGGAAGAGGTTTCCCCGTATCCTCCTATTCTTTCTTATAATGAATCAGGTAACGAGGAGGAGCTTTCTATTCAACCAATCTCATTAAGAAGGAGCTCCAAAAAGAGGATTAAACCCACACATAATGTGAAGAAGAAAAAGGAAAGACGGAGAAGCAAAGGTAAAAAGGTATCCCTCCCAAATGATGTTGCTCCTATTAATCATTGTGATGATGATAATTGCTATACTATTGGTGCTATCCATACTATTAATGATGAGAGTGATTATGCTTATGATATGCAAAGGCCCAAGCTTGGGGATGCTATGTTTGATGAGAATGACATGTTTGAGAATTTATTTGCTGCAATTAATGTTTGTCCCAAGCTTTATGTTTTATGAAGATGATACTTTTAACCTCCAAAGTTTTTATATGCAAATTTATTATGATGATAGCATACCTCCTATTTATGATGATTATATTGATGAAAGTGGATTTGGAAGAGTGTCAACTTTAGGAAGTAATGATCCCACTATTTTGGAGGGTGTTGAATCTCATTGTGACAATTATGAAAGTGGATTTGGAGAGGTCATGACTTTATTTAGTAATGATTCCACTATCTAAGAAGAGGTTTCAATTGATTATGATGAGAACAAAGTTGCTACTTATGATGATTATTGTGATGACACTTATGCTATGAAAAGTAGTGATGATTATATTTATAAAACTTGTCATGATTATGATTACCCTTTTACTGAACATTACTCTTTTAATGTGGAAACAATTTATAGTATTCAAGTTTCTTATGATACTCCCACTATTCCGAATGAGAAGAATTTTGCTTATGTGGAGAGTAATAAAATTTATATGCTTGTGCATCATGAAAATAGTGCTTTATGTGATAGTTATATTGTTTAATTCATTCATGATGCTACTGAGATTTATTATGAAGGAGGAACATATGCTTGTTGGAATTGCAATAATATCAAGTTTCCTCTCTATGTGTTGAAAATCTTGAAGCTATGCTTGTTTTGCATGATCATGTAGTTGACATCGTATTAGGGGCAAAGCCACCATTCCTAATTTTTCATACATGTCACTCTTGATTCATTGCACATCCCGGTACACCGCCGGAGGCACTCATATAGAGTCATATTTTGTTCTAAGTATCGTTGTAATCCTTGAGTTGTAAATAAATAGAAGTGTGATGATCATCATTATTAGAGCATTGTCCCGTGTGAGGAAAAAAAAATAGGCCAAAGAAGCCAATGAAAAAAAAGGGAGGCCAAAGAAGCCAAACAAAAAAAGGGAGAGAAAAAAAGAGAAGGGACAATGCTACTATCCTTTTTCCACACTTGTGCTTCAAAGTAGCACCATGATCTTCATGATAGAGAGTCTCTTATTTTGTCACTTTCATATACTAGTGGGAATTTTCGTTATAAAACTTGGCTTGTATATTCCAATAATGGGCTTCCTCAAAATGCACTAGGTCTTCGTGAGCAAGCAAGTTGGATGCACACCCACTTAGTTTCTTTTGTTGAGCTTTCATACATTTATAGCTCTAGTGCATCTGTTGCATGGCAATCCCTACTCACTCACATTGATATCTATTGATGGGTATCTCCATAGCCCATTAATACACCTAGTTGATGTGAGACCATCTTCCTCCTTTTTGTCTTCTCCACAACCACCATTCTATTCCACCTATAGTGATATGTCCATGGCTCACGCTCATGTATTGCGTGAAAGTTGAAAAAGTTTGAGAATACTAAAGTATGAAACAATTTCTTGGCTTGTCATCGGGATTGTGCATGATCTAAATATTTTGTGTGATGAACATGGAGCATAGCCAGACTATATGATTTTGTCGGGATGAACTTTCTATGGCCATGTTATTTTGAGAAGACATGATTGCTTTGTTAGTATGCTTGAAGTATTATTATTTTTATGTCAATATTAAACTTTTGTCTTGAATCTTTCGGATCTAGATATTCTTGCCACAATAAAGAAGATTACATTGATAAATATGTTAGGTAGCATTCCACATCAAAAATTCTGTTTTTATCATTTACCTACTCGAGGAAGAGCAGGACTTAAGCTTGGGGATGCTGGTACGTCTCCAACGCATCTATAATTTTTGATGTATTCATGTCATGTTTATAATATTCTACATGATTTTGGTATGATTTGATTAGAACTAACCCGGACCGACGCTGTTTTCAGCAGAACTATGGTGGTGTTGTTTTTGTGCAGAAATAAAAGTTCTCGGAATGCGCTGAAAATCAACGGAGATTTTTTCTGGAAAATATAAAAAATACTGGAACGAAGAGTTACCGGAGGGGAGTCCCGTGGGCCCCATGAGGGTGGAGGGTGCGCCCCTGTGCCTCGTGGACTCTTCATGGGGCCCCCTGACTTGTTCTCGATGCCAACCTCTCCTATAAATCCCCAAACCTCCAGAAAATAACCTAGATCGGGAGTTTCGCTGTCGCATGTTGGGGATCGTTGTAGAAATTAAAAAAATTCTACGCATCACCAAGATCAATCTATGGAGAGACTAGCAACGAGAGAGAGGGGAGTGCATCTTCATACCCTTGAAGATCGCGACATGGAAGCGTTACAAGAACGCGCATGAAGGAGTCATACTCGCAGTGATTCAGATCGCGGTTGATTCCGATCTAAGCGCCGAACAACGGCGCCTCCGCGTTCAACACACGTGCAGCACGGGGACGTCTCCTCCTTCTTGATCCAGCAAGGGGGAAGGAGAAGTTGGGGAAGAACTCCGGCAGCACGACGGCGTGGTGGTGGAGCTTGCAGTTCTCCGGCAGGGCTTCGACAAGCTCAATGGAGGAGGAGGGGTGTTGGATAGTGGGAGGGCTGCGCCTTGGATGAGGTGCTGCTGCCCTCCCTCCTCCCCTCTATTTATAGGGCGAAGGGGGAAGGGAGCCGGCCCCTCTAGATGAGATCTAGAAGGGGGGCAACGGCCAAGGGGAGGGGGCTTGCCCCCCAAGCCAAGGGGAGCGCCCCCCTTAGGGTTCCCCCCCCCAACCCTAGGCGCATGGGCCCTAGGGGGGATGGCGCCTAGCCCACTTAGGGGCTGGTTCCCTTCCACATGCAGCCCATAGGGCCCTCCGGGGTAGGTGGACCCCCGGAACCCCTTCGGTGGTCCCGGTACAATACCGGCAAACCCCCGAATACTTCCGGTGACCGTATGATGACTTCCCATATATAAATCTTCACCTCCGGACCATTCCGGAACTCCTCGTGATGTCCGGGATCTCATCTGGGACTCCGAACAACATTCGGTAACCACATACTATTTCCCATAACAACTCTAGTGTCACCGAACCTTAAGTGTGTAGACCCTACGGGTTCGGGAACCATGTAGACATGACCGAGACATCTCTCCGGCCAATAACCAACAGCATGATCTGGATACCCATGTTGGCTCCCACATGTTCCACGATGATCTCATCGGATGAACCACGATGTCGGGGATTCAATCAATCATGTACACAATTCCCTTTGTCTACCGGTATGATACTTGCCCGAGATTCGATCGTCGGTATCCCTATACCTTGTTCCATCTCGTTACCGGCAAGTCTCTTTATGAAGGAAATATGCCCTAGAGGCAATAATAAAGTTATTATTTATTTCCTTATATCATGATAAATGTTTATTATTCATGCTAGAATTGTATTAACCGGAAACATAATACATGTGTGAATACATAGACAAACAGAGTGTCACTAGTATGCCTCTACTTGACTAGCTCGTTAATCAAAGATGGTTATGTTTCCTAGCCATAGACATAAGTTGTCATTTGATTAACGAGATCACCTCATTAGGAGAATGACGTGATTGACTTGACCCATTCCGTTAGCTTAGCACCCGATCGTTTAGTATGTTGCTATTGCTTTCTTCATGACTTATACATGTTCCTCTGACTATGAGATTATGCAACTCCCGTTTACCGGAGGAACACTTTGTGTGCTACCAAACGTCACAACGTAAATGGGTGATTATAAAGGTGCTCTACAGGTGTCTCCAAAGGTACTTGTTGGGTTGGCGTATTTCGAGATTAGGATTTGTCACTCCGATTGTCGGAGAGGTATCTCTGGGCCCACTCGGTAATGCACATCACTATAAGCCTTGCAAGCATTGTGACTAATAAGTTAGTTGCGGGATGATGTGTTACGGAACGAGTAAAGAGACTTGCCGATAACGAGATTGAACTAGGTATCGAGATACCGACGATCGAATCTCGGGCAAGTAACATACTGATGACAAAGGGAACAACGTATGTTGTTATGCGGTCTGACCGATAAAGATCTTCGTAGAATATGTGGGAGCCAATATGGGCATCCAGGTCCCGCTATTGGTTATTGACCGGAGACGTGTCTCGGTCATGTCTACATAGTTCTCGAACCCGTAGGGTCCGCACGCTTAAAGTTACGATGACAGTTTTATTATGAGTTTATGTATGTTGATGTACCGAAGGAGTTCGGAGTCCCGGATGAGATCGGGGACATGACGAGGAGTCTCGAAATGGTCGAGACGTAAAGATCGATATACTGGACGACTATATTCGGACTTCGGAAAGGTTCCGAGTGATTCGGGTATTTTTCGGAGTACCGAAGAGTTACGGGAATACGTATTGGGCCTTATTGGGCCATACGGGAAAGAAGAAAAAGGGCCTCAAGGGTGGCCGCACCCCTCCCCTTGGTCTGGTCCGAATTGGACTAGGGAAGGGGGGCGCCCCCTTCCTTCCTTCTCTTTTTCCCTTCCTCTTTTCCTATTCCATATGGGAGGTGGAATCCTACTAGGACTAGGGAGTCCTAGTAGGACTCCACACTTGGTGCGCCCCCTCCTAGGGCGGCCTCCTCCTCCCTTGCTCCTTTATATACGGGGGCAAGGGGGCACCCTAGAGACACAACAATTGATCCTTGAGATCTTTTAGCCGTGTGCGGTGCCCCCCTCCACCAAATTACACCTCGATAATATCATTGCGGAGCTTAGGCGAAGCCCTGCGTCGGTAGAACATCATCATCGTCACCACGCCGTCGTGCTGACGAAACTCTCCCTCAACACTCGGCTGGATCGGAGTTCGAGGGACGTCATCGAGCTGAACGTGTGTAGAACTCGGAGGTGCCGTGCGTTCGGTACTTGATCGGTCGGATCGTGAAGACGTACGACTACATCAACCGCGTTGTGATAACGCTTCCGCTGTCGGTCTACGAGGGTACGTGGACAACACTCTCCCCTCTCGTTGCTATGCATCACCATGATCTTGCGTGTGCGTAGGAAATTTTTTGAAATTACTACGTTCCCCAACACTTTACTCGTCCGTAACAAATCATCCCGTGATCAACTCCTTGGTCACATTGAGCTCATTATGATGATGTCCTACCAAGAGGGCCCAGAGATACCTCTCCGTCACATGGAGTGACAAATCCCAGTCTCGATTCGTGCCAACCCAACAGACACTTTCGGAGATACCCGTAGTGCACCTTTATATCCACCCAATTACGTTGTGACGTTTGGCACACCCAAAGCATTCCTACAGTATCCCGGAGTTGCACAATCTCATGGTCTAAGGAAAATATACTTGACATTAGAAAAGCTTTAGTAGACGAACTACACGATCTTGTGCTATGCTTAGGATTGGGTCTTATCCATCACATCATTCTCCTAATATGTGATCTCGTTATCAACGACATCCAATGTCCATGGTTAGGAAACCGTAACCATCTATTGATCAACGAGCTAGTCAACTAGAGGCTCACTAGGGACATGTTGAGGTCTATGTATTCACACATGTATTACGATTTCCGGATAACACAATTATAGCATGAACAATAGACAATTATCATGAACAAGGAAATATAATAATAACCACTTTATTTATTGCCTCTAGGGCATATTTCCAACACCGCAAGCCTCTGTAGCCACCAAAAAGCAATCGGGACCCTGTTCTGGCACCCTGACGGAGGGGGGATCCATCACCGGTGGCCATCTTCATCATCCCCGCTCTCTCCATGACGAGGAGGGAGTAGTTCACCCTCGGGGCTGAGGGTATGTACCAGTAGCTATGTGTTTGATCTCTCTCTCTCTCGTGTTCTTGATATGGCGCGATCTTGATGTATGTCTTGCGTGGGATAACCGTGCTGATAATGGGGGTATTCTATTGATTCACTTGATGTATGTTTTGGTGATCAACTTGCGGGTTCCGTGACCTTGGGAATCTATGCATAGGGGTTGGCACACGTTTTCATCTTGACTCTCCGGTAGAAACTTTGGGGAACTCTTTGAAGTTCTTTGTGTTGGTTGAATAGATGAATCTGAGATTGTGTGATGCATATCGTATAATCATACTCACGGATACTTGAGGTGACATTGGAGTATCTAGGTGACATTAGGGTTTTCGTTGATTTGTGTCTTAAGGTGTTATTTTACTACGAACTCTAGGGTTGTTTGTGACACTTATAGGAATAGCCCAATGGATTGATCGGAAAGAATAACTTTGAGGTGGTTTCGTACCCTACAATGATCTCTTCGTTTGTTCTCCGCTATTAGTGACTTTGGAGTGACTCTTTGTTGCACGTTGAGGGATTGTTATATGATCCAATTATGTTATCCTTGTTGAGAGAACATGCACTAGTGAACGTATGAACCCTAGGCCTTGTTTCAACGCATTGCAATACCGTTTTCGCTCACTTTTATCATTAGTTACCTTGCTGTTTTTATAATTTCAGATTACAAAAACCTTTATCTACCATCCATATTGCACTTGTAGCACCATCTCTTCGCCGAACTAGTGCACCTATACAATTTACCATTGTATTGGGTGTGTTGGGGACACAAGAGACTCTTTGTTATTTGGTTGCAGGGTTATTTGAGAGAGACCATCTTCATCCTACGCCTCCCACAGATTGATAAACCTTAGGTCATCCACTTGAGGGAAATTTGCTACTGTCCTACAAACCTCTGCAATTGGAGGCCCAACAACGTCGACAAGAAGAAGGTTGTGTAGTAGACATCACTCCTCGCCGGCGACCCTTCTTCTTGCAGCGCCGCCTCCTCGCCGGCTACACTTCTTCTTGCAGCGCCGCCTCCTCGCCGGCGACCCTTCTTCTTGCAGCGCCGCCTCCTCGCCGGCGACCCTACTTCTTGCTGCGCGGCCTCCTCGCCGCCGACCCTTCTTCTTGCTGCGCGGCCTCGTTGATATGGTCAGGTAATCCACACCCACCCACACCATCCTCCTCCTTTCCCGTCCCACATGCCCCGACCGACGGAGCGACACCTTCCACTGAAATCACTGCCCCCTCCTCCAATTAAGCGCCGCACACAGCCATTTTGCACGCGGTATAACATGGAGCTCAGTAGCATGCGGCCGCACGCGCGAACGAGGTCGCTATGGCTGCCATGCATGTCGACCGCCAGATCTTTGAGGAGCACCTCGTCCTCGAGGCCACCGTCGACACCGCCACGCGGTTGTCTACTTTAAAATATAGTTCGTGATGTTTTCTCGAGGCCACCGCCAGTGCCTTCTAGTGATTTGTCCTCTGTAATGTTAATATGCAATCTGATGTTCAGTTAACAGTTTGGTCCTCTGAAATGTAATGTTTAGGTAACACGTTGGTCCAACAATTGCTACATTTCATAGTACTGTTCTCAAGCATTCTTTGTTTTGTTAACTATCTTATCTTATAGTACATGTTTCTATTCTGCAATGTCATGCTCAGTTAACTATTTTGGTTCATTTGGTCTGCTGTCCATTTAACTGTTTGGTTCAGTTCTGCAATTTGATTTTCATTTGCTGTGGGTACAATTTTGTATTGTTATGCATGTGACACCAATCGAATTTGGCTGTCCTCAATACATATTCTACTGATAGTATGACAACTCTCAGTTAACCTGATCAAGATCCACTACAACAGGACCCCCCCTATAGCAACGTAATTTTCTGTATCTAAAAGTCCATATATGCGTTGCAAGGCTCTTTACCAACGGTTTGGGATGCGTAGCCTTATCCAGTGTTGCTGGCGCATAATGCAACGCTTATGCTTCCGTTGGTAAATGTTGGAAATATGCCCTAGAGGCAATAATAAAATGGTTATTATTATATTTCCTTGTTCATGATAATTGTCTATTGTTCATGCTATAATTGTGTTATCCGGAAATCGTAATACATGTGTGAATACATAGACCACAACATGTCCCTAGTGAGCCTCTAGTTGACTAGCTCGTTGATCAACAGATAGTCATGGTTTCCTGACTATGGACATTGGATGTCATTGATAATGGGATCACATCATTAGGAGAATGATGTGATGGACAAGACCCAATCCTAAGCATAGCACAAGATCGTGTAGTTCGTTTGCTAGAGCTTTTCCAAATGTCAAGTATCATTTCCTTAGACCATGAGATTGTGCAACTCCCGGATACCATAGGAGTGCTTTGGGTGTGCCAAACGTCACAACGTAACTGGGTGGCTATAAAGGTGCACTACGGGTATCTCCGAAAGTGTCTGTTGGGTTGGCACGAATCGAGACTGGGATTTGTCACTCCGTATGACGGAGAGGTATCTCTGGGCCCACTCGGTAATGCATCATCATAATGAGCTCAATGTGACCAAGTGTTTGGTCACGGGATCATGCATTACGGTACGAGTAAAGTGACTTGCCGGTAACGAGATTGAACAAGGTATTGGGATACCGACGATCGAATCTCGGGCAAGTAACGTACCGATTGACAAAGGGAATTGTATACGGGATTGATTGAATCCTCGACATCGTGGTTCATCCGATGAGATCATCGTGGAACATGTGGGAGCCAACATGGGTATCCAGATCCCGCTGTTGGTTATTGACCGGAGAGTCGTCTCGGTCATGTCTGCATGTCTCCCGAACCCGTAGGGTCTACACACTTAAGGTTCGGTGACGCTAGAGTTGTAGAGATATTAGTATGCGGTTAACCAAAAGTTGTTCGGAGTCCCGGATGAGATCCCGGACGTCACGAGGAGTTCCGGAATGGTGAGGAGGTAAAGATTTATATATGGGAAGTCCTATTTTGGCCACCGGAAAATGTTCGGGATTTTTCGGTATTGTACCAGGAAGGTTCTAGAAGGTTCTGAAGTGGGGCCCACCTGCATGGGGGGACCCACATGAACGTGGGTAGTGGGGGCAAGGCCCCACACCCCTGGTCAAGGCGCACCAAGATCCCACCTTAGAAGGAATAAGATCATATCCCGAAGGGATAAGATCAAGATCCCTAAAAAAGGGAGATAACAATCGGTGGGGAAGGGAAATGATGGGATTTCTTTCCCCCACCTTTGCCAACGCCCCAATGGACTTGGAGGGCAAGAAACCAGCCCCCTCCACCCCTATATATAGTGGGGAGGCGCATGGGAGCAGCACCCCAAGCCCTGGCGCCTCCCTCCCTCCCGTGACACCTCTTTCTCCCCGCCTGCGCTTGGCGAAGCCCTGCCGGGATCCCGCTACTTCCACCACCACGCCGTCGTGCTGCTGGATCTCCATCAACTTCTCCTTCCCCCTTGCTGGATCAAGAAGGAGGAGACGTCCCCGCTCCGTACGTGTGTTGAACGCGGAGGTGCCGTCCGTTCGGCGCTAGGATCATCGGTGATTTGGATCACGACGAGTACGACTCCATCAACCCCGTTCTCTTGAACGCTTCCGCTCGCGATCTACAAGGGTATGTAGATGCACTCTTTTACCTCTCGTTGCTAGAAGACTCCATAGATCGTTCTTGGTGATGCGTAGAAAATTTTTAATTTCTGCAACGATCTCCAATAGTGGCATCATGAGCTAGGTCTATGTGTAGTTTCTATGCACGAGTAGAACACAAACTTGTTGTGGGCGTAGATGTTGTCGATTTTCTTGCCACTACTAGTCTTATCTTGTTTCGGCGGCATCGTGGGATGAAGCGGCCCGGACCGACCTTACACGTACGCTTACGTGAGACAGGTTCCACCGACTGACATGCACTAGTTGCATAAGGTGGCTAGCGGGTGTCTGTCTCTCCCACTTTAGTCGAATCAGATTCGATGAAAAGGGTCCTTATGAAGGGTAAATAGAAGTTGGCATATCACGTTGTGGTTTTACGTAGGTAAGAAACGTTCTTGCTAGAAACCTATAGAAGCCACGTAAAAACATGCAACAACAATTAGAGAACGTCTAACTTGTTTTTGCAGCATATGCCTTGTGATGTGATATGGCCAAAAGGATGTGATGAATGAAATACATGTGATGTATGAGATTGATCATGTTCTTGTAATAGGAATCACGACTTGCATGTCGATGAGTATGACAACCGGCAGGAGCCATAGGAGTTGTCTTTATTTTTTGTATGACCTGTGTGTCATTGAATAACGCCATGTAAATTACTTTACTTTATTGCTAAACACGTTAGCCATAGAAGTAGAAGTAATCGTTGGCGTGACAACTTCATGAAGACACGATGATGGAGATCATGATGATGGAGATCATGGTGTCATGCCGGTGACGACGATGATCATGGCGCCCCGAAGATGGAGATCAAAAGGAGCAAAATGATATTGGCCATATCATGTCACTATTTGATTGCATGTGATGTTTATCATGTTTTACATCTTATTTGCTTAGAACGACGGTAGCTTAAATAAGATGATCCCTCGCAATAATTTCAAGAAAGTGTTCCCCCTAACTGTGCACCGTTGCAAAGGTTCGTTGTTTCTAAGCACCACGTGATGATCGGGTGTGATAGATTCTAACATTCGAATACAACGGGTGTAAGCCAGATTTACACACACAATACACTTAGGTTGACTTGACGAGCCTAGCATGTACAGACATGGCCTCGGAACACGGAAGACGGAAAGGTCGAGCATGAGTCGTATAGAAGATACGATCAACATGAAGATGTTCACCGATGTTGACTAGTCCGTCTCACGTGATGATCGGACACGGCCTTGTTGACTCGGATCATGTTTCACTTAGATGACTAGAGGGATGTCTATCTGAGTGGGAGTTCATTGAATAATTTGATTAGATGAACTTAATTATCATGAACTTAGTCTAAAATCTTTACAATATGTCTTGTAGATCAAATGGCCCACGCTAATGTTGCCCTCAACTTCAACGCGTTCCTAGAGAAAACCAAGCTGAAAGATGATGGCAGCAACTATACGGACTGGGTCCGGAACCTGAGGATCATCCTCATAGCTGCCAAGAAAGATTATGTCCTAGAAGCACCGCTAGGTGACGCACCCATCCCAGAGAACCAAGACGTTATGAACGCTTGGCAGCAGCGTGCTGATGATTACTCCCTCGTTCAGTGCGGCATGCTTTATAGCTTAGAACCGGGGCTCCAAAAGCGTTTTGAGCAACACGGAGCATATGAGATGTTCGAACAGCTGAAAATGGTTTTCCAAGCTCATGCCCGGGTCGAGAGATATGAAGTCTCCGACAAGTTCTTCAGTTGTAAGATGGAGGAAAATAGTTCTGTCAGTGAGCACATACTCAAAATGTCTGGGTTACACAACCGCTTGACTCAGCTGGGAGTTAATCTCCCGGATGACGCGGTCATTGACAGAATCCTTCAGTCGCTTCCACCGAGCTACAAGAGCTTTGTGATGAACTTCAATATGCAGGGGATGGAAAAGACCATTCCTGAGGTATATTCAATGCTGAAATCAGCGGAGGTGGAGATCAAAAAGGAACATCAAGTGTTGATGGTGAATAAAACCACTAAGTTCAAGAAAGGCAAGGGTAAGAAGAACTTCAAGAAGGACGGCAAGGGAGTTGCCGCGCCCGGTAAGCCAGTTGCCGGGAAGAAGCCAAAGAATGGACCCAAGCCTGAGACTGAGTGCTTTTATTGCAAGGGAAGTGGTCACTGGAAGCGGAACTGCCCCAAGTACTTAGCGGACAAGAAGGCCGGCAACACCAAAGGTATATGTGATATACATGTTATTGATGTGTACCTTACCAGCACTCGTAGTAGCTCCTGGGTATTTGATACCGGTGCGGTTGCTCATATTTGTAACTCAAAGCAGGAGCTGCGGAATAAACGGAGACTGGCAAAGGACGAGGTGACGATGCGCGTCGGGAATGGTTCCAAGGTCGATGTGATCGCCGTCGGCACGCTACCTCTACATTTACCTACGGGATTAGTTTTAAACCTCAATAATTGTTATTTAGTGCCAGCTTTGAGCATGAACATTGTATCAGGATCTCGTTTAATTCGAGATGGCTACTCATTTAAATCCGAGAATAATGGTTGTTCTATTTATATGAGAGATATGTTTTATGGTCATGCCCCGCTGGTTAATGGTTTATTCTTAATGAATCTCGAACGTAGTGTTAGACATATTCATAGTGTGAGTACCAAAAGATGTAAGGTTGATAATGATAGTCCCACATACTTGTGGCACTGCCATCTTGGTCACATTGGTGTCAAGCGCATGAAGAAGCTCCATGCTGATGGACTTTTAGAGTCTCTTGATTACGAATCATTTGACACGTGCGAACCATCCCTCATGGGTAAGATGACCAAGACTCCGTTCTCCGGAACAATGGAGCGAGCAACCAACTTATTGGAAATCATACATACTGACGTGTGTGGTCCAATGAGTGTTGAGGCTCGCGGTGGCTATCGTTATGTTCTCACTCTCACTGATGACTTGAGTAGATATGGGTATGTCTACCTAATGAAACACAAGTCTGAGACCTTTGAAAAGTTCAAGGAATTTCAGAGTGAGGTTGAGAATCAACGTGACAGGAAAATAAAATTCTTACGATCAGATCGTGGAGGGGAATATTTGAGTCACGAATTTGGCACACACTTAAGGAAATGTGGAATAGTTTCACAACTCACGCCGCCTGGAACACCTCAGCGAAATGGTGTGTCCGAACGTCGTAATCACACTCTATTGGATATGGTGCGATCTATGATGTCTCTTACCGATCTACCGCTCTCATTTTGGGGCTATGCTTTAGAGACTGCCGCATTCACTTTAAATAGGGCTCCGTCGAAATCCGTTGAGACGCCGCCGTATGAATTATGGTTTGGGAAGAAACCTAAGCTGTCGTTTCTAAAAGTTTGGGGATGTGATGCTTATGTCAAGAAACTTCAACCTGAAAAGCTCGAACCCAAGTCGGAAAAATGCGTCTTCATAGGATACCCTAAGGAAACCATTGGGTATACCTTCTACCTCAGATCCGAAGGCAAGATCTTTGTTGCCAAGAACGGGTCCTTTCTGGAGAAAGAGTTTCTCTCGAAAGAAGTAAGTGGGAGGAAAGTGGAACTTGATGAAGTACTACCTCTTGAACCGGAAAGTAGCGCAGCTCAGGAAGATGTTCCTGTGGTGCCTGCACTGACTAGAGAGGAAGCTAATGATGATGATCAAGGTACTTCGGATCAAGTTACTACTGAACTTCGTAGGTCCACGAGGACACGTTCCACACCAGAGTGGTATGGCAACCCTGTCCTGGAAATCATGTTGTTAGACAACGGTGAACCTTCGAACTATGAAGAAGCAATGGCGGGCCCAGATTCCGACAAATGGCTAGAAGCCATGAAATCCGAGATAGGATCCATGTATGAAAATGAAGTATGGACTTTGACTGACTTGACCGATGATCGCGAGCCATAGAAAATAAATGGATCTTTAAGAAGAAGACAAACGCGGATGGTAATGTGATCATCTATAAGGCCCGACTTGTCGCTAAGGGTTATCGACAAGTTCAAGGGGTTGACTACGATGAGACTTTCTCACCCGTAGCGAAGCTGAAGTCCGTCCGAATCATGTTAGCAATTGCCGCATTCTATGATTATGAGATATGGCAAATGGACGTCAAAACGGCATTCCTTAATGGCTTTCTTAAGGAAGAATTGTATATGATGCAGCCGGAAGGTTTTGTCGATCCTAAGAATGCTAACAAGGTATGCAAGCTCCAGCGCTCCATCTATGGGCTGGTGCAAGCATCTCGGAGTTGGAACATTTGATTTGGTGAGATGATCAAAGCGTTTGGGTTTACACAGACTTATGGAGAAGCCTGTGTTTACAAGAAAGTGAGTGGGAGCTCTGTAGCATTTCTCATATTATATGTGGATGACATACTGTTGATGGGAAATGATCTAGAATTCTTGGGAAGCATAAAGGCCTACTTGAACAAGTGTTTTTCAATGAAGGACCTTGGAGAAGCTGCTTATATATTAGGCATCAAGATCTATAGAGATAGATCAAGACGCCTCATTGGTCTTTCACAAAGTACGTACCTTGACAAGATATTGAAGAAGTTCAATATGGATCAGTCCAAGAAGGGGTTCTTGCCTGTATTGCAAGGTGTGCAATTGAGCACGGCTCAATGCCCGACCACGGCAGAAGATAGAGAAAAGATGAGTGTCGTCCCCTATGCCTCGGCCATAGGGTCTATTATGTATGCCATGCTGTGTACCAGACCTGATGTAAACCTTGCCGTAAGTTTGGTAGGAAGGTACCAAAGTAATCCCGGCATGAACACTGGTCAGCGGTCAAGAATATCCTGAAGTACCTGAAGAGGACTAAGGATATGTTTCTCGTTTACGGAGGTGGCGAAGAGCTCGTCGTAAAGGGTTACGTCGATGCTAGCTTCGACACAGATCTGGATGACTCTAAGTCACAAACCGGATACGTGTATATTTTGAATGGTGGGGCAGTAAGCTGGTGCAGTTGCAAGCAAAGTGTTGTGGCGGAATCTACATGTGAAGCGGAATACATGGCGGCCTCAGAGGCAGCACAAGAAGCAATCTGGGTGAAGGAGTTCATTACTGACCTAGGAGTTATTCCCAATGCGTCGGGCCCGATGACTCTCTTTTGTGACAACACTGGAGCTATTGCCCTTGCCAAGGAGCCCAGGTTTCACAGGAAGACCAGGCATATCAAGCGTCGCTTCAACTCCATTCGTGAAAATGTTCAAAATGGAGACATAGATATTTGTAAAGTACATACGGACCTGAATGTAGCAGATCCGTTGACTAAACCTCTCCCTAGAGCAAAACATGATCAACACCAGAACTCTATGGGTGTTCGATTCATCACAATGTAACTAGATTATTGACTAGTGCAAGTGGGATACTGTTGGAAATATGCCCTAGAGGCAATAATAAAATGGTTATTATTATATTTCCTTGTTCATGATAATTGTCTATTGTTCATGCTATAATTGTGTTATCCGGAAATCGTAATACATGTGTGAATACATAGACCACAACATGTCCCTAGTGAGCCTCTAGTTGACTAGCTTGTTGATCAACAGATAGTCATGGTTTCTTGACTATGGACATTGGATGTCATTGATAACGGGATCACATCATTAGGAGAATGATGTGATGGACAAGACCCAATCCTAAGCATAGCACAAGATCGTGTAGTTCGTTTGCTAGAGCTTTTCCAAATGTCAAGTATCATTTCCTTAGACCATGAGATTGTGCAACTCCCGGATACCATAGGAGTGCTTTGGGTGTGCCAAACGTCACAACGTAACTGGGTGGCTATAAAGGTGCACTACGGGTATCTCCGAAAGTGTCTGTTGGGGTTGGCACGAATCGAGACTGGGATTTGTCACTCCGTATGACGGAGAGGTATCTCTGGGCCCACTCGGTAATGCATCATCATAATGAGCTCAATGTGACCAAGTGTTTGGTCACGGGATCATGCATTACGGTACGAGTAAAGTGACTTGCCGGTAACGAGATTGAACAAGGTATTGGGATACCGACGATCGAATCTCGGGCAAGTAACGTACCGATTGACAAAGGGAATTGTATACGGGGTTGATTGAATCCTCGACATCGTGGTTCATCCGATGAGATCATCGTGGAACATGTGGGAGCCAACATGGGTATCCAGATCCCGCTGTTGGTTATTGACCGGAGAGTCGTCTCGGTCATGTCTGCATGTCTCCCGAACCCGTAGGGTCTACACACTTAAGGTTCGGTGACGCTAGAGTTGTAGAGATATTAGTATGCGGTTAACCGAAAGTTGTTCGGAGTCCCGGATGAGATCCCGGACGTCACGAGGAGTTCCGGAATGGTGAGGAGGTAAAGATTTATATATGGGAAGTCCTATTTTGGCCACCGGAAAATGTTCGGGATTTTTCGGTATTGTACCGGGAAGGTTCTAGAAGGTTCTGAAGTGGGGCCCACCTGCATGGGGGGACCCACATGAACGTGGGTAGTGGGGGCAAGGCCCCACACCCCTGGTCAAGGCGCACCAAGATCCCACCTTAGAAGGAATAAGATCATATCCCGAAGGGATAAGATCAAGATCCCTAAAAAAGGGAGATAACAATCGGTGGGGAAGGGAAATGATGGGATTTCTTTCCCCCACCTTTGCCAACGCCCCAATGGACTTGGAGGGCAAGAAACCAGCCCCCTCCACCCCTATATATAGTGGGGAGGCGCATGGGAGCAGCACCCCAAGCCCTGGCGCCTCCCTCCCTCCCGTGACACCTCTTTCTCCCCGCCTGCGCTTGGCGAAGCCCTGCCGGGATCCCGCTACTTCCACCACCATGCCGTCGTGCTGCTGGATCTCCATCAACTTCTCCTTCCCCCTTGCTGGATCAAGAAGGAGGAGACGTCCCCGCTCCGTACGTGTGTTGAACGCGGAGGTGCCGTCCGTTCGGCGCTAGGATCATCGGTGATTTGGATCACGACGAGTACGACTCCATCAACCCCGTTCTCTTGAACGCTTCCGCTCGCGATCTACAAGGGTATGTAGATGCACTCTTTTACCTCTCGTTGCTAGAAGACTCCATAGATCGTTCTTGGTGATGCGTAGAAAATTTTTAATTTCTGCAACGATCTCCAATAGTGGCATCATGAGCTAGGTCTATGTGTAGTTTCTATGCACGAGTAGAACACAAACTTGTTGTGGGCGTAGATGTTGTCGATTTTCTTGCCACTACTAGTCTTATCTTGTTTCGGCGGCATCGTGGGATGAAGCGGCCCGGACCGACCTTACACGTACGCTTACGTGAGACAGGTTCCACCGACTGACATGCACTAGTTGCATAAGGTGGCTAGCGGGTGTCTGTCTCTCCCACTTTAGTCGAATCAGATTCGATGAAAAGGGTCCTTATGAAGGGTAAATAGAAGTTGGCATATCACGTTGTGGTTTTACGTAGGTAAGAAACGTTCTTGCTAGAAACCTATAGAAGCCACGTAAAAACATGCAACAACAATTAGAGAACGTCTAGTTTTTGCAGCATATGCCTTGTGATGTGATATGGCCAAAAGGATGTGATGAATGAAATACATGTGATGTATGAGATTGATCATGTTCTTGTAATAGGAATCACGACTTGCATGTCGATGAGTATGACAACCGGCAGGAGCCATAGGAGTTGTCTTTATTTTTTGTATGACCTGTGTGTCATTGAATAACGCCATGTAAATTACTTTACTTTATTGCTAAACACGTTAGCCATAGAAGTAGAAGTAATCGTCCCCGCTCCGTATTTGTGTTGAACGCGGAGGTGCCGTCCGTTCGGCGCTAGGATCATCGGTGATTTGGATCACGACGAGTACGACTCCATCAACCCCGTTCTCTTGAACGCTTCCGCTCGCGATCTACAAGGGTATGTAGATGCACTCTTTTCCCTCTCGTTGCTAGAAAACTCCATAGATTGTTCTTGGTGATGCGTAGAAATTTTTTAATTTCTGCAACGATCTCCAACAGTAAAAGGGACCGCTGCAAGAGTACAACACATAAAACCGGCTTTTACAACAGTCGTATACGTTGGTGATTAATATGCAGGAATCCAAATCTCATTACTTGTTAACGAAGAATTTGCAACGCTTCATTTTTTTACATATAAAATGTGAATAATATTATTATGTTGTAGAAATTAAATTAATGCTCCACATAATGGTGGTAAGTATGATCAAGTGAGGAAAAAAACAACATACCCATGAGCGGAATAATAATTCATATATTGAAAAAAATTGTTGGATTACAATAGTTGATATTACAGGAGGAGCATCATCCAAATGTGATGAATAATCTAAATATTTTCTTGACTTCACTGAAAGCATCCATCAATATCCCTACAACTTAATTAAAACTTAACCGAGGAACATCATCCAACAAGAACAATATCGCTACAACTTAACTAAAACTGAAAGCGTCCATCATCATCATGGTGATCCAGTACATCATCATCATTGCAGTATACTTGCCACGTAGCCATATAATCATCCATATATCTTCTGAATCTACAACAAAATAACAAAATGAATTGTTAACACACAATACATTGGCATGATGCAAGTAGTGATGGGTTACCCAGCAAATAAGAAACATTACTTCTTACAAAGGGGCATTACTTCAGAAACATTGGTTGCCCAGCTAGATTACGACTATTACAAAGAAAAGTTTTGACCTGAAAGTATTCCCTTACAACTCAATATACTACTTCAGGTCACAAAACAGGCATAAACAGAGCCAGAGAAAAATAAAGCATCATTTTGACATGTATAGATCATGTCTTAAGCACCACACTCTCAGGAAGAGAAAAAATGTGCTTAAGAAATACTTATGGTATTGTCAAAGGTCCGAGCGAGCGCAACACTTTTTCTTCCATACACAGCGCTAAAACTTCTCATTCCAAGAGACAGGAGCAAACCAAATGTTGATAATTTCACACAGTAGTCAGGAACTTTTAGTTTCGAAAACTTTACCACATGTAACATTGGTAGGACAGATCAATACAACATATGTGGTTGTGGCCTAACGGGAAATTCGGTAATTTACGAACCGTGACAACAAGAGTGCATGTGGGTAATTCAGCAATCTGTGAATCAAAGTGGTCAGAGCTCAGTGATCAGTTTAGCAATGTACGAATCAAAAGGTCAAGAGCATCACTAAGAAGAACATTACTATCGTTACCGCCTTCACAAACAGTTAACACATGGAAATCGAAGACAGTTACCAGAATAATGACTAGGATCACTGCTGTATCTTGGACAAATCTAATCATAGCTCCAGCCGTCCATGATATGTTGGCCTCCATCTTGATAGTGCCGGAGCGAATGAGTGCGGCGCCTCACATTAAATTACACACAATAATAAGTAAACCATTTGCAAGATAGGAGTACATAAATAAGTAGTTGAATAAGAGCAGAAAAAGGCTGCAAAATGGTTAGAGCTAATCTAAGCAACAAAGGAATAAATAAATAATCACCACACGGAAACAGTCTTAGTTGAAGGTAAAACTCAATGATGTACTATGAATGTAGAGATTGGCACACTGAAAACCACCAAATGGTGTTGAGTATTTGTTTCTTTGGAAACCTACACACACACAGACAGTGAGCCTCTACTTAATGAATGACAAGCAAGATGATTAACTGAATCTGAAAGAAGGGGTCCCTGATTCTGTTGAAGTAAGAAGAGCTTCCTACCTAGTAACAACCACAAGAATCCAATAGATCCCAACAACAATGACAAGATATAATCCAAATTCTGTAGAATAGTAAGAGCATACACAATCAGTACATTAACAGGCGTATCGTTGCAAAATGGAGAGAAGTATTTACAAGTTTTCTGAATCATATAAACAGGATCAAAGCAACATCATAGAAGAAACAATGTGGATTATTAATTTACCTGCTCACTAAAACCAAGGTGTACGTGCTTCTCCCAACAGGTCCATGTTGTCTAGTATTTGAGCTGGACATGAGGGCCACCATTAGAAAGCTACTACCTCCACCTAAATATCCTGACCATCAGACTCATGAAAAGTGTGAAGTTGCAACAAAAACATTGATTAGTAACTCATTAGAAGTGCCATACAGAGACCTATTAATACTGGATCCCTCCTAAAATACTATTACTCTTGCAATAGACTATTTGATATGGAGTCCTTATATATGAAGTAGTGCTTATCTACATAAAAAAGCTGAAAGGATTACCGACTCATCTAGCAAGGATTGATGAGTTAGCAGCGTATAAGAATTTTTTAAAAATTTGATGCTCCATTGATATCTAATAATTACTAATTTAATAGAATATCAATCAGTGTATGAATGTAATCAACGGAGATTGGAAGCCAGTCTGCAGCCTTACCACTATTCGTCAATGAATTGCACAAGGGCCAAACACTTTTGACACAGATTAGCTGCAATAGAATCGGGGATGCATACCTAGACGTCTACAGGATCAGAGAAGAGCAGAGGTTAGAGAAAGGGGAGAGATAGGACGAATCCAGGGGAGGGGATGCACTCACCGGACGAGAGCAGGACGACAGGGCCACCGGCGCCGGAACCGACGCCCGAAACCCTAGCCATGGGTCGCGGGTAGGATTTGGTGGCCACGAGCGCCGGATCTAGCCGGATGGGAGGGCGCCGCGGTGTGAGGTGACCTCGGGCTGTGCTTCGCGACGGCGGGATTCGCCAGAAACCGCCTGAATGAGCCGCCGCAGGTGGTGCAACGAAGAGCTGCGTCAAGAGGGAGAGATGGGATGTGAGAGGGATGGGTGGGTGGGGGATGCAGCGGATCCGGTAGCCTCCGAAGCTGCGAGGTGGGAGGAGAAGGAAAGGAGGGGAGGGCCGGCGGCGAGGTGGGAGGAGGTGGGGGACGATGTGGTTGGTGGCGGCGATTTAGGAGAGATGGGGGGCATCGGGGGGCTCTGTTTCTCGCGAGTCCCTATCTCCTTTCATGTGTTTCTTTTTTTTTTTTCATATGTCCGATTATTGGATTAAGAGCTGCAAATCTGCAACGCATATCTGCAACCTTTAATATGCGTATCTATCATGAATTTTACAGCGCATAGCCAAACTGTTGTACAATGTGTGTTGCTTTACAGGGGGTATCCTTATAGTGAATCTTCCTTATGTGTGTTGCAGGGAAACAATGGGAGACACTGCGGTTTACCATCGAGGTTTGTTCAAGCAGGGTCCTTTGGCTAATAGCACATTATTGTGCAGTTGCAGGAATCATTCTAATATTTAGGTTTCTTACAATTTGGTCTTGCACATGTAGGTCCTGCTGTCAGAGGCTTAGACCCACTGTTCGACCCATTTTGCATATGGGGAAATGAGATATCCATGAATATCAGTCAAGTCAAGAAACTCGGAAAGATTGTTAGGATGAAGAAACTTGCGACGAATAACAACAAGATCTTTGTTTGCACAATGAAGAAGATCATACACAGTCAACTATAGGATGGTACCAACTCTTTTACCTTGTTTTTACCCCTTGCGCCATTTCAAAATTTACAACAGTGAATTATGCATAGCTTTGTTTTCAGTACTTTTCAAAGCAGTTCACCGATGATTACCTCTCAAACCACCTGCATGGTCAAGAGGCGAGGAAGGTATTCATTCAATACCCACGGTATAATATTGAAGTCTTGCTGAAGAGGACGAAGGTTGGGCGGGCAATTATCAATAGCCACTGGCCTAAAGTTGCAAGGACATTCAACATCACCGAAGGCTCAACATTTGCCTTCCGCTTCTGCAGTTTCCCAGATGAGATTCATCTGTCTATTTACCGTGTATGATGCTATTTTCCGAAGGTTTTTGATGCTGCATGTGAAACTTTGTGCTGCTGTATAATGGCGTAACTGAGTGCCGAAGCTATCTGATGTAATTCAATTATGAAATCCTGGTTGCTTTTATACGGATATGAAATATCAGGCGTGTTTTATAAGAAATATTAGTTTGATTAGTACATGGATTATCAATAATAGGCTAATTACCATGCTTATTGGGGTTTTCTGTTGCAAACTGTTACTCAGACAGCACCGTGGGCGATGAACTCAAACAACCCGCAGGGCTTTTAGAAAGTAGGCGTGTTCGATCAACTAACAATCACACACGGCTTCCGGTAGCGAACTGTTTGCGTTAGGCCACCTTGGACAAACGTTTCCACACAAAGAACTGTGTGTGATATACATACCTACGGAAAAGTTTTTCTAGGATTCACCATGTGGGATGTACATACCTACGGAAATGATTTTCTGGGATTCACCGTGTGGGATGTACATACCTATAGAAATGATTTTCTGGGATTCACCATGTGGGACGTACATACCTACGGAAATGATTTTCTCGGATTACCGTGTGGGATGTACATACCTACGGAAATGATTGGGTTTCGATGCCTCGCCCGATCGCACACGGCCCCAGCCTAGGTCCCAGGAGGGCCTATCCCCGACGATTTCTGGGTCGTGTGGGAAGGACCCCCCCTATCGCCCACACTCACTTGGCGACGGTTACAAATGCCGTCGCGGAAAGGGGTTAAAAACCATTTGTTTAGCACGTCGTTGTACCAGTGCCAGGCTACTTTAATAAGCAAAGACTGAAACAACCAAGTTGAAAAAATGTTGAAACTAACAATACCACACCGCTTACAAGTAGTCATGCCAACTGAACAAAGAACAACTTGAGTTAAAACTTTCTACCATCCAACAGAAGCCCAAGTGAAGAACTTACTGGCTGTACTTTGGCTCAGGACTATGAAGTGGTGCGCTTCTCCACTCTGTCAGTAATTTTTACATGGAAATTCCATTTAGGATCAGTATCTAGTTTACATAGAAGATCAGGGTCCTCATTATACCACAGTTTTCTTTATTCCCCAAAAATACTAACTATATGCGTTGGTTTTCAGGAGTATTACACTTGGTAGATGTGCGTTCCGATGCATCCGGAAGAAATTAGAGCAGTGCATTCATTAGGACCTTGAAAAATAATACTCCTATAAGTGTAGATGAAATTCTTACACATACACAACACTTGGCTCTATATCCTAGCTACCGCGTTCTTCTCGCGGTACTCGTGTCGATGTCGTGATGTCGCTGCCGCCCTACGTTGCAGCTGCATCAGCTAATCGTGTTGATGGCCACAAGGAGGCACCACTGCGCCATCGTAATCTGGGGCTGCTTAGTTACTTTTGTGTCCCCTGCTTCCAGCTCATCGCCTGCGGAAGGATTGCAAGTTCCCATTTTCGGAAGGTAAATCATGAGAACATTAATATTCTCGGAAGGTATAATTTGGTGTGCACCCATATAAAAACAACAAAAGTGGCTCTCAACTATTTCAAATACAAGTCTGCTAAAATACAACACCCACTCAAGAGGGATGTTGTCATTGAAGCAATTCTTGTCCATAGTCCTCCCACTGTTCCAAATACTTGCCGCTCAAATGGATGTATCTAGTACTATTTATCTAGCACTTAAATAGTGCTAGATACATCCATTTGAGCGACAAGTAAGCAATTCCAACTATCACTAGACCATGAGAGTGTACGACAATATAGGCAGTGTTAAACCCCAATTTTGCATGGCTTGTGAGCAATTCGCAGAATAGCCATCAGACATTGCCATGGAGTTAGATATCTCGTACGCTGTCAGATTTTTAAAATCTCGTACTACCACCTCCAAGTGATGATTCAACACTTGCATTTAATAAGTTTCCTAAGCCAATGAGCAGACTGGGAGCTAGGGGGGTGTACCATCGCATAATGATTTTATACATAACCGATCACAGTTATATAGCTCAAAGAGTATTCCACTAAAAGGTTATGCATGAAAACAAAGAAAAATCAGAATCAGTGGTGAACTAATTAAATATCTTGGGGCCCAATGAATAAACATATCAGGTTGCAATGTGGGAATATGATAGTTTGGTACAAGTCTCCACTTGCCCAACTTCCTATTGAGCAAACTAATTAATCAAATACGCCAATTATCACCTACCAGTGAATATAGCATAACTGATAAAGTTGAAGGTATTTTTTGAAATTTAAATAAGCTATGAAAGACTGCTAAGTTAGAGTTAGCTACATCATCAGCAACTCCTCTCGGCAGTTAATTTCAAGATATATGAACCTGCATAATAGACAGGGTGATTGTTAGAATCATTTGGAGACAAAGCAAGCCACTTATTGCTAATAGTAGAGGATGCTTATAAAACACAAGCAAATACGTGTTGGGTCAGAAGCCTTGCATCGAGTTTGAAGGTGTTAGTGGTTTTCACTGCTGGTCACAAGCACCATCAGTCACTCGATGCAAACTAAGGCCCTTATTAAATTAAATATCTAATAAATACCACAAATATTCAGCCAAGGCGGTGTTGGCTTTCCCCTGATTTGTGTGTGGCACAATCACTGGTGGGGGCTGGTAAATGCCAACCATGAGACAGCGGTGCCTCGTGGTAATATGCAGGACATAACGACGTCTAGTCTCGACAACGGACCGGTGGCATCACAACCCCGCAAAGAGTGTTTTCGTGCCAAATATTAGACAGGTGAATCAGAATAACCATGAAAGGATGATTGTTTTCAGAATACACTGAATTACAATAGGGGTGGACGGAACCCAGGGGCTCACCGGGTGGACAGAATCCAGTGGCTGAAGGAGTGGAGGGAGGCTGCCGGCAGGGCATGGAGAGGCCCACGTTGGGCGCCTCTGGCATAGAATGCAACCAGTGTACAGACTGGCAGGCAAATATATCTGGTAAAGCTTGTGCAAACTGCAACAAGGAAGATAAAACTTGATGAGCATACCCAAAGGTGGCACACCCAATATCTATAATAATGTTCTAGAATGACAGAAGCATGTAGGTCAACAACAGAAAAAGGGTATGCAGACGGAAGAGGTCCAGTAACTTGAATTTGTCTGGATACTGCTTAAGCTAGCTTGTGAATTCTTCGTCATAAAGAAGGATGTCCAAATTAGCCACACCAAGGAAGATATGTGTGTATGGGTAAGTGATCTAATCTGTGCAATCTAGGTATATAGCACTAAGCCACAGTCGGAGCACTAACGAATACTAAACCTACTCCCTGCTCAAACCAATTTGTCCAGCTGTGCAATCCAGATTCCAGTGCCCAGCAAATCACTCACTGATAACACACGATTCGCTCACCATGCCACATCATAAAGGGATGTGGAGACACGCACCTGGATCCCGGAACTCCTGACGGCGCGACCTGCGGGCATGAAGAGGAACAACAATTGGATGGATATACATATTCATGTGTCACAAAGTTGTCACAACACATCAATACCATTTGTCAAAATAAAACAAAACACAAAGATGAGAAGAATGAGTATTCATTGTGTGCACCAAAGTAACTGCATCAAGGGATTGCACTGTTTGAGGAGTTGGGTCAATCTTTTGGCTGTCAGGTTAAATGTCTCTTGCTTTTACTACATGAGAAAAATTGAGACACTTGAATAAATGAACCACGCATTTCTCATCACAAGGGCATGAGCAAGTATCAGTTTAGATCCATAAAACATGTGGTCTGTCTTTTTCTAATCATTATACATCCAATTATATCATTAAATGTTTTCAATCTATGTCTATAAAAGATGCAAAAATTTAACCAAATTACGATCTCAACTCTGCATAGATAGTGAAATCGAATCACGATATCTCACTGAATTCAACATTGCATATGTTGTCCAAGTAGTCAGCGGCAAGGTCCTAATCTCATAAAAAACATTTACCTCTAGATGTAGGCCAAACAGTAACAAACGAGCGGCAAAATTCCAATCCAGTAAGCCAAATCGGAGAACTTGTACGACAATTGGAACTGATTTTTAGCAGAGGGAAAGAGAAGAGGAGCAATCATCTGCCACGTTCCATGATGTTCGTCGAACCAACAACATTCCAAGCCAAGATATGCCCTTAATATTCTGAAAATCTGCAGTACAAATCATGAAACACCGAGTACCCTGCATACAGAACAAGACCAAGATCAACACATGCCTATAAAATGGAGAACAAGGAAGAACTTATCCTATCCTACTAGGCCATGACCAGCGCCACCCCTTGTCGGCTTGTGAGCTGCAGAAGGAGGCACGGGATAGGGGGATACCACGAGAGGCACCACCCCACCACGGATCGAAATGACACCTTGTCGGTCCCGCAGCCGGCGGCCACTTTCACTTGCGGAGACGCGGGGGCGCCGGCCGGCGAACAGAGGAGGCAAAGCCTGGGGGAGGCCGCACCCTACAGCAAACAAAAGGTAACCTACGGTGAATAAAAGATGTGAAATTTAAACCAAATTATGATGTCAACTCTGCACAGAAAGTGAAAATGGAACAACATAAAATTCAAAAATTTGGCAGCATCTCATTTGTATTTCCAAGACAAACAACATAACAATATATATGACATCAACAGAACACAAATTTCAACTACAATATCATAAGCTAGCAAGTTCATCCAACACATCTAAAAGCAAGCAGCCATACATGTCAAGTGCACATACCAAATCGTCCAAAAGCTTAACAATGACGGCCATTGCAACAAAAACAACCCGATCCGATCTGAGATTTTTACACAACACATCGCATTGCCAATTTTTTTGGTTCAGATAATCAAATATGATCCGATCTCTTTCATGCATCGGCCCATACCTAATGCATGCTCTTGTCTTACTACAGCCTGAACAATGATGGACACTGGAGCAAGTGCAACAAAACAGTGGCTCCAGTAGTGATGGTCAAATGCGACAAAGATAATGAGAGCATGCAACCGTAGAGGTTAAGGTCTCCGGTGGATAGCATGTTGCTAGGTAAACACTGTAACACATTTTTGGCCGAGTTAAAAGGAAAACATCATGAAGTAGACACAATGATGTAATATCTTGCAAACTGTACTAACATATATAGGAACATCGCAGCTATCCAAATAACTTTAAATCTAACTTTTCCAAAGTTCCTCATTAGTCCATGATGCTATAACTTTAAATCTAACTTTTCCAGAGTTGCTCATTAGTCCATGATGCTATTATTTTTCCATTAGAGTTCATTTTATATAACTCCACTGTAGAAGTAAGGCTTCCCAATAGAAGCGTCTGATCTCTGAGAAGAGTGATGTGTTCCTTTTAATGATCTCACAAACCGTTCTGTAGTATTGCACAGGATGAAATTGGGCAAGAAATCTGTTTGCATTCATTCCATATACGAGTTGATCAGAAAATTTGTCAAATTAGGATAAGGCTTTAACCGGATGAACCAACGCTTATTTGCAGAAATAGACATAGAGATGCATATCATATGATTACATGGCCTACAATCATGGATCCAAGTACTACACAATCAAACATTGCACACACAGGAAACAAATCTGGTGATCAATCCCATCTGAATCTCCTCTATACTCTGTCAGAAAATATGCAAAGGGGGGAGTGGACACCGTACCACTGCCTCAACTGCTAGCCGCCGCAGCAGTCGTCGTAGCAGCTATCCTGCGTACCTCCGGTAGGTCGCCGCTCTCACGCCGCCCCACTGCAAATCGACCGCCCCGCCTGCTGCTGAGTCACCTTGGGAGGTGAGGGAACAGCTGAGAGGGAGAGGGGGAGGGGGAGGGTGGCGGCACTGGGAGATGGGACTGTTGGCGGCGTCTCCAGATCGAGAGAGGGATAGATGCGAGAGGGTGGCGGCGCTGAGAGGATAGTTCGTGGTAGTGAGCAGAGGATCCCGAGAATCATGCATGCGTAGGTTTCTCATGTTTTTGTACTTGTTAAAACAGGAGGAGGGGTGGAGGGAAAGTTCTTCTAGCGATGGGTTTGGAAAGAAATCAATCGGATGATGCTTGCTTCGATCGATGGCAGGCGGAGGACGAACAAACAAACAAAACCAAATGACACCAAAGCGACCATCACGACCGCAGACTCCCCCTTTAGGAGTAGAGATCAGGAGTTTCTATGAGGGAAAGACTTTTGCCAGCATACGTGCTTCAACGTTCCGATCATGCTTCTCATGTATCACTGTGGCCGAAAAAAAAGAGGCTCAACTTCATCTTTATTCCATCGATGATAGCCTCACTTGGCCTCAAATATTTCCCCACAATGTGTTTACCCATAGCAATGCAATCGGTCGACACCTGAATATTGTGAACATTAAGATCCAATGACAGGCAAAGAGCTTCATTGCAAGCCACCGCCTCTAATATCTCAGGATCAATCATATCATTCATTGCAACAGCCGAGGCCCCCAAATAGAGTCCAGTCACATCATGACATACAACCCATATGGAGCCCTTCTAGCCATTCCGCGCGATCACTACATCCACGCTGATCTTGACCCAACCATGTTCCGGTGATACATTCTTCTTTTAGGGGATCAAAGCCAAATCGCCAAGATAGTTATTAATAAAAGTAAGGTCTACCGTGGTGATTGAAACTCCAGTTCATGTATGGCCTTTCTTCTTACCCATCAAATTGCACACAGAGCGACCAAAGCTTTCACAAGGCAAACAGTATGGAGGTCCTGTTCCCTACACATGCCATATGGGCATTTCTCTTTCTTTTCAGTCCTCTTACTGCATGTTCTGACTTTGTAGGTCGCCATTATTCACAAGGTAGCCCAAGCAAAAACACTGGACAGTTACGAGACTTAGACCCTTGTATGGAACTTTGGATAAATGGAACATGGACGACTCTGCTGCTTCTGATCGATGCTCATGGCCATCGCCCCCAACGCCACGCACCGAACCACACGTGTATGTCCTAGATGTGGCCACGGGCTAGGTGGCTCCTACCTATATGGAGATCTGATATCCCACACAAAACTCATTGAATGGAAGCAAATGACTTTTACATCATTGTAATGTGCTCTGACATGGTCAGCGTTGCTGTACAGCCTAGATGTGGCCATGGGCTAGACGGCCCCTACCAATATGGAGATCTGCTATCCCACACAAAACTCATTAAATGGTCAAGCAAATGACTTTTACGTCATTGTAATGTGCTCTGACATGGTCAGCATTGCTGTCGAGCTGAGCCCGCATGTGTACAGCCCAAATGCAACAACAGGGCACATCCGCACATGCTGATGCTCACGGGCAAGGCGGACACCATATCTTTTGGGTGCCCAAAACTGCTCCCATGTGCAAAACTCTCATTGAATGCTTGACAGATAACTTGAGATCATCACATGGGGAGTAACAAATAAGACTATCGAGTGATGTGTAAATTAAGGCAGTCACATCCACCAGGCTCAAAAGCTTGCTCAGTAAAGTCACTGCGGGAATAATCTAATATGCCGACGGCTTTAAGTCGGGGCTGACGGAATACCAGCAGATATGCAGATGGCTGACGAAAAGCCGTCGGCGAAAGCCTGGCCAGTGGCTGCGTTGCACCTATGCTGGCGGTAGCTGTCGGCAAATAATTAAGTATGCCGATGGCAGCGGTCAGCAGAAACCAGGCCGTCGGCGTTGCTAACGGCTGGTTGACGCCGTCATTTCTATGCCGCTCGACGGCCCTGACGGTGGCCTTTGGTATATTTTTTCTATTATTTTTTATTTTTAAATCATTTTTATTTTTAAAAAGTTTGAATTTGATTAATTTAAATCTGACACTGGTCCTTGTCGGGGGGATCTTGATTTATTTTCAAATGTTTTTCAGTTCGTTTAGGGTTTATGTCTTGCTCGGAAAGGTGAGACGGCGGCTCCAGAAGATGGATAAGGTTCTCACTACCTAGCTCACATCCAGGAAATGCGTCTAGCACGGCCGAAGGGCGGGTGGGGGTGTGTCTCCAGGGGGTCTTGTGGGATTCAGTCGGTGCTCGTCTTCGATGGATCTGTTTGGATACAATCTTCGTTTGTGTGTCTATAGATTGGATCCTTCCAATCTACACTTCTCTTCATCTGTGATAGTTGTTGTTCTTGTACACTGGTCATGTGAGACCTTAGCATGACGACTCTCCCGACTGTCTACTATAAAAAAAGTTGCTAGGGAATCTAATGGAGGGCCAATGATGGCGACGCGCTTTTGGCTCGCTCCAGTGCTTATAGTCGTTGCTAGAGATCTATGAACATGGTTGTAACTTTTGTTACTTCTGGTGTTCTTTGTACTGCCATGGCAGATGATGAATAGATCCAAAGTTTTCTTCGTTAAAAAAAAACATGTTTTCACAATATTGAACATTCAAGTTTTTCAAAGCTCAATTGATATATATATATATATATATATATATATATATATGTATATATATATATGTATATTGTTGGCGGCGACTAGAATTTCAGTTAATTAACACTTCTTTCTCATTGTGTAAGAAGACAAATCACAATTTTATTGGAAAATAAAAAAATTCCACATAAATTGTGCACTACTCAAATGATAGATAACATGACAAAGCACCAGAATGCATCGAGTTCCTGCTATACATAATATTTGACAATACAGCAACACACACACACACACACACACACACACACACACACACACACACACACACACACACACAATAAACTTAGACCCCGGATTACATAATGAAACATAAGTACTTATTTCTCGGACTCATTTTATTTAGCTGTGAAGACAAAAGGGCTATAAGACATTGCCATGTTTGAATATTCATGGATTAGGAGCAGGCACATGAACGGTGGCATGCAGCCACAGGTCGTTCTTCCTCCTGGCTGTCATCCCGAGCTCCTCCGCCATGTCTAGCCCATCGGCGCCTCCTCCAGGGAGCTCCCAATCGAAATGGAACAACAGGTTCGCTAGGATGACCTGCACGACTGCAATCCCAAACGTGATCCCAGGACACATCCTCCTACCGGCGCCGAATGGCACGAGCTCGAAGTTGGTTCCCCTGAAATCCGCCGCTGCATCACCAGCCTCCTCAAACCTCTCTGGCCTGAACTCCTCAGCATCAGCGCCCCAGCTTGCTATATCCCGCCCGATTGCCCATGCGTTGACGAGCACCATGGCGCCCTTGGGCACATCATAGCCGAGGACACGACACGTTTCCTGGCACTCCCGCGGGAGAAGCAGCGGCAGCACCGGGTGTAGCCGAAGCGACTCCCTGATTACTAGATGCAAATAACGCAGCTCCTGCAGGGCATCCTCCTTGATGCAGGTCTGCTCGGCGAAAGCGCTGCGCACCTCTGCCTGCACCCTCTGCAGAGCCGCAGGACTCCGCATGAGCTCTGCCATCACCCATTGGAGTGTTGTAACCGAGGTTTCGCTCCCTCCTGAAAACATATCCTGCAAAAAAATAGAACTTTAATTAGTTGAGATGCTTTGGCTCAAATAATTTCTTTTCAATCGAGATGCATGCATTCAAGTATCAAAATATTTTAAATAGCCCACAATGGCGTCGCTATGGCATTTGGAGCAGCCTCCCACTAAACTATGCACTTCCAGCGCTAAATTAAAAATGACGCTAATAGCTCGCTATTCCTACTATAGCGTTGAATTTTGAGTAATTTAGGGCTGCTAAGCTTCGGTTGGGCCACTATTTTCTAGGCTTTTCGAAATCACGTTACAGCGCTATTCAAATTTTTATTATTATTCCTTCTGATTTTATATAGAATACTCCTATGATGCACTGATGCAAACATCTAATATTGAATTAGAATGCTTGAACATGTTTGTAGTTAATTATATGTGATATATCATATATGATGCCTCATTTTATGTTAATTTTTTCATATTTTAATTAAAAAAGCTAAATGGGGCTTAGCTTCATTAATTATAGCTTCACTATAGCTTTTCCTAGCTTCCCGTGAGCTGTCGCTAAATGGCATACCTCACAATTTAGGACTATGAAGATAAGTGCATTGCACTCCTTTCCTATTATGTTCCCCGCAAACACAAGAAAAAAAAAAACTTGAGCTCTTTAGGTGAACTTCTGGCGCATGTAATAAAGTGCATGGTATACTAGAGTCTAGAGCCAAAGCGAAGAAGTCTCGAGTTCGATCTTACCATAATCACGGAACCGATTGTTCTGGCGTTGAGAGGCATGTGGAGGCTACCGTCATTTTGAATCCTCAGTAGCACGTCCACGATGTCTTCTTCCTCGTCGCCGCCGCCAGCCGACCTCCTCATGCGATGCTCCTCAATGATCCGGCCGATGAGCTGACTTATCTGGTTGTTTAACGCCTCCATCCGGCGAATTGAGCTACTGAACGCACGTGCAAGGCGCGACGATGGGAACAGGTCAGCGAGGCTGAACCCCGAGGCCAGCTTGATGCCCTCGTCCAGGCACTCCAGGAACTCTGCGCGGAGGTCCTCGTTCCGCTCCCCGACCAATGCGTGCACCGCCAAGTTGGTGACGTGGGTGGTGATGAGGGAGCTGAGGTTCACGGGCTCCGACGAAGACGATAGCGACGAGACGATGGAGGAGACTAGGGCGGCGGCGTTGGCCTCGCGGCATCCCCGGAGGGACCGGACTTGCCGCGTGTTGAGTACCTCGGTGACGCATAGCTTTTTGAGGCGGCGCCACTGCTCGCCGTGCGGCGCAAGGGAGATGGCGAGGTCGTCTGTCGTGATGGCGCGGAGGGTGGCGGTCCGTGGCCGCGTCGCGAATGCCGCGTCGTGGGTCTTCATGATCTCCCTCGACGCGATGGCGGACGAGGCCACGACGACGTTGAGCTCCCCGAGGCGGAGCAACATGAGCGGGGCGTCGTACCGACGGGCAAGGTCACGCATGGCGTGGTGCGGGAGTGCGCCGATGAGGTGGTGAATGCTGCCGATGACCGGCAGCCGCCATGGCCCCGGGGGAAGGTTCTCGCCGCTGTCCTTTCTCGGCGGTTTGAACATGGCGATGAGGAGGAAGGGGAGTAGCAGGAGGGTGGCCATGAAGAGGTAATTGTAGTAGCACACGACATCTTGATCTTGTTGTGACATGGCCGGGGAGTGCGTCTTCTCTTCTCCGCACCCCGGCATAGAAAAAAATAGATGCTTAGTATAGTTAGGAATTAGTTCGGTTGAACATTATATACGTCAATAAAGACCGGGTTGAAAAATAAATCGACTGATAGCTCAGTTCTCAAGTAACAACCGCAATCCGCACCACCAGTGGAGTAGTTGAGTAGGCCTAGCCATAATAATTGTTCTACATGAAACGTACGTATATTGCAATTATGAGCTACAAAATATTAATTGATGAATTTGGCAGGATATATATGTGCCAACACCACATGGAACATGTGGTTAGCAAAATCAAAATTCATATATGAGCAACAATATATAGTTACGGACATAACTCACCAAACAATTGAGAACCGACAAGATCACATATAACTCTAAGATCTTAACTGAGCACAATGACAACTTCATAGTACTTAATTGGCATACCACGTGTTAAAACTGAGATACTTCGGTTTAATTAGTACTCCCCCTAAAAAAATATAAAAGCATTTAGAATTTTGATCTAAACGCTTTTATATTTCTTTACAGAGGGAGTACGTGAAAGGTGCGGCTTGTACCTTTTCACCTTCTAAGCGCTTTTATATTTCTTTACAGAGGGAGTACATAGAAGGTGCGGCTTGTACCTTTTCACCTTCTAAGCGCTTTTATATTTCTTTACAAAGGGAGTACGTAGAAGGTGCGGCTTGTACCTTTTCACCTTCTAAACGCTTTTATATTTCTTTACAGAGGGAGTACGTGAAAGGTGCGGCTTGTACCTTTTCACCTAAGTTTTCATTAACAGCATTCCGCGCCTCCATTATTGGAGTAGTTGAGCAAGCCTACCCATAATAATGGTACTACAGGAAATGTACGTTGATTGTCATAAAGAGCTACAAGAAATTAGTTGATGAATTTGGGAGGATATATAATTATAGAGGTACGAACATGCACGGTGGGAGCATTTTGGTACATATAAACTTCAAAGGGCAACGAACTGGTCGCGAAACTTGTACTCTTTGGTAATTTGAATACACTTTGGTCCAAAACCATCCTAGAGCATATGTAAGTGCCCCCACATAATTTAGAGGGGTAAATGGCCGAGTATCCTTTAGAGGAGTACATTTACTCCTCCAAAGAAGTATCTTCTTTTTTTGACAAAAAGAAGTGTCGTTTCTAATCGATCCCCTGGAGTAAAAACAATTGCCTACTTTCTAATTTTAGTTTACATCGTACATTTCAACTACATATTTGCACACATACACTACTGGAATTTCCGAGTTTCCCGAGTGCCAGGAAAACTCGGCGAAAGTCGTTTCCTACTCGGCAGGAGTGTAGTTCTCGACTAAGAGTACTCGGCTTGAACCTTTTAGGCAAAGACCACTTCGCCGAGAGTTGTGCATTGGGGGCTCGGCAAACCTTTCGTCAATCCCCAAGTGGTATACTCGGCAAAAGTCGGATGCAGCCACGTGGCAGACCACTTTGCCAAGAGTCATCTAGAGGGACCCGGTGAACTCGGAGGGCCCGAAGCGCGTCACGTGGTGCCCAAAGAGTTCCGAGACGTCGTCTTTGCCAAGACCTGACACGGACGTACTCAGCAAAGTAAGACGCACGAGCAACTGACACGTGGACAGCGATTTTTGCCAAGATCTCAACAATTTATACGTGTCCCACCTCGTTGTTTTACACTTGACATGATTCACTTATTAATCAATAGTCCCACCTACACCGAATCTCACCAATTTATATATGTCTGTGGGTAGACAATCAACAAACCCCTTTGAAGGAAAGAAAATAATTATGATAAACAAGGTGAGGTGTGGAACATATATGGTTGATTGGCTCTAATTTAAGCTTGGCCGTGGGGGAAAAATATTCGTGGATGGTATAGGCGGAGGCCAAAATATTTAAATTACAGAACGTACATGGCTGATTGGCTCTAACTTAAGAGGGATTGTCGGTAAAAATATTCAAGGAATAAGCTGGGAAAAGTTGCTATAAAGAAGAGAACATGACCAGTGACAATCTACGGGATATTCAATCAAATAATGTGTGATTCGTATGGCAACGTCTGACCATTTAGTATTGGGCCATCGACCCATGAAGGACGTGAATGAGGTGTGTGCGGGGCGCGGCGTGGCCTCACGTCTTCACTAATAATCATGCCGAGCAGTCAGCACCCATCACCAACACGCTCCAATCCTAGGAGCCGCCTCAGAAATGCCTGCTTTGCTTGATTAGTTGTTGCCTGTCACCAATGCAGGAGGAGAACTCCATGGGAATAAAAATCAAAATCTAAAAGTCCTTATTGTGTTCAACTGAAATTGTTTTTCAGTTTTTTAAGGACTTCTCTTTCCCGTTACAATACACCTTAGATAACATGACAAAGCACCGGAGTGCATCGAGTTCCTGTGATAGACAATACTGACAATGGTGCTCTGATAATACAACAGTGAAACACACACAGACACTAAACAAACAACTTAGACCCTGGATTGCATAATAAAACATTAAGTACTCTTTTCTCTGACTCATTTTATTTAGCTACAAAGACAACAAAGGCTATAAGATATTGCCGTGTTTGAATATTCATGGATTAGGAGCAGGCACACGAACGGAGGCATGCAGCAACAGGTCGCCCTTCCTCCTCGCCGTCATCCCGAGCTCCTCCACCATGTCCAGCCGACCGGCGCCTCCTCCAGGGAGCTCCCAATCGAAATGGAACAACAGGCTCGCTAGCATGAGCTCCAAGACCGCCAGCCCAAACGTGATCCCAGGGCACATCCTCCGGCCAGCACCGAATGGCACGAGCTCAAAGTTCGTTCCCCTGAAGTCCACCGCCGCGTCAGCAGCCTCCTCGAACCTCTCCGGCCTGAACTCCTCCGCATCGGTGCCCCAGCTCGCAGAATCCCGCCCGATCGCCCATACGTTGACAAACACCATGGCTCCCTTCGGCACGTCGTAGCCGAGGATGCGACAGGGTCCCTGGCACTCCCGGGGGAGGAGTGGCACCACCGGGTGTAGTCGAAGTGTCTCTTTGATTACTAGATGCAGATAGTGCAGCTCCTTCAGCGCATCCTCACCGACGCAACTCTCTCCCATGAGAGCACCACGCACCTCTGCCTGCACCCTTCGTAGTGCCACCGGGCTTCGCATGAGCTCCGCCATCGCCCACTCGAGTGTCGTCGCCGAGGTCTCGCTTCCCCCCGAAAACATATCCTAACAAGGAAAGAACTTAACTTGAGAGTTTTTGGTCGAAAGATGCATGTGTTGAAGAACAAAAACATCTCCATGCATGTAAACGGCTTTTTGGGGCTGGCCCCAGGCCCCAATTCACAGGCATTGCACCTCTTGCCCATCAGCTTAAGCTTTTGGGTATAACATACCGATGCATGCAAATTCTATAGGCTATCAAAACCAAAGGTATGGAGTTCAGAACTACTCCAGTACAATCTATATAATTAAAAGAGATGCATGAGAGGCACACAGATGAGAGTGCTGAAGTGTAAGTGCATGTATGCAATCATATAGCATGGACTTCAATCTTACGGTAATCACGGCACGCATGTTTCCAACGTCAAGAGGCACGTGGAGGCTACCGTCATTCTGGACCCTCAGCAGCACGTCCACGAGGTCTTCTTCCTCGTCGCCGGCACCGGCCGACCTCCTCGTGCGATGGTCCTCGATGATGCCGTCTATGACCTGGCTTAACTCGTGGCTTATCTCCTCCAGCCGACGCGTCGAGCCACTAAACACACGTGCGAGGCGCGACGATGGGAACAGGTCGGCAAGGCTGAACCCGGCAGCCAGCTTGACGCCCTCATCGAGGACCTTCAGGAACTCATCGCGGAGGTCCCCGTTCCGGTTGCCCACCACGGCGTGCACCGCAAAGTTGGTGACGTGGGTGCTGAGGAGGGAGCTGACGTTCACGGGCTCCGACGAGGACGATAGCGACGAGACGATGGAGGAGACTAGGGCGGCGGCATTGGCCTCGCGGCATCCCCGGAGGGATCGGACTTGCCGCGTGCTTAGTAGCTCGGTGACACAGAGCTTTTTGAGGCGTCGCCAGTGCTCGCCGTGTGGTGCAAGGGAGATGCCGAGGTCGTCTCTCGTGATGGCACGGAGGGTGGCGGTCCGCGGCCGCGTGGCAAATGTTGCGTCGTGGGTCTTCATGATCTCCTTCGCCGTGCTGGCGGACGAGGCCACAACGACGTCGACCTCCCCTAGGCGGAGCAGCATGAGAGGAGCATTGTAACGGCGGGCGAGGTCACGCATGGCGTGGTGCGGGAGCGCGCCGACGAGGTGGTGCATGCTGCCGATGACCGGCAGCCGCCATGGCCCCGGGGGAAGGTTCTCGCCGTCGTGCTTGCGCGGCGGTCTGAACATGGCCATGAGGAGGATGGGGAGTAGCAGGACGGTGGCCATGAAGAGGTAATTGTAGTAGTACGTGACATCTAGTTCTTGTTGCGCCATGGCTTGAGATGAGTGCATCTCCTCTTCTCTCCACCGGAACATTATATATAGCAGTGAGAGTGCAACACAAAGGAATATAAGATTTGTAATGGTCAAACTTCATAAAGCTTTATATTAAAAAATGTCAACATTTGTAACATCATATCAATATCATTAATTACACCCGTCATGGCACTAATTCTCATATATGGAATCTCTTTAGTATTGTAGATGTTCATATTTTTCAAAATAAATTTAATCAAACATTACAAATTTTGACTTGGAACAAAACGTGTATTGAGTAAAAAGAAATGAAGGGAGTACTTAGAAAGATCACGTGAACATTATGCGTCAATAAACCGGGTCGTTCTCTATGCCTAAGTCGACTGATAATTCAGTTTAGTTAAAAGGTATGACGTGTATCTAGCTTTTCAATATTTTTTGCATGGTAATACGTCTCTCATTCATATCATAAAAATCAAAATACAAGTCATGTAAGGACCGACATGACAAAACTCAGCGGTCCGCATGCACCACCATCGGAATAGTTGAGTAGGCCTACCAGAGTATAATGGTACATGAACGTACCATAGATTGCTTTTTTTTTGCAGGTAACGTTCCATAGATTGCAGTTATGGGCTACAAGAAATTAGTTAATGAAATTGGAATGTACAAGCAATTAAGGAGAGAGATTAGCGCGTAAGGGTATGTACAATGGCTCTATCCCTTTTCTCTTTTTTTAGTTCACAATGGCTCTATCTTAGTTGTGTCACATAGGATAAATACTGAGGTGAAAAAGAGAGAAAGCAAAAGAAAAGGTCTGCCTTCTCTTGATAATTAAGAGATGATTTCTTAGCATAATTTATCGTAGCACATATTCAGGGATATCTGATAAATTGAGATTAGAGTAAGATATAATCCATTTGACACCATTTTTCATTGTCTATCTCTAGATTACGTGTTGAATTTAAGATAAAAATGGCTTGTCAACCACTGTACATGTCCTAAGGGGGTCCGTAGGGAAATTTAGTACATGATAAGAAACGATAAGCCCGGGAGTCCAGAGATGGCCGATTCAAAGAATAAACGTACACGGTAAATCCTAACTTTATATATATATTTCGGTTAATTTTGGCAGACACTAGTGGTGGTTTAGAGGGAACATTTCTAGGAGAGTTGGTTTCTCCAATTAAACAAATCGGCTCAATAATTATCTTATTACACGCAGTTTCTTGCAATAGTATCTCAGGTGGTTTCTATATCCAATGCATGTGAAAATTGCATGGCAGAAGGCCTAACAACAAGAAAACCGTGTTTAAACCCTAACCTCGCTTCTTAGTCGCATCATCACCCCTGCCTATGCCTCTTGTGCCACTACCACTCGCCGCCATTGGACTCCCGCCTCACATCATTGTGGTATCATGGCAATCACTGAACCCCCACCACCCCTCCCACATCCACCGACCTCAACATATTCTCCCCCGAAGCAACACACTCCACCGGCAGGGGTGGCTGTTGGCTCCCGCATTGTCCAAGGAGGACCCCTACCCCGAATTTGTTACCGCTGTTGTCTCTTCTCCTCCAAGAAAATGCCATCCATAGATAGGGTTGTCCCACAGCTCTCACTGGTTTCAAGGAGGGCCCTTACCTTGAAAATGTTGTCATGTTGTCTCATCTCCTCCAAGTCGAGGCCATCCACCGATAGGGGTGTCCCGTGGCTACCGTTGGGTCCTGGGAGGACCACGACCTCGACCTTGTTACTGCCACCGGCTCGACTATCCTCAGCTAGCGCCCTCCACTAGCAGGGGTGGCAAACACATCCTGTTGCACCATCCCAGGAGGACAAGGAGGTCGATTCTGCTGCGCACGATAAAGGCCCCATGTAACCCCCCCCCCCCCCCCCCCTGTCTATGTTAAGGTATAATACCGGCCTTTGTGCCTATGATTTTCTAGATTGTGCTAATTTTTCCATGGTTAATTAGATTCCGCTAATTGTGCAATGACTTTATTAGGTTATGTTAATTATGTTTAGGTTTAGGTTAATTAGGTGCTTAATTTGTTTGCCCATATGTTAAATATAGGCTAGTCATTTATTAAGTCTAATATGGACATGCTTGAGTAGAGTCATGCATATGTTGGTTTTAGGTTAGGTTAATTAGGTACTGGTTTAGGTGAATAAGGTTTAGTTTTATGTTCATCATGTGTTAATTTGAATGTGGTCGTCCATGGGTTACTTTGAATAGGGATGATGCCTATGTTAATGTCAAGGTTCTAGCACACTTACCATTGAAATAAAAAAGGTGTTAAATCATGAAACAAATTCAAGAGAGTGCGAGCACCCATACCAAGTATAGGACTTGAACCCGGGTGGACAGGTTTCACCACAAGGAATCTGACCATCTAAGTTATGATTAGTTTACTAATTAATAAGAGTTATTAAGATTATGATTATTAAGGTTCTAGCAACTACACCCGTAGATCGACACTCTTAGTCATATTTTAGTAGCAATAGCCTATCATTGTTAGCACTTTAAGCATCTCGCATTGAAGTCGCCTTTCACATGCTCTTATTCATTAAGCATATACTCCCTCCGTCCGGAAATACTTGTCATTAAAATGAATAAAAGGGGATGTATCTAGAACTTGTATCTAGATGTATTTTAGTTCTAGATACATCTTTTTTTATCCATTTTGATGACAAGTATTTTCGGACGGAGGGAGTACTAGTTATCTAGTGTTGTGCACCCCCACCGCTACACATCATGTGGATGCGCAAGAAGATCAAGACGTCATGTACTGCTACAATTACCTCTTGTACTGATGCTACATATTATGGTGAACCTTTGAGCGATCGTACGCATGCGAGATATAAATTGATCGATCATAATCTAGGTAACACACCCCCCACCCTCTCAGCCCTCGCGTCGTCCTCCCGAGGGCGACCCGGGGGCGACTAGGGTTTCCCCAAGCGCCGCCACCCCTTCATCTCAGCCCCTCCTCGCCGCCACTTGAGGGGATCGACGGGCAAGCCTGGCCGGTCGTCGATGACGGTGGCGGTGAGGTGCTGCGTCGCTTCGTGCCCCCACGAAGGACCTGGAAGCCGGGGCGGCGGCCCCGGTCGGCGAGGCGGCGCTGCCTCCGCGACGGGCGGCGCGCGCAGGAAGTGGTGGCCGACATCCTCGGCTGCCCGGGCAGCGAGGATTCGGTGGGTGGTCGCGGCGCGGATTTTCCTCTGCCCCAGATCTGAAGGTCAGGCGTCCCCCTCCCCTGCTCTCTCCTCCCCTCCGGTTGTGCCCTTCTGCGACTTTGGTCGCCGGATCTGGTGCTGGTGGGGTGCGGGTGCTCAGGTTTGAGCCCGGGGGAAACCCTTGGCCGGTCCTCCGGCCACGACGGCGGCGGCGCGTGTGCGCGTCGTGTACTTCCCTGGAGGCGTTGTTGAGGGCTCTCCTCTTCACCCCCGTCCCAGACCCCGGGTGAAAACCCAAAGCCCGTCTCGGGCTGGCCGGCGGTGGCGCCTAGCGCGTCGCGTCCTGGTTGGAGGCGCCGTCTGGGGTGTCTGGTTCTTCGGGAGTGGGGCGATGTGGATGGTGGGTGCCTGGCGGCTGCGAGGCCAAGATTGCGTTTTTTTCTGTGGAGGGTGCTCGTTCCTGCAAGTGTTCTCTGTGGACACTGGGACGGGACCTGGTGCTCCCCTTGCTCCGCCTCTTGGCCTCTGCAGCTTTCTTCTCCGGCGACCTCCCAACGGCTATCCTTCGGCTCATGGTGGCTCAGGAGAGGTGGCCGTGCAGCTGTGGTGTGTGCCAGCGGCGTGGCGAGGGTAGTGCTTCTTGTCTGCGATGGGGATCCGGCTGGCATCTGCTCTAGTTCTCGGGTGAGCTCCAACGATCCAACGGTGCGGCGCCTTCGAGCCTAGGCAAGAGAAAAGGGTTCCTCTTCGGCGTTGGGAGCGATGTTCTTCCCTTGTCCCTGGTTACAGATAGTGCTCAACTCTCTCTGGTTATCGGCTGATCATCGAGGCTTCTCTGTTGCTCCTCTCTCTGCTGGCTATGTGCAGTAGGCTTCGACATTACTAGCAGGGCTCTTCATGTATTTTTTCTTGCAGCTGTAATGTGTGTGGCATTGTTAGCTGTTCACTCAGCTCCATTGTACCTTTCGGTCGCTGTTGCTTGGTGGCCTCGTGTAATCCTGGCCGGTTGATGGCTTCGTTAATTCAAAGCCGGGCTCCCCTTGAGCCTTCGTTCCAAAAAAAAAATATCATAATCTAGGTACAAGATTTTTTTTTGTGTGTGTGACTGGGTTGTTATCGGTAGCCTTCCTTGACGCCTTGAAAAGAAAGTAGTATGGGAATTTGGCACCGTCCATCCGTATGTTGGTACGATTTTTTAAAGCAAAAAATCCCGCTAAGTTTTAATGAGCAATAGCAGTGCTTATCAGTAGTTCAGTACAGATAGAGGGTCATACGGAAGGCCCATCCACAAAGGTGGCGCCCTATGCCTAATGAAGTAGCATAGTTTGCAAGATTGTGAGCTTTATAATTGTAGTTTGGCATCTCATGAGCGAAGTTGCATGCAGCAAAGGCCACAAAATGGCTTTGAACTAATAATGACATCCTAAGTTCCTAGGGTGCCATGCTTGAGGCCCTCGATCACCACCTTAACGTGATGCATAGCCGTTAGAGCGACGAATATTCAGCTAGCATCTTTGCTTGATGCAAGCAAGGAACTCTAGCGTACTTGGATCACATATGCCCATGAAAACAACCGCCGAGGAACCCAAGTACAATCCCAATGGCGCCTCTTTCTGCATCCCTTGCAACAGCCATGTCCACGTTCACTTTCCCGTGTCTTCCCGTGGAAGGCATCTTGATCTTGGGAGAGCTCTCTACCGATGAACCGACTGAACTCAGCAAGCTCCTCAAGTTCCGATATATTGGACTGAACGATATTGTGTGTAAAAAGAGGTCTATGGAAGGCACCCAATGAATAGCTTTTCTGCACGCTGCTGTCCATATAGTCCACAAGGTAACCACTCTCGAAATAGGCTTTCGCCCAACTATATAGATATAGCAACTACCCGATACATCTGTAAGTACAATACTAAGGCAAACAGCACAAGCACGCCCAAAAAAAATAAAAGAGAAAGAAAAAATAAACTGATGACAACAGAGTCGGATCAACGAAAACGATGATGACCCGCAATCGTTGCGCCCTCCGGAGAATTTCCACGACGCTCCAAGCACTTCGGACCGCCGCATACCAAGCAACACCTTCAGGAAGGAATGCGAGGATGCCGACACTACTGCCCGGACTGGCCCTAGGGTTTCCCCCGGTACGCGGAGGGGCGTGCGGAAGGGGAATACCCGACACCCTTCAGGAAGGAACGGCGGCGCCCACGGGCGTCACCGCGTCGATGTCGGCCAAGCCAACAGGGATTTCTCCCGTCCACCAAACACCAACAACCCTGGTCGATACGTCGCGCTCCACCAAACTTGCCGCCCACCAACATGCGCCACCACGGTCTTGGAATCACCACCGCCGTCTCACCATGGTAAGTGGCGGGGCCGACGGGTCTGAGAGGGAATAGTCCCGAACTAGGAGCGGCAGAGTCAACAGCCACGCGGGAGGGGACAACCTCCACCGCCATCGACGGTCACCGACCAGACGCAGCAAGAGGAGCACACCAGGCCCCAAGGCCGGACTGAGCCCGAAAGGGGCTCGTGAAGCTCCCGTCGCCTCGCTGCAGTGGGCGCGTCGCAGTCCCCGCAACCCCCCCGCACGAGGCGCACCTCCGTCCGCCGGAGCCATCGCAGGCAAATCTGAGCCAGGCCTGCCCAGACCCAGATGGGGCCCAAAACGGCCCAGATCTAGGCCGGGAGAGCGCCGCCACCCCCTCACCACCCGGAGTTGCGTCGTCGCCGGAACCGCCGCTGACCGAGGTGCACTGCAGTGCGCCCACGACGGGGCAGGAAGGGAGCCACCAAATTCCCAAAGTCGGACCCCAGCCGCCACACGGCCGAGCACCCTCCCAAACGCCGCCGCACCGCAGCATGCCGCCGACCGAAGAAAGCGCTGCCACGCCGTCGGACCCCGTGCACGTCTGACACCACCGCCCAGGATGACAGCCCCATGCCCACCACTACCAAGACGGGGAGAGGAGCCCCCCCCCCCCCCCCCCCCCCCCCCCCGCCGCCGCCAGCCACGTGAGGGGCTTTGCTCTGGCGGCTCCGGCCGGCGGCGGGGGTCTTTTGGACCGGTTCGGCAAGCTTACAAGTGCAGAGCACATAAAACTCGCAAGGTAACCACTAACCACCCTAGTTTGAAGGGAACCAAAATCTTCCATGAGTGAAATGTGGCATTAGTCATTAATTTAAATGGTTGCATGCTTTAGGCCATGAACAGGGGAAGTGATTAGGAGTTTGGCACGCAGCCGTGCATGTACGCTGGTGTGTGATTGAGAGAAGACATGGCAGGAAACGTTTTTCGTACGTCTGTACGGATGGGTGACACTGACAGCTCGCCTGGGTGTACTTAGTTTGTTTGCTGTTGGACGCAACACGAAGAAAGCTCGCCCAATTGATGGGGAGGGATTAAGAGGGTGTTTGGTTACATGGACTTATTAATGTAGGGTCTTAAAAAAGTCCTTTTAAGTTTCATCTAAACCAAACAGGAGGGACTTATAGGGACTTAAAGTGGGCATTTGGGACTTACTCCCTCCGTTCCGAATTATTTGTCGCAGGTATGGATGTATCTAGATGTATTTTAGTTTTAGATACATCCATTTCTGCGACGAGTAATTTGGAACGGAGTGAGTATGAAATAAGACTCTCAAGGAGAGTCTTATAGGGACTTATAGTTGTAATATGGTCTTTTAGTCCATGTTAAGTCCCGGGAGCCAAACAGGTAGGGACTTTTAAGGACTTGGGACTTATAAGTTGGGACTAAAAAATGTCTTAGGACTTATGAACCAAACAGGGCCTAAGAGGCTACGCATGGCCAAGCGGGTGTGCATCATCATCTCAAGCGAGTAGAGAAAACCCTACTATTTAATGCACCATACCCCCTGCAAAACCCTACATATAAAGATGATTTTGAGAGCCAAAGTTTTATATACATGGTGCAACACACCAATTCATTTACATCATCGGCATGTCATGGATGCAGTTGGGGAGGTGTGTGTCATGAGCGAGGACGTAGTCGCGCTAGAGCGGGAACAAGAGAAGTGAGGAGGGGAGGCACCATCGAGGAAGGGGGAGAGCGTCCGCACACAAACTCGCCAGAGCGCGACCAGCCTTGCCAGAGAGAGGGAGGGGATGTTTTCGACCGCCTCGGATGATAGCGGGAATATGAGTGAAGGGGGTATCTTTCGGCCCGCCAAAGATGTTTCCAAGACGATTTCCTAGCTTCGGGTTGCCAACATTTCTAAGAACTCCAACAAAAAGGTCTATTTCATGGCAGGCTGTTTTTACCTTTCCCCTCTTGTGAAACTAGTTCATTGATGCACAAAAATTGCTCTGTTATTTCTCAAGTTTTGCCACTTCGCCGCATAATCTTTCAGCTCGGTCGAACTCCCCGTTTAGATGTACGCTCTGTTTTACATGTGTGTTTGTTTCCATTTCGTACTCCGAGGCCTACGGTTGCGGTTGTTACTCTGATCAAAACAAGTGCTCTTGGTAGAAGCCTACTCTGCTCACAGAGGTAATAGAACTGTTCTTGGCTTAATTTTGGGTGTTAACATCAGGGTGAGGAATTTGCTTCATGATTACAATTACTGGACCATTTATTTACCCTGCGCAGCTGAATCCGATGTATAACAAAAAAAAAAACAAATTTTGCCGAGTTTGATAGTTTCCTGTCCTGCCTGGGTAATTGTAAAGTCAAAAGCATCCCATTACACAACTTAACCTTAACAGTTTTACACTCGCTGCAGCTTCGCACAAAACTGGTTCTGATCTGGGACACTGAACGCTGCTCCAAGTACAACATCGTTATAAGTCACAGCTCATGTCACCTTCCATGTTCGCCGCAAAATAACCAACATATGAATTCTACAGATTACCATCAGAAGATAGAGGCAAAATTATCTAAAGTACACCATCATCAACGCCGACCATATTACTGAAGCCGCGCCCGGTGAATCACATTCGCGTCCTTTGCCTGCTACCCCTGTACTCGTCTTCTTCCACCTGTTGCGGAAAGGTGAGAAACAAGTTATGCTCCAGCAGGAAATTGTGCTCGTTCAGACAACCAACCGGACAATGAAATGGTTTTGAAAAGAAAACCTAATATTACACCCCGAAATGCATGCTATGGGAAAAAGCTTCTCCCATGAAGAAATAATCCATAGAACTTTCGACAAGGTAAATAAAGAGGAAAGCATAACACTGATTCCCCATTAGGCCACTACTACTTTATGTGTTGGGCAGCAAATAGTATGTGACAAGGCAATAAGATGTTCTTGACTTTATCTATGCTTGTAGGCGACACGGTCGTGTATCATTGTATCAAGAATATTCGTACTGAAACAATCAATTTACCTCTGTGATAACCTTCGTAGACTTCCGCCCAATCTTTGACCTCGAATCGGAGCCTGGTAACTTGGGCTTCTTTGTTGCTGGCTCATCCAAATCATCATCTTCATCTCCATCATCTGCAATTATTTTATGTTTTTATGGAGGTTAGATTGGCAGTTGGCACTACTATACTGAGTAACCATTTTGTCCAAGAGAATATCTACATAGCAATCGTATTAAATAAATCAGTATGAATTTTCAAGGGCCATAATTCAGAAAAAGTAAAGCTTCTTTACATTATCCAATGAACACAGAAAAAGGAGAAGTATCTCCACAAGTCAGAGCACTCTATAACATGCCCAATTAAAATCAGCAGGAACAAGGGAAATGTTTACCATCTTCATCACCAAAGCCTTCAAAATCTTCCATATCGTCCATGTCACCCATCTCGATATCATCGCCTTCAACATACTCTATCTCACCTTCCTGTATTGGCAAGTAAATCCACAATATATAGGAAAGCTTGTGAGCAGTAAGAACATAACCAAGTTAGCTTAATTCTCATTCTCATACTCAGTACTGTGCTTACTTCTTCCTCTTCTATCTCAGGAGCCAAATCATCCTTTTCCATGTCAAGGATAGTATCAAACTGCTTGAAGGGGAAATTATATATTTCACCATAAACACCTTTCCTCAGACGTTCCTTTAGCTCACTTTCAATACTCTGACCGGTAGAAGGAAGATGTTAGAACATGGCAATGTATAATAGTAAAGTGATAGAGCTTATCAGAAAAAATAACCTTATCTAGTTGAGCAGCCTTTTCAGCTTTGTCCAATCTTCGGAGATCGCGCTGAGTTTTCTTCCTGGGAACTGTCATTATCTTCTCTCTAAAGAGCAAAAGAATATGTTTAGCAGCTTTTTCTGTGTCAAAAATTAACAGTAAAAGTATGGACATCAAGAAGATGAATCACCATGTGACTTTCTTGCACACAAAAAAATGGAATCAGCATGTAACTGAACCTGGTTACATGTTTTTTTTTTTTGCGAATAACCAGGTTACATGTTGATGGCACAAATGTCATACCATCAAGTCAAGTCATCACTAGTCAATTTCTTTGTTTTTTCTGTACTGCCACAAACAGGTTTGCAATCGACATAATATCATTATTAATATTTTGAATGTAGAAAACAACCAATTTGAAGACGTTCGGGCTTTAGTCTTACTAAGCTACGCAGGCCAAGGCACCTGATTGATGGAAGGAAGAAGCTGGAGAGGGGAAAGCATGGAGTGGAGGTGGTGCTGTACCAGCGAGACTGATGAGCAGTGCTGGCAAGGCTGGTTGCTGACCAGAGGGACGTTGATAGCTGCTGCCACGGTGGAGCGGGAGTAGGGGGGGAAACAGGCAAAGGAGCAGGACACCGCCCTTCGGCAAAACAACAATGGAGCAGAAGGATGAAGAGCGAGAGGATGAGGCTGCTGGAGGAAAAGGGACGAGTGCAATGGAGGGGGTGGGGTGCGAGACTGCCATGAGGGGAGGTTTGCCAGTATATGGTCGATGCCTACAAAAATTAAGCAATCTGATGGCAGAGCAGAACACATAGCCAAATATGACATCAAGACCTCAGAAACTGGAACTGTAAACGTTATAAGCTGCAAACTGTAAACTGAAACTAGAACAGTGAGGTGGTCCTGTTCCCTACACAGACCAGGCATTTCTCTTTCTTTTCTGTCCTCTTAGTGCATGGTCTGACTTTGTAGGTCACCATTATTCGCAATTAAGGCCGTCACATCTACCAGGCCCAAAAGCTTGCTCTATCAAGTATGTCGAAGAAGGAAAAGAAATCACACAATTACTGCACGGAATATTTTAGAGTTGGCTATGCGAGGTTTCGGGGCCAAAGGATTTGACAAGATAAGGTTGGATTACGCCAGATTCACATAATGAAACACTGAAGTGATGTGCTGGTGCGGGCTAGTCACCAGAGCTGGAAAGGGTGTCCGCTAACTGAGGTTAAACTGACAAACAAACTTACATTATCTCGCAACCGACGTTTGCTAAAGTGAGCCACACAAAATAATACACAGGGTAAACCTTAACAAAGAGGATCTACCGGTAAGTTTGTGTGCTCAACATGTAACAACCTTAGCATAACTAATAAGCCTTGTCACATGATCATTGCTGATGACCCTAATTTATGTCCTCTGTGAGGATCTCGAAAGTTTTTCTTTTGTAGATTCTATCTCCTCTTTAACGATCTCGAACGTACTTTCTTTTTTACATTCTACCATTTTGGGAAACCATATAAGAAAAGCAAACAGAACAGTGCCACCCAGATAAAATTGAACAGGAATCAATATATCCACATTTACTACTATCAGGTCACACCCAGAATTCAGGAGCAAATAACTGTCACGAACTGTATGTTGTGAGTGTGCGTAAAAACACCATAAGTGCTTACCTCACTTTAAGTTGGAGTCTCCTCATTCTTATCCGATACTGAGTCATTTTTGTCAGACGCTGTTTGATCTTGTGCACAAGTAGCTTGGGCCAAAATTCCTACATAATGAAACAAAAAGGGTGTCATAGTTAAGGATAACTAGACTCGTCTTCAGATGGAGTAACAAAGGACAGCATCTAGAGATGCATACGAGATGCTTGTTGATGATTTCCATTGCCTTCTCATAGTTCCTGGGTAGTTTGACTCTCTCCCATAGTTTTTTTGGCAGATGAGCTCTTTCAGCAGTTTTCATGTATAAGTAGAATACACCTGCATGAGCGATCAAAGTTAAAAAGAAGAACAACAGCATCACCAAGAGTTTCTGATGATAAGCATAACTCCCTACGAAAAAGAAGCAAGAGCAGAGCGACTAAAGCATGCAGACCACGATATTTAAAGCAGCGGCTAGCTGAAGCATCCAGCAGTTAAAGCCGCTCTCGCCTCTGCAAACCACGACGACTATTGCTTGTAAAACAGCAATGTTTTGACATCACACAGGTGATGACGCATGTAAGGGGTAGCTGCTTCAATCAACATGTTTGTGATGTAAAGGCACACAATTTGCATATCAAAAAGGTTCTTTTCTTAATCATGCAACGGTGACTCCTTTAATGTCTCTATAGAACTCAAGCTCTGCTGAGTCCATGCTCTACTGTTATAATTCATACATAAAGAACCTATATTATAATTATAATATAATATGAGTTCTGTGATTAATCGTTTGCTATGTCAGTATCTGTACGTGTTTATTAAATGTATAAGGTATAAAACCCCTCTTTCTCTAATTTAGAATTAGAAGGAATTCCACTAACAACACAACGTAATTAACTCGATTCGTTAGAACAGCTTCCATTGAGTCTTACACCTAATTCCATCAGTACAGTAAGTGACTCGCTGAACACTTAACTGAATCTACCATGTCAGCGTTCACAACAAAGGCAATGGAAAGAGCTACGTATATGAATGGGAAATTAGTTGTGGTGGAAAGAGAAAAATGGAACATACTGACTGCCCAAGTATCTATTGTGACTGAACTCTCGTTGGGGCCAACTGAATCAGGCAAAACCGGTTGCTAATTAGAAGGAGAAGGAGAAGAGAAATATGCATACCGTCGTGGTCCCGGATGGTGGCGTAGCGGCTGTTGGCGAGCGGGCACGAGCTCCGGTTGCATATGCCGGTGGCGTTGTAGGGGTTCCGGCAGAATATCCCCGTCTCGATCCTGAGAACAAAAAAAAGCAGAGACCTTTTTCGTCAGTCCCGGAGAGAGAGCGCCGGGAAGGGGAACGGAGGCGGCGGGTGGGCGCTCACTTGGCCATGAAGCTGCAGTGGTTGTGGCGGATGCAGTGCCATATCACGTCGTCGCTCATCTCGTCCCCGCGGGCAGGGTGGGGAAACCAACCAAGAACGGCGGCGGCGGGCCGACGGCGCGGTCGGGGAGGCCGGCGGAGCGGCGAGGCGGGGCGGGGAGGTGGAGTGGCGGAGGCGGGGTGAGCGAGGGCGGCGGCGTGAGAGGCGGCGCGGTCGGAGGGGGGGAGTTTGATGGGTTTAGGGCGGCGGGAGGGGTGGGGAGGGGATGGGGGTTCAGTAGAGCGGCGGCGGCGAGGGTTGGAGCAGGCGGAGGACGCGCCCGTGGGCTGTTGGGCTTTATTTTCTCGGTTCTGCTGGGCTTTATTATTTTAAGCCGCTGAATTTCAAATCCCTCATTAAAAAAAACTCGTTGCTAGGCAGAGTCAGACGCAAGTTCAATCAAGGCTTCCGGGACGCTGTTGACGTATGTGGACAGGCTGCGAAGTGATGTCTCAACTCTCAAGCACAGGTCCAAATCACGCAGAAATGAAAATTAATGACAGGTTGATTCAGCTGTACAGGCGCGAGGAGCTTCTGTGGCGGCAAAGGTCACGTGTCGAGTGGCTATCGGCAGGGGCGATCGAAACACGCATCTTTCTCCATCTCCGGGCGTCAATTCGCCGACGGTAAAACCTGGTCAAGGCGCTGCAGAAACATGACGGGCAGCTCACGGAGGACCGCACCGAGATGCAGCGGCTGGCGTTTGGAGTTTTATAACACCATGTACACATCGGAAGGGGTTCAGGGAGTGGACGAAGTGCTTGCTCATGTTCCTGCCAAAGTTACAGCAACGATGAATGAAGTTTTGATGGCTCCATACGAGGAGGAAGAGGTAAAAGGGACGCTTTTACATATGTTCCCCGCCAAGGCTGCTGGGCCTGATGGATTTCCCGCTCACTTCATGCAGCGTTATTGGTACATTTGTGGTGTTGCTGTCACCAGGGCGGTACTCGGCATCGTTAGGGGGGAGGAGAACCCGGAGTGCATTAACAACACTATGTTGGTACTAATCCCAAGGTATCAAATCCCACTTTGTTGTCTCAGTTTAGACCTAACAGTTTGTGCAATGTGTTTTATAAGATAGCTTCAAAGGTGCTAGCAAACTGGTTCGAGGTGATCCTTCCAAATATCATATCTGAGGAACAGTCGGCGCTTGTTCCAGGGAGGCTTATAACTGACAGCATAATCTCAGCCTACAAGTGTTTGCATTTTATGAAGAGGAGCAAGTCGAAGGATAATACTTTTTGTGCTCTCAGGTTGGACATGATGAAAACTTACGACCGAGTAGAATGGAGTTACCTAAAAGCAATTATGGAAAAACTAGGTCTTGCGGCACCATGGATATCAGTAATTATGAAGTGAGTTTAGTGTCTTTCTCTATTTTTTCTAATGGATGCGGGTTAGGGGAGTTCAAGCCCACACATGGTATTCAACAGGGAGATTCTATCTCTCCATATCTTTTTCTATTGGCAGCAGATGGCCTTTCGTGCCTAGTAAAGTCTCAAAACCTGTCATCCTAGCTCATCAGCATTAAGGTGGCACCTTCAGCCCCGTCGGCGAACCACCTTTTTATTTGTGGATGATAGACTGCTATTTTTTAGGACAAGTGTAAATGGAGCAGAAGAGATGTCAAACCTATTGGATATGTATTTGCAGGGCATCTGGTCAGAGAATTGACAAAAAAGTCATCAATATTTTCAGTAAGGAATGCCCACAGTTTGTGAAGGACGCGGTTAAGGGATACCTGCGGGTCCCTAGTGAATATTTGAGTGATAAATATTTGGGAACGCCTCCCGACATGGGACATTCAAAGAGAGGAACCTTCAAATATTGAGTGACAGTGTCTGGGATAAGGTGAAAGGTTGGAAAGGCAAAACATAATCAACAGGAGGGAAGGATGTTCTTATCAAATTGGTTGCCCGGGCAATTCCAATATATTCCATGTCTTACTTTAAACTTCCTAGGGGTCTATGCCATCATATTAATTCTAGCATTCGCAAGTTCTGGTGGGGTTGCAACCAAGGACAGCGAAAACCAGCATGAGTGTCATGGGAGGTTATGAAAAGACCGAAGTACTTGGGGGGGGGGGGGGGGGGCTTTAGAGACCTAGAGCTATCAACCTAGCCTTGCTAGCAAGGCGGGCATGGAGAATCTTACAGGAACCGTCATCCTTGAGTGCCAGAATTCTCAAGGCCTCATATTTCCCCAATGGTAGTATCCTTGATGCTGAACTTGGAAGCCGGCCATCGCAAGTGTGGCGCGCAGTTTTAGAAGGAAGATACATTATGAAGCAAGGAATTATCCGCAGAATAGGTAGTGGCCAATACTGATATTTGGGCGGAGAATTGGATACCAAAGAGTTCATCACTTCGACCGATTATATCTCTAGTCCTTGACCCGCCAACAAAAGTATCTGAATTGCTGGATCTACCGATGGCTACTTGGAACATGGACTTGGTTCGTTCGGTCTTCATTCCTTTTTGACGCAGATGAGACTTTAAAGATTCTAGTGTGCACAAGAAATACAACTGCTTTCTGGGCTTGACATCCGCATAAAAAAGGCCGCTTTACTGTCAGTTTCACATATAAGTTTATGATCAAAACAAAAATTCAGATAGAAAACTGGTTAGAAGGGAGGAGTGGATCATCCGAAATGCAAAGGAAGAGAAATCCTGGACTTCACTTTGGAGTTTATCAGTGCCATAAAAAATCAGAGTTTTCCTGTGGAGACCACTCCCTGTCGACTATGGATGTGTTGCACAGAAGAAACATGACACAAGAGAAAATGTGTCACAAGGATGACAGTGACTCTACGGTCGATTGGTGCTCGCATTTTTTTGGATTTGTTCCAGGACTTTTGGCGATGTGTATTCAGTGGGGAGATCTTTTCGTCAACTACAAAGACGTCTGCGGCGACTTCGTCAATCCCAAGAAGGTGATGTGTCGCTTCACTCTCTGGGAGGTGCTCATATAGGTAAGGCATGCGTGCGTGCGTTGGATGTACTCCCTCATTTCCGGTTTATAAGGCTCAATTCAAAAATCTCACCAACCAAGGTAGATGGTGAGTGGTGGAATATTTTTTGTAGTTTGCAAAAACACCCAATTAATGCTCTTGTTTTCCTAAAAAAGTATGTTTACCAATGCATTAATTGCAATGCATGCATGCATAAATTACATGCATTGGTCAATTTTCTCGTAATACTTGCATGCAATGATTTAATGCACCTTGGAATCTGAATATGTGATGGGAAACAACCAAATTGAGCCTTATAAAATGGAAAAACTAAAATTTTAAGATAAGCCCTATAAACCGGAAAGGAGGGAAAAACTGAGGGCAAACAGTTGCAGCCTGTGCAAGTTTCAATGCAATTGAATGGAGAGCATGTGCAGAGTCATGGATGTAATTTTCGATATTTATTTCGATGCTAGTAGTAGTTACTAGTATAAGATTCGAACTAATAATCGAGAAGAACTATAGAAGTGAGGCTTTGCTGCAGCGTTAGCCAGATCGATCGAGCTGCATTCGAAACAAGAAAAGAAAAAAGGTAGCTCGTTCGAGCCATGGCCATGGCCGAGCTCATTGAGCCAGTAGTATTTCCTCCTCTCTACCCACTCCTCCTTCCTCTGCTCGTCATCGTCCCCTTGCTCTACCTGGTCCGGTCGTCGCCGCGTCAGAACAGAGGAACCCAACGGCGGCTGCCGCCGTCGCCGTGGGCGCTCCCCGTCATCGGCCACCTCCACCATCTCGCCGGCGCGCTCCCGCACCGCGCCATGCGGGACCTGTCGCGCCGCCACGGCCCGCTCATGCTGCTCCGGCTCTGCGAGCTGCGCATCGTCGTCGCCTCCTCCGCGGGCGCCGCGCGGGAGATGCTGAGGACCCACGACCTCGCGTTCGCCGGCCGCCCCATGACGCCCACGGGGAGGGTCCTCCTCGGGGACAGCCTCGGCGTCATCGCCGCGCCCTACGGCCGCGCGTGGCGGCAGCTCCGCGTGATCTGCACCCTCGAGCTCCTCACCGCCCGCCGCGTCCGCTCCTTTGCCCCCGTGCGCGCGGAGGAGGTCGGCCGGCTGCTCCGCTCCCTGGCGCCGGAGCCGGGCTCGGCTCCGGCAGCGGTGAACCTGAGCGAGAGGATCGCCGCGTGCGTGGCGGACTCGGCGGTGCGCGCCATCGTCGGCAGCCGGTTCGCGAACCGTGGCGCGTTCCTGCGGCTGCTGGAGCGGAGGATGAAGCTCGTGCCGGCCAAGTGCCTGCCGGACCTCTTCCCGTCGTCACGGCTGGCGATGCTTGTCAGCTCGATGCCGCGCCGGATTAGGAGGGAGCGCCGCGAGATGATGGAGTTCGTCGACGCCATCGTCCGCGAGCACCAGCAGAACAGGGTGGCCGCCGGCGACGACGAGGACCTGCTCGATGTCCTCCTCAGGGTCCAAAGCGAGGGCGAGCTCGATCCTCCCCTCACCGACGACGACGTCAAGACCGTTATCATCGTGAGCTCATCTCTTCTTCCCACCACGTAGCAGCTACTCTACTGACTTTCTCTCTGTTTTCGGACAGGACATGTTCATGGCGGGCAGCGAGACGTCGGCGACGTTGCTGCAGTGGGCGATGGCGGAGCTCGTGAAGAACCCGGGAGCGATGCGCAAGGCGCAGGAGGAGGTCCGGCGGGAGGTGTCCGGGCGCGTCACGGAGGACGTCCTGGGGAGCCTCGGCTACCTGGGCCTGGTCATCAAGGAGACGCTCCGGCTGCACCCTCCGGCGACGCTGATCCTGCGCGAGTGCCGGGCCGCGTGCCGGGTGCTGGGGTTCGACGTGCCGGCGGGGGCGATGGTGCTGGTGAACGCGTGGGCCGTCGGCCGGGACGCGGGCAGCTGGGGCGCCGACGCCGAGGAGTTCCGGCCGGAGCGGTTCGACGGCAGCGGCGTGGACTTCAGGGGCACGGACTTCGAGTACATCCCGTTCGGCGCCGGGCGGCGGATGTGCCCAGGGGTGGCGTTCGGGCTGGCCAACGTGGAGCTCGCGCTCGCCAGCCTCCTGCACCACTTCGACTGGGAGCTGCCGGAGCCCGGGGAGGAGCTGGACATGGCCGAGGCCATGGGACTCACCACGCGGCGGCGCTCCGATCTCCTCCTTGTTCCCAAGCTCCGCGTGCCTCTGCCTTGTTGAGTTGTTAACGAGGAGACTAAAGCAAAGCCAGCATATTGCTACAAAACGGTTCTCAAGGAGTACGTACTATCAAGCAGGATCTGTACATGTCTAAGCCATCTTCAATGCGGGCCCTTAAATCGCCGGATTAAGGAAGTCATCCAACACAAGCCGATATCGATCAGCTCACCAATCCAGATGAATCCTATTTGGCGCTGCAGGCACCCGTTAATGTGTATTCCTTAAATCACCCGACCACGCAAGCCATCCAACACAAGCCGGTATTGGTCCGCCGAGCGGTCCAGGCAAATCCTATTTGGCGCCTAAATCATCCGACCACGGAAGCCATCCAACATAAGCGTCCGTTAATGTGTATTCCTTAAATCGCCCGACCACGAAAGCCATCAAACACAAGCCGGTATCGGTCCGCCGAGCGGTTCAGGCAAATCCTATTTTGGCCTAAATCACCCGACCACGGAAGCCATCCAACATAAGCCGGTATCGGTCCGCCGAGCGGTTTAGGGTCAGACGAATCCTATTTGACGTTGCAGGCGCCCGTTAATGTGTATTATGCAAACACAAAAAACGTCCAGAATCTGGGTTCCGAACCCATAACCACGCGTGGTGAGGGCTTCGTTCCAACCACTAGGCCTCGCCTCGCTAGTTGACTGAATGTTTTCTTTTTCTCTCATTCTTTAGTATGTTTTTTTTTACTTTTTTCCTATCCTTTTCTATTTCTTCTTTCTGTTGTTAATGCGTGCTTTTTAAAAATTTGTAAACCTTTTTTCTAAGTTGATCATTTTTTAAAAAATTTGATGAACTCTTTTCAACTTTATGAATATTTTTAAAATTTCATGAGTTCTTTTTTTCAAAATCTCTGATTTATTTTCAACTTTATTCGTTGACGATAGTCAGACGGGGGTAAATAGGAAGTTAGAGTTATGTAGACAAACCTTGGAATCGAAAGGGTTTAGGCTTAGTAGAACTAAAACCGAGTACATGATGTGCGGTTTCAGTACTACTAGGTGTGAGGAGGAGGAGGTTAGCCTTGATGGCCGGGTGGTACCTCGGAAGGACACCTTTCGGTATTTGGGGTCAATGTTGCAGGAGGATGGGGGTATTGATGAAGATGTGAACCATCGAATCAAAGCTGGATGGATGAAGTGGCGCCAAGCTTCTGGCATTCTCTGTGACAAGAGAGTGCCACAAAAGCTAAAAGGCAAGTTCTACAGGACGGCGGTTCGACCCGCAATGTTGTATGGCGCGGAGTGTTGGCCGACTAAAAGGCGACATGTTCAATAGTTAGGTGTGGCGGAGATGCGTATGTTGAGATGGATGTGTGGCCACACGAGGAAGGATCGAGTCCGGAATGATGATATACGAGATAGAGTTGGGGTAGCACCAATTGAGGAGAAGCTTGTCCAACATCGTCTGAGATGGTTTGGGCATATTCAGCGCAGGCCTCCAGAAGCTCCAGTGCATAGCGGACGGCCAAAGCGTGCGGAGAATGTCAAGAGAGGGCGGGGTAGACCGAATTTGACATGGGAGGAGTCCGTTAAGAGAGACCTGAAGGATTGGAGTATCACCAAAGAGCTAGCTATGGACAGGGGTGCGTGGAAGCTTGCTATCCATGTGCCAGAGCCATGAGTTGGTTGCGAGATCTTATGGGTTTCACCTCTAGCCTACCCCAACTTGTTTGGGACTAAAGGCTTTGTAGTTGTTGTTCTGATTTTTTTTTCAAATTCGATGAACTTTTTTCAAAATCTATGAACTATTTTTCTAATTCGATGAACCCTTTTTAAAATCCGATGATGAACTTCTTTCAATTTCATGAATTTTTTGAATTCGTCTACTTTTTTAATACATGAACTTTTTCTAATTCGTGATGTTTTTTTAAATTTGTGGACATTGAAATTTTGTTCACGTTTATGTTTGAAAAGAAATCATGTTTTTCTAAATAGTGTGGCTACTGTTTTGTTCTTCAGATGTAATGTTTTTCTAAATAGCCTGGCTGCTGTTTTGTTCTTCAGCATTAAGGCGTTGTGGCACAAGTGGTCAGCCGACCGCGCGCTGATCTAAATGGCACCGGTTCGATTTCTCCCGATAGCCATTTTTTGGTGTTTTTTCACGCTATTCAATACTTTTTGCGCTGTTGTTCATGGGCCGGCCCACTGGCGTGCCGCAGTGAGCGCCAGTTGGCTCAACTAGCACCGGCTACTTGTGAACTGCGTTGGAATTTTCTCGAAGAGGAGAGGATGATGCAGTACAGTAGAGATAACTATTTCCTTCAGTTAAGAATCAAGGTTATCAATCCAGTAGGTGAACCAAGCAACACCTTGTTAACAGCACCTGCACACAAATAACAAATTCTTACAACCCAACACTAATAAGAGGTTGTCAATCCCTTGGCGGTTACGTGTAAGATTAAATTATGTAGTAATTGATAGATAGACCGAACAAAAATACAAAATAAAATAAATAAAGTAAATTTGCAGCAAGGTATTTTTAGTATTTATATATGATAAAAAAGTAGACCCGAAGCCATAGTTTTCACTAGAGACTTCTATCTTAAAAATAGCATACGGTGGGTAGACAAATTATTGCTGGACAATTGATAGAAAAGCGTATAATCATGACGATATCCAATGCAATGTTCATGTATATAGGCATCACGTCTGAGACAAATAAACCGAAACGATTCTGCATCTACTACTATTACTCCACGGATCGACCGCTATCCAGCATGCATCTAGAGTATTAAATTCATAAAGAACGGAGTAATGCCTTAAGTAAGATGACATGATGTAGACAACATAAACTCACGCATGAATAAACCCCATATTTTTATCCTTAATGACAACGTTACAAATACGTGTCATGTCCCTTTCTGTCACTGGGATTGAGCACCGCAAGATTGAATCCATCACAAAGCACCTCTCCCGTTGCAAGAAAATTCAATCTGGTTGGCCAAACCAAATCAATAGATCGGAGAGAAATACAAATCTATAACAATCATGCATAAAAAGAGTTCAGAGAAAACTCAAATAATATCCATGGATAAATCTGATAATTAACTCACAAATTCATCGAATCCCAACAAACACACCGTAAAAGTGATTACATCGAATAGAACTCCAAGAACATCGAGGAGAACATTGTATTGAAGATCAAAGAGAGAGAGAGATAGAGAGAGAGAGAGCCATCTAGCTACTAACTATGGACCCGTAGGTCTATGGTAAGCTACTCACACATCATCGAAAGGGCGGCAAGGTTGATGTAGAGCCCCTCCATGATCGAATGCTCCTCCGGCAGAGTGTCCAAAAAGGTCTCCAGATGGGATCTCGTGGTTTTGAAACTTACGGCGAAAAAAGTATTTTGGCCGGCCCTCTGTTGGTTTCACGATTTTAGAGAATTTATGTTGGGGAACGTAGCATGCAATTTCAAAAAAAATTCCTACGCTCACGCAAGATCTATCTAGGAGATGCATAGCAACGAGAAGGGGAGAGTGTGTCCACGTACCCTCGTAGACCGAAAGCGGAAGCGTTTGTTAACGTGGTTGATGTAGTCGAACTTCTTCATGTTCCGACCGATCAAGTACCGAACGTACGGCACATCCGAGTTCTGCACACGTTCAGCTCGATGACGTTCCTTGAACTATTGATCCAGCAAAGTGTCGAGGGAGAGTTCCGTCAGCACGACGGCGTGGTGATGATGATGGTGAAGTAATCCGCGTAGTGCTTCACCTAAGCACTACGTGAATATGACCGGAGGCGTAAACTGTGGAGGGGGGCGCCGCACATGGCTTGGAACAATTGATGTGTGTTCTACACTACTAGGAAAAGGCCTACTAATGGCGCACCTAATTTGGCCATTAATGGCGCATTAGTGGTGCGCCAATAGTGCCACGCCATTAGTATATTTTACTAATGGCGCACCACTGGTGCACCATTAGTATCTGGTATACTAATGGCGCACCCCAGATGCGCCATTAGTATATACAACAGTGCGCCATTAGTATGCCTCCCAGGGGGCCATCTATACCCAGGTGCTTTGGCATACTAATGGCGCACAACAACAGGATGCGCCATTAGTAACTTCGGCATACTAATGGCGCACTGTTTAGTGATGCGCCATTAGTATCCTTTGGCATACTAATGGCGCACTATGATGTGATGCGCCATTAGTATGAATATTAGGTTTTTTTTATTTTTTTATTTTCTGTTTTTTGCACAGGTTACAAAATGTATAATTGGACAAAATATAGACAGCACACATCAACAACAGATTCACCGAATACAATAGAAGATTAGTCTCTGAATACAATTCATCATTTTAGTCTCCGAATACAATTCATCATTTTAGTCTCCGAATTGAAAAGACCGAACAAAGATAGAACATTATATTACAAGTCTCGAGACCGCGAGTTTGTCTTCACATTACAAGTCGATATCGATCATCTAAACTACCATCACATAGAAGAGAGCTGCGGTCATCACGATGAGCATCATCACGATGAAACTCGTCTTCATCCGGTTCCTCCAACGCTCCCTCCCCTCTCCCGCTAGATAGCGGGCGTATCTAGATTCGGCCTCGGCCCTAGTGGCGTACCCTTTGTAACTGTTACCGCTGAATCGGTGAACCTGTCTCCGACACTCCTCCCAGTCGTCGTAGACTCCGGGAACCTTACCCTTGTACACGACATACCACGGCATCGCTATGCAGTAGCCAAACGAAACGTTAGTACCAATTCACAGACAATACATAAGCAATATATTAAGTATGCAACAGAACGATCGGAAGAGAAAAGCAAGACATTAATAGCATCGATTACATCTAAGTTGAACGACTCTCGAAACCAAAGAGACATACTACAAGTTCATTAAAGTTTAATTACAACATGAGCCAATCGATGTTTCAGAACTAGACACAGCATCACTGCTTTCGACTCGACTCAAGGGACCGGAGCGTGGATGAAGCCGCCGTCTATCGTGGGAGTCATGAAACAACGGGCGTTGTCAGCCTGCATTTGTAGGATTGTGTCGATGTCACTGTTGGACGGTTGATTTCTGAGGTAGAACTGCCCCGAGGTACGAAGGACATCTTGATGGATGATTTCCGCAAACTCCGACTGGATGCGAAAGAATTCTTGTCTGATGTCCGTGTCCTGGATTGCCGACACGCTCGCGGCCCAATCTTTGAGTCTACTCGGTAGCAGAAGTTGATGATGGTCCCGTACGATCGCCCGCATGTGATGGATGGCGTAGTAGGCACCCTTCTGACCGCCAGGCGGCTGCTTGACGCAGCAGAACGTCGTATTGTGGGAGAACACGTGCTTGCCGTACTTACGAATAGGCCTGGTGAAGGTGCCTCCAGATTTGACGTAGCCGGGGAGAACATCATCAAGAACCTTCTTGACATTTGTGTAGTCTACGTTCGACTGACGGTCCGGGTCGAAATACGTGGCCATGGAATATTTGGGGCTTTGGAGGATGAGCGTGCAATGTGTGTCACTGCAGAAAACACGGAATGTTAAAAGAAAAACGATCGAAATCTAAGAATTCATATGTTACGGGGCGGTTGAGGGGAGGACTTACTCGGGAAAGTAAGGCACGAGGAAGTTATCCTTATCTTGGTTTGCCAGAATGACGCCTTCGAGGTAAGAACTCGCGACTTGCCGGTCCCCAGCGCTGCCCAAGATCTTGGCACGCATGTAGAAGGGGTCGACTATCACGATGTCCGGGGTCTTGTCACGAATGATCCGCATCTCCATACTCAGCGAAAATAGCCGAACGAAGGTGTAGTGCAGCGGATGAAGGTTCAACATAGCGTGGATATCATCAAACCGCAGGACGATCGTACCCCCGATGGAGTTATCCACAAAGCCCTTGCCCTCTGGCACCTTGGCCGCGAAAACCGGGTATGCCACATCCTTCTCTCCGAGACGCCGCTTCTCCAAAGAAAGAACACTGTCATGCAGACTCCGCATAGCACCGGTTGCAGCATCGAGCATATTTCTCGGTAGCATCGGCCTACCCGCCACATGCACCCTCCTCGAGATATCCTCAGTTGAAGGTGGCCCGTCCTGAGCACGGATCGTACTCGGTGCCGGCTGGCCCGCACCCTTGTTAGTCTTTCTTTTGCGTGCCTTCTTCTTCTCCTGTAATGGGACCGAGTTCTGCTCACAGACCGCCTTCTTGAGTGTGTTGGGGCTGATCATATTTCGCACCTCGCCTATCTAAGGCTCGGTGAAGTCGGCAGCTGGAGGCGTCTCCTGAGAGCTGAACTGCAGACGACGCCTGTTGCAACTTGGCTTCTCCGCGGTACCAGCTAGATCGCGCACGTCTTTTGTTGGGTTGGGTTCTTGAGAAGGAGGCCCCATGAAGTCGCCACCGTACCCATGATCGGCAAAGTACTGATCGACGTTGGCTAATGTATCGTCGTCGTCGTCGTTCTGATCCTGTGCCATATGCATGTTTGGATCCAGTGGCATAGGGATGTCCGGCACCGTTGCGGCGGTCTTGCCATGGGGCCGACTTGGCGCCGGCACGACTGGCGGTGTTGTCTTTGGGGTGGTGTCCCCCGCCCCCAAACGAATCTGGCTCTTCGGCCAAAGCAGGGGCCAGCTCAGGCACGCGCTGAGGGTCATCACGTCATCATCGTCGGCCCCGATGGGTCGAATCGGAGGTAACAACTCGTCGCAGCCTGGCAGCACCCGAACCAGTTGAACCCTAAACAAGTTGGGTGGCATCTGGGTACCGTGGAACAAGGGGTTGCCCGGTTGAACGATTTTGCCCTTGGCGACATCGACCAACTCGTTGTTCACGAAGTGCAGGAGAGTTTGCGGTGCTCGAGCAATTGATCTTGAAGTCGTTGTAGTCATCTTCGGTGATCGAAGGATTTTTCTCCTTGATCTTCTCATAACTCTCACCTTTCTCGATCATTCTCTTCACATTGCTTTTCCAAGTAGACAGGGCCTTGCTCATCTTCGTGAGGGCAGCATTGTTCACTTTATTCCCTTTGAGGCTTGTGTTTTTAAATTCAGCGGGGAACTTGTATCGTTCGTGCAGCTTCGTGAAGAGGAGGTTGCGCAAATTCCCTCGGTCAGGATGCCTCAGGTTCTCGGTGTTGATCGAGACGGTGCTCCGGAGAATGCACCCGAGCTGAAGCGAGTACCCCTTGACTATTCGTTCGGGCGTCGTTGGATTCCCGTCGGAGTCCACTTCAGTAACTTCCTCCTTGAGGGTGCGGAGCACGGTCGGGCGCCGGTCCTTCCGTTGCCTCTTCGGTTGGCTGCCATCTGTGCGTGCGCCGCCATCATCAGTGGTGGCATCCTCGGCGGCACCATCAGTGGTGGCATCAGTGGGGTCATCCTCGGCGGTACCATCAGTGGTCTCAGGATCGGTGGGGAAGGCGGCGTCCTCATACAAGTGAGGTTGTTCCTCCATCTCCTGGGACAGCTTCCAGAATGCCTTGACGCCCGAACCCCCGGCCTCATCGTTGTTGGCCATGTTTCTCTCTAAATAGGAACAAAGTTTGGTCAAAAAGTTGGTTATTGTCAAGGAACAAGATCATGGTCTCATCATTTAGGGTTTGTCGACACCGAGGCATCCTAAAAGCTAAGCTTTTATCATTGAGGGTTTTTCGACGCCGAGGCACCCTAAAAGCCTAAGCTTTCATCATTTCGGTTTTTATCGACACCGAGGCACCCTAAAAGCCATGCATTAGTCACAAGTACGCCGGGGCACTTGATCCTACTTAATTAACTACTAAGATACCCTGGCCCATGCATTAGTCACAAGTACCCCATATGTCCTATTTTTAGCAAAGTCATGCTAAAATTCACGGAAAATTTCAGCATGACCTTTGCTGAAAATAGGACATATGGAGTACCCGAATTTGCCGGAACGGAAGTTAATCGACATTCCGGCAAACTCAAGGGCCTCTCGGGTGGACAAGGCAAAAAAGGCCTCCATCACAACATGGAAAATACATTGGCATGTGAAGAGGTGAAACAATATATGCATCTCCAAGCAGTATCATTCAACATTTTGGACAAAACACTACAAGCAAAATGAGACACTGAAAACAATTGCTACCAATGAATCTACACTTCTATAACAAAATAAATCAGAAACTTAGTCTGTCATCATTAGGCAGCCACCATTAGTTATTCCGTTATGTTAAAGCAGAAATAGGAAAATAGACTGAAAACACTAAAATCAGAAACAAATCCAACTGTACAGGCCAATGCATATAGGAAAAGTGAGGGGTTGAACTTCATTTTTTTTCAGGTTTTCTTGGGTGTATGAGGTCTGCTCTAATTTGTTTTGAAAAGTGAACCTGCTGTACTGGCCAATGCATATAGGAAAAGTGAACCTGCTGTACAGGCCAATGCATATAGGAAAATTAAGTCATGGAGAGTTGTTCATGATGTTCCTTGCCTTTTTTTGTGATACATAAGGTAAGGTTCAACAGCTTCAGAACTTTTTCTGTGATACAAATGCTGCTTCAGTTTAAGAACATGTCTTAGTTTTGAATTCTCTTAGTGAAAACCTACTTCAGAGCATCAACACAAGTTGGGATACACAGCCAGACAGACGCACATGAACATAAATGAATTCAGATCTTAAAAACTCATACAAAATTCGTTTTGCAGGAATTCGTTTACTCCCTATGCACACTCTATCAGTATAACAAACTTCCAACTAAACAAAGAAAGAAACTACGGGTGTTGGTAGCAAGAAACAATGCAACCACCTGAAAACTTCTTATGTTTCAGTCAATCATCACAACCAATATGATTTGCTTGGAGATTCAGAGCACAACCATGATACTGAGGATATCAGAGTGGTGGAGACATTGACTGCAATAAAGATGACTAAAAAAGAAATTTTTTGCCTCCTTAGATCTATCAAACGAAAAAGTGTACAAAATGGGCTGTCTTTGAGTGGAATGCATTTTCTCAAGGTAAAACAATCCAAGGTAAACCAGATATAAAGTTGTATTCCTTTATGCTGATCTTGACCATCAAAACTACTCCTCGAAAACAATTATAATGACCTGGTGTTTATAGTGATTCCATCAGGACTCATGCATAAGCTACTCATAGTGTACAAGCTGATTTCTCTTGCTAACCCCATTCTCTTTAAAAGGCAACCGAAACAAACAAGACAAGAAACACAATTATGTTCCTGAGCTTTCTTAGTTTTCCCATGAGCACAAGAAATGAGACGCTACTAAATCAAACAAGAATTAGCAATTGTCATAATGAACATGAAGCAATAGACAAGTCCGGGTGGTGGTGGAGCTCACGGGGGCGGTGGTGTGGACGGGGCGACGAGGTGGGGCGACGAGGTCCGGGTGGTGGTGGTGCGACGAGGTCCGGGAGGCGACGAGGTCCGGGTGGTGGTGGTGCTCCGAGGAGACGAGGACGACGGGGCGGCGGGGCGGCGGCGTCGGGAGAGGAGAGGGCGGCGTCGCGGCGTCGGGGCGTCGCGGCGGAGACGAGGACGACGGGGCGGCGTCGAGGCGGCGGGGCGGCGGCGTCGGGAGAGGAGAGGGGAAGGGGATCGAGGGCGAGGGTGAGGGAGAGAGAGGGGATAGGTTTGGGCCGGGGATAGGAGAGGGGAAGGGGATCGAGGGCGAGGGCACAATACTAATGGCGCACCACCCCTCGGTGCGCCATAAGTACATCCATACTAATGGCGCACCTCACCCTGGTGCGCCATTAGTATTTTTTTTTGATTTCTGCTCGAGCCAACAGGTTATTTTCCACCTGACCTGATCCACACCAAGTTCCCTCTACTAGCTCGACTGGTCAGCAGCAAGTTCTCACACCAGGAGGTCCTGGGTTCGATTCCCAGGCTCCACAATTTTTTTATGCATTTAAAATGCGGTTTGATATTTATTTGTGTTTAAATATGTTCAAACTTGTTTAAATCATAACAGTAATATTTTTTTATAAGACAGTAATAATTTTTTTAAAAATATCATCAAACAGTAATGCCGGTGGAGCGGGGGAGGGTGCGCGGGGTGCGGGGGGCCGGTGGACCGGGGGGTGCTCGGCGGCGAGGGGGACCGGATCTGGCGAGGTGGGATAGCGATCGAGATGGAGGGGGATCGAGATCGAGTGTCCATGAAATTTAAAAATATTCATGATAGTTCAAAAAGTGCCCATGAAATACAATCAAGAAATGAAGGCTACGATTTAAATACAATCGATCTTAGCTAGCTATCTGTTCACAATCTTCTTGCCCTTCTTTTTCGCAAATGGAGTTCTTCTGTGGAACGGACGTCCTTTAGGTAGGGTGGTCCTGTTTCTTCTTGTGGTGTATGCTGCTACTTCATCGTCGTCGTCATGTTCGATTCTCGGGTCGCCGTACTTGTCGAAGTCTTGCTCATTGGCTACTCCATCCATTCCGATGATCTTCCTTTTGCCTCTCCTCACGACAACACGACTGGGCTTTGACGGGTCGGTAATGAAGAAGCATTGGTCCACTTGGGAAGCCAGTACCCATGGCTCATTTTTCGCGGTGACGTTTGCGCCTGCGGTCTTGGATTTGGCTTCGGGTATAACCATGGTGGTGAAATACCGGTCTTCTTTTAGGACGCTCTTGGCCCATCTGACACGGAACATCGGGACCTTCTCTCCAGCGTAGCTCAGCTCCCAGATCTCCTCGATCCTTCCGTAGTATCTGTCCTTGTCGTTACCGGTGTAGGATTCCATCGTTACCCCGGAGTTCTGATAACCATCGCTCTTCATGTCCTTGGCCTCGGTGTAGAATGTGTAGCCGTTGATATCGTACGCCTCATAGGTCATCAGGTTGTGCTCGGCGCCCTGTGACAAGGCGAATATGAGTTGTTCTTCCGCGGAAGAATCCTCATGTAAAGGGTACGACAGAAGCTTCTGCTTGAACCAACGCGTGAAACATGAGTTGTGCTCTTTGAGTATATCTCCGTCCGTCCTCTGTTGGCCTCGGTCATTGTACGTCTTCTTAATAAAGGTTTTGTGCTCTACCACCCAAGGATCGACCACGTCTATGTGTTGTAGCGCGACTAGGTTTGCTCTTTCAAAGTCGGCGAGTCGACCCTCGAAGTCGACATGCATTTCGCGGCAACCCTCACGGTGACCCCATCCAGCGAGCCTGCCGAGGTGCCTGTTGACGGGCAGACCAACGGGGTTCTCGATGCCTAGATAATTCGTGCAGTAGGAGATGCACTCTTCGGTCAGAAAGCCCCTGGCTATGCTTCCCTCTGGACGTGACATGTTGCGAACGTATCCTTTGATGACACCATTCATCCTTTCGAACGGCATCATGCTGTGCAGGAACGTCGGCCCGAGTTGGATGATATCGTCCACGATATGGACCAGCAGATGCACCATAACGTCGAAGAATGCGGGCGGGAAGTACATCTCAAGCTCGCATAGTATCACCACGATCTCTTCCTGTAGCCTTCTGAGTTGCCTCACGCCAACAGACTTCCGAGAGATGACGTCGAAAAAGTTGCATAGGCCAAATAGCGTTTCACGGACGTGCACGTCCATGATCCCACGGATTGCAACTGGAAGTATCTGCGTCATCAGCACGTGACAGTCGTGAGACTTCATCCCGCTGAACTTCAGCTTCGCTAGGTCTAGGTATCTGCTTATCTTCCCCGCGTAACCGTAAGGAAGTTTTACTCCTACGAGGCAGGTGAAAAACTGCTCGATCTCCTCCTGACTTAGAGTGAAGCACGCGGGAGGGTAGTCATTTCCGGTCTTCTTGGCCTTTTTGCCTTTGCGACGACTTTCCGTGTCCTGCTTCGCCTCATCATCATCATCATCATCATCATCATCATCATCATCATCATCATCATCATCATATATAGCGTGAAGCTCCTGCCTGATGCCCATTGATTTCAAGTCTGCCCTTGCTTTCGGCCCATCTTTGGTCCTCTCTGGCATGTTGAGCAGGGTACCAAGCAGACTCTCGCACACGTTCTTCGTGATATGCATGACATCAAGGCTGTGAGGCACATGGTGGATCTTCCAGTACGGCAAGTCCCAGAAAACAGACCTCGTTTTCCATACCTTCAGCAGCGGCTCTGGCGCCTTTCGCTTCTTTCCCGACTCTGGCGCCTTTTGCTTCTTTCCCGGCAGTGGGCAGTCTTTCTAATTTTTCAACAGCTCGTCTATTTCCTCGCCGCTCCTCGTACGCGGGCGTCCTCGGGGTTCAGTTTCACCATCGAATAGATCCTTGCGTTTTCTCCACGGGTCATCGTCGCGAAGCCACCTTCGATGTCCCACGAACACGGTTTTCGAAGACCCGGGATCTCTATCTAGCTGGCGATACGTTGTGTCATCCATGCACCTGACGCATCCAGAAAATCCGTGGACCACCTGCCCCGCGACATATCCGTAACCGAGATAGTCGTGCACCGTCGTGAGCAGCGCGGCTCTCATAGGGAAATATTCTTTCTCTGCGGCGTCCCACGTATTGGCTGGCGTTTTCCACAGCGTGTCAAGCTCCTCTTTCAGCAGCTCCAGATACAGATTGATGTCGTTCCCTGGTTGTTTCGGTCCTTCAATTAGCATACTCATGTGAATGTACTTCCTCTTCATGCACAACCAGGGGGGAAGGTTGTACATCCACACAAACACAGGCCAGGTGCTATGTGTGCTTCTCTGGCTGCCAAACGGATTGACTCCATCGGTGCTCGCGCCCAGCATGATGTTCCTTGGATCGTTCCCAAATTCTAGGTCTTCGAAGTTCAACGCTTGCCACTGGCTCGCATCCTTAGGGTGACTCAGCATCTTGTCTTTTTTATCTATCTCCGGATCATTTGCGTCATCTTCTCGCTTCTTCTCCTCCCTATCCGCGTGCCAACGCAGGAGCTTTGCTACCTTAGGGTCCGTGAAATACCGCTGCAGACGAGGAGTGATCGGAAAGTACCACACCACTTTTCGAGGAGCTTTCTTCCTCTTCTTGTATCGAGTGACGCCGCACACCGGACATATGGTAGACTCCGCGTGCTCGTCCCGATAAATGATGCAATTGTTCATGCACACATGGTATTTCACGTGCGGTAAATCCAGAGGACACACGATTTTCTTCGCCTCCTCCAAACTGGTCGGGCACTTGTTCCCCTTGGGAAGACGTTCGTGCCAGAATGACATGTTCTCGTCGAAGCATGCGTCGGTCATTTTGTGTTTTACCTTCATCTCCAGAGCCATGAGCGTTACTTTCAGGCGGGTATCCTCGGGCCTGCATCCTTCATACAATGGAGTAACCGCGTCTAACTCAAGTTGATCCATCTTGGCTTTCTCTCGGGCGGCAGCTCTTGCGTTATCCGTCTGCTTGAGAAGCAGCTCTTGAATATGAGGGTCCTGCACCCAGCCCATCGATGGTCCAGCGTCGTCTGCTCCGCCGGCATCATCATCTTCATGATCATGCCCGTCGTCTGCTCCGGCATCTTCCTCATCATCATGTCCTGCATCTTCTACATGATGACTGTGTACTACATCACCGTCATGATCATCTCCTGGGGATTCTTCGTCTTCTCGCCCGCCCGAGCCGTGGTGGTTGTCTTGCTGCCCTTCCTCATTTCTTGCCCGGCCCCCATGGACGACTTCGTAGTCATCTTCATCACCTTGCCACCGATAGCCATCCATGAAACCACGCAAGAGCAGGTGGTCCCGCACCTGCCCGGATTCCGGGTCCGCAATAAGGCTCTTCAGCTTGCATCTTCGACACGGACATCTTATCTCCGTCTCGTTCTTTTGAAGCATCTCGGCCTTCGCGGACCTCAAAAACCTATTCACGATGCCTTCGGTCATCATGCGGACCATGGTCGCCTGCGGGGTAGAGCAAAACGATATTTTAGAACCAAGAAAAAATTTGGCATGACTTTCCCTAAAAATAGGACCAAAAAGAATGCTTAATGCCAAAATTCTCGCCGAAACGGAAATGAATCAACATTCCGGCAAAATATTGGCAACTATCGCATTTCAAATACCGGTACACCTCCAAACACAAACACATATGATACACCACAAACATATGCAACACCACGAACATACATAGATCTAGCTAGGCCATAAAAAGTGCATGTGCACATTGTTGTAGGGAGAACAACATAAATATAGCTTCCCCCCTTACTTTCCTATCAAAACAAGGTAATTTAACCACTTAAATTGAATGAATCTATGGTGGAAATGAGGTGAAAAAGAGGAGGCACCCGAGACAAGGAGGAGGTGGAGAGAATGAAGTGGGGAGAAAGTGAGTGTGGGTAGGAGAGGCTGTCCAAAATATCTTGTTGCTGCCCACTTACTAATGGCGCACCAACTCTAAATGCGCCATTAGTAATCCAGGTTACTAATGGCGCACCTTCTGGTGGTGCGCCATTAGTAGTTTTGCAAAAAAAAAACAAACTAATGGCGCACTGTTCCACAGTGCGCCATTACTAGTTTAAACTAGTAATGGCGCACGGTGGAAAAGTGCGCCATTAGTAGTTTTGCAAAAAAGGGAATAAAAAATATAATAGAAAAAACAACATTAGTGGCGCACTTTCCGGCAGGTGCGCCATTACTAGTTACAACTAGTAATGGCGCACTGTGTCTGGATGCGCCATTAGTATGTTTGGACAGGCGCACTAGTTAATTTTTTTTTTGATACTAATGGCGCACCCTGGGCCAGGTGCGCCATTAGTAGTTTCAACTCTAATGGCGTATCAGAAGGTGGTGCGCCATTAGTATATACTAATGGCGCACCGCTTGTCTGGTGCGCCATTAGTGTCAATTCCATCTATAGCCCTTTTTCTAGTAGTGCTAGGCGCCCCCTCCCCATGTATATAAAGGAGGGAGGGGGAGGAGGCCGGCCCTAGGCATGCCCCAAATAGGAGGAGTCCTACTTGGGCTCCTAGTAGGATTCGCCCGCCCTTCCTTTTACCGCAGGGGGAAAGGGGGAAGGAGAGAGAAGGGAAGAAGGAAAGGGGGCGCCACCCCCTCCCCTTGTCCAATTCGGACTCCCTCCCTGTGGGGGGCGCGCTACCCCTTTGTGGGCTGGTGTGCCTTCCTCCTATGGCCCATATGGCCCATATCTTCCCCCGGGGGGTTCCTGTAACCCCCCGGTACTTCGATATGTACCCGATACACTCCGGAACACTTCCGGTGTCATACTATCATCCAATATATAAATCTTTACCTCTCGACCATTTTGAGACTCCTCGTCATGTCCGTGATCTCATCCGGGACTCCGAACAACATTTGGTCACCAAATCACATAACTCATATAATACAAATCGTCATCGAACGTTAAGCGTGCGGACCCTACGGGTTCGAGAACTATGTAGACATGACCGAGGCACCTCTCTGGTTAATAACCAATAGTGGAACCTGGATGCTCATATTGGCTCCCACATATTCTACGAAGATCTTTATTGGCCGAACCATTATGACAACATACGTTATTCCCTTTGTCATCGGTATGTTACTTGCCCGAGATTCGATCGTCGGTATCTTCATACCTATTTCAATCTCGTTTCTGGCAAGTCTCTTTACTCGTTCCATAATGCATCATTCCGCAACTAACTCATTAGTCACATTGCTTGCAAGGCTTATTATGATGTGCATTACCGAGAGGGCCCAGAGATACCTCTCCGATACTCGGAGTGACAAATCCTAATCTTGATCTATGCCAACCCAACAAACACCTTCGGAGATACCTGTAGAGCATCTTTATAATCACCCAATTACGTTGCGACGTTTGATAGCACACAAGGTATTCCTCCGGTATCCGGGAGTTGCATAATCTCATAGTCAAAGGAATATGTATAAGTCATGAAGAAAGCAATAGCAATAAAACTTAACGATCATTATGCTAAGCTAACGGATGGGTCTTGTGAAGGAAATATGCCCTAGAGGCAATAATAAAGTTATTATTTATTTCCTTATTTCATGATAAATGTTTATTATTCAAGCTAGAATTTTATTAACCGGAAACATAATACATGTGTGAATACATAGACAAACAGAGTGTCACTAGTATGCCTCTACTTGACTAGCTCATTGATCAAAGATGGTTAAGTTTCCTAGCCATAGACATGAGTTTTCATTTGATAAACGGGATCACATCATTAGGAGAATGCTGTGATTGACTTGACCCATTTCGTTAGCTTAGCACTTGATCGTTTTAGTTTACTGCTATTGCTTTCTTCATGACTTATACATGTTCCTATGACTATGAGATTATGCAACTCCCCATTACCGGAGGAACACTTTGTGTGCTACCAAACGTCACAACATAACTGGGTGATTATAAAGGTGCTCTACAGGTGTCTCCGATGGTACTTGTTGAGTTGGCATAGATCAAGATTAGGATTTGTCACTCCGATTGTCGGAGAGGTATCTTTGGGCCCTCTCGGTAATGCACATCACTATAAGCCTTGGAAGCAATGTGACTAATGAGTTAGTTGCAGGATGATGCATTACGGAACGAGTAAAGATACTTGCCGGTAACGAGATTGAACTAGGTATTGAGATACCGATGATCGAATCTCGGGCAAGTAACATACCGATGACAAAGGGAACAACATATATTGTTATGCGGTTTGACCGATAAAGATATTCGTAGAAAATGTGGGAGCCAATATGAGCATCTAGGTTCCGCTATTGGTTATTGACCGGAGATGAGTCTCGGTCATGTCTACATAGTTCTCAAACCCGTAGGGTCCGCACGCTTAACGTTCGGTGACGATCGGTATTATGAGTTTATGTGTTTTGATGTATCGAAGGTAGTTCGGAGTCCTAGATGAGATCGGGGACATGACGAGGAGTCTCGAAATGGTCGAGACGTAAAGATTGATATATTGGACGACTATATTCGGAAATCGTAAAGGTTCCGAGTGATTCGGGTATTTTTCGGAGTACCGGAGAGTTACGGGAATTCGCCGAAAGGGTCAATGGGCCTTCATGGGCCTTAGTGCAAATAGAGGGCAGCAAGGAAGTGTGGGGTGCACCCCCTAGGCCCAAACCGAATTGGTTTAGGGCTTTGGGGGCCGGCCCCCTCTTTCCTTCTCCCCTCCTCCTCTTTCCTTCCCCTCCTAGTTGGACTAGGAAAGGGGGAACCTACTCCTAGTAGGAGTAGGATGTTGGGGAACGTACTAATTTCAAAAAAATTCCTACGCACACGCAAGATCATGGTGATGCATAGCAACGAGAGGGGAGAGTATTGTCTACGTACCCTCGTAGACCGAAAGCGGAAGCGTTTATCAACGCGGTTGATGTAGTCGTACGTCTTCACGATCCGACTGATCCAAGTACCGAACGCACGGCACCTCCGAGTTCTGCACACGTTCAGATCGATGATGTCCTCGCCTTCTCGATCCCGCAAGAAGGGCGAAGTAGTAGATGAGTTCCGGCAGCACGACGGCGTGGTGACGGTGTTGGTGAAGAACAATCTCCGCAGGGCTTCGCCTAAGCACTACGAAAACTATGACGGAGGATAAACTAGAGGGGACGGGGTTGCCGGCACACGGCTTGGTGTTTCTTGATGTGTCTTGGGTGCTAGCCCTATGAAGAAAATATGCCCTAGAGGCAATAATAAAGTTATTATTTATTTCCTTATATCATGATAAATGTTTATTATTCATGCTAGAATTGTATTAACCGGAAACATAATACTTGTGTGAATACATAGACAAACAGAGTGTCACTAGTATGCCTCTACTTGACTAGCTCGTTGATCAAAGATGGTTATGTTTCCTAGCCATAGACATGAGTTGTCATTTGATAAACTCATAATATAACTGTCATCGTAACGTTAAGCGTGCGGACCCTACGGGTTCGAGAACTATGTAGACATGACCGAGACACCTCTCCGGTCAATAACCAATAGCGGAACCTGGATGCTTATATTGGCTCCCACATATTCTACGAAGATCTTTATCGGTCAGACCGCATAACAACATACGTTGTTCCCTTTGTCATCGGTATGTTACTTGCCCGATATTCGATCGTCGGTATCTCGATACCTAGTTCAATCTCGTTACCGGCAAGTCCCTTTACTCGTTCCGTAATACATCATCCTGCAACTAACTCATTAGTTACAATGCTTGCAAGGCTTATAGTGATGTGTATTACTGAGTGGGCCCAGAGATACCTCTCCGACAATCGGAGTGACAAATCCTAATCTCGAAATACACCAACCCAACAAGTACATTTGGAGACACCTGTAGAGCACCTTTATAATCACCCAGTTACATTGTGATGTTTGGTAGCACACAAAGTGTTCCTCCGGTAAACGGGAGTTGCATAATCTCATGGTCATAGGAACATGTATAAGTCATGAAGAAAGCAATAGCAACATACTAAACGATCGAGTGCTAAGCTAACGAAATGGGTCAAGTCAATCACATCATGTCTATGGCTAGGAAACATAACCATCTTTGATCAACGAGCTAGTCAAGTAGAGACATACTAGTGACACTCTGTTTGTCTATGTATTCACACATGTATTATGTTTCTGGTTAATAAAATTCTAGCTTGAATAATAAACATTTATCATGATATAAGGAAATAAATAATAACTTTATTATTGCCTCTAGGGCATATTTTCTTCAGTCTCCCACTTGCACTAGAGTCAATAATCTAGTTCACATCGCCATGTGATTTAACATCTATAGTTCACATCGATATGTGACCAACACCCAAAGGGTTTACTAGAGTCAGTAATCTAGTTCACATCGCTATGTGATTAACACCCAAAGAGTACTAAGGTGTGATCATGTTTTGCTTGTGAGATAATTTTAGTCAACGGGTCTGTCACATTGAGATCCGTAAGTATTTTGCAAATTTCTATGTTTACAATGCTCTGCACGGAGCTACTCTAGCTAATAGCTCCCGCTTTCAATATGTATCTAGATCGAGACTTAGAGTCATCGAGATCGGTGTCAAAGCTTGCATCGATGTAACCGTTTACGACGAACCTTTTGCCACCTCCATAATCGAGGAACATATCCTTATTCCACTAAGGATAATTTTGACCGTTGTCCAGTGATCTACTCCTACATCACTATGTACCCTCTTGCCAAACTCTTGGTGAGGTACACAATAGGTCTGGTACACAACATAGCATACTTTATAGAACCTATGACTGGGGCATAGGGAATGACTTTTCATTCTCTTTCTATTTTCTGTTGTGGTCGGGTTTTGAGTCTTTACTCAACTTCACAGCTTTGTAACACGGGCAAGAACTCCTTTGACTGTTCCATCTTGAACTAATTCAAAATCTTGTCAAGGTACATACTCATTGAAAATCTTATCAAGCGTCTTGATCTATCTCTATAGATCTTGATGTTGGAAATATGCCCTAGAGGCAATAATAAATTGGTTATTATTATATTTCCTTGTTCATGATAATCGTTTATTATCCATGCTAGAATTGTATTGACAGGAAACTCATATACATGTGTGGATACATAGACAACACCATGTCCCTAGTAAGCCTCTAGTTGACTAGCTCGTTGATCAATAGATGGTTACGGTTTCCTGACCATGGACATTGGATGTCGTTGATAACGGGATCACATCATTAGGAGAATGATGTGATGGACAAGACCCAATCCTAAGCCTAGCACAAGATCGTGTAGTTCGTTTGCTAAGAGCTTTTCTAATGTCAAGTATCATTTCCTTAGACCATGAGATTGTGCAACTCCCGGATACCGTAGGAATGCTTTGGGTGTACCAAACGTCACAACGTAACTGGGTGGCTATAAAGGTGCACTACAGGTATCTCCGAAAGTGTCTGTTGGGTTGGCACGAATCGAGACTGGGATTTGTCACTCCGTGTAAACGGAGAGGTATCTCCGGGCCCACTCGGTAGGACATCATCATAATGTGCACAATGTGACCAAGGAGTTGATCACGGGATGATGTGTTACGGAACGAGTAAAGAGACTTGCCGGTAACGAGATTGAACAAGGTATCGGGATACCGACGATCGAATCTCGGGCAAGTAACATACCGATTGACAAAGGGAATTGTATACGGGATTGATTGAATCCTCGACATCGTGGTTCATCCGATGAGATCATCGTGGAACATGTGGGAGCCAACATGGGTATCCAGATCCCGCTGTTGGTTATTGACCGGAGAGTCGTCTCGGTCATGTCTGCATGGTTCCCGAACCCGTAGGGTCTACACACTTAAGGTTCGAATAGATATACGTGGTTACCGAATGTTGTTCGGAGTCCCGGATGAGATCCCGGACGTCACGAGGAGTTTCGGAATGGTCCAGAGGTAAAGATTTATATATGGGAAGTCCTGTTTTGGTCACCGGAAAAGTTTCGGGTGCTATCGGTAATGTACCGGGACCACCGGGAGGGTGCCGGGGGTCCACCAGGTGGGGCCACCAGCCCCAGAAGGCTGCGTGGGCCAAGTGTGGGAGGGGACCAGCTCCAGGTGGGCTGGTGCGCCCCCCCACCAAGGCCCAAGGCGCAGGGAGAGTGGGAGGGGGCAAACCCTAGGTCCAGATGGGCCTTAAGGCCCACCCTAGTGGCGCCCCCCTCTCTTTTCCCCTTGGCCGCACCCTAGATGGGTTTTGGGGGCTGCCGCCACCCCTGGGGAGGGAACCCTAGATGGGGGCGCAGCCCCTCCCCTTCCCCTATATATACTTGAGGTATTTGGGGCTGCAAACACACGAGATGATCTCTCTCTTGAGGCCATGAAATCTGAGATGGGATCCATGTATGAGAACAAAGTATGGACTTTGATTGACTTGCCCGATGATCGGCAAGCCATTAGAAATAAATGGATCTTCAAGAGGAAGACGAACGCTCATAGTAGTGTTACTATCTACAAAGCTCGAATTGTCGCGAAAGGTTTTCGACAAGTTCAAGGTGTTGACTACGATGAGATTTTCTTAATCGTAGCGATGCTTAAGTCTGTCAGAATCATGTTAGCAATTGCCGCATTTTATGAAATCTGGCAAATGGATAACAAAACTGCATTCCTTAGTGGATTTATTAAAGAAGAGTTGTATATGATGCAACCAGAAGGTTTTGTCAATCCTAAAGGTGCTAACAAAATGTGCAAGTTCCAGCGATCCATCTATGGACTGGTGCAAGCATCTCGGAGTTGGAATATACGCTTTTAATAAGTTGATCAAAGCATATAGTTTTATACAGACTTGCGGTGAAGCCTGTATTTACAAGAAAGTGAGTGGGAGCACTACAGCCTTTCTGATAAGTGTATGTGAATGACATATTGTCGATCGGAAATGATGTAGAATTTTTTGGAAAACATAAAGGAGTGTTTGAAAGGAGTTTTTCAAATAAAGACCTCAGTGAAGCTGCTTACATATTGAGCATCAAGATCTATAGAGATAGATCAAGACGCTTGATAAGTTTTTTCAATGAGTACATACCTTGACAAGATTTTGAAGTAGTTCAAAATGGAACAATCAAAGAAGGAGTTCTTGCCTGTGTTGCTAGGTGTGAAGTTGAGTAAGACTCAAAACCCGACCACGGCAGAAAATAGAAAGAGAATGAAAAGTCATTCCCTATGCCTCAGTCATAGGTTCTATAAAGTATGCTATGCTATGTACCCGATCTATTGTATACCCTGCCCTGAGTTTGGCAAGGGAGTACAATAGTGATCTAGGAGTAGATCACTGGACATTGGTCAAAATTATGCTTAGAGGACTAAGGAAATATTTCTTGGCTATGGAGGTGATAAAGAGTTCGTTGTAAAGAGTTACGTCGATGCAAACTTTGACACCGATCTGGATGACTCTGAGTCTCAATCTGGATACATATTGAAAATGGGAGCATTTAGCTAGAGTAGCTCCGTGCAGACCATTGTAGACGTAGAATATTTGCAAAATACATACGGCACTGAATGTGGCAGACCCGTTGACTAAACTTCTCTCACAAGCAAAACATGATCACACCTTAGTACTCTATGGGTGTTAATCACATAGCGATGTGAACTAGATTACTGACTCTAGTAAACCCCTTGAGTGTTGGTCACATGGCGATGTGAACTATGGGTGTTAATCACATGGTGATGTGAACTATTGGTGTTAAATCACATGGCGATGTGAACTAGATTATCGACTCTAGTGCAAGTGGAGACTGGAGGAAATATGCCCTAGAGGCAATAATAAAGTTATTATTTATTTCCTTATTTCATGATAAATGTTTATTATTCATGCTAGAATTGTATTAACCGGAAACATAATACATGTGTGAATACATAGACAAACAGAGTGTCACTAGTATGCCTCTACTTGACTAGCTCGTTGATCAAAGATGGTTAAGTTTCCTAGCCATAGACATGAGTTGTCATTTGATAAACGGGATCACATCATTAGGAGAATGATGTGATTGACTTGACCCATTTCGTTAGCTTAGCACTTGATCGTTTTAGTTTACTGCTATTGCTTTCTTCATGACTTATACATGTTCCTATTACTATGAGATTATGCAACTCCCGATTACCGGAGGGAACACTTCGTGTGCAACCAAACGTCACAACATAACTGGGTGATTATAAAGGAGCTCTACAGGTGTCTCCGATGGTACTTGTTGAGTTGGCATAGATCAAGATTAGGATTTGTCACTTCGATTGTCGGAGAGGTATCTCTGGGCCCTCTCGGTAATGCACATCACTATAAGCCTTGCAAGCAATGTGACTAATGAGTTAGTTGCGGGATGATGCATTACGAAACGAGTAAAGAGACTAGCCGGTAACGAGATTGAACTAGGTATTGAGATACCGACGATCGAATCTCGGGCAAGTAACATACCGATGACAAAGGGAACAACGTATGTTGTTATGCAGTTTGACCGATAAAGATCTTCGTAGAATATGTGGGAGCGAATATGAGCATCCAGGTTCCGCTGTTAGTTATTGACCGGAGATGAGTCTCGGTCATGTCTACATAGTTCTCGAACCCGTAGGGATCTGCCAGATTCTTAGCCGTTTGAATATAATCCAACGCTATCACTCCGGAGTTCCTCAATTTTCTGACAGCTTTCAATCTCATTCTTATGTGTTTGTTGGACTTCATGTTGTCCTTTGAACTCTTCACCTTGACAATAACTGTTTGATTGTCGCAGTTCATAAGGATGGCCGGAACCGGCTTCTCAACCACTGGCAAGTCCATCAACAGATCTCGAAGCCATTCCGCTTCGCCACCCGATGTGTCTAATGCTGTTAATTCTGCTTCCATTGTCGATCTTGTTAAGATCGTTTGCTTGCAAGACTTCCAGGAAACAGCACCACCTCCAAGATTAAACATATACCCAGTTGTGGCATTCATTTCATCAGCATCAGAGATCCAATTCGCATCACTATACCCTTCAAGTACCGACGGGTATCCGGTATAGTGAAGTCCATAGTTCACTGTACCTTTCATATAGCGCATAACTCTCTCAAGAGCACGCCAATGTACATCGCCCGGTTTGGAAACAAATCGGCTCAGTTTGCTAATAGCAAATGCGATGTCAGGCCTCGTTGCGCTCGTTAGATACTGGAGTGAACCAACAATCTGAGAGTATCTCAATTGATCTATAGCTGTGCCTTTAGACTTTCGAATCAGCACACTAGAATCATATGGTGTTTGAGATGGTTTGCAGTCCGAATATCCAAAGCGACTCAACACCTTCTCAACATAATGGGATTGCAGAAGTGTAATCCCACCCTCATCATCTCTCAATAGCTTGATGTTCAAGATAACATCAGACACTCCAAGGTCCTTCATCTCGAAGTTCTGAGATAGGAAAGACTTAACCTCCTCGATCAACTTGAGATTAGTTCCAAATATCAGTATGTCATCAACATACAAACACAGTATAACTCCTTCGCCCCCACCATAGCGATAGTATACACATTTGTCGGCCTCATTAACAACAAAGCCAACAGATGTCAACGTTTCATTAAACTTGTCATGCCATTGCTTAGGCGCTTGTCTCAGGCCCTACAAAGATTTCACCAACTTACACACCTTTCCTTCCTGACCATCTATCACAAAGCCATCAGCCTGTTGCATATAGATTTCCTCCTTTAGCTCTTCGTTCAGGAAAGCTGTCTTAACATCCATCTGATGAATGAGAAGACCATGCGAGGCCGCCAACGAGAGTAATACTCGAATGGTGGTCAGTCTGGCCACAGGTGAATAAGTGTCGAAGAAATCTTCTTCTTCTTTCTGGGCGTAGCCCTTGGCCACAAGCCTAGCCTTGTACTTTTCTATCGCACCGTCGGGCCTAAGCTTCTTCTTGAACACCCACTTGCATCCCAATGGTTTGCAACCATAAGGACGTTCAATAAGCTCCCAAGTCCCGTTAGCCATGATGGAATCCATCTCGCTACGGACCGCATCCTTCCAGTAGTCAGCTTCTGGAGATGCATACGCTTCTGAAATAGAAGTGGGATTATCCTCCACGAGGTATATGAAGAAATCATCACCAAAGGTCTTTATAGTCCTTTGTCTCTTGCCCCTACCAAGGGTTTCCTCATTATCCTCCTCAGGATTTTCATCATATGTTTGTTTATAATATTCCATCGGAATGGCAGGTTCAGGAGTCTCCTCAGATTCCTGTCTAGAAGAGCTTTGTACATCTCTCATGGGGAAAATGTCCTCAAAGAATGTAGCATCCTTAGACTCCATAATTGTACCGACCTTCATGCCAGGTACCTCAGATTTCACTACTAGAAATCTATAGCCAACACTATTCATAGCGTAGCCCAATTAACACAGTCCACAGTCTTTGGTCCAAGCTTATGCTTTTTGGGGATCGGCACATTGAAAGAACATGCGGTGCCCCCATGTTTGGTTTTGGTAATTGATGACAATCTCTATGGACTAATGGTTGCCTTGAGTTATATTTGAAGGATTTGTCCATATGCATTTCTTGAAGTCCATGTGTTGGTTTCAAGGAGTTTATGTAGTGACCAAGGTGTTATTAAGGAATTATCCAAAGATTGGTCATGTGAGAGTTGAGCTTATTGCAAGCATGTCTTGAAGAAGAAGATTGTGTGATCATTCATGTTTACCTTCAAGACATCATCCAAATGAAGAGAGTTGGAAAGAGTCAAGGTTGATCAAGACTAAGTCAAGAGTGAATCAAGTTGATCAACACACAAAGCGCACAAGATGTATCGAGGGATCAAGCGATCCCATGGTATGGTAAGCATTGTCAATTACGCTTTGTGTACTAACCCATGGTCTTTGTGAGAGTTCTTTGTGGGGTTAGGTTGCGGTGTGCAAGTTCAAGTGAAGCGGGCAAGTTCAAGTAAAGCATCACGAAGAGATCAAATGCTTGAAGCCATTGTGGTGACAATGGACTTGTGAAGATGTGCGAAAGGGTGGCTCACCCATAGTGGAGTATGGGGGAGCAATCAACTAGTCTTCATCGAGCCAACGCAATCAAGAAAGGCGGTCCATCTTTAGGGAGTCAAGATCGTCATCATCTAGCTCAAGTGGACCATGTGCAAGGCAAAGGTTTGCTCTTGATAGGTTTTCTATTTTACCGGTCTCATGATGGTAGTTGGGAGACCGGGTTATAGGATTGATTGCCGTACTATCAAGGGGGGCTCTCGATGTGTAGCTTGATCGTATCGTTCATAGAGAGCTCAAACCATTCCATCCTTGCATCATATTTATTGGTTCTTGTTTGGTTCTTCTCTTTGTGAGTTTTGGAGCTTATGGTCATCTTGATGACAAGCTCGAGTTCATCGAAAACGGAGTTCACTCACATCTTCTATGATGTTTTCGATGTTGGAGGTTATGCCGGTTCTTCTCGGTTGGAGGTTTCACTCCTCTATTTGTTGGCATACCTCCCCTGCCCCTTCTTACTATAACCAACAAGCTTGAGTTTGCTCAATTCGGAGCTCATATGAAGAAGTTTTGGCAGTTCTGTTTTTCTCCCTGCGGTAGTACCGCGGTGGCAGCGGTAGTACCGCTTGTAGCGTCAAGCGGTAGTACCGCTCCAGTACCGCTCTACTACCGCCTCGATTTTGGGTCTGCTCTTTTCGTGTCGGGTTCAGCGGTAGTCGCGCGGCAGTAAGGCACAGTAGTTCCGCATATAAGCGGTAGTACCGCTCCGGTCGAGCGGTAGTACCGCTTATAAGCGGTACTACCGCCCCAAGGTTCATGTTTTGTTGATCCGTTTCCCTGCTTCTTCCGCCCGAGTGGTAGTACCGCTCGTGGAGCGGTAGTACCGCTCGTGTGCGGGCTGAGCACATAACGGTTGGATTTTCCCCCTCCTATAAAAGGGGGTCTTCTTCCCAATGAACCTTATCCTTTGAGCTCGTGTTCTTCCCCCATTGTTGACCTTCTTCGAGCTTGCTAACTCTCAATCCCTCCATGGATTCTTGCTAGTTTTTGAGGGAAAAGAGAGAGGAGATCTAGATCCACATTTCCACCAATCACTTTCTCCTCTATGTGAGGGGAACCCCTTGGATCTAGATCTTGGAGTTCTTGGTGTTCTCCTTCTTGTTCTTCCTCTCTTTTTCCTCCCTAGCATTAGTTGCTTCGGTGGGATTTGAGAGAGAAGGACTTGGGCACTCCGTGTGCCCTTGCCATTGCATTTGGTGCATCGGTTTGAGTTCTCCACGGTGATACATGGAAGTTACAAGTTGAGAAGCTTATTACTCTTGGGTGCTTGGTGCCCTTGAGCTTGTTCCTCTTGGATGCTTGGGCGCCCTAGACGGTTGGTGGTGTTCGGAGCTCAATCATTGTGGTGTAAAGCTCCGGGCAAGCGTCGGGGTCTCCAATTAGATTGTGGAGATCGCCCTGAGCAATTTGACGGGTTCCGGTGACCGCCCCCAAGGGTTGCCAAAGTGTACGGGTTCGGTGACCGCCCCCAAGGGTTGCCATTTGTACGGGTTCGGTGACCGCCCTCAAGGGTCCCTTAGTGGAATCACGGCATCTTGCATTGTGCAAGGGCGTGAGGAGATTACGGTGGCCCTAGTGGCTTCTTGGGGAGCATTGTGCCTCCACACCGCTCCAAACAGAGATTAGCATCCGCAAGGGTGTGAACTTCGGGATACATCGTCGTCTTCGCGTGCCTCGGTTATCTCTTACCCGAGCCCTTTACTTATGCACTTTACCTTGTGATAGCCATATTGTTTCTTGTCATATATCTTGCTATCACCTAAGTAGTTTTTCTTGCTTAGCATAAGTTGTTGGTGCACATAGGTGAGCCTAGTTGTTGTAGGTTTTGTGCTTGACAAATTAACCGCTAGGTTTATTCCGCATTTGTTCAAGCCTCAACCGTAATTATTTTAAAGCGCCTATTCACCCCCCCCCCTCTAGGCGACATTCACGATCTTTCACACATTAACTTTCGCCAAGCAGCCCCAAGTACGTAAGTACGAGAGTGTTATCCTTCTCTTGGTCCACTTCTCATAAGGAGTGATCTCGTTATCCTTTGTCGGAACTTTATTCTGGACATGACATGATGTCATTATAGCCTCCCCCCACCATGCCTTGAATAAACCCGACGTATCTAACATGGCGTTAACCAAATCAGTTAGAGTATGGTTTTTCCGCTCGGCAACCCCGTTTGACTGGGGTGAGTAGGGAGGCGTCCTCTCGTGAATAATACCGTGTTCTGCACAAAAGGCATCAAACTCTTTCGAGAAGTACTCTCCACCATGATCTGACCGGACTCGTTTAATTTTCTTTTCAAGTTGATTCTCAACTTCTGCCTTATAGATTTTGAATTAGTGTAGAGCCTCATATTTAGTATTTAACAGATAAACATAGCAATATCTAGTGGAATCATCTATCAAAGTCATGAAATATTTTTTTCCACCTTTAGTCAACACACCATTCATCTCACAAAGATCAGAATGTATGAGTTCCAGTGGCGCCAAGTGTCTCTCCTCTGCTGCCTTGTGAGGCTTGCGAGGTTGCTTAGATTGCACACACGAATGGCACTTAGAACCTTTGGCTAAAGTGAAACTCGGGATTAAATTCGATTTTGCTAGCCGCGTCATAACGCCGAAACTAATGTGACAAAGACGTGAATGCCAGACTTCAGATTCATTAACACTCAAATGAATATTGTTCACGACTTTATTACATAAATCTGCAAGAGAAAGGCGGAACATGCCTCCGCATTCATAACCCTTTCCAACAAATAGTCCATATTTCGTAACAACTAATTTATTAGACTCGAATATCAACTTAAACCCTTCTCTACATAGAAGGGAGCCACTAACGAGGTTCTTCTTGATGGCGGGGACATGATGCACGTTCTTCAGCTGCACGATCCTTTCCGAAGTAAACTTCAGATCGACCGTGCCAACACCAAGAACAGAAGCACTCGCGCCATTCCCCATCAGTACGGACCCGTGACCTGTGGCCTGGTAAGAAGAAAACAATGAAATGTCAGCACACACATGAACACCTGCACCTGTGTCGACCCACCAATCGGTGGACGGCCAAACTGAAAATACAGCAAATAAATTACCGTACCCAGATGCACCACTCTCATTGTTGCTCACAATCATATTGACAGACTTGGAGTCCCGCCCTGGCTTCTTGTACTTGTTTGGGCACTTGTTGGCCAAATGTTCAACCGAACCACAAGTAAAGCAGCCCTCATCCTTCTTGTTCTTCTTGAAGGTCTTCTTACCCTTCTTCTTAAAGTTGGCATTCTGTTGGACACCGTTCTTTCCCTTGGGCTTGTGGGAATTGGAGTTCTTCTGATGCACCATATTGGCCACAGAAGTTCCTTCGACCCCTTTTCCGTGCGAGTCCTTTGCCCTTGAATTCTGCTCAACACTCAGATGGCCAATGACATCCTCCACAGAAATCACGCCTCTGATGTTTCAGAGTGGTGGCAAAGTTCCTCCAGGAATTGGGGAGCTTAGCGATTATGCAGCCCGCGACAAACTTGCCCGGTAACTCGCACTTAAGAAGCTCAAGCTCCTTAACAATGCATATTATCTCATGAGCCTGCTCCAATACAGGACGGTTTTCAATCATCTTGTAATCGTGGAACTGCTCTATAATATACATCTCGCTCCCTGCATCGGCTGCCCCGAACTTAGATTCGAGCGCCTCCCACAAGTCCTTGGCAGACCGCACATGCAAATATGCGTCAACCAGCTTATCTCCAATCACGCTCAAAACTGCCCCGAGGAACACAACAGTGGCCTCCTTGAACGCCTTCTCCTGTTCAGGAGCGATCGTTCCTGTGGGAGTCACACCGGCGACCCAGAACACGTTCATGGCCGTGAGCCATAAGGTGGTTTTAGTCTGCCAACGCTTAAAGTACGTCCCCGTAAACGGGGACGGTTTCAGTGCAGCAGCAAAACCAGGATTCGAAAAACTCCTACACAATTTAGGTTTTTGGATTGATAAGTAAATAGGCAGTTTTTTGATTAAATTAATCCATGAATAAATCATGAGCATGACATGGACAGCATTGGTAACACACTGATTACGATCTAATAGAGCATGTACTACGCACATAGTAGAAACATCTACGCATATCGCTAGTACTGCTACAACAGAAAGAAACACGAGAGGGATAAGCGATGTATACCCTCCAATCGGCCACGCGGCGGCGGTGGCGGTGGCAGCAACTCAGATCGTAGCCCTACCTGTCAAAGACTCTCCGTTCCCGCGGCACATCGTGACGAGGCGAAGCGAGGCGAGCGGAGGAGGAGGAGTGCGCGAGGGCTTCTCAAGCTCCAATAGCATGAGGGAGAGAATCCCTTATAAACCATTCCAACTCTCCTTCCACTAGCGGTATGGGACTAAACTTCCCACCACCTTGTCATGCCACCTACATGGGCCCTTAGAGATTAAATCTGAAATTGTCATATGGGCTCTAGGCCCATCTCATATTTCAACAGTTGCGTTATCGTCAGAGCCCGTAGGGTTGGCGCCGGTAAAAGCGCGTCCGGACCGGCCTGCATACTAATACAAGACCGAGGCGATCCGGACATCTGCGGACGATTTGAGGGTCGACGTTGGAGATGCCCTCAACGAGAAAGTAACCAAAAGCATCGCATATGGAAGAACTCCAGTGAGCAGTGGGCATTAGATAGGGCAGGGAAACCAGCAGCAACTTCAGTTTGCCGTAATCCTATTCACCTCTGCTCGCCAGCCATGCACCATTTTAAACACTTCATTTGCTATCATTTCTAACATTCTTATCCCCCACCTCACAGATTCTTGATTTTCCTGTTTTTCCTGCAAAATCATGCAAATCATTAAGCCACCCAACAATCATATTGACAGGAACACAAGGATCAGTTATCCTTTCGTTATCCAACACATCACTATTTTCCCGTCTCCAAATAATGCAGAAAACAACTAAAATCCCAACCATCATCAAGATGTTTTTTAGCTTTACCAAATTTCTGTATCCATGCATTAAACGTGTCATGTTTGTCATCTGGCACATCAATCAAATTAAGCACATTTCGAAATATTCCGTAACATTCTGGAGATAGTGCATTGCATGAACAGGTGATTACTTCCTTCTTCCCTGCCCCAAAATGGACGATGTTTTTTTTACCAATTCATCTCCTTTCTGCCAAATTATACTTTGTTAATACTATGCTATAATTGTCTAAAATTGCAAGCAGATTTGCGAATATCCAATTCTGAGCCCGAGCTCATCTGCACCCGGTCAAAAAACAATTCATAGAAAATTCAAAACAATTTTAAAAAATCCAATTTTTTTATGGAAGGTAGATAATTTGGTGCACTCTAAATTTCAGACCATTTGGACATCTGAGTAACTCTCAACAAAAAAGACAAATTGGGTCACAACAGTATATGCACAATACACTTTTTAACCGACCCCAAATTTTTTCAAATGATTTGAAATTTGGAGCAGACAACACATACCAAATTATCTACCATGACAAAAATAATTGGAGCTTTTTTTGAATTTTTTTAGTATTTATTTTGAATTTTTTATTGCACTCCCAGATTTGTTGACTCTCAACGAGACACGGAGGAAGGAGCATATATACACGTGACGAACTCAAAGTAACACATAAGAAAGTTATTGGTCTAAGCCTACTATACTAATTACTCTAGCTAACCGGCGATGATCTAGACAGCTCTGACGAAAGCCAGCATGTATAATTCTGAAAGACGATCCATTTTGGAACGGAGCTAGCAAGCATCTTTGCTAGCTGCTCCAATGGCATCCACCACCTACCATTTTGGGAGCAGCTACTTGCTCTCGGTTGCTCCTACATAAACTACGCTTGGTTGGCACAGGCCATGGCAACCACCGGGAACCATCGCCACCTCCCTCTTCTCCTCCTCGTCAAGCTCAGCTCAGGCGACGTCGCAAGCACGTTGGCATGCCGCTGAACCCGCCTCCGGGTCCATGGCAGCTGCCGGTGATCGGCAGCCTGCACCACCTCGTCGGCGCGCTCCCGCACCATGCCATGCGCGACCTCGCCCTCCGGCACGGCCCGCTCATGCTGCTCCGCATGGGCGAGCTCCCCGTCGTCGTGGCCTCGTCGGCGGCCGCGGCGAAGGAGGTGATGAAGACCCACGACGCCGCCTTCGCCACACGACCGCGAACGGACACCACCGCCAGCCTCACTGCCGACGGCCTCGGCATCGCCCTCGCGCCGCACGGCGAGCACTGGCGCGCCGTCCGCAAGCTCTGCGCCACGGAGCTGCTCGGCGCGCCACGCGTACGGACGTTCCGGGGGACTCGCGAGGCTGAGGCCGCCGCCCTCGTCGCGTCCGTGGCCGCGGAGGCGGCGTCCGGAGCCGCTGTGAACGTCAGCTCCCTCGTCGCCACGTACGTCGCCGACGCCGCGGTGCGCGCCGTGGTCGGAGACCGGATCGCGGACCGCGACGCCTTCCTGGCGTGCCTGGACGAAGCTGTCAGGGTGGCCGCCGGGTTCAGCCTTGCCGACCTGTTCCCGTCGTCGCGCCTCGCGCGTGCGCTCAGTGGGACGGCGCGCCGGGTTGAGACGGTGTTCGGAGAGATGTCCCGGCTCATGGACGCCGTCATCAAGGAGAAACGCGCGAGGAAGGCGGCGGGCGTCGGCCGCGAGGAAGAAGAGGACATCCTTGACGTGCTTCTGGACGGCGGCGGCGGTGCGCCTCTGGACATCCCGACTATTCGTGCCGTGATAAGGGACCTCATCGGGGCCGGTAGCGAGACCTCCGCGTCGACGCTGCAGTGGGCCATGGCGGAGCTGATGCGGAACCCGACGGCGCTCAGGAGGGCGCAGGCGGAGGTGCGCGGCGCGCTCGCCGGGCAGAGCCGTGTCGGGGAGGACTCCATGCATGAGCTGCCGTACTTGCGGAGGGTGATCAAGGAGACGCTTCGGCTGCACGCGGTGGCGCCGCTGCTCCTCCCGCGGGAGTGCCGCGAGCCCAGCCGTGTCCTCGGTTACGACGTGCCGCAGGGCGCCATGGTGCTGGTCAACGTGTGGGCCATCGGCCGGGACGAGGCGAGCTGGGGCCCGGACGCCGAGGAGTTCCGGCCGGAGAGGTTCGAGGAGGGGGCCGCGGCGGCGGTGGACTTCCGGGGTGCGGACTTCGAGCTGGTGCCGTTCGGCGCGGGGCGGAGGATTTGCCCCGGGATTACGTTCGGGCTCGCCCTCATGGAGCTCGCGCTGGCAAGCCTCCTCTTCCATTTCGACTGGGAGCTCCCCGGGGGCACGGAGGAGCTGGACATGGCGGAGGCGTTCGGGATCACGGCGAGGAGGAAGAGCGACCTGTGGCTGCATGCCACCGTCGTCGTGCCACCTAAATAAGGGCCAGTTCTTTTGAGCTATCCGGTGAAAATAAGCTCTAAATAAGTTTATGTAAAAATAAGATCTCAATAATAACCTATCCCATTCTTTTCAGGGCATATTTTTTATCTTATCTGTGGTATGGTCAATGAAAAATCTGTAATACCCTTGTACAATATTGTTGTTCTGATTAAATGATCTCGTGTTATTTTTTAGCATTTTGCTGCCCGTAAGAACATAAATTCGACCTCAAAACACCACAATATGTTATACTCAAACATAAGGAAGATAATTGTCTGGCATACGAATATCATACATGCATCACCGTCTCACGTACGAGTACTTGAGAAGAACACATGAATACTAGAAAAGATCTTCAAATTATTACATGGTTCTCCCATCAATATTTCTTCTAATTGTAATACAATGGTAGCATACACACAAGCCATCAATATTTCTTCTATGCAAATAAAATGGTAGCAATCAGAGGGCAACAATCCTGTACTAGGCACATTCAGCACATCTATATCAAAATTAGTTCTACCATATATAAGCAACACCTCATAGCAAATCAGTATGAAAACGTTATACATTAGCAGCCGCTCATAGCAAATCTAGATGAATTTTTTTGAAAAAACAAACAGAGGAGCTGCTCATGGTCACGGCCACGGACTCGGATGGGGACGGGGGGTTCTTCGCCAGAGGGGGACGTCGGCCGGAGTGGGGCGCCGTCCACCGGAGTGGTGCCCTGGCCGTCCGCCGGAGTGGTGCTGCTGCTGCACACCGAGCGAGGTACTGGCCGCGCCTGAGGAAGGAGGGAGGGGTCACGCCCGAGGAAGGAGAGGAGCATCGGCGGGAGATGGAGGCCTGCCCGCCGTCCATGTCGCCGGAGACGGCCTCGTCGAGGAGCTGGGGACCGGCGACGGCGGCGGCTAGCTGTAGCTGGAGGAACCCTAGCCTGCGGGAGCGAGAGGGACAAGGGATTGAGTGTGATAGGGAAGGGGATCCAGGGAGGGTCAGTTCGGACCCGAGCCTGGGCAGTGGCAACTTTGGTGTAAATAAGAGGAAACAACATGAACACTTTGCTATACCCCTTCGTTTTAAGTCAGAAGCTGCGGGAAGCCACCCTCCCCCAGCTTTTTTCCATTGTCAAGGAGAGGGGGTGGAAATAAGCTAAGCTCACTGTCGGTGTTAAAACTGGCAGACCTCGGGGTAGGGGTCCCGAGCTGTGGATCTGGGAACAAGGGACGACGAACACAGTGTTTACCCAGGTTCGGGCCCTCTCGAAGAGGTAATACTCTACGTCCTGCTTGATTATATTGAATGTGTAGTATGGTTCACAGAGTAGATCTACCTCGAGATCAGCATGAGCTAAACCCTAAGGCGATGAGGTGATGAATATAGCTCTAGTCCTAAAGACTACAACCCCCGGTTTATTTTGAAGGAAATATGCCCTAGAGGCAATAGTAAAGTTATTATTTATTTCCTTATTTCATGATAAATGTTTATTATTCATGCTAGAATTGTATTAACCGGAAACATAATACATGTGTGAGTACATAGACAAACAGAGTGTCACTAGTATGCCTCTACTTGACTAGCTCGTTGATCAAAGATGGTTATGTTTCCTAGCCATAGACATGAGTTGTCATTTGATTAACGGGGTCACATCATTAGGAGAATGATGTGATTGACTTGACCCATTCCGTTAGCTTAGCACTCGATCGTTTAGTATGTTGCTATTGCTTTCTTCATGACTTATACATGTTCCTATGACTATGAGATTATGCAACTCCCGTTTACCGGAGGAACACTTTGTGTGCTACCAAACGTCACAACGTAACTGGGTGATTATAAAGGTGCTCTACAGGTGTCTCCGAAGGTACTTGTTCGGTTGGCGTATTTAGAGATTAGGATTTGTCACTCCGATTGTCGGAGAGGTATCTCTGGGCCCGCTCAGTAATGCACATCACTATAAGCCTTGCAAGCATTGTAAGTAATGAGTTAGTTGTGGGATGATGTATTACAGAACGAGTAAAGAGACTTGCCGGTAATGAGATTGAACTAGGTATTGAGAAACCGACGATCGAATCTCGGGCAAGTAACATACCGATGACAAAGGGAACAACGTATGTTGTTATGCGGTCTGACCGATAAAGATCTTCGTAGAATATGTAGGAGCCAATATGGGCATCCAGGTCCCGCTATTGGTTATTGACCAGAGAGGTGTCTCAGTCATGTCTACATAGTTCTCGAGCCCGTAGGGTCCGCACGCTTAACGTTCGTTGACGATATAGTACTATGAGTTATGTATGTTGGTGACCGAATGTTGTTCGGAGTTTTGGATGAGATCACGGATATGACGAGGAACTCCGAAATGGTCCGGAAGTAAACATTGATATGTGGATAGTAGTGTTTGATCTCCGGAAAGGCTCCGGAATCCATCGGAAGGGGTTCGGCATGTTTCCCGAAATGTTTGGGCACAAGAACACTTTATCTGGGCCAAAGGGGAAAGCCCACGAGGTTTTTGAAAAGCGCAAAAGGAAGTTTTGCGGAGTCCAGGGGCCAGACGCTAGGGTCCCTGGCGTCTGGGTCCAGACGCCGGGAACCCTGGCGTCTGGCCCTGGAGTCCGAGAAGGACTCTTGCCTTTTGGGTGAAACCGACTTTGTGGAGGCTTTTACTCCAAGTTTCGACCCCAAGGCTCAACATATAAATAGAGGGGTAGGGCTAGCACCCAAGACACATCAAGAAACACCAAGCCGTGTGCCGGCAACCCCGTCCCCTCTAGTTTATCCTCCGTCATAGTTTTCGTAGTGCTTAGGCGAAGCCCTGCGGAGATTGTTCTTCACCAACACCGTCACCACGCCGTCGTGCTGCCGGAACTCATCTACTGGTTCGCCCCTCTTGCTGGATTGAGAAGGCGGGGACGTCATCGAGCTGAACGTGTGCAGAACTCGGAGGTGCCGTGCTTTCGGTACTTGGATCGGTCGGATCGTGAAGACGTACGACTACATCAACCGCGTTGATATAACGCTTCCGCTTACGGTCTACGAGGGTACGTAGTCAACACTCTCCCCTCTCGTTGCTATGCATCACCATGATCTTGCGTGTGCGTAGGAAATTTTTTGAAATTACTACGTTCCCCAACAGTGGCATCCGAGCCTGGTTTTATGCGTAGATGTCATATGCACGAGTAGAACACAAGTGAGTTGTGGGCGATATAAGTCATACTGCTTACCAGCATGTCATACTTTGGTTCGGCGGTATTGTTGGATGAAGCGGCCTGGACCGACATTACGCGTACGCTTACGCGAGACTGGTTCTACCGACGTGCTTTGCACACAGGTGGCTGGCGGGTGTCAGTTTCTCCAACTTTAGTTGAACCGAGTGTGGCTACGCCCGGTCCTTGCGAAGATTAAAACAGCACCAACTTGACAAACTATCGTTGTGGTTTTGATGCGTAGGTAAGAACGGTTCTTGCTAAGCCCAGTAGCAGCCACGTAAAACTTGCAACAACAAAGTAGAGGACGTCTAACTTATTTTTGCAGGGCATGTTGTGATGTGATATGGTCAAGACATGATGCTAAATTTTATTGTATGAGATGATCATGTTTTGTAACCGAGTTATCGGCAACTGGCAGGAGCCATATGGTTGTCGCTTTATTGTATGCAATGCAATCGCCCTGTAATGCTTTACTTTATCACTAAGCGGTAGCGATAGTCGTAGAAGCATGAGATTGGCGAGACGGCAACGATGCTATGATGGAGATCAAGGTGTCGCGCCGGTGACGATGGTGATCATGACGGTGCTTCGGAGATGGAGATCACAAGCACAAGATGATGATGGCCATATCATATCACTTATATTGATATAGATCTTATCTTGCTTTGATTGACGGTAGCATTATAAGATGATCCCTCACTAAATTATCAAAGTATAAGTGTTCTCCCTGAGTATGCATCGTTGCGAAAGTTCTTCGTGCTGAGACACCACGTGATGATCGGGTGTGATAGGCTCTACGTTCAAATACAACGGGTGTAAAACAGTTGCACACGCGGAATACTCAGGTTAAGCTTGACGAGCCTAGCATATAACAGATATGGCCTCAGAACACGGAGACCGAAAGGTCGAGCGTGAATCATATAGTAGATATGATCAACATAGTGATGTTCACCGTTGAAACTACTCCATCTCACGTGATGATCGGACATGGTTTAGTTGATATGGATCACGTGATCACTTAGAGGATTAGAGGGATGTCTATCTAAGTGGAAGTTCTTAAGTAATATGATTAATTGAACTTTAATTTATCATGAACTTAGTCCTGGTAGTATTAGTATATCTATGTTCTAGATCAATAGCTCGCGTTTAGCTCCCCTATTTTATTTTTGATATGTTCCTAGAGAAAAATTATGTTGAAAGATGTTAGTAGGAATGATACGGATTGGATCCGTGATCTGAGGATTATCCTCATTGCTGCACAGAAGAATTATGTCCTTGATGCACCGCTAGGTGACAGACCTATTGCAGGAGCAGATGCAGATGTTATGAACGTTTGGCTAGCTCAATATGATGACTACTTGATAGTTTAGTGCACCATGCTTAACGGCTTAGAACCGGGACTTCAAAGACGTTTTGAACGTCATGGACCATATGAGATGTTCCAGGAGTTGAAGTTAATATTTCAAGCAAATACCCGAGTTGGGAGATATGAAGTCTCCAACAAGTTCTATAGCTAAAAGATGGAGGAGAATAGATCAAGCAGTGAGCATGTGCTCAGATTGTCTGGGTACTACAATCGCTTGAATCAAGTGGGAGTTAATCTTCCAGATAAAATAGTGATTGACAGAATTCTCTAGTCACCATCACCAAGTTAGTAGAACTTCGTGATGAACTATAGTATGCAAGGGATGACGAAAGTAATTCCCGAGCTCTTCGTGATGCTGAAATCGACGAAGGTAGAAATCAAGAAAAACATCAAGTGTTGATGGTTGACGAGACCACTAGTTTCAAGAAAAGGGCAAAGGGAAGAAGGGGAACTTCAAGAAGAACGGCAAGCAAGTTGCTGCTCAAGGGAAGAAGCCCAAGTCTGGTCCTAAGCCTGAGACTAAGTGCTTCAACTGCAAAGGGACTGGTCACTGGAAGCGGAACTACCCCAAGTATTTGGTGGATAAGAAGGATGGCAAAGTGAACAAAGTTATATTGGATATACATGTTATTGATGTGTACTTTACTAGTGTTTATAGCAACCCTCGGCATTTGATACTGGTTTAGTTGCTAAGAGTAGTAACTCGAAACGGGAGTTGCAGAATAAACAGAGACTAGTAAAAGGCGAGGTGACGATGTGTGTTGGAAGTAGTTCCAAGATTGATATGATCATCATCGCACACTCCCTATACTTTCGGGATTAGTGTTGAAACTAATAAGTGTTATTTGGTGTTTGCGTTGAGCATGAATATGATTTGATCATGTTTGTTGCAATACGGTTATTTATTTAAATTAGAGAATAAATGTTGTTCTGTTTACATGAATAAAACCTTCTATGGTCATACACCCAATAAAATGGTTTGTTGGATCTCGATCGTAGTGATACACATATTCATAATAATGAAGCCAAAAGATGCAAAGTTAATAATGATAGTGCAACTTATTTGTGGCACTGCCGTTTAGGTCATATTGGTGTAAAGCGCATGAAGAAACTCCATGCTGGTGGGATTTTGGAATCACTTGATTATGAATCACTTGATGCTTGCGAACCGTGCCTCATGGACAAGATGACTAAAACGCCGTTCTCCGGAACTATGGAGAGAGCAACAGATTTGTTGGAAATCATACATACAGATGTATGTGGTCCGATGAATGTTGAGGCTCGTGGAGGATATCGATATTTTCTCACCTTCACAGATGATTTAAGCAGATATGGGTATATCTACTTAATGAAACACAAGTCTGAAACATTTGAAACATTCAAAGAATTTCAGAGTGAAGTGGAGAATCATCGTAACAAGAAAATAAAAGTTTCTACGATATGATCGCAGAGGTAAAATATTTGAGTTACGAGTTTGGCCTTCAATTAAAACAATGTGGAATAGTTTCACAAACTCATGCCACCTGGAACACCATAGCATAATGGTGTGTCCGAACGTCATAACCGTACTTTATTGAATATAGTACAATCTATGATGTCTCTTACCGATTTGCCACTATCGTTTTGGGGTTATGCATTAGAGACAGCTGCATTCACGTTAAACGGCACCATCTAAATCCGTTGAGACGACACCATATGAACTGTGGTTTGGCAACAAACCAAAGTTGTCGTTTCTTAAAGTTTGGGGTTGTGATGCTTATATGAAAAAGTTTCATCCTGATAAACTCAAACCCAAATCGGAGAAATATGTCTTCATAGGATACCCAAAGGAGACTGTTGGGTACACCTTCTATCACAGATCCGAAGGCAAGACATTCGTTGCTAAGAATGGATCCTTTCTAGAGAAGGAGTTTATGTCGAAAGAAGTGAGTGGGAGGAAAGTAGAACTTGATGAGGTAACTGTACCTGCTCCCTTATTGGAAAGTAGTTCATCATAGAAATCTGTTCCTGTGACTCCTACACCAATTAGTGAGGAAGCTAATGATGATGATCATGTAACTTCAGATCAAGTTACTACCGAACCTCGTAGGTCAACCAGAATGAAATCCGCACTAGAGTGGTACGGTAATCTAGTTCTGGAGGTCATGTTACTTGACCATGACGAACCTACGAACTATGAGGAAGCGATGATGAGCCCAGATTCCGCAAAATGGCTTGAGGCCATGAAATCTGAGATGGGATCCATGTATGAGAACAAAGTGTGGACTTTGGTTGACTTGCCCGGTGATCGGCAAGCCATAGAAAATAAATGGATCTTCAAGAGGAAGACGGACACTGATAGTAGTGTTACTATCTACAAAGCTAGAATTGTCGCAAAAAGGTTTTCGACAAGTTCAAGGTGTTGACTACGATGAGAGTTTCTCACTCGTATCTATGCTTAAGTCTGTCCGAATCATGTTAGCAATTGCCGCATTTTATGAAATCTGGCAAATGGATAAACAAAACTGCATTCCTTAATGGATTTATTAAAGAAGAGTTGTATATGATGCAACCAGAAGGTTTTGTCAATCCTAAAGGTGCTAACAAAATATGCAAGCTCCAGCGATCCATCTATGGACTGGTACAAGCATCTCGGAGTTGGAATATACGCTTTGATAAGTTGATCAAAGCATATAGTTTTAAACAGACTTGCAGTGAAGCCTGTATTTACAAGAAAGTGAGTGGGAGAACTACAACATTTCTGATAAGTATATGTGAATAACATATTGTTGATCGGAAATCATGTAAGATTATTCTGCAAAGCATAAAGGAGTATTTGAAAGGAGTTTTTCAAAAAGGGACCTCGGTGAAGCTGCTTACATATTGAGCATCAAGATCTATAGAGATAGATCAAGACGCTTAATAAGTTTTTCAATGAGTACATACCTTGACAAGATTTTGAAGTAGTTCAAAATGGAACAGTCAAAGAAAGAGTTTCTTGCCTGTGTTACAAGGTGTGAAATTGAGTAAGACGCAAAGCTTGACCACGGCAGAAGATAGAAAGAGAATGAAAGTCATTCCCTATGCCTCGGCCATAGGTTCTATAAAGTATGCCATGCTGTGTACCAGATCTAGTGTATACCCTACACTGATTTTGGCAAGGGGGTACAATAGTGATCTAGGAGTAGATCACTGGACAGCGGTCAAAATTATCCTTAGTGGAATAAGGATATGTTTCTCGATTATGGAAGTGACAAAAGGTTCATCGTAAAGGGTTACGTCGATGCAAGTTTTGACCCTAATCTAGATGACTCTAAGTCTCGGTCTAGATACATATTGAAAGTGGGAGCAATTATCTAGAGTAGCTCCGTGCGGAGCACTGTAGACATAGAAAATTTGCAAAATACTTACGGATCTGAATGTGACAGACCCGTTGACTAAAATTATCTCACAAGCAAAACATGATCACACCTTAGTACTCTTTGGGTGTTAATCACATAGCGATGTGAACTAGATTATTGACTCTAGTAAACCCTTTGGGTGTTGGTCACATGACGATGTGAACTATGGGTGTTAATCACATGGTGATGTGAACTATTGGTATTAAATCACATGGTGATGTGAACTAGATTATTGACTCTAGTGCAAGTGGGAGACTGAAGGAAATATGCCCTAGAGGCAATAATAAAGTTATTATTTATTTCCTTATTTCATGATAAATATTTATTATTCATGCTAGAATTGTATTAACCGGAAACATAATTCATGTGTGAGTACATAGACAAACAGAGTGTCACTAGTATGCCTCTACTTGACTAGCTCGTTGATCAAAGATGGTTATGTTTCCTAGCCATAGACATGAGTTGTCATTTGATTAACGGGGTCACATCATTAGGAGAATGATGTGATTGACTTGACCCATTCCGTTAGCTTAGCACTCGATCGTTTAGTATGTTGCTATTGCTTTCTTCATGACTTATACATGTTCCTATGACTATGAGATTATGCAACTCCCGTTTACCGGAGGAACACTTTGTGTGCTACCAAACGTCACAACGTAACTGGGTGATTATAAAGGTGCTCTACAGGTGTCTCCGAAGGTACTTGTTGGGTTGGCGTATTTCGAGATTAGGATTTGTCACTCCGATTGTCGGAGAGGTATCTCTGGGCCCACTCAGTAATGCACATCACTATAAGCCTTGCAAGCATTGTAACTAATGAGTTAGTTGTGGGATGATGTATTACAGAACGAGTAAAGAGACTTGCCGGTAACGAGATTGAACTAGGTATTGAGATACCGACGATCGAATCTCGGGCAAGTAACATACCGATGACAAAGGGAACAACGTATGTTGTTATGCGGTCTGACCGATAAAGATCTTCGTAGAATATGTAGGATCCAATATGGGCATCTAGGTCCCGCTATTGGTTATTGACCAGAGAGGTGTCTCGGTCATGTCTACATAGTTCTCGAACCCGTAGGGTCCGCACGCTTAACGTTCGTTGACGATATTGTACTATGAGTTATGTATGTTGGTGACCAAATGTTGTTCGGAGTTTTGGATGAGATCACGGATATGACGAGGAACTCCGGAATGGTCCGGAAGTAAAGATTGATATGTGGATAGTAGTGTTTGATCTCCGGAAAGGTTCCGGAGTCCATCGGAAGGGGTTTCGGATGTTTCCCGAAATGTTTGGGCACAAGAACACTTTATCTGGGCCAAAGGGGAACGCCCATGAGGTTTTTGGAAAGCGCAAAAGAAAGTTTTGCGGAGTCCAAGGGCCAGACGCCAGGGTCCAGACGCCGGGAACCCTGGCGTGTGGCCCTGGAGTCCGAGAAGGACTCTTGCCTTTCGGGTGAAACCGACTTTGTGGAGGCTTTTACTCCAAACTTGGACTAGCAAAATACTAACAGGGCGTGTATCAATCAATAGTAGATGCATCAGTTACCTCACGCATTTTCTGCTTTTCGTCAGGAGTATTGCAGCCTGCGGCAGATTTATCGAACAATTCAAGTATCCTGAAGGCTCGACTCTTGGCATCAATCAAATCTGAAGCGGCCGACATCCTTGTGGTGGACCTGTGCCCTCAGGCTCCGCCGTTGCGACGGCGTTTGCTACAGCGTCGGCGTGGAGCTTGGGAGGTAGTACAGGAGCGGATGCAGATTATGGTCTGCATCGACGACATCTGGAAGACAGAACGTGTGTTGGGTTCGTGGTTCATGGATGACAGGTATGGTTTCCTCCTTCGGCATCTTAGTCGTGGTGGGGTGGCAGATCTGTAGTTCGATGGCATGTCTGGGGTGTTGCCCCGGTCTGATTCGTACAACGGCAATGGCTTCACTTTTGGTGAGCCACCTTGGAGGTCCGCAAAGCTGCATATCAGCGATGGAGCCGCGTCGAGCTCGGGTAAGGAGGTGATCCGTCATTCTTTTCTTCGGTGGATGCCATGGTGGTGCCGGAGGCAGGTGACAGGCAATGATGTGAAGCTCAGAAATGTTTTGCTATCTTTTCAGTTTTGTCATGTCGGTCCTTACGTGACTTGTATTTTGATATTTATAATATGAATGAAACACGTATTATCATGAAAAAAAAGAAGGTGAGGATGTATGCGTGTGGCGATGCCGAATTCAGGCGTAAAAGCGCCACAGCCGGGCTACGTTCCACGAGTTCGGTTCGAGGCAATCATCGGACGGGCGACGAAGGCGATATGCTCCTCCTATAAGTACTTCATCAATGATGTACGGGCCCTTCCATTTGAGCGAGAGTTTATGCTTCTGCTTTTCAAGGAGCCGGAGGACAAGGTCGCCCACAACGACGGGAAGCTCGCCCATGCGGAGCAGCATGAGCGGGCCGTGCCGGAGGGCGAGGTCGCGCATGGCGCGGTGCGGGAGCGCGCCCACGAGGTGGTGCATGCTATCGATCACCGGCAGCTGCTACGGCCCCGGAGGCGGGTTCAGCGTCACGCCACCATACTGCTTGCTGCGTCGCCTGAGCTTGACGACGAGGAGAACAGTGAGAAGCAGGATGGCACCGGCCAAAAGCAGGCCATGGTTCTCGTGGTTCCCCGCCTTGGCTATGGCTTGGGACCAATCGGTCTGGGTTTATGTAGGAGCTATAGTAGCTGTTGCTCTCAAGATGGTGAGGTGATGCACTACCGGAACAGGGGGCTACCCCGACGGCCAAAACAATGCCGACGGCCCCCGTTGGCTTCTTCGGAGCTATGGCGACAGCCTGGCCCTGGCCGTCGGCGTACTTTGGCCGTCGGGCTACGCGGAGCTAAGCCGACGGCAACCGTCGGCATAGAACGGCCGTCGGCCTAGATGCAAGTACGCCGACAGTTGCCGTTGGCTTACAACGGCCATCGGCATACTCGTGGGCCCGGCGACCCCGCTGGTGACGGGCGGCTAACGTCGTCAGAGCTATGCCGACGGCCAAGACGGGGGGCCGTCGGCATAGGTCCGGCTGCCACGTCACCGATCCGGGCCGCACCGTCCAAAACCTATGCCGACGGCTGCCATCGGTATATCTGCCACGTCAGCGATCCGCGGCACGCCGCCCGCCGCCTAAACCCTGGCCGTCTCTATGCCGACGGCAAAGCCGTCGGCATAGTTAGATATTATTTTTCTTATATATTTTTTTATGCTTTTTTATGTATTATTATATCAACTAACATGTAGCATGTTAAATATAAACATACATATGAATATATATGTAGTTTGTATTTTTTTCATATATTATGAATATATATATATAGTTTGTATTTTTTTGAGCACGTTAATAATGTGCGGTCATGTTCTTTTGAATGTAGATCCTTATATTTTATTAAAATCAAAAACAGCTATGCCGACAGAAGTTTTGTGGCGGTTGCAAACGCCCGACATGTCCGAAGAGGCGGCACGCGTCTCCGGTGCGTGGCCCCCCTCACGGACGGCGCCGCCGCCGGCACCTGGAGGGGGAAACGGACGCGTCGGGTCTACACGGAGTGGATTTAGTTGTGGGTTTGGCCCGGATGTTGCTCCCGGGTGTCCCTATGGGCGGACCTGACACAACCGGGTGGAGAGGTCCACTGGTCAAAGCCCGTCCGTGGGAAGTCAAAGGGCTAGATCACATGGTCAACCGCTCCTGGGTTAGTCGGGACGGGGGCCCTGGGGGGTAGCAATGCCACCGTAGGGTCGTACCCGGCCCTCATACATGCGGGGTGGTGTTGTGGCATGTCCGAGGAGGCGACACGCGTCTCCGGTGCGTGGCCCCCCTCACGGACGGCGCCGCCGCCGGCACCGGGAGGGGGGAAACGGACGCGTCGGGTCTACACGGAGTGGATGTAGCTGTGGGTTTGGCCCAGATGTTGCTGCCGGGTGTCCCTATGGGCGGACCTGACACAACCGGGTGGAGAGGTCCACTGGTCAAAGCCCGTCCGTGGGAAGTCAAAGGGCTAGATCTCGTGGTCAACCGCTCCTGGGTTAGTCGGGACGGGGGCCCTGGGGGGTAGCAATGCCACCGGAGCGTCGTACCCGGCCCTCATACATGCGGGGCGTGTCCGAAGAGGTGGCACGCGTCTCCGGGGTGTGCCCCCCTCACGGACGGCGCCGCCGCCGGCACCTGGAGGGGGGAAACGGTAGTAGACGGATCAGGCACTCGCATAGTTACCGGAGCAGGCACTCGGTAACGGTACCCCTCAGTCAGTTGCTCTCCTATGTATCACCTTTCGCGAGACCATAGAAAATATTTATATCATAAAGAAATGTTGCCCCCTCAATTAATTTCGAAATATTTTAACACAATGTACATTTTTTGTTAGTACAATTTAGCAAATATTTATATCATAAAGAAATATTGCTGACCATAGAAAAAATTCGGTTCAGAAAAAAATATACGTGATATTTTAGAAAATTGTTGTACAATATAAAAAAAGGATCATGTAATTAAAAATAATGTTTCAAACCATTAAAGAAAATGTATGGTACATTTTAAATAATGTTCATGCATGTCAAAAGTATGTATACCATGTATCATTTTTAATATAATTATATACCATGTATCATTCAAAAAAAATTCAAGAATGTGTATTTGAAAATATTTAATATGTACGTACAAATATTTTATATGTATACGAAACTTTTCAATGCGTATGAAAATAATATACACTAAAAATATATTTGAAGACAGTTAATAATATATGCCACGTGTGTAATTAACATGTATACGGCCAGTTTGTAATTAAAATGTATAAAAAAAAAATATACCTATGCCTACGGCTTAGCCGTCGGCATATATGCCACCTGGCATGATTTATATATGCCGACGGCTCGCCTTATCCACTCGCGGCCACCCCTCCTCCACTCGTTCTCTGCCACACCCGCAGCCTCATCCACTCGCTCGCCGCCTCGACCCCGCACCGTCCGCCGACCGCCGCCCGCCGGCGCCGCCCGCGCCCCTCCCCTTACCTCGCCCCTCCCCGCCTCCACCCTGAACCTCTCCGCCCCCTCCTCGCGGCGCCGCCGTCCACCCGACCCCGCCCCGGCCGGCTTCCCAACCCCACCCCGACCCCACAACGCCGCTGTCCACCCACCCCGCGCCGACCCCGTCTCGCGCCGCCGCCGGCCGCAGGGCTCCCCGCCCCTGGCCCGGCCTCCCGGAGCCCGCAGGCCGCCCCGCCCCTGGCTCGGCCTCCCGGAGCCCGCAGGCAGCCCCGACGAGCACGCGTGGGCGCGGCTTCGGCCGGCCCTGCTCGTCCATCGTCGTTCGCTCCCGCCCAAGTGAGCACCTCCCTCCACAGCCGGACGCCGCCGGACGCCCCTCTGCCCGGTGAGCTAGGCTCTTTTTTTTCATTTTTCCTACTGTGACATTCATAGTTTTATGTTAATTTGCTGCAAATAACTACTATGTATGGACCAATATGATATATAATGGATTATGACAATATATGCATGTGGGATTAATGGATTATGACAATATGACATATAATGTTCATAAGCCGGATCTTCTTTTGTGCTGCCATGCACAAGCATATGGGATTAATTAACAAAAAAAAAGTTTATATTTGTGAGTCTCGTGTGAGTCTCAAGAATGGTGTATTCAGCCCCTAAGTCTATTCACATATGCATGCAAAACAATTTTTTTTTAAGGACAAAATTTGACACTTGACGAAATATGAATTTTTTTTTCATAGTTTAAAGTGTCAATGCTTAACCTATTTTTTTGCACTCGGTAGAATTAACAGGATTTGTGGTGTTCCATCTTCGTGGAGTGACCGTCGACGTTGGAGGTGTTGGTCCACGATCGTCCCTCTCCTTTGATCTACTACATCGGAGGGTGAGCAACAATTCCATGACCTCGTCCACTTTTTTTTCCATGTCACTAGATTAAATTTTCACATCAAGTCGCGTAACCTAGGTCTCCCGTCCGAAAGGGTTGCATCGATAAATATGCATTCAATTGCATATTTATCACCGCAGCTCTTTCGGATTGTCCAGCGCTTTCCACGGACAGCCCGAGGATGTGTAGAGTGGGTACGTTGTTCATGCTCTACCCCGTTCCGAGACAGGATTTCGGCGGCGCCTCCCTGTTGTTCTCCGGATGCACATTCTCTCGGCATTTTGCCGAGACGTGTATTTGGAGAACAGCGGGGAGGTGCTGCCGAAATTTTGTCTCGGAATGGGGTAGAGCATGGACAACGTATTCAATCTACACATTCTCGGGTGGGATTAGGACCCATCTTTACCTATTAGAGATGTAGGTGGATTAAATGTCGTTTCTCGTCAACCTTGTAAAAAATAAAATATTGATGTGAGTAATTTAAATGAATCCTTAATTTTGTTGTGTGGCTTCCAATAAAGCAGAGATGGCAGATAATCAGTGGATGTATAGTGGGTTTTTCCGTCGGAATCAAGTAACAACAGAGTGGGTCGAGAAAACTGATGTGTTTTTGAAAGAGATATTCCGTAGTCCAATGAGGATGGTGCCAGAATGCCCGTGTGCCAAATGTAAGAGACGTATCCGCAGAGATAAGAGTGAGATGACTAAGCACCTTCGCACGCATGGATTTATGCCCAACTTTAATATGCCGATAAACTTTGCCCAGCGGGACCGTGGTAGAGAGGAGGTGATACGACAACGCGTCGCTGGTTATGAGGACGATGGGGTTAGAGACATGCTAGATGATGTCTTTGCTGCACAGCCGACACCTCCGTCACATTCAGCGAATGAACCGGAGGAGCCGGAGGAAACCGCAAAGGCCTTCCTGGAAATCTTGGCCTCGTCAAAGAAACCTCTCTATGAGGGTGCCAAGCTGTCTGTGCTGGATGCCATCTCGCAACTGATGGCAGTCAAGGCTGAGTACGGCTGTAGCCGAGGTTGCTTCGAAGCATTTCTGGGAGTATGGGCTAACAGCCTGCCTGAGGGCCATGAACTGCCAAAAAGCATGTATGCTACGAAGAAAATCATGAAGGCGCTCTCCATGGACTATGAGAAAATACATGTTTGTCCAAAGAATTGCCTTTTGTTTAGGCATGAGTATGCGGATGACAACTACTGTAGGAAGTGTGGTTCCTCTCGGTATATTGAGGTGGTCGATAAGCATGGTCAGAAGCAGCAGCTAAAAATCCCTGTGAAGGTTCTTCGGTATCTTGATTTTATAAAAAGACTGCAGCGCCTTTTCATCACCGAGGAGTCTGCCAAAATGATGAAGTGGCACAAGGAAGGGAAAAGGTACAATCCAAAAAAAATTGTACATCCATCAGAAGGTGAAGCATGGAAGTCATTCGATATAGAGTACCCGGAGGAAGCAGCCGAGGCTGGGAATGTCAGAATTGCTATAACAGGTGATGGGTTCAATCCATATGGTATGTCGTCTAATCCATACAGCTGCTGGCCCGTATTTGTTATTCCGCTCAATCTCCCTCCCGGCGTCATAATGCAACGCAAGACCATGTTCCTGTCGCTTATAATTCCGGGGCCTGAATATCCGGGGAAGAATTTGAGTGTGTTTATGCAGCCGTTGGTGGATGATTTGCACCATTCTTGGTACTTCCCGAGGTTGACATACGACCGGCATCTGCAGAAAAATTTCTTGATGAAAGTTTGGCTACAGTATTGCATGCATGACTTTCCCGGCTATGCCCTGTTCTGCGGATGGTGTACAAGTGGAAAGATGCCTTGCCCAGTGTGCATGCAGGCCTTGATTTTCATTTGGCTGAAGAAGGGTGGCAAGTATGTTGCCTTTGACCTGCATCGACAGTTCCTCCCTCCAGACCATCCTGATAGGGAAGACAAGAAGAACTTCACAAAAGGCAAAGTTGTCCATGAAGTAAACGAGATTCCAACGTTTTCTGGTGCGGATGTGCTTGCTCAGCTGAAAGCTCTTAAGCCTGCCGGTGAAGGGAAAGGCAAAGGCAAAGGCAAAGGCAAAGACAAAGGCAAAGACAAAGGCAAAGCCACAGGCGAAGACGAGGGCGAGGGCAAAGGAAAAGGTAAAGGGAAAAAATGTTTTGAAGGATATGGTGAGACGCACAACTGGACTCACATTACCCCCTTCACGCAGCTTCCCTATTTTAAGGACCTCAAACTTCCATACAACATCGACGTGATGCACACCGAAAAGAATGTCGCAGAGTCCCTTTTTCGCACGATCCTCAACATTCCTGATAAGACAAAGGATAATGTTAATGCTAGAGTGGATCAACAGAATATTTGTGATAGACCACGTCTACACATGCAGCCTCCCACAGGCAGTCGAAAATCTTGGTTCAAGCCAGATGCTGACTTCGTACTTAAAAAGGATCATAAGATGGAGGCATTCAAGTGGCTGAAACACGTCGTGAAGTTCACTGATGGTTATGCGTCGAATATAAGTAAGGGGGTCAATCTTTCAACGGGCAGAGTGACCGGGCTCAAGAGTCATGACTATCATGTATGGATTGAGCGGATTATGCCGGTGATGGTTCGGGGCTATGTTCCCGAGCGTGTCTGGCGTGTGCTTGCGGAGTTAAGCCATTTCTTCCGCACGCTTTGTGCTAAAGAAGTATGTCTGAGAAGATAAAGGAAATGCATAAGAAGGCGCCGGAGTTGATATGCAAGCTAGAGAAGATCTTCCCGCCAGGCTTCTTTACTCCGATGACACATCTGATTTTGCACCTCACGAACGAGGTATTGTTGGGGGGCCCTGTGCAGAATCGTTGGCAGTACGGCCCTGAGAGATAGAACAAGCATCTGAGACAGAAATGTGGAAACAAAGCTAAGATTGAAGCTTCCATAGCTGAGGCAGTTATCCTCGAGGAGGTGGCAGACCACAGGACAGCCTACTATCCGGACCATGTTCCCACGTTGCACAATAAGGTGTCTCGATACAATACAGAAGAAACCAAGTATAAACCCAAGTTGCCTCTATTCATCGGGCAAGGTAGCAGGGTTGGATGCTCGACACCTTATCTCATGCCACGAGATGAGTGGGAGGATGTCATGTTCTATATCTTGCACAACATCAAGGAAGTTGAGGATGAGTGGATGAGGTAATACCTTTGCACCATTCTTTTAGTTAATTCGTTACGTTCACTTTGCCTAGTTCTTATACCGCTTTTCTTATTGTAGTCGATTCGTTGAAGAAGAGTGGACGGGAATGCTGCCTCCTACTGAAGCGGAGGCACTTGCTCTTCTCCGAAAGGGTGCTGATGGAAGGAACAATTTCGTTGCGTGGTTCATGGAGAAAGTAATTTTTCACACTTCCCTATTACCTATTTCAATTAAACTCATGCACCCTATAATTTCAATTAAACTTGTAGGGAAATGATCCGAACGAATCAATGGATGAAGAATTGAGATGGGTTTCCATGGGTTTTGACCCTGCCGTCATGACATGCCAAAAGTATGATGTGAATGGGTATCGCTTCCATACAGAGGAGCACCAGAACAGTCGGCCTGATCCCAAAACCATAAATACCGGAGTCTTCACTGAAGGAGATAATAAAGTAGATTACTACGAAAGGGTAGGAAAAATATACGAGCTTACATTCAAACGTGGCCGCGAACACCTAAGTCTCACTGTGTTCAAATGCCGATGGTTCGACCCCAAAAAGGGTCTGAGACATACGCCTTCTGTTGGTTTAGTTGAAGTTAAACCATCAACCGTCTATGCCGGAGCTGATCTCTTTATCGCCGCTACCCAGGCCACACAAGTATATTATCTGCCTTACCCATGCCAGAAAGAGTACCTAAAGGGTTGGGAAGTTGTGTTCAAGGTGTCGCCACATGGTAAGCTACCGGACCCGAACGATGATGATTACTACAACATAAACCCCATGACATACGAGGGAGTGTTCTATCAAGAGGAACATGATGACGTGGTCCGAAACAACGAGGATGATGACTTGGGTTATGTTGCCCTGGACCCAAACGACGAGGACGCACGGATTGATGGTGAGGCAGTTGTGAATCAAAGAGACATAATTATGCTTGAAAAGTTAAATGAAGACGCTGACGATGAGGAAGAGCCTCCACCTCCGTCAGACAACGAAGAAGATATGCGTGATAGTGATGATGAGACCGGTCGACAAATAGATTACAATAGTGATGATTCATATGGGTTCTAGAAAAATGTAAGTTCTTTTAATGATCATTACAATAGTATGCTTAATGTGCTCTTCTGCTATTAATGTTTTTCCTGTATGCTTGTTTATTTGATATCCTTACTAATTGTTTATTCTCTTTTCAATGCAGGTTTGCTAATCATGGGCAAGTCCAGTGGCGCCAGTTTCCTCAGTAAATTCAAAGGACTTACTCGGAGTGGACGAGCCCACAAGGTTCCCTCCCGACTACGCGAGGATGACACCTCACAGGGAGGTGGAGGGGTCGGGGGAGGAGACCCTAGAGGAGGAGGCGGTGGGGGGAGAGCCCCTAGAGGAGGAGGAGGTGGAGGGAGAGGCATTCGGGGCAAAAAACTCCGGGCCGTGTCCGAAATAGGAGGGTCTTCTTCGATGCCCTCCTATATAGAGGCACCTTCTGAGTCTGAGGAGGAGGAGTATGTTCCTGATGGCGAGGAGGAGGAGGGTGAGGAGGAGGAGGGTGAGGAGGAGGAGGCCGAGGAGGAGGAGGCCGAGGAGGAGGGTGAGGAGGAGGGCCAGGAGGGTGGTGGAGGGGAGGTTGATCTCGAGTTGTGGGGTACCTTGCCACCGGGTGCTCCGCAGGGGTGGCTGCGTGGTAATGCCGGACTACCTACACCACCTTCTATCGAGGCGCACAAGTGGCTCATTGAACCCGCGGGGACAGAGTAACTGCCTCTCAATCATATTTTCAACACAAGACAACATTTTCTTATTGTACACATGGCAATCCTTTGATTCTTTTGCAGTAACTGGATCCTTCGCGGAAAGGGCCGTAAACCGAACGGCGTTATCACTGTCCTGTTGAAGGAGTTTTGGCCTGGCCTATTCTGCCCGCGGCCAGACAGGGACCCGCAGCTGCGGGTTTTGGCCACGAGCTGGGCCCACTACGAGGCTCACAGCAACGCGGAGTACGGGATGGCCGCTAAGGCCGTGATCACCAAATTTTGGGTAAGTTCTCTTCTGAATCACTTGTCTTCAGTTTCGTTCATAGTTTATCATTGAATCACTCAACTCATGCCTTGTTTGCTTCTGGTTTATGCATGATTGCAGCAACTCTATAGAGTTCTTGATGAGCACAAGGCCAGAGCCGACGTGGTCTTGCTTGCGGCTGCGAAGAAGAAAGCTCGTCAGTTGCAGTATGAGGTGCGCTGGGTTGCCGTCTCGCAGTACTACCACTCCTACCTGCACCAAAAGATGACCAAAAGTCAAGCGCAGAAGCAACGACTTACCTTGAACAGGGAGCAGTTCATGATGGTAACTATTACTAACTTTTCATTGTTTCAAGTAGTCAACTATATGTTTCGTGCTCACATGTCATTCTTCTAAAATTTGCATAGGTTGTTCCTCGTTGGTGCTACGGAAGGCATGACGGATGGGCGAGTTTGGTGGATAGGTGGCTCGGCGACGATGCAGAGTTTGCTGCCAAGAGCATCAAGGCCCGGGCTAACCGTGGAAAAGACGGGACACACGGCCAAGGAAACAGGAACCACTGGGGCTTCAAGGCCATGAAGGTATATCTATATGCATGATGCATTTTTGTTCTTCTTTACCGTCATGTTCTTATGTATGGCTAACTTCTGTTTGACGTTGCAGGAGGACAAGTTGAAGAGGCCGCTCTCAGACATTGAGTCGTGGAAGCTGGCCCGCGAGCGGAGTGATCGCAAGGAGGGCGAGAGCCAGTACTACGGCAAGACCGAGGAGCACCTGGAGTCTTACACTCAGCAGTTTCAGAAGTTCCATCCAGATGTTTCTGTTGCTGAGGTCGCCCAGTCTCAGATCGATGACACGGCGGTGGTGGCCATCCAGGGGAAGTCACATGGCCGGTATCCGTGTTTCGATGGCTTGATCACTCCTTCGATCTCGTACACACGGCTTCGGGCTACCTACTCGAGCCAGTTAGAGAGTACGGGGCGTTCACAGACTCCCTTAGCCCGCCAGCATGTTGTAAGTACTTCCCCTTTATCTTTTTCTCTCTAGCATTCTCAGTTTATTTTCAGCATTGCTCACTTAGAAACAACCTAAATTATGTAGGCATATAAGGCCTTTGTCGAGCATAGGAATCTCGAGGTGCGAGAGTACTTGCAACGAGTGAAGGCAAACGATGATTACAACCGTCAGATGATGGCGGTTAGTTTTGCCCTCTTAAAACCAAGCTCAATTTTTGCACTTTCATTCCTTCTGACCTTCTAGTTTGCTTGTTTAACTAACATCCAGGCTATGCTGGCGTCTTGGAGTAACCGCACGGATCCACCACAAATGGGACCCCCACCACCACCTGCGGGAGAACCCCCACACGTGCCCACGTTCGATGAATGGGTGGCACTAGGCAGTGATAGTCCGGTTAGTACATTTGCCTAACTACTGACAAACTAGTTCTCATTCATTCAACACTATCATATCATATTTACCGTTAGAATCTTCTCTCAAACATGTAGGGGACCGGTGGCTCGACTCCTGCTCCATCGACCCCAGTCACTCCGATCTTCCAGAGTGATGGTGGTCGCGGTGGCGGTTTTGGCGGTGGCGATTTTGGCGGAGGTGGTCTTGGCGGTGGTGGTTTTGGCGGAGGTGGTCTTGGTGGTGGTGGTTTTGGCGGAGGTGGTCTTGCTTGATCTTTCATGTTCCTACTTTCATGATGTTCCATGTCTTGCACTAGTTTTATGTTCATGAACTTTCGCCGGTGATGAACTTGACTATGTTTAAATGATGATGATGAACTTGAGTATGTTTAGATGATGAACTGTCATATTTCTGCATAATCCCATATTATTCTGCTTTGAAATGCTGTCAAATGGATTGAAAAAGAGAAAACAGGGAAAATAAAAAAAATTGAAAAAAAAACTATGCCTACGGCAAAGCCGTCGGCATATATAAGCCCAGGACTTCCCAGGACGCGCCAGAGACACGTGGCAAGGCTATGCCTACGGGCCGTAGGCATAGCCCGGCCACCAGGAGGCACCAGGGAGTGCCACGTGGCAGAGGTATGCCGACGGCTAGGCCGTCGGCATACCCCCTGCCACGTGGCATTCCGTGGATGGTTAGCTCTTTTGACGGCGCCGTTCGTTGCCGTCAGGCGAAAAATACTGCCGACGGCTAAACTATGCCGACGGCTGACGCCCGGCCGTCGGCATAGACCCCTATGCCGACGGCTATACTACGCCGACGGTCTGACAAGACTACGCTGACGTGATCTACGCCGACGGGACTATGCCGACGGCAGCCGTAGGCATAGATCTATGCCGACGGCAAGGGACCTATGCCGACGGCCCTGGGCTGTAGGCATAGGGCGCGAGTCCGGTAGTGATGGATGCCGTTTGAGCAGCTAGCAGATGCTTGCTATCTCCGTTCCAAAACAGATAGCCGTCTAAATCATCATCGTTCAGTATGCATCATCAGTTCAATCATTGTCTTATTTGTTAGTTTGAGTTTAATTATCACTTGTTGCATTTCTTTGTCTCATCAAGAGTCAACCAGATACATGCTCCTCAATGCTACCGATACGAATTCGAAAAGATGGCACCGCACGTATATATTGTGTCAACATAACTACACAAAGATGTTTCCTGTATTTATGATTTCTTCAACAATCACAGCTTCAGGGTCTCGCATCCGAATCCAGCCTAGAAGACGTCGGGGTTGCGGTGCCCAGATATGCCACTCCGATGATCCGACTGCGCGAGATGCAACGACAGCACATAGTTCCTATCCTGCAACCAAATGCAACGCAAAGAGCTGATGAGCAAAGCAAAGCCTGTACTGGAGATGATACGTGGAATAAAGCGATACGTTTTCAACGAGTTTCGCATACCTCTAGCGCCTTGATCTGCTGCTGGTACTTGTCGACGATCTCCTTGAACTGGGACCGTTCCCGCACCATGTCCTGGTAGTCCTTGAGCCGGTTGTGCTGGATAAGAAAGGCCCTCTTCAGGACGCCGTTCTGGTGAAGCAGGCCTCCCAGCATCTGCTTCAGTATCTTGTGCTCCTGGATGGATCAAGGACAGGTGAGCACATTGGTATTTCCAGAGTAACATCCAAGAAGTAACATTTGATTTAGCAGTATCATGTATCAATTGGTGTCTTATGGTTGTTATTTACTGTCAGTGTCTCAACTTGGACTAGCAAAATACTAACAGGGCGTGTATCAATCAATAGTAGATGCATCAGTTACCTCACGCATTTTCTGCTTTTCATCAGGAGTATTGCAGCCTGCGGCAGACTTATCGAACAATTCAAGTATCCTGAAGGCTCGACTCTTGGCATCAATCAAATCTGAAGCGGCCGACATCTCCCTGACAATTAGCTCCGCCCAGTCAATGCTGTTTGTCCGAGCATTCATCTCCAGCACATCAGATGCCACTGCGATCAATAAATATCAACATATGAACAATTTGAGTTAGATAAGATGGACATTGTGATATTAGTACTCGTCTATATCACCTGACATAATCATCAGGCAACATGAGGAAGAAACGGTCAGGTTCAATTTTGAGCAATATTCGTTCAGCCATACCTCCAGACGAGGCCGCATCAGCATTGGTCAGTGCTGAACCTGACGCCAAATAATCCTTGAAGCCTCTGATTGCAGCATCCAAGACGTTTCCCGACGCTTCGAAATAGCCTCGAAGAAGCTAAAAAAAATCCCCAAAATAACCCATTAGATGTATTACAGACTTACAGTGCAATATTGTATGAACCAATGTTATGTCAGGATTCAAGAAAACCTTGGCCTAGATGTTGTCCACCAGACAACTTTGATATACATGCTCATGTTTCTTAGTTCAGCCATGTTTTTCCTGAATCCTTATTTCAGTCATCATCTCTGAAACTCCAAAGTAGCAGGCAATCTGTTGAGGTTGAAGCGTGTAGTGGTCAAATGATCCCACAAAACAGAGGAATAATCCTCATGGGTCATTCATGTCCTCCTTCCGCGAGAGAAATCACTGTGGATGATTCTTCCAAATTACATCGCTTATAGCCGACTACAGGAATGCGACGCCATCGAGGTGCTCTCATCTGGATTACGCACCGGGGCGCATCGGCTACTGCTGCCCCCACCTCCGGAGCCTGATTAGGCTTGCATTTTATTTTTATTTTTCTTGGGCTTGATGTTGAGCTGGTGCCCCCAGCAAGCGCTCCCTTTCTTTTTGTGTTTTCGGCTAGACTTTCACCAGCCATGTTCGGACTGGATGTTGTTTGGTGTTGTGCTTTATCTATAAAGCGGAGTGAGAACTTTTTTCGGTCTTATCTCTACTTGTACTTTTACCTTCTGGGTCACATATGCATCGGATTCTAGAAAAAAAAAAAGCTTTGGTTTCCATTGGTGTTTTGAGCTGTTTGGTTGAAATCCAAGGGCTCGGATTCATCTTCAACCTCCAGCCCAAACCCTAAACCAGGAAGTTCCCCTCGTGCCGCATCGTCCTCGCCTTGGGCACGTCTTGGCGAGCCCTCGTTGACGACATCGGGGCCAGTTGTGGCGTCCTTAGCTCGAGCTCGAGCCAACCTCCAACCCAAACCCTAAACCAGCAAGCTCCCCTCGCCACCCCCCCCCCCCCCCCCCAAACACGAATCATCGACCGTCTTCCTCCCCTCTGACGGCGATGCCGCATCGTCCTTGCGTTGGGCAAGTCTTGGCGAGCCCTTGTTGACGACATCGGGGCCGGTTGTGGTGTCCTTAGCTCGAGCTCGAGTCAACCTCCAACCCAAACCCTAAACTAGCAAGCTCCCCTCGCCACCCCCCCCCCCCCCCCTGTCCCTAAACCAAACCAGCAACCCTCTTCCTCCTCTCTAAGGTGATGTTGCATCGTCCTCGCCTCGGGTGAGGTCTTCATGAACCCTCGCTGAGGACCTCGGGACAGTCATGGCGTCCCCGGCTCAAGCTCGGCCTCTGCCTAATCTTAGGGGTTCAAACCTAGAAAGACCCTCCTCTCCAACCCGAACCAGCGAACCCACTTCCTCTCCTTGGGCTAGGAGCCCCGTCGTTTCTACTTTCGACAAGGCCCTTACAAGCCCTTGCTGGCAACACCACAACCGACTGCTCTGTTAATAGAAAATTGACCGATCCAAACAAATGTTTCCGTTGCCCGAGGAATAGCATACCCATTTACCTTGATGAACTCTACTACTATCCCGTTTTTATTTACTCTACATATTACCTTTGTCTTAAGTCAGACATTGTAAACTTTGATCAAGTTTATAGAAAAGTTTGTTAGCATTTCCAATACCAAATCAACACCATTTACATCATCATCAAATATATTTTCACATTATATGTACCTTTTAATGTAAATGTTCATATAGTTTTCTATAAACTTAATCGGTTAAACTTTCTAAAGTTTGACTTTTGTAAAAGATATTATGCAGAGTAAATAAAAACAGAGGAAGTATGATTAATCTACTTCCTCAAAAGCGGGTATGGATAAACAAGGCAGGGGCCTGCCTTCCCTTTCCAGACTTTTAAAATAATGGTTTTCCTAATTCTCATGTACCTGAAAACGTGAATCGCGTCAGTCAATTCTTCGTGTCAGCTCCGAGGTCGAAGATGGGGGCGCTAGGGCGAGAGAAGCAGATTGCGGTGAGTGGGTATGCGTGCTCGCCGGAAAATTCAACTGCTCGGGAGGCTAAGAGGGATGGCCGAGGGTGATGGTGCGGAGGGCGGAACAGCGAGGCGATCGCGGGAGCTCCGCCGGCCGGCCTGGCAGCAAGCGGCCCGGCCTGCAGTGGATCGAGCAACAGGAGGATTTGAGGTTGAAGACAACAGTTGCAACGTGATCCTGTCCGTTGGATGGCGATCTGACGGTCGAATTTTTTTTACTGACGCTGATTTTATTTTTACCTGATGACGGCTCTCTCAAAACAAGTTTGGATCAGGATTTCTTTTCCATCAGAAAAAAGTTTGCATCAGGATTCAACTGTTTTCGGCTGGTCCGCGAGGCGATTTTGTGATCAATTTTCTCGGTGTTGTGGTCAATCCGATGGGTAGATGCTACGGTTGTACATGATCTACTAATAATCAGCAAGAGAGATAGGGCGCAGCGGCCAAGGTACCTGCGGATCGGCGCCGGGGAAGATGAGCTGGAGCGCGTCGACGGGGTCGAACTCCATGCTGACCCCGAGCTCCGCCACGTCGGCGGCGGCAGACGGCGAGCACCGGCCCCTCTTCGTGTTCAACGGCGGGAGCGCCGCGAAGGGGTCCTCCATGAAGGCCTCCGCCCCGCGCTTCCGGCAGCCGGCCACTTTCGCCGTCATGCTTGCTGGCTTCCGCCGGCGAGGTCTGGAAGAGAGTGGCGAACTGTGTGGTGGATCGATGCGTGCCCGGTGGGGTGGGGTGGGTCGTGTTTATATGTACTGAGACGACGGCGGTTTGGTAGGGGCAGGAGGGAGGGTGGGAGAAGCCTTGGAGGACACGGCCGCGGTGCCGTGCGATCGGACGCAAGCCTGATAGCGACCGTCCGATTACTTACCAAGAAAATTTCGCTCAGAAAATTGTGTAAATCTCAAATCAAAATATCATGGTAAACATGGTTCCACGAGCTTACTCACGTGAGCAGAAAATGCAGTAGAAACAATACCAGGGAAATTTAAAAATTTCTGAAATTTTGGCGGTTCAAACTTGGTCGATCATTCTACTCACCTGTGAAGTTTTATAAATTATTGACACTCGTTGTATTTTTTGTGAAGAGTCGAGACCTTACAATCTATTTCGTCATTTTTGCTCAGATTATTACAGATGTCTTCATGAAATCATGCGCCGCAAAAAAAAATGAAATCATGCGCCGAGTATACCCTTCCACTATGTATGTTAAACAAAAGATTTTTGCTTTATTTTTTTATTTTCGTTCTAATGGGTGTGCATGTAACCATGTTCCAAGAATTCTTGACCAGATCTCAAATCTGAACTTTGATTTTATATTTGAGCACTTCAAGTTTCACGCATAAAATTATTGCATTAAAATACATTTTCTTTTGGCATAAATCATAATTCCAATCTTTCGTGACACTTACCATAATTGCTACCTATCTATACCTAAAGGAAGAAGCGCTTCTGCCCGTCCATCATGCATTTTGGAGAAAATCCCCTACCGTTTCTCTTGTTTTAAGTGAGTCTAGAAAAACATTCGCTTTTTATAGAAAACCCCTGATCTCTTGGTTAATTAACCCGTGGTCTTGTTTTAAGTGATTCTAGAAAATGTTTCGGTTTTTTGCAGAAACCCCTCTAATATTTTGGCTAATAAACCCACAGACCATTTAGAAAATAACATTATTTTTTGGCAGAATCAAATGACTTTTAAAATGTCCATATATTTTAAATCCTAACTCCAATTTTGACATGTTATATATGAAAATTGGTTAGAAAAATGTGTAGAATCTGGATATGATGTTGTTTTATTAGTTAAACAATTTTATAATAATATTTAGGGTGCAACATTAAACAATAGTGCACGATACGTTTTTCTTACGTACGGGTGTAGATCCGGATTGGAAATAACACCTCAACAAAAGCACATTGGAGACAGAAAAAACCATTTATAACCATGTATGCACACCTCGGTGAAACCTTGCAGGTGGAAAAGAAAGCAAATCTCACATCTTATGCGGAGAGAAACCTTAGGATTGGCCATATTTAAACGCGTTGTGAATGTGTCAGCACTGAGGCCACCGTCGGCAAGAGTAAGAAGGAGGATAAGTGGTAACATAGATGGTATGCACATGGACCTATTGGGGTCTTGAGTCATGATTATTGGGTTAGGGGTGTGTGGTATTTTTTTAGCCCGTTGCAACGCACGAGCTCTGCTGCTTAATAATAGGGGGTGGGGGTAAGTTTCTTGGTCCGTCATTAACTTTTGCACAAAACCTCTTAATGTTTATGAGAATAAACCCACAGTCCATAATTTCGTACGTCAGTTGCGTCCGCCGTAGAACAGGGCTATATCTCATAGTATAGCCTGGCCACGCCTCTGGCGTGTCGAGGTCGTGTCTTGTACCAGCACTGTCGCATGGTTTTCTGTTTCCACTGTTTTGCATGGTCTTCTTGGGGGTTTATTTCTTTGCTTTTCTTCATCGGGGCTTTTACTTCTTTGTTTCATCACGGTTTTCTTTGTTTTTATTCTTATTTATTTCTAAAAATGTCTACTTTTACACAATGTATACTTTCGTTGTACCAGTGGAACAATTGTTTTATACATGTACACCATTTTTTTAATACACAATGTAAATCTTTTTGACACATGGTTTGAAAAAAAATCGAATACATGCTAAACCTTTTCAAATACACGTTGAACATTTTTTAACGACATAAACAATTTCCCTTTTTTTTCATTCCTTTTTACGAACACATGTCTATATTTTTCATGCACAATCTACATTTTTCATATACATCAGGAATGTTTTTTATACATGTTTAACAATTTTCAAATACATGATTAAATTTTTTTAATATACGTTTTAATTCCTACTGTTTTCCGTACGCATTGAAATTTGTTATACACATCTAAAATAATTATTTGTCTAATTTGACATCTTTCAAACACATGATTTTGAGAACGTTTTAAAAAAGTTTTTCAAATACACGTTGAAACACTTTTTGAATGATATGTAATATTTTTATAAAATCTGCGAACAGTTTTCTAGATTACATAAACGTTTTAAAAAAATGGCACAAATATGTTTTTTTAAAATGTAAACATTTTTTAAAATGTTATGTACATTTTTTGAATGGTCAAAACCTTTTTTGAATTACACAAATGTTTTCTTAAGTTGTAAAAAATGTATCGTGCATTTGCTGAATCATATGAATATTTTTAAAATTTCACAAAAAATGTTATTTAATGCTAAAAATTTCTCAAATTCACGTTGTTTATTTTTGAGTTATTGATGTTTTGAAATAGATGTATTTAGAATATTTTCGAAAATAAGACAAAACAATGAGAGAATGAAAAAACAGGGGGAAGATGAAACTATAGCGAAGCTAAATGGGCTGGCCCATTTATGGCGATCCTGACGAGAGCACACGCACAGTCTCGCATAAGCGAGACAAAGCGCTGCCCCGCAAGACTTATATCTCACTTATAACGAGATGAAAGAAGCACTCGCGTGAAAGATTTCCAAGCATGATTTAGTACTAGGTGAGCCTTGTCGTTCGCTCGCTCGTCGTTGCTTCGCCAATTCGTCACTTTGGTTTTCTTTCCTTTTTTATATTTTTCCTTTTTTCTTCAGTTTTCAATATTTCTTCATTGGTTTCTTTGGTTCTTATTTTGTTTTTATTTTTAGTATACGTCTGTTACTTTTGAGTTCTTGCACCGTTATTTTTTTATTTTTCTTCCTTGTAATTCATTTGTTTTCTCTATTTTTGGTGTTTTCAACGGTTTCCAATTTTCTTTATTTTTATATTTCTTTGTTTTTTGGTTTTTTCGTGGTATTTCCAAAACAATTCAATGTTTTCGTATACACAGGTATAGTTTTATACATGTCTAATTTTTTCTCAAATAAATGATTATCATTTTATAAAATACATGTTTTGATGCCTATCAATGTAAAAGTTTTTATGTACATAACTAATATTTCTATAAATGTTTCACATTTTTCGAATTGAAGGTTAACATTTTTTAAAATACATGTTATGATATCTATGTTTTTTATACAAATTGTAATTTTTTATATACATATAAAAAATTACATGGTTAATATTTTCCAATATATGATTAACAGTTTTAAACATGTCTAGTTTCACGAGTCATCCTCTTCAGCGCTTTATGCGCCACTTAGCGAACAACGCTTACTCAGGATGCGTGATGATTGACGGTTCTCTGGTCGCTCGCTTCATAGTTGATCGGTCGAGGTTGGCTCATCCGCAATTGACGGACGGACCATTGACTTTTTGACAGGAAAATGTGATTATTTTAAAAAAATCATATGTTAAAAAAAAGTTCACGAAACCAAAAAAATACATGTCCAAAAAATATTCGCGGATTTTAAAAAGTTCATGAATTTGAAACATAAAATTTTCAAAAAATGTAAAACATCTGAAATTTTTGAAAAAAATTCAACAAATATGAAAAATGTTGATAAAAACCGAATAAGTTCACAAAATGTAGAAAAATTTCAAGAATTTGTAAAAAAGTTCAAGACTTGAAAAGTTCGTAATTCAGAAAAGTTCTCATAAATTGAAAAAAGTTCATAAGATTTGAATAAAACTTCATGATTTGAGAAAGTTCATGAAAAAATTTAAAAACTTCATGAAGTTGAATAATAGATGGTCCCAAAAAATTGAAAAAAAACAATTTCAAAGAAAAGTTCATGAAATGGATTGCTATGGTTATGAGCATGATCAACTCCGTCTCCTTTTCAGTCAAGTTCAATGGAGAGAAGTTGGAGCAATTCAAGCTAACCAGGGTACTCGGTATAGGGAGATCCTATTTCCCCTTACCTGTTTTTAATTGTAGCAGAGGGCCTTTCGGCCTTTTAAAACACAGTTCTCAGTCATCAGTGCTTAGTGGTATAAAGATGGCACCCACTGCTCTGCAGTTAACCATCTTCTCTTTGCAGATGACAGCCTGCAGCTTTTTTAGTCTAGCGTTGAGGTTGCTTATGAGGTTTCAAATTTGCTTAATATTTACTGTACAACTTGTGGACAGAGTAAATCATGCCAAGTCATCCATATTCTTCAACAAGGGGTTCCCTGCTAACCTTCGCCAAGAGATAAAAAAACTCTCTGAATGTATGGAATGAGTCTCTGAGTGAAAAAATATTTGGGCATGCCAACTGTGTGGGACACCCAAAGAATGGCACTTTTAAATATCTCAGAGACAGAGTGTGGGAGAAAGTCAGGGGATGGATGGAGACATTATTGTCCGCAATAGGAAAGGAGGTTTTGATAAAGTCAGTAGCACATCCTAACCCCGTGTACTCTATGGCATGTTTCCGGCTCCCCGGGGGGTTGTGCGAGAGTGTGACCTCGATCATACAACAATTTTGGTGGGGAAGCAAAAACGGAAGACGGAAACTTTGCTGGGTTTATGACCAGGCAGAATAATCTTGGTGGATTGGGCTTCCGACGTATTGGCATTTTCAATCTTGCATTATTGGGGAGACAAGCCTGGCGAGTTGTAAATGAGCCTACCTCTTTGAGCACCCGTGTACTCAAAGCTGGATATTTCCCCACTGTTTCGATCATGTGCGCTGAACTGGGACATCATCCCTCACAAGTTTGGCGGGCCATCCTCGACGGTCGGGATATCATCCGCCAAGGTGCGATAAGGAGGATAGGTGACGGAGCGAATACATTGGACACAAAACTGGATCCCGAGGCAAGGCGTCATGAGGCTCTTCATGTCACAACTAGTGTCAGAAATCATTGAACACACGTCTGCGAGTTGGCACAAGGACTGGTTCAGGGAAGCCTTCTTGCCAGTGGATGCCGAGGTGATCTTACAAATCCCATTGTGTAATCATCAGATAGACGACTTCTGGGCTTGGAGTGAGGAAAACAGGGGCCATTTTTCCATGAGATTAGCGTATATGATGATCATCAGAACAAAATTACGCAGAAAAGCATGGCTAGAGGAGAGGGAAGATTAGTCAAACTCCACAGCAGAGGCAAAGGGATGGATGTCCCTCTGGAAACGAAATTGATGTACACACGACATGGTATGGCCGATGAGCAGCCGGCACAGACTCTACACCATGAGATTGATGTGCATCTAATTTACAAACGGGCTGATGGGCAACGTCTGAGTATAGCAATGCTCCTCTGGAAAACCCAGGTGCCATTAAAGTTGTAGGTGTTTACTTGGAGTTTAGCCCATCATTCACTATCCACGACTAATGTCCTTCACCACAGGAACATGGCAACAACTTGTGTGTCCTCTTTGTGGAGATGCTGATAGTTGGCGCCATTCTTTTTTTTTTTTTGAATTATTTGGATTGTTTACCACATGTGTCACGTAGTGCCTCACGGTGTGTTTGGTCCCTGTCGAATGAGGATATGGTCGAGCATATGGTCATGACTACAGAACCATATGCCAAACTATGGCTCTTTGCTATGAACGAGTCACTACCGGCTGATCAATTTACGTTGTTGATTGCCACGTTATGGGCTATCTGGAGTGCCAGAAGGAAAGCCATACATGAGGATATTTTCCAAACTCCGTTCGCCGCTGACAGGTTTTGTCGCCTCATATCTAGAAGACATAAACTTTCTGCAAAACAAAATCCTCAGGGCGCAGACTACACCGGCTCCAAGACCGAGTCAGTTGCTCCCGCGGACGCCGGACCATGCAAGGATAAACGTTGACGCGACAGTTTCTAGGGACGGCACCTTTGGGACAGTGAGCGTGATATGTGGAGAGATGAAGCAGGATCTTTTCAAGGTGCTTCTGTTGTCGTACTCAGAAGCTTGGGTGACCTCCAAACTCTGGAATCACCAGCAGTTAGGGAGGCGCAAGCTTTAGCTGAGGATCTATATTTAACTAGAATTTTAATTGCTTCGAATTGCATGCGAGGTGGCTGTAGACGCGATCAAGAAAGGCACTGGAGCAATGCTGCGGTGCTGTTACACATGAAATTATAGCGAGGGCTAGTAGTTTTATTACTTGTTTAGATAGCCATGAGTTCAATATCTCAAATGTGGAGACTCATAATCTCGCAAGGTATGCCTTAGCTTTAGGGTTGGACCAACCCGGTGATCTTGTTTTTATCCCTGTAAACATCGTGACACTGTAATAAAGCTTTGTGAGATTCTCAAGCAAAAAGAAGACATATTGTAGAAAAAAAAGTTATTTGCATAAAAATTTAGTATCATCTCGGATAATAAAAAATCTCAACGAATCAAAAACAACAATATGGGTGAACAGATCAAAAAATTGGAGAAACCACCCACCTTGCTTTATTCAAGATGCAAAATTTAAATATTTTACCACAAGCATGTAATTTTGAGACAAATTTGCAGAGACGCAAGCTAGACGATCGTTGATCGATCTCCGCGTACAAATTTATTTACAGAGGTGGCACGACGACGGCAGCATGCAGCCACAGGTCGTTCTTCATCTTCGCCGTGACCCCGAACGTCTCCGCCATGTCCAGTTCCACCGTGCCGCCGGGGAGCTCCCAGTCGAAATGGAAGAGGAGGCTCGCCAGCGCGAGCTCCATGACGGCGAGCCCGAACGTGATCCCGGGGCACATCCTCCGCCCCGCGCCGAACGGCAGGAGCTCGAAGTCTGTCCCCCTGAAGTCCAGCGCCGCCGCGGTCCCCTCCTCGAACCTCTCCGGCCGGAACTCCTCAGCGTCCGCGCCAAAGGTCGCCGCGTCCCGGCCGATGGCCCAAGCGTTGACCAGCACCATGGTGCCCTGCGGCACGTCGTACCCGAGGACGCGGGTGGCCTCGCGGCTCTCCCGCGGCAGCATCAGCGGCACCGTGGCGTGCAGCCGGAGCGTCTCCTTGATCACCAGCCGCAGGTACGGCAGCTCCTGCAGGGCCTCCTCCCGGACGCGGCTCTGCCCGGCGAGCGCGCCCCGCACCTCCGCCTGCGCCCTCCGGAGCGCCGCCGGCCTCCGCATCAGCTCCGCCATGGCCCACTGCAGCGTCGACGCCGAGGACTCGCTCCCGGCTCCGAAGAGATCCCTCACCACGGCACGGATGGTCCCGATGTCGAGAGGCGCGGTACCGCCGCCGTCCAGAAGCACGTCCAGGATGTCCTGCTCTTCCTCCCTGCCCATGCCATTGCCGGCCGCCTTCCTCGCGCGTTTCTCCTCGATGACGCCGTCCATGACCCTGGACATCTCCTGGGCTGCCGCCTCCACCTGGCGCGACCTCCTGCTGAGCGCGCGCGCGAGGCGCGACGACGGGAACAGGTCGGCGAGGCTGAACCCGGAGGACAACCTGAGGCCCTCCTCCAGGCACGCCAGGAAGGCGTCGCGGCCCGCGATCCGGTCGCCAACAATGACGCGCACCGCGGCGTCGACGACGTACGTGCTGACGAGGGAGCTGACGTTCACGACGTCCCCGGACGCCGCCGCGGCGGCCACGGACGCGACGAGGGCGGCCGCCTCAGCCTCGCGTGTCCCCTGGAACGACCGGACCCGCGGCGCGCCGAGCAGCTCCGTGACGCAGAGCTTGCGGACGCGGCGCCAGTGGTCGCCGTACGGCGCGAGAGCGAAGCCGAGGCCGTCTCCGTCGAGCGTGGCGATGGTGTTCGTTCTCGGACGCGTGGCGAAGGCGGCGTCGTGGGTCTTGAGGACGTCCCTCGCCGCGGCCGCTGACGAGGCCACGACGACGGGGAGCTCGCCCATGCGGAGCAGCATGAGAGGGCCGTGCCGGAGGGCGAGGTCGCGCATGGCGCGGTGCGGGAGCGCGCCCACGAGGTGGTGCATGCTGCCGATCACCGGCAGCTGCCATGGCCCCGGAGGCGGGTTCAGCGGCACGCCACCATACTTCTTGCGACGCCGCCTGAGCTTGGCTAGGAGGAAAAGAAGGAGCAGCAGGATGGCGGCGGCCAAGAGCAGGCCATGCTTCTCGTGGTTCGCCGCCATGGCTTGGGAGTTGAGACCGTCGGATGGAGCTTATATCTAGGAGCTAGCCATTGTTGCCATTGTTGCTCCATAAACGGACAGGTGATGGATGCCATTTGAGCAGCCAGCAGATGCTTGCTAGCTCCATTCCAAAACAGATATATACATTGTTGCTCCCATTTGAGCTAGCTATTGTTGCCATTGTTACTCCCAAAATGGACTGCTTTTCATTGTAGCTGTCTAAATCATCGTCACTTAGAGTAGTTTAGTAGGCCTGATCAATCAGCGTCTTATTTGTTAGTAGTAAAAGCTAATCACTTGTTGCATCTCATCTAGAGTCAACCAGTGGTGTTGCCAGACATAATACCCAGTGATCACCATCATATTCACACATGATCCTCCATAATACCGACACGAATTCAAAAAGATCGCGCAAAACATGTATACATATTGTGTCAAGCAAAAACTATACAAAGATGTTTTCTTGTATATATGATCCCTTCGACAATCGCAGCTTCAGGATCTCGCGTCCGAATCACCACATAACCTTCAGCGCAGATGCGGTGGCCGCCTAGAAGACGTCGGGGTTGCGGCGCCCAGATATGCTACTCTGTTGATTCGCCCTCCTGAGATGGAACGACAGCAAATCGTTCATCCCCTGCAACCAAAGGCAACACAAGAGCTGATGAGCAAGCAAAGCCGTGGAGAAAGGAGATGAAACGCAGATTAAGGCGATACATTTTCGACGAGTTTCACAGACCTGCAGCTCCTTGATCCGCTGCTGGTACTTGGCGACGGTCTCATTGAACTGGGACCGCTCCTGCACCATGTTCTTGTAGTCGTTGAGCCGGTTGTGCTGGATGACGACGGCTCGCTTCAGGATGCTGGACTGCTGAAGCAGGCCTCCCAGCATCTGCTTCAGTATCTTGTTCTCCTGGATGGATGGTGCAAAAGCATAAAAAGCCACACAGGTGAGCACATCGAAATTTCCAGAAACACATCTCAGAAGTAGCCGACAATTTAGCAGTATCAGCTAACCCCTTTCCAGAAATATAAAGCGTGTTTCGATTTTCTAAGTTAATCCAATAACATATACTTTATGGGGCACAAATTTGGTATCATTAGATTTGTGCCTCGTGTTGTGATTTTCTAACTATTCTACTGTCAATGTCTGAACTTGGACGATTATGATATGTAATGCTTTTGAACGGAGGGTATCAAGCAACTGCGGATGCATTAGTTACCTCGCGCATTTTCTGCGCTTCATTAGGAGTACTGCAGTTTGCGGTAGATTTGCCGAACATTTCAAGTATCCTGAAGGCTCGATTCCTGGCGTCGTTCAGATCCGAAGCGGACGACATCTCCTTGACAATTAGGTCCGCCCATTCAGTGCTGTTGGCTGGAGCATTCATCACCGGCGCATCAGATGCCACTGCAATTCACAATCATTCTAGTGTCAGTCAAGATGCACATTGTACGATTTGTTCTTTTGAGCAACTGCGTGTTGCAAGATTATTGTTGGTCTACACAAGTTATGCATCTCCGGACATTATTATCAGATAACAAGAGGAACAAGCAGTCAGGCTTATTTTTCAGTCATGTCAGCCATACCTCCAGATGTGGAGGTACCGGCATTGGTCGTTGCTGAATCCGATGCCAAATAATCCCTGAAGCTTCTGATGGCAGCGTCCAAGACATTTCCCGATGCTTCGAGATAGCCTCGCAGAAGCTAACAAAATCCCCAAAATTACCCATTAGACGTGCACAGAGCAACACGGTGCAAATCGGGGTTCTCAAGTCCACTGTTGTGACATAAACCAAAGCTGTTTCAGGATTTCAGAAAACCATGGAAGAATTTATGCTATTTGTTCTGAGATATTTATGAGTTCAGACATTTTATTTCTGAATCCTAAATTTAGCCATCATGTGTGAGAATTCAATTTCATCAATCTCTGAACTCAAGTCCAGTCTGATTCCTGAAAGAGGATATGACTCGGCAAAAGAAAATCAAGGGCCCCTGCCCTCCCACTTTCCTAGAACAAATTCGTATCAAGATTCAAGGCACTATCTTTCTTGCGTTGTAACCAGGCTCAATTGGTTCTTGTGATGAACTGAATCGGCGGGCTCTACACGCCTGCGCGCGACCTATCAATCAGCCGAAAGAACAAGAAGCGAAAGAAAGAGGCGCGGCGCGGCGGCGGCGGCGGGGGCGGGGGGTGCCTGCGGCTCGGCGCCGGGGAAGATTTCCTGGAGCGCCACGACGGGGTCGAACTCCATGCCGATCCCGAGGTCGGCGACCGCGGCGGCGGCGGCGGACGGCGAGCGCCGGCCCCGCTTCGCCTGCAGCAGCACCTCGAAGGGGTCGTCCAGGAAGGCCGCCGCCCCGCGCTTCCGGGTGCCCTCGACCTCCGCCGCCATGGCCGCGCCCGGCGAGAAAGGGGCCGGGGCTTGGATGAAGACGAGCTTGCCGCGCGCTCCTCTGTCAGGTGTCCCTGCGCTGGATGGTTTGCGGTGCGGCGAGGCGAGCTGTGTGGCCGGTGGATGCGGGCGGGGCGGGGGTGGGATGATTGTTTATACTCAGGCGGGCGGTGGCGGCGGAACGGCCGTTGGGAGAAGAAACCAAAGGCGCCCAACGGGCCGGCCCGGGCATGCGGTGGCCCGTTTATAAGCGAGCCCTGGCCCGGGCCCGTGTGGCACTTATCGGCCCTAGACTTTTTTGTCTAGTTACTTCAAGAAATCCAGAAGAATCTGAAAAAAAAATGCAAGGAGAAAACTAAAAATGAGGCAAAGTGTCATGTGGGATAATTTGCACCGTTAAAACCTTCCACCCCTGAAAAGAAAAAAAGAGTACAAAGCTTACTCTAATAACGGAAACGTTACCTTGCGACCATAAGCTAGGAAGGATTTCACGGCGACCCCCCTCCCCACCATTGCACGGATCTCAGTACGGGGCCAGCGCCACATCAAATTTGTAACTGGCTTGCTGTAAGGGTAAAATCCAGCGAACGGTCTTTTCTTATATTAGGAGATGGCATTTTTATTATTAAGAGATGTCATTTTAATTTAAGGAATGGCATTTTTTGTTTATCAAGAGATAGCATTTTTATTATTAATAGATGACATTTTATTAATGGCATTTTTCTTTATTACAATATGGCTTTTTTAATTAAGAGATGGCGTTTTATTAAGAGCTGATAGTTTTTATATTAAGACACGTAACAATATTTTCATGGCATTTTATTAAATAAACATGACATTTTTTAAAAAAAGTAGGATGGCATTTTTTTATGAAGTAGTAAACTGGGCCTTTGGCCAATGGGGTCGCCCTGTCCCTCCCCCTGGGGTGGTTCGTTCGCTGGAGCTCGATTTGTTCAATCCACCCCTCCTTCCCAGCGATTGATCGCCAGATATTGGCGTCCATTACAAAAGGATAAGAAAAATACAAAAGAACAAGAAAAAATACAAAAGGGTAAGAAAATTACGACCCCGATGCCTGTCGTGCCTATCTACCCACTACTAAACATGGCCCGTTTAGTCGCGTGTCAGGCGGGGCTCGTTACGTGTCTTAGACTCGTGCACGATAGTACAGCATCTCAAACAAATAATACTCCCTCCGTCCGAAAAAGGTTGTCCCTCAAATGGAAGTATCTAGCACCAAGTTAGTACTAGATACATCCATTTGAGAGACAAACTTGGGACAAGCTTTTTCGGACGGTGGAAGTACAAAATATGGCTAGTACCTAAAAAACCGTTTTTTAGGCATTTGGCCAAAAAACATAGTGGCGATGGTGTTAGAACAAATTTGGGGCAGCCGATACAGTAGCGTTGTCTTGTGTCACGGCAGGTCATATGGACATGCCAGACCAGGTTGGAGCGCATGCGGTCACATGACTCCCTCCCGTCTGCTCGATGTGGAGAGACTCCCACACTACCTCATGAACCTTCCCGCGTGACTGTCCGGTTTGTGAGGGAGGTGCCACATCACTGCTGTGCACTGGGTATTTAAACATCAGTCCGCCTTTTAGTTGATATATCCCGTCCCCGCGCAGGACAATGCTGTCTCCGAGCCCTCCCTGGGGCGGTTTTCGATGCGGCGGCCATCCATGGGCCCGCGCGGTCTACGGCAGCCCGGCCACTACGCCACCGAAATCTTGTGTGACGGGCGGTGGACATGGCTCGGGACGTACGACAGACCGGAGCTCGCTGGCCGCGCGTACGATCTGGTGGCTTGGAAGTTCCGCCAGTCGAGGTCTGAGCTCAACTTCCCTAATTGTCAGAGCGTCAAGGAGGCGGAGTTCCTCGGGAGCTCCCGATGTGAGGACGAGCAAAGCGGAGAAGGAAGGCCGCCTAGTCATGGAGCAGTTCATCCATGCATGTAATTCATCTAACAAGTCCTCAAGCACAGGAATATGTAACTTGTTCTTAATGGTGGTTGCACTATAAGTTCTCTGTAATCAATGCAGAGCCTCCAAGAGCCATCTTTTTCTGACTAAAATTGCTGGACAGCCATATGGACTCTGACTAGCTGTTATAATTCTGGATTTCAGTAGTTGATACACTTGTTTTTCTTTCACTTCATTTCTCTTCATATGAGGTACTCTATATGGTCTGGTGTTGGGGGGGAGGGACAGTGCCAGATTTCAGAGGGATCTCATGGTCACAGTCTCTAACTGGAGGTGGTCCTTCAGGTTCTTTGGAAACTTTAGGGAATTGTTGCTAAAGTTTTTCTATTTCAACCTAGTGTGGTATGTGTCAAAGGAGCACAGACAGTTGTATCCTGTACTAGTTGCAGTGCATAAGCTGGAGCTCCACTAACCAATAACTTGTTTAAGATTCTGGGACTGTTTGGTTCCTCTCGGCTCCTTTAACTCCGCTCCCGGAGCGGACCATACTTTAGCTTAATTTGATGGAGCTGCCAAAACGCAGCTCCCCAACTCCGCGGAGCGGGGAAGTTCCGAACAGGGCCTCTATTTCAGTTGCTGGAGAGAGTGTATCAGAAGTAGGGATAGTTACAAGAGTAGTGCAATTCTAAAGAACAGTTAACAGTCTTGGATCATAAACCAAAGACATACACCGGGTTGTGTTTAGTCATCCAGTCACATCCTAACACAATGTCATGACCAGGAAGGTGCAACACTCTGAATTTTTGTTAAAACAGAACTTTACCTGCACTAAATGTTGTTGTTACTGAATGTTGTTGTTGCAACATCGGCTCTTCCCATGACTAGTGAGTTGCTTCTTAAAAGACCTATGCACCTCAACCACACATCGGCGCTTCCGATGATGTATAATTGTGCAAAACACAGCTTGTACTCAGGCAGAACAAAGAAGGCTACGGGCGAAGCCGATGGCTTAGAGGACACCTGAGCGAGAGGCAAAATAGGGCAATGGCCGCGCGACGGCAAGGAGGAGCTTAAAGAAGAGGTGGGAATGGTTCGGCGCGGCGGGCAGGGCGGCTATTGGACACAGTGAAACTTCACAAGCCAAAAGAAAGAAAAGCGGCTTTGGAAATGATATCAGAGGGGCATTGGTTTCGGAGTCAAGCGGGTGAAGTTCATCAGTTTTGAGGGATCTGCTAGAGATGCTCCAACTCCCAACATGAGAGTTCTAAGGGTTTCTTAGGATCTACCAAGAGAGTTGCTCTAAAGGAAAATAGGCAAGTTTCAGACTGAATGACAATCATGCAAAGAATCGGGATTGTTTTGTGTATATATCAAATACGAAAAATCGTTTAAACGCGACACGTTTGAACCAACACATGATCTATCATGGGAGCCTTGCGCCCCATCCCACGGCCAACGGGGTGGTCAGCAAACCAACATCCACCCAACTATCCCAGACAACAACATTTTCTAGTCATCTTCATCATCATCATACGGCAGGGCACCACTAGTCTCAACTCTCAATCCCCAAGGGCCAGGGCTCATCATCATCGCCCTGAGGCCAAATTAGAAGACGTCCGGGTTGTAGCGCCCGGGCATGGAGCTGCTCTGCTGGGCCTGCTTCAGATGCATCTGCAGCGCGTAGTTGTTGATCTGCGACACAAAAGTAGATTCTTCAGTTCATATATCATCAAACAGAAAAGGATGTGTGAATTTGCCGAAAGGAAGGGCCTAGGGGCGAGGAGGGAGGGGTCGACCGTCACCTCGAGAGTCCTCAGCTGCTCCTGGTACTGCAGGACGAGCTGCTTCAGGCCCTGCACCTCGTGGCTCCGCTCGTCGAACTCCTTCTGCCGCTCGTGCTGGATCGCCACCGCGCGCTTCAGGACCGCGTTCTGCGACAGGACGGCCGTCATCTGCTCCTTGAGCATCATGTTTTCCTGTTTTGCCAAGAAAGAAAAAAACAGGATCTTGTCAGGCATTGCAATTCCCTCCTTATAATCTGAAGGCTATTTATTCCTCAGACATATTTGGTGGGTACCTGATGCAAGCTCTGCGCTGCTTCAGCTCCTGCACCCTCCAGGATGGACTTCGTCAAGGCTTCAAGAGCTCTTGACGCACGGGCCCGCGCGTCATCCATGTCAGAAGCATTTGACATCTCCCTCACAAAAAGATCAACCCATTCAGGGCCACTATTACCTGGCTGTTGGCCATCTGCAGGAGGTTGGTGTTCAGTAGCTGTGTCCACACCGCCGCTGGTAACAATGCCTGCCAAGTGCCAACAAAGGAAAATTCGTTGCTCTTGTCAATATGATTCGAAGTTTATGAAATTAGCAAGATGTGGTAGAAAATAAGTCAGTCAGTCATGTGGTATGTAATAATGCAAGAAATAGTGCTTGGTGCTACTGGATAGACAGATGTGAATTGTTATTCTAAATCAATGCAAAGCATATAAGAGTGGCCGAGGGTGTGGCGATCTGAATCTACGGGTAGAGAATCACATAGTGACATGCATACTCCATAAGTTTATATGACACAAATGGATCCACACATGTTATCTGTTTTGAATTGACACCACATGACCTTGTAGATAACAATAAAACATAAGCAAGTGCAACCTGCAGGGTTTCTAGATATATAAAATACGAACATAACATTACTGCACTGTTTGGTTTCAACTGGGGCAAATGCATGAGGAAGCACGATAATATGCATTACTACTATGTGCCGTAGAAATGAAATAGCTTTTAGTGGAAAATGAACCTTCAACAGACGGCTGAACTGCAGTCGGCCCGTTTTCAAATGCGGAACCAGTGGCCGACAGGTTAGCCTGATTTGACTCCATCAGGTGCAGCTCCTTCAGACTCTTTATTGCATCATCCAAATCATCTCCAGACGCTTCAAGGGCTCTCTCAAGCAGCTGAAATCATTATGAGCAACCATAGTCAGCTATATGAACATAAACAATAGCAAACATCTGCGCATTTAGTCAGTGGTACAGCGATCAAGACCATAAACTATCGAGCTCATAAAGTACAGAAGAGATTGAGCCCATCAGGATTCTAAGAGGAGGGTATCCATGTCAGGGTCCCTGGGGGCAGGAAACCCCTGCAAGTCCTCCTTTGCACCCGCAAGCAGACACTATGCAAGTCACTACACGTCTATCTATCATTGGATTCCTAAGCATGTACTCCCTCCGTCCGAAAAAACTTGTGCCTCAAATGGATGTATCTAGCACTAACTTGGGGCAAGTTTGGGACAAGCTTTTTCGGACGGAGGGAGTACGTATTACATATGTATCAAACTGAAGTAGAAGCAGCCAGTTTCCCTGTATCTGCCCCTTCTAAGCTCCCAGGAATGCCATAGTACTAAACTCATTAGAATATCAGTCCTGCGTTCTCAATTACAATTTTTTTTTGTCTGAAAAAGACCAATGCTTTCCCTCTTGGTCCAGAATTGCAGGGCGGCCTCCCCCTCAGACTGGGTTGACGCTGACCGAATTCATCAGAACCAAGTTGTGTTTTCTGACCGCATCGGGACGGGATGCCTTACCCCCTGCGTGACCCTGGCTGAATTCATTCAGATTGGGGTTGCTTGTACGCATCCCCTTTCCACATGAGGCAAGGAGATGAGCACCCGTAAACCTTTGGGGATCTAGCTTTCGGCGTCGAGCCGCCCGTAATAGCAAATCTCAAATCTAGCAACAGCGGACAAAGCCCCGTCCCTTGTCATTCATCATAATTAAAAGTAACGGAGGAATCCGCCCAAAATGGCCGGGCAATCTAGCCTACGAATCTACCAGCGAATGCCTACCCGCCTCGCCTCGCAATCAATCCGGTGAAATGGCCCGTCTTTCGGCGCCGGAGACTCGGAAACTAGGTCAAATCGAGGGGAAAAGGAATACCTGGGGGTCCATGGCGGGGAAGGCGGCCCGGAGGTGGTTGAGGAGCGCGTCCCGGCCGTCCCGGCGGTGGTGGTGGTGCGCGTAGCGGGACCTCTTGGCCGCGGGGCTGCTGTGGTGGGAGGAGGGAGGGGAAGAGGAGGCCTGTTGGAGCAGCAGGTCGTCCGCGAAGATGGAGGAGGACCTCTTGCCGCAGACTACCGCAGACATGGTGGTGCCGCCGCCCCGCCGCGCCGCGCCGCCGTCCTCCTCCCGCCGCGTCCCGCCGCCGTCCTACTGCCCGCCGCCGCCCATCCGTCCGTCCGTCCCTCGATCCGCCGCCGCCGCCTCCGCCCCGGTCGTCGCCCGGTCCGGGTGGGTGGATGGGCTTTCGGGTTCGGGCCGGTCGGGCCGGGTGGATCGCGACGGCGGACGGAGGATGGATGGGTTCGGTGGTGGCTGGGGAATGGCGAGGAAGCTCCTCCCTCTGACCCCTCGTATTTATCGGAGGCGTTCGCTGTCCCTTGTTGTGTACGCTTGCCTCGAGAATTACCACCTGCCTTTTCCAGCGGTGGGACGCGGCTGACAGGCGGGCCCCACCCTGGCCGGGGCACGCGCTTTTTCCCCGGCCACGCGGCTGACGGCTGGGCCCCACGTGTGGCCTTTCGGTCGGTCTCTCTCCGATGACGGTCGCCCGTGGAAAGAAGAAAGCCAGGAAACCTGGGTGCGGGACGATGGGATGACGCGGCGCCATTATTAAGGCCGTCCGGATTCTGTCCGTTTGGTTAGAGCGATGGGTCGTATCCGGGCCTATCCTGAGATGTGGTGACCGTGCACCCAGCGCGCGGACGCATCCCGGCCGCATCCTGTCCGCGTACATTTTTCTTTATAAGTTTTTAATTTTTTTTCATCATTCATTTTCGGTACATGAAAAATACATCAGCATATTTTGACTAGTAAAGCAAGACCAAAGGAAACAAGAACCACAAGAATACATTTTAGAAGATACCCAACTTCCATAGCTGCTCCCTCGAGTTGGGTTAGGGCCTTCTCGATACACTCATTGTTGATCTGTGGAGGAGGCTCGATCTGGCATCCTCCTTTCTTCTTCAAGCCAGAAGTCGATGTTGCTTCCTCACACCTAGTCTCGTGTCTAGCCTCTAATCTAGCAACAAGTGCACTTGTCTCATCTCCGGCCTCTATGCTAGCTAAAAGTGCACGAACATGTACTAAATTTCGCTCTATCAATATATCGATGTACTCTTCTTCCCAATACCAAAACTTGCATCCATGCTACACAATAAATTTGAAGTTAGCACAACTAGTCAATTCTAGAGCACAAACCGAAGCTAAATAGACCACATACCCCATCGTTTAAGCACTTGATGAACACCCATCCGGGATGTTCCGGCGTTGTAGACACGCGGCGCACGACTATCCTTGGGCAGTGGTCGCACTTAATGAGTGGCAACGGTGCGCCGACGAGCTTTTGGGCAAGCACCGAACCGGCCGACCGCCATTCGTGTATCTGCCGGCGGACCACCGACGGTACAGATCCGAGCGGCTAGAGGAGGAGCCACTGCCTGCATGTGGCCTTGCGGCCATGCCAGGGCCTTCCGGCGAGGTGCCCGGCCAGTCCATGGCGCGGCCCGGCCTCCCACAGACCGACCGGATCCGCCACAAATCCGGCCGGCGGGTGCGCAAACCAGGTGGTCGTGGTTGGGTAGCTCGGCGGTGCCGAGGGGAAGGGCCCGGGCGAGCGCGCGTCCGAACTGCACGGCTGCAATGGCAGCGACGGGGGCGGCGGCAGCGAGGGGAAGAGTGGGGAAGAGTGGAGGGGAGTGCGGCCGGAGGGAGGGAGGGGGCGGATAGAAAAAGGCCCGCCCTGTGCCACCAACGGGCGGGCCAGGGGAGGACACGCGCAGACGGCCCGCGCGTCCGCGTGATGTCCATTTCACCCCAAAAGCGGCGCAAACTTGGGCCGGGAATGGGTCGAAAGCGGACACAAAACGGACAAAAGTCCGTTTGCTCCCGCGCGCTGGGCCGTCCGGTTTGTCTGTTTTACCCCAAACAGACGGGACCGGACAGGATGGGGTCGCGCGGTGGAGTTGGCCTAAGTATGTCGCTGCAACCGGCGCGGTGCGTCGACAAGTATATTCGGCACTAGCAAGGATTCCTTCATATGTTTATATAGTGTTCAAAAAGAAAATGATTCCTTCATTTTTCAATCACCGCCGCGACCAGAGATCACTTCCAATTAATAAAACAAATAAAAGAAAAATAGCAGGATCCGGGGGTCTCCTTTGGATTCCAAAGGATTTTCAAAGAAAAAAAAATCTAAGACCCTCCCCCCCCCCTCGCCCCCCTCGTCCGACGGAAAATAAAATGATCTGTATCCTATATGAAAATTATACTTCTGTCGGACTGCAATATCGGTTTCAAAAAAATCATATAGAAAGTCTTCCTCCCCTTCATCTTTACCGTGACCCTCAAGGTTCCGTCGCACTGTAGAACCGCCTTTGGAACAAGGCCGGCGTTTTTTGAAACATGAGCGACGCTGCAGTCCATCAAGCGGCGGCTTAGGCGTTCCCTCACCCACCCACCCTCCCCCGCCTGGCGACATCGGTTGTTTCACAAACGTGACATCACCGACGCTGCTGCAAATCCATCAACGGATCACCTCGCCTCATGTGTTGCAACATTGGGCGTGTTTTACAAATATCATCGACGTTGTGATCTATCGAATCCCAGTGGCAGCACCTGCGGACTGGGTGGTCGCTACCCTCGTAGCGGTCGTCGGGCGTCATACTCGCGGGGTCACCGCATACCTTATTTCCAGCAACCACCGCCAGTCGTCGTTTTTCACATCGCATGCTGCCCCGGTGCAGGAGGCAAAGCGGCCACGGGCGAGATCAGTGGTTCTTCCCTCTTTATAGCAGCGTAGAGTAGCGCGTGTGAGGTTGCAGCTTGGTGACGGCGGATGAAGCAGTGGGCGGTGGAGGGAGGAAGGAGAAAGGGGGGCGAATGAGATGAGTGTCTAGAGGAAGGATAAGGATTAGGGAGGGCAAAGCGATGTTGTTGCTAGGGCCCACAACACGTGTCGCACGACGAAAGTGGCAGATTTCTTCCAACAATCAGCCATGTGAACCGAAGCATCTCCGTTTATAGAATCATGTATGAATTTGCAAGACATAACTCGCTGTCCATGCATTTTTCATATTCTTGTTTTATTTACTATCGTGTGTTTGAACCGGGGAATGAAAGATTCTACTCACTCCGTACCATAATATAAGATCATTTTTCAAGCTGTGTTAGCTTAAGAAACAATTTTTTTTTTTGCTGAATAGGTTGTTTGGTTTGCTGTCCCACCCTACATCGTCGTCACCCGCCAATCACCACCGTCCACAGCCAATCCCACCACCCTGTGGCCAGCGTCGTAGCTGCACCGCCTCCTCTGCTGACTGCCGACGCCCCGACTATCACGAGAAACAAATGTCAACCCTGGGACTCCCTTCCACCGGCAGCCGGGCCGTCTCGGTGCTCTGAAGGGATTTTTCACCAAGCGACTGAAGAATAGCAAACATGAATCATTAGGTTTCACAAAAGAAAGAAACATTTCATTTATCGCATGAATTTCAGGCACACATGCGAATTTCATTAGGCTTCGTGTAAAACAAACTTTCATTTCTCACATGAAGCAGAAAATATATTCACAACTGGTCACAAGAATTCAAGATGCGGCGGAATGCAGGATGCTCCACGAGTTTCATTTCTCGCACGACTTTCAAAAATTTCAAAATTTTCAAGAGCACACATGAAGTTCGTTATGTTTCATGTAAAACCATTTTGCTTCTAGCAGGGAACAGAAAACATATTCATAACTGGTCACAGCAATTCAAGATGCGGCTTATCAACAGCTCGGCAGAATGCGGAATGCTCCATGAGAGAACACAATTCTTTCCCGGGTTACAAAGCTAAAACAGCGCAAAGCTCAATGGAAGAAGATTGGTCTGGAGGAAACTGCGCAGCGGAGTTCTCACCTCACCACCTCAAACATCTACACAGAGATAAAGCAACCATGTATACCACCAGCTCTGCAGTTACATATATAGAAGCATGGCACAAAATGGGGAACTTGTTTATTTTCTTTCTATCATCATCACTCAGCACCGAAAAACCCTCCCCATATCCATCTAAATATATATATTATCCTCCCATGGATTTTCCACGTCAACAAGCAATAATACAACACCACGACAGTACCGCCTCCACGACGCCGAGACCAGAGGGGGCAGGACAGTGTGAGACTCCTCCTGCTGTTACTCTGGCAGTATACTCATCATATCAACTCTCATCAGGCCGCATAACTAGGGGGGAGCTAATTCACAAGGATATATATACACCGGCGCTTCTATCTGTCCAGCAGCCAGTTGAGGACCGTCTTTTTCGGGACGACTCCGTCGGCGTCTTCTTTCTCCGGCTTCACGGAGGTATTTACAGCGTTGCGGATCACGGAGTTGAGGTGCATCCTCAGCTGCGCGTTGTCGATGAGCAGGTCAGACAACATCTTCGTTGTCTCTTCATCAGTGAGGCTTGAGTCTTCGCTGCCCATGGTAATTGAGGATTTACCATCGGAATTTTCGCCATCGTCGGAAGAGCCCCCCTGTTCGTCATCCAGTGCTAGATGCTGAGCCTACAGAGATCAACGTAAAGCAAGGATTTTCCCCACATTTTAAATCAGCAGGAAAGATAGTAAGTACATACGTACATTAAGATATTGAGATTGATTGCGCATGTTCCAGACTGTACTAATTAGCTGACATGTAACACATTCATGATCAAAACTTGGAACGAGGGAAGCCTAGCTACAGTACTTTCAAGTTAAAAGAAATGCTATTTCAATGACGGCTGCAGCTCCGAACCAAAAATGATCTGTAAGTAAAGTCTTTCTAATACAAAAGCAGGACTCCATTGGTCCAAGTTCTCAACTGGAACTCGAGCTCCAATTTACGACTTTGGCTTCTATACGAGAAGCTAGAGCTGGAGTTTGGCAAAGCAGGGCTTCATGTCAAATGAAAACAGCCTACCAGAAGAAGAAAATTTACCTGAGCAACAAGAAGGCGTATTCTATTGTCTGACGTCGCCAGAAGGTCTAGTGCATCAGGCAAAGATGATGGGTCAACAGTCAAGTTATCTTGTTCTTCTGCAAGAAATTTAGCACTACATTCTTGTAGACGCTCACGGAGCAGTCGGCATTCATGAAGCATTTTTTCACGGGATGACTTCACACGTGCTGACCGCTGCTTCTCTCTATTAATAATCCTCTGAACAAATGGAAAATAACTAAAAATTAGAGAGAGAGAGAAACACTGATCACATACAACTAGTATACTGTTATAAGTGAACAGAAGCTTGAATTAAGGAAACATTGATGAGTTGGTATATAAATAATTGGTTTAAAGGTGTAAACAGGCATAACAGGGTTAATCTGGTGGCAGCAAGCCTCTACCGATGTTAAATATTGCTATTGTTGCGATTCTCAAAGGAGGAATGGATTATAATTTTACGAGTACCTCTAGTTCAGTCTTCTCCTCAACATACTGATTCAGCACTTTCTTCATCTCTCTTTGAGAATTCCTAAGGGACTTGACTTCTTTAACAAGAACCTTCATATCTGTTTTAGACTTTGCCTCAACTTCTCCAAGCTGCCGTTGCAAACTCTCAACTTCTTTTCGTTTCGTTTCAAGTTCTTCGGCTAACTCTTCTCTATTACCACTGGCGGTAGCTTTCTCTGACTCCACACGAGTTTTCTCATCCTGTAAGTAAATAGAGGAAGATAATCAGAATCCTCATAATATGATGAATTAAGAAACGCCAAGGCACAGGAACAGAGAAAAAACTGACTTGTTCCGCCTTCAGGTTTGACTCCATCTCAGAGTACTTCCTGCGAAGCTCATCCATATCCCATTGCATCTGGGTAATCCTCTCTCTTTCAGCTAAGATAGCTTGATGTAATGTGTCTCTGCCTTTTTGCTTTGTAGCTTCCAACTCACCCTCCAAGTCTTTTACCTGCATCAGAAGTCATCAGTGGAAGGAAATTACCTAGAATCCACATAATAACTATACGAGGCCCAAGAAAGTCCACTGAATGCCAATGAAAAACGCATAAAAGCAACAAAAGACACTTGGCCTGATCCTGGAATACCAAGAGCCTGATTTACACTAAAGCATAGAAGATAAATATCAGATAAAAAGTGATACCTTTGTGGAAAGATATTCTTTGACTGCTACTTCCTGATTTAGGCGTGCTATGAGATCCTCCATATCAGTTTTGGCTGTCCCTATTCTTCTTTGCATGGTTACCAAAAGTCTACTCAACTTCTGTCTTTGATCAGTTGGAAGGATGACTTGGGCATCCATATCATACAAAAACTGCATATCTACACCAGCAAGATTTTCTGTTTGACTATGTCCATCCACACCACTCGGGAGATCCGCAGGGCCATCCCATAGGGAACTACTAGCCCCTGGGGTTGATAATTCACTGCCTCTTAAAGAACTCAAATCACTACCTAAACTTTCAGAAGAATCCTTCCGGGCATGGCCAGGATTAGAATCACAATCCTCTTCAGAAATTACTCCCTTGGAAGACTCTGCTGAACCATTCCTTCCATCATGTTCCGAAAAGACAAGACCCTGTTTCTTGCTTTTTGACCCACTACCAACATGCTGGTCAGGCTGACCTAATATAGATTCTCCCAGCACACCGTTACCAGTTACTCCTGTCAGACTGATACTACGAACAAGTCCTGGATTTATTTGATTGGACTCGGAGAGAGCACCTGAACCAGGATCATCAGAATGGCGAGAAGAGTCTGTACTGCTTTTTACTGAAGTACCTGCTTCAGGGGGGCGCTGATTCCAATCTTGGAAATCTGAATTCAGTAAAATGGAAGAATTCAATTGTCGATTATGATATTTATCATGCGCAATTAAGACATGGATCAATGCACACACAGAAAAAAATAAAATAAAAATCTTCATTATGGACCATGCACATACATGAGCGTGCGGCAGCTTCAAGTTCAAGAAAAGCAGCAACATGAGCACTTCTTGATAAGTCAATATCAGAAAGTAGCTTTTGCATCCACTCCTCCAAAGTATTCCTTCTCTGTAACCAAAACATTTTTAGAACCACAAGTTCAAAAGACAAAGCACAACAGAATGTAGCAATTAACAATGGGTAAAGCTAACCTCTTCTAGAAGCAACCTGCTTGAATTTATTCTTAAGAAGGCATGTTTCGGTGGAGCAGGGGGGATGTCTTTTCTGGGAAACGCACGCTTAAGCTGAAATATGGGAGTATTGTAACACGATGAGTGATGATATAAACAAAATCTTGCATTACAGCATTGCAAATGACATACAATTGTTATACTCAAGAAATATGTGAACATAGTCAAACATAGTCATCCTTTCTTCTATCAGGAACACATCAAATATGGAAATATGTCATACAATTGTTATACTCAAGAAATATGCATGCAATTGAATGCAAATGACACTGCACCAACTATCTGAATGCACATTGTGTGGGTGAGAAGCGAGAGCACACTCATAAAATGCACTCCCACGGCTTTAATATGTAAGACATGTGAAACAATAACATAGCAACAGTTGTATTAACTTACATCAGAACACAACTTTAGAAAGTCACTAAACCTTCGAAGAACTCCATGGCTAGAGCTAACGCCTTCTGGTGATTGTATACCAACATGTATCCTGTAAAACTGTCCTTTATGGGCATTAAAGAAAGGTCATGGAAAAACAGGAACATTTAGATGAAGCAAGACCTCAAACAAATTTGTGTCCTAAGCCTATGAGGCCAAAAAATAGAACAACGTGACATGCAAGATATCATCTACAACTTGGAATTCTTAAATTTAAGTCCATGTCTCCATGGTATACTGATATGAACTTAGATAGCCCTTAAGTAAAACTTCAATATAGGCTTGATAAATGCCAAAGAATTTTTGTCTTTTTATGCTCTGTCGAAGTTTTCTCACTTGTATTCCCACCTAGCTCATTTTGTTATAGCACAAAGTTTTAATACTAGCGACATGTCAATTACTATCTGAAGACATGTAACAAAATTGATTGACTAAACTCCTGGATTGAAATAAGTGAGAAAAACAAGAGGGTAAAAGATAAACGATACTCACAACTATAGATTTCAAGAAGTTGTCAGAGGCTACACCAGCTTCAGGTGTTTGAGCAATCCAAGAAGGTATAGTCACACAGTAACTCCAGCCTGTTTGAGGGTTATGTGGCCATACGGTGTTTCTTCCCTCCTGTGTGCAGGCAATAAATATGAGCTCGTAAGAAGACTCGGATAATGTTCAGAGCATTCTGTCGGTAACACCCTCATCTTTGCAACGGAACCTGTTCTAAAAAATAATTCACTCTTCATGCAACTTCCTAATTGCGTATGCACTACTAAATTTTGCCAATTAAACAAAATATCCACTTGGTTGTGCAAAGCAGTTAATTTCTTTCCTTTTTGGGTGGGAACAAATCCAATGCATGGGATCAGTAAAAAAACGCAGCGGACGTACTGCTTGGTGCGTTACTGCAGAGGATCCCAACCCCTAGTAATGAGCGTATTAGCCAAGGTGTTTTTCAGTGCAAAGGCGTTATTCAGTTGGTTGTGTAAGACCATTTCTGGCAAATGCATGGCAAGGATGTCTCTCATTCAAACATGGCACAGGCATGATCATCACACAACATAGGCAGGCCTAAGAGTTCAATTTAATCGCACGCTCGGAATAATAAAAGAAGGACCAAACCTACATCTACCATGAAATGAATTGACCTAGTTATGCACTCAAATGCAACTATCAGATATAGGATCAGTAAGCCAAGCTACAGCCCATTCAGGCTGATAAAATTCATAAGCCCAACTGGCTGGTAAAATTCATAAGCCCAACTGGGTGGTAAAATTCATAAACCCAAGTTGTTGAGATTCAGAAGTCCGAACCCTAGTCACTGAATCAGTAACCGCAGGCAACTTGGCAACACTTAATTCGCAAAATCCCAATGCAGATAGATCCTATCCCCAACATTAAATACATCGGCGGACTTAACTAGCTGCTGCCACGGACCGCACATCCGCAACGAAATCGAGCTGAAACGCTGCTCGCCGCCCACCTCGGGCGATCGGGTGGAGAGCAACCGCGAGAGCGCAAGCAATCCAGCGGCGGGATCGAACACGTCAGCGCCGAATCTGACGCTCGCGAAGAGGGATCACTGGACCCCGGCCCGGAGCCGGCCCCCGGACGGATCAGAGCGCGGGCGGGATCGAGGCGGGGAATTCAGGGAAGGGGGGAGGGGGATCGCGGGAGCTGCTCACCCATCGCTTGGGGGGCGGGCTCCAGTCCATGCCGAGCGGCAGCGGCGAGGTGCCGTCGTGGCGGTGCTTCGGGGGGCTGCCGCGGGGCGTCCTCCTCGCGGACGACGACGACGACGCCGACGCCATCGCCGGGCCCGCTGCCTCTCCCTCCTCCGGGGCGGGGCGGCGGGATCGAGCTGGGGGCGGGGCGGAGGAGACCTCCGCGCCGACGGTCCCGAGAGGGAGATTGGAGCTGGGACGGAGGCGGAGGCGGAGGCTCCCGCGGCGGTGGCGAATCTAACTGTCAACGCCACCCTCCCAGACCCAGCAGCTTCTTCGCCGTGGCGTTGGTGGGAGTGGGGATGGAGCGGAGCTGGGCCGGCCGGGCGTGGGCGTGCCGTGCGGTGCGGCTCAGCCTGGGTTTCTCAGCCCAGCCACGCGGGTTGGACAGGGAGGCGATGAGGAGGTGGGACGTGGTTGTCAGACACGCCACGCTCAAAGAAAAATAAAAGTACCCCTAAAAAGTACTTAACTTTTTCTTTTCCCAACAATGGAGTCGAAATCATACACAACCCTAGAAGAAAAGGGAAATACAGTCCGGTCCTCGGGGGTCCTTCATGCTCCCTACCCCTCACATGTCGATTGTGCGTGCCGGCTCTGGAGTTATGCGCCCTTTCCAGGACAGAGAAACCGGTATCCACGGATCGGAGAAGAAGAGGACCCGAAACGGGGTTTAACTCCAACTCCAACCGGTATATGCATCTCGTATATTGCACTTATGTAAGGCCAAGCGGCAGTGATGCTGTTTGGCGCGCTCTGGATGCGGAGCTCGGCGAGGAGGTGGCTGGTTCTACTTCCCTTTGGACGTTTTGATTACCTTTTCATGTTGACTTTTTTTATTTCACATGTTGGATTCAGTTGTAATCACTGTCTTCTGGACTAGCAGGTAGCTGACGGTTCACTAGACAGGCAATCTTTTCAATTTTAACAAATACTTGCTTAATTTTCATCGTTAATTGTTGCAATGCTTGAACATGATCTCCTGTCCAAAATTTTATGTTATCTTGTCAATAAAGTCCCGAAACATCTTTTTAAGTCCAACTTATGTTTATGTTGTAAAACCATAATTGTGAATGAGGCCATGTCCAATGTCCCTCAAACCTGTCAGCATAAGGAAATCACGGGCGGGGAAGGGCATGTAGATTGTGCGAAATCCCGAACTATAACTGACATGGTCTATACTGCAATGAATACGAAGGCCAAAAAGGGCATGCATCGCAATCAAGACGCGGATGTGCGGGCTAGATACCAGGCCCGATATCACTGGGGGCAAAATGCATTTTCACACTTCATACTCTATTGAGCATCTAGAATTAATTTAAATATAAGTCACAGAATGGGTCAACTAGAGGTAGTTTGCATGTTCGGTTGAAATATGCATTGCCACTTAATAGCGAGTCATAAAAATGTGGTCATAACTCCACTTTTGTTTGACCACAAACTTAAGTATCGCGTGCTTTCTTGTTCCACCGTGCAAAATATAGTTGTAGAAATTGTTTGTGTCATCTATGGTTTGCATAATGTACTAGATGGACGTTGATCTATGACACCGCATTTGCTAGCAGTAAGTTGCCTGAATTTGTAACTCGTGTCAGTCCATTTTTAGATAGCGCGACCCTGAGGCAGAGATGGGGGCTTGCCACGAGCCGCAGCAAGGTGCAGAGCCGACGACGAGTCGAGCCTGGAACGAGCCGAAGTCGAAGACGACGAGACCAGTCATGACATCTCAGGTGTGTGCTTGATAGGTGCAGGTAAGGCTTTTTATTTTTTTAACTACTGGTTGGATTATACAACGACCTTGCCAGGGGCGGGGAGGAGGCGATGAGCGGTAGCAATACGCGCCAATTGCAACCATAGGAGAAGCATGGAGGCGAATGGTCAGAAGAGAAAGAAGGGATGACGAAGATGAAGGGAAGGAAGAAGGGAGCCAAGAGCAAGAGGAGGAGCGGGAGAAAAAAATTGGCTGGCATCATAGACAACTTACAGATAGCCACTCCGCTATGACACATGTGTTATTGTATATGCCAGGTTTGTTAGTTCACTTAACCGATGAGTTTTATCTTAAGAGCTTATTCGCAAACATGAATGTAGGAAAAGCACATGGCTATGAGGGGTAAGCCGGTAGGGGAGCTTGCATCGAAAGAATCAGGCTGACTGCTCACTCTTGGAAGAAGGAAAAAAGTATACATAACCCCCTAAAGTATCACCTTTCGGCTACATCACCCCCTCACCTCTAAAACCGACATCTTAATCCTCTCAAGTTTTTAAACCAGACAAAACACCCCCTTAGCCTATTTTAAGTAGTTTCTGTGGGCGGTATTGTCTATGTGGCATGCATTGGGATAGTCAAAGACCAGACAATAGCTACGTTGGTCTGAGATAGACCCCACGACCGCCTACACAGATCATATCTTGATCTTGCAGTCCGGCCATGTCGACGTCTACCTCCCCCCATCGCGTTCTCCCTCCACTCCCTCCTCTTCGTCGAAGGCCGCCATGGTCGCGACACATGTCGTCGTGGAGTCGTACGCGGTACGCCTCACCAGCCAAGGGCTGGCATCAAGAGTCCTTATTGGTAGAGGAGAGGACGCGTCCTGACGGACCCCAGTGAAGGAACTAGTTGCAGAAATAGCTCTGCCCGCACGACGTCCGTGGTGGAGCACAATAGCCACCTATGAATGAAGCATCCGAGAGCGCCATGTCATCTACAACGAGCTACTGAGTGTTGAGTATAGGAGCCCCAGTGTTGGTGCAGCGATGGACAAGGAGACACCAGGATAAAGAAGGACCTGAACACGGTATATAGGTGGAGCCAGATGTCCACATCAGCAAAACAACTTGCCAAAACAACTTTAGATGGTCTTGGGAGGATTAAGTATCTGGTTTTAGAGGTGAGGGGGTGATGTGGCTAAAATGTGATACTTTAGGGGGTTATGTATACTTTTTCTGGAAGAATAGTATTTTCGAAATTTGAAACAGCACTACTTTCTTTGACTTTTTTATATCTCCTAGTTTCGTGCATTATAGAACAATCTATCAAGATATCTTTCCCTAATAATAAAGCATGGATTGACTTTGTCGGGTTCACCGTCGCAATACGCTTCTTCCCGTGAGTTTACACTTTCACTTTGAATTGAAAATATATTCGAGGTGGTACTAATCTTACGCCCTAATTTCTAACAAAATTTACAGATCGTATATAAAAGAAAGTGCTGGACCCATGGGCCTACATGGTTTACAGATCGTATTGGGCTCCATCAATGCAAGTGAGTACGTCGCGTGTTTCGTCGTCTGTACCCCCTTCTCTCTGCACGTTCAAAATTTCATACTCACGTGTCCTTGTCGGCTTCCGTTGTGAAGAACGAAAAAAAATTGGAATCCAATCCCTATATGACTATGGGGACAAGACAAGATATAAGCTCGTCGATTTTCCTCCTAAAATCGCACATGCAGAACGTATGGAATCAAAAGAGAAGAACTTGAGATCCGCCGGTTGCAACCAGCTGCTGGAGGGCGAGCAGAAGGGATCCTTGAGGCCGCTGACCCGAGGCTAGCCGCCCGCGAGGCGAGTTCGACAAGGGCGGCGCAGAGTGGTTCCTTCTACTGGGCCTAGCATGCCACGGTTCTGACGGGGGAGAATAACAATGGATGACGGCCGCAAGAAGCCGGCAGAAGTGGGTGGCCGGATGGCCGTATGAGCGGGCAGACGACGCGGCTGAGGTGGTGGTGATGGTCGTACTTAGGAGAGCTTCAGGGAGGAGTTGGATGGGGTGGAGCGGCCTGCCGATGGACGACGACAGGGTCGACAAGATGCCGACTAGATAGGCGAGTCTGCCATGGGATGGTCAATCGGCTGGGGTTGACGGACGCGACAACAAAGCCGGATGGATCGGGAGGATAGCCGCCGTTCTCCCGCTCCCGAGGTGTGCGCGCCCCCAACCCTGGATGATTTGTTATCCCTGTCTATCTCGATGGCGGACTACGTTTGCAGAAGATTTTGCTAGATGCCTGATGGCTTAGGTGTTTTGTTTCTCGAAAGCAAACCGGTGCCCTGGTCATTCTTTGAAATCTTGTGAAGGATGACCTTCCAAATAAGAATAATGATCAAAGGCTTGGTAAAGATTCGCGAAGGGATTCATACACTCCCAGGAGAAGATAACGATGAGTCATGCGTTAAGCATGAAGGCCGATCCTTCCATCATAGTTGCTGGTGTTAGCAGCACCTTATGCCTCATTACATAATGAACATGACGCAAAGATGGAGATGAGTGTTGATCAAGCCTATCATGTTCACGATCCATATGTGCACCTATACGAGTAAGCATGCTCTAGATTTTGAGGTACGCATTAATACAAGTCGACTGTCACTTTTGTCCTCACATTGTGTTGTCATATTTAGTGCTGCCGCACAAGTCATGGATGATCCTCTTCAAGATTCTATTTTGAACACTTGTAGGTATGGTGGTTTTGTGTTGCAACAAACTTGACTAGGATTAATATATTGATAAAAGTAGGTGGCAATATTCACATGTTTTTAACTGATATATGTTCCGGATTTATAATTCCAATTCTACTATTTAGACAAGAGCTTTGTGGCTAATCATACTTGATCCTATGTTCTCTGCCTGTAGGTATTTTTTTGAAAAGTATGTTCTCTGCCTGTAGGTATGGGTTTCACATTTTTATCAATTTCCATATGTTTTACATGGTCAACAATGCTTCAGAGTTCACCCGCAAAAACAAAAAAAAAACAATGCTTCAGAGTGCAAATTCTACTCAAACTGATGCTCTTACGTATCAGTTGTAATCTTATTTATGCTTGTCATGCATAAATTATCTTCATTCTTTCTAGAAAAGATACTGTCTTCCTCTTTGAAAGATTATCACCCTTTTCTAATGCTCGGCTTTGATAATGCTGGCAGTGTCGGTGCACAAAAATTGTTTGGAGATTTATGAATGTGAGACTAGACGTACATCTTTATGTATTCACCTTCTGTCAATTGACCTGCTTTCTAAAGAAATTCCCGTAATACATGCCCAGAATAAGAAGCACAATAGAAAATACTCCAATGGCTTTGTCATCAGCAATCATTGTCCCATAATCCACTTCTTCGAGCCGATGGTCGTAAAGCGATGGCGGTAATGAGGAGTAGTGGCAGCACAGATGGGTCGCTTGAGACGTGAGGATTTGTTATTAATTCCGTTGCAAAGGGTGAGTACAACAACGACTCTCTCTCTCTCTGTGTGCGTGCGTGCATGCGCGCGCGCGTGTGTGATAGAAGAACATAATCAGGATGATGAAAAACCATCCTTGGCAACGTTGCCAATGATACAGCCTCCTCATATACACTACATGTTTGACAATGTAAAGAAAATGATTTGTGTGAATGAAATATAATAATAATTTTATTAAGGATTACTAAAGATATTTGTGATAAATGTTCTCATACTTTTGGACTCAAACGAAAATATCATATGAATGATGTTCAGATCATTACATGTTTGAACATAAAATAAGAGTTATGTGTACTATAATGCTAATTCCTTTTTTGGTTATTAAATATAATTGTGATACTATTTGGAAGGAATTATCTTTTGCTGCATACATTCAGTCCAAATGCAGAAAATGATGTAGAGAACCAGGAGCTCAGGCGTGCATCACACACACCTTTTATATTTATATACAAACAAATATGGCTAGCCTTCAACAGTCTATGTAAAAAGAAGGATATAATTTTGTCTCGTGCTTAATTATATATATTTCTATGATGAGTCGCAGAAAGGACATATATGAAATTGGTTCCTAAATTTGACATGAACATGCATGCATGTCCTGTTGGTTGTTCGGGCAATTTAAAACATGGTCAGGTTGATATTTCATCGTGCATATGATATTTTCATCTGACTCCAAAAGTCCGAGCACATTTATCACAATTAGCTTCGGTAATCATAAATAAATTAGTATTATAATACACATAAATCATTTTCTTTACGTTGTCAACATGTTACAATTGAAACATCATGAGTCCGATTCTCCTTTCCCGGAGGTTGTGTTCTTTCAATAAGAGGATGCAAGTATTTTTTTTCCCGTTGCAACGCACGGGCATATGTGCTAGTTTATATATAATAAAATAGGAGGGAAAAGTAAAAGAAAGGCGTAGTAACATATAAATATACCATATGCGGGTTTTTTCATCTTTATTCTTTATATGTGGTTTACATTAGATAGAAGTCACTTTTTAAAAGGTCTAAAACTAAAAATGCGACAATTTACAAGATAAAAGGTTTTTATACTTTAGAATTGTTGTATTCATACTATATACATCCGATTGTAACGTTCAATTGTAACATCACCAACATAATTATATGGTTAATAGTGTTAAATATCACAGAGCAATAAATATGACACCAATGAAAAAATCTCATTAATATTTTGTTGTAGAGGTCAATATAGAAGTAAAAATGTTTAGTATAAATAGATGACAACTAGTGTGTGACGCGCGCCTTGCCGCACCGTTTTTCATTCTTCAGTTTACTCTCTCACCAACCTTATCCAAGCATATATGTTTACAACCTTTTTTATTAGTGAAACTTTACTATGACAAAAATTACTCCCAACCATAAGAACTGATAATGGGGCAAGACATTATTAGGGTGTCAAACATAAAAGTTAGAACAACATTAAAAAGCATACTTGTGTTTGACAATTGGTAAGAGCACATGGAAGAATGGCTATGTGTTGCCGAGCCCTTCCATCATTAGTGAGTAACATATGAAACATATATGAAATCTTGAACATTTTTTGCATATACAAAACTCTAGATTATGTACTTACAACATAAAATATCATTTGTCTAAATAACTACTCTCTTGTTCATTTGTCTACCTATCATCAACACAATAGTCGATTAGGCCGAAAGTCACCATCATGCTCTTCGTTTCACCTAACTACCACGAAACATGAAAAGCAACGGATACATCAAGACTGGGCTTGTCAACATAATGTGGTCAAACTTTCAGGCTCCAGCATGTATAACCTTGGACGTGCAAATATTGCAGAAAGCATTCAAAAATAAATAATTTAGTTCTCTTAAAACCAAATAATGTAAACTCAAACTCAAAATTTGCAAAAAGAGAGAAAAGAGTGACTTCATCATTTAACCAAAACTGAAGCCATGTGAACTGAACCACATGTTGCTCTCATGCTAAACAATGATTACGGTGCGTATGCGCCTGCTTTTTTATTGTGTGGCTCACATTAATCTTAGCTAACCAACACAATGAGACAATAATCATTTAAGGCACAGTGAAGCCAATTTCCATCCAAGAAATGGGCAATAACTATCCCTTATATGAGTAGCTTTATATGCAATATGCATCTACTTTATACACGGACAGAGTGCCCAAGAAATAGATATGCATTTAATTTATATTATAAATCTACTCATATATGTCCACCTACACATATTATGGAAGTCAAACTCGTGCAGTATAGAGGTTAGTGCATAAATCATGGAAAGAAGCGCTCTCCTCTGCCATTATATGCCCTCAAGCAGCCGCTGCCGACTCATGCTTGAAAAGGGAACCACATAACCTACATTGTAGGTTTCCCTACTTATACAATGGTACTACCGTCAGCAGGCATGACAAAAGAATTATTGAAACTACACTTCTTGTGTGTATATATATAAAAGAGTTTTGAAACTCCACTTGTCACGCAACCTAAAATAAAAACAAATTAGGTGAGTAAAGAACATGAATAAAAGTGAGTACTGACTTGGTAATGCCTTTTTGAAAAGACATGCCGGTAAGGGTCTATTCAACTTGAAGGAATATTTAACACTTTCCCCATCCTTACCATGAGCAACCATGTAGAATTCAACCTTTTCATAGATCTTCTCTGTTAAAATTAGTTTGCTAGCATGACCCGTCTTGTTTTTCTTTTCCCGATATTAAGATGAACTTGTCATGTTCTCTGCTACAAAGTTAAACCATGTCAATCTGAAGTTGTGCTTCCATGGCAGGTTCATGTGTTTGACACCAAAATTAGTTGTTGCACCTAATGTGTTTTATTATGGATTCTGCAGCCTTTTCTTGATACGATGATATAACCTATATATGCTAGGTATACGCAAAAGAGCTTGATGAACGCATAGTTTTTTTTTTGCATTTCTTACACAATAAATATCAGGCCACTAAAGGAAAATGGACATAACATGAAAGTTAAGAATCCTCCATCACTCACATTCATTATTAAAATATGTCCTCATATTTAGACCAGTCAAGTACTATGAACCTAAAATTTCATGGGTGTGCATAAGTGATCCAAGCAAAAACACTCACCGGTCATTATATTTGCATCTCCGGCAGCATGCTTCCACAGTCCATCCAACCCGCTATCGGCCTCCTACCAATACCGATTGTCCCACCGGTAAACTGTAAGCAAGAGATGAAATCGACCAACATTTGATTAACTGGTATTAGCAAGAAACGGAACTGCAAGAATTAAACCAATGATCCTGACAAACACAACTCTCATCTCGTATGATTTCTCATCTTCCATGCCAGTTCTGCAGAATGATATTGTGTGTCCAATGAATGATTATAAAAATCAGTCTTAGTTGCACACCCCAAAAAAATTGGTATATGAACTTCACCTGGCGGTGGATTTTTCCTGCTTAAACAATTGTGAGAGTGAACCAATCTAGCAAAGAAGCTAAATTTCATCTCAAAGTAGTACTACCGCACCTCTATAGAATCGAATTCGTGGACATCAAACAAAACGATCCCTACACAAATACATGAGTAGGAAACCTAGAAAGAGATGGAGCGGAGCCGGGCCGGCCGGGCGTGGGCATGCTATGCGGTGCGGCTCAGCCTGGTTTTCTCAGCCCAGCCACGTGGGTTGGACAGGGAGGCGATGAGGAGGTGGGACGTGGTTGTCAAACACGCCACGCTCAAAGAAAAATAAAAGTACCCCTAAAAAAGTACTTAACGTTTTCTTTTCCCTACAATGGAGCCGAAATCATACACAACCCTAGAAGAAAAGGAAATACACTCCAGTCCTCGGGAGTCCTTCATGCTCCCTACCCCGCACATGTTGATTGTGCGTGCGCCGATGTTGTCGGCGCTGGAGTTATGTGCCCTTGCCGGAACGGAGAAAGCGGTATCCACGGATCGGAGAAGAAGAGGACCCAAAACAAAACGGGGTTTAACTCCCACTCCAACCGGTATATGCATCTGGTACTGCACTTATGTAAAGCCAAGCGGGAGTGATGTTGTTTGGCGCGCTCTGGATGCGGATCTCGCCGAGGAGGTGGCTGGTTCTACTTCCCTTTTTACGTTTGATGATCTTTTCGTGTGTTTTTTTATTTCACGTGTTGGATTAAGTTGTAATCACTGTCTTGTGGACTGGTGGCTAGCTGCTGGTCACTAGACGGACAATTTTTTCAATGCTAACAAATGTTTGCTTGATGTCCACTGTTAATTGTTGGAGTGCTTAAACATGATCTTCGGATTACTCTGTTAATCAAGTCCAAATTTGTATGTTACCTTGTCAATCAAGTCCAGAAAATATTTTTGTAAGTCCAACTTATATCTATGTTGCATAAAACTGAAACAGTGAATAAGACCATGTCCAACATCCCTCCAGTCCATCAACATAAGAAAATCACATGAAAGGAGGGGCATGTGGATTGTGCGAAATCCCAAACTGATTTTTTTTTTAGAAATCCCAAACTGAAATATATACGGTCTATAATGGTGTGATGAATACAAAGGCCAAAAAGGGCATGCATCACAACCAGGAGGAGGATGTGCACACTGGATACCATGTCCCATGTCACGCGGGGCTCAAGACGCATTTTCACACAGTACTCACTACAAAAAAAATACACTTCCGTGATGATACGTGTTTGTCACAGTAGGTCGCGTTTTCTGTCATGCATGTACATCCATGACAAATTTATGACAGAATCAAGATAGTCATACCTATGCTGTCGTAGAAGTGTTCCATGACATTGCCAAAATTATCATCACGGAAGTGTGCACTTCCATGACGATAAATCGCGCGTCACAGAAGTGCTTTCTTCAAGGGTGACCAACACGTGGCATCCACCGTAACGGAACGCCGTTAAGCTATCGGGTCGGGTTTTGGATCCGATAACCCGTTAACAGCCCCGACCAATGGGGATTTTCCACATGTAAAATCATCATTGGCTGGAGGAAACACGTGTCGGCTCATCGTTGGGACAGATGTCATCCACTCATTGGACGAAAGGCGCCTATGATACGTCGACACGTGGCACGACCCAACAGAGGCCCATTCCTGTGAAAAGGCCGGCCCGTTTGACTTGGTCAAAAGGTGGTGGGCCGGCCCATGGAAAGCCTGTTAACGGCCTGTTCGCATATAGTCCATTTACAGCCCGCTAACCCAAGGCCCGTTACGCCCTATCCGAATTAGGCTCAGTAGCGTCATCTGGGCCATCCAATATGATTCCAGCCCGTTTTCACTTCTGGCGCATGTATGGCCCATGACGTCTTTCGGCCCATATGAGGCCCTATGTAACTCTTGGCCTATTAACGGCCCGTGGTGAAACTGGCCCGTAATGAACAGTGTATCACTTTACACCCATTAACGGCCCGTGGTGAAACTGGCCCGTAATGAACAGTGTATTACTTTATACCCATTAACGGCCCGTTATTCCGTTGGGCCGTTTCCAGCCCATGTTATCTTTCGGCCTTCTTAGAGCCCATTTATTCTTGGGCTCATTTTCAGCATTCGTTTACTTACGGCCCGTTACTGTCATTTTCTGCTTGTGGGCCAAATTCAGCCCGTGGTTACAGTCGGTCCATTTGTGGTCCGTTAATACGTTGGGCCGTTTTCATAGCGTCATCAAATACGGCCTATTAACGATGGCCCGTTATGGTCAGCCATGAACGGACGATTCCAACTCTAGCCCGTTTACGGCCATAATGCGGTCTGTTTGGCCCATGTCGATCATACGGCCCGTATAAGGCCCATTCATGATACGGCCCGCAGAAGGCCCATTGTTTCTACGGCCCGTAGAAGGCCCATTGTTTCTACGGCCCGTAGAAGGCCCACTGTTTCTACGGCCAGTAGGAGGCCCAGTGTCACTACAGTAAATATTAGCCCATGGTTATTGTGGCCTAGTTTTAAATAATAGGTTATTGCAGCCACTAGCTAACCGCAGAAAAAGAACTGCAATGACTACAAGCAAACAAATAAACAAGACAACAAGGAAATAAATAAGCAAGCAACTAACGCTAGGCTATCACGGCTATTACACATATTACATCCACTGGGCATCAAAGTTCGCCACCAGTGCAAATATAGGGAAGAAAGCAGCATATCATATACACTGGTTGTCAAAGTTGGCGACCAGCGCAAATAAACGCCGGAGCAAAACAAATCCAGAACTGAAACCACTTCAGAAGATCTCAAGAAACAATATCCTGGGTACCCATAATGCTGGCAAGATGCTTAGCAAGCTTATTAACTTTCTCTTGTTTGGCGCTTAAATCCTCCAGCGCTTGTTGTTGCACCAGAAAATATGCATCTGAATTCTGCAGGGACTTCCTCGGTCCTTCAGCTTCCTGTCGCAGCACATCTGATCGATGTCTTTCAACTTGAAGTTGAGACTCAAGAAGACGAACTGATTCAGGCAGCGAGTTCGAAGAGCTTGTGCCAGCAGTAGTGGCCAGTAACTCGAACACTACATCAAGACAGGACTTTTGGGTTCCCTCACTGTCGTCAAGATAGTTTTTATCAGCTTTCTTGGAGACCAACAGGGATGTCTCACTATCTTGAACCTTATCTGCATTACTTCCTTTACCATTGGATAACGCGGTACTGTTCTCCAATATTTTGTCCGCATTCTAAAAGAGAAACAAGCAGACACATCACATGTGTACCATGTTGTATATGAAACTCATTTTGGTAAATGAGTTCAGTAGTAAAGTGGACAGGATAACAGCATGAAACAAACATATATCTATGTACCATGGTCACTTTATGGTCTATATCATTCTAGTTTTTGTTGCCAAATCAAGATAGAGACACAGTTCAAATAATATTTGTTCAAGACAAAGCAGAATAGACAGAATATAAGTGTGGGTAACTATAGAGCAATAACAACACTTGTAATGTGCATGACATGAGAACATAACTGTTTATTCAATTGAAACTGAAATCAACATAGAGCAGGTTACAACAGCAAACCAGTTAAAGAAACAGGTTTAAAACATACCTGTTGCGCCATTGGAGTTTTAATTCCATCCTTCAAAATTGAAAATAGTTGGTATGAGTAAATACAGTAATGCAAGAGCAAAGGAGTATGAATCATAGCTATATAACCTGACCTGAGAACAAATCTTCTTCTCCTTTAAGCGTTGAGTTGGGATTCGGAGTGGTGGTCCTCGTGCTTTGGGCACTCCAGTTCCCTTACTAACTGCTCGTTTGGGTGGTCTATGGTGGAGACGGTGCTGTGTCAACTGGAACTAGGTTACTATCTGCCGGGGTTGGGGTTAGAAGGGGTGTAGCTGGTTCTCTGTCCAACTGGGTAGGGTACAATCTGCGAGAGTCTGGGTTATGTGTGGTGGATCTGGTCCTTTGGCAAGTACAACCGTGGTTCTATCTGCATCAACTGGTAGCACTATCTTTTCTGAAGACCGTGTTGTTACTCCCTTAGATACTGCCATCACGCTCTCCAATTCAAATGGCTGATAAACAAGAAAAGTAATTGAAAGTATAGGCATTGTATGATAGACAGGTGCAATGGATAGTGGGGAATAAAAGAGGGCATGAAATAATTCATATTTATGTTGTCTAACCAAACAGGATAGCATGACACAATTTCACATATATGATGGCTAACTAAACAGGATAGCATGACACAATTTCACATTATGATGGCTAACTAAAAAAGATGGAAAGACATAGTTCAAAATATGAGACTATGTAAACAGGATGACATGACATAACTATATAATGTGTTTATTAAATAGGTTGGCATGCCATAATTCACATACATTCACGGATAGAATGCCATAATTCAAAATATGATGACTATAACACTAAACAGGATGAGATGATATAACTATATGATGTCTTTATTAAATGGGTTGCCATGCCATAATTCAGATAGATGATGTGTATGTACTATGTAAACATGATGGCATGATATAATTCAAATATATGATTTATATAGTAAGCAAGTAAGCAGATGACAATCCATATATGATGTAAAAACTAAGCAATGCAAGACAACATGCATGACATGGGTAATATAACCCTGCCAAGTTTGAGCATAGACCTCAGGGGGGAAATAGGACTGGTCATCAGTCTCTGAATCCTCCTCTGAGGAGCTCTCTGTAACCAGCAAGATGTCTGCTTCAGCAGGTAGCATTGTCTGGTCTGAATACCTTGTTTTCACTCCAGATACTTCCATCACCGCTTCAAATGGCTGATGCACAGGAAGAGTAGTTGAATATACAAACGTTGTCGACAAATGGAACACGTAATACAAAAAAATGATAGCATGATATAATTCACATACATGATGATTGGCTAAACAGCATGGCATTGCATAATTCACATATATAATGTCTTTGCAACAAGATAGCATTGTATAATTCACATATATAATGTCTTGCAACAAGATGGCAATGCATAATTCACATATATGGTAATTAGACACTGAACAGGTGGCATTCACACAAAGCATGTCTAAACTAATCAAATGACATAGCAATGCGAGACACCATACGCACGATATGAGCAACATAACCCTGCCAAGTTAGAGCATACACCTCGGGGGGGAATAGGACTGGTCATCTGTCTCTGAATCCTCCTATGAGGAGCTATCCGTAACCAGCGAGATATGCGCTTCGTCAGATAACATAGTCTGCTCTGAAGACCTTGTTTTCACTCCAGAATTTGCCATCACCGTGTCAAATGGCTGATGCACACGAAGAGCAGTTGAATGTACTAACATTGTTGACAAATGTAATATGTAACAAAAAAAAGGATAGCCTGATATAATTTACATATAAGATGACTGGCTAAGCAGGATGACATTGCAAAATTCACATATATGATGCCTGGCTAAACAAGATGGCGTTGCATAATTCACATAAACGATGAATAAACTAAACAGATGGCATTCGCACAAAGGATGTCTAAACTAAGCAGATGTAAAGTAAGCAATGCAAGACACCATATGCATGATATAACCAACATCAGCATGCCAAGTTAGAGCGAAGACCTCAGGGGCTAAATAGGAGTTGTCTTCTCCTTCTGAATCCCCCTCAGAACAGATATCTTCCTCTCGATTACAATCAGAAATGCGTGGAGGGGGGCTGCCTTTGCGCCTACCATGGAGCGACGTCTGCATGAAATTTTATTGCCACGCAAGGCTCGTCTCTTTTGCTCTACATGTTCAGTTCCATTGTTTACAATAACTGTCATGCATAGGAATAAAACATAGTGAGATTATGTAAGGAGTGCATGCAGAAATCCAGAGTGATGGTAGCAACCTGTGGATAGACCCAAAACCAATAATAGCAGGTAGATAATGGCTTCAGTTAAAAAATACAGATAATGGCTTCTTTACTGTTTGTTTGCCACCCAACATGAAACTCATAGTAGACACCAGAGATTAACCAGATAGTAGATAGATACTATTGATAGCGGCCCCGATATGTACCCCACAACCATTTAAAAACTCAAGTTTGACCATTAGTTTGGAGCTGACTCAGAGTCTAATCAGTGAACAGGACGATAAAGTAGCATGTAATATTAAGCGATGCATAACGTAAGCAGACACGAAAGAGTGCGACCTCTCTTGCGGACCCGTGTAGTCCTCGAGGTCATATGCTCGGTTGATGATGGTAATGCAGTTTTCATGGCTGCCAGCGGCAGGAAAGAAGATCTGAGGCGGCGAAAGACAGTCTGGAGGCCAGATCCCTGCTGTGCTGGACCCTTCTATCGTTGGAGCAGCTGAGCTGGGGTGGACGACGGCGCAGCAGGAGCGGGACAAACCACGCAAGGTTTTCTTTGACAACTATCTGTAAGAGAAGTAATTCTGGAAGGGCTCGTTTGAATTGGAGGATTCCAACAATGCAGGGATAGAAAATAGACAGGAATAGGATAGGAATGCACGTGCAAAACAGAGAATTTAAAAACACAGGATTTCTGCCAATCTGGGTGTTTGATTCACAACAATTGGAAGATCACAGGATGCAAAGAAGCATGGAGAGATTAAGTCAAACCACAAGAAAATGTACGGTTATAATGCTATTATGCTACTATCTCTTAGTCTTGTGCTTCATGAATAGGAATTTGAAAAGGAGGACAAGTGAAAATTAAAATTCCTACGTTTTTTTCTTTCAAGGAGACACTAAAGGAACAAATCCGTGTGCTCAGTGGACAATATATATAACATGTAGAGTAAAAAAGAGATGCAACAAGTGTACAACCTCTTTGGCGAAGCCATGTCGATCTCAGCGTGATTGGGTTGGCCGGTGAGGATGCTCCGGCTGACTTTGCTGTCGGAGGAGGGGAAGAAGATCTTAGGCGTCAGGAGCCCGAGGTACTGCTTCGCTGTGATGGAGGGTTTCGTCATTGGAGCAGCTCCGGTGAGTTGTACGACGCCGAGGCTGAAGCAGGACAAGAGAGACAACGAACAACGTTAACCTGAGTGGAATTCTAATAGCATCTCCAATACATGACGTAAAATACATAACCACAAAGTGCTAGATGTAAAATACATCAGCCGCTCATCTCTGAACTTAACTGTCGAAACTGAACTTAACTATCGAAACTGAACTGAACTGTCGAAACTGAATTTTGCTGTCGAAACTGAACGCACTAGCAAGGTGAGGCTACACGTCGGTCGACTGACTTTTTCATCTCTGGTCAGTCGATTTTGCAGCCGTTGGATACGAAATCAAGGGCCTGCGGTTCATCTTCAACCTCCACCCCCTGAGCCGCCAGCCACCACCGGCCAAACAGTAGCCCCCGCCACCCGCGGCCGGCGGTGCGCCGCCCCGCCCGCCCTGAAAACACTCCCCACCGCCGGTCCGCCGCCGCCCCGACCATCCCTCTAGGCCCCCCCGTGCCGAGCTTTTTCTCCGGCGATCCCCACACCACCGCCCCGCCAACGTCCCGCCACCGCCGGCGACCACCGCCCCCATCCTGAACCCTAAGATAGATAGTGGGGTACCTCTCCGGCGAGCCCCCCTCCCCGCTGTGGCTGGTTCTTCCTTCACCCCGGCGAGCCCCCCCACCCCCTGAAAATCAACTGACCCAAAAGTCGATTCAGTCGACTGAAGTGTAGCTAAATCAGAGCAGCATCGCAAGCAAGAGCAAGAGCGAGAGTAGCAGCGCGAGCAAGAGCAATTGCAAGAGCAGACCAGGCAGGGAACCGAGAGCAAGAGCAGAGCAGCAGCGCGAGCGAGAGCTAAAGCAGCAACAGCTCCTACTGATGTGGACGTCGCCGCCGAGGGAGCGACACCGTGGAGGAAGTGGCCGGCGACGCCGTCGTGGATGGAGCCGCGCCGTGTCGGCTCGGGACCGAGCGCCGGCAGCACCGTGAGATCGAATCAAGAAGAAAATGCGGCGATTAGTGTACAACCTCTTTGGTGGCGCCGATTAGGCCGCAACTTCATCCGAGGAAACGGTGATGATGATGCTCTTCCGGTGGTGCAGGTGAAGACGGCGGTGTGGGAATGGAGGTGGCGCGAAAGACGAGGGGAACGTCGGGGCAGCTCCTTGGAGGTGGAGGACGGGGTGGCTGAACTGGCGGGACGATGAGATCGACGACGAATCCTCATCTGGTACGATGGATGAGGGACGTCGAGGTGTTGCTGTGGACGACGTCGTCGGGGAAGAGGCTCCGGCTGGGTGGCGGACGGAGTAGGGTGTGGGGTTTCGTCGTGGGTTTTCGCGGCCTCGGTGTACGAATGGGTGGGCGGATGGGATGGCAGTGGGGAACCATGGCTTAGAGACGCGCTTGTCCGAAATGTGGGGTAAGTTACGAAAGTACCCCACCGTTTTGAGGCGGTTCTTTCGGTTCAGGGGTAGCACGGGCATTTCGCATCTCGGGATTTCACAGGAGGTGGGAGTTTTCGCGCGCGTTGTAATTTCGGAATAGCAAGGCGCGGGTTGAGATGGAGGGAGTTGTCAGAGCACAACGAGACAAAGATATATCTTAAATATTTCGGACTAACAAGGTGCGGGTTGAAATTTCCGGACAAGCCTAATGAAGGGTAACGCAGCAGAAAACAAAAAATTTCCGACCTACGCACCAGCCCAGGACCACTATGGAGACTGCATACACGGTTTGATCTTTTTCGTTACCGACTCGTAGCGCAGCGGGAAGTAGAGTCGATGACGATCGGCGGTGCAGATCCTCGCAGCTAGGATTTACAACCTCCCAACCGCGAGGATGTATACCCTCATTTGCTCCTCAGACAGCCCTCCGGGAGGCGGTCGAACAGCCCCCCGGACGGTGTCGCGGACAGCCCTTCGGGAGGACCTTCGAAACTCGAACGGTCACTCAGACAGCCCTTCGGGAGGACCTTCGAAACTCGGACGGTCACACGGACAGCCCTTCGGGAGGCACTCACGAACTAAGACCGAAACTACGATCTCTCTACAGAGTTGCACACATACGGTGTCATCTATCCGGCAGGGCTTCGCCGTCCAGAACTAGTCCCCACCGGAACCCAGACAGCCTTTCGGCTCTACGAAACTATTTCGCTGGGAGGGAGAGAGAAGCCAGATCATGCATGGCACTTGTATGTGAGAAGGGATGAGTGTGGAGGGCTGCCCCTCCACCTCTATTTATAGGAAATCCCAAGGGGGTAGGGTAGTTTCACAAAAAACCCAAAATGCACATGAATGAAGTCCTTCCACAAGGACCTAGGAGTGAAACCAAGGAACAAGAGGGTCCCCAAGGGGGGATACCCCATGTGGCCGGCCACACCCCCATGGGGGGCCCAAAAAATGGCTCCTATCCATCCATGTCATCCCCAAGATCTTTTGGAGCAAAGCCCCAAAAGGTGGCTTTCCATAAAGTAACCATAAAGCTGATTTTCACTATTCACGATGACATTTTTCAGCGTCTGATCGAACTGAAAATATTTATGTGGGCTAAGAACATTTCCAGTACCCACTAAAATGATTTTCAACGCGTTCCGAAACAATTCCGGTTTTAGTGATTTTCATCTGCGAAAACGCATCTGAAGTGGCTCCGGCAGCTCCGGAACATTTCCGGTTTTTATCTCAGAAAATTCCAAAAAGCTTCCAGAATGATTCTGGCATCCTCCAAGAATTATCAGGCATGTGCCAAAACCAATTTGACTTGGTGTATCCCGAAACAACTTTTCGGTATCATCGAAACTTATCCGATGACCTCTCTCTGCGGTACGATTCCGCTGTCCGAAACTTTTCGGTGTCCGAAACTTTTTCGGTGATTTTCTCTCAGACTCCCTGTCTAGTATTCAGCAGATAGATGACCCTTAAGCGTGTGACCCTATAGGTTCGGTGAAGTATAGACATGACCCGGAACCCCTTCCGATGAATGATCAACATCGGAGCCGTGGACACCCATATTGACCCCTATACCCACACGAATAAATATTCGAGTGAACCTCCAGTTGCCGTGTGCTATTCCTGTTGCTTCGCGATATGTTACAAATACCCGAGGTGAGACATGTTGGCATTCCCGTGGATCAACAACTTGTCCACTATGCTAGTTACCTCGTTACCGGTATTGTTCTCTTTTCTCGTTATCGTGTTCCGGCATCCCCGTGATCAAATCACAAAGTGTCTGGCCAGACGATGATGGATACCGTAACACCGAGAGGGCCCAGAGATATCTCTCCATCATCGGAGGAGCAAATCCCAATCTTGAGCTATCAAGTTACTTGACACACTTTTCCATGAACCCGTAAGCCGCCGTAATAGCCACCCATTTACGGATGACGTTTAACAAATCCCAAAGTTCATGAAGCAAGCATGAAGAAACTCGATACTCTCATGGTCTAAGGAATCATGCAAACGTTAACCATCTCTGTGTTATGTACCAATAAACTTGTGACGAATGAATCTCATAGCATAACATCAATCCGGGTCGATTCAACACAAATGTTCTCTTAACATTGTGCCCTCAAGGTTGCTGACATAGACATGCCCATGATCAGGAAAACATAACCATCATGCAACACTTGAGCTAGTCTTAGAGGCCAGACTAGGAATACATTTTACCGTTTATTATTCCACACGTGCATATGAGTCTTCCTCCGAGCCTCGTGGTTATTGCAGACTCGAGAACCATAGCAGTTATAGCATGGAACATAAACATAATTATGAACTCGGAGATAAATAATATCATTTATTATTGCCTCTAGGGCATATCTCCTACACCTAACGTGTACTGTACTAAATCAATGCGCACTACAAATGTCATTCAAAACTTTGAATTCATGTTATGTTAAAATATTTCTCTACGTGTATAATGCATGCAACCTACTACTCAAATGAACGTTTTAGTGCATTCCAAACGTATATACTACCGCTTCAATATGAACTAAATTTGAATTCGTTTCTCTATTTGAATAAGATCTACAGTAATGATTGTTGTGAAGTCAAAGCATTTGAATTCGTTTCTCTGTTTTAATAAGATCTACAATCATCATTATTGTCAAGTTAAACCATCGTTTGTGTATTATCTTCACAGCACACCACATGATTAGTCTCGAGTTACATATGAACTATGTGTACTATATGAACTCGAACTAGATTTTTTGAATCCACTTTATTTTGATTTCAAATCACATTACATTTCTAGCTCTAGCTAGATCTTCATAATCTAAACCATGTCTCATATGTATAATGTGTTTATCACATTATGTATGGTGCCCCGCCCCCTAAGCCTACAAGTATTTAGATGTGAGTTGCAAACACCACACATTACCACAAATTCAAATAAAATGTGAGAATGTTCGATATATAGTATTGTTTAGATTGTTCGATATTTAGTTGTAAGCTGCAAATGCCACATATTATCACAAATTCAAATAAAATGTGAGATTGTTTGATGTATAGTATGGTTTAGATTGTTCGGCATTTAGCTGTGAGTTGCAAACGCCATGCATTATCACATTATGGTATAACATGTGCACAACACGTGTATCACCGCTATATTCATGCATGCAATGTTTAAAACACTATGATCTCCTATTCAAATATATGAATCCGCTTTCATATCAAATTATGATCTTTGTTAGTCTCTTACACCCACACAATCCTCTAACCTTTGTAGCTACCACTAACTTTCTCTCGTGCATGCACACGCCCTCCTCGCCCTCCCCTCCCTCGGCATTCGATCCACCGGGCACATTCATTTTTTTCTTTAGGTCGTTCTCCCAGAGTCTCCACAACTCCTTTTCGACACACACCGATCGATAAACCTCTCCAGCGATGCATGCCTACAACATACACACACCTTCAATCTCCTCCTTTATGTGTCCTTGCCTCGTGTCTCTCATACGGTCAGACACACGTGTAAACTCTCGCCCCTCTTTTCATCGATCTCACAACCGCACACTCCTCCCCCTATCTAGCTAGTAGTTGGGCCTCTCGCACCACCTCCTAGCTCCATTCTCTCTGTCTATCCGTCTCGCTGGGCCTTATTTGCCTCTAACAAATGGACGTACACCGACCGATCTCTCGCTATACATATAGCTAGCTAGGTCCTTATAACTCGTTTTTACCCACACGTCAATCGATCTACCTCATTAGTTGTGTCTCTCCCTTCATCCGACAAACAACAATTGATCTACCGATCTAGTTAGGTTTGCTTACCAAACACATGGTTCCCCTTCATCATCCATGGATGCGTCCCGACAGATCTATCGCACACAGGCACACACATAAACACATCCCCACTCTTATTGATAACATTGCAGTTCCACCCACAGTTTGTCTAGTAGGCCTCTCCCACCATCTTCGAGAAGCAACTCCATCACCCATCCAGCACTCTACCCCTCTCTCTCCCTCTCCCTCCCTCTCTCTCTCCTCTCTCTCTGTCCCATCATATTTCCCGTCCTTCAGTTATGTATGGATGTCGACCGATCTCCCTCAAGACATAGCTGGGTCTCTCCTTCTCAACACATATACGAGTCGTTCTACCTCTATAGTTAGGCCTCTGCCTACCCTCCCCCCACACACACCGATCCATCGAGCGCTCTAGTCATGTCTCCCTGCCACACACAAACTTGACATGTGCCCTCTAACGTTCCGGTAGGCCAGTCGCCCTATATCTTTGACTTGCACACACACACAATTTCGATGGCTCTCTTCATCGATCTCGCACCCACCCACTTGATCCTCTCTTCGACTCTATCGATAGCTATGACCCCTCCCTCTCTTCTCGTGGATTGCCCGACCCTCTATGTATGATATGGATAGGCCTCCATTTCACACACATTGCATGCAAAATTTTGTTTGAGATGTCATCGACACATATTCCCACAAATAATTCACGAAATCAACCCCCACCCCACCCCCACCCCAAAACAAAAAACACTCACGAACGCGGTTTGTATCTCTCACACACACCCACGTAGGTGGGGGACGTGCACGAAGAGAAGAGGTGCATGCACGGCGCACGTACTCCCGTCTCTTTCCCAACCACACCCGCGCGGTACACGGTGGAGCTCATTTCTGTACGAAAAAGGCAGCCCATGTGGTAATTTGGCACGTCTACTGGTTGTCCACTTGGTGGAGGAAGGATCGTTTACCACGGGTGAACAAACAAATTGCGACTTGAGGTGTTATGTTAAAAAAAGAGGCAAACCATGTGGGGCCTAAAAAAAGGTTGACGCACAAGCAGTGACTGTTGGATGGCCATCCAACGACCGTCGTGCTTCTTCAATCTCTGCTCTTCCTACTTCAGCCACTCAAACAAGCGCCGGCGGGACTGCCTGCTCCCTCCTTCCTGCGGCCGGCTCTGCTGCCGCGCAGGCCTCACCGCCCCACCGTACTCCCATCGCTGGCCTAGCCATCCCTCTACTCACCCACACCTGTTGTTATTTTCCGATGACGGCAGACGAATCAGTAAACCCTCGTACAGTCGTACTCCCCTCCGTGTGGGAAACAACTGCCGAGTCTTCCCTGCCTCCGTATCGTTCCCTTCCTAGGCCTCGCCGTCGTCCACCGCCCTGGTGCTCTCGGCGCGGCCTGGTCAACGTGGTCAACGACTGACATGCATCTGAAGTGGACTGTACGTGGAGAGGCCGACAGCTGGGTCCACGGCCGCACGCAAGGAAATGCCTCCTTATTACGCGCAAAATAATGATTCCTCCACTTGACATCAGGGACCCACCGAAAGGGCCTCTGTATTTCATGAAAAAAATGTTACCGCCGCTGACAGCTCGGACCCACCAGCTATATCTTCGCACGCAAGGAAATGCCTCCTTATTACGCACAAAAAATGAATACCCCCCTGCTAGCTGGGACCCACCATGGTGGGAGGCTGACTTGTGGGCCTATTAAGTTGACTGGGACGGGGGCCTTTGTCAACTTTAGTCAATATGAACGATTCTAGCTCCAGTGACCGTACGATGTCCATCCAACGGCCGTAGTGCTTCTTCAACCTCTGGTCTTCTTGTTCCGCCGCCCAAAGCAGCGCCGGTCGTGCCGCATGCTCCTGCCTCCCGTGGTCGGCTGTGCTGCCGCGGAGGCCTCACCTGTTGGAAATATGCCCTAGAGGCAATAATAAATAGGTTATTATTATATTTCCTTGTTCATGATAATCGTTTATTATCCATGCTAGAATTGTATTGATAGGAAACTCAGATACATGTGTGGATACATAGACAACACCATGTCCCTAGTAAGCCTCTAGTTGACTAGCTCGTTGATCAACAGATGGTTACGGTTTCCTGACCATGGACATTGGATGTCGTTGATAACGGGATCACATCATTAGGAGAATGATGTGATGGACAAGACCCAATCCTAAGCCTAGCACAAGATCGTGTAGTTCGTTTGCTCAGGGCTTTTCTAATGTCAAGTATCATTTCCTTAGACCATGAGATTGTGCAACTCCCGGATACCGTAGGAATGCTTTGGGTGTACCAAACGTCACAACGTAACTGGGTGGCTATAAAGGTGCACTACAGGTATCTCCGAAAGTGTCTGTTGGGTTGGCACGAATCGAGACTGGGATTTGTCACTCCGTGTAAACGGAGAGGTATCTCTGGGCCCACTCGGTAGGACATCATCATAATGTGCACAATGTGACCAAGGATTTGATCACGGGATGATGTGATTTACGGAACGAGTAAAGAGACTTGCCGGTAACGAGATTGAACAAGGTATCGGGATACCGACGATCGAATCTCAGGCAAGTAGCATACCGATAGACAAAGGGAATTGAATACGGGATTGATTGAATCCCTGACATCGTGGTTCATCCGATGAGATCATCGTGGAACATGTGGGAGCCAACATGGGTATCCAGATCCCGCTGTTGGTTATTGACCGGAGAACGTCTCGGTCATGTCTGCATGGTTCCCGAACCCGTAGGGTCTACACACTTAAGGTTCGATGACGCTAGGGTTATAGGGAATAGATATACGTGGTTACCGAATGTTGTTCGGAGTCCCGGATGAGATCCCGGACGTCACGAGGAGTTCCGGAATGGTCCGGAGGTAAAGATTTATATATGGGAAGTCCTGTTTTGGTCACCGGAAAAATTTCGGGTGATACCGGTAATGTACCGGGACCACCGGGAGGGTCCCGGGGGTCCACCAAGTGGGGCCACCAGCTCCAGAAGGCTGCGTGGGCCAAGTGTGGGAGGGGACCAGCCCCAGGTGGGCTGGTGCGCCCCCCCACCAAGGCCCAAGGCGCATGGGAGAGTGGGAGGGGGCAAACCCTAGGTCCAGATGGGCCTTAAGGCCCACCCTAGTGGCGCCCCCCCTTCTCCTCCCCTTGGCCGCACCCTAGATGGGTTTGGGGGCTGCCGCCACCCCTGGGGAGGGAACCCTAGGTGGGGGCGCAGCCCTCCCTCTCCCCTATATATAGTGGAGGCAAAGGGGCAGCCCAACACACGAAGTTCTTCTTCTCTTGGCGCAGCCCTTCCCCTCTTCCTCCTCCTCTCCCGCGGTGCTTGGCGAAGCCCTGCGGGATTGCCACGCTCCTCCATCACCACCACGCCATCGTGCTGCTGCTGGATGGAGTCTTCCCAAACCTCTCCCTCTCTCCTTGCTAGATCAAGGCGTGGGAGACGTCACCGGGCTGCACGTGTGTTGAACGCGGAGGCACCGTTCTTCGGTGCTTAGATCGGAATCAACCACGATCTGAATCGCTACGAGTACGACTCCCTCATCCGCATTCTTGCAACGCTTCCGCATCGCGATCTACAAGGGTATGTAGATGCACTCCTTCCCTCTCGTTGCTAGTAAACTCCATAGATTGATCTTGGTGATGCGTAGAAAATTTTGAATTTCTGCTACGTTCCCCAACATCACCGCCCCCTACTATTCCCACCGCTGGCCAGGCCCTGCGGCGACGGCAGCCTCACACCACAGCCGAACCAGTGAACCCTCGTACTCCTCTCCGCGCGGGCTTCCACTGCCGTGTCTTCCCCGGCTCCCCGTCGTCCCCTTCCTAGGCCTCGCCGTCATCCACCGCCCTGGTGCTCTCGGCACAGCGTGGTCAACGTGGTCAAGGAACGACTTCCATCGGACGTGGACTGTACGTGGAGAGGCTGACAGCTGGGTCCACGGCCGCAGCAAGGAAGTGCCTCCTTATTATGCGGAAAATAATGATTCCTCCACCTGACAGCTGGGACCCACCGGACGGGCCACTGTATTTCGTGAAAAAAACGTTTCCCCCTGACTGCTGGGACCCACCAGCTACATCTTCGCACGCAAGGAAGTGCGTCCGGGCAAAAAAACGATTCGCCCCCTGACTGCTGGGACCCACCAGCTACATCTTCGCAGGTAAGGAAGTGCCTGACAGTTGGGACCCACCTGGTCGAAGCGTACGTAGCATTTTTATTCTGGTCGCGAACGTGTACGTATATACTGGTCGATGTAGAGGCGCGCACGTAGCATGTACACGTACGTACAGCGGCCAGTGTGCAAGAAAGAAAATACGGCCACATACGTACATACGGGCAGGGTCTCGAACGCCTACTCGCGCATACGTACGGCCAGGGCTCGTGTACATGGCTGGGTCGGAACGGAGAAACAACGTCGTCGTCGTGTTCATGGGGAGCCAACCGGCTGGGTCGGAACGGAATGCGCCGTCGTGTTCATCGGGAGGGCTTGGACGGAACAGCCGATGGAAACGAGGCCTGGCGTACCGCAGAACGGAGGAAACGGCCTTGTGTTCGACCGGCCACGTTTGAAACGGGATCATGTTCATCGGGAGGGGTCTGGCGTACCGCAAAACGGAGGAAACGGACCTCCTACGGTCGAAACGGGGGTCCTGTTGATCGGGAGGGGTGTGGCGTACCGCAAAACGGAGGAAACGGACTTGTGTTGGAGCGCTACGGTCGAAACGGGGGTCCTGTTCATCGGAAGGGGTGTGGCGTACCGCAAAACGGGACTCCACGGGACACTGTTCATCTCCACCGTCGACCCCCTCCCGCCACCACGGGCTACTGTTCATCCACCGTCGACCTCCTCCAGCACCTGCGACTGTTCATCCACGTGCTCCTGTTCATCCAGCCTCCACCACGCGCTACTCCACCGGCTACTGTTCAACCAGCCCTCTCCACGAGCTCCTGTTCAACCACCCCTCCACGGGCTACTGTTCATCCAGCCCTCCGCCGTCTACTGTTCATCCTGCCCTCCACGGGGTCCTGTTCATCCAGCCCCAACCGGCTCGATCGATCGGGGTCCTGTTCATCCAGAGGCAACACCACGGGGTCCTGTTCATCCACCCCCACCGGGAACTGTTCATCCAAACCCCCCCAGCAGCGCTCACTGTTCATCCAGAGGCAGCATCGATCGACTTCAGTTAGCAGCAGTAGCGAAGGAATCGCTCGATCGGGTTCAGTTAACAGCCATCGATCGATCGCTCGGGTTCAGTAACGCGTAGCCTGCAGTGCAATCACTCGGGTTCAGTTAGAGCCCAACGCCTCGCTCGGGTTCAGTTAGAGCCAACGCCTCGCACACACGCGCATACGTGTACGAGAGAAACGCGCATCGCTCGGCCCCCGACCTCCCACCGTAACCGGGAACTCCCCGAAATTTTCCTCGCCCTCGCTTCTACCACGGTTTTTTCCGTCATGGACGGCCCAAAGAATGTCATGCAGCTGCGTCTCCGGCCCGTCCAGGACGAAAATCCCATTTTCTGTCATGATTTTTTGTCATAGAAGTAGGAGCCCACCACATCTATGATGATACCGGGTTTTGTCACAATTATCGTCATAGAAGTGTCATATGTATGACAGAAAAAAAATTTCGTTTGGCCCAAAATGTCACGGATGTGTCTTTTTTTTTGTAGTGACTCTATTGAGCATGTACAACTAATTTAGATATAATTCATAGAACGGGTCAAACTGGAGGTAGTTTGCAACGCTATGTTGAATTTTGCATTGCCACTTAATGTTGAGTCGCTAAAGTGCAAGCACAACCGCACTTCCATTTGACCACAAACTTAAGCGGTCAATTTCTAGAGAGTGTGACCTCGAGGCAGAGATGGGGGCGCTGCCGAGCTACAACAAGGCACGGGGTCCATTGGCGAGGTGGAGCCTGGCACGAGCCGGGGACGACGAGACTAGTCATGACATCTCAAGTGGAGGCAAAGCGGGCTTGATAGGTGGGTGGGGGCTTTTCTATTTCTTTTAATCATGCTTGGATTAGATAGCAAACCCGCTAAAGGCAGGGATGAGGCGGTGAGTGGTGGCGAGGCGCGCCGTCGCAACCGAAGGAGATGCATGGAGGCAAGCGGGTGGTGGAGGAAGATGGAGGCAAGGAGGAAGGAAGGCATTAGGAACATGAGAAGTTGGAGAAAATTTTGACTCCAATATTTTTAAAACAACTTACAAATAGCCATGCCCTTATGACACACATATTATTACATAGGCCATGTTTTGTAGTCCACTTAACCGCGAAGTATAATCTTAATAGGTGATATGTAAACATGAATGTAAGAAAACAGACATGGCTATGAGGGGCAAGCCGTTAGGGAAGCCAGCGTGTATGCAAAGCATCACCCTGACAGCGCACTCTTGGAAGAATAATGTTTTCAAAACTTGGAACTATACCTTTTTGTTTGACTTATTGTTGTTTCTCCTACTTCCGTGTATTATACATAATAAGAATCTATCAAGATATTTCTATATATAATAAAGTAGAAGGCAAAATTCAAAAAATAGGCACAATAACATATAAATATATTGCATGTGGTTTTCTCATAGTTTATATGTAGTTTAGATTATATATAATTCACTTGACATGAAGTCTGAAACTAAAAATATTGCACTTTCCAGTATAAAAGGTTCATAATTTAACATTGTTCTATTCGTACTAATATACATCTAATTTTGTAAAATTGAACTATAATATTACCAATGTAATTCTATGATTATTAATGTTAAATATTACAGAGCAAATCATAGTTAATGATGTGTAATAAATGTGACACAAATGAGAAAATCTCATTAATATTTAGTTACAGAGGTCAATGTAAAAGTAAAAATATTCGGTATAAATATCGATTGCGGTAGGCGGCAGCTGCTCCTGCAGGTGCGGACACATCCGTCTTTGTGGCGGACATTGTCTCGTGCTCTCTATGAGCAAATCTCAGCCTTATATCTTAGATCTGAGGCCTGGCTAGGATTTCGTGGAAGAAGGCTAGAGACTAGGGTTTTGACAATCGAAATTGCTTTATGGAAGACACTGACCGCACGAACTGGGAACGATACTTCCTCCCAACAGCTCTAAGCATCAGCGCCTCCTACGCACTGTTCGTGCTGTCACATACAATCGTACATACATCGGCCGCGATTTTGTCATGTGTATAGCAACACTCTTTGACTATTTTGTAGGTAGGAAGCTCCCCAAAAATAGAAAAAATTCTTACACCATGGGTGTTTTTGGGTGTGGTGCTCTGATCCGTTAGTGTGCATTTGTTGAGTGAAGGGTCCATTCGGATCATCTTCGTGAAGAATCCACCCCGAACGCTCCAGCTCTTGTAAGACAGCCTCACGAAGAACGTTTTACGAAGCAACAGAAAAGCAGTTCCTAAAAGAATGGAAGGAGAAGTTAAGGAAATTTACAGGGCATGCCATCCCGAAGTGAGGTTGCATACCGAATCGATATACAGAAACCCACCCGAGCTATAGAGCGACAGCAGAAACCATCCGCATGGGCTTTATTCTTGATTCCTGGGCTGACAGCCATGCAAACGAGAGCAGCCGTTGCTGCCGAACGCAGCGCCGGCTCCCCGAGAAGCTGTCTTGCGCTGCCTCCAGAAGAAGCTAACCACTTTGGAAGCCAGCGAATTTCGAATGGCCCGAAGTGTTTGAGGTGGTTTTAATTTCCCGACGTATAAATTATTATAAGTTAGACTGATTTTAGTCTATTCCTAACAAAAAAAAAGTTACTCATTTGAAAAGTGCACCATAATTCACCCTTTTTTTAATTTTCTACTTTTGTAAATCAACAAAACATTGTTTTCTTATAGGGGAATGCTAGGGGAAACTATCTGCTGTTTTATATCAAGCCAATCTATATTTCTTTTCTCCATAACTTGTGTATGGTTTTTGGACCATGAGTCATCTCTATCTCTATAAGGTGGTGTTACAAAGGGTTATTTTGCAGAAATGCTTTCTATATTCATGTTGTTAGCACTGTGCTGGCTCCTTTAGAACACGGGGAAAGCATGTCAATTGATTTTCTCTAAAGATGATTTGCATTTGGAAAGAATACATTTGGCTTCAAGCTTCCATGACGCAGCACAAGAGGACTAATACAACCCACTAATCTTTGGGGGCAGGAGTAGAGTGAGACAATATCGTTGTACGGACATCACCGGATCCGTGGCGCAATGGTAGCGCGTCTGACTCCAGATCAGAAGGTTGCGTGTTCGATTCACGTCGGGTTCAAACCCCCGAACTTTAAATCCGGTTCCTTTTTTTTTTCTTCCTCCACCGATTTTTCCATCCTCTCCTCTGAGATTCGCACCGCGTCACTGGTGTCACTCTCCTCCCTCCCTCCCCCGCCCACACCCCACCACACCAGCGCGGCAGCCGCCATGGATCCACCAACCAGCGCGGCCCACCGGAGCCCCGACGACGAGGCGGCGGCCTTCTTCCGCGCGGCGCCGCCCCTCCGCGACCGCGACGCCGTCGCCGCCAGCCTCGCCGCCTTCGTCGCCCGCCACCGCTCACGCTCCGCCGCCGGCAAGTCGCCCCCCGTCTCCCGGTCTCCACGAATCAATCAATCCCCAATTTTAGGTTCGCCTCGACGGAACTAAAAGACTGTTCTTTTCGTGTGCGCGCTGCAGGCGCCGGAGCAGGAGGAGGAGGAGGGCCCCCGGCGGTGGCGGGGGTGGTCTGCGTCACCTCCGGCGGCACCACGGTGCCCCTGGAGCAGCGCTGCGTGCGCTACATCGACAACTTCAGCTCCGGCCAGCGCGGGGCCGCGTCCACCGAGTACGTACCCACGGCACCCGCTCCCATCCCCTGCTGTCAGCCGCGTCTCTTCCTGTCGAGACTGACAGACTGACGACCGTTCGTGCAAATGCAAATGCAAATGCAAATGCAGGTATTTCCTCAAGGCCGGTTACGCCGTCGTCTTCGTCCATCGCCGGTGAGTCTTTCTGGCTCACAGATTTCTCGACGAGGCTACCTCAACTAGTGGATCAATTTTTAATTCAGATGTTGCTAGCCTAGTTGGTTTCCACGGTAGCAATTTTTTATTCAGTTATGAATGTCAACAGCGAGTCGAGAGTTGACACTCCCTCTGCTCCTCTTTGCAGCGGGAGCAAGCAGCCTTTCTGCAGGTTTCTTCCGGAGGACTCGTTTCTCGACCTTTTCGAGCTCGGCCAAGGATCAGAGATCCAAGGTCTGCTCTGTGATTGCAGTCCTGAGTTATCTATTTCATGCAAGAGAAACCGTAGCAGATCCATCTGTGTTTCTTTCTCACTCTTGTTACAAATCCATGCTGTTTTATGTTCTTTACCTCCTGTCTTCTTCTTTCTCGTTTATTTATTCAGTCTTCTCACTTGGATGCTGTGCAGTAATTTAAGTAAATCACTCTGTAAATATCCTCCTTTGGAACTTATGTGCTCACTTGAGCTACTTATCTCAGTCCCAGAGTCTCACACCACTGTGGTCAAGGCAGCGATTAGCAGTTATCGCAAGGTAGGTATATTGATAATTTACAAACACCCCTAGTTATGCCGAATTCACTTTACATCAGCTGCTAGTCAGATTGATGATAATGTTACCATGACCACTGACTTGTATTCTTTGATTGCAGGCAATTGATGAAGGTCTACTTCTGAAACTCCCTTTCACTACAATTTTTGAGTACCTTCAGGTATTGCACGCCTATTTCCTACCAGCACATGCTGCTGCATATAATACTGCCCATAGAGCATTTTTGTAGTATGTTGGATCAGAGATGGTATATTATTGTCTTTTGTGGTTTCTCATGAATTCATCACAGCTTTGGTTCAGTGCCTTACCGGGTTATACCGAGGATAATGTTGGAAGAAAACTACTCCCTCTGGTCACAAATATAAGATGTTCTAACTTGTTTCTGAATCGGTTGTATATATACACGTTTTAGTCTGTTTGTTCATTCATTTCAGTCCGTATGTAGCCCATATTGAAATATCCAAAGCATCTTATAGTTGTGAACAGAGGGAGTAGGATATAATATGTTTTGTTTGCACTCAGTCTTAGAAATGGAATGTAATACTTGTGGCAACTAGTCATTTATTTATTTATTTATTCAGTAAACGCTCAGCTACAGGTTCATGATGCGTTCACCATGTGAATGAGATACTGATGCAATACCTGTTTCTGTTTGTATTGCAAACAGTTACTGCAGCTTGTATCCACTGCTATGAATTGCTTGGAGCACCATGGAATGTTTTATTGTGCTGCTGCAGTGTCTGACTTCTATGTTCCATGGGAGAGTATGGTAGGATCTATCTTCATTTATTTTTTGTATGCTCACTATTTATATTTAAACAAACAGATATGTTAGTGCATAGCGGATGATCACGACGATAGGTTTCTATATTGCCATCGTCGGTGTACTTGATTTATAAATTTGCTTTGGAGTTGTGTAGAGGGCATAGCAAGGTTTAGCAAGTCACTTGGTCCAATGAAAATCAGTTTGTTGAAAGGTTTAAACTTGAAAGTTTGAATTTTTTTGAATATTTGTTGATAGCACGCAGAGCACTGGTCTGTGAAATGTCTGCTAAGATACATAATGGTTTGGCACCATTACAAGGTCCCTTGTCTTATTCCTCCTGACACAATCGTTATCACAGGCTAAACATAAAATTGAGTCACTTGGTCCACGAAAATCAGTTTGTTGATAGAAAAACATATGTGAGAAAAATGTTCAAACTGCCTCGATGCCTAGTGTTCATTGTCCTCTTATGCTGCCATGTTGCCTGATACTTCTTTAATAGATAACCGTCCATCGTTCAGCAACATGTTAGGCTTACATGACAACACACAAATCTTGAAATGCTCCCTCCCTCCTGAGATTCGCATTTGCAGGAGGGGAGTTACAAGTGACATGCACAAGTAGTTGCAGCCTTGCAAGCATTATGGTACACATACTTGTGGTGGCGTTGCACTAGTATCTGGAGGTTAATATTTGTTGGTAGCTGTCAGAGAACTGGCCCGTGGAACTTCTTCTAAGATACATAATAGTTTGGCACCATTACAAGGTCTCAGCTGTTATTCATCCCTGACACAATCGTTATCGCAGGCTAAACATAAAATCCAGTCAGCAGGTGGCCCTTTGAACATGCAACTCAATCAAGTTCCTAAGATGCTTTTCATCCTCAGAAACCATTGGGCGCCTTCCGCGTTTTGTGTATCTTTCAAGGTCAGGTTCTTCGTTCTGTCCTTTTCCTGCACCTTCTAAATTCTGATGTAAGCTAGTAGTGATGGTCACCCCTTTTTTCTGCTCTGAAGAAAAGTAACCAAACTCAGCACTTCCTGCAAGTGTTGCCATCCTATGATCTGGATGCAGCATACTGATTCTCATTGTCCGCAATGCGTACCTGCAAAACTGCAGCTCGAGACGGATCCAGACATCCTTATACAGAAGGCAGAGGCGGCTCTGAGAAAGTATGGTATGAATGTGGTGGTGGCGAACGAGCTAGCGAACTACAAAGACGTGGTTGTCATGGTCACAAGCACCGGGAAGACAACCGTGAGCAGGCGGAGCAAGGAAGATGACCTGGAAGAGCAGCTCATTGGTCTCCTGGTTAAGATGCATTCAGATCACGCTAAGCAGTCCAATCCGGACCAAGAGACGTGAGCTGTTGTCTTGATGAATAAGGAGTTGCTACAAGTTATTGCGCTCATTGGTCTCCTGGTTTAATTCACGTACCAGTAAGTGGAGTAGCATTCTCTCTTGAGAATCGCACGCGCGATCATCTCGCTTATTTATCCCTTATGTTGTGCTGCACCGTCTGATGCCTGTCTTTATCGACGTCGGCGGTGGTTTGGATTGGACAAGTCTCACCAATTCAAACCCCAAATCTGAAATGTGTGTATATTTTGAGCGATTCAAATTTGATTAACAGGAATCTAGGCTCCTTCGCGGCAAAAAAGACAAATCGGGTTAGAACAATGCTTGAACAGTATACATTTTAACAGACCCCAAATTTGTCTTTTTTGCGAAGAGCTGCTCAGATGTATAAATGATTTGAAAATTGGAGCGAACCTCACGCACCAAATTATCTATCACACAAAAAAACCTGATTTTCTTGAATCTTTCTACTATTTCTTTTGATTTTTTCCGTCCGGGCGGGTGCAGCTGAGCCTGGGCTCAGAAGTGGATTACCACTACTATTTGAAGTTACTATTACTATTCTGGTTGCTTAATAAACAATTGAATACTTGAAGCTGAGAGAAATACTCACAAACAAGACGGCCCCCATTGTCTCCGTGGTGAGAGGAAATTCCAAAGAGTGCTCCTGCTGGAGCCTGAGCAGCACGTCCAGCAGGTCCTCATTAGCAAGGCACGTGGTGTCGTTGTGTCGCTGTCCGTCCTGATGGCCACAGGATAGAGAAGGGCGGTGGCATGTGGGAACTGGCAACCTCATCTCCTCGCTGGACTCTCTCCGCCGCACATCACAATCTCCACACGGTTCGCCGCTGTTCCTCGCACCACGGACGGCAACGTCACCATCCGCAAGGGCTCCATCAAATTTCGGCAACGTGCTTACACAGGTCCCTGACTGTTCATAAGGGTTCTACAAGGCGGATCCCAAACGGAACGCCGCATCCATCAGCGGTCCGGGGATCTGTGTACTGATACGGAAGCCGACCATGCAAAGCTATTCGCATATGTCTGTTTACATTTTGAAAGAAATTTAACGAAATTGAGCAAATTTGATGTATATTTAAACAAACTATACAATATTAATTCGTACTTTAATAATTTTTATATAAAACCGGATGTTTTTCATCAACAGAAGGAAACCCATCACATTCGGACATATTTGGACTTAACCGTACTCCAAACCTAATCTAAATGGCCGTCGGTGTCCGTTCCCTATGTCCGACATGCCATGAGCCCTGGAACTGAAGCTCTGCTCCCGCAGCCTGCAAGCGCCAAATCAGTTGGCAATTTAAGGGCCTAATTGGTTTGATGTCAAAAGTTGGCATGCCAAATTTTGACAACTGTCAAATGTTGGCTAGAGATTGGTTGCATACTAATTTTTGTTGCCAATTTCACAAAAGGTTGCTAGTGTTAACAACTTTAGATTTTGCCAAATGTTGGCTTGTCAAATATTGGCAATGCCAAATGTTGGTAGCAAACCAATCAGCCTGGCTTCGGCGGAGCGAAAGAGCCATGGCCTTCCGAGGACCTGACCACCGGCGGCCTCCCATGCTCTACTCTTACTCGCTGTCGACGGTGCCCCACGTGTTCGCACACGAACACGTCACCGTGTACCTCCAACGCTGAGGGTGATGCACCGTAGCTCACGTCGAAGGAGACCCGTCCGGAAGCGCGGTACGCAAGCAATCCGGCGGGTGCCTTTGAGGACCCGAAACCCCACACGCCCGGGAGGGACCCCGTCAAGGCACGTGGCGGCTATGGGCTTCCTAGGTCAGCCTGATCGCCTCTAGGGCCTCGTGGATCGCCGCCCTGCAACAACAAGAACGAGCGAAGAACGAGGAAGAAGAAGAACAAGGGAGAGGATAAAAGTAAAGGTAAAAAGTGGTAGATGATTTGTTCGATTGTGTGTTGTTCAATCGGTCGTCACCCCTTAGGTATATAAGAGGCGGATGGACTTCCCGTACAACAAAAAGGACTCCAAATCATGTCAAAATCTTTTCAAAATTAACCGAATTCGGATTTAGGTAAGTCTGAGACATTAGTTCGATTTTTGACTCTCGGATGAAGATGTGCCCAAAAGCAAATTTAACCGTTTCGACAAGACGAACAACTTTCACGTTGAACATTTTTTCGATTCGTGGCCATCTTCAGGTCCGAATCGCTCGCGCAAGACAGCCGATTGTTGGCGCTACCCATCAGACATCATGTCTGGTGGGGCGCGCCATATGTAGCCTCGTGGCAGGGCTGCATTCGAATGGCTCTAACTTTTGCATACGATCTCGGATTAAGACAAATTTTATATCAGAATCGACCGTTTCGACGAGACGCACAACTTTCGTGTTGAAACATTTTCCATCAGAGGCAATCTTAATTGAGTTTCATGCCATTCTTTGATCTGGTGTCAACATGAGCATCTCTGAACTTGTCATAACTATTGCATAAGAGCTCCGTTTTATACCATGTTCATATCCATCTCGATCTTCTTCAAGAGAGCCATACGGAGGTGACCTCCAATCATAAGTTTGAATTAGTCTTGATATAACTTAAGCTATTCTCTATGATTGTTCCACTTTTGAGCGTCAACACATGCCCCCTGTTTTTCGGCAAAACCATAAAATAACTTCTTCCGTGCTGGTTCTAAGGACAATGTCAACACTCCATCGGCCATTTATATGCTTTTAGGATGATAAGTTTAATCGTCCATTGCTTCACTACTAGGAAAAGGCCTGCTAGTGGCGCACCAGTTTTGCCTACTAATGGCGCACTACTGGTGCGCCACTAGCACCACGGCATTAGAATTAAATACTAATGGCGCACCACGCAGTGCGCCATTAGTATAGCCCACCGTGCGCCATTAGTATGCCTCCCAGGGGCCATATTTACCCATGTGCCTTGGCATACTAATGGCGCACTGGGGGGTGATGCGCCATTAGTGTCCTTTCTGCAGTGCGCCATTAGTGTGCTAAGTGGTGCGCCATTAGTATGAATATTAGGGATTTTTTTTTCTTTTCTGATATTTGCACAGGTTACAAAACATATTACTGCACATAATATAAAGAGCACAACATAAGCAGATTTATCGAATACAATAGAAGATTAGTCTCCGAATACAATTCATCATATTAGTCTCCGAATTTCAAATACCGAACAAAGTTATAACATTACAAGTCTCGAAACCGCGAGTAGCGAGTTTGTCTTCACATTACAAGTCGATATCGATCATCTAAACTACCATCACATAGAAGAGAGCTGCGGTCATCACGATTAGCATCATCGCGATGAAACTGGTCTTCATCCGGTTCCTCCTCCGCTCCCTCCTCTCTCCCGCTAGATAGCGCGCGTATCTAACTTCCGCCTCCGCCCTAGTGGTGTACCCTTTGTAACTGTTACCGCTGAAACGGTGAACCTGTCTCCGACACTCCTCCCAGTCGTCGTAGACTCCGGGAACCTTACCCTTGTACACGACATATGACGGCATCTCTATATATGCACTAGCCAAACAAAACGTTAGTAGCAATTCACAGACAATACATAAGCAATATATAAGTATGCAACAAAAGGATCGGAAGAGAAAAGCAACACATTAATAGCACGATTCATGGTCCTACTAATAAATAGCATCGATTACATATAAGTTGAACGACTGTCCAAACCAAAGAGACATACAAGTTCATTAAAGTTTAATATTACAACATGAGCCAATCGACATTTCAGAACTACATAGCATCACTACTTTCGACTCGACTCAGGGACCGGAGCGTGGATGAAGCCGCCGTCTTTCGTGATGGTCATGAAATCGCGGGCGTTGTCAGCCTGCATTTGTAGCGTTGTTTCTATCTCACTGTTGGACGGTTGATGTCTGAGATAGAACTGCCCCGAGGTACGAAGGACATCTTGATGGATGATTTCCGCAAACTCCGACTGGATGCGAAAGAATTCTTGTATGATGTCCGCGTCCTGGATTGCCAACAAGCGTGCGGCCCAATCTTGGAGATTATTTGGTAGCAGAAGGTGATTATGGTCCCGTACGATCGCCCGCATGTGATGGAGAGCGTAGAAGGCATCCTTATGACCGCCAGGCGGCTGCTTGATGCAGGAGAACGTCGTATTGTGGCTGAGGATGTGCTTGCCGTACTTACGAACTGGCCTGCTGAAGGTGCCTCCAGATTTGGCGTAGCCGGGGAGAACATCATCAAGAACTTTCTTGATATTTGTGTAGTCTATCTTCGACTGACGGTCCGGGTCGAAATACGTGGCCATGGAATATTTCGGGCTTAAGAGGATGAGTGTGCAATGTGTGTCACTACACAAAACACGGAATGTTAGAAAAAAAAAAAGAACGATCGAAATCTAAGAAATCATATGTTACGGGGCGGTGAGGGGATGACTTACTCGGGAAAGTAAGGCACGAGGAAGTTATCCTTATCTGGGTTTGCCAGAATGACGCCTTCGAGGTATGAACTCGCGACTTGCCGGTCCCCAGCGCTGCCCAAGATCTTGGCACGCATGTAGAAGGGGTCGACTATCACGATGTCCAGGGTCTTGTCTCTAATGATCCGCATCTCCATACTCAGCGAAAATAGCCGAACGAAGGTGTAGTGCAGCGGATGAAGGTTAAACATAGCGAAGATGTCATCAAACCGCAGGACGATCGTACCCCCGATGGCGCTATCCACAAAGCCCTTGCCCTCTGGCACCTTGGCCACGAAAACCGGGTATGCCACATCATTCTCGGAGAGACGCCGCTTCTCCAAAGAAAGAACACTTTCATGTAGACTCCGCATAGCACCGGTTGCAACATTGAGCAGATTAGTCGGTAGCATCGGCCTAGCCACCACATGGACCCTCCTCGAGATATCCTTAGGTGAAGGTGGCCCGTCCTGAGCACGGATCGTACTCGGTGCCGACTGGCTCGCACCGCCCTTGTTATTCTTTCATTTCCGTCCCTTCTTCCTCATCTCCTGTAATGGGATCGAGTTCTGCTCAGAGACCGCCTTCTTGAGTGTGTTGGGGCTGATAATATTCCGCACCTCGGCTATCTGAGGCTCGGTGAAGGCGGAAGCTGGAGGCGTCTCCTGAGAACTGAACGCCAGACGACGCTTCTTGCAATTGGGTTTCTCCGCGGTACCAGCTCGATCGCGGTCGTCTTTTTCAGGGTTGGGTTCTTGAGAAGGAGGCCCGAAGAATTCGTCACTGTACCCATGTTCGGCAAAGTACTTATCGACGTTGTTAAATGTACCGTCGTCGGTGTCGTCGTCGTCCGGATCCTGTGCCATATGCATGTCCGGATCCTGTGCCATAGGGATGTCTGGCATGTCCGGTAGCGTTGCGGCGGTCTTGCCATGCCTTGGCGCCGACACGACTGGCGGTGTTGTCTGTGGGGTGGTGTCCCCCGCCCCCAAACGAATCTGGCTCTTCGGCCAAAGCAGGGGCCAGCTTACGCAGGCGCTGAGGGTCATCACATCATCTTCGTCGGCCCCAGCGGGTCGAATCGGAGGTAACAACTCGTCGCAGCCTGGCAGCACCCGAACCAGTTCAACCCTATACACGGTGGGTGGCATCGGATTACCGTGGAACACGGGGTTGCCCGGTTGAACGATTCTTCCCTTGGCGACATCGATCAACTCGCCGCCCACGAAGTGCAGGAGAGTGCATGGAACGTCGGCGGCGCCCTGCGAAAACATGTAGGGCGTCAGGGATGCCCAGTCAAAGGCAAGGATATGAAGTCATCGGCCGAGAGGCTTAGTTACCGTGATGGCGTCGAGCTCGGCTAATGTCGAGGCACCGCCAACGGCGGGCGTGCAACTGACGGAGGGGCCGCTTGCTGGCGAGGTGCCGGCCGGCGTACACCCGGGTGCATTAAGCTCCAATGCCCGTGCCGGCGCCGGAGACACCAATACGGCTCCGCCGGAGACACCAATGGCCCCGCCTGCGCGTTGTGCGAGTTGCTGGCCGTGAAGCTGGGAACCGGGGGCGGTCCCTGTTGGCCGCCCGCAATCCACGCCTGCAGCCCCTCAATCAAGCTAGGCACAATGGCGGTGAGCGTCGTTCCCAGTTGTTGTTGCACTTGCTCTTGGACAATCTCCGGAATCCGCGCCACTTGTGCCTTGAGTTCTTGAACCTCGCGCGACTGGCTTTCCGAGCTGGTCTTTTTCTCCTTTCGCCCACCAGCGTTATAGTATGACGACCATTTTGTGGACAAGCCTTTGCCGGCCACACGACCAGCTGACGATGGCTTACTGAGCTTATCCTTGTTTTTCATTATGTTCAACGCCCTATTTAGAGTGCTGTCCCAAGCTGGGGAGCTCTGAGACGACCCCGCGCTACTGCTTTCAGTCTCCTGCGGAAGGAATGTGAACCATGTAGAAATTTGGCTTCATTAACTAGAATGCAACCATATATGTAGCTAATTACGCGGGGGTGTATACCTTACCAGAACTTTCTCAAGCGCCTTGGTCTTCGGATCCGTGGTAAGCTCCTTTGTTACCGGGTCCTCCTTGTACCGGGCCCTGACATAGTTCCTGGTCTGCTTCTCACGGTATTTCTCGAAGCGGGGCGGTAGGCCTTGCTCGGCACGCTCCGCGTCCTCCTTGTCCCATATAGGTTCCGCCACTCTGTAACCGCCGGGACCGAGTTTGTGGACCCCTAAGTTCAAGTCCCGCATCTCTTTCCCCCACTGACTTGATTCCTCGGATGCGCCGCTCTCGCACTTGATCTTGAACTCCTTGTAGTCATCTTCGCTGATCGAAGGATTTTTCGCCTTGATCTTCTCATAACTATCACCTTTGTTAATCATTCTCTTCACCGCGCTTCTCCAAGTAGACAGGGCCGTGCTCATCTTCGTGAGGGCGGCATTGTTCACTTTATTCCCTGAGAGGCGCGTGTTTGCAAACTCAGCGGGGAACTTGTATCGTTCGTGCAGCTTCGTGAAGAGGAGGTTGCGCAAATTCCCTCGGTCCTTATGCCTTAGGTTCTCGGTGTTGATCAAGACGGTGCTCCGGAGAATGCACCCGAGCTGAACCGAGTACCCCTTGACTAATTCTTTGGGCGCCGTTGGATCCCCATCGCAGTTCACTTCAGTAAATTCCTCCTTGACGGTGCCGAACACGTTCGGGCGCCGGTCCTTCCGTTGCCTCTTCGGTTGGCTGCCATCTGTGCGTGCGCTGCCATCATCAGTGGTGGCATCCTCGGCGGCACCATCAGTGGTGTCATGCCCGACGCCACTAGGGGTTGTGTAATCAGGATCGGTGTCTTCCGCGGCGTCCTCATAGCGGTGAGGTTCTTCCTCCATCTCCTGGGACAGCTCCCAGAATGCCTTGCCGCCCGAACCGCCGGCCTCATCGTTGTGGGCCATGTTTCGCTCTAAATAGGAAAAAAGTTTGGTCAAAAAGTTGGTTATTGTCAAGGAACAAGATCATGGTCTCATCATTTAGGGTTTGTCGACACCGAGGCATCCTAAAAGCTAAGCTTTTATCATTTAGGGTTTGTCGACGCCGAGGCACCCTAAAAGCCTAAGCTTTCATCATTTAGGTTTTTATCGACACCGAGGCACCCTAAAAGCCAAGGTTTTATAATTTAGGGTTTGTCGACTCTAAGTTGGGCCTAATCACTTGGCTCTATTGCCACCTATGGTTTAATGCAGCAAGAATAAAGGGGTAGTTGATCCTACTTAAGTAAGTACTAAGATACCCCGGCCCATGCATTAGTCGCAAGTACCCCATATGTCCTATTTTTAGCAAAGTCATGCTAAAATTCACGGAAAATTTCAGCATGACCTTTGCTGAAAATAGGACATATGGAGTACCCGAATTTGCCGGAACGGAAGTTAATCGACATTCCGGAAAACTCAAGGGCCTCTCGGGGTACCTGCAAAATCATCTCTTCCTTTCTTTCTTCAGTTTGAAATAGTAGTGGCCATGGTGATGGACACAGAGGGCCAAATTGCCAGCCAGATTTGCCTTAAAGATATTGCTGGACACAGAGGGCCAAATAGTAGTGGCCATGGTGATGGACACAGAGGGCCGAATAGTAGTGGCCATGGTGATGAACAGTACATGTACACCAAAAGCAGTGTTTTTGTCCCAACCAGTACAAGTTGTACTACTAGAAAACAGAAGAAATTTACAGCTATCCTAATAAAAACTTATAACCTGCAAGGAAACTAGAGATGCACACAAGTAATGGCTTAGTAAGGTGGATGCTTCATGAGGGGCACCGTTTTATAGGATCTCAACCACAGGGGAATTCTTTTTTAAAAGAAGGGTACAATATCATGCTTATTAATTGATAGTCATGGTAAGTGAACTACTCGAATGTTACATTTCAAGATATTCTTCAGTGCTATCCATCATGTGACAGAACAGTATGTAAGATTACTGAAAGTTCAGTGTGATAAGCCCACACAAATGCTGGGTAACCAACTTACAGCTGACATGGTCAAATTTCAGTTAAGATGCATACAGTAAAATCAAAACAAAAATGGACAGTAAACTGATAATGACAGTAAATTGTAATTTGTTACACAGATTTTCCTACTGAAAATATAACTGAATGGGCAGAAAAAAGGGTGAAAAGATAACTGAATGCTAGGCTAAAATGGACAGTAAACTGTAATTTGTTAACAGTTTACTGTGATTATCAGGTGTCATAATCTACTGAGTAGTCATGTCCCAGTCATGCATCCATGCATCCAGTGGCAACATCTTGCATACATGATCAGGAGTACATCAAAATCTATTGAGTAGTTCTTGTGCTCATCCAGTAGCAACATCTTTCATACATGATCAGTAGTCATGTACTAAATTTTTATTTAAACTGAATGTGCGAATCACCAAGAGCTCTACTAGTTTCAGACTAGATTTACACTAAATACACTAGAGTATTTGACCAGTAGTCATGTGAACTCTTTGAATTTGTAAACACTTCCAGACTTGAGCATTGAGAGTTCACAATTGCAAAAAAGTCCCTTGTTCGTGAACTTGTATTGTACTCCCCAATATTTCAATCTGATATTCTACAGTTTTATAAAAAAATAGTCCATGGGAAGGCTACAATCATTTGATCAAACACAGAATGTTTATGCAGTACAAAGAAGTGTTGAAAATTCAGTTACCACTGTTGCCTTGTTGATCTGTTGTACTTCTTTGATCTATTGTTGCTATTTCCCCTGCTGTTAATCTGCTTCTTCACTCTCTAGTTGCTGTAGTTCTTGATCTGCTGCGGAGGAACACAGGCAGGGCAGTGAGAGGAGCAACTCAGGCAGAGGAACAAGGTACTAGATCCAACTCAGGCCACGGTCGAGGGGAGGGAGGGAATGGGGAGGAAGGGTGGAGAGGGAGGAAGGAGGAAGGAGGAGAGGTACCTGGGCGGGCGCGGCCGGTCGCCGGAGGGGTCGGGGTCGGGGTCGGCGGCGGCGGGATGGTTGCGGGTCGGCGGCGGTCGTCGTCCTGCACCCCGTGCGGTCATCGGCGGTGGGATGGTTGCGGGTCGGCGGCGGGATGGTTGGGGGCCGCGGCGGCTTGCTGTCCGGTGGGCGGCGGAGGAGCTGCAGTGGTGGGGGCGCGGGAGCGGCGGCGCACGTAGGGGCGGTGGCGTCGTGGGTCGGGGCTGCGGGGGGGAAGTGTGGCGAGGGAGGGACGAAGGGATCGGGCGAATTAGCTAGCTAGGGGGGAAGAGTACTAATGGCGCACCCCCTAGCGGTGCACCATTAGTATGTTTTTTTATAGCAATGGCGCACCCCCGAGCGGTGCGCCATTAGAAATCTTTTTTTAGATAGCAATGGCGCACCACCCAGCGGTGCGCCATAAGTAACCTTTTTTTGCACAGCAATGGCGCACCAGCCAGCGGTGCGCCATAAGTAATTTTATTATTATTATTTTTTGTTGCATCTAATTTTTTTTAGAAAATTAAAATGAATATGAAACAGTAATATTTTTTATAAAAACAGTAATAATTTTTTTAAAAATATCATCAAATTTTTTATTTGAAAATATTTATGAATATGAAAAATATGATCAAATTTGTTATTTGAAAATATAATCAAATTTGTTTTTTTGGATTTTTAGTTGCATTCATTTGTGAATTGGTAAGACATTACTGGGGAGGGTGCGGGGGTTCGTCGGCGGCGGTGGAGCGGGGGAGGGTGCGGGGGGTGCTCGGCGGCGGTGGAGCGGGCCGGGGAGGGTGCGGGGGGTGCTCGGCGGCGGTGGAGCGGGCCGGGGAGGGTGTGGGGGGTGCTCGGCGGCGGTGGAGCGGGCCGGGGAGGGTGCGGGGGGTCGCCGGTGGCGGTGGAGCGGGGGATGGTGCGGTGGGTCATCGGCGGCGGCGGAGGGTGCGGGGGGATCGAGATCGAGATGGAGGGGGGTAGCGATCGAGATGGAGGGGGGTCGAGATCGAGATGGAGGGGGATCGAGATCGAGTGTCCTCATGAATATTCAATATTTTTTCATATTGAATATGAAAAAATATCATAAAATTTGAAAAAATATTCATAAATTCAAAAAGTGCCCATGAAATTTAAAAATATTCATGAGTTCAAAAAGTGCCCATGAAATACAATCGAGAAATGAAGGCTACAATTTAAATACAATCGATCTTAGCTAGCTATCTGTTCATAATCTTCTTGCCCTTATTTTTCGTAAATGGAGTTCTTCTCTTGAACGGACGTCCTTTAGGTAGGGTGGTCCTGCTTCTTCTTGTGGTGTATGCTGGTACTTCATCGTCGTCGTCATGTTCCATCTTCGGGTCGCCGTACTTGTCGAAGTCTTGCTCATTGGCGACTCCATCCATTCCGATGCGCCCAGCACGATGTTCCTTGGATCGTTCCCAAATTCTGGGTGTTCGAAGTTCAACGCTGCTTGCCACTGGCTCCCATCCTTAGGGTGACTCAGCATCTTGTCTTTTTTATTTATCTCCGGATCATTTGCGTCATCTTCTTGCTTCTTCTCCTCCCTATCCGCGTGCCAGCGCAAGAGCTTTGCTACCTTAGGGTCCGCGAAATACCGCTGTAGACGAGGAGTGATCGAAAATTACCACACCACTTTTTGAGGAGCTTTCTTCCTCTTCTTGTATCGAGTGACGCCGCACACCGGACATATGGTAGACTCTGTGTGCTCGTCCCGATAAATGATACAATTGTTCATGCACACATGGTATTTCACGTGCGGTAAATCCAGAGGACACACGATTTTCTTCGCCTCCTCGAAACTGGTCGGGCACTTGTTCCCCTTGGGAAGACGTTCGTGCCAGAATGACATGTTCTCGTCGAAGCATGCGTCGGTCATTTTGTGTTTTACCTTCACCTCCAGAGCCATGAGCGTTACTTTCAGGCGGGTATCCTCGGGCCTGCATCCTTCATACAATGGAGTAACCGCGTCTATCTCCAGTTGATCCAGCTTGGCTTTCTCTCGGGCGGCAGCTCTTGCGTTATCCGTCTGCTTGAGAAGCAGCTCTTGAATATGAGGGTCCTGCACCCAGCCCATCGATGGTCCATAGTCGTCTGCTCCGGCATCTTCATCTTCATGATCATGCCCTTCGTCTGCTCCGGCATCTTCCTCATCATCATGTCCAGCATCTTCTACATGATGACTGTGTACTGCATCTACTTCGTGATCATGTCCTGGAGATTCTTCGTCTTCTCGCCCGCCCTTGCCGCGGTTGTCTTGCCGCCCTTCCTCATTTCTTGCCGGCCGGCCCCCATGGACGACTTCATAATCATCTTCATCACCTTGCCACCGATAGCCATCCATGAAACCACGCAAGAGCAGGTGGTCCCGCACCTGTACGGAATCCGGGTCCATAAGGCTCCTCAGCTTGCATCTTCGACACGGAGATCTTATCTCCGTCTCGTTATTTTGAAGCATCTCGGCCTTCGCGGAGCTCAAAAACCTATCACGATGCCTTCGGTCATCGTGCGGACCATGGTCGCCTGCGGGGTAGAGCAAAACGATATTTTAGAATCAAGAAAAAATTTGGCATGACTTTGCCTAAAAATAGGACCAAAAAGAATGCATAGTGCCAAAATTCTCGCCGAAACGGAAATGAATCAACATTCCGGCAAAATATTGGCAACTATCGCATTTCAAATACCGGTACCTGCAAACACAAACATATATGCAACACCACAAACATACATAGATCTAGCTAGGCCATAAAAAGTGCATGTGCACGTTGTTGGAGGGAGAAAAAAGTATATCTACAACATAAAGAAAGCTTTTCCCTTACTTACCTATCAAAAAAAGGTAATTTAACCACTTAATTTGGATGAATCTATGGTGCAAATGAGGTGAGGAGGAGGAGGCACCCGAGACAAGCTTGGAGGAGGAGGTGGAGAGAATGAAGTGGGGAAAGTGAGTGTGTAGGTGGCTGTCCAAAATATCTAGCTGGTCCCAGGTTACTAATGGCTCACCACCAAAAAATGTGCCATTAGTAACCCTGGTTACTAATGGCGCACCAGCTGGCGGTGCGCCATTAGTAGTTTTGCAAAAAAAAACAAAAAATGATAGTAGTGGTGCACGGGGTGACTGGTGCGCCATTACTAGTTAAAACTAGTAATGGCGCACTGCGCCCCGGTGCGCCATTAGAATTTTTGGAAAAAAGAAAAGAAAAAAATTTGTTAGTTGTGGTGCGCCATTAGTGTGATAGACACTAATGGCGCACCGCCCCACGGTGCGCCATTAGTATTTCTGGAAAAAAGAAAAAAAAATGGTTAGTAGTGGCGCACCAGCACACGGTGCGCCACTGCTATATAGTAGTGGCGCACCGCATGTCTGGTGCGCCATTAGTATGCATATTGTCTATAGCCCTTTTCCTAGTAGTGCTTGTTTAAACCTCTTGATGCAAACTTCGGTGAAAACTTCTCAACTTCTATAACAATCCGATGATAAGGTTTCATAGATATGTATCTCAAAGCCATCCTCTGAACCATACTATTCACCCTTTCGCTAGGATTTTGTAGATAAAGAAGATTGAACTTTCTCCAATCCTTACTTCACCTGCATAAAAGTTTCATTAGTGGCCGAGGTGGTGAGCTCCAATTCGGCCTTACCTATGTTGGCAAGAATAAGCATCGGCTATTGATAGATGTGCAATACACCATGACCAACATGGTAGATGGATGCTTGCTATGCTAACTCTCTCCAATTGTCATGTTTAGATATATGACGAATATTAAAACATCCCAAGGTAAATTTGACGTCTAGACATATCTCAAGATAAACTAAAAGTGATTCGTCAAAACATTGATAACCCTTGGATATTTTTTGCACTATACTAATAACGAATCACTGAAAGCCTCACCGTACACATCACCTATAGCAAGGAAAATCTTCAATCCGAATAAATGCATATTCGGCTTTGATCATTTGTGCATAAATATTTTAAGCGGCATGAGGCTTCACAGAATAGCACCATAAGAAGATATATAAACAACACCAACACCTTGGCAATTGCTACAAATTTAACCATCAATATATAATCACCATGGTACTAGAGAGATAAAGCTAAAATCAGTATTATGCATGATGTCAATATGATGCTCAATAATAAAATCAACCATGATTTGGCTTTACGTAAATTCTGAAAACTAATAAACCAAAACACACCCAATCAAAACGTAAGTCCACTTTGCAATTTTGGTGAATTGGTCTATGCATAATATCTTCAATGACATCAATTTGACAGATTTCTATGCAAGCACTTATCTCAATCTCTACTCAAACTAAGGACGATGTTAGAATACCACACCGGCCATTCTTAGATATATTCTTAGGGCGATAGATAATTATCGGCCATTACCATGAGGTCCATGTAGAATTCACCCACCAAAGCATAAATAACTGAAATAAACAAATGAAATAGCAATAAAATATTTCGGCCCCTTTGTATTAGCAACAAAAATGTAACTAACCAAATGTATAGTGATTTGGTAATACCCTGTCATGATATAGAAAAATTATGTTGCATCGGATCAAAATAAATCCATGGAGGATAATTGCTCATACCTAGGGATTAATTCCATGGCAAAGGAATCAATGGCATGGTTGAAGAAAATGGATGATGTGCTAACCGAAGATTTTGATGGGATGATGCACACCTTGGGCTTAATTGTTTTCCACTTCCATCCTTCCCTTTCTTCACTTTTGTAACACTTGGTGCAATAGAAGGACATGCATCATTTTCATTTAGACTGTTCCTCTTGGGAATCCATGCCATGTTCTTGTTTCTCAGCTCTTGTGCACTAAGCTTTTGTAATCCTTCGTTTGCCAATACGATAACCCGAGTGAGCACCTCGACTGTGATTTTGTTTCAACCAATGGAAACTCTTTTTGGGCCTTGTGCACCCTTAACTTCTTTTTTTCAGATTTGGCACTCTGATTTTTATCAATTGATTTCTTCACTTCTTTGCCTTTTGTAGCCAATGTCAACACTTTAATTGGCTCTTTATTATTTGAGATCAAATCTGAAGTAGCACACTTACGACCATCTTTCTTGACCTGGTATACTTGCTTGACCACCTCTTTCTTCTTCCTTGAGCTTTGGACCGATTCTTTATGATTGAAACAGTCTTTGACATGTGAATGTTCAAATGTTGATCTTCTCGGAGTTGCACAATATTGGTGAGATGGTCTAAAATGAGATGGAGAATGTGCCCTTGTATCATACCTGTCTCATGATGGATATGGATCTACATGAGCATAGGGAGGTATCCACGGCATTGGCATTGGTGGCCCAAAACAAGGATATGAATATGTTGCATTGAAGTCCTCACTTTGCCAATACCGATCCTCATGTTTGCACCTTGGGGGTGATCTTGGTTTCTTTGCATGATTTGGCCGATAAGCATTCTTCTCTTCACTCTTCTTTTGATATTTATCCAATAGTTCAGCTAGTTGAGAGAGCTCGAGAGTGGTTTATAAGCGCTGCTGCGCCAACCCTCTCGAGCTCCTCTCCATTGCAGGCTTACGGGCCTAATCTTGCACTGCTATGCCTGTGGGCCTGCTGGGCCTTCTGCGGGCCTGAATCCTGGCCCATTGATGGGTTTCTAGTCGTACTCAGGCCGTGGTGGCCTAGTAGGTGGCATTTTTTATGTTTTTCCCAGTTTTTTTGTTTTCTTTTTTGCTTTATTTATTTTATTTTGTTTCTACTTACAACAAAATACTTATTTATTTTATTTTATTTTGTTTCTAATTACTTATTTATTTTACTTTATGATAATTCTTTTTGCTATTAAAGTTTCTATCAAAAAAAGTTTTTTATGAAAATTCTTTTTGCTTTTAATGATTTTGAACAGAAAATACTTCGATAATTTTAGTTGCATCAATTTTATATGATTTTAGTTTCAATAATACTAGAGGTTTCTTATAATGTTTTGAACAGAAAATACGTTGTTAATTTTAGTTTCATAAATTTTATTAAAGTTTATTTTATTTTGTTTCTACTTATATATTTTAATAAAGTTTATATTATTTTGTTTCTAATTACTTATTTATTTTATTTGTTATTTTTCATGCATCATTTTTCATGCATTTACTAATTATTTTGAGCTATAAGACCCTAAAATTGAAAAGCATTTCAAATGAACTCTGAAAAGGTTGAAAGTTGACATGGTATCATCATTTCATCCACATAGCATGTGCAAGAAAGTTGAGAGGGTTACGGAAAAAATTAGATGCACTTCGTGTACAAAACGGACAATGGTATCATACTCGTCTGTTACAAAGTTGGCATGGTATCATCATAATAGTTGCGGGAGAAAGTCTTCACTTTTTCTTCGCTTGTGTCATTTGCTTATTGCGCCGTAACCATGGATAATTTTCATCGTTTATCAGGATGCTTGGGTCAGCCTTGACTTTGAAGGGAGGAATTTCATGAAACTTTTCATAATCTTCAAACATGTCTGTCTTGCTCTCCACTCCCATAATGTCCCTTTTTCCTGAAAGAACTATGTGGCACTTTGGCTCATCGTATGATGTATTCGCTTCCTTATCTTTTCTTTTTCTCGGTCTGGTAGACATGTCCTTCACATAGATAACCTGTGCCACATCATTGGCTAGGACGAACGGTTCGTCAGTGTACCCAAGAGTGTTCAGATCCACTGTTGTCATTCCGTACTGTGGGTCTACCTGTACCCTGCCGCCTGACAGATTGACCCATTTGCACTTAAACAAAGGGACCTTAAAATCATGCCCGTAGTCAAGTTCCCATATGTCCATTATGTAACCACAATACCATCTTTCATGCGATCCATTTGCACTCTAACATGCGATCGAACTTCAGCTTCTCCTTTTGACTTTCGCATTGCGTCCTTGCATCGACAATGACCCGGCGGAGATCATCATCATCGGGCACTGGTTCCTCTTGATCTTCAGCAGCTTCCCCCTTGCAGCATCATTGGGCACATCATCTGGTCCTCTTGATCTTCAGCAGCTTCCCCCGTTGCAGCATCACCGTATTCAGGGGGCACATAGTTGTCATCGTCCTCTTCTTCTTTGCCGTCTTCCATCATAACCCCTATTTCTCCGTGCCTCGTCCAAACATTATAGTGTGGGATGAAACCCTTGTAAAGCAGGTGGGTGTGAAGGATTTTTCGGTCAGAGTAAGACTTCGTATTCCCACATGTAGGGCATGGACAACACATAAAACCATTATGCTTGTTTGCCTCAGCCACTTCGAGAAAATCATGCACGCCCTTAATGTACTCGGAGGTGTGTCTGTCACTGTACATCCATTGCCGGTTCATCTGCGTGCATTATATATAATTAAGTGTGTCAAAAACCATTACAGAACATCATGAATAGATAATTAAGTGACCAAATTAATAGAAGTTCATCATCACATTAAAACCAAAGTACATACATAGTTCTCATCTAACAACATGTAGCTCTCCAGAGCATCTAATTAATTAAACCATACATTGAAACTATGTAAAACATTTCAATGCGAAAACAAATGCGATCATAATCGCAACCAAGGTAACAATTGATCCAACGGCATAATGATACCAAGCCTCGGTATGAATGGCATATTTTCTAATCTTTCTAATCTTCAAGCGCATTGCATCCATCTTGATCTTGTGATCATCGACGACATCCGCAACATGCAACTCCAATATCATCTTCTCCTCCTCAATTTTTTTTTATTTTTTCCTTCAAGTAATTGTTTTTTTCTTCAACTAAATTTAACCTCTCGACAATAGGGTCGGTTGGAATTTCCGGTTCAACCACCTCCTAGATAAATAAAATCTATGTCACGTTGGTCGGCATATTTGTCATGAACAATAAATGAACCAAATAGTTATAAAAAGATAATATATACCACATCCGAATCATAGACAGGACGAGGACCGACGGGGGCGGATACCAAAACCATCGCACTATGTAATAAGAAGGAATAATAAAAGTAACAAAATTAGACAAGTATCTATCTAAAGTAAGATTTTTTTTCTTTCAAAAAGAAGATAAGAACAAGAGGCTCACCACGGTGGTGCTGGCGACGAGATCGGCGCGGACGATCGGCGGCGGTGAAGACGGGGACGGGACGTGACGGACCGCTAAACCTAGACAAATCTCGGGGAAAATGGAGCTCGGAGGTCGAGTTTCGAGAGGAGAAAGATTAACTAGTGTGGCTCAGACATTTCATCGAACACCTCATGTGCATAGGAGGTGAGCTAGAGCACCCAAATGCCCTCTCCTCGCCGGCCAGAAAAAACAGAGCACTGTGGAGTGCTTTGCTGTGGCGATGGGGTATATATAGGCAACTCATTTGTCCCGGTTCGTGGTAGAAACCGGGACTAAAGCTCAGCCTTCTGTCCCGGTTCGAGCCACAAACCGGGACCAATGGTTGTGGGCCAGGAGCGAGGATCATTGGTCCCGGTTCGTGCCTAGAACCGCGACAAATGGGTCCATACGAACCGGGACCAATGCCCACGAGGCCCCGGCCGGCCCCCCGGGCTCACGAACCGGGACGAATGCCCCCATGGGTCCCGGTTTGTGACTAAACCGGGACTAATGGGCTTGCCATGCCTGAACTAAAGCCCTATTTTCTACTAGTGGCCATGCAAATCTAGATACCGACATGTCCCATGGTTCCAAGAAACAACATATCTTCGCGCCGCGCCCTCATGGAGCTTCTTGGGTTGATATGGACGCACACGACCAGAATCAATCCAATCCAGTATCCTTGGGCAAGATCTCCGGCAGCAGTTCCGGAACACGTCGACGACCAGATTGAGGAGGACCAATCATGCAGATCTTTGCCGTGATGTGATAAGAGCACTAGGACCATCACCACACTGCTGCTTCCACCATGTCGACACCATCGCCACCATGGCGGGGGAGTAGGATACCGGCCTGCGCTGCCCATAGCCCACGCCGCTGGCGGAATACGAATGCTAGATCCAGGCACATCCTGATCCACCGCCACCCCCTCGCCCGCATGATCCGCTGGTCCTGAGTGCTCTCACCCAACTCCCGTGGGGGAACGAGCGCGCCCTGCACCATCCCTCGAGCCGCCGGTCCCGAGCGCTCGCAGCTATCTCCCGGGGGCCGAGCACGCTCTGCCCCATCCCCGAGCGGCAGCTCCCCGCTTGAGCGGCCAGGCAAAGATCCACATATGGGCCACCACCCTGGAGGATGCCCATGTATGTTGGCCCTCCTCGACGCCCAGATGTAGAATGAAGGAGAGGCTCCCGATACCCAACATGATGGCCTCCCTCCTAACCATTGCGCCAGGAGCTGAGAGGCACCAGATCCTCGCCGCCCCCTTTACCGGCGATGCCCGGCTTTGTCCAAGAGCGGCCTCAGGGGGGCTACGAGGGGCGGGAGCGGGGGATAGGGGCAGGCAGGGCGGTTAGGGTTTCGCGCCCTGGTCACCTCCTCTAGGCGACGGAAGTAGTGCATTTTTTCCTAAATCTAAATACTTGCAACTCGTTCACTTCTGCCTACAATCAAACACTCATTTACATGGATCTGGCAAAGAAGTTAAAGCCTATACAACTCGACTTTTTTTTTGAAATAAACAACACACTTCGTCAATTAGATATAGCAGTTACATCATCAATAAGATACAATGTCATCCATAGGCTCCTCACACCAATCCCTAGTATCGGAAAATTTCGCTGGCCTCGCGAATTCATGAGCGGCCTTATTTGCTTCCCTACTACAATGCTCAAACCTAGTAACAGGAAAATCACATGCCGTCCTTCATTTTTCATTGTGTGAATCACTTCCATATTATCAGAGTTGATTATAAGGCGATTGCAACCCACCTTCTGTGCAAGGATTAAGCCAAACCTTAGAGCCAGTGCTTCTGATGTTATTACATCGGCACACCAATCGATCCTCCAATTTCCGCCAACAATGAACCTTCATTTGTCATCTCTGAGGACAGCCCCCGCCGTGACCCTAAGCAGATCATGATCAAAAGAAGCATCGACATTCAGTTTCACAAAACCCATAGGAGGTCTGCTTCATCCCCTTTTTTACTAGTTGCCTTAGGGGAGTGTGCATTAACATAGTTCGTCGTTATAGCACGAGCCCCCATCGAAGTTTGATATGCATCTTGAGACTTTCCTTCATGAACCAGTTTACGTCTATCCCACCATAGATACCAAGTTGTTACAACGATCAATTCATGTGTGTTCTGGAGGCCCAATATAGATAATTCTTGGTCTGGCATAAGTAATAACATTCAAGAACTATCTCTCCCACCCGATCGATAGCACAAACTCTATTAATCACCTCATACAATCCTAACTTGTCCCAAACCTCTTTCACCTTCTACCACCAAGACATGTTTTGTGTCTTCTGGCCCATTTGAGCATGATGGACAGATGGATGGAACTTTCATGTGTCTATTAGCGAGCGTCACACGACAGGGGAGAGTACCATGCAATGTACACCAGACGATAATTCTTTGTCTGGCCTATACAACTCGACTTCATTCTTGTAACAAACTCAACTCGGTATTTCCAGGTCATCCAATGCCTATAGAACTCAACCCAACTCTCAGCAATCTCTTCTAGTGCCTATAGAACTCAACTCAGATCTCAGCTATCCCTTCTTCCTTTCTTGTCCCATAACCACAAGATTGGAAGCGGAGTGTCTTGCTTGAGTTAGACCCCTACAAAAAGTAGATACACTTTGGACGTGTCTACCGAGCGGCCTTGGCTCAGTAGCACTCCATGGCAGCCTTCCTTTTTAGTATACTTTTGTCCTAATCAAATAAATTAGGAAATAGTTTGTCCTCCTAATAAGAAAAAGACAAAGATCATACAACATGTTTAAACAAAATTGGAAAAGCACACATGGGAACAACTGTGAACGCATTTAATTCGGATTTTAAAATTTTAGAAAAGTCATAACTTTTGAACCGAACATCAAAATTTAGATCCGCTTTCACAGTTGAAATCCTCGGGATGTGCTCTTCGAAACTAGATCCCACATGAGTATGTTTCGACAAACTTCTTTGTGTGCAATTTTGTCTCGATTTTATGCAACTGCCCAGATGTTGATGTGCAACTACCTAATAGTCGATGTGCAACTTTCTCTCTATCCATGGATGTGCAATTTTCATTGATGGCACCTCACCCCAAACTACCCACTGAGATGTGCAATTTCGTCTGTTGTCCCAGTCAACTTCTTAGTAGTCGATGTGCAACCTTTTCCCTATAGTTGGAAGTGCAATTTTTACTGTTTGCCACCTTAGTCAACTAGCAGTGGATGTGTAACTTCGAAAACTGTCACGGCCAACTACCTAATGGACGATGTGCAACTTTTCTCCATTCATGTGGATGTGTAGTTTTCATTGCTAGCACCCCTTCCCACCCACCCCACTAGTGAGATGTGCATCTTTAGGGTCTCACTATAGACAACTTTTCTCTGCCCTCATGGTCTTATGGATATGCATCTTTTCACCATCCAAAGATCCATGTCGGTGAGATGTGCAACTTTATCTGCTGCCCCAACCAACTGCCTAGCAGATTATGTTCAAGTTCGCATATTGCCCCCGCCAACTAAAACTAAATATCCACAAGTATGAAGGGGAAGGAGTTGCCCATTGACTACTATAAAATTAGCTAGAATAATAGAGTAAGTTGCACATATAGCTGGAAGGTAGGTGGGGCATGGTACGACAGTAGTGAAAACCTATATCATCTATGAATAGAGAATGGGAGGGTTGCACATCGACTACTAGGTAGTTGGCCTGGTAGTAGACTAGTTGCACATGACTAAAAATTGGCTGTCATGGTTGCTAGGTTACAAATCTCATAAGAATTTTGATCATGTAGCTTTACAAAATGGTTTTGAAAAAAGTTGCACCATGCTATACTAAAATTCCACGATGTAGTAATAGAGTTGCACCATATAGCACCAAAGTTGGCATCAATTTTTTTTCTTCAAAACATATCCGGGATCTAGTTTCAAAGATCTCGTCTCGAGGATTCCAATGGTGAAAACGGATCTGAACTCTGACATATGGTTTGAAAGATATGACTTTTTAAACATTTGTAAACTCGAATAAATGCATATGCACATCCAACAGACATGGAATTAAGAGCATCTCCAGCCTTTGGGGGCGAACCGGCGCTAAAAATCTGCCTGAGGGCGATCGGGTTCCCAGCCGACGCCCCCAGGGTCGGCCCCAGGCGCCTGTTTTAATTTTTTTTGAACATTTATTCGACTAAAATTCGGCAAACGGGACAAATATTCGGCGAAACAGTACATTACTTCGGCGAACTGAATTAGTTTTTTACATAGATAAAATACATAGAAAAAAACAAAGAGGCCGTGACTACAGGCCGAATAACGCGTTGAGAGAGGCGAAGTCGCCCCCGTCGCCGCCGCGGCCATTGTCCTCGTCGTCCTTCTCCTCCTTCACGCGGCCGCCCTGGTGGACCAGTGGCGGCGCTATCGTCGTCGAGGACGACGACGCCTCCCTCGTCGCGGCCACGGCGCCGAGCGGCGAACTGCTCTAGGGCGCGGCGCTGGCGCTCCAGCTCCGTGCGCGCACAGTCTTCACGCGCCCACTTCAAGGCCGCCGCGTCATCGAGCCCTGGCTCCGTCTTCACGCCGGCGAGACCTGGCTCTGTCTTCACGGCGGAGAGCCTCGGCTCCGTCTTCGGCTTGACGAAGCGGGGAGGAGCCGAGGAGGACGCGCGCCGGCCCTCGTTGATGACGATGCCGGCGCTGCGGGTGCGCCGGTCGAGCGGCGTCTCCGCTGGCTCGGCCTTGACGCTGAACAGCGCCAACGACCTGGAGGAGTGGGAGGAGGAGCGGGAGGAGGAAGAAGAGGAGCCGGGCCTCCTCGGCATCCTTTGGCCGCCGCTCCGGCGGGGGAACGGGGCGGCAGGGTACCTCAACGGAGGACGTCATGGAGCGTGTGGCCGGTGGCGCCCCACCACAGGAGGTGGCCATCGCTGTTCTTGGTCCCCCGCACCACCGGCGCGTTGTTGGTGGAGCCCAGCCGATCCGCCTGCCGGCGCCGCCCTCGAGGTGCTGGAGGACGTCGTGGAGCGTGCGGCCGGTGGCGCCCCACCACAGGAGGTGGCCATCGCTGTTCTTGGTCCCCCGCACCACCGGCGCGTTGTTGGTGGAGCCCAGCCGATCCGCCTGCCGGCGCCGGAAGTACGCCGCCCACGCCTTGTGGTTGCCGGCGGCGTACTGCGGGAGGGCCCGCTGCTCCTCCGTCGGCGACGCCCGCACGTGGTCGACCTCGTCGGCGAAGTAGTCGGCGCGTGCGGTGATGTCGGGCAGCGGGGGAATGGGGACGCCACCGGCGCTGAGCTTCCACCGCCCCGGCGCGCGCATGTCGGGAGGCGTCGGGACGTTGGCCTCGAACAGCAAGTAGGCTCCCCACTCGTGCAACGAGCGGCGGCTGAAGCCATTGGCCGCCGCCACATCGCCGGGGAACCTCTCGCCCATCGTCGCGGCTGGGCACGAGGAGAGAGGGGAGCGGCGCACGGGAAGAGAGAGGAGAGAGAGGAAGAGCTCGAAGGCTGTGGGCGGGGTGCGGCCACAGGCGAGGGGAGGCGCTGCTTATATAGCAGAGGGGGGGTGTGGGCGTCGTGTGTACGCGTGGCGAGAGGGGGTGCGTCGCCGTGCCGTGCCGCCCGTGAGGAATCAATGAAAGGCTGACCGGCGGCAGCCTTTGCATTGATTCCCCGCAGGAAACCGACGCGTTGTGAGGACGACGAGGCGGGGGGTCGCTGACGGAGTGGGCCCGCAGTTCGTTCGCGCCAAAATCGATTGCCCTGGCGTGCTGGGTTCGGCCTAGGTCCACCAGCGCCAGTTTTGGCCCAAACTGGCGAAAAACAAGCTCCTGAGAGGGGGGGGGGGGGGGGGCTATTGGGGACGCGGCTGGAGATGCTCTAGATGTGTTGACCTTCCAATTAGTACATGTCATAAAGACAAAATTTGAACCACAAAACTGCTTGCATGCTTGTGTGAGAGCTGCTCGGTTCCATCAAATAGTGCGTACACACTTTTTAGATTTCAGGATACACTTTTGCCGTGCAATCCCATGTTGTATTATATTTCTAGCACGTAGTCCAGTGGTCAATTGCACAATGCACTCGGCGCGTGCATATGAGCGTGGTATCCTAACCTTAGAGAAAATGACAATTCCATATGTTTCACCGTCAAGGGGCGACGGAGCACGTGACAGAGATGTCTCACCATTGATAGAAAGCAGAAATAAGAAGACAACAAATGTTCTTTCTACGGGCAAATATAACATCATCAGTTTGACAGTACAAGGTTACTTCGGAACCAGGGCACAACAGGGATGTCGAAACAGCATGCGTAGAAGCATCGGAAAGCGGCTGACGAATTCTAGGCCATGCATAATCTAGTCCATCCTGCCCTTGAGAATTCGCTCTTGAACTTCGGTCGGTGTCCTGCAAACCCAAAGGACAAGATGCCAAGGAACTAGATCAACAGTCGGTTAACAGTAGTGGTCAAATGGCTTAAGCGTGGATGCAATACAGCTTCAAGCTTTCTATCCATGCATTCTTTATTGTTTTCTACGTACTGATTTATTTCCAGACAAGGCGGGTGCCCCATCAACAATACAAGGGTCAAACTATGAGCCGGTAACAGAGGTGAGTAGTGAACTTACACAATTAGAACATAGCCTCCCCACCCACTGAGGCAATCGCGATCAACTGACGACAACAGGGCTTGTGATATGGTCTCGAAGAGTTCCTCGGGTTCCTTTTGCCATGGAAAATAAGGTTGTGTCAGGTCACTTCTATATCACACGAAATGATGGTAGAAAAGTTTGCAGCCTAAAGTACAAGGCAATGGTAACCGAAGGAACAGTATAAAATATAGCAGCCCCACAAGAGAAATGTGACTTTGATGTATCCCACGATTTCATCTCACAAGAACAAGTAAATAAAGCATGTTGCACTGGCTAAAATTGGCAATACAAATGCGTACCATGTTCGGTTTGTACATGGATTCACAAGCACCATACAGAGATTCTGATGCTGTCCCTGAGACAACAAAATCCTTAGCAAGTTCCCTGCATATGAATAAATATCCACAATTAGCTTGCAAGAAGATGACTAGATGAGTGTGGAAGGCATAACGACATCTACAAACCATAGTGATACCCAGCGGAAAGCATAATTAAGTGATGTACTCTATGAAACAGATGAAAAGTACCAGGGTCTCGTTTCAATATGGCTAAGAAACGTACGAATGAGAAGGGGAAATGATTGCCAGCTTTAGTAAAGAAACAGCTGAAGGGAGTTTACCACTGCCTAGCATACCAATTATATGGGACAGAGAGATTGTGTCAATTGTGTGGTATTGGTTGGTGAGTCAAATAAGCAATATTCTGGGTAGTGATATGCTCAACAAAAATTCCCAGAAGAAATTAGCCATGTTACTACTCATGTGGGTATACAAATCAAATCCTCTATGTGCTTTAAAAATCAGGTTTTTCACTTTGGAGATAGAAGCAAAATAACCTCCTGTCATGGTTAGTCATATGAGCCAATTTGTTGATGATTTACTGATTTTCCTAAGTCAGGTCACTTTTGGCAAAGTTGAAGAACCTATATATAATTTAAAAAATTGTAAAGGAAACTTTCCCTTACCCCATGAACCAAACCAGGCATAGTACTCAACAAAGTAAACGGTAGCAATGAGAAGCAGATAATCAACCAGAATACCATGTGTATGAAATACATGGAAAACATATGTGCAGAAGGCAAAAGCATACACACACAAAAGAAACTGATACTTACTTTGCACCAATGCAGTCCATGGTACAAATAAATGGCTCGTCATCCTGTCCAAGTCCAGCAATAATTGGCTGGCAGAAATACGGCCCAAATCTGGAGTGTTTCATTAGCACAAAAAAGTTAGATTAACCTCTCTCCGTTATCAAATCATATATAATGAAGACACACGGTTTAGCATAGATAAGACATAGGTCAATATTAGTATGAAAGGCCAACGACTGAGCTCACTACTATATGCAAAGGCTAACTATCACGATGCCAGAAGTCGTAATTACTGCATAGGTAGAAACATTAAAGAATCATGCTTATCAATCAGAAATTGTGGTTTATATCTAACACAATTGGCCAGCTAAACACCAGGATTTTCACTGTTGGAAAAAGGAAGCTCTGGACTTATGGTTCTAGTTCCAGAAGTGTCCAGATTTACTTTGTAAGCTATCTATAAATTTTATTGATGCTCAGCTAACATCCTACCCCTGGATTCTTAATAAGAAAAAGTAACATTTGTATATATTGCAGGTTAATAACTAACATGTTAAAAGTATCCTAATTAGCTCTTTAGTGGAAAAGGACAAAGGGGGGGAGTCTAAAATGTACATGTACTACATCATTGCATATCCACATGTAGCTCTTAAGTACAAGTAGTACTACACCCTCCAAAAGGTCACTACACTGTAAAATACTGGATAGTACTTTTGAGCAAATTTGCAAGCTATAAACCCTGCGGAGATTTATATATATCTGGCACAAAATGAATCACTTGATAGTCAAGGTAATGGCGCCTGCTTTGCAATTGTGTTCTTACTTCTTAGTATACGCCTATATGTTCATACAGGTCGTAAACATTAGACTAAGCATAAGCTATATGGTGATGCTACTTATTGCCAATGTCTATGCTGTCATAAAACTAGCTGCCTCTAATCACTCTACAGTTTGTATACCAAAGGTCTTATAAGCGACCTAAGAATAAATGAAGCCTGGAACAAATTGCTACACCAACATATAACACTACAGTTAACATGTCCAAATTTTCATCTTTCTGCACAAGTGAATAATAATTCGATAAAATTCGGGCTGTGGTCGCACTAGTGGTAATAACCCTCACCTCTTCTCGTAGAGCATGGAGGAGACGAGGCTGGCGAAGGTCTCGGGCTTCATGTCGCGCTCCTCCCGCAGCTGGTACAGCTTGTGCTTGAACACGAGCCGCTGGTACCTGCGCGCCGACGCCAACAAACAAGCAAACAAACAAACCCTAAGCAAGACAAATCGAGCAGAGGCGAGAGGGCGGGGGGATCTGGGGAGCGGCTCACAGCGTCTGGGCGTCGGAGGCGAGGCCGGAGAGGCCGATGTAGAGCTTGCCGTGGATCTTGAAGACCCGCTGGAAGTCGGTGGCGACGGTCTGCAGCTGCACGCCGAGGCGGCGGTCGCTGGCGATGGCGAAGCAGTTCTTCCCCACCATCGCCACCACCGCGGAGCCGTTGTACTCGAAGATCTGCGCGGGGGCGAGGGGAGCGGGCCGTCAGACGGGGGGCGAATCGAGATCTGAAAGGAGGCGGCACGGGGGAGGTCAGGGGTACTCACCGACATGGCCGGAGTCGCCGGAACGGGGGCCGCCGAGTTCGATTGGGGGAAGGAGGAGGAGGGGAGGGGGTCGCCGCCGCTGCTGGTCGGGGGAAGTGGGCTTATGCGGCCGGGGTGGGCTTCTTGCGGAGCAAGATGAAGAAGAGGCGTTCGGTTCGGTGCCGCCGGACCGGAGTCCCCTGCTGTTCGACCCGGGTGCGGCTTGCGACCGATGGACCGACCGACCTCATCTTACTTGGATTTAAGGGGTTCGAAGAGGATCAACTTCCTTGCGAGTTAGAATGCCACCAATTCTCTCCAATTCCCACCCTCAAAAAAAAAAAAAAAACTCTCCAATTCCCTTGGGAGGGGAGAATTATTTCCCCCTCCTCTAAAATTCGTTGCCTAGCAGCCGGATCATAAGGCAGCTCGTCTCCACCAATTCCTCTCTGCCTCTCTCGATAGAATGCCCTGGGAGATTGTTTGCGGCAACGGTGGTCGACACAGGCCTTGAAGTGCATGGATCAATATATGGGCCTAGTTAGTGACCAATTTCTCTTTGTTTAAATTACTAAGCTCTCACGGGTTGGAGCTCGTAGGAGCGATCGATTTGCCTGGCTGCCCTCGATCAATTTCGACCAGGTCGTGCGTTGGGTAAATTTGCCCACTAGTGGATCCGTTTGGTTAGCAGTCGGGGGGTCTACGGAGCTTTCTTGTGCCTTGGGGATCTGGGGTGCATGTGGCCATCTTCGTCGACCTTTGGTCGCTATATTTTTCCTTCGTGCCGCCCCACTTGCCAGGAAACGTGTCTTTGTGGGCATGGTGAGGAATCAGAAAAGGGGGTTACCCCTGCGGCGGGCGAGTAGGCAACTTCATTGTGGGGTGCAGCGGGCGAGATGTGTGCCCCTCCCTCGCAGGGCCCCTGCACGGTTGTGGTTGTGTCTTCTCACTTCCAACATGTTGCGACGGGTGGGCGGCGCCTGTTCTCTTTCCTTCTCCAGTGTGGCGCTATGTTTTATCAATGGTGTGGTTGCGGGGCAAAGGTATGGATCGCGATAGGCGTACCATTCCGCCTGTCATCGATGCGGCTTTTGTCCTTCCTGTTCAACTCGGGTGCGGCTTTGCGACTAATTGATGGACTTGGGTGTATGACCCAGTTTTGTAGGTTATTATTTCAAAAAGTTCTTTTGTGTTGCAAATAACCTTTCCGAAAATGATTGAGATCGCGTAACCGACCGCGCGTGCCACTGTGGGGGCCCACACATCGCTCCACCTTGTAACTGTTCTCCTTCTCTCCAGGCCATTCATCCGGTTTCTCCTCTGCGTCATCCCTCTCTCACCATCTTAGGCCCACGGCACCCGCTTCCCCTCCTGCTCGTTGGGCCAGCACTACAAGGTTGGGATACGCCACGAGCTGCCGCTAAGCATCATGGATGTTGCGAGTAGCCATACTACCACGAGAAGGGCACCACCTACGCTGCAAGGTCACGACTACGGGTCATCCCAAACATGGGGAATGAACCTCTTTCAACGGACAATCATGTCATGGAGTTGGTGCAAGAATATATAGATCCACCAATGGTGGAAAGTAACAACATGCAAGTGGATTTGCTGAATGAAATCTACAAAAACACAATTGATGTAAGTCATACCATGTCTTGGCTAACTTGAGAGTGGCATAGCTGAGGTCCATGTGATTCATCTCATCCATGAAAAGTAACACAAGGTTCCTTGAACACGAAAGCTATTTATGCTCTGCAATCTATTTAAGACGCGCCTCTAAATTATGTGTACATTAGTTTTTTTTTACTTGGAGTATAAAATAAAACGAATGTTTTGGGGAATGGTACATCTCTATTATCAATGACGACATATAATAGGAACATGGAAGCACACCTGCTCAAGGTGTTGGAGAGAGCGCCAGAAGCTCGGGCTCACGCATCCCAGTCGCGACCTACTGCCGATACTACCATGACGTAGGCGCATGCAGGATCTCGACTCACTTTGCCATGGATGTTAGGTTGTGTAGTATACCACATTGGGATTTATTGAGGGGTAAAGACAATGTTTGTTTAAATCGTGTCGTAAAACACAGAGAAGATGCTCTTTTTTCCAGTGATTTGTTTGCTAGAACAGTCAGTGGAAATTGATTGATTTTTTTTTTTGCAAATAAAAGTCGATTGATTTGTTAGAATAGCTGGCAAATTTGTTGAATAGTGGCTTTTTATAGCTCCTGTTTGCAACCTTTTAAACATGTAGAAGTAGGTTTCTAGATTTTGTCACATACTGATAGAAAATCTGATGCCCTCAAGTCTCAACTCAAATTTGAGAACATCCGTATGAAACCTGGTAGTCTGAAATTTAATGAGAAATTCATGTTTGCTTGCAAGTTGCAACAGGCTGTAGTATATCATCTCTTTGCATCATGAAGAGCCAGCCCTCCAAAACACTTCTGCTTAGGTACACCCCCCCCCCCCCCACACCCAAACACATTAACGGAGGAGATCTCTCCATACCTCTTCATAATAAAGGGTACGATGGTCTCTTTTAGAAGTATGTCACCTGCGTCGAGCACGATACGAGGCCTGTGTACATACCGCCTTGGCCCTCTTCTGTAAAACCTTCAAAAAAATGAGTGCCCGACATGATTCAAACCCAACACATGTACACTTGGTACAACCGCAGTAACCAACTGGACTAACCTTCTTTTTTCAAATAGGGAAACTATAACACTAACTAACACTAACCAACGGGAGGTTGTTTTTTTTTTTTGGTCATTGTTTCTCTGCTTTTCCTTCTGTTATATGTTCTCTTTCTTTCACTTTTTTTCATTTTTACTTTTCTTTTTCGAAATTTGTGAGCTGTTTATAAAATCCTGAACTTTTTTCCTTAATCTGTGAAATTTTCAAACTCGTGAAAATTTTCTTAAATATGTGAATTTTTTTTTTCAAATTCCTGAATTTTTTTCACAAATGCAAATTTTCTCAAATCAGCAAACCTTTTTAAAATTTTATAAAAAAATAAAATCCTGCAATTTTTCTAAAAAGGTCATGAACATTTGTATTTCAAAATTGATGAACTTTTTCAAATATGCGAACACTTGGGCCAGCCCAACAGGCGCCCGATGGGAGCAATGCGGTCCCCTAGTTGGGCCAAGGGCTAAGCATTTTTTTCTGTTCTATTTTTTTATTTTTTTTGTTAGTTCATTTCTCTTATTTTTGAACTTTATTATTCATTTTGAAACCTGTTAAAAATTTAGAAAATCGTTTGGAATACCAAAACATCTTCTTGTTTTCAGTTATTGTTACAACTATAAAAACTGTTCAATAAAGTGCCTATTTTTGAATTTTTTTGTTCACAAAAATAAGAAATGTTTGTGTTTAAAAATTTGATAATTTTTTAAAAAAGTACGTGGTTTGCAATTTTTGTTCAATATCAATTGTTGGGAATTTGTTAACATTTTTGGAAAAAACTGTTCAAATTTTTTAAGTTTTCATACACAACTGAAAATTACAAACTTGTTTACAAATTTTGAGGAATGGTTATGATATAAGGAAATGTTCGTGTTGATTGATAATGATGGAAATTGCAAATAATATACGCATTTAAATAAGAAAAAACTACATGCTCATGGACGCACCTGTCTAGCGTAGTCTAGCACACTGCTCTAAACTGGTGTTTTTCTTGGATTACGGATAATTGACCTCAATTCTTGCAGTAGCCTGGCACACACATATGAGGCATCCATGGTAGGAAACTCCAGAAAACGTAAGAATTGTCGAAAACTCGAACAACTTGGAATGATTCCTTGAATTGGTCATAGAAATTGGTGGGAAATTTTGGGGTCATTTGACGGATGCTAGGTTTAAACGATTTCCGACACTATATGCAGGTTGTGACACGTCCGACCATTTATCGGTCTTTTTTAACGGAGAAAACTCTGGAAAATTGAAAGTTTATGCAAAACCAAAACAAATTGGCATGGTGCCATGAATTGGCCATAGAAGATCATGAACCAAATTTGGGGCCATTTCAAGGATGTCAAGAAACAATGTGTTGTCAGACAGAGTCTACTGGCCCTACCCAGACACCCTCCGTTGAACATTGTCTAGTTTTGGACATTATTAAAATGACCCAAACTTTTGCAAGCAGGTGGGCATGCCCATGGTAGGAATCAATGCCAGGTTTGGACGATTTCCAACACGACATGAAAGTTGTGACACGTCCGATCATTTAGCCGCCTTTTTTATCGAGAAAACTCCAGTAAATGGAAAATTTGTCGAAAACCAAAACCAATTGGCATGGTGCCTTAAATTGGTCATATAAGCTCATGGAACAATTGGGGTCATTAGGCGGATGCCAAAAAACATGCCCTCAAACGAACCCTTATGGCCTACCCAAATATCAGCCATTGAACATGGTCTATTTTTGGACATGCATGAAATAACCCAAACTTTTCCAGTAGGTTGGCATGACAATGGTAGACATCCATTCCGGGTTTGAACGAATTCTGACACTATATGCAGGTTGCGTCACGTCCGGGCATTTTCATCGTGAAAACTCCAGAAAATGCAACAATTGTCGAAAACTCAAATAACTTGGCATGGTGCCTTTAATTAGTCGTAGAAGCTGGTGAAAACTTTTTGGGTCCATTTGAAGGACATCGAGAAACAACGTGCTCTCAGAGGTAGCCTTTTCGCCAACCCAAACACTCTCCATTGATCATGGTCTATATTTGGACATCTTTCAAGTGACCCCAACTTTTGCAAGCAGGTGGGCATGGCCATGGTAAGCATCCATGGCAGGTTTGAATGACTTTCGACACACTATGCAAGTTGCGACACGCCCGATCATTTATCGGCCTTTTTTGACCAAGAAAACTCCTGAAAAATGCAAAATTTGTCAAAAAATCAAAACAACTTGGCATGGTGCCTTCAATTGGTCACATAAGCACATCAAATTTGGGGTCATTTGATGGATGCTGAAAAAAACCGTGCTATCAAACGGAGCCTTTTAGCACCCGAACACCCTCCGTTGAACATGGTCTATTTTTGGACATGCATGAAATGACCCCAAAATTTTCCAGTAGGTGGGCATGCACATCATAGGTATCCATGTGAGGTTTGAACGAATTTCGACAACGCATGCAAGTTGTGCAACGTCCGACGATTATCGGCCATTTTTCACCGAGAAAACTCCTGAAAATACAAGAATTGTTGAGAAGTCAAACAACTTGGTATGGTGCCTTGAATTGGTCATACAAGGCCATGGAAAAAATTAGTGCCATTTAAAGGATGCCGCGAAATAGCATGCTCTAAGATGGAGCATTATGGCCTACTCGAACACCCCCCATTGGACTTGCTAGTTTTTTTGGACATTCATGAAATGAGCTCAACTTTTGCCTTCAGGTGGGCATAACCATGGTATGCATTCATGCAATGTTTGAGGGAAAAGGTATTAAAATTCATAATTTAACATGTACTTAAAAATATATTTTTATATTTTTTCTTGTTTCCGCACGCCACAATGGACCGACCCAATCAGGCACTCTCCTATGAAAAAAGTATTAATTCATGATTTTTTTCCAAATTCATGAACTTTTTTTTCAAATCGTTGAACTTTTCAATTTCACGAACTTTTTTTTTTTCAAATCGATGAACTTTTTCAATTTTGTGAACTTTTTTCAACCTTGGAGCTAGAGGTGGGCATAAAAACTGACAAACCTAAGAGGCGAAGACCGAACCGATAGCAAACCCAAGAAAACCATTTTTTTTTGTTGCTATTGTAGTTATCTGCCACATGTAACAACCAACACGCATGCGGCAGGGACGTCAATTCCATTGGCCAAGCTGATCACTTGCATGCGAGGTATACACTTGTTTTGGCACTTTTGTTGCAGTCTGCATGTAAGTACCTCTAGGAAGCACTATGTGCCGTTCGTGGTTTTAGTCCCACTTCGGCAGTCTAGTTACACGGTTGCCAGTTTCTACAATTCAAAATGATATTAATGAATTAAAGAAAAGTTCACAGGTTTAAAAAAGTTCATTAATTTGAAAAAAGTACATGAATGTGACAACAAGTTTGCGAATTTGGAAAAAATTCATCGATTTGACTTTTTTGTGGATTTGATAAAAAAATTCACAGATTTGAAAAAGTTCATGAAATTAAAAAAAGTTCATCAATTTTAAAATTTTCATGAATTTGACAATTTGAAAAAAGTTTGTGAAAGTGAAAACATTTATTTATTTAGAAAAGTTCACTTATTCAAAAATAAGTCACGAATTTTGGAAAACTTTGACGAATTTAAGCAAATGAAAAAGAAAAGATAAAAGGAAAAAATTATGAAATAAAAAGCAAATAAACGGAAGAAAAAAAGGAAAAAAAATGGAATGAGAAGATGCACAACAAGAAGGATAAAAGAAGTAACTAAGTACAACAAGTGAGTTGTCCCAGTTGGTTACAACGGGTGGAAGTAAACGAAGAGGTATGTAGTTCAAATCCTACCTCATGCACCTATTGAAGGCTAGAAAATAAAGAAAAATATAAATGGGCCTCCAGGACGGAGGAGGGTGAGGGTCGGTTTGTGCGTCCTTCGTTTGTGTCCAACGACCAAATAGACCCTCGTAGTCAGGTTGATCGTGCTAAATAACCTCTCGGAGTTGGTTTAGCGATTGCTAAGGCGCGATGTCTTTGCACATCTGTAGTCGCATCATCAAAGTCAACCTCCACACAAAACAACAATTATCATCTCATCAAAAGACAGAACATCTTCGCCTCTATTAAATGGTTGAGGTTGCTTCATGAGAATTTGCAGTTATCCCTAGGCATCCACCATCGTCTATCGGCTGGGCATCACACAATCCATCAACGCGCACGCACACATTGAGGCGACACTCGACTCTGCAGTTTCCATGACTTGCCGGGGCTTCCTTGAGCATTCTGCAGTTTCCATGACTCGCCGGGGCTTCCTTGAGCATTCTCGCATGCCGCTAGCCGCCGCGCTTCGCCCAAAGAACAAAAACATCAGGTTGTATGCATCAGGCTATTGTAGTTTTGCACAGTGCTAACAAAAACATCCATATTCAGTGCTCAAGAAACTGAACTACAGCAGCTCATCCAGAATTTGGCAGGCATTACAGATGAACTCATCACAAGCATTTTAATATAAGAAATTAACCAACACATCCACTCATACAGAGAAACTCTAGTACTCCCAATTACCGACAAACCATCTAGACTAACATAACCAAAGTCAGCACAATCGGCCAATCTTCCAACACAAACATCTTGCTTAATACAGACATATCAAACTACATCTCCGCCATCCTGAACATCCGCCATCCAACTCCATGTATGGCCCAAAGCAAGACCAATGAGCAAGTAGCGAGTGACTTCAGATCTGCATACATGTATACGGTAAGAAATTTGAATAAACTGTAGTTGGTGCAACAGGAATCTTTACTACTCCCCATTTTCCTTTGGAAGGAGGCATGTGCTAAATTTCGACGTATATTATACACCTTAAGAATAGAGGCGCAGAAGCTGCTTATTCGTAAATGGTACTCATAAATAGAAGACTCAACACCTGCATACATCAAATTACTGCTTATGCAACATTCTTGTCTTGAACATCATCATTCAATTGAATGAATGATATGTTAGTGCTAAGTACGACTAAAGATGTGCCATATGAAGGTGCAAGCGTGAAAGCCATTTTCTATCGTAAGATATGGAGCGATAAGAATTAGATTCCAAAATCGTACTCCATCCGTTCCACAATGTAATGCGTATAGATTTTTTTTAAAGTCAAACTTTACAAACTTTGACTAAGTTTGTAGAGAAAACATATACATCTAAAATCCAAATACATATCATTATATACTACATCAAAATACATACTTTCATATTGTATATATTAGGTATTGTAGATATAAATAGTTCTATTTATAAACTTTTGGTCAGAATTTGTAAAGTTTGACTTGTAGAAAATTTGTATGCACTACATCATGAAAATGAAGGAGTATGCGATTTTCTTTATTTTCATTAACCTTCTCAATCACATACAATTATTAAACAAGCATGCAGAGACAAACCGTGGATTAGCGACATCTCCAAACTAGTTTGACAAGGTAATCAAGCCCAATAGAACGAATAATTAGCTTTCTACATAATCATGTGAGTAGAACAAGTACAGCGTGGACCCAATGGCAACATAAAATAAAATAATTAGGCTTACCAGTTGATCAAACAGTTGGTTCCGATAACACCGGTGGGAAGCTAAAGTAGGGATGAGCTCGTGCACTGTCAAAGAAATCCTTTGTACAGACCTTGATAATCTCATATGTTTTGACCTCCATTGAATAACAATCAAAATTCTCAAGCTCATGGCCAGCAGGAATGTCTTGGAAGAACAAGAATCCCTCGGCCGCACCCACTGTGGAAATGGAATAGCCATGACCCTGCCTAGGTAGCTGTACGATCTTCTCCAGCTTCCATTCATGAGTACTATCCTGCCCAGGCTGCAGAGAGGTATGATGGAGAGCAAAGGACCCGTGCTGAGGGACAAGAGAAAACATCTCAATGGCTCCTTCACTACCCACAACAACTGCATTCGGACGCCAATCATGACCAATGCTCAGGTCAGCATCTCTGAGCTCCATATGGTAGCCAGTGAGAAAATTGACAGTTGAAAACCTCAAAGTACGTGTGTCCAGCACCATCAAATGGTCAGTCCAGTCATAACGGTCTGTCCAGTAGAAGCAGCTGCCCACGCAGTCAAAACAGGACATGACGTGCCAAGAAGGGACGACAGGGGACTCAACCATACACCATTGCATAGTTGTGGACGGGAACACAAAGATGACGAGCTTTGTCTCGTATCTTGCCACACATATCACCTTGAAGGGCTCGTCGCCGGTTGCCGGAGCGAGCACGGGCTCGAATGCCCCAAGGCGGTCTTGCGGCAGGGCGGCGAGGTCCTCGGGTATTGTTGGAAGCAGCATGAATCCGCGGGACAGCGGATCGCAGACAGCGAGGTGGAAGTCAGCGGCGTTGCACATGTCCCGTTTGGTCCACGTGTGGTGGGGTCCCCTCCCAAGGACGTCGCTGATGTCCACGAGGATGCTTATGTCGGAGCCGTAGTGATAGCTCCAGCTCTTGATGAAGCGGGGGTGGAGGGAGATCCAGTCTAGGAGGACGCGGCCGCCACGGACGTCGCGGGGGCGCCAGCGGGGGCCTTTCCCGTCATCTTTCTTGTAGTAAGAGGATGAAGAAACAACGGCCGGGACGAAGGAGAAATCGGCAGCGCAGGGGGTGAGGGCGCCGGCGAGCGGGGCGGAGGGGTGCGGTGCCTCGGCAGGGTGGAATCCGGCGGCGTCCATGAAGCCAAGGAGGGGAGGCCGGTGTAGCGCGTGGAAGCGGCGGCGGAAGGCGCGACCTTTGATGACGCGGCAGAAGGTGGTGCAGGTGGCAGAGGCGCGGACGAGCGTGTCCGGGGCGGGCAGGCGGAGAAAGATCTCCTCCAAGAGGACGTCCGGGATGGGGATGGAGTCCATGGCAGCCGAAGTGGAGGAAGGGGATTGAGGGCTACGGTTGTACCGCTGGGGATGTTGGAGACTATTTGTTTTTGATGATGATGATGAGGGGATTCTTGAGACCTGTAGCGATCAGAGAGGGAAAAGTAAAATTGAAAATTGTAGTTTAAAAAACAAGGGGCTGAACCGGCAACGCCACCAAACCATTGACATTCTCTGTCGTGAAAGCGCGTCGTCCGGCCGGATCGTTTTTCCAGTATATATATAGGGAAACCTGGCGTTGTCATAGGGGTAAAGTTTCTTCCCTCTGTTCGTCCAGTTTCTTGCAATACTAGCGCCCGTTACAGATTCCATCTGAATTCTGTGTGTCCATACTTCTTTTGTATAGAGTAGGTAAATAAAAGTAAAGACTGACATCCTATATACCCAAGAAATTCATCCCCACTGCATGATTTATCTAAACATGCAGCCTATCCATCACAACACACCTGTCACGTCAACATTCTTTGATTGACATACATATGGGACCAACCACTACAACGCCCAGTAACAGGGGCGTAGTCAGAAAATTTAGCCATTGGGTTCACTCATTGACTAGTTGTGAAAACTTGGTACTGAACTAAGTCCAATTTTACGCCATATCACAACAAGATTATAACTATCATAGAAACCATGATGAATAGGAATATGATATCCCTTATAACAAATACTTGTTACATTAAAATTGAAGAGTGTGAGATATACCAATTGGATGAAATTATAAAATCAAATGGGTAATACTGAAATAACTTCTTGGCTTCAAATGCAGCTTCTCTTCTTCCTAGGAACATTAAATAAAACAACAAGTTAGTTCCTCGACAAAGTGTTTCGCTCCACTTTATATAAAAACCAACAAATAATAAGTTAGTTTGACAAGTTTTAAATAAAAGTATCATCATGCGAAAGAATCATGTGAAGTCACTCACATTTCGGGACATCCCTTTTTGATCTTTCATTCAAACATATCACCGTTACTAATGGTAGAAAACATGACTTTTTCCACACGAAAATTAGACAATTACTCATGAACTGATCACCCATTTTATGATACAACTTTTCATTGACAATATTCATAACTGGCAATACTAATACTAGCTTTAGAATTGATAGACCAAAGGAAAAGTAACATGCGTATTTGTCTGGATCATTAACGTAGCAAGATCAGCAATCTCATCTAAATTGGCAAACTTTTCATTTGCTCGCACATTATCAATGCAAGTATCTCCAGTGCCCTATGTGGATAAAAAAATTTAGATGGTGGCCTGTAAAATCCCCTTGTTAAAATATCAACTTGCTTCTTAGGATTTTGTGTGTACTCTTAAATTCTCTTCTGATGAGTCGCATCATAAGGCAATTCATCTAAATCAATCTCTCTCTGAATGGAAGACTTCAGGAGATTACTTTGCTGCGACAATTGATATATTTTACGTCTAACGAGTGACCTTGGCGAGCCCGCATCAAATACCGTTCCATAGCCTAGATCAATCAAGGTCCATAAGCAAAACAATTAGAAAACTAGGGCAAATTTTTTACCATACTGGACTAGATAGAACATGCACAAGAGGGGAAGATGTGCCGATGTGATCTTACTACCTCGAAATTGAACAGCAGTTATGTGCTTGCCGCTGTCAATCTGCAATTGAACGCTTGCCGCCGGCGTTCGGGCGAACATAAGGCAGGATGAGACAAGCAGAGGGAGGCAAGTTGGGGAAGCAAAAAGGCCAGCGGCTGCCATCATCATACAGGCTATAGATCGACAATAAACCAAATTATTGAGGTAATAGCACCGCACGTCCTAGAACTTGTCTAGGATGTGATGATTTGATCCTACAACTTGCAAAAGGCAACTATTTGATCCTAAAACTTGTCTTAGATGTGCAAGTTTAGTCCTGAGCCAATCACACGTAGTCAAGTGGTGCCAGTTGGACCGGGCCAGTCAACTGTTGAACATTTGCAGATACCCCCTACCGTTTTGTGAGTTTAACAAGCAGTGCCGATTGCCATTGCCAATTCATTCGTGTGCAGGTACTTGGTTTTGGGCCAGGCTTGCTTCCATCTCGGCTTAATGGAGGACGCAGTGGTGCTCCTCCAGACCGGACGCGTGTGCTGGTCAGAGGACAACTTCTAGCCGTCCAACTTGACAGCCAATGTGCCTGCCGCCAGTAGAAGGACGCCATGCAAGTTCAGCCAGGCGACCGGGATGCCGCCGGCAAGCGAGGCGGACTCGGTGTCATAGCTGCTGGCGCACGTGAAGCTCCTGCTCCGTCGGCCTCCCCGCTGAGGCCGTGGATCCTCCCGCACTCCTTCGCCACGGCCTGTCTGGTGGGCCGAGCCATGGGCCCATCACTACCGGATTCGCGGCCTATGCCGACGGCCCTGGGCCGTCGGCATAGGTCATTTCCCGTCGGCATAGATCTATGCCTACGGCTGCCGTCGGCATAGCCCCGTCGGCGTAGATCACGTCAGCGTAGTCTTGTCAGACCGTCGGCATAGGGGTCTATGCCGACGGCCGAGCGTCAGCCGTCGGCAGTGTTTTCGCCTAACGGCAACAGACGGCGCCGTCGACTATGCCGACGGCTTTGCCATAGTCATAGTTTTTTTCCCTGTTTTCTCTTTTTCAATTCATTTGACAGCATTTCAAAGCAGAATAATATGGGATTATGCAGAAATATAACAGTTCATCATCTAAACATACTCAAGTTCATCATCATCATTTAAACATAGTCAAGTTCATCATCTAAAGATCATCACCGGCGAAAGTTCATGAACATATAAGTAGTGCAAGACATGAAACATTCATGAACATAAAAGTATGGCACGACTGCCACATGCACGGCTATCATCATCGACATCGTACTCTCTAACTGGCTCGGGTTGGTAGCCCGAAGCCGTGTGTACGAGATCGAAGGAGTGATCAAGCCATCGAAACACGGATACCGGTCATGTGACTTCCCCTGGATGGCCACCACCGCTGTGTCGTCGATCTGAGACTGGGCGACCTCAGGAACAGGAACATCCGGATGCAACTTCTGATAGTTCTGAGTGTAAGACTCCAGGTGCTCCTCGGTCTTGCCGTAGTACTGGCTCTCGCCATCCTCGCGATCACTCCGCTCGCAGGCCAGCTTTCACGACTCAATGTCTGAGAGCGGCCTCTTCAACTTGTCCTCCTGCAACGTCAAACAGAAGTTAGCCATACATAAGAACATGACGGTAAAGAAGAGCAAAAATACATCATGCATATAGATATACCTTCATGGCCTTGAAGCTGATGCTGAAGCTCAAGCCGGACCGGTCGGCGTCGTTCACGGAGCGGCTGGAGCTCGTCGACGAGCACCGCGACCAGGTCCGCATGTCGGCCCTGTTCCTCTACCGAATGCTGCAAAAGGGCTATTCCCACATCATGTCCGTCGTGCTGGACGAGGAGGCCGCCGCATGGCAGAGGGCCAGAAAGATGCCGCCGCCACTGCATTGGCTGCCACCGTGGCCGCCGAAGCGTCAGCGACCAAGCAAGAAGAAGAAGAAGCCGCAGCGTCCGCGACCACGCAAGAAGAACAAGAAGCAGCAGTCGTGCCAGAGATTCCCAAGACAGAGCGGAACGCTGCTGTCCTGCGGCCGGTTCAACCGGCCGCCCATGGCGGTGAAGTGCGAAGCGATGAGCTGCTAATCAACCATCAACCATCCGGCGATGTCGCGACGGCAGCAGCACCAGCAAGTAGCGGTAAACAAAGGATATTCGGAGATGTCTGTTGGTGCTAAACCCTAGACCCTAGCTCTACCCCCCTCTCTCTCTCTGCACCTCGCTCACTCTCTGCGCTCGAACAACAGAAGAAGAAGGAAGAAGAACACCAGGGGAGACAGTGGACACAGGAATTTTCCGGCGCACGAACGCCACCTTCCTTTCCCTCGAGCACGAACTCGACTTATCATTCTGTTACAACGCCACCGCGCGGCTTTATACCCGAGCCAGCGCACCGGGCACGCACCCACACCTCCATTCGCCCCCTGATCGTGCCCGCGCTCTCCTCGCTCTGACCACGCCCGCGCCGCGCCCGGACTCGCACATCTCGCGGTGAGCTCCAACGGATCGCGCCCGATCGGGCCGCACAACTCGCCAACAGAACACCCCCACACACACCTACGGTGTACAAGCCCACGGACACGCACGCACACACTCGACCCGCCGCGGACCCGACGCGCGCCCATACACGCGCCCGACGTGCCTGGCTCATCGCCACGGCTTATTCAGGCCAACACTCACCCCCCTAAGCCATGGCTAGGGGGAGCCCGTCGTCCTTGACGACGCCGTCCGCCAGTAGCGCGCGCTCCGCCACCGGTTCCTTCCGCAGTAGCGGGCACTCCCGCTTGAAGTGGCCACGCTCGCCGCACTTGTAGCAGTGGCCGAGCCGGTTGCCTCGGTTGCCCGACGCCACGCTCTGCACGTCATCGTCGTCTCGTGCACCTCCCTGCTGCCGCTCCCGCGCTCACCAATGCGCCGCCATGAACATCAGCACGCCGTCTGCTTGTCGAAGGCCTTCAGCCGCCCGAGCGCTTCCTCGAACGGCATCGTCGTGACGTCGCGGAACTGCTCGATCCCGGCCACCGCCACGGAGTCGAGCAGCTTCTTCACGAGCGCGGCGTCCTCCAGTGTCGCCAAGCCCCGCGAAGCGCGCCACCATGCCGCCGAGCTTGCCGGCGAATCCATCCAACGTGTTGCCATCCGCCATGTGCAGGAGCTCAAACTCGCCGCGGAGTGTGCCCAGCGCGCCGCCTACACGCGATCCGCGCCGACGAACCTGGCCTTGAGGCTCGGCCAGACCTCCGCCGCCGTCTTCTTGGACGCCACCTGTAACAGCAGGTCCTCCACGAGCGCCCCGAGCAGGTAAGCCCGTGCCGGCTTGTCCTTCTTCGCGATCACCGCCGCCGCGTCCTCCGGCACCACCACCGCCTCCCACAGCCCCCCTGCGTCAAGGTTGGCCTCGACCTTCATCGTCCACGCGGTGTAGTTCTCACCGGTGAGCAGCAGGGTTGGCTGCGGTAGCGATCCGCCCGATCCGCCGGCGTACGGGACGAGGGAAATCGTCGGCAAGCTCCGACCTCCACGTGGCTCTGATACCAAATGTTGGTGCTAAACCCTAAACCCTAGCTCTACCCCTCTCTCTCTCTGCACCTCGCTCACTCTCTGCGCTCGAACAACAGAAGAAGGAGGAAGAAGAAGACTAGGGGAGACAGTGGACACATGAATTTTCCGGCGCACGAACGCCTCCTTCCTTTCCCTCGAGCACGAACTCGACTTATCATTCTGTTACAACGCCACCGTGCGGCTTTATACCCCGAGCCAGCGCACCGGGCACACACCCACGCCTCCACTCGCCCCCGATCGTGCCCGCACTCTCCTCGCTCTGACCACGCCCGCGCCGCGCCCGGAATCGCCCGTCTCGCGGTGAGCTTCAACGGATCGTGCCCGATCAGACCGCACAGCTTGCCAACAGAACAAACACACACACACCTACGGTGTACAAGTCCACGGACACGCCCGTGCACTCCACATGCACGCACACACTCGACCCGCCGCGGACCTGACGCGCGCCCATACACGCGCCCGACGTGCCTGGCTCGTCGCCAGGTCTTATTCAGGGCAACAATGTCCATGTTCAAAACAACAAATTCAAGGAGCTGGATTGGTGAAACCTCGGTGCTGCCATCTACAGCAGCAGCGGCAGACCGGCAATAGTGTACAGTCTGAGAGGTCGTTTTTCATTGGGTGGGTGGGTGGTGCGGGTTGAGTTCACAAAACGGCAAGGAGGTATCTGCAAATGTTCAACACTTGATTAGCTCGGTCCAACTGGCGCTACTTGGCTGCGTGTGATTGGCTCAGGACTAAACTTGCACATCTGAGGCAGGTTCTAGGACCAAATAGTTGTCTTTTGCAAGTCGTAGGACCAAATTATCATATCCTAGACAAGTTCTAGGACCTGGGATGCTATTACCTCCAAATTATTGATCAAGTGACGAACAAGCCTGGTAGTAGTAGGCACCAGAGACGATTTCTACCTGGGCTTTTGGGTCTTTTACTAGTCCATTCACGTGGGCTTGGCAGCTTGATGTGGTCACGCTTCATTTTCTGTTGGATTCATGCCAAGTAAGTTGTACAATACACACACATGCACCTAGCTGGCAAGTTTTTTGTTGGGCTCAACTGAACGCAACGACAGTGGTAGACGCACAGACTTCTTGTTACGGAATCAACTGACTGTAATTGGGTGGCAGTTTTTTATTGGAGTTTACGAGTGAGGCAGGGCCTACCCAATGAAAATGGGCGAGATTAATTAGCCTTGAGACGCCTGTATGGCTCTCTGCGTCTAGGATTATTGCTACAATGCCCCTGCCATAGTGAGCCGGTGAGGGCTGACGTCTGTTTTTGGTTTCTTCAGGACGTGCTATGCCTACCGGTGACGGTGATGGATGTTTCATTGCTCGGTCGTGCCATTATGGCGTCACCCGACAAGACACTCTCTTTTCATTGCGGCATGGTTTCTTTCAGACTTCTCCGTGTTCGTGTTTTGTATGTTGTCGGTGGCAGTCGGCGACGCATTAGCTCCTTGTGTTAAACGAGGTTCAGACTTGTTTCCCTCCCAGCTATGTCGTCACCTTTCTCGGAGATGGGCTGCACATGAGACACGACCGCCAAAGGCTGAGACCGGTCGACCAAACATAATCATTAGCCATGAGAACGTATCCTATGAAATGCCCAGACTGGTGCACCAGATGCACCAGTAGATTCTGAGCCACTCGATCGAGAATTAATGGACCAGATGCATTAGAAGATGGGTGGTTCGTACATTTTACAGCTTGCACCTCGTATAGTTAATCATTTGCGCGAATCCTATCGTCTCCTTCCGTTGCCTGTCTCCTGTACCTCTCTCTGTTCTCCTCTGTACCAGGCCCTCCAGCTGCGAGCTAGGGTTCGGGGAGCCTGCTCCGTTGCCTCTCTCGCCCCCTCTCCTGGACCTTCTCCACCTTCTATCTTGTATCTAGTTCCGACGTCTTTAAAGCACCAGCGCCCCTCCTCTCCTCTGAGTCGCTCCCAGCGAAGACGCCATTGCCGCCGGCGAGCGCGTACATGTAGCGCCGCTGTCTTGTAGCTCCGGGGGACGACGACGGAACTACCCGAAGGAGCCGGCTATCTTCTGCGCCTCGAGAATCTAGGGTATGTTCTCTTATCACATTATCCATTAATCATGGTCATATTGGGTTCTTCCCAAATTTTGCGATTTTCCCCCCAATTCATTCCAGACTAGTGTCATTGCGAACTTGAATAAGTGGTATGAGCACCAGATTTATGTATGAGATACACGGCTGCAGATATTATTGTGGAAATAGTCTATGCAAACTTGAATAAGCAGTGTTCTGAACCTTAATTTGTATTTGTAGTAAAGAATAACCAGTGGCATTTGGGAATATGAATAGTATGAGCACGGAATTGATGTGGCAGATGTAGATATAATGGTGAATTTTTAGAGGTAATCACAACAATTAGTGCAAATAGTTGAGAGGATGTGCTCTGTGTGTTCTGTTCCTTCATTTGCATACAATTTTCATATACCTTTGCTAGTGTGTACATGAACGACTCGGCATATATGTGAAAAAACTGATTTCCTAGAAGCCTACTAGTAATGGAAAGAGTAGGTTAATTACTGGTTGTTCCTGCGGGGTTATTGTACATGAACTAGTGTACTATATGAACTTCTTCCACATTGCTGATATTAAATGGAAAGGGCATCTGGAATGTTCAATTGAACTTTCTATGGCAATGCTAGTGCAGTAAAATGAACAAATTTGAAAAATGATGATGTCCTTTCTACGGTTTTGCTAATGCGGTTTTCTTATTCTTTACAGGGCAAATATCATCCAAAAGGTCCCAGATAAGTAGAGGTGGTGGTTTCACTGATTTGATGGTCGGATAATTATTTAAGTCATTCAGTTGTCCACATTCTTGCTGGAAATGGTGGTGGTATTTGTAGGAGATGAGGTTTTCTACTTGTGTTCTTTCCAGGAGCTCACATTTGAAAGTGTGTCACTGAAGCATGCATATGTTCTATGCATGTAACTCTGGATGCACTTACTGTTAGCTTCAGGAAGTTGCTAGCACTGAACCATGTCTCATTCGTCGTGTTTAACCGGGATGAAAAGATTGTATGACCTGACAAGGAAGTTTCTGGAACTGATGTATTTCCGTTCATTTGCAATGGAAAGGGATTGCTAAGCCTAGCTTAATGTAGATTCCAACATTTGGTTTGTCTTTCTGTGTTACTTGTAGCCAACCTGCTATATGTCATGCTCATGTGCCTACTTGCTGAATTAGTGCGACCTTATTACTATGTGTACTGAGCACTGTTAATTTATTTTCCTTTGTGTCTTGTTGCTCTATACTTTAGCATCATCATCTGAAAATTTTCAAGTTAAGTGAGAACATGCTCATCAGAAATTTTTGCTCTGTACTTTAGCAAGTTCATCTGAAATTCTTGCACTGTACTGTAGCAACTGAGAGAAGACTCAAACAAGATTTATTTCTGACTTCATATGTAGAGTTTGTCAGCTGTATAAATACAACTGATATCCAACCTGAGAGATTGTTGAATGATGTTCCAGTTTACGTTCTTCTCCAGTTGGAACAACTCACTAGGCGGTTTAAGTCGAGACTGTTTATCTTTGCATAAATTTAGTTCTCTTTTTCGATGCAACTTGATGCTCCCTTCTACTGTTTGTGTTGCGGGAGGTTTATTGAATTCTGTCCACTTATACGTTGATGCAGCTTGACAATTGTTCGGTAGTTTAATCAGACCGGGGACTAATTGACTGGCTATTTAGGTGAACGTACAGACTGATCAAGGGTTTTACAAATTTGTATTTGCTTGTTGTTTTTATTTGTGCAAGGGATGCTTTTGCTTATTGTGAGGTAACAAAGCTGCATCCTTGGCTAAACCACAAAACAAAAATCATATATTTTGTGATATTGTTCCAAACCTGCTTATTTGTATGACAATATCAAGGGATGCTTTTGTTTGACAGTGTTGAATTGCACATCAAGTTTGATTCTCACTGGAGAAGTTGCACTTAGGCTTCAAGATAAAATAACTCATCTCATTCAGGATACAATTGTGTCATAAAAGTTTAATCAAATTAGGATGTGTATTGAATAAACTCCAGGGAATTTGACAGCATCATATTTAAATTTCTGTATGATATTGTCATAGATACAAAAGAGTTCAAACAATGTGTACACCAGGTAATATAATTCATAAAGAAAACTTGTTTCTACACAACTCTCTTGAACAGAAGGCCCACGGTGATATAATTTGTCGTTGTTCAACTCTTATTTGCTACTCTTCGTCCACATATGCATCAATTAGTTTTACAACAAGAGGTACATTATGTACTAATGCATTGCAGTGCATTGAGCAGCATGTAGCTCCCCTGACATCTGAGAGAGACAACTTGGCCTACTGAAAAGGGACAAAGTGGATGCAACGACAACACTAGCTTGCGCATCAGACATTTTTCCTCTAGAAATGATCTTGCAACTGAACATGCAGACAATACCAGAAAAAAGGGACATTATATATTTTCAGATGCATATAAAAGAGGATTGGTCAACAAAATAATCTGGTCAGATAATAATAAACTACGTGCTGAAGACAGTTTCAAAAAAATGGTTAATATTTATGTACCAGATCGTGGCTCTTACTCCTAAAATCATTGGTGAGTGTTGATTACAAAGAACATGTTCTTACTTGCTACCACTTGGTCAAGCTTTTCTTTACCTTATTGTTTGCTCTTCATTCGTGTAATCTGATATCGTACAGAAAAAATTAAAAGGAAGTAATATGGCTAATCTGACATTGTTATGACTCAAGTGAAAAATCATCCAATCAAACTGAGAGTATAATTTCAAATAAAGTTCACACGTACTACTTTTAATCACATTAGTATGGATTCTTAGAATTATTGCCCAAATTTTTTGGTACCTCAAACTGAGCTCTTCTTCTTTGATTTCTGTTATACGCATACCAAATGCACCAGAATCACATACGAAAATTTCATCAATATCCAATCAGGACTAGAAGTTTTTTTCCCCACTACTCCTACAGAATAAAACATGTGACTGAAGATCTGAATAGAGAAAGCACCTCAGCTTGTTAACCATTTGCGGCACCGTCAAATCGTAGCACGCTACGCGCCGGCGGCAGCGCCGGCTGCGACAATCTTTAGACAGCTCCCAGCACCATGGATCGCCTGGTACAGAGAGAGGGGATCCCGCAGGTAGAGGTACGGTACAGTAGAGAAGGGGAGGAGACGATAGGATTGGAAGGACTATTTCACGCAAATGATTTACTCTATGAGGTGCAGGATGTAAAATGTACGAGCAGCCCATCTTCTGATACATCTAGTCCATTAATTCTCGATCGAGTGGTCCAGTATCTACTGGTACATCTGGTGCACCAATTTGGGCGTTTCACAGGATACTTTCTCCATTAGCCATTCTCGAATCGCTCGCCTGTTCTCCTCTATTCTTTACCTCCATTATTCCGGGAATCAGTTATAATATATTTATGAAAGATTAATATTTTGGATTAACATATGCAAATAAAAGTGAAATATATAATATTTATTGCGTTTGTTTATTGTATATTTTCTATTGAACATAAATAGCATAAATAATTGGAAAGCTTTTTCCCATGCATGCTAAGGTGCACCTTTGATGAGATGACATGACATATGTGGCAGCCGTGGTGAGGTGGAATGTGTGCATGTTGAGAGAAATGAAAGTAGTTGAGACCATTATTTAGTTATTTAGGATTAACCAGAAGAGTTTTGCAAAAATATATCGAATCATTATTTCTCAATCAACTCCAAACCATCTGATCCAGGTAGCGATTAGTGCAGATTTATTTTCCTTTTTGAGCTTTCAAAAAAAATGTTCTATGAAAATGTGTTGAGAAATATAGGTATTTCTTAATCGATGGTGATGTAGCCACACCCAAGATAGAATAGATAGAATAGAATATACTCCGCGGAGCAGTGGCAGGTCCAGAAATTCAACTTTGGGTGTTCAAATTTTTTTTCCACCCTAATAGAAGTGGCCTAATTCAGTTGGAAATCAATCAAAACGATGAGGCAATCAGATCTTCATAACATTAGCCACTTCATCAGCTCAGGAACTATATCTCTAAATCCAAACAGAAACTACACATTCATTAATTGGGGATTTCTATTTTGGATCGGAAGGAGATTCACCTTAGGCTTGTCCATGTCTTCCGGTTCCATCCCATCCGGTGCCAGTAGCTTGGTCAGGCTCTCCGCTCGTCCGGTCCGGAGTAGTGGTTGTTGTTGGGAATCGTAGCATAATTTTAAAAAATTTCTACGTTCACCAAGATGCATCTATGGAGTATACTAGCAACGAGGGGAAGGGAGTGCATCTACATACCCTTGTAGATCGCGAGCGGAAGCGTTCCAATGAACGTGGATGACGGAGTCGTACTCGCCGTGATCCAAATCACCGATGACCGAGTGCCGAAGGGACGGCACCTCCGCGTTCAACACACGTACGGTGCAGCGACGTCTCCTCCTTCTTGATCCAGCAAGGGAAAGGAGAGGTTGATGGAGATCCAACAGCACGACGGCGTGGTGGTGGATGTAGCGGGTCTCGGCAGGGCTTTGCTAAGCTTCTGCGAGAGAGAGAGGTGTTGCAGGGGAGGAGGGAGGCGCCCAAGGCTGTTGTCTCCTGCCCTCCCTCCCCCCCTTTATATAGGCCCCCTGGGGGGCGCCGGCCCCAAGAGATGAGATCTCAAGGGGGGCGGCGGCCACAAGGGGGGAAGGGGTTGCCTTGCCCCCCAAGGCCAGGGGAAATCCCCCCCCCCCTAGGGTTCCCAACCCTAGGCGCATGGGGGGAGGCCCAAGGGGGGCGCCCCAGCCCACTAAGGGCTGGTTCCCTTCCACTTTCAGCCCACAGGGCCTTCCGGGATAGGTGGCCCCACCCGGTGGACCCCCGGGACCCTTCCGGTGGTCCCGGTACAATACCGGTAACCCCCGAAACTTTCCCGGTGGCCGAAACTGGACTTCCTATATATAATTCTTCACCTCCGGACCATTCCGGAACCTCTCGTGACGTCCGGGATCTCATCCGGGACTCCGAACAACTTTCGGGTTTCCGCATACATATATCTCTACAACCCTAGCGTCACCGGACCTTAAGTGTGTAGACCCTACGGGTTCGGGAGACATGCAGACATGACCGAGACGCCTCTCCGATCAATAACCAACAGCGGGATCTGGATACCCATGTTGGCTCCCACATGTTCCACGATGATCTCATCGGATGAACCACGGTGTCGAGGATTCAATCAATCCCGTATGCAATTCCCTTTGTCAAACGGTATGTTACTTGCCCGAGATTCGATCGTCGGTATCCCAATACCTTGTTCAATCTCGTTACCGGCAAGTCTCTTTACTCGTACCGCAATGCATGATCCCGTGACTAACGCCTTAGTCACATTGAGCTCATTATGATGATGCATTACCGAGTGGGCCCAGAGATACCTCTCCGTCACACGGAGTGACAAATCCCAGTCTCGATCCGTGCCAACCCAACAGACACTTTCGGAGATACCCGTAGTACACCTTTATAGTCACCCAGTTACGTTGTGACGTTTGGCACACCCAAAGCACTCCTACGGTATCCGGGAGTTGCACGATCTCATGGTCTAAGGAAAAGATACTTGACATTGGAAAAGCTCTAGCAAACGAAACTACACGATCTTTTATGCTATGCTTAGGATTGGGTCTTGTCCATCACATCATTCTCCTAATGATGTGATCCCGTTATCAATGACATCCAATGTCCATAGCCAGGAAACCATGACTATCTGTTGATCAACGAGCTAGTCAACTAGAGGCTTACTAGGGACACTTTGTGGTCTATGTATTCACACATGTATTACGATTTCCGGACAATACAATTATAGCATGAATAATAGACAATTACCATGAACAAAGAAATATAATAATAACCATTTATTATTGCCTCTAGGGCATATTTCCAACAGTCTCCCACTTGCACTAGAGTCAATAATCTAGTTACATTGTGATGAATCGAACACCCATTGCGTCCTGGTGTTGATCATGTTTTTCCCTAGGGAGAGGTTTAGTCAATGGATCTGCTACATTCAGGTCCGTGTGTACTTTACAAATATCTATGTCTCCATTTTGAACACTTTCACGAATGGAGTTGAAGCGACGCTTGATATGCCTGGTCTTCCTGTGAAACCTGGGCTCCTTCGCAAGGGCAATAGCTCCAGTGTTGTCACATAAGAGAGTCATTGGGCCCGACGCATTGGGAATCACCCCTAGGTCGGTAATGAACTCCTTCATCCAGACTGCTTCCTGTGCTGCCTCCGAGGCTGCCATGTACTCCGCTTCACATGTAGATCCCGCCACGACGCTTTGCTTGCAACTGCACCAGCTTACTGCTCCTCCATTCAATATATACACGTATCCGGTCTGTGACTTCGAGTCATCCAGATCTGTGTCGAAGCTAGCGTCGACCTAACCCTTTACGACGAGCTCTTCGTCACCTCCATAAACGAGAAACATATCCTTAGTCCTCTTCAGGTACTTCAGGATATTCTTGACCGCTGTCCAGTGTTCCTTGCCGGGATTACTTTGGTACCTTCCTACCAAACTTACGGCAAGGTTTACATCAGGTCTGGTACACAGCATGGCATACATAATAGACCCTATGGCCGAGGCATAGGGGATGGCACTCATCTCTTCTATATCTTCTGCCGTGGTCGGGCATTGAGCCGTGCTCAATTGCACACCTTGCAATACAGGCAAGAACCCCTTCTTGGACTGATCCATATTGAACTTCTTCAATATCTTGTCAAGGTATGTACTCTGTGAAAGACCAATGAGGCGTCTTGATCTATCCCTATAGATCTTGATGCCTAATATATATGCAGCTTCTCCAAGGTCCTTCATTGAAAAACACTTATTCAAATAGGCCTTTATTCTTTCCAAGAATTCTATATCATTTCCCATCAATAGTATGTCATCCACATATAATATGAGAAATGCTACAGAGCTCCCACTCACTTTCTTGTAAACACAGGCTTCTCCATAAATCTGTGTAAACCCAAACGCTTTGATCATCTCATCAAAGCGAATGTTCCAACTCCGAGATGCTTGCACCAGCCCATAGATTGAGCGTTGGAGCTTGCATACTTTGTTAGCATTCTTAGGATCGACAAAACCTTCCGGCTGCATCATATACAACTCTTCCTTAAGGAAGCCGTCAAGGAATGCCGTTTTGACGTCCATCTGCCATATCTCATAATCATAGTATGCGGCAATTGCTAACATGATTCGGACGGACTTCAGCTTCGCTACGGGTGAGAAAGTCTCATCGTAGTCAACCCCTTGAACTTGTCGATAACCCTTAGCGACAAGTCGAGCTTTGTAGATGGTCACATTACCATCTGCGTCCGTCTTCTTCTTAAAGATCCATTTGTTTTCTATGGCTCGCCGCTCATCGGGCAAGTCAGTCAAAGTCCATACTTTGTTTTCATACATGGATTCTATCTCGGATTTCATGGCTTCTAGCCATTTGTCGGAATCCGGGCCCGCCATCGCTTCTTCATAGTTCGAAGGTTCACCGTTGTCTAACAACATGATTTCCAGGACAGGGTTGCCGTACCACTCTGGTGCGGAACGTGTCCTTGTGGACCTACGAAGTTCAGAAACTTGATCCGAAGCTTCATGATCATCATCATTAACTTCCTCCCCAGTCAGTGTAGGCACCACAGGAACATTTTCCCGCGCTGTGCTACTTTCCGGTTCGGAAGGGGTGACTATCACCTCATCAAGTTCCACTTTCCTCCCACTCAATTCTTTCGAGAGAAACTCCTTCTCTAGAAAGGACCTGTTCTTGGCAACGAAGATCTTGCCCTCGGATCTGAGGTAGAAGGTATACCCAATAGTTTCCTTAGGGTATCCTATGAAGACGCATTTTTCCGACTTGGGTTCGAGCTTTTCAGGTTGAAGTTTCTTGACATAAGCATCGCATCCCCAAACTTTTAGAAACGACAGCTTAGGTTTCTTCCCAAACCATAATTCATACGGTGTCGTCTCAACGGATTTCGACGGAGCCCTATTTAAAGTGAATGCGGCAGTCTCTAAAGCATAGCCCCAAAATGAGAGCGGTAAATCAGTAAGAGACATCATAGATCGCACCATATCCAATAGAGTGCGATTACGACGTTCGGACACACCGTTTCGCTGAGGTGTTCCAGGCGGCGTGAGTTGTGAAACTATTCCACATTTCCTTAAGTGTGTACCAAATTCATGACTTAAATATTCTCCTCCACGATCTGATCGTAAGAATTTTATTTTTATGTCACGTTGATTCTCAACCTCACTCTGAAATTCCTTGAACTTTTCAAAGGTTTCAGACTTGTGTTTCATTAGGTAGACATACCCATATCTACTTAAGTCATCAGTGAGAGTGAGAACATAACGATATCCTCCGCGAGCCTCAACACTCATTGGACCGCACACATCGGTATGTATGATTTCCAATAGGTTGGTTGCTCGCTCCATTGTTCCGGAGAACGGAGTCTTGGTCATCTTACCCATGAGGCATGGTTCGCACGTGTCAAATGATTCGTAATCAAGAGACTCCAAAAGTCCATCTGCATGGAGCTTCTTCATGCGCTTGACACCAATGTGACCAAGGCGGCAGTGCCACAAGTATGTGGGACTATCGTTATCAACTTTACATCTTTTGGTATTCACACTATGAACATGTGTAACATCACGTTCGAGATTCATCAAAAATAAACCATTGACCAGCGGGGCATGACCATAAAACATATCTCTCAAATAAATAGAACAACCATTATTCTCGGATTTAAATGAGTAGCCATCTCGAATTAAACGAGATCCAGATACAATGTTCATGCTCAAAGCTGGCACTAAATAACAATTATTGAGGTTTAAAACTAATCCCGTGGGTAGATGCAGAGGTAGCGTGCCGACGGCGATCACATCGACCTTGGAACCATTCCCGACGCGCATCGTCACCTCGTCCTTTGCCAGTCTCCGTTTATTCCGTAGTTCCTGTTTTGAGTTACAAATATGAGCAACCGCACCGGTATCAAATACCCAGGAGCTACTACGAGTACTGGTAAGGTACACATCAATTACTTGTATATCACATATACCTTGGGTGTTGCCGGCCTTCTTCTTGTCCGCTAAGTATTTGGGGCAGTTCCGCTTCCAGTGACCACTTCCCTTGCAATAAAAGCACTCAGTCTCGGGCTTGGGTCCATTCTTTGACTTCTTCCCAGTAACTGGTTTACCGGGCGCGGCAGCTCCCTTGCCGTCCTTCTTAAAGTTCTTCTTACCCTTGCCCTTCTTGAACTTAGTGGTTTTATTCACCATCAACACTTGATGTTCTTTTCTGATCTCCCCTTCCGCTGATTTCAGCATTGAATATACCTCGGGAATGGTCTTTTCCATCCCCTGCATATTGTAGTTCATCACAAAGCTCTTGTAGCTTGGTGGAAGCGACTGGAGGATTCTGTCAATGACCGCGTCATCCGGGAGATTAACTCCCAGCTGAGACAAGCGGTTGTGCAACCCAGACATTCTGAGTATGTGCTCACTAACAGAACTATTCTCCTCCATTTTACAGCTGAAGAACTTGTCGGAGACATCATATCTCTCGACCCGGGCATGAGCTTGAAAAACCAGTTTCAGCTCCTCGAACATCTCATATGCTCCATGTTTCTCAAAACGCTTTTGGAGACCCGGTTCTAAGCTGTAAAGCATGCCGCACTGAACGAGGGAGTAATCATCAGCACGCTGCTGCCAAGCGTTCATAACATCTTGGTTCTCAGGGATTGGTGCTTCACCTAGCGGTGCTTCTAAGACATAATCTTTCTTGGCTGCTATGAGGATGATCCTCAGGTTCCGGACCCAGTCCGTATAGTTGCTGCCATCATCTTTCAGCTTGGTTTTCTCTAGGAACGCGTTGAAATTGAGGACAACGTGGGCCATTTGATCTACAATACATAGTGTAAATATTTTAGACTAAGTTCATGATAATTAAGTTCATATAATCAAATTATTTAATGAACTCCCACTTAGATAGACATCCCTCTAGTCATCTAAGTGTTACATGATCCGATTTTAACTAGGCCGTGTCCGATCATCACGTGAGACGGACTAGTCAAGATCGGTGAACATCTCCATGTTGATCGTATCTTCTATACGACTCATGCTCGACCTTTCGGTCCTCCGTGTTCCGAGGCCATGTCTGTACATGCTAGGCTCGTCAAGTCAACCTAAGTGTATTGCGTGTGTTCCGAGGCCATGTCTGTACATGCTAGGCTCGTCAACACCCGTTGTATTCGAACGTTAGAATCTATCACACCCGATCATCACGTGGTGCTTCGAAACAACGAACCTTCGCAACGGTGCACAGTTAGGGTGAACACTTTCTTGAAATTATTATAAGGGATCATCTTACTTACTACCGTCGTTCTAAGCAAATAAGATGCAAAAACATGATAAACATCACATGCAATCAAATAGTGACATGATATGGCCAATATCATCATGCTCCTTTGATCTCCATCTTCGGGGCACCATGATCATCTTTGTCACCGGCATGACACCATGATCTCCATCATCATGATCTCCATCATTGTGTCTTCATGAAGTCGTCACGCCAACGATTACTTCTACTTGTATGGCTAACGCGTTTAGCAACAAAGTAAAGTAAATTACATGGCGTTATTCAATGACACGCAGGTCATGCAAAATAATAAAGACAACTCCTATGGCTCCTGCCGGTTGTCATACTCATCGACATGCAAGTCGTGATTCCTATTCCAAGAATATGATCAATCTCATACATCACATATATCATTCATCACATCTTCTGGCCATATCACATCACATAGCACTTGCTGCAAAAACAAGTTAGACGTCCTCTAATTGTTGTTGCAAGTTTTTTACGTGGTTTGTAGGTTTCTAGCAAGAACGTTTTCTTACCTACGTATGACCACAACGTGATTTGCCAATTTCTATTTACCCTTCATAAGGACCCTTTTCATCGAATCCGTTCCGACTAAAGTAGGAGAGACAGACACCCGCTAGCCACCTTATGCAACTAGTGCATGTCAATCGGTGGAACCTGTCTCACGTAAGCGTACGTGTAAGGTCGGTCCGGGCCGCTTCATCCTACAATGCCGCCGAAACAAGAAACGACTAGTAGCGGCAAGAAGAATTGGCAAACTCAACGCCCACAACTGCTTTGTGTTCTACTCGTGCATAGTAACTACGCATAGGCCTGGCTCATGATGCCACTGTTGGGAATCGTAGCATAATTTTAAAATTTTCCTACGTTCACCAAGATGCATCTATGGAGTATACTAGCAAAGAGGGGAATTGAGTGCATCTACATACCCTTGTAGATCGCGAGCGGAAGTGTTCCAATGAACGTGGATGACGGAGTCGTACTCGCCGTGATCCAAATCACCGATGACCGAGTGCCGAACGGACGGCACCTCCGCGTTCAACACACGTACGGTGCAGCGACGTCTCCTCCTTCTTGATCCAGCAAGGGAAAGGAGAGGTTGATGGAGATCCAACAGCACGACGGCGTGGTGGTGGATGTAGCGGGTCTCGGCAGGGCTTTGCTAAGCTTCTGCGAGAGAGAGAGAGGTGTTGCAGGGGAGGAGGGAGGCGCCCAAGGCTGTTGTCTCCTGCCCTCCCTCCCCCCCTTTATATAGGCCCCCTGGGGGGGCGCCGGCCCCAAGAGATGAGATCTCAAGGGGGGGAGGCGGCCACAAGGGGGGAAGGGGTTGCCTTGCCCCCCAAGGCCAGGGGAAACTCCCCCCCTAGGGTTCCCAACCCTAGGCGCATGGGGGGGAGGCCCAAGGGGGGCGCCCCAGCCCACTAAGGGCTGGTTCCCTTCCACTTTCAGCCCACGGGGCCCTCCGGGACAGGTGGCCCCACCCGGTGGACCCCCGGGACCCTTCCGGTGGTCCCGGTACAATACCGGTAACCCCCGAAACTTTCCCGGTGGCCGAAACTGGACTTCCTATATATAATTCTTCACCTCCGGACCATTCCGGAACCTCTCGTGACGTCCGGGATCTCATCCGGGACTCCGAACAACTTTCGGGTTTCCGCATACATATATCTCTACAACCCTAGCGTCACCGGACCTTAAGTGTGTAGACCCTACGGGTTCGGGAGACATGCAGACATGACCGAGACGCCTCTCCGGTCAATAACCAACAGCGGGATCTGGATACCCATGTTGGCTCCCACATGTTCCACGATGATCTCATCGGATGAACCACGGTGTCGAGGATTCAATCAATCCCGTATGCAATTCCCTTTGTCAAACGGTATGTTACTTGCCCGAGATTCGATCGTCGGTATCCCAATACCTTGTTCAATCTCGTTACCGGCAAGTCTCTTTACTCGTACCGCAATGCATGATCCCGTGACTAACGCCTTAGTCACATTGAGCTCATTATGATGATGCATTACCGAGTGGGCCCAGAGATACCTCTCCGTCACACGGAGTGACAAATCCCAGTCTCGATCCGTGCCAACCCAACAGACACTTTCGGAGATACCCGTAGTACACCTTTATAGTCACCCAGTTACGTTGTGACGTTTGGCACACCCAAAGCACTCCTACGATATCCGGGAGTTGCACGATCTCATGGTCTAAGGAAAAGATACTTGACATTGGAAAAGCTCTAGCAAACGAAACTACACGATCTTTTATGCTATGCTTAGGATTGGGTCTTGTCCATCACATCATTCTCCTAATGATGTGATCCCGTTATCAATGACATCCAATGTCCATAGCCAGGAAACCATGACTATCTGTTGATCAACGAGCTAGTCAACTAGAGGCTTACTAGGGACACTTTGTGGTCTATGTATTCACACATGTATTACGATTTCCGGACAATACAATTATAGCATGAATAATAGACAATTACCATGAACAAAGAAATATAATAATAACCATTTATTATTGCCTCTAGGGCATATTTCCAACAGTCTCCCACTTGCACTAGAGTCAATAATCTAGTTACATTGTGATGAATCGAACACCCATTGCGTCCTGGTGTTGATCATGTTTTTCCCTAGGGAGAGGTTTAGTCAATGGATCTGCTACATTCAGGTCCGTGTGTACTTTACAAATATCTATGTCTCCATTTTGAACATTTTCACGAATGGAGTTGAAGCGACGCTTGATATGCCTGGTCTTCCTGTGAAACCTGGGCTCCTTCGCAAGGGCAATAGCTCCAGTGTTGTCACATAAGAGAGTCATTGGGCCCGACGCATTGGGAATCACCCCTAGGTCGGTAATGAACTCCTTCATCCAGACTGCTTCCTGTGCTGCCTCCGAGGCTGCCATGTACTCCGCTTCACATGTAGATCCCGCCACGACGCTTTGCTTGCAACTGCACCAGCTTACTGCTCCTCCATTCAATATATACACGTATCCGGTCTGTGACTTCGAGGCTGCCATGTACTCCGCGTCAGGAGCTTGTCAGGTGACGGCGCCCGGGGGAGCTTGATCCACCGGCTCAGCTCCTTTACCATTGGGTCCAGCAGCGCCTTGGCGAGGAACGTCAGCGTGGTGCCGGAGTCGACGATGACGTGGTGGTGCCCGTGCGGCGCCGCGAAGGTCGCGTTCCCGATCTTTACGGATTGGAGGTCGACGGTGTAGTACGTGTCCACTAGGGATGGGATCAGCGGCGTCGTCACCGCGCCTGGGTCCTTCACTGTGGCGAGGGCGCCGAAGTTGAGCGCGGAGGAGGCGTTCACGGAGTAGGGCACCAGGCAGTAGGAGAACCTCCGACCGCCGAGCGATTTGTGGGCGCTGAGCTGCGTGACGAGGGAGAGGGCGCCGCCTCCGAGGCCCACGACGCCGTCCGCTTGGAACGTGCCGGCCGTGGCCGTGGAGCAGCCGAAGTTCACGGTGGCCACGCGCTTCCTCCGGCCCCGATGGCCGCGGGCGGTGCCGGGGACGTGGGCGAAGGTGAAGGTCTCGGTGGAGATGAGGCCGCTCGTCCTGGAGCTGTTGCCGTAGGAGTAGATGTACTTGCAGTTGGAGGCGAGGGTACACGTGATGCCGTCGGGGATCGCGCGGCATGCGCGGGACTTGCAGCCCACGAGGCCGAACGTCGTCGAGTTGTCTGGGTCGAACACGACGACGCTCGGAGGACGGACAGGGGCGGCGCCGGTGCCGTTCCTGCAGTTGAACCAGACGAGGTCGCTGCTGGTGTCGGCGATGGCGAGCATCCGTGTGGGTGGAGTGCCGATGCCCACGGCCATCAGGTACTCGAACGACCTGTGGATGGCCTCGGACACGGTGCCGTCGTCGATGGCGCGGGCGCGAGCCGTCACTACTAGGAAAAGGCCTACTAATGGCGCACCTAATTTGGCCATCAATGGCGCATTAGTGGTGCGCCATTAGTAGCACGCCATTAGTATATTTTACTAATGGCGCACCAGTATTTTACTAATGGCGCACCCCAGATGCGCCATTAGTATATACAACAGTGCGCCATTAGTATACCTCCCTGGGTGCCATCTATACCCAGGTGCTTTGGCATACTAATGGCGCACACCAACGGGATGCGCCATTAGTAACTTCGGCATACTAATGGCGCACTGTTTAGTGATGCGCCATTAGTATGCTCTGGCATACTAATGGCGCACTATGATGTGATGCGCCATTAGTATGAATATTAGGTTTTTTTTATTTTTTTTATTTTCTGTTTTTTGCACAGGTTACAAAATGTATAATTGGACAAAATATAGACAGCACACATCAACAACAGATTCATCGAATACAATAGAAGATTATACAATTCATCATTTTAGTCTCCGAATACAATTCATCATATTAGTCTCCGAATTGAAAAGACCGAACAAAGATAGAACATTATATTACAAGTCTCGAGACCGCGAGTTTGTCTTCACATTACAAGTCGATATCGATCATCTAAACTACCATCACATAGAAGAGAGCTGCGGTCATCACGATGAGCATCATCACGATGAAACTCGTCTTCATCCGGTTCCTCCAACGCTCCCTCCCCTCTCCCGCTAGATAGCGGTCGTATCTAGATTCGGCCTCGGCCCTAGTGGCGTACCCTTTGTAACTGTTACCGCTGAATCGGTGAACCTGTCTCCGACACTCCTCCCAGTCGTCGTAGACTCCGGGAACCTTACCCTTGTACACGACATACCACGGCATCGCTATGCAGTAGCCAAACGAAACGTTAGTACCAATTCACAGACAATACATAAGCAATATATAAGTATGCAACAGAACGATCGGAAGAGAAAAGCAAGACATTAATAGCATCGATTACATCTAAGTTGAACGACTCTCGAAACCAAAGAGACATACTACAAGTTCATTAAAGTTTAATTACAACATGAGCCAATCGATGTTTCAGAACTAGACACAGCATCACTGCTTTCGACTCGACTCAAGGGACCGGAGCGTGGATGAAGCCGCCGTCTATCGTGGGAGTCATGAAACAACGGGCGTTGTCAGCCTGCATTTGTAGGATTGTGTCGATGTCACTGTTGGACGGTTGATTTATGAGGTAGAACTGCCCCGAGGTACGAAGGACATCTTGATGGATGATTTCCGCAAACTCCGACTGGATGCGAAAGAATTCTTGTCTGATGTCCGCGTCCTGGATTGCCCCCAAGCTTGCGGCCCAATCTTTGAGATTATTTGGTAGGAGAAGGTGATTATGGTCCCGCACGATCGCCCGCATGTGATAGATGGCGTAGTAGGCATCCTTCTGACCGCCAGGCGGCTGCTTGACGCAGCAAAACGTCGTGTTGTGGGAGAACACGTGCTTGCCGTACTTACGAATAGGCCTGGTGAAGGTGCCTCCAGATTTGACGTAGCCGGGGAGAACATCATCAAGAACCTTCTTGACATTTGTGTAGTCTACGTTCGACTGACGGTCCGGGTCGAAATACGTGGCCATGGAATATTTGGGGCTTAGGAGGATGAGCGTGCAATGTGTGTCACTGCAGAAAACACGGAATGTTAAAAGAAAAACGATCGAAATCTAAGAATTCATATGTTACGGGGCGGTTGAGGGGAGGACTTACTCGGGAAAGTAAGGCACGAGGAAGTTGTCCTTATCTTGGTTTGCCAGAATGACGCCTTCGAGGTAAGAACTCGCGACTTGCCGGTCCTCAGCGCTGCCCAAGATCTTGGCACGCATGTAGAAGGGGTCGACTATCACGATGTCTGGGGTCTTGTCGCGAATGATCCGCATCTCCATACTCAGCGAAAATAGCCGAACGAAGGTGTAGTGCAGCGGATGAAGGTTCAACATAGCATGGATGTCATCAAACCGCAGGACGATCGTACCCCCGATGGAGTTATCCACAAAGCCCTTGCCCTCTGGCACCTTGGCCGCGAAAACCGGGTATGCCACATCCTTCTCTCGGAGACGCCGCTTCTCCAAAGAAAGCACACTGTCATGCAGACTCCGCATAGCACCGGTTGCAGCATCGAGCATATTTCTCGGTAGCATCGGCCTACCCGCCACATGCACCCTCCTCGAGATATCCGCAGTTGAAGGTGGCCCATCCTGAGCACGGATCGTACTCGGTGCCGGCTGGCCCGCACCCTTGTTGTCTTTCTTTTGCGTGCCTTCTTCTTGATCTCCTGTAATGGGACCGAGTTCTGCTCACAGACCGCCTTCTTGAGTGTGTTGGGGCTGATCATATTTGGCACCTCGCCTATCTGAGGCTCGGTGAAGTTGGCAGCTGGAGGCGTCTCCTGAGAGCTGAACTGCAGACGACGCCTGTTGCAACTTGGCTTCTCCGCGGTACCAGCTAGATCGCACACGTCTTTTGTTGGGTTGGGTTCTTGAGAAGGAGGCCCCATGAAGTCGCCACCGTCCCCATGATCGGCAAAGTACTGATCGACGTTGGCAAATGTATCGTCGTCGTCGTCGTTCTGATCCTGTGCCATATGCATGTTTGGATCCAGTGGCATAGGGATGTCCGGCACCGTTGCGGCGGTCTTGCCATGGGGCCGACTTGGCGCCGGCACGACTGGCGGTGTTGTCTTTGGGGTGGTGTCCCCCACCCCCAAACGAATCTGGCTCTTCGGCCAAAGCAGGGGCCAGCTCAGGCAGGCGCTGAGGTTCATCACGTCATCATCGTCGGCCCCCATGGGTCGAATCGGAGGTAACACCTCGTCGCAGCCTGGCAGCACCCGAACCAGTTGAACCCTAAACAAGTTGGGTGGCATCTGGGTACCGTGGAACAAGGGGTTGCCCGGTTGAACGATTTTGCCCTTGGCGACATCGACCAACTCGTTGTTCACGAAGTGCAGGAGAGTGCACGGAACGTCGGCGGCGCCCTGCGAAAACATGTAGGGCGTTAGGGATGCCCAGTCAAAGGCAAGGAGATGAAGTCCTCGGCCGAGAGAGGCTTAATTAGTTACCGTGATGATGGCGTCGAGCTCGGCTAATGTCGAGGCACCGCCAACGGCGGGCGTGCAGTTAACGGAGGGGCCGCTTGCTGCAGAGGTGCCGGCCGGCGTACACCCGGGTGCATTAAGCTCCCGTGCCGGCGTCGGAGCCACCAATGCCGCCTCCGCCGGAGACACCAATGGCCCCGCCATCGCGTTCAGCGAGTTGCTGGCCGTGAAGCTAGGAATCGGGGGCGGCCCCTGTTGGCCGCCTGCAATCCACGCACTAATCCCCTGGATCAAGGTAGGCACAATGGCGGTGATCGTCGCTCCGAGTTGTTGTTGCACTTGCTCTTGGACAATCTCTGGAATCCGCGCCACCTGTGCCCTGAGTTCTTGAACCTCGCGCGCCTGGCTTTCCGAGCTGGTCTTTTTCTCCTTACGCCCAGCAGTGTCATAGTATGACGACCATTTTGTCGACAAGCCTTTGCCGGCCACACGACCAGCTGACGTCGGCTTACTGAGCTTATCCTTGTTCTTCATTACATTCAACGCCCTATTTAGAGTGGTGTCCCAAGGGTTGCTCTTAGTCGACCCCGCGCTACTGCTTTCAGTCGCCTGCGGAAGGAATGTGAACATTTAGAAATTTGGCTTCATTAATTAGAATGCAACCATATGGAGCTAATTACGAGGGGGTGTATTCCTTACCAGAACAAGCTCAAGCGCCCTGGTCTTCGGATCCGTGGTAAGCTCGTTTGTTTTCGGGTCCTTCTTGTACCGGGCCCTGACAAAGTTCCTGGTCTGCTTGTCACCGTATTTATCGAAGAGGGGCGGTAGGCCTTGCTCGGCACGGTCCGCCTCCTCCTTGTCCCATATAGGCTCCGCCACTCTGTAACCACCGGGACCGAGTGTGTGTTCCCCTAAGTTCAGCTCCCGCATTTCTTTCCCCCACTTACTTGATTCGGAGTTTGCGGTGCTCGAGCAATTGATCTTGAAGTCGTTGTAGTCATCTTCGGTGATCGAAGGATTTTTCTCCTTGATCTTCTCATAACTCTCACCTTTCTCGATCATTCTCTTCACATTGCTTTTCCAAGTAGACAGGGCCTTGCTCATCTTCGTGAGGGCAGCATTGTTCACTTTATTCCCTTTGAGGCTTGTGTTTTCAAATTCAGCGGGGAACTTGTATCGTTCGTGCAGCTTCGTGAAGAGGAGGTTGCGCAAATTCCCTCGGTCAGGATGCCTCAGGTTCTCGGTGTTGATCGAGACGGTGCTCCGGAGAATGCACCCGAGCTGAAGCGAGTACCCCTTGACTATTCGTTCGGGCGCCGTTGGATTCCCGTCGGAGTCCACTTGAGTAACTTCCTCCTTGAGGGTGCGGAGCACGGTCGGGCGCCGGTCCTTCCGTTGCCTCTTCAGTTGGCTGCCATCTGTGCGTGCGCCGCCATCATCAGTGGTGGCATCCTCGGCGGCACCATCAGTGGTGGCATCCTCGGCGGCACCATCAGTGGTGGCATCCTCGGCGGCACCATCAGTGGTGGCATCATTGGGGTCATCCTCGGCGGTACCATCAGTGGTCTCAGAATCGGTGGGGAAGGCGGCGTCCTCATACAAGTGAGGTTGTTCCTCCATCTCCTGGGACAGCATCCAGAATGGCTTGACGCTCGAACCCCCGGCCTCATCGTTGTTGGCCATGTTTCTCTCTAAATAGGAACAAAGTTTGGTCAAAAAGTTGGTTATTGTCAAGGAACAAGATCATGGTCTCATCATTTAGGGTTTGTCGACACCGAGGCATCCTAAAAGCTAAGCTTTTATCATTGAGGGTTTTTCAACGCCGAGGCACCCTAAAAGCCTAAGCTTTCATCATTTCGGTTTTTATCGACACCGAGGCACCCTAAAAGCCATGCATTAGTCACAAGTACGCCGGGGCACTTGATCCTACTTAATTAACTACTAAGATACCCCGGCCCATGCATTAGTCACAAGTACCCCATATGTCCTATTTTTAGCAAAGTCATGCTAAAATTCACGGAAAATTTCAGCATGACCTTTGCTGAAAATAGGACATATGGAGTACCCGAATTTGCCGGAACGGAAGTTAATCGACATTCCGGCAAACTCAAGGGCCTCTCGGGTGGACAAGGCAAAAAAGGCCTCCATCACAACATGGAAAATACACCAAGAAGTATCATCTCCAAGCAGTATCATCTCCAAGTAGTATCATATTTGTAATGACTGAAAATATTAGCTATCAGGAGTAAGTAACTAACTAAATACACTTCTATAACAAAATAAATCAGAAACTTAGTTTTCAGTGTAATGAAACTAATTTGGCGTTGTAGGTCTTGATATATTTTTCTTATGGACTTGGTTACAGAGTACAAACTTAACTTGAGAATGACAGTGTTCAAAATAGTCAATGAAAAATTCATCAGTACTGAACATAATTAACAGAAGTTATTTTGATGGTATATAAGAATATTTATGGAACAAACAACATGAAGATAGCTGCAATCTTAAACAAAAATCAAAGCACACTTGTCTGTAAAAAGCTAACAAACTATGTGATGCTTCCAGCTAATATGTTCAGAGAACAGGAGCATGAGAAAAAATAACAGAAACTATATGATTTAACTGGTTTCAAAACATGAAGTCCTAAAAGCTCTTGTTTTTGACTTTGCATCCACTGATAAAGAAGAATCAGAGTAGTGAGCAAGACTGTAAATGTTCTGAAAATTAAAAGAAAAGAGAGATTGCATGTTCATCTTAGCTGCAGTCCTGATCGTGAGAAGTACATCCTATACGTTTTACCAAGGGAACAGTAGGGATAACAGAAAGTCACTGTTGTCACTGTCCTAGTGAAGAATTTTGTGCTATCTACCTTCTTGGTTTACCCCCTAGTGCTTCGATACATATGCAATTACACAACTGAACAGTAGTATGCTGGTTTTACTTACATGAACAGTAGCTTAGTACTGATAGAAAAAGAAGAGTTTCTTCTACTAGAGGATCTTTGTTTGATGGACTCGTTTGCTGAATATTTGACTGCAGTATAGTGTAACTTTTCAAATTTCACATGATAGTTGGTAATGAGAAACATCTCGTTGGGAAAGATAAAATTGGGTGCACAAGGCATGCTCTGGTTCTAAAGTGATAGTTTAGTGATACTGCTTGTGCAAATTAGTCTTAACTTAGTATGCTCCGGAATGGAAAGTTCTTAGGAACCCCAATGTTTCATTGTCCAATGTAGGTGCACTATAAGCTTGAGCTACTGGGTGAAACACTATTCCTTGCTGTCAACATCATTGATAGATCAATGCATAGAAAACCATGTCTCAAATTTTCTCTTAAATGGAACATGCAAGTTTCTCAACTGTTGAGTGAAGCTTTCCTTCAAAATAATTATAAATACTACAGGAAGGATAGTAAGACAATGACAGTTCATTGGAATATAGATTTTGAGAGGACATATATGGGTTTAGCTCTCTGTAATTACATATTACTTTCCTTGCTGATGCTATTGCTCATGTTGTAAAACTGGCCTACATTGCACACATGGTTTCCAGCAAAGAAAACAGTTTGATGATTTATCAACTAAATGAAAATATTATCGCTCGTGTGCTCAAGTAATATTTTAGTGCTTAAAACAAAAGAAACCATTTTATCACTCCTGCAGTCCACAAGAACAGAGAAAGAGAGAAAAAGAACTTCCACCATAATCTTGTCTTCCTACTTACTCTTACTGACAAAAAAAAATAAACTATAAAGGAACCTTTTAAGAAAATAAATAAAGATCCTTTTTGGTCTAAAATATACAACTCCCAACTTGACTTTTACTTCTGCTATGTGCATGTTCATCCCGCTGAGTGAAGTGATGGATGGTTTCAAGCAAAGAAAACAGTGTCATGTTGTACTTGTACATACTGGAACTGTAGGCAAAACAAAGTGATGGATGGTCTACAAGATGATCTGGATGAATTCATCTCCAGGGTAAATGAGCCAACCAGTGTGCATGCCGTTTGGTTGGAAATAAAATTGCCTTGAAAATGTATAACTTGCTATTTGCGACATTCCCAATACATGAGGTTCACATATATAATCGTCTATTTTTTTAGTTTGTGATCAATCAAAATGCTTAGAGTTTTTTAAAGCACCATCAATAATCTCTATTTATATAGAGATAAGTAATGAAAACAATAGCATTCAACAACTTTAAACCTAACTCTCAGTAGCTGCCTGCAAATGTGGTGGAGGGAGAGGAAGGAGGAGGCCGGAGGGGGAGGGAGAGGTGGGGCAGTACCTGAGGAGGCGGAGGAGGCCGGAGGGGACAAGGAGGAGGTCGGAGCGGCGCAGCGGTGGCGCGGACGAGGAGGAGGGCGAGGACGAGGACGACGGGGCGGCGGTGGCGCGGACGACGTCGAGGGGCGAGGAGGAGGTCGGGGCAGCGGCGTCGGGAGAGGAGAGGGGAAGGGGCAGCGGCGTCGGGGCGTCGGGGCGGAGACGAGGACGACGGGGCGGCGTCGAGGCGGCGGGGCAGCGGCGTCCGGAGAGGAGAGGGGAAGGGGATCGAGGGCGAGGGCGAGGGAGAGAGAGGGGATAGGTTTGGGCCGGGGATAGGCGAGGGCACAATACTAATGGCGCACCACCCCTCGGTGCGCCATAAGTACATCCATACTAATGGCGCACCTCACCCTGGTGCGCCATTAGTATTGTTTTTTTATTTCTGCTCGAGCCAACAGGTTATCTTCCACCTGACCTGGTCCACACCAAGTTCTCTCTACTAGCTCGACTGGTCAGCAGCTAGTTCTCACACTAGGAGGTCCTGGGTTCGATTCCCAGGCTCCACAATTTTTTTATGCATTTAAAATGCTGTTTCATATTTATTTGTGTTTAAATATGTTCAAACTTGTTTAAATCATAACAGTAATATTTTTTTATAAGACAGTAATATTTTTTTTAAAAATATCATCAAACAGTAATGCCGGTGGAGCGGGGGAGGGTGCGCGGGGTGCGGGGGGCCGGTGGACCGGGGGGTGCTCGGCGGCGAGGGGGACCGGATCTGGCGAGGTGGGATAGCGATCGAGATGGAGGGGGATCGAGATCGAGTGTCCATGAAATTTAAAAATATTCATGATAGTTCAAAAAGTGCCCATGAAATACAATCGAGAAATGAAGGCTACGATTTAAATACAATCGATCTCTTAGCTAGCTATCTGTTCACAATCTTCTTGCCCTTCTTTTTCGCAAATGGAGTTCTTTTGTGGAACGGACGTCCTTTAGGTAGGGTGGTCCTGCTTCTTCTTGTGGTGTATGCTGGTACTTCATCATCGTCGTCATGTTCGATTCTCGGGTCGCCGTACTTGTCGAAGTCTTGCTCATTGGCTACTCCATCCATTCCGATGATCTTCCTTTTGCCTCTCCTCACGACAACACGACTGGGCTTTGACGGGTCGGTAATGAAGAAGCATTGGTCCACTTGGGAAGCCAGTACCCATGGCTCATTTTTTGCGGTGACGTTTGCGCCTGCGGTCTTGGATTTGGTTTCGGGTATAACCATGGTGGTGAAATACCGGTCTTCTTTTAGGACGCTCTTGGCCCATCTGACACGGAACATCGGGACTTTCTCTCCAGCGTAGCTCAGCTCCCAGATCTCCTCGATCCTTCCGTAGTATCTGTCCTTGTCGTTACCGGTGTAGGATTCCATCGTTACCCCGGAGTTCTGATAACCATCGCTCTTCATGTCCTTGGCCTCGGTGTAGAATGTGTAGCCGTTGATATCGTACGCCTCATAGGTCATCAGGTTGTGCTCGGCGCCCTGTGACAAGGCGAATATGAGTTGTTCTTCCGCGGAAGAATCCTCATGTAAAGGGTACGACAGAAGCTTCTGCTTGAACCAACGCGTGAAACATGAGTTGTGCTCTTTGAGTATATCTCCGTCCGTCCTCTGTTGGCCTCGGTCATTGTACGTCTTCTTAATAAAGGTTTTGTGCTCTACCACCCAAGGATCGACCACGTCTATGTGTTGTAGTGCGACTAGGTTTGCTCTTTCAAAGTCGGCGAGTCGACCCTCGAAGTCGACATGCATTTCGCGGCGACCCTCACGGTGACCCCATCCAGCGAGCCTGCCGAGGTGCCTGTTGACGGGCAGACCAACGGGGTTCTCGATGCCTAGATAATTCGTGCAGTAGGAGATGCACTCTTCGGTCAGAAAGCCCCTGGCTATGCTTCCCTCTGGACGTGACATGTTGCGAACGTATCCTTTGATGACACCATTCATCCTTTCGAACGGCATCATGCTGTGCAGGAACGTCGGCCCGAGTTGGATGATATCGTCCATGATATGGACCAGCAGATGCACCATAACGTCGAAGAATGCGGGCGGGAAGTACATCTCAAGCTCGCATAGTATCACCACGATCTCTTCCTGTAGCCTTCTGAGTTGCCTCACGCCAACAGACTTCCGAGAGATGACGTCGAAAAAGTTGCATAGGCCAAATAGCGTTTCACGGACGTGCGCGTCCATGATCCCACGGATTGCAACTGGAAGTATCTGCGTCATCAGCACGTGACAGTCGTGAGACTTCATCCCGCTGAACTTCAGCTTCGCTAGGTCTAGGTATCTGCTTATCTTCCCCGCGTAACCGTAAGGAAGTTTTACTCCTACGAGGCAGGTGAAAAACTGCTCGATCTCCTCCTGACTTAGAGTGAAGCACGCGGGAGGGTAGTCATTTCCAGTCTTCTTGGCCTTTTTGCCTTTGCGACGACTTTCCGTGTCCTGCTTCGCCTCATCATCATCATCATATATAGCGTGAAGCTCCTGCCTGATGCCCATTGATTTCAAGTCTGCCCTTGCTTTCGGCCCATCTTTGGTCCTCTCTGGCATGTTGAGCAGGGTACCAAGCAGACTCTCGCACACGTTCTTCGTGATATGCATGACATCAAGGCTGTGAGGCACACGGTGGATCTTCCAGTACGGCAAGTCCCAGAAAACAGACCTCGTTTTCCATACCTTCAGCAGCGGCTCTGGCGCCTTTCGCTTCTTTCCCGGCTCTGGCGCCTTTTGCTTCTTTCCCGGCAGTGGGCAGTCTTTCCAATTTTTCAACAACTCGTCTATTTCCTCGCCGCTCCTCGTACGCGGGCGTCCTCGGGGTTCGGTTTCACCATCGAATAGATCCTTGCGTTTTCTCCACGGGTCATCGTCGCGAAGCCACCTTCGATGTCCCATGAACACGGTTTTCGAAGACCCGGGATCTCTATCTAGCTGGCGATACGTTGTGTCATCCATGCACCTGACGCATCCAGAAAATCCGTGGACCACCTGCCCTGCGAGATATCCGTAACCGAGATAGTCGTGCACCGTCGTGAGCAGCGCGGCTCTCATAGGGAAATATTCTTTCTCTGCGGCGTCCCACGTATTGGCTGGCGTTTTCCACATCGTGTCTAGCTCCTCTTTCAGCAGCCCCAGATATAGATTGATGTCGTTCCCTGGTTGTTTCGGTCCTTCGATTAGCATACTCATGTGAATGTACTTCCTCTTCATGCACAACCAGGGGGGAAGGTTGTACATCCACACAAACACAGGCCAGGTGCTATGTGTGCTTCTCTGGCTGCCAAACGGATTGACTCCATCGGTGCTCGCGCCCAGCACGATGTTCCTTGGATCGTTCCCAAATTCTAGGTCTTCGAAGTTCAACGCTTGCCACTGGCTCGCATCCTTAGGGTGACTCAGCATCTTGTCTTTTTATCTATCTCCGGATCATTTGCGTCATCTTCTCGCTTCTTCTCCTCCCTATCCGCGTGCCAACGCAGGAGCTTTGCTACCTTAGGGTCCGCGAAATACCGCTGCAGACGAGGAGTGATCGGAAAGTACCACACCACTTTTCGAGGAGCTTTCTTCCTCTTCTTGTATCGAGTGACGCCGCACACCAGACATATGGTAGACTCCGCGTGCTCGTCCCGATAAATGATGCAATTGTTCATGCACACATGGTATTTCACGTGCGGTAAATCCAGAGGACACACGATTTTCTTCGCCTCCTCCAAACTGGTCGGGCACTTGTTCCCCTTGGGAAGACGTTCGTGCCAGAATGACATGTTCTCGTCGAAGCATGCGTCGGTCATTTTGTGTTTTACCTTCATCTCCAGAGCCATGAGCGTTACTTTCAGGCGGGTATCCTCGGGCCTGCATCCTTCATACAATGGAGTAACCGCGTCTAACTCAAGTTGATCCATCTTGGCTTTCTCTCGGGCGGCAGCTCTTGCGTTATCCGTCTGCTTGAGAAGCAGCTCTTGAATATGAGGGTCCTGCACCCAGCCCATCGATGGTCGAGCGTCGTCTGCTCCGCCGGCATCATCATCTTCATGATCATGCCCGTCGTCTGCTCCAGCATCTTCCTCATCATCATGTCCTGCATCTTCTACATGATGACTGTGTACAGCATCACCGTCGTGATCATCTCCTGGGGATTCTTCGTCTTCTCGCCCGCCCGAGCCGCGGTGGTTGTCTTGCTGCCCTTCCTCATTTCTTGCCCGGCCCCCATGGACGACTTCGTAGTCATCTTCATCACCTTGCCACCGATAGCCATCCATGAAACCACGCAAGAGCAGGTGGTCCCGCACCTGCCAGGATTCCGGGTCCGCAATAAGGCTCTTCAGCTTGCATCTTCGACACGGACATCTTATCTCCGTCTCGTTCTTTTGAAGCATCTCGGCCTTCGCGGACCTCAAAAACCTATTCACGATGCCTTCGGTCATCATGCGGACCATGGTTGCCTGCGGGGTAGAGCAAAACGATATTTTAGAACCAAGAAAAAATTTGGCATGACTTTAGCTAAAAATAGGACCAAAAAGAATGCTTAATGCCAAAATTCTCGCCGAAACGGAAATGAATCAACATTCCGGCAAAATATTGGCAACTATCGCATTTCAAATACCGGTACACCTCCAAACACAAACACATATGCAACACCACAAACATATGCAACACCACGAACATACATAGATCTAGCTAGGCCATAAAAAGTGCATGTGCACATTGTTGTAGGGAGAACAACATAAATATAGCTTCCCCCCTTACTTACCTATCAAAACAAGGTAATTTAACCACTTAAATTGAATGAATCTATGGTGGAAATGAGGTGAAAAAGAGGAGGCACCCGAGACAAGGAGGAGGTGGAGAGAATGAAGTGGGGAGAAAGTGAGTGTGGGTAGGAGAGGCTGTCCAAAATATCTTGTTGCTGCCCACTTACTAATGGCGCACCAACTCTAGATGCGCCATTAGTAATCCAGGTTACTAATGGCGCACCTTCTGGTGGTGCGCCATTAGTATGTTTGGACAGGCGCACTAGTTAAAAAAAACTTTTTATACTAATGGCTTACCCTGGGCCAGGTGCGCCATTACTAGTTACAACTAGTAATGGCGCACCGTGGGCAGGATGCGCCATTAGTATGTTTGGACAGGCGCACTAGTTAAAAAAAATTTGGATACTAATGGCGCACCCTGGTCCAGGTGCGCCATTAGTAGTTGAAAAAACTACTAATGGCGCACTGTCTCTGGATGCGCCATTAGTATGTTTGGACAGGCGCACTAGTTAAAAAAAATTGATATTAATGACGCACCCTGGGTCAGGTGCGCCATTGGTAGTTTCAACTACTAATGGCGCACTGTGTCTGGATGCGCCATTAGTATGTTTGGACAGGCGCACTAGTTAAATTTTTTTTTATACTAATGGCAGCGCACCGCTTGTCTGGTGCGCCATTAGTGTCAATCCCATCTATAGCCCTTTTTCTAGTAGTGCGTCGACCGCCGCACGGCCACCAGCACGCGGCCGTGGGGGGTGAGCGATGGGTCGTGGAACGGCGATCCGACGGAGTCCCGGTGCATGAACTCCACGCTAAACCCGTCGGCGCCGCGGCTGCCAACGTACGGTTGCGCAGTGCACGCACAGAGCTGTGCCGCCAGGACGACGCCGACGAGCAGGAGACCGCGGGGCATTGTGTCCTACTCCCTCAACTCCCAAGGATTTGCTCTCCATCTGCTGGGTGCTGCAGCTATGGAGATCGCGGGGTATTAATTGATTTCCAGCTAAAAGATCGATGATGACGATTAAATTAATTACTTGCCAATCTAAAAGATATCCAGAGTGATTGATTGCTTGGTATTGCGGGGTATTAATTAACTGCCAAGAAACGCTTAATGAAACAATCTCTTTGCTATATGTTCTCATGAATTGCCCACATTGTCACCCCAACCCTCGCCGCCTTTTCATGAGTGAGCTTCTCGATGATGCTAAATAAACCAAAAATTAGCGCTCGCCTTCAGCGAGTGCTTAAACACACCGTGCCATGGTGAACTCCGGTATGGAGTGCTGCCATGACGGCGATTACCAAATCAAGCAAGCGATGGATCTGAACAAGATTGTGGGCTGGAAGCCCGATTTTGTTTCTTTGGAAGAGTGCCTTTTTTTGTGGGCGAAATGTGAATTCATTAATTAAGCAGCAGCCATGCCTGCATTACATAGGTCCGGAACCTCGGCCGGACCGGATCTAAGCCACACCGCAACGCGCTTCTTTATTTGACCAAAGTTTGCCAAAAAGTGACTAACGGCGTTTTGTTCTCGCCTAACAAGCTTAACTAAGAATTCACCATGTTCCCAAAGACGCGAAGTAATCTCGCGAATCAACATCATATGCTCCGACCGGTCGCCATCACCTCCCTCGATCCCTTAATAATGTTAGTGCAATTTTTTAATGGCTCATATTTGAAAATGTATTATTGTGATTAAAAATGTGTTCATCTATTTTAAAATATTCATGTAAGTAAAAGTGATCTTGTATTCTAAATAATGTTTGTGTGATTTCAAAATGTGTTCATGCCTTTAAAGAAATGTTCATATATTTTTAACAAAATGTAGGCACCATTTTCTTTATTGTTCATAAAATTTGTACAAACTATTTATGAATTTTGAAAAACATTGTCTATATATAAAAGGGACAAACTGAAAGAATAAAAATAAAACTAAATGTTGTATTAAACAAGACTACATTTTTGTCAAATAATAAGAAAAAAAACATATGAAAAATAAAAGATAGACAAAATTAAACAAAAAAAATTAGTAAAGAAACGAAAAAAGTGGCATACGATCGGCACTCATGGCATACAACACGCCCCTCAAATAGAAGTTCCTTGAGCTCCAGTGTTTGACGTAGCCGAGGAAAGGCAGAGAGCGGCTATTGTAGAAGAGATGGAGGAAGCAGCAGCCAGTGCAAGACAGTGGGCCTGCGCTCGTTTCCAGAATGGGCCTGGGCTACTAAGTCGAAGCAACAGCCGGCTCTCGTGCTAGTGCTAGTGGCCCGCCAGGATTACCGGGGAGTAACTAGTCAACGGGTGCCACTTCGGGGGAATCCCATCGGACGCATGTGGGAAAGCCCCAGCGCGCCGCGTGGTGCGCCCAACTGTCGTCCCGTGTCTCATGTTGGGTGCACAGTTTTTCTCTACACGCATTTTATTTTTCCGAGTTCTTATTGGGTTTTTGGATTTTGCTTGATTTTTCCTAGGTTATCTTAACTTTTTCTCTCATTAAGCACACAGTGTGAAAAGCATCGTTGTGCTTCACGGTGAAGACCAAGTGTGCTTCTGCGAGATGCTTCCCGTAAAGTGAGAAGCTAAGTTGTGCTTCCGTGCTTCCCGAAAGTGAAAGCACAATTGTACCTGAAAAGTGAAAAAGCACAAAATGTGCTTCCGTGTGAAGCACAACTTTGCTTCCGGTTGTTTTTACTTTTTCGCTTCTTTTGGTTTTTGTCTTTTTTTTCTTCTGATTTTAGTTTTTTGTTTCCAATCTTTCTGTTTCTGTATTTTTATTTCTAGTTTTGTCGGTTCACGTGTTATTTCAGAAAAAAAATTGGTCTAAACTAATTAACATGAGATCTAGTTTAGAAGTTCCCGACCCAAGAAATGCAACGGTGAAAACGGTTCGTGATTCGGACACATAATTTATGAGATAAAACGTTTTAAAAACAAATTTACAAAAAAGGACAAAATTCCAAGTTGTGACAATGGTCTTACATGCAATGAGTGATTTGTCACCATCCGAGGAGGTGGGAGTGACCTTTGCGAGGGTACCACTGAAGTTGTGATTTCGAGATTACCCCATGCCGCCAATCGTGTACACACATTTTTTTTCCTTTTTTGCTTTTCACAAGGCAGAAAGCCCCTCGAAAATGTATCCCCAAGATTCATTTTTAACTCTACTATAAACAAAATATATAAAACCGATGGTTGAGACAATATTTTTTTTCTTTACTGTATGACCAGTATTATACGCATCTAGTGTGGATTAATTCAGAGTCGACGGATTTATTCAGAATTTGTAACTTGGGAGGTGTGTTTACTGGGTTTTGTTTGTCGACCGTACTTCTAGAACCCATATTGAGTTTCAAGTCACTTTGTCTGCTTCACGCCAGCTCCAAATCTTTTGAAAGCATGACCGCTAGCTTAGCTAAGGCGTATTAGCTAGGAAAAAGTTTTCAGGTTCTTACATGAGATAACATGTCAATTTCCAACAACACAAATGAGGCCGAGTCTTGCTTACGCATTTGTCTCGTCTCCAAGTCTAGGACGATGAGCGGACGGTCCTTGTTGAGCCGCCGGTCGGGACTGCATACCTGTAGCAAAACCACCCCGCTCCTCTCCCCAGATCTGTACTCAAACTCAATGGTCACAGGCCCCGAAGGGGTCTTGGGGTCCAGTGCCCGCAACTTCTCTGTGTCGATCACGTCATCCAGCGTCCAGTAACCCGAGTGTAACTTCCACACCAATATGATGAACACGTCAACGGCAAGAATGCGCAGTGTCCCATCGGGTGACGTCCCCAGGTGGCGTAGGCTTAGAGCATCTCCACTAGGCTCCCCAGAAAGCCCCCAGGAGCATTTTTTCGGTGCCGGCAGTGAAAAACGGTCCCAGCCACACTCCCGCGGGTTCGTTTTGCGCCGGTATTAGCGAAAACTGCGGCCGGCGCTGGCAAAAGAAACCCAGAAAGCTGGGGGTCAGCTGGGGGCGCCGGCGCTATATTTAGCTGCTGCAAGGCCCACTGCCAGCCTCTCTCCTTCCTTCTCCTGCACATGCAAACTCTCTTCTCTCTCCGTCTCTCGCGCCGAGGAAGAGCTCGTCCGCGCCCACGCTCGTCCACTCTGGTCCCCGCCGGTCCGCCGCGCGCCGCCCTCGCCAGGCTCCCGCCCCGACACCGCCTCCCGCCCTCCCAAGCTCGCGTGGCCGCGCCTCCGCGCCTCCCGCCCTGCCGTGCGCGCGTCCCGCCCTCGCCGCTCGCGCGTCCTCGCCGCGCTCCTCTCCTGGTCCTACTCCCGCGCGCCGTCCGTGGCCGCCGCAGTGTCGGTGACGCCGCAGCAGTTGGAACGGCGATTTGCCTCTGCCCCGTATCCTCCGCAACTCGTCGTGGCTGAGGTCCGCCACGGGGTCTGAGACCGCTTGGCCATGGCGGCTCAACACGGGAGCTTCAAGGCGCGGCGGCCCGTTCTTCAGCAGAGAAGGCGGAGTAGGAAACGGCTCCCGGCGACCACGAAAACGAGGCGCTCGGGTGAGGTTTTTAGCAAAGTGCCAGCGGTGAGTTGCGGAGGACACGGGGCAGAGGCAAATCGCCACGGGGGCGGACCTCATCCGTGACGCTGCAGCAGGAGGAGGAGGAGGTGAATCCGGTGGTGTCGGTGACGACGCGCGCCGGGGCGGACCCGGTCGGAGAAGATGGGCCGGCACGGCGAGCTCTCGAGGCGGTCGGCGTCGCCGGAGCCGCTGCCGATGATGCGGAGCTCACGGATCCCGCGGGAGGAGGACCAGAAGAGGAGCGCCGCGAGGCCGCGGCTCACCTCGCTGCGGCGGTGAGGAGCGTTGATGCGGAGCTCGCCCGCGTACCGCGGCTCACCTTGCTGCTGCTCGCGCTGCCACGCTCCGGGCGGTCGTCGTCTCCAGCAAGCGACGGGGCCGGTGCCCGCGCTGCCTCCTCACCGCCGCTGGTCGCGGCCGCCTCCTCACCGACGCCCTCTGCTCACCGCCGCGCGCCGCCATCACCGCCCTGCTCACAGTGTGCCGGCCCGGGCGTGCCCGAGCCGCCGCAGGGCGAGCTTGAGGAGCGGTGGCGCCCGGCCGCTTCCTCGCTGCGCGCCACGCGTCCTCCTCGTCGAGGTGCAGAGGTGCTTGGGGTGGACACGGCTGGAAATATTTGCTCCCCAAGCCCAAAACTTGCGCCGGCGTAGCCCCAGCCGGACGAATAAACGTCCCTGGGGGCGCACAACGGCTGAACATGCTCTTACTTCACAGTTTGAGGGTAGGACTGGGATCTTTAGCGTGCCGGGGTTTCTTGTGTGGATGTCATACGTGAGGATGTTGTTGCCATGCCAGAGGAGCCCATGGATGATGCCACTAGGAAGAACAAGGTGGCTGGCATGAATGGAAGGTGACCATGTGCCACCGGCATTTGACGATATTGCCTGAATCGTTATACTATCCCAACTATCTACATAGCCGCTGTGATCTGCGACCAAGAGCGTGAAGGAGCAGTCATCGTAGATTCCATCTGCAGCAGTGAGTAGGACATGCGTGCTGATCTTGCAGCGAATGTAAGAGATGTATGGTGGCTCAGAGAAGAAGGTGCGCTCACCAGTTATGGAGTCGTAGTCGAACAGGTCAGAGCGGCGTTCGGATCTCTTCCGTCCGTTGATGTGTCACAAGCGGCGGCGTAGGAGGACGAGATCGCCGCACGGCGTGAGGAGTCTGTATTTGGCATGCAGATCAGCGGCTTTGCATGACATGAAGGGAGGCAGATGGTTGGAGAAGGACATGGCGGCGGGCGTGGTTGGTTGCACAAGAGTGAGGGGTGGAGGCGGAGCATGGACGTCATCATGGACGTGGAGTTAAGCGAGGATGCGGGGTGGTAGAATGCCTCCTTGTTGGGTCACACGGCGGATGAACGGTGGGTTTAGGATCTCACGGCGGAGGTCCTTGCAGGCGGCAGCGCAGTGAATGAGGGTGGATTGGTAGGAACGTGCGACGATCTCAAGCATGAGGTCGGTTGGAAGCATGCACACTACCAGTTATGCACGTGCCTCGGGCGCGCATGTGTTACTCCGTTGACGCTTTCGAGGAGCGGGCACGGAGAGCGGTGAGACAGGAGCGACCGCCGTCTTGAGCTTGAGCTTGGGGACGAGCGAGCACTGCACCATCCGCCCACCGACGAATGAGGGATGCGGCTTATGAGGAAAGCTGGGGAGGAGGCGGCTTATTTATAAGCCGCCAAAAGAACCGGTCTTAATCGTTTGCCCTGACACCTAGCAAATTTTCTTGTAGTGCGACTGGAGTAGTTATGTGGAGTTTTGAGTACATTACTTTTTTTTTCTTTCTGTAAAAGCGATATGTTTGCGATGGAAGCTCAAATATAGCGTCATGTCAAGTCATTGTACATAGTGCCATTGTAAAAACAATTCACTGAAACATGAGCATTTTTCAGTACGCTATGCTGAAGCTGAAGCTTTTTTATGCAATTTTCTGTGTGTATTTTTTGAATAAAGGTGCCATATCATTGGAGGTTTGAAGTACTAACTATTTCTATTCTTATTTTCTTGTCTCTAACCTAATCACATTTAGGGAATGTACAACGCCTGGAGCTTGACTAGGCGTTTATAGACGAAAAGAAATATTGTTAAATTTAAAAATATCTAACCGACAGTGTCTTCCCATGCGAGATGCTAACTGCCGGTGCTAATTGAACGCTAATTTAAAATGACCATGCACCGCATGCCATAAAGAAAGGAGCGAAGCGCCCGATGCAGCAGCGCCCGATCCTAGGATTTGACGGCCTCAACCGTCGATGGACCAGGAATTCAATAGAGAAGGAATCTTTTTTTTTTGCGAGCTCTCCAAGCACCCCATGTCTGGTCCATGTCTCCCCATGCGAGACGCCAACTGTCGGTGCTAATTGACGCTAGTTTAAACTGGGAACCCTTCAAGCACCCCGTGTTGGAGATGCATTTACACTTCTAACAATACCTTGGGCGCGCAAGGCCACAGCCCATCGTAGGAGGAATTCTAGCGTCGAGGAGTCCCGGACACCGAAGTCGGCCAGCATGTGGCCGTCCTTCAGCGGCATGCTGCAATAGCTGAGCCACTGCTGCTCCGGCGGGCATCCCTCCCGCTCCTCGAACTTGGCGCGGAAGCTCTCCACTGTGTCGCTGCTCTCGAGGCCGTTGAATACGAGGGTGCGGTGCGCGCGCACGAATACTTGCATCTTCGTCTCCACTAGCTGCATTGTCGACGAGTCCCCGACGCCGTGGTCGGCCAGGGTTGTTACGTCGCCATCCGGCAGGGCCGAGTCGCCATACACGAGGTGCTGCCGTTTCGGCGTGATGCCCTCCATGTCGTGGAGCCTGCCCTTGACACTCGCCACGGTGTCGTCGGTTGAGACTTCTAGGGCGACTAGGGTGACCGGTTTGTAGTGCTGCCTCGGCACGACGACGAAGACCTGGATCTTCTTCGCTCTCATCTTCTCCTTCTTGACTTTTGCCGCCATGACATTTATGCTAGAAAGTATTATAGTTTTTCATGTCGAAAGAGCCCTTGAAATTGTGATGCTTGTCAGACAAAGTCACCGGCACCGGTACCACAATTACATTCACTGAAAAAAATAGCGCGCTATAGCGCCGCTAATAGCACGCTATAGTGTATTGAGAATTGCCTCGCTAAATATATCGATGTACAACGTCTCGCTAATAGCACGCTATAACGCAATATAGCACGCTAATAGCATATTTTAAGGTCGCCGCTATTTTGCTGTAGCGCGCTATTTTTTTCATTGATTACATTACTGTTGACAATGATATCGCACCTGACGGTGAAACTGTCATCCTTGAGGTGTTTCTCCAAGGAGTTTCTTTCGACGAACCTTCCGTATCTGCAGGCTCCGTCCAACCCTCTGAGCTCAAATATTTGGGTATGGTCACGGATACGTGTCGGCTCCTGCTTCAAGCTCTCGTCCACGAAACTAAACTCGGACTGCGCTTTCACTGCAGGCTTTGCAGCGGTACTCTCGGCGAGGAAAAGAACCAACGACATGGAACCGGCCTTGTAGAGGTGATGGCCGTCAGGTAAGTAGAGGATGCACCAGCAATGGCCTCCGACCATTGGTACCGAACATGCGAGATCGGATGGGTGCGTGGGTGTGCGAGTGGCCTTCGACAACAAGCAAGTGGTACCCGCTGGCCTCGGCAGCGCTGGAGGTGGTCGGGGAGGTAGGACAGCCAAGGAGCTTGCCGCACATAAATTAGGGTATAATAATGGTAGTATAAGTTTGTTAGGATCCAAAACTCTATTTTTTCCAATCGAAGGATCCAAAACTCTCACGGTTGGAAGCCATAACGTTTATATGTAGCTAAACAAGGCATCCTATACCTGCGTCATGTATCTATATCTATATCTATATCTATAGCTACTATTAAAGGGAGGTAATATTCTTGGTTTGGTCCCGTTTTCACTATAAGAAACCTGTTAATCCATGACGGATTTCTGATGACATTTTCAGAAACTATCATGGATGGGCTGATACAACCCTGCAAGCCCGCTGAAGCCCGGTTAATTGTTCCCCGTATAAAAAACCTAACCCAACTCATTCCACTTCGGCCCCTCCCTCCTCCGCAGCCCCCTCCCATTCCCCATCGTCTCCCGCACATCGCCTCCACCTCGCCTCCTCCCTACTCCCACGGCTCGCCGCCGGCCCTCCCCTCCTCTCACCTCGCGGCTCAGGCGGCTGCTAGATCTGCCACAAGCCCCACCCATCCACCCCTCTCGCGACCCATCTCTCTCTCTCTCTCTCTCTCTCTCTCTCTCTCTCTCTCTCTCTCTCTCTCTCTCTCTTTCCTACGAACCCTCGCGCCGCCAGCAATGCCCGCCGATTCCGGCGATGTCCACCACCGCGCAGCACGCTCACAAGCTCTTCTCCGACCCATCCGGCCTCCAGTATGGCTGGATCCGCCGTTCCCGGCCTCTGGCGCATGCCCATGACCCCTAGCCCATGGCTAGGGTTTTGGCTGCGGCGTCGCGTCCGTCACCGGCGCGGCTCCAGCGGCTCCTCTCCGTCGTACATCGCGCCCCCTCGCGCCCTCTCCTCCTCCTAGATGGCGCCCCTTCGCTCGGTATGCTTGCACGCGTTTGTCTGGATGGTGGCGACCCTGACCCCATCTGCCGCGTGCGCCGAGGAAGGAGGAGGTCGTCATGAGGGAGTACACCGTCAACCTCCACAAGCGCCTCCATGGCTGGTATGCGACCTCCCAGCACTGTTACTTCTGCCCACTCCCGTTCCAGCTGCAAGATCCGACTTGGTTCACCACGCCGTCCTGCTGTATTCTCTCCAGCGGCTCCTCTCCGTTGTTTCTTTCTTCTAAAAAACTCATGCTATAATATTTCTCAATATTAATCCGTCCGGTATAACATTTATAGTCTAGTAGCAAATTAGGTTTATAGCCAGTAAACTGTCTAATGCTTTCTTGGTTTGATTAAAATTACAGTGACAATCAGGTAGCCCTAGTTTTAGTTGACGGTAGTTGGTATTGATGAATCTCAAGTGGCAACTATTCTGAGTTATTTTTAAAACTTATAACATGATCTTGGACCCATAATGGATGATCGATGCATAATTCTTCTATGCTGCATGATGTGTGTGTTTCTATTTTCTTGTATTATTAACTGATTCTCGTAATCACTACATATGTATCTCCATCTTTTATGTTCAGCAATAATCTGTGCGAAAAGGTTGATCTTCAAACTGGAAAAGTATCGTACTTATCTTAGCATGTCTCATGTTCGCAACATCTATGACCTCAGTTATTCATTCTGTACTGAATTTCATGCCTTGTTGCTTAACACTGTCATTTCTCTGGTTTTAGTTCTGCAGCTCATGGACGGGAAAATGTATAGTGAAGGCCTAACACTTCTGGGTGGTAGATTGCTATATTAACCTCAAATTTGTTTTTGAAGTCTTTGCATAACAATTGCTATGTTTAATATAATAGACCTATTTTCCTATGTGTTTTGATTCGACCATCTCCTGGTGTTCATGTGTCTTGATTCAGCTTGTACCTTAATAAGTATTTTCCTATGTGTTTTGATTCAACCATCTCCTGGTGTTCATGTATCTTGATTCAGCTTGTACCTTAATAACTATTTTCCCATTTGTTTTGATTCGACCATCTCCTGGTGTCATGTGTATTGACTCGGCTTGCACCTTAATAACTATTTAGCAATCACATAAGCCATGCAATATATTAATTTGTAGTTCTCTGCATCGTGTATATTGTTTGTTATTGATGCCATTGTTTTTGGCGTATATACTTGTTATTCTCGTTTGTAGGTAGATTTCAGAACTTACGACAAAATCGTATCTGCTATTCTGCTGTGCATTTTTGTATCTTTCCAGAACCAAAAGAGAAAAGTGATGCCTAATAAAAGGGAATGTTGAACTGGTTCAATCACTTCCAGAAGGCTGTTTGATATATCGGGAAAAGGGAGTTATCAACTTTATGTATTACAGGATGTCGCTTTAAGTTCTAGCATTTTTGTCTTTCTGTATTGTGGAAACATATTAACTTGTGTGGCATATTTCTCTAGTGATGTGAAGTGTATATACTAATGCAGTATTATTAGGTTTGTTCTGATTTCTTAAACGGTGTCTCAAAGTTCTCGATGTTTGCTATTTATAGTACTCATGCTGTATTTGGGGAATATTTCCTAGCTCAGGTGTCCACTGATCAGTGAGCAAGGTTGATGATGACAACTTCACGACTGAATCAGCCCCACTGGCATAATTAAAGAGAGCTGGAGACAAATGAACTTGGTGTATTAATTCTTCAGGACCTTCATCAACAGCAGCAGCCACTACTACATGCTCACACCACAGTATGTATTCAGTCATAACTACTTTATGGATACAGTTGCCTGAACTGTTATGCGAACCATCGTTGGCTGCATAGCTCTCATGTTCATCATTACTTCTAGCCTGGATGCATAGCTTTTATGTTCATCATAGCTCTTATGCTCTTGCATTACTGGTAGAGATCAAATTGTCATAGCCCATTATATAAGTTCTCTAGGTTTGATTGATTTGCTCTATCCAAATCAAAATATAATAATTAAAAAAATTAACTGCAATGTAACTTTGAAAATGTCTTCACCTTGAACATTTCTTTTAATTCTTGTTTTCTCTACCACTGAATGCTATTATTTGTAATATGCTTCCTCAATTCCAAATTAATTGAATCTGACCAAATCTATAGGAAGCTATATCAACATCTCCACCACAGAATTAGTTTCATTAGATATTTTTGTAATAGAGTCCACTTGGCTGTTCTTGATAATATAGTATACCTATTAGGTTTATTCTCACAGGTAGATAGATGTATATATTTACATAAGAAAAATGACACATAATTAGTTTGTAACCATGGCAGTTTTCTTTCCAGTAATTTTGTAAAGGTACATGCAGCTGCATAACAAGGTTAAGCACTCAGCCCTCTGGCATGGGTAAGCTCCTATGCCCTCCAGAATGATTTGAATTATTTGGCACTAGGTTGCTCGTGATTAGCCATCGATGTTGTGTTGCTGCAACGAAACACTATTGTTGATTATTGAAAGAAAAGCATTCCTAGCATAACTCTTAGGTATATAGGTTTACCTATACTTCATGAGTGACGTCCAAATCATGTGATTTTTTTTAATGTTTCAGATCATAATAATACTATTGCTGTTGTTGTAATTAACCTGCCATTTTGTAACAGAAGCATTTTGTTGTACAGGTTTCCTTGGTAGTGAGAGCTGCAAAGGAAGTTTGAGCTGTAGAGGTGAAGCTGATGATAAAGCGTGTGTGTACAATTTGTATATTTGTTGATGTAATCTGGTTATTGAGAGCGTTCGAACTAATGTTGGATGTGTTCTTTGGCAAATTTTTGAAGGCCTGTACTCGGTGAAGTAATTGAATAGAAATTTATGAAATGGTCCAAATTATGGGTCTGTTCAATGGAAGTCAGTTGTGTTGTGAATGTTTGATTAATTATCTGTTATTGGTCGTGATGCGGCTGGTTGGATGAATGGGTCTTATTAAAATAAATGCACTAAACCGCCACACTAAAAAAATGGGCTAATGGGCATGGCAGTATGCCACGTCAGATCTACAGTGGTGCCATGTAGATGCCATATGAGGTCCATATATTGGTACAGTCATGTAAATCCATGACGGACTAGTATGTCATGGAGTATCGGGCCTGTGGCGGGCCTGGGACTGATCGGTGACGGCCGGGAACTATCATGGTGGTGCAGTTGTCAAATTATGACGCGATATACATGATGTCATGGATCTCCCTCCTTGACGGTTTTGAACTGTTCCATGACAGACTGAATCCGTCATGGATTAACAAGATTCTTGTAGTGTTTGTTTGGTCCCGCTTCAATTAATTTCATGTACGCTATTTGGTTTCGTTACTTGTTAACTGTTTTGGCCCAACGGAGGAAGCCCACCTGGCGGCGCACTGTGGCCCAGGTCCGGAGAGGTAGCAAAAATTAAAATTGCAGATGGAAAGGTTCGATCTCATAACATGCCAACCGGCCACGCACAGTTTGTCCAAATGACTCAGCTAGCGATATGAGAGGATTTTTTTTCTCCCGTTGCAATGCACTGGCCTTTTGCTAGTCATAATTAATTGCTAGAAGATCCGGTCTTGCCTTTTCCTTGTATATAGTTTTGAGATGAACTATTTTATTTTTTTGGATGATTTTCACTTTATTTGTTTTTTTTGAAATCTTTCAAGATGTATTCTTCTTGTTTTTTTGCGGGGTAAAAAGGGAGTTCATGAATTATAGAGTTACACTCGAGAGGCAAAAGTTGCTCTATACAAGGGGGACTATGGTCTAGCTACACCAAATTAGTACACTCCGTGCAACTATAAGTTGCGGCTCATGAATGATTTAATCTCTACCGCAGATGCCCATACGCCGAACGATCTAGCCCATGGCATGATAAGGTCAATAAGACCTCTGAGAAATCCGACTGAACAATGATCGGAAGGGTTGTATGTCGGATGGCAAGAGCCATACCCTGCATTCCGTGGCGGAGGATAGAAAAAATTGAGACAAGGGGTCCGTAAAGCATAAAAAAATTGATGCAAAATCAAAGTAATCCGTACACACTAAAATGCACATAAGTCCTACTTTTACATAATCCTAAACATAAGAACCATATAAGAAACACACCTGAGCAACAAAGATGCGTGGTGGAGTATACTATGCACACTCATTACAGATTCATAAAGTAACCGGTACAAATGAGAAACCTGACGCACATGGCATCACACATGATAATATCTTTTGCTGCGTGTGATGGCGATTTGCAACTGAAGCAATGGAAAATAAATAGTGATACTTTCTGCAGGATCATGATCCAGGATTAAGATCATGTAAAATGCAGGAAATAACATAGTAGAGAGGTGGAACCCAACCACATCAAACTCATCAGCTAAGAGCAAACTGCAGCCCAGATCATCGTACCGTGTAGGGATTGCTGGATGTCGAGTCCCTTCAGCTTGACAACCGACTCCATGTGTCCCTTGAGAGCATCAAGTTCCCTCAGCCTATAGCAAACATGACTTCAAAATTAGGTTTTTTTCTTTAATTAGGCTCTCATGCAATATTCATTCAAACAACCAACTCATGTCTCTTGAATGGGCATAACACAAAATGATAGCATTCCAATATTTAATACTAATCAACACAAACACATAGCCATGCTGCAGGAACATGGAACCATGATTCCATCATGAACCCAAAATAAGCTAGACCAAGATAACACATAATAGATCAGTATCAATAATGTGACTATATATAACAATGAGCAAAGATAGATAGTATCATGCCAAAGGGACTATGCAATGGACAGATTATGAGAAAGAACAAGGCATACAAACAAGTACTTGCATTTTCGTATGGGTTGAAAAAGATAAAACATAGTAATTGTTCTTACAAGTAGGAAGCAACCAGGAAATAAGGGCCAATAAATCCTCTATGGTCATGCAACTAAAGTAACAAATATGTTATCACGTTATACACCCAGGGCAGTTTCATGACAAGACCCTAAATGTTTACCAAATCTCAATGAATATCATATACATATAGCACAAGGGAGTAAGCTATAGGAAAATGCAACAATGATTCCATCATGAACCCAGATAAGCTAGAAGAAGACCACACATAACAAAACTGTTACAGAAAAATATCACTAGAGATAGAGTATCATGTGAAAAGGAATATAAGAACACTAAATACTATCAGAATCAGAGTAGCATGAATTTTGGTAGCACACGGAAATAATTTGTAGCACACGATGGTTCACCGCGACTTGCAAGCATATAGTTGCAAATCATGCTAAATGGGTAGCTGGGTACCAAAAAGGAAGTCTGTTATATATTTTATCAGCAAATGGATCATATTCCAATCATGAACAATATAAGTCAAACCTAGGATGCCTAATAGTAAGAGGTCTCACTCCTGGAGAACCACCACTAGAACAAGTTGAACATCAAACAACTAACAAAAATCTAAATAATTTTTAGACGCAAACAAATACATCCTCCGTCCCGAATTAGTTGTCTCATATTTGGCTAGATACGGATGTATCTATTTTCTAGATACATACGTAGTCAAGTCTAAGTCAATTAATTTGGGATGGAGGGAGTAGCATATATAAGAAGCACAAAGGCCTATCCAGAAAATGGACCAATTTCAACAATGCCATCATCACAATCACATGATTGTGGTGGCCGATGAACCACAAGTATAGGGGATCAATTGTAGCTCTTTTCGACAAGTAAGAGTGTCGAACCCAATGAGGAGCAGAAGGAAATGACAAGTGGTTTTCAACAAGGTAATGTCTGCAAGTGCTGAAATTGTAAGTAGCAGAGTAGTTTGATAGCAAAATAATTTGTAACGAGCAAGTAACGATAATAGTAGGAAAAGTGCAGCAAGGTAGCCCAATCCTTTTGAGGCAAAGGACTGGCCAAAACGGTCTCTTATAATAGGCAAAGCGTTCTTGAGGGTACACGGGAATTTCATCTAGTCACTTTCATCATGTTGGTTCGATTCATGTTCGCTACTTTGATAATTTGATATGTGGGTGGACCGATGCTTAGGTGCTGTTCTTACTTGAACAAACCTCCTACGTATGATTAACCCACCCGCAAGCATCTGAAACTACGAGAAAAGTATTAAGAATAAATTCTAACCATAGCATTAAACTTTTGGATCCAATCGGTCCCTTATAAAATAGTGCATAAACTAGGGTTTAAGCTTATGTCACTCTCGCAACCCATCATCTAATTACTACTCCACAATGCATTCCCTTAGACCCAAATATGGTGAAGTGTCATGTATTCGACGTTCACATGACACCACTAAGGGAATCACAACATACATACTATCAAAATATCGAACACATATCAATTTCACATGATTTCTTGCAACATGATTTCTCCCGTGACCTCAAGAACAAAAGTAACTACTCACAAATGATAATCATGCTCAAGATCAGAGGGGTATTCAATAGCATATTGGATCCGAACATATAATCTTCCACCAAATAAACCATATAGTAATCAACTAGAAGATGTAATCAACACTACTAGTCACCCACAAGCACCAATCTATAGTTCCGGTAACAAGATTAAACACAAGAGATGAACTAGGGTTTGAGATGAGATGGTGCTGTTGAAGATGTTGATGGAGATTGCCCTCCCCAAGATGGGAGAGTTGTTGGTGATGATGATGACGATGATTTCCCCCTCCGGGAGGGAAGTTCCTCCGGCGGAATCTCTCCGCCGGAGGGCAAAAGTGCTCCTGCCCAAGTTCCATCTCGAGACGGCGGCGTTCCATCCCGAAAGTCATCTCCTTATTTTTTCTAGGTCAAAGTGACCTATATACCAGAAGATGGGCACCGGAGGTGGGCCTGGGTGAGCACAACCCACCAGGGCGTGCCTGGGCTCCCTGGCGTGCCCAGGTGGGTTGTGCCCACCTGGTGGGCCCCCTCTGGTACTTATTTGCTCCAATATTCTTCTTATATTCCATAAAAGTTTTCCGTGAAGTTTCAGCTTGTTTGGAGTTGTGCAGAATAGGTAGCCTGACGTAGCTTTTCCACGTGCAAATTTTCAGCCGCCGGAATTCCCCCTCTTTGGGTGTACCTTGCAAATTATGAGAGAAAAGGCATTAGAATTACTCCAAAAAGCATTATTATGCATAAAAACATCATAAATAATAGTAAAAAAACATGATGCAAAATGAACGTATCAGTGGCCAGAAGACCACCATCACAATCAAAATGACAGAAAAACTAAACACTAAATAATTGGCTCGATGGCCGGCACAACAAGTGGACACGGCCCAATGGCCATCATCACGCTGCAGGGGATGTCGAGGTAGCAGCCACGGAGGACGTAGTCCAACGAAGTGTACTAGCCGAACATGAAGGTTATGACGCGGCCATAACCATCCCAATGGTGTCTGCACCAAAGCTGAAGGGGATACGTGGTGCCCATTCGGTGACCACCCTGAAACAGCAAAATATATTGGTTCTTTCTTATTACATCCACCCAAACCACTAGCAGCAAAAATAGAGACATGCTACTGTGTTGAAGAAGTAATCGTGTGCCAGAACAAGCTTGTGACTCAGCTATTGAGAACTAGATTAGAGCAGGGAGTGAGGTTGAGGATTTATAAACTGAAGAAGCAACATTTACGTCTGTCAGATAGTAATAATAATCCAGGGCAGAGCAATGACCATTTTTACAGAGTAAGTTGGCCAATTGTATTTATTCATTATTTATTAGAAAAATACATGATCAAAATGTTTAGAGCTAGTACAATTAAAAGTCTGAATAATTTATTTGCAAGGGCAAAAGTTAGTATAATTGATATGTTTCCAGTGAGATTATTAAATCGAGTTAAGGGGGGAATCAATTATTTATCATGACAGGAACATAGCAACACATATCTCACAATTTAATGGAGGAACATAATATTTCTTGGCCAGTTGACCAATATTACATGAAATACAAATGCTTCTGACATATAAGTATAATAACAACATTTTTAACTAGTGAATCAGATTGCAGTTATCTATCAAATTTACAGTTTAAGATTAGAAATTCGCAAGTTACAAATTGCAAGTTCTGCAATCCATATCTGAACTACAATCTACCAAGTGGATTCATGAAGGTAATACACACACCTAATCTGCATTCAAATTTATACATTAGGAACTGATGTGCATCAGTGGTCCTTCCAAATAAATATGTTTCAGTTTTCAAACGCCAAACAAATAGTGATGCATATGCATATGTCTGCATGTACAACTGCAAATGCTATACAACATGCCGTCATCGTCCTCCGAGCCATGGTAGCCAGACATCGAGGTTTACATGCCTGTATAAAAAAAAGAAATATCATTTTATACGATAACATGCTGTGCAACAGGCTAATAAAGGCAGAACATCTTTGTAAGTTGGAGACAAATTTCAAATTTGAATTGAAAATGATCATGATGGGCAGAACACATATCACATAAAAGTGTAAAGCGTAACCCTTTCATTGCAAAAGTAAACACCACAACAAATTGATGTGCTTCGAGTGATAGATACATGAACACCAGACGATTCACTCTGTAAAATTGATTTTGATGAGCAAACTATGATCCCCTAGAAGTATCACAGGATAAGTAATAGTAGCATGAACTTTGGTAGCGCACAGAAATGATTTGCAACACACGATGGTTCAATACGTTAGGGGTGACACCGAATCGGATTCAGACAGATAACCCTTATACCGTATCGTATTACACATATTTAGTTTTGGATCTGACAGCGGAACAAATGCGGATTCAAATACGGGATTATGTGGATTCAGGCATGGTACATACCGATACGGTGTCGGGGTGACACCGAATCGGATTCAGATGGATAACCCTTATACCGTATCGTATTACACATATTTAGTTTTGGATCTGATAGTGGAACAAATGCGGATACAAATACGGGATTATGTGGATTCGGGCATGGTACGTACCGATACGATGTCGGATCGGAAACGGTTACTTACCTTTTTTGACGGAAAGACTATAAGGAAAGCCCCTACAGCATAATTGGTGCAACAAACCCAAAATGCAAGTACCATGCCTTGAACCTTGGTGGGTGGGAAGGTCTCAACCCCTTTCCACCACTAGGCTATGCCTTAGTCTATGTTATTTACCATATTCATATATGATAAATATATAAATGCCTTAAACTAAAAGATACATAAACAATGAGCAAATATTAATACCTATATACTTTACTAACACATAAATCACTAGATGATAACAAAATTAGACAAATAAATCACTAACAAGCGAATGTTTTGTCTCCTAAGCAAAGATAGCATTCACGCATTGCTAGTTGATACTTATAACTTCACCCATAAATCAGAATCAGAAATAAAAAGGTCAGATTATCTGGCTAGATAAACGGATTATCCTACTACGCCGTATATTAGTAATACCATATCCTATGGGAAACAATTAGAATCTGCCCATGGATCACGCGTAGACTTACGCCGCCGACGTGTTCGTCAGATCCGAATTTCATCAGATGGCGCACAACGTACATCTTAGATTCTTAGTGCAACACATTAGATGTTGCAAAACTCCCGATTGCAAAAGACTAGATGTTGCAAAATCCTAGAGTCTTCCGTCCAAATCAGTCCGGGAGCCGCGGCACCACCTCGCCCGATTCAATCCAGCCGTCGCCGCATCGTTCAACCAGTCGCTGGAGCTCCGCCGACGTCGAGCCCCGCGTTCACCACCGCACCCCATTCCCTTCCTCCCCCACCTTTCTTTATCCTCGTGTTCGCGGCCAACCATGAACGCCAGTCCCCCGCCATGGTCAGCTCCTCTTCTAATTGCTCCGCGTCGAGCCCGGACGCCCGCTGTTGTTGGTGACCCCTCGACCACCTCCTGCCTTCCTTCCTCCCTCTCTTGGTCTCCTCTCCTCCTTTTCTTGCCGGCCGCCACTGTACGCGTGCGTTGCCACTGTGGCAATTTTTCTGCAACATCATCCGTGTTGTAGAAGTCCTTCCGCAACAACATCCATGTTGCAAAAATGTTAAGACGAAAAAAAAATTCTGCAGCATCATCTGTGTTGCAGAAGTCCTTTCGCAACAACACTCATATTGTAAAAAAGTTAAGACGAAAAAGTCATAATTCTGCAATAGACTGTTGCAAATGTTACCACAACATGAGGTCTATTGCAAAGGGTTCTGCAACACTGCCCTTGTTGCAATTCTGAGGAAAGGGTCGTGTAGCTGGATGACTTCGGATCAAAAAGTTGTCGAGGTGACGGATATTGTAAAAAAGATCCGCCGGCCGACGCGTAGCGTCACCCATATCCTATCAACCGGACTCGGATTCGGATCAGATTATTGTCGCATGTAAAAAATCTGTGACCGTATCCTAAAATAATGGATTCGGAAACGGTTTCATACATAAATTATCCTAACCACTTTCACCCTTGCGGAGCGTGTTGTCATCCATGGGCTGCTAGTGCATATAGGTGCATGGTCAAACTTGGTAATTGTCAAATTTGCATAACCTGAAACTAAGACACCAACAACTTGTGTCTAATTAGGTTTCGGTGGAACTTAAAAGTCTCATTTCATCAAGCTAGCAAGCCATAGGTGTAGTGTCGGAAGATGAAATGTAGTAGCATTCCACAAAAGGGTGTGCCTTGAAGAAGTCATGAACTTTTGCGTCACTTGGGGCGACCTTGTGTGACTGCTTCAGGGTCATCCTTTTAAGCATGGGGGCACATTTAAGTAGATGTTTCAGGACATCAAACTCGTGGTCGTCTCCTTCGAAGCCGTCGATTTCCACTTCTGTGAGCTCTGTCAAGGTGACAACTTCGCTTCTCCAGTTATTGGTAGGCGCGCAGTTGCAACACTCTCCGCATTCCTCTTCCTCCTATATAAGAATAATAACAATTAGCTAGTGTACATACAAGAATGAATATATCTACAATAAGAAAATAATGAACAAGTACATATGTTCTAATAGTATGTATACATTCTTTTTTTGGCAGTGTGCTAATGCATTAACGTTGTAGTACATCACCCGGAATAAGAATAGCAAGCGCTAGCCCCCTCCATCAAAAAAATGAAAAAGAAAAGAATAACAAGCACGAGAGAGAGAGAGAGAGAGAGAGAGAGAGAGACGCCTTAGGACTAAGCACATTAAGCCGCGTTTTAGTTGTGTCAGCATGGAGGTCACCGTCGGCAACACAAATGTGATGCCATGTTAAAATAAAGGACATGAACCTATTAGGGTCTTGAGTCATGGTTATTGGGCTAAGAGGGTATGTTATTTTCTCTCACGTTGCAAGGAACGGGCTCTTTTGCTAGTAAGAATAACAAGCGCTAGCCCCCTTAAAAAAATAACAAGTACGGGAGGAGAATATGTACCGTGGGTATCGTCTCCGGGTCGAGTTTTGCAACCCTGAGCTTAAGCCTATGTACGGCAGTAGCAATCCGATGTATCTTAAGGAGAAAGAAGACTACTGCTCCATAGACATGGCCCAAAGTTGTGAGATGCAGCTCCAAGTCCAAGACAGATAAGTCCGCGGCAACCTCCATCCACAGATGTTGCTCTACTTGCCGCACATCTTGCGTCCATGAAGCCGAGGCACGAAAGTTGTTCTGCAAGCTCGAGCAAACAATTCCATCATATAAATTACACATGTTTTGCGTAGGTACGTCGTCTCTCTGCCGACATATAAATTCCATCAAACAAGCTCAGCATGTGAGACTGACATAGGAGGCCCTATGCAGAGCAGGGGAGGAGGAGTTGCCCTAACCTTGACAGCATCTAGGCGCAACACAGGAGGTCGTCGTCTCTCTGCCGCTGCCGGTGGAGCCGACAGCAAGCTCACCATGTCGAGTGTCCAGTAAGCACTTCTAGTTCTATCATCGTCGTCCTGTAACCAAATGTCCTTGTAGTAACGGCAGCGCCACGTTACACTTGCGGCCATGGGCGCCAGGACGGAGACTCTCAGGCGGAAGTCGGCAAGGGCGGACACGGTCAGGTGCTCGAGCATGGGTGTGGCGACGTCGATGCGGTTGACATATGCTTGGGTCTCCTCGATGACGAGCTCCCGCAGCGATGAGGAGCGGACCGTGATGTCGAGCGGGATGCGTGCGTTGCATGAGGAGCCTGGGCGGGAGAACCTGAGCGTGCGCAGGCGCAGGCAGCGGGCAACCAAGGCGGCGAGGCCGTCGGCGGTGCAGCCCGAGAGCACGAGCGTTGTGAGGGCGGGCAAAGATTCACCGGCGGACGGCGCGCGGAGGTTGATAGGGGACCAGGAGGTGAGCGAGATTGAGGTGGCGCGTTGGAAGCTCGGCAGCTCGACCTCCTCGAACATCGCGGCTGCGCCCCACGGGAGGCAGAGGACGAGCTTCTCCGGCGAGAGCCGCGCGGCTGCGCGCAGCAGCGAAGCGACGCTGACGCAGGGCGCCGACGCGCGGAGCGCCCACTCTCGCTTGGGGAGCTGGATGTCGACGAGGAACACCCCGTCGGTGGAGGCGGAGGAGACCGCATGGGCAAGCGCCGGTTCGACGGAGCGGAAGGCGACGTCACGGAACAGGAGCGCCGGGAGGCGTGTCCAGAGGCCGCGCCACCGGCGGGAGAGGACGCTGGCGCGCGCGGCCGTGCGCACGCAGCGCAGTCGGGCGAGGACCAGGAGGAGCAGATCGTCGGGAAGGGAGTACGGTCCGCTCCGCTGCCTGCACCAAAGACAGATCGCGCTCGTCGGCGGCGCCCCGATCGCGGCTTCATCGATTTCAGCTCTCTTTTGTACGTATCGATCTGGGGCAAGTATATATACTAGTACGGTATATCTTTTGGCAAGAAACGGAGATATATCTTTTGGCTAGGCGGCGCCCCGACCTAACTTTTTCTGTTAGGGGAAAGAGATATACCTAACCTCTTCTTTTCGAAAAGTCTAACGCCCACACGTGTGGCAACTCACCCACACGCATGGATCCTCGTCCAACCAATTCTGCACAAATCTTGGCGCGTTCTAATAGTTTTTGTGTGCCACGCAGGACTAAGCTGGTGTGTGGGCATTCATCCGGTTGCCCACACGTCTTTTTTTCACCACACGGGGGGCTGGTGTGTGGGCGTTTAGCAATTCGCCCACACACCAGTTTCACGCACGCAGAGGGGGCTGGTGTGTGGGCGTTTATCACTTCGCCCACACGCCCGTTTCCTAGCCCACACCCAAAGCTGGCAGTTGCCATGTGTTTCTGCAGGTACATGACAACTGCCTCTAGCTTTGCTTGTAAGTAGATGGCAACTCTTTTTACCCGAGTTGCCATGTGTTTTTGCATGGTACATGGCAACTGCCCTAGCGTGCACGTAAGAAGATGGCAACTCTTTCTTTTTACATGGCAACTGCCCTAGCTTGCTTGTGAGCACATGGCAACTCTCTCTTTTACCCGAACATGTTTTTTTGCCATGCCTTTTTGTAGTGCTACATGGCAACTGCCTAGTGTTTAGTGGGTGGCAACTCCTAAAGTTTTGAAATCATGGCAACTGCAGTAGACCAGACCATACATGGCAACTGCAGTTGAGCAACCATGGCAACTGTAGTTGTCCGACATGGCAACCAAAGTTCAGCGACATGGCAACTGCAGTTAAGCAAACATGAACGAGGGTCTGAACCATGGCAACTACCGGACGCGCGCTGACTGTACGCGGGGCGTGCGGGACCACAAGATACGAGGCCCGACGTACGGGGCGTGTGGGCGTTATCTATTTCGCCCACACGCACGCGTGTGAGAGGGATCGGGAGGGAAAAAAAGAGGTGTGTGTGCATTACTTTTTTTGCCCACACGTGGGTGTGTGGGCTGTTCCTCTTATACACCACACAAAATGTGTGGCAAACCCCCTAACGCCCACACATGTGGCACTTATCGGCGTCCTTTCTTTTTTGAACACACCTAACTTTACCATGTTGGTCCAATAGTAACCTTGTATTGTTGGGAAAGAAGTCTCGTAAAGCTCTCTTTTTTCCTCCGAAACTTTCGATATATTCATCTCCAATCATAGCTGTACATCGAACATAAGAAACAATAAAAATTACATCTAGATTCATAGACCACCTAGCGACGACTATAAGCACTGAAGCGAGCCGAAGAAGCGCCGCCGTCATCGCCCTCCCTCACCGGAGCCGGGCACAACTAGTTGTAATAAACAGTCAGGAAGTCGTCGTGCTAAGGCCCCATAGCAGCAGGCACCAGAACAGCAACCACCGCCGATAAAGAGAATCTTATGTCAGAAGGACGCAACCTGAAAGCACATGAACAAAGACGAATAAAGACCGGATCTGAGCGGATCCACCAAAGACAACCACCAACCAAATCCTGCGAGATCCGCACGAGACACACCTCCACTCATCATATAATAATCTTTGCGTGTAGATGGTATCCGTATGTTTTTTCAAGATAATAGACACACACGCGCACTCACACAAACGCCCACGTTGCTAATCCACATAAGTGAGATGGAAAAGTGAGTTTGATCCCTGGTGGGGCCGAATTATTACGGTGTAGATTTACTGATAAAATCCTGGACGTTTTTTTTCCCTCGGTTGTAATAAAATCTTAAAAGAAAATAACTCCCGTGTCAATCTATCACGGTTGTACCTTGCAAAAGAAAAAACTCTATCTCGCTTAAAAACAGAAGAAAAGAACAACTCCCGTGCCAACCTATCTAGAACTTGGTTAACAGAAAATATGAACGCTAACAAACCACGTTCTCCTGATTTTCTGCAGCTATACGCAGCGACATCCCAGAAAGCCCCCGATGCCGCCGTCGCCGCGATCAACTCATTCGTGACGGTGAGGGTGATCAGATAGGACTGCGCTTGGCCGCCAGTGTTGTCCATCGTCGTGTCTCGGTGCCTTCAGGTGCGCCCGGACATGGCGGCTGCTGCGGTTCAAGCAGGAGTAGCCCCATCGCCGCATCATAGGATGAGTGTGACGAGCAATTCCCATCGCAGATGACGAGCTCAGGTTTATGTCAATATAATAATTATCATGCACGTAATGGATGCACATGCATATGTGTATAGTCTATAGCGGTGTTTGTTGGATGCGGGCGTCCGTACTTTGTACACGTACATGTCCCAGTAGTACTAAAGCCTGTAATCAATCCAATGATTCAGCGTGCGTGCGTTGTGTGTTGTCTCTCCAGAATTGATCTATCTATGGTTAATTAGCTAGCTAGCTATTGTGTATTTTTTGTATTTTTTTGCGGTTGGGCTTGCTATTGTGTATTGACGTATTGCTGATCGATTAATACAGATGGCGTTTGCTTGATAGTTGCGCAAGAGAAAGTTGTGTAGGAGATGTATTTGTGCCAACGTATTGAAAAGTACAACGTGCACATGGTAAATTCTCCTGGAAACTTGGTATGATTTTCAATCTTCCCACTTTCTGCGGTTATGTGTCTTTCAAGGGGAAAGGTAGATGTTTCACGAAACATATCGAATTGCAAAGTTACCAAAGCTGCACGATTTAATCAGAATGAGCAACAAGAGGAAGTAGCAAGTATGTAAATCCGCCTACTCTATATTGCATTTGTTCTGTTCAGATTGCACAAATCCATACATTTTGTATATATTTTTTATTCGTTTCTGCCGTGCAAACATTATTTACTACTATTGTTGTGTCATTACATTGATTGGTACAAAAAAATTGGGCTTTCCTGAAAAACATTGCTCCATTCTTGGGCAAGATGAAGAAGGGTAAATAAGAGCTGTCTATTTTGTTACGAAGGATCGGGAGCTGCTAAACATATTTCCAATATGGGATCAAAGACATCCAATGAACAAGGTAATGTTCTCATGTTGTCCTTCTATATATCTAAGCTCATTTTTAAGTTCAAATTAGGAAATAAAAAATAATCAAATTCAAAACTTATAACTTTATCTTAGGCTGTCTTTGCATTATAATATTCAGCAAGTGTATACATTATCTTAAATTCACCTACAGCCAATATTGTGAACAATAATGTATCAAAAAAGTGTATATGCATGGCTATATAACATCTTGAATTTGATAGGTAAACAACTGCAATATCGCTAGCCCGTGCAGATGCACGGGTTGACGACTAGTCCTCTTAATCATTCAACAATATAAATGTAAGCAAATAGTAATAGCCAAAACAAATCGTATTACATTAGATATTGAATATATACAAATAAATTTCTTCAGGATGTTTAGTTACATGTTACAACCTCGTGTCTCTGCTCACTGGTGCCTCGCCATTATTATCTATGACACGAGCCGATCCTTCCAACCCCTCGAGGATGTTGTACATGTTCTTTGGCATGTCTTTCTTTCTCATGTTGCCATCACACTCTTCATTAACGGTGTTTGGCTCACCAGTTACTCTGTCCTTTTGATCGTCCTTTGACATGGGGGGTGGGGGACTGAATGGCGAACACAAGCGAGGGAGGGGGTAGCAATGGACAGAGACCATGAGAGCAAGGACCACTTTGGCATGGAGAGCACACCACACCAACCACGCCGCCAAAAGCCATGACTACCCAAGTGTAGCAAGAACACCAACGGGAGCAACCGCATAGGAGGGGCGATAGGAATATCACAATGAAATCTCAAGTTGTCGAGGATCCATCGATCCATTCCCACAGACCACATATGAAAAATGACCGGTTGCCCTGTGACATCCACTGTCGCTACTACCGGGAAGGCGGGAAGGGGACCATAATCCCGTACCACTGGCTCAAAGGTGCCGCACCGCTAGAACAAGGCCGTGCACGCCGTCGCCGTGGAACAACATCCAACATGAATGAGGAGACACACCGAGCGCAACCCAACATGCCGACACCGGTGTCGCTCAAGACCCGACAACATCTAGAGCCCCTCCCCACATGACACCCAAAACCGAACCCCAAATTACCCGCAAATGAAGACTCCAAGGAGGGCACAATGCACAGTGTGCCACCACCGCCTAGTCTGATCAGATTTTGGGCTTTCACACGGGAGAGGGGACGGTCTAGAGAGAAGGGACCACGAACATGCCTCCACGGAGGAAAGACGACGGGGTATCGCTGCCATTGGGTCTTCTACATTACCAAGCACCCCAACTACACCAGATCCGACAGAAGAAGGGGCATGTATCTCCAAATTTGACGAGGAATAGAGACCTCCACGTCGCAGCCGCCTACCGCCTCCTACTACCCAACTAGCCGCTTTCTCGTGTACGCAAACTGCCACAAATATGATGTTCCTAACCAACCGGGGCCGCCACCCCATGATCTAAATCTTCCATGGGAGCCGAAGCAACGAAAGACTCACCGCCACCGTCACCGGGGCCTGCACGAGCTTGCCTAGCGACCTCCTTGGATGGCGGTGAGGGGAAAGAACACTAGTAGAAAACAGGGCTTTGGTTCGGGCCTGGCCAGCCCATTAGTCCCGGTTCAGTCACGAAGCGGGACCCATGGGGGGCATACGTCCTGGTTCGTGAGCCCAGGGGGCCGGCCGGGGCCTCGTGGGCATTGGTCCCGGTTCGTCTGGACCCATTTGTCCCGGTTCCTAGCACGAACCGGGACCAATGGGCCTCGCTCCTGGCCCACATACATTTGTCCCGGTTCGTGGCTCGAACCGGGACAGAAGGGGTGGCTTTAGTCCCGGTTCCAGCCACGAACCGGGACAAATGAGTTGCCTATATATACCCCATCACCGCAGCAGAGCACTCCACAGTGCTCTATTTTTTCTGGCCGGCGAGGGGAGGGCATTTGGGTGCTCTAGCTCACCTCCTATGCACATGAGGTGTTCGATGAAATGCCCGAGCCACACTAGTTAAGCTTTCTCCTCTCAAAGCTCGACCTCCAAGCTCCATTTTCCCCGAGATTTGCATAGGTTTAGTGGTCTGTCACGTCCTGTCCCCGTCTTCACCGCCATCGATCGCCCGCGCCGATCTCGTCGCCGGCACCACTGTGGTGAGCCTCTTGTTCTTATCTTCTTTCTGAAAGAAAAGAATTCTTACTTTAGATAGATCCTTGTCTAATTTTCTTACTTTTATTATTGCTTATCAATGAGAACTATGTATGTACTTTGGTTTTAATGTGATGACGTACTTCTATTAATTTGGTCACTTATCTATCCATGATATTCTGTAATGGTTTTTGACACACTTAATTATATATAATGCACGCAGATGAACCGACAATGGATGTATGGTGACAGACACACCTCCGAGTACGTTAAGGGCGTGCATAATTTTCTCGAAGTGGCCAAGGCAAACAAGCAGAATGGTTTTTTGTGTTGTCCATGCCCTATATGTGGGAATACGAAGTCTTACTCTGACCAAAAAATCCTTCACATCCACCTGCTTTATAAGGGTTTCATGCCACACTATAATGTTTGGACCAGGCACGGAGAAATAGGGGTTATGATGGAAGACAGCGAAGAAGAAGAGGACGATAACAACTATGTGCCCCCAGAATACGGTGATGCTGCAATGGGGGGAGCTGCTGAAGATCACGAGGAACCAGACGATATTGCGCCCGATGATGATCTCCGCCGGGTCATTTTTGATGCAAGGAGACAGTGCGAAAGTCAAAAGGAGAAGCTGAAGTTCGATCGCATGTTAGAGGATCACAAAAAAGGGTTGTACCCCAATTGCGAAGATGGCAACACAAAGCTCGGTACCGTACTGGAATTGCTGCCGTGAAAGGCAGAGAATGCTGTCTCTGACAAAGGATTTGAGAAGCTACTGAAAATATTGAAGAAGAAGCTTCCAAAGGATAACGAATTGCCCGATAGTACGTACGCAACAAAGAACGTCGTATGCCCTCTAGGATTGGAGGTGCAGAAGATACATGCATGCCCTAATGACTGCATACGAGGATTTGAACGCATGCCCGGTATGCGGTGCATTACGGTATAAGATCAGACGAGATGACCCTGGTGGTGTTGTCGGCGAGCCCCCCAGGAAGAGGCTTCCTGCGAAGGTGATGTGGTATGCTCCTATAATACCACGGTTGAAATGTCTGTTCAGAAACTAAGAGCATGCCAAGTTGATGTGATGGCATAGAGAGGACCGTAAGAAAGACGGGAAGTTGAGAGCACCCGCTGACGGGTCGCAGTGGAGAAAAATCGAGAGAAAGTACTGGGCTGAGTTTGCAGGTGACCCAAGGAACGTATAGTTTGGTTTAAGCGCGGATGGCATTAATCCTTTCGGGGAGCAGAGCAGCAATCACAGCACCTGGCCCGTGACTCTATGTATGTATAACCATCCCCCTTGGATGTGCATGAAGCGGAAGTTCATTATGATGCCAGTTCTCATCCAAGGCCCTAAGCAACCCGGCAACGACATTGATGTGTACCTAAGGCCATTAGTTGAAGAACTTTTATAGCTGTGGAATGGAAACGGTGTACATGTGTGGAATGAGCACAAACAGGAGGAATATAACCTGCACGCGTTGCTGTTTGTAACCATCAACGATTGGCTCGCTCTCAGTAACCTTTCAGGACAGACAAACAAGGGATACCACGCATGCATGCACTGCTTAGCTGACACCGAAAGTATATACCTGGACAAATGCAAGAAGAATGTGTACCTGGGCCATCGTCAATTTCTTTCGACCAACCATCAATGTCGAAAGAAAGGCAAGCATTTCAAAGGCGAGGCAGATCACCGGAAGAAGCCCGCCATGCGTACCGGTGATCACGTACTTGCTATGGTCAATGATTTACACGTAATCTTTGGAAAGGGTCCTGGCGGACTATCTGTTCCGGGTGACGCTGAGGGATGTGCACCCATGTGGAAGAAGAAATCTATATTTTGGGACCTACCCTAATGGAAAGACCTAGAGGTCCGCTCTTGAATCGACATGATGCACGTGACGAAGAACCTTTGCGTGAACCTGCTAGGCTTCTTGGGCGTGTATGGGAAGACAAAAGATACACCGGAGGCACGGGAGGACCTGCAACGTTTGCACGAAAAAGACGGCATGCCTTCAAAGCAGTATGAAGGTCCTGCCAGCTACGCTCTTACCAAAGCAGAGAAGGAAATCTTCTTTGAATGCCTGCTCAGTATGAAGGTCCCGACTGGCTTCTCGTCGAATATAAAGGGAATAATAAATATGCCAGAGAAAAAGTTTCAGAACCTAAAGTCTCATGACTGCCATGTGATTATGACGCAACTACTTCCAGTTGCATTGAGGGGGCTTCTACCGGAAAACGTCCAATTAGCCATTGTGAAGCTATGTGCATTCCTCAATGTAATCTCTCAGAAGGTGATCGATCCAGAAATCATACCAAGGCTAAGGAGTGATGTGGCGCAATGTCTTGTCAGTTTTGAGCTAGTGTTCCCACCATCCTTCTTCAATATCACGACGCACATCCTAGTTCATCTAGTCGACGAGATTGTCATTCTGGACCCTGTATTTCTACACAATATGTTCCCCTTTGAGAGAGGTTCATGGGAGTCCTAAAGAAATATGTCTGTAACCGCGCTAGGCCAGAAGGAAGCATCTCCATGGGCCATCAAACAGAGGATGTCATTGGATTTTGTGTTGACTTCATTCCTGGCCTTAATAAGATTGGTCTCCCTAAATCGCGGTATGAGGGGAGACTGACTGGAAAAGGCACGCTTGGAGGGGACTCAATAATATGCAGGGACGGGCATTCTTGGTCTGAAGCACACTACACAGTTCTACAGAACTCTACCTTGGTGACCCCGTATGTCGATGAACACAAGAACAGTCTGCGCTCCAAACACCCGGAGCAGTGTGACGACTGGATTACATGTGACACATCAGGACTTTCGGTAGTTGGTTGGAAACACGTCTCAGAGGTGACACCACTATTTGTGATGAGCTGTACTCGTTGTCCAGGGGACCATCTTCGAATGTATTGACTTACAAAGGATACGAGATAAATGGGAATACATTTTACACGATCGCCCAAGATGAAAAGAGCACCAACCAAAACAGCGGTGTCCGCTTTGATGCAGTAACCAATAGGGGAAAGGACACATATTATGGTTACATAGTGGATATATGGGAACTTGACTACGGACATGATTTTAAGGTCCCTTTGTTTAAGTGCAAATGGGTCAATCTGTCAGGAGGCGGGGTACAGGTAGACCCACAGTACGGAATGACAATAGTGGATCTGAACAATCTTGGGTACATAGACGAACCGTTCGTCCTAGCCAATGATGTGGCGCAGGTTTTCTATGTGAATGACATGTCTACCAAAACGAGAAAAAGATAAGATAAGGAAGCGAACACATCATACAATGAGCCAAAGCGCCACATAGTTCTTTCAGGAAAAAGAGACATCGCGGGAGTGGAGGGCAAGACAGACATGTCCGAAGATTATGAAAAGTTTCATGAAATTCCTCCCTTCAAAGTCAAGGCTGACCCAAGCACCCTGTTAAACGATGAAGATTATCCATGGTTACGGCGCAATAAGCAAAGGACAGAAGCAAAGAAAAAGTGAAGACTTTCTCTCCACGACTATTATAATGATGCCTTTGATCTAGAATATCCATGTAACAGACGAGTTTCCGTATGAAACCCTGATACTTCGAAAGAGATTGTCCGTTTTGTACACGAAGTGCATCCAGTTTTTGCCGTAACCCTCTCGACTTTTTAGCACATGCTATTTGGGAGAAATGATGATACCACGCCAACTTGCAACCTTTTCAGAGTTCATCTGTAGTGTTTTTCAATTTCAGAGTCATTTAGCTCAAAAAAATCAGTAAATGCATGAAAAATAACAAATGACGTCAGAAAGGGTTGAAAATTGATGATGTGGCTTTGAATGGTGCATTTTGAACACACAAAGAGTCTGGAGTTCAAATAAGTTAAAAAAATGAAATCCCTTTGTAACAGATGAGTTTTCGTCTGAAACCCTGATACTTCGAAAGAGATTGTCCATTTTGTACACGAAGTGCATATAGTTTTTCCCGTAACCCTCTCAACCTTTATGAAACTCTAATAGCAAAAATAATAAACTAAAATTTATGCAACTAAAATTATCAAAGTATTTTCTGTTCAAAACATTAAAAGCAAAAAGAACTTTCATAAAGAACTTTTTTTCTTAGAAACTTTAATAGCAAAAAGAATTATCATAAAGATTTCTTTTCTTAGAAACTAAAATAACAAAAAAAATTGAATATAATGATAAACCACAGTAATATTAAATAGCAGGAAAAGGAATCACTCCAAAATCTATTTTTATAGTAAAGTTAATCACAAACTAGTGATTCACACAAATTTCAAATAATTCAAATTTAAACTATTCAAATTGGAAAATTAATGGCACTAACAGAAAGTTTATAATTTTTGTAACCTAAAACCAAAAAGAATAACTGAAAAACTAGTAAGTATTTTGCTGTAAGTAGAAACAAAATAAAATAAATAAAACAAAAAAGAAAGCAAAAAACTGGAAAAAAATAAAAAAAAAGTGCCACCTACTGGGCCACCACGGCCTGCGTACGACTACAAACCCGCTAGTGGGGCCAGGATATAGGCCCGCAGTAGGCCCAGTAGGCCCACGGGCACAAAGAGTGGATTTAGGCCCGTAAGCCTGTAGTAGAGAGGAGCTCGAAGTGGTCGGCTCGGCAGGGCTTATAAACCACTCCGAGCCCCTCTCGGCTAGCGAGGTGGAACTAAACATCGCACCGCACCGCGCCAATTCCAGCACACGACCTTTGGTCCCGGTTGGCACCAACCGGGACTAATGGGTGGCATTGGTACCGGTTCTTAGAACCAACCGGGACCAATGCCCCCCCTTTGGTCCCGGTTGGTGGCACCAACCGGGACCAAAGGTCTCTGTTTACCAACCAGGACTAAAGGTTGCATTGGTCCCGGTTGGTGCCACGAACCGGGACCAATGCTTCATGTATATATAGCAAACACTTAGAAAATTTCACTTTTCATCTAGCAGTTGCCCCCGACGACGCGCGCGCGGACCTCCTCGACGCCGAAAGGCTGCCGGACGCCGTCGCCGTCGCCCCCGCCCAGGAGCCCACGCCGACGCCGTCCGCCGCCCGCGCTGTTGCCGTCCGCCGCCCACGCCGTCGCCGTCGCCCGTGCCCCTGCCCCCGCACGCCGTACATCGCCGTCGCCGGTGCCCCTATCCCCGCGCGCCCCCGCACGCCGTCGCCCGTGTCGCCGTCTCCCGCCCCCGCCGACGCCCTAGCCGCCCCCGCCGTCGCCCCTGCCGGCCAGCCCCGCTGTGAGCCGCCGCCGCCCCGGCTCTTTTTATTTTTATTTTTTTCATATATGTATTTTTTTTCATGTATATATCTAGTATTTTTTTCTATTTGAACATTTCTTTAAAAAAACAAGCAATACTACTTTATTTGAACATTCTCTGATTTAGGTTAGTGCATTAGATGTTAGGTTACTGTGCATTTTAGATTAGTTGAATTAGATGTTTTTTAGTAAGTGTTTAATAGATTTAGTTAGAAAAATAATAGAACTAGCTAGTTAAACTAGTTTATTTTTAGTAAGTACTACTTTATTTTGTTTATAGTAGGTGCTTAGTACGTACCTGAACTAGTTGATTTAATAAAACTACTTTATTTTACTATAGGAGTAGTTTATTTTTAGTAAGTACTACTTTATTTTATTTATAGTAAGTGCTTAGTAGTTGAACTAGTTGATTTAATACAACTACTTTATTTTACTATAGAAGTAGTTTATTTTTAGTAATAAAATTAAGAGAACTAGTTTATTTTTTTTAGTTAAAGCAATTATTCCCGCATCAACGTTGACGATGCCTATCCCGCATCCTCGTCGTCGACTTGGCGGAGGAGGCCTGCTTGATCAGAGGGGCCATGTCCGGGACTGGGCTCCGCCGGGCTGGTATTGGGAGGTGCTACCTTCCGGGGGCGTAACTTAGTGAGTAGCCAGCCCGTCGTTGACCCGAACCTTGTTTGGTGGCGGTCGCGTGGGCCAGTGATGGTGAAGAGGCTTCCGGACACCGCGGAGGTGGTACGTCACCGTGTCAGCGAGGAGGACGAGCACGTCCGTCGCTACATGGTTGCGTTGGAGGGCAGGTTCTCCAATACCTGGGAGGTTCTTCAGGGATCTCACTAGAGCTATGATCCTGTGATGGTTCCTTCTCTTTGGCTGTCCACGGCTCGCGCCGATGCCTGATACGTCTCCGTCCTATCTATAATTTTTGATTGTTCCATGCCAATATTCTACAACTTCCATATACTTTTTGGCAACTTTTTATACTATTTTTAGGACTAACATATTGATCCAGTGCCCAGTGCCAGTTCCTGTCTGTTGCATGTTTTTGGTTTCGTAGAATATCCATATCAAACGGAATCCAAACGGGATAAAAACGGACGGAGAATTATTTTGGAATATTTGTGATTTTTGGGAAGAAAATCAACGCGAGACGGTGCCCGAGGTGGCCACGAGGGTGGGGCCCACGGCCACTACAGGCAGGCGCGCCCCCACCCTTGTGGGCCACCCGTAAGGCGGTTGATGCTCTACTTTTGCCGCAAGAAAGCTAATTTTTGGAAAAAGATCTGGGCGAAGGTTTCAACCCAATCGGAGTTACGGATCTCCATATATATACGAAACGGTGAAAGGGCGGCAGAAGAGAACGCAAAAACAGAGAGAGACAGAGAGATAGATCCAATCTCGGAGGGGCTCTCGCCCCTCCCACGCCATGGAGGCCAAGGACCAGAGGGGAAACCCTTCTCCCATCTAGGGAGGAGGTCAAGGAAGAAGAAGACGAAGGGGCCCGTCTCCCCTTCTCTTCCGGTGGCGCCGGAGCGCCGCCGTGGCCATCATCATCACCGCAATCTTCACCAACAACTTCACCGCCATCATCACCAACTCCCCCTCCCCTCTATGCAGCGGTGTAACCTCTCTCTTACCCGCTGTAATCTCTACTTAAACATGGTGCTCAACGCTATATATTATTTCCCAATGATGTATGGCTATCCTATGATGTTTGAGTAGATCCGTTTTGTCCTATGGGTTCATTGATGATCGTGATTGGTTTGAGTTGCATGTTTTATTATTGGTGCTGTCCTATGGTGCTCTCCGTGTCACGCAAGCGTGAGGGATTCCCGCTGTAGGGTGTTGCAATACGTTCATGATTCGCTTATAGTGGGTTGCGTGAGTGACTGAAACACAAACCCGAGTAAGGGGGTTGTTGCGTATGGGATAAAGAGGACTTGATGCTTTAATGCTATGGTTGGGTTTTACCTTAATGATATTTAGTAGTTGCGGATGCTTGCTAGAGTTCCAATCATAAGTGCATATGATCCAAGTAGAGAAAGTATGTTAGCTTATGCCTCTCCCTCAAATAAAATTACAATAATGATTACCGGTCTAGTTATCGATTGCCTAGGGACAATAACTTTCTCGTGACAACAAGCTCTTTACTAAAACTAATTTAGTTATGTCTTCATTTAAACAGCCCCTAGCTTTTATTTACGTGCTCTTTACTTTCTTGCAAACCTATCCGAAAACACCTACAAAGTACTTCTAGTTTCATACGTTTCCGGTAAAGCGAACGTCAACCATGCGTAGAGTTGTATCGGTGGTCGATAGAACTTGAGGGAATATTTGTTCTACCTTTAGCTCCTCGTTGGGTTCGACACTCTTGCTTATCAAAAGAGGCTATTGATCCCCTATACTTGTGGGTTATCAAGACCTTTTTCTGGCGCCGTTGCCGGGGAGCAATAGCGTGGGGTGAATATTCTCGTGTGTGCTTGTTTGCTTTATCACTAAGTAATTTTTATTTGTTGTTCTTAGTTGTTCTCTATCTTTAGCTATGGATATGGAACACGAGATACCAAAAAAATTAGGTGTACGTCCTACTCATGGAGATGGGGAACCTCCTAAAACCCTCGATGCTCGTTATGTGACAGAAATTATGTACTACTTTGATAATCCAGAGAAAACCCTATTCAATTTGGTAATGGGAGTAACGTTGGATCAACGTGAATACTTTAGGGATTATCGCTTGACACAAAAAGGGAAACTATTATGGGATCAAATTTATATATTGAAGTGGTATGCTCGGCAAGTATGCTTGAGTTATGATTATACTTGTTGCTCTAGGATGAAGGCTCCACACCTTCCCTTTTCATGCAAATTTAATGATAATGAAACCTTGGCTTCTTATGCTAGAGGTATATATGATTACTATGATGTGGAACAAATATAAGAATTTGTTGCTTTTAAGGGTGCTTATGAAATTGAATCTTTGTTTGAAAAGTATGAAGCTTTTGATGATGATGTTTATAGGCCTGAAAATTTAGCTATCCTAAAATATTGCTATGATAATTATGAATATAATTCCTATATTAATGCACTTATTGAGAAAGTCTCCGCTGCCCAAGAAGAGACTAATATTTTGCAGGAATCTATGGAAGAAGAAGTTGATGAAACTGTGAGCTCATTGGATGAAAAAGATGAGGAGGAGAGCGAAGAACAAAAGGAGGAAGAGCGGATTGATCACCCATGCCCACCTTCTAATGAGAGTAACTCTTCAACCCATACATTGTTTAATTCCCCTTCGTGCTTACCGAAGGATGATTGCTATGATGACTATTATGATCCCGTTGATTCTCTTGAAATATCCCTTTTTGATGATGCTTGCTATGCTTGTGGCCAAGATGCCAATATGAATTATGCTTATGAAGATGAACTTGCTATATTTCCTTATGTTAAACATGAAATTGTTGCTATTGCACCCACGCATGATAGTCCTATTATCTTTTTGAATTCTCCCAACTACACTATATCGGAGAAGTTTACCCTTATTAAGGATTATATTGATGGGTTGCCTTTTACTACTACACATGATGATTTCGATGAATATAATATGCATGTGCTTGCTGCTCCTACTTGCAATTATTATGAGAGAGGAACTATATCTCCACCTCTCTATGTTTCCCACATGATAAAATTGCAAGAAACTGTTTATACTATGCATTGGCCTTTACTATGTGTGCATGAATTGTTCTTTTATGACATGCCGATGCATAGGAAGAGAGTTAGACTCCGTCATTACATGATGCATGTTGCTTTGTGCTCACTACTAAATTACAAATCATTGTTAATTAAAATTGGCTTTGATATACCTTGGGATCCGGGCGGATCCATTACTTGAGCACTATATGCCTAGCTTAAAGGCTTTAAAGAAAGCGCTGCCAGGGAGACAACCCGGAAGTTTTAGAGAGTCATTTATTTCTGTTGAGTGCTTTCTTATAGTTTAAAAACATCAAAAATAAAGAGGGGAACCCAAAACTTTTCAAAAAGGAAAGTGAAAGTGAGAAAGACGAGCATTGTTGAAGTGGGAGAGCTCCTTGAACTTTGTTCATGCTCACGGCAACTTTGTGAATCTTGATTACAGAAACTTTTCAACAAAAATAATTATCCCCTCGTACAATTCCATTGTATTATAAAAATAATGTGCCAAGGTTTGCCTTTAGGATGTTTACAATGCTTGTTGGTTTGTACGGTGCAGGACAGAAACTTTGGCTATAGTGCACGAATTTTAATTTTTTTTACTGGAACGTCAAATGATTCTGATTCTTTTTGCACTGTCTTGCTGTACAATTTTTTTATTTTTCCTAATTTTGGTAGAATTTTTCAAGTATCAGAAGTATGGTTAATGTTCAGATTGTTACAGACTGTTCTGTTTTAGACAGATTCTGTTTTTGATGCATACTCCCTCCATTCCTAAATACTTGTCTTTCTAGGCATTTCAAATGACTATCACATACGGATGTATGTAGACATATTTTAAAGTGTAGATCCACTCATTTTACTCCGTATGCAGTCACTTGTTGAAATGCCTAGAAAGACAAGTATTTAGGAACGGAGGGAGTAGTTTGCTTGTTTGGATGAAACTATCAATTTATATCAGTGGATTAAGCCATGAAAAAGCTATATTATAGTAGACACAATGCAAAAACAAAATATGAATTGGTTTGCAACAGTACTTAGAGTAGTGATTTGCTTTATTATACTAACGGATCTTACCGAGTTTTCTGTTGAAGTTTTGTGTGGATGAAGTGTTCGATGATCGAGGAGGTCTCGATGTGAGGAGAAGGAAGAGAGGCAAGAGCTCAAGCTTGGGGATGCCCAAGGCACCCCAAGTAAATATTCAAGGAGACTCAAGCATCTAAGCTTGGGGATTCCCCGGAAGGCATCCCCTCTTTCTTCAACAAGTATCGGTATGTTTTCGGATTCGTTTCATTCATGTGATATGTGCGATCTTGGAGCGTCTTCTGCCTTTAGTTTTCATTTTTATTTTATGCACCATTCTGGTATGAGATAGTCCTTGGTTGATTTATAGAATGCTCATTGCACTTCACTTATATCTTTTGAGTATGGCTTTATAGAATGCTTCATGTGCTTCACTTATATCATTTGAAGTTTGGATTGCCTGTTTCTCTTTACATAGACAACCGCCAGTTGTAGAATGCTCTTTTGCTTCACTTATATTTGTTAGAGCGTGAGCATATGTTTTGTAGAAAGATTTAAACTCTCTTGCTTCACTTATATCTATTTAGAGAGGTGACAGGAACTGGTCATTCACATGGTTAGTCATAAAATCCTACATAAAACTTGTAGATCGCTGAATATGATATGTTTGATTCCTTGCAATAGTTTTGCGATATAAAGATGGTGATATTAGAGTCATGCTAGTGGGTAGTTGTGGATTAGTAGAAATACTTGTGTTGAGGTTTGTGATTCCCGTAGCATGCACGTATGGTGAACCGTTATGTGATGAAGTCGGAGCATGATTTATTTATTGATTGTCTTCCTTATGAGTGGCGGTCGGGGACGAGCGATGGTCTTTTCCTACCATTTATCCAAGGAGCATGCGCGTAGTACTTTGTTTCGATAACTAATAGGATTTTGCAATAAGTATGTGAGTTCTTTATGACTAATGTTGAGTCCATGGATTATACGCACTCTCACCCTTCCACCATTGCTAGCCTCTCTAGTACCGCGCAACTTTCGCCGGTACCATAAACCCACCATATACCTTCCTCAAAACAGCCACCATACCTATCTATCATGTCATTTCTATAGCCATTCTGAGATATATTGCCATGCAACTTCCATCATCATTATATACATGACTTGAGCATGTATTGTCATATTGCTTTGCATGATCGTAAGATAGCTAGCATGATGTTTTCATGGCTTGTCTGTTTTTTGATGTCATTGCTACGCTAGATCATTGCACATCCCGGTACACCGCCGGAGGCATTCATATAGAGTCATATCTTTGTTCTAGTATCGAGTTGTAATATTGAGTTGTAAGTAAATAAAAGTGTGATGATCTCATTATTAGAGCATTGCCCTAGTGAGGAAAGGATGATGGAGACTATGATTCCCCCATAAGTCGGGATGAGACTCCGGACTTTACAAAAAATTAAAAGAGGCCAAAGAAGCCCAAATAAAAAAAGCCAAAGAAGCCCACCAAAAAAATAAAAAAATAAAAAAAATGAGAGAAAAAGAGAGAAGGGGCAATGTTACTATCATTTTACCACACTTGTGCTTCAGAGTAGCACCATGTTCTTCATATAGAGAGTCTCTTGAGTTATCACTTTCATATACTAGTGGGAATTTTCATTATAGAACTTGGCTTGCATATTCCAATGATGGGCTTCCTCAAATGCCCTAGGTCTTCATGAGCAAGCAAGTTGGATGCACACCCACTTAGTTTTCAGTCTGAGCTTTCATACACTTATAGCTCTTAGTGCATCCGTTGCATGGCAATCCCTACTCACTCAAATTGATATCTATTGATGGGCATCTCCATAGCCCGTTGATACGCCTAGTTGATGTGAGACTATCTTCTCCTTTTTGTATTCTCCACACAACCTCCACCATCATATTCTATTCCACCTATAGTGCTATGTCCATGGCTCACGCTCATGTATTGCGTGAAAGTTGAAAAGGTTTGAGAACGTCAAAAATATGAAACAATTGCTTGGCTTGTCATCGGGGTTGTGCATGATTTGAATATTTTGTGTGGTGAAGACGGAGCATAGCCAGACTATATGATTTTGTAGGGATAACTTTCTTTGGCCATGTTATTTTGAAAAGACATGATTGCTTTATTAGTAGGCTTGAAGTATTATTGTTTTTATGTCAAATGATAGACTATTGCTTTGAATCACTCATGTCTTAATATTCATGCCATGATTAGACATATGATCAAGATTATGCTAGGTAGCATTCCACATCAAAAATTATCTTTTTTATCATTTACCTACTCGAGGACGAGCAGGAATTAAGCTTGGGGATGCTGATACGTCTCCGTCGTATCTATAATTTTTGATTGTTCCATGCCAATATTCTACAACTTCCATATACTTTTTGGCAACTTTTTATACTATTTTTGGGACTAACATATTGATCCAGTGCCCAGTGCCAGTTCCTGTCTGTTGCATGTTTTTGGTTTCGCAGAATATCCATATCAAACGGAATCCAAACGGGATAAAAACGGACGGAGAATTATTTTGGAATATTTGTGATTTTTGGGAAGAAAATCAACGCGAGACGGTGCCCGAGGTGGCCACGAGGGTGGGGCCCACGGCCACTACAGGCAGGCACGCCCCCCACCCTCATGGGCCACCCGTAAGGCGGTTGATGCTCTACTTTTACCGCAAGAAAGCTAATTTTTGGAAAAAGATCTGGGCGAAGGTTTCAACCCAATCGGAGTTACGGATCTTCATATATATACGAAACGGTGAAAGGGCAGCAGAAGAGAACGCAGAAACAGAGAGAGACAGAGAGATAGATCCAATCTCGGAGGGGCTCTCGCCCCTCCCACGCCATGGAGGCCAAGGACCAGAGGGGAAACCCTTCTCCCATCTAGGGAGGAGGTCAAGGAAGAACGAAGGGGCCTCCTCTCCCCTTCTCTTCCGGTGGCGCCGGAGCGCCGCGGTGGCCATCATCATCACCGCAATCTTCACCAACAACTTCACCGCCATCATCACCAACTCTCCCCCCCCCTCTATGGAGCGGTGTAACCTCTCTCTTACCCGCTGTAATCTCTACTTAAACATGGTGCTCAACGCTATATATTATTTCCCAATGATGTATGGCTATCCTATGATGTTTGAGTAGATCTGTTTTGTCCTATGGGTTCATTGATGATCGTGATTGGTTTGAGTTGCATGTTTTATTATTGGTGTTGTCCTATGGTGCTCTCCGTGTCGCGCAAGCGTGAGGGATTCCCGTTGTAGGGTGTTGTAATACGTTCATGATTCGCTTATAGTGGGTTGCGTGAGTGACTGAACACAAACCCGAGTAAGGGGGTTGTTGCGCATGGGATAAAGAGGACTTGATGCTTTAATGCTATGGTTGGGTTTATGCCTCTCCCTCAAATAAATTGCAATAATGATTACCGGTCTAGTTATCGATTGCCTAGGGACAAATAACTTTCTCATGACAACAAGCTCTTTACTAAAACTAATTTAGTTGTGTCTTCATTTAAACAACCCCTAGCTTTTATTTACGTGCTCTTTACTTTCTTGCAAACCTATCCGAAAACACCTACAAAGTACTTCTAATTTCATATTTGTTTTCGGTAAAGCGAACGTCAAGCGTGCGTAGAGTTGTATCGGTGATCGATAGAACTTGAGGGAATATTTGTTCTACCTTTAGCTCCTCGTTGGGTTCGACACTCTTACTTATCGAAAGAGGCTACAATTGATCCCCTATACTTGTGGGTTATCAATACCCGTCGGGCACTACGGTTCTAGCTGTATTAGCGATGCTATATGTATGATACTATTCGAGGTGTATTAGTGATAATATTCGACGATGTACGGACGCAAGAGATGATGTAGTTTTGCTTATTGAATGCATGCTAATTTGAATACTAATTTATTTTACGATTTGGTTTGGCTTATTGAATGCTCAAATTGGAAAACTACACCTGCTTTGAATGCTAAAATTGGAGAGCACTATGCAAGGCGTATGCATTTGATTAGTTGATAGCTTATAGGGTTTTTATTTTTGCAGAAATCTAGAAGCCCCCTCCATCATCCCCGCCGTCGTCCCCGTCACTGACCCCCCCTCCGACCTCGAGGTGGGACCAGCCAAATCTCCATGTCAATATGAGTCCTATAAGATATTTTGAAATGTGTTTGCTCATATTTTCAACCATTGAAATGTAATGGCCATCAAGTTTGAATGCTCATATGATGTAGATAAAAACATGTATATTTCCGTTCCGGCAAATTTCAGGCGCTCGATGTCCTTTTTTAGAAAGATAATTAAACAATATTTCGGGTTGAATTTAAGTCTGTCGAGTCTCCACCATATATGAGAGGACGAAGAATCCCGACTGTTGTCGTGGGGGTAGCTTCTCCTTCGTTCCCATGTGCTAGACAATTTGGTGTAATGCACTCGGGAACGAAAGGAGGAGCTACCATCACCGACGGTCGCAAATGTCAGAGAGGAATCAGTGAGGGAGAGTCTCCACCATATATATATGAGAGGACGAAGAATCCCGACTGTTGTCGTGGGGGTAGCTTCTCCTTCATTCCCGTGTGCTAGACAATTTGGTGTAATGCACTCGGGAACGAAAGGAGGAGCTACCATCACCGACGGTCGAATATATACACCACGTGAGCTGAGAGTTTTCAAGAAAACACTCGACAGACCGATAGTCAACCCGTGATGAATAATAATGATCTAATTTAGGTTTTTTAGTAAATGTATTTAATTGTACAAGTTTAATATTTGAATTATGAACATAGGAAATGTCGTACTCGGACGACGAAAGTCTCCCGGGGGAGTGCGACTGGTGCCACGACGACCGAGGTCTGTGCGACAGGCCTCACCTGGACGAAGATCGGCACTTCAGCATTAAGGTCGAGGAGACCTTCGATGTTGAAACGGTACGCAACAACGACAAGTGTTTTTTTCGTAATTAAGCACGACTTCAACTATTTCAACGTGTAATTTTCATCTTTTACAATTCAACTAGCTTATTCCATGCCATGCAAGACGCTATATCTTGGAGAGGATGGATTTTGAAGACCATGAAAGTTTCGAAACAAAGAAAATTCACCTAAGGACTCATCATGGTATGGACTTTGAAGTAAATATGTATAATTCTGAGAGCGTAACCCATTTTGGTTGCCCAAATTGGGAAGCACTTTGCAAGATGTATGGTTTTTATGAGGATATGCCTGTCACCATGGATCTTGGTGAACCTGACATTGAGCAAAACAATATGGACATTTGGGTCCTTGTTGATACGCTTCCAATTCTACCGCTATGTGAGTTTCTCAAACATAGTTATTAGCTAATTTATATTGTTTATTTCAAAATAGTTGACAGCTTATTTTCATTGTTCAAACAATGTGCGGAAGATGGTAGACAAAACCCACTACAGCGATGGCTCTGAGTTAACTTATCAAGAGAAAAATCATCTGGTCGCATTTTGTACTGATCTTGAGAATTACAATATCTATTATAAAACTCCTCCACATTATGGTGAATACGTGACACTAGTGCACGTGTTGAACTACGGTAACATCCATGGAGATGTCATGGTAAGATTTTTTACTATTACGACATCTGTGCATCTTTTGCATAAATTATTTTGAAACTTAACTACATTGCTAACTACGAAGTTATTACTATGTTTTTCAACAAAAAATCCCGAATGATTGTGTGCCTCATCTGATGTATCAGAATGGTCGCCTGGATGTTTTCAACATACGGCCAGGTCATCCTACGAATCTCACATGTTCATATCGGATTTCTAAAAGAAGTGGAGACATGAAAATCAAAGAATGGAAAAAAATTTATGGACAGTCGTAAGGAGGTTCTTGGAAGCAAAAGGAAGCGAAGCGCAAGAATTGGAGACAGGATGATCTCCATTCTCCATAATGGAGAGTCAGGGCCTATATTGTTTTATGCTATTTTACCTGAAAGAGGGTATTTAGGTCCTACCTAATTAATATTGATGATCATGTGCTAAGAACAATTATGTTGGGTTGGTTCGATGACTATGAGGATGATGATCGTATGACTTATTATTAATAACGAGTAGAAGTTGTATGATGATGATTAGTAGGACTTGTTATTATGATGATGCATGATGCGAGCATGAAGAGTTATTATATATCAGTGGGTGAAATGAACATGAATTGGATTGAAGTGAAGGCAACATGTGCTGCATGTCGAAAGTAGTACTAATCCAAACTTGATCAAGTTAGGATTAGTATTACTTTCGACGTGCACCACACATGTTGCCTTCACTTCAATGTAAGCCATGTTTAGGCATAGCAGTAGCGTTGGTAAAACAAGCACGGAGACAAGAGAGGGCACTTCTCTCTATTAGCTAGCTAACGCCCTAAATTAACCCCCCAAAACCCCCTAAACCACCCCTTTCAAAAAAAAACCTCAGCTCCTGCCAGCTGCTGACGCGTGGATGACTTTTGGTCCCGGTTGGTGCTACCAACCGGGACCAAAGACCCTCCTGCCTGGGCTCGCCGCAGCGGCCACGTGGAGGCCCATCTGTCCCGGTTGGTGTAAGAACCGGGACTAAAGGTTTAGGGCTTTAGTACCGACCCTTTAGTCCCGGTTCCCCAACCGGGACAAATGGGCCTTACAAACCGGGACAAATGACCCTTTTTCTACTAGTGGAAGGGGAGAGAAGCCAGAGGTGCTCGGGAACCCTAGTCGCCACCTGAGTAGCTCTAGCAGATGACGCAAGGGGCTTTATTTTAGTTCAGTCACCACTCATGTCAACAGAGCTTCGTCGATGGCCTCCACTCCAACGGTTCTAAACTCCTGATGGAAAAATATATTCATGTGTCATTTGCAGGCAGACAGTTTTGAATTCAACCATGATCTGTTCAGAACATAGTGGAAAGAGCAACAACTCATACAAAATTAGTTAAAATTATAGATTTGCCAATACAATGAGTAGATGTTGTGCTAATCAATTATAAACACTCACATGAATATGGGACAAAGAGAGAGAGCATCAACACATCACTCCCAAAACAGCTAAACACCGGTAACGAGATGTAAGCAGATCATGGAAATCGGCTAAAACCACTCTCATACGAACATATAGCTAACACATGGTCACAAAACTCTCTAAATATATTCAGAAATCACAGCTAAACAACAGCAATGTCATGTGAACAGGCCGTGCAGATCAATTGCGGACATGCAATAGACTCAAGTGCAGAACAAAGCACAAGTGCACAACCAAAACATGTGATATGCTTCCCTCTAAAACTAGTATATTATTACAAAATGTGTGGTAACCAACCAATGATATGGCATTGCGTGCCTCTATCACATTACATGGTCGAATTAGGTCCCATTGACTCCTTGCCATCTCTGCACACTTCTTTGCCCTTCGAAAGGGAGGACGCAGGAGGCGAGAAGTGGCAGACACAACGAGGAGGTGATCGCCAACGATCGAGATGCGTCGAGTCAGATCTCTTCTTTCCCCCACGCGCCTCTTGATTCCCTTGTGTCTATGCCGTGGATGATCAAAGTTGCTGCCGTTTGCGAAAACCTAACTCTAGACACACATACAAGTGGGTGCAGAGTGTTCGGAGTGGTGTGTAGTCTTACAGTTTAGTCGAGTGGCTCTTTGAGAGGGTGTTATATATCTTTGCTCAATTGTGTGGCTATACCTTATGGTGATGGAGGTAGATTGCTTAGAGGTGGTCAACCTCTAGGCGTCATGTCAGAAATCGCATTCAATTGCAGCACTTATTCTGCAAGAATTAGGGGGAAGATCCCTTAACTTGGCTTCGTTCTTGATACAACATGTAACGAGGTATTTTTTTTTTCTTCTCATCTTTGTGGTAAACTTGCTTGAAAGCCGGGAGTGACAGAGTGCTGGCTGTCTGAGATCCCACACTATAGTTGAAGTGCTTGCGAGCTGATTGTAATAGAACTATGATTCATCAATAAAATACATGATTAGATGCAAAATAAAAAAAGGTGTCACATGGAGCCGAACTAGGCAGGTGGGAGACAAGATAAACTAGTACTCCCTCCGTTCAATAATGTAAGACCTTTTCATGTAGTATAAAACAGTGTCAAAAAAAAAACGGAAGGAGTATTTATTAGACAATTTTGCTAAATGATGTAACATCTGGGATGAAATATGAGGGAAAAACTGAAAATTACTTCTAGGATTCGAGCCATGAATGATTAAGGACGCCGATATCCACCACACGTGTGGTATATTTGACATGCGCCCACACACGGTGTGTGGTGTGAGCAGGAGGCAGCCCACACGGGCTGTATGGGCGGACATTAGAATTGCCCACACGTGTGGGCGCGGCTACTTCGTGCCACACGCCCAACAAGTACTACTCATCTCCATCCCGCGCGTGTGGCACGAAGCAAAAATGCCCACACGTCCTGGCGCACCTACGTTAGGTACCCCGCGGGATGACGATTTAGTTGCCATCCTGGTTGGCAGATGTAGTTATCCGGGATGGCAAGTGTAGTTGTAAAAGCATGGCAACTCTATCTGTTTTGGTTAACTATAGTTGCCATGTCTAATTTATGATAGTTGCCGTGTATAATCAAACCGTAGTTGCCGTGTGTGATTAACTACTTGCCACATAGGGTCAAACAGTAATTGTCATGTGTGTTTATCTAGTTGTCACGTGTGGTCCAACCATAGTTGCCATGTATTGTTAATCACAGTTGTCATGTGTGTTTATCTAGTTGCCACGTACGTGCAACTGCAGTTGCCGTCTAGCAAAGAAGCACAGTTGCCATGTGTGTTTACCTAGTTGCCATGTTCGCGTAACTACAGTTGGGAGTGTCGTGTGGGCGAAAAGTAGTTCGCCCGCACGCGCATGAACTAGGTGGTGGCTGTGTGGGCAGAAACTTGTTCGCCCACACAGCGCAGCTGGCAAACAGCGTGGTGCGGGCGTGTGGGCAAACTCTCCAACGCCCACACACCAGCCCCGTCCTACGTGGCACACCAAATTCACCTTTTCGTGTCAAGATTCATGCAAAAGACAATGAACGACGATCCAGGCGTGTGGACGAGTTGAGAAACGTCCATACGTGTGGGCGTTAGTATATCCGATGATTAAAGACATGTAAGACAGAGACGGTTCTGTTATTGTTCAGGGCGCGGATCGGTCAGAATGACGGTCAAGCGCTTCCGTTGCACGGCCGGAATCTGCTCCACCTGATCGGGCCCCATCTTGATCCTTTTTCCCACAGCACCGACCTCAACGTCTGTGCGTCTCTTAAGCGTTCCGACGGCTGGACCCCGTCGGCGTTCTTGATCCTGGCCTTGAGGCTCGCCACCGTGTCTCCGGCCGAGACCTCCAGCGCGATGCGGTTGGGGTGCTTGGGCTGGTTGGGTTTCGGGAGGACCACCAAGATCTGCATCTTCTTCAGCTCGTACAGCTTCCAATCCAGCCGTCGTGTATGAGATGTATTGTTCACCCAGATTCGGATATATATATATATATATATATATATATATATATATATATATATATATATATATATATATATATAAGTCTTATAGAATCCTAACCTCTCACGGTTGTATACGTACGCGGCTATATATGGAGTACAATCCATGGCTAAACCGCTAAATAAACGCTGCTAAAAAACACTTTCCCTTTTATTATGGGCGACGCTACGCGTCCGCCGGCCGATGTTTAGATTTTATCCGTCGCCTCGACTGCCATTGGATGGTTGAACTGATAGCCGCCAGATCTAGTGTCCGTACCCCGCATGCCCACTCATTATTTCCCGCAACAAACGCTTTGTTGCGGAAACAATACTATTGCCCCCGACCCCGATAGAGTTGCGCCTCGCGCGGCGCCACCGGCAATCCGCCGCAAAATCAGCCTGCCGCCGGCGTGCAGGAACTAAATTGAAGTTTCTGCAACACAATGGTGCATCATGGTTGGATCTGACGCAAATCGAGCTCACCGAGGGGGGGGGGGCTGCTTCGAGAACAGCCGCAGCCTCTACTCCAGCATGACGGTGATGAGCTCCCACGATGGGCACTCCTTTAACGATTTCTGCAACTGAAGCTATGTTTCTGAAACATGCGTCGTGTTGCAATGCTTGGCCTCGTACGCTCTAACATCGTGTGCCCCTCCAATGCTTTCTGCAACCGGGGCTATGTTTCTGAAGCAAGACGCATGTTGCAGAAAAAAAAATCGCTGTCGAATCATTTTTTTTCTGAAACAAGACCTGTGTTGCAGAAACTTTCTAAAATAAGACCCTGTTGCTGACAAAAAACTTCACCACTGAATCTTTTTTTTATTTCTGAAACAAGATCTTTGTTGCAGAAACCGCCGATCTCTTAATGGTACCTGCTTGAGTTGATGCCGGCGACCGCCCATCTCGAGCAAGTCGTCGTCGCCACCGTGGTGGATAAGGCCTGGTGGCCCAATGCCTTGCGCCACCGCGCCCGTCCGCCGGCTCCCAAATCCAGCCGCTCGCCCTCTAATCCAGAGGGGCCCCGAAACCCCCGTACTATTACCTAGTTGCAGGAATGATTGTCTTGAAACAACATGTGAGTTGCAGGAAAACAGATGTGACTTACAGATGAGCCCCCCTACTGTTACCCAGTTGCAGGAATGACTGTCTTGAAACAACAGGTGAGTTGCAGGAAAACAGACGCGGCTTCGACGGACGCGAGAACGTTGTCGACCGTCTGATGAACACACGATCAAACGGCCACGGAGCCAGCGGACGGTGCGCGTGATCGGCCGGTAGAAGGTAAGCTTTTTCCTTTTATTATCCTACTAGATTTGTTTTTGAGCAATCAACCACTTTATTAAGCACTAATAATGTCTCTAATACACATAATATCTAGAGTGGTAATAAGCCAAACATGGCGGCCCCTAGCTAGAGTAGTTGCCGCCTTCGCAAGATCATGAGCTTCGTGGTTTGCCCCCTTCCTTCATGGATGATTCAGTATAGTTTCTCCGCTTGGAATGAATCTCCTTGATGACCGCCAACATTCCCCTGAACTCACCCTTTAAATGATTCATCGTAGCAGCACAATTAGTAACAATGTACATACTCGAAATGTTCAGGTCTTCAGCTAGATAAAAGGCTTCACAGCAAGCATACGCTTCCAGAATCTCTAGATCGATGACCCCTTAGGATGTCACGGATGCACCAATATATCTACCTTGACCGTCTCCAAAAATAGCAGCGCAAGCGCCTCCATTCTCATGTCTGGATATGGCTGCGTCCACATTAATCTTGGGTAATCCATACGGGGCCATCAATCACTTTCTCCGCACTGAAACCTTTGGCGTTCCTCCATATCGATTCTTGCTCGGGATCATATCAAGATCCTCCATATATTTATTAATAAAATTCATTGTGGACAGAGGACTCTGGAATATTTGTTCATGCCTCGCCCACCATATAGCCCACATGGTTACCAGAACCTTAGCGAATTTCTTTTACTCCATAGAATCTTTACTAGATAGAGTAGACTAGACTGCCGATATTCATTAAAAAAACGAGAATGGGCCAAGAATTGATATGGAGGAACGTTTCTGTTGTTGGCCATCAGCTGGCTACACAAGTGCCACGGTGAGCCACTCCAGCTCCTCTCCTTCCCCTGCTCTACAATGCTCTGTTTCATGGGTTTCTCTACTGTTTGTGCTTAATTATATTAGCTCACTAGATAATTACCCGCGCGTTGCAGCGGGACATTTGCTCCAAAATACTTGTTGAAGAGGTGTGCACAAAACTGGAAAATAATATATAGCGACAAATAGTAATAAACAATTGTGTGAGCTATTCACCACAAATTTTCACACCTTGATTTCTAAAATGTTTATCCTAAAATTAAAGGTTAAATGAGATTTGACACTAATTAGTGCGTACATAGTAATAAGATTGTCCGAAGAAATACTTGAATTTTTGAAAAACATTATGAAAACTTGCCTAGCTAGCCTTTCTGAAAAACGAAACAAATCTGTGCAATCTGAAATCATTGCTCATCATCGGTCATGTTTCTTCATGTGTAATTATACTCAGCCACGGTGAGAAATACAATTTTCCTGCCTGCAAAAAGTTGTTATTGAGCAATATTGAAGATGAAGATGACTGAAAAGCTAAAAGCACTTAAGTGTAGCAATAGAAATATAGAATATGCAGGAACCAAGAATAAAAAAATAGACTCGCTGAACTTGAAAGTGCTATAACTGCTAGTGCTAGCGCTTGTGCCATCGTGGGATCAACTTGCGGGTCGCGCACATAGTTGAGGCTCTATGCAACCATTCTGGTGACGTTGAAGATGCTCCACCGAAGCAGTCCATGTCAACCGCCATGACATGCTGAGGCCAAGGCGGACTTCTGCACCTGCTCCTTCTTCCCCGCCCAAAAAGGATGCGAGCGAGACTAATCCACACCCGGTCCGATCACTCTGGTTACAACTGGAACCGATCTCCACAATTTCCCCAACAGCGGCCGAGCTAGTTTTGCCGGAACGTTGAGAGAGGAGGAGCAAAAAGGCAAAGCGGCACCACATCCGCCATCTCGGTCTCGACGGCCACCGGCAACGGAACCGCAACTCAAAAGAGCCCGGAGAGGCGTCAAAAGCGACGTGGACGGGCGGTGGTGCTCAGACCACACACGTGGAGATCGCCTCCTCGCCGCTGCACTCGCTCTATGGTATTGGTAGCGAAGGGAAAAGATTGATCCTTTTTATGGAGAGAGAGCTGGAAACGGAAAGCACGACATCTAACACCGCCATTCCTTTGAGCTTTGATAACAAAGAGTGTCCCTGCACTGTGACCTCTATGATTGCGAATAAGCTCTTATTCTCCCTCAGAGAGGTGACTTGTTTGGCGCAGTCGACTCCATACCTTTGGCTCAACTACGACCTATGTCTGATTCCTTGCTGAATAAGTTACGAGACTTAGTAGATAGGATGAATTGATGACTGTGCAATGCTTGGAATCGAGAAAATGTGGATTGATTATATCATGTTGTACTGTGATGTTTTTGATGACTTAAATCTTATATAATCTTGCTTCTTTTTATTGTCAATTATTGCCTATGGTTAAGGCAATGCATTGCCACTTCTGTCATAGTTATACATTCCTTGTTTTTTTAGTGTCCGGCTTCTGTGGCGTCTTCCGATGGTCCTGTCGCCGTGCAACGGTGGTGGCGATGTTTGGCATCGGCTACAAAATAGCCAAGGTGAGCTCCTCTCCTTTCAGCTCAGGATATGCTATGAGTTCGTGCCCGTCGAGCCAATGATCTAGTGCTTACCCACATGGACACATATCTCAATAGATTTTAGAATGCTCTGGAATCTAGAAATCGGCGTTACATTCAGACCTCTAACACCGCCATTCCTTTGAGCTTTGATAACAGAGAGTGTCGCTGCACTATGACTGCGAATAAGCTCTTATTCTCCCTTGGAGAGATGACTTGTTGTTTCGCTTGGTCGAGTTCATACCTTTGGCTCAACTACAACCTATGTCTGATTCCTTGCCGCGATTGAGCTTTCGAGAAGTTCTTGGCAATGGAGCAGAGAAGGAGAGCCTGGGTAAAATCGATTTACCACTTCCTTGTTATAGGTTAGTAAAAGGCCAAGGGTCTCCACGCCGCGCTGTAAAAATCGCCAGTTCCCAACATACCGTGTCATATATGCGAGCGAGGATTAAGGGATTGCGTTGATGATATCACTGGAACCTCGGAGCACGATCTCTTTATTGACAAGTCGTGCCAATAGAAACGTTCTCGAGTCGTGACATGCTCAGTAATAACTATTGACAAGACGACTCTGCTCCACCACAAGTGGTGGCGGTTCGGTTCTCGGCCATAAAGTTGTGAGGGCTCAGCCCACTCACCTGCCTACCCACGTGGCAGGCCTTCGCAGTTAAGCGAAAGAAGTCTTTGGACCAAGTAAAAATAAAACTACCTAAAGGAGGGCTTTGTTAAAGCAGGGACATCACACGCCGACCAGAGAAGATATGGCGGCTCCGAAACCTTGGATCTAGATGCTGACGGGTTGTAGGCACCAAGGTGAGGCAACACACGTCCCCGCCGCCACCGTCCGCCTTAAGGCCTCCTCCGAAGACGCCAAGGGAGGGAGTAGCAGAGACGAAGGCTAGGAGCGAGGACGCCTGCAACCTCCGGAGTGGTTATGTGTTTATAACCATGGGTGAACTGATTATGGGTATCTTTTGGTATTTATCTAAGTTAACTTGAATTGCACATTACCAACTGTTAGCTCGTTTAACCACCATCTTATTTTCTTCTCTAAAAAAGCAACGTAGCCACGCACATGGGCTTCCCAACGGGCGCGGCGCCGCACCTCCGCCTGCTAGTCTCCCTTTAATTACCGGCACGTCCGCGTTTGGCTACTCGTATTAGGTATATGCGAAAGTGGTCATAATCGTTTTCACTTCCCGTAACGGCTCAGAGCTACCATGGAACATAAGCGGGTCGAGGGTTTTCCTCATGTAGCCAGAAACCTAGCCGCCGCCACAGGAGAGCCGCTCCTTCCCGCGCCGTCTTCCAGCGGCTCTCCTCCGTCGGCGATCTTTTGGTCGTCAGTGGTGAGGGGGGTCGCCGGATCCCGCGCGTGTGGATCGTTTATAGCTTTAGGTCTTAGGGCCCAAGAAGCTTAGGGTTTTGGATCGTTCGACGTCTTGGCTTCGGCGGCGATGCTGAATAAAGAAGCCCCGTATTCTTCTTCAGCGAGGCGATCGTCTCTATGGTCGGTGAAGGATCTGGGAACCAGTCTGTTCAAGCGGGGATGTCATGGCGGCGGCGGCATCCTTGTAGTGGACATGTGTCCTCGGGCTCCGCCGTTGCGACGGCGTCTGCTCCAACGTCGGCGCGAAGCTTGGGAGGTAGTCGAGGAGCGGATGCAGATTGTGGTCTGCATCAACGACATCTGGATTGGTTTCCTCCTACGACGTCTTAGTCATGTGGGGGTGCCAGATATGGAGTTCGATGGCGTGTCCGGGGTGTTGCCCCGGTCTGATTCGTTCAACGGCAATGGTTTCGCCTTTGGCGAGCCACCTTGGAGGTCCGCAAAGCTGCATATCAGCGATGTAGCCGCGTTGAGCTCGGGTGAGAAAGTGATTCGTCATTTTTATCTTTCAGTGGCTGCTATGGTGGTGCCGGAGGCAGGTGATGGGCGTTGGTGCCAAGCTCAGAGACGTTCTGCTATCTTTTCAGTTTTGTCATGTCGGTCTTTATGTGACTTGTACTTTAATCTTTATGATATGAATGAGACACATATTGCCATGCAAAAAAAATCGTTTTCACTTGAGAAAAAACTAGTTTTCCTTTGTGTGAGTAATAAAAAATAAAATGGACCGACGAGTCAACGACAACTGTCGTTATCGATTGAGGAAATAACCGCTGTACGTGTACGGGGACCAAGCTACTACAATAAACTTCCTGAAATCTTAAACGCGCAGCTGCGCTCGTTCGTCGTGGCTGGCGCACGCGCTACACGACAAGAAATTATATGCTCCTGTCTCCCGCCTTTCTCTCGCACGTGGTCCCAATACACAGCCCACAGAAAGGAATTAACGCACAGAAAAAGGAGCTGGTCCATCGTGTCTCAGTGCGCCCATCCATGTCGTGATTTCCCAACAAGATCCCATGTTGCATGCATTTAATTTGTGTTTTCAAAATTTCAAAAACCTATAACTTTTGAACCAATCATCGAAACTCAAATTTGTTTTCACGGCTAGGTTCCACGCGACGAGCTCTTCAAAACTAGATCCCATATGAGTATGTTTTGACTAACTTTTTTTATGAGTAACTTTGAGTGAAACGGAAGCAACTTTAGTACTATAGGAAAGCAACTTACTGCCAGTCTGCATAGGATGACTGTGTATCATCGAAAATCCCTTTGAAGTTAGCTAGCTTCACCTCTAAGTTTCCTACCATAACTAGTTTAGTTTTGCCTCTAGGCAACTTAGTTTTCGAGCTAGGCTAACATTTATCCTAGTTTGCGAATAGCTTAACATCATCTTAGTTGCATAAAATACTTTTCGGTATGTTAAGCAACTTAGTTTCATAGATATGCAACATAGTAACACTTATGGATAACTTTTCAATTTTATTGTAGGCAACTGAAAAAGTAATGTCAGGCAACTAAGCATCACTGTTAGGCAACTTCAGAGTGTTTGTAGGCAATTTAGGAAAACAATAATAAGCAAGGGCACAATTTTTGCATGCCATGACTAACGAGTAGCTTAACATCATCCTAAGTTGCCCATATATGGAAAGATTCATCTACTATAGTATGTTGATGTTTCATGAACTCGTCTGACAACCATATGAACCCAACGATGACATAACATGCATTAATTTCAGTACAAGGAAATTCCAAAAGGCTATAACTTTCAAACTGCGTGTTGAAATTATGATCCGTTTTCATCATTGGGTTCCTCGTGATGAACTCTTCAAAACTAGATCCCATATGAATATGTTTTGATGCTTTTTTAAAGCAACTTTGATGCTAGATGAGGCAACTCTAGTGCTAAACTGGAGCAACTTTAATGCTAGATGAAGTGCATTGTGTGTGTTAGTGATTCACTACTAGCCTACTAATAGTTGTGTGCAATAGTCTAATGGATGGTTATCATGGTTGTTAAGTTGCATACATCAAAAACTAAGTTGTCGATAGTTTAGTTGCCTACGATACTATGAAAGTTGCTTACCGCAGAGTGGAAAGTTGTCTAACATGGCTTCTAAGTTGCCTGCCTCGGAAACCAGGTTGCCTGTATTGCTACGAAGTTGCCTACACACCCCAATTGCCTAAAATAGTATGAAAGTTGTTCATCAAGGGACCTAAGTTGCCTACAATGTTGAAAAGTTTTTCTGGGATATATGTTGTCTATCATGATTTCAAATTTCGAAACTATGTGGAGATGGATGGTGTGATAGCATTATTCTTTCCTTTTCTGGGGGAGTCTGTCGGCCAACGCTATCGAGCACGTGGGTGTTACTGGTTGCATAAGTAGGGACATATGATAAGTTGCATAGGGGGTGATGAGAAGTTTCATAGGGGCGGATCAGACAGTTGCCCACAAGCCTACACAAGTTGTTCATAATTTTTGCATGAGTTGCCCATGAAAATTATTGAAATCTCCAGATATAATGATGAAAAACACGCATGAGTTGCTTGTTGAATGCATTGGAGTTGCACAAAAACACCCCAAAAGTTGCTAACATTTTTGTGTGATACTCGGGTTTCATAATGATCTTAAAATGCCAGTCATCTGAGCATCACCGATAGGTAACTTCATAGTGTTTTAGGCAACTTAGGAAAAACACAATGATAAGCAGCCTCATAATTGTAGGCAACTAATTTGCAAAGTTAGACAACTAAGCAGTAATGATAGGTAACTAATTATCAATAGCAGGTAACTGGACATCAATGGTAGGTCAATTTCATAGTATTGTAGGTAAGCGGGCATCACTGATAGGCAGCTGAATATCCATGGTAGGCAACTGAGCAACCATGGTATGCCAGTTGTGATAATTTTAGCATTTTTTACACAAACCAACCTAATAGACAGTCCTTCCAGGCAAAAAAAAGAAGTTACTTTCCTGTAGCACTAAAGTTGTCTCTATCGTACCCAAAGTTGCCTCGAAGAAAAGATCGATGAAACCTATCTATATGAGATCTAGTTTTGAAGAACTCGTCGCGAGAAATCCAGCTGTGAAAGCGAAATTAGATTTCGATACTTAAATCAAATGTTATAGATTTTTAAATTTTTTGAACCTCCAAATAAATGCACATGGGACAAGATTCCTTTTTTGATGAGCTACATCGGGCGCACCAGCAGGTCTTTCCATATTTGAAAGAGCGCTCGATCCCACCAACGGGCGCTCGCGCGCCTGCTAGCCACGCGCACGGGGACTTTAAAGGAGAAAAACTTACACCGCTCCTCTGACCCGCGCGCACGCCACCGCTCACCGGAAGGCGGGGCCCCGTCGGGGGAGCCCGCGTGTCGGCGCCACGCTCCACGTGCACGCGGCCCCCTCCGCCACGGCCGACACCTGGGCCGGGAGCCCAATCCTGCCGCGCCGCGCACGCGGCCCCGAGCCGAACCCCCACGCGCGAGCGATCCCGATCCGACGGCCGGGGCCGCTTCAAGGGCGGTCAAAGCGGGCCGGGTCCCGGTCGGTCGCCCACCCGTCCCGCAGACCCAGGCAAGGCGAGGAACGAACTGAAGCAGAGGAGGAGCGACTGGAGCAGCCCGGCCGTCGGCCGCCGGCGAAGGTGAGGTCCTTTCCCCGCTCTCCGGCCACCGCTCCAACGCCGCGAAATCTCTCCGCCCGCGCTCCTCCTCCCGCGGTGGTTCGTCCGCGCTCGGGCGTCCCGGGGGAGCTTCTTTTTTTCCGTTTCTTGGGCCCGGGGAGAGGGGTCCCGGCTCCCCCCAATGCAGCTTCCGCCCGGCCACCGGGCGGATTTTGTTCGGGAGTCTACCGCCCTCTCTTTTTCCCTCTGTGGGGGCGGATTGCGTCCGCGCAGGGCGAGTAAGGCTAGGGTTTTACCCGCGGCGGCTCGGGGACGAAAGATTTGGGGATTTTTGTGCTCTGCTGGCCCCCTTAGCGCGGATGGTAGAGTTGGTAGAGGGGTCGAGGCTGTTTCTCGTTCATTATCTGTGGCTTATGCTGTGTGGCAGGAGAATCTTGTTCCAGCACTTTAGCCTGTTGGAGGGATCTGCCAATTGTGTGCTTCTAGTTCCATCTACTTCTTGTTCTCATATCCCCTCTTGTTTTTTTTAATAAATAGTAGTTTTTTATGTGCATTCCATCACGGTGTTAATTTTAGTTCCTAAGCTTGATGCCAATAAGCAAGGTTCTTCAAGGTGTTGGTGGTAGATTCTTATTCTAGCACTTTAGCTGTAGGAGGGATCTGTCTTTTGTGTGTGCATCTAGTTTCAGCTCCTGCTTGTTCTCATATCCCCTCTTTTTAAAAGAAATACTAGTTTTTTATGCGCATTATGCCAGAGTGTTGTCAGTTAGTGGTAGGTTGTAGTGTGAATGTTTGTGTTAAAATTTGTTTCCTTAGCTTGATTCGGAAGATAATAGTCTTGACAGTCGGTCACTAGTGCTTGGTGAAAGCTGATATAGACCAAAAAAGCAGAAGGATCACCTCCTGTGTTTGAAATGTCTAGCCTTGGAGGAGTTCACTAGTTGCAGAAGCTAAAAAAGCAGTAACTTTCCGTCGATGTCCACACAGATATTGCAGAATATTTTTGACACCTTTCATGGTTCCTTGTTAGTGATTTAAATTCCTAGTGATTCTCTTAATCAACATTTAAAAGAAATACATAATAAATTCTCCTTTCTATGCTGCGCAATAAAAATATGTCCTTCGAATTTCACATGATTCTCTGGCTAGGTAAATTTCTGTTCATTAGACTGACCCTGTGATGAACTTGATCCTCCTGTAGATGCTATTTACCAAATCGAATCTATTTGTTGTTCTTTTGTTTTGTGCGTTGCTGAGTTTCATTGTATCCGTGGGTTGGTTTGTAACTCAAATTTAAGAAGTTCATATTCTTCATCTTTGTTCTGCCTTGTTTTCTGTCTACTATTGTTCTTCTGAATTTTGACATTGGTTACATTATTACAGAATTCCTTTTGTAAGTTCAAATTAATGTATCTCACCTGTTAGCTCTGAGCAGCACTAGCATTTTTACGTCAGCTAGTTCGATATCTAATGGACGGAGAACACAAAGGCTGCTCTAGTGTTGAGATTTAGAATTTAGAATCAGGACATTGTTCCAAGTATTTACTGATAATCACACTTTTTAATTTTCCAGCTAGAATATCTGAATAACCTCAGTAGCATCCATCGAGTGGTGTTCTTTGCCAATAAGCAAGATTCTTCAAGGTGATGGTTGAATCGCAACACTGCTGATCTCCATGTCTGTGGCTCCACACTTCAATCTTGGACTTGTTCCCAGGGACATGAATGGTGGTATTCCAGTTAGTTCTGCAAATTCCTCTGGGCCAAGTATTGGTGTTAGCTCTTTGGTGACCGATGGCAACTCATCACTCTCTGGAGGTGCCCAGTTTCAGCATAGTACGAGCATGAATGCTGACTCATTCATGCGCCTTCCTTCCTCACCAATGTCATTTTCATCCAATAACATATCTGGCTCGTCCGTCATTGATGGGTCCACCATGCAGCAAAGTCCACCCCAAGAGCAGATGCAGAAACGGAGATCATCTAGTGCAACATCACAACCTGGAATTGAGGCTGATGGTGCATTTCATGGTCAGAAGAAGCCAAGGGTTGATATTAGGCAAGATGATATCCTGCAACAGCACTTGATTCAGCAGCTGCTCCAAGGTCAGAGTTCTCTTCATTTCCAGGGCCAACATAACCCACAGCTTCAAGCATTAATCCGGCAGCAGAAACTGGCACATATTCAGCAGCTACAGCAGCATCAGTTGTCGCAACAATTTCCTCAGATTCAGCAATCTCAAGTTGGCATACCTCGACAGCCGCAGTTGAGGCCGCCGCTAGCACAGCCTGGGATGCAACTACCTGGGCCTGTTAGGACTCCTGTCGAGAGCGGGCTTTGTTCTCGAAGGTTAATGCAGTATTTGTATCATAAGCGTCAGCGTCCAGAGGTGAGAGTCTCTTCATTATATACATTGATTAGAAGACGTGAGCCATTGAAATATCAGTTTACTCACATATTGTCTTGTAGAATAATCCCATAACATACTGGAGGAAGCTTATTGATGAATATTTTGCACCACGAGCAAGAGAAAGATGGTGTGTGTCATCATATGAAAAAAGAGGGAATTCTCCAATTGCTATTCCGACAGCTCAGGTTAGTTGAAAGTTTTCACCTGAAATTTCCGTCGAATACTTGAAAGTTGCCATGTCCAACATCACTTTCATATTGATGTTCAAAATAAAGTTATTTAACATCTCCTTAAGGCTCTGCTAGGATCATTGAACACTTTGATTATGAAGTATCTTTGATGGTAGTGAGGAACACCATACTTGTATTGTACTCCCTCCGTCCCAAAATAAGTGTCTCAACTTTGTACTATCTTGAGCTTGAGACACTTATTTTGGGACGGAGGGAGTAGCTGGCAATGGCTATTGTAATCTGTCATGCAATAATTAATATGATTGTAAAATATGTGCCATGTAACGAATCCATTGTAAGCTGATAAAGCTGATTCTTTGTCTAGTCTGCATATATGGTCAATAGCAAGGGTAGTTATCCTTCTATGGTAGATAAAATCTATGAAATCATCTATCACATGGTCATATTTCTCCTTGTTACAGGATACATGGCGTTGTGATATTTGTAATACACATACTGGGAAAGGATATGGTAAGTTGATTTCTGGCTAAGTTTGCTCAATCCTTCTCCATGGCTGCTTCTGGAAGATGAATGCTGTTTTCTTATGGGATTATTCTGTAATAATCACCAAATTCAGTATTCTTGTAGTTCGTGCGAAAACAGTTAAGCATGATAACTTGTATAGGTTGTGTTACTCAAGCATGCTATAATTTTCTTTAGTTGTACATAACACCTTATCATAAGGAACTCTTGGAAAGATGGTAGTGTTGCAGTGTGTGGTTTTGGCTTTGCATTTCTTCTACAGCAACGTTTTGTTTATGTAATCCTGCACTTTGCTCCTCCTGTTTTTTGGTGTACACCTTAACATCTCCTTTTCGGGCTCTTTCTGTTTTGCTCCTTCAGTGTGTTACTCAGACTAGAAAACACACATGTGCATGTGCAATGCGCATTTACATATCTTATGTTTTGTATAGTATATAGTATATACTCACATATGAAAGAAAACCATATCTAAAATATAAGTCACCTAATTTTTTGGACTTATTCTGCCATAAACACCCCCAAAGCAAAAATAAGGATAGTAGGCTAAAAATTAAGTACTCCCTCTGATACAAAGTTGTACTAAGTCAGCAACAATTAATATGGATCAGAGGGAGTAATAATCTTCTTTTTGTTTGCAAAAAAATTTAGTAATCTGGAGGCCGTTAATAGTGTAAAAATATTTGTGGACGGTTCAAATCGGAAGTATACCAGCAGCCTAACTTGTACTTTAATTTGTACATATTTTAGTTCATTTTCTGTATTTATATCAAAATGTATCTCTTTGAGCTTACCCCTTTCATTTCTTATATCCATCTTACAGAGGCTACCTACGAAATACTTCCTAGACTCTGTCAAATTCGATTTGACCATGGTGTTGTAGATGAATATCTATTCCTTGACGTGCCCAATGAATTCCGGTTGCCCAATGGATTACTTCTCCTGGAGCATACCAAAGTTGTTCAGAAGAGCATCTATGATCATCTACATGTTACGCACGAGGGGCAACTGAGAATAATATTTACTCCGGAACTAAAGGTATGTTGCTAGATGTAGTAGCTTGCCCATGCCATGGCACCCATGTCTTGGGTGCCTTATTTTGTGGACTATTTGTGAGCATCTGGATGTTACAAATGAGGTACAAACAAGAACCATTCTTATCTGCTGATTGCTGCCTATGCAGATTATGTCTTGGGAGTTCTGTTCACGACGGCATGACGAGTATATCACTCGCAGGTTTCTAGCACCACAGGTATTAGACGCTCTTCCTGTTTTGCACATTTGGAAATCATCTGTTCTTTTCTTCGACATTTCTCTCTATATATATTTTACTTATGTAGCAGTAGCAAATGTGTACCTAATTATAAATCTGAATCTGTGTGATAATCACACCCTCACATTCTCCTGCTGGACAAGTCTACAAATCACTTTTTTAAGAAAACGCAAAAGATTTTTGCGTTTCATTTCATTAAAGAGGAAGGGTTTGAGTTACAATCCTCCTAGGAGGCAATTAGCCAATTACAGAGCCAAAATATGAAATCAGTGGACGTCCCAGGTCTGGGGGATGACAGCCCCAAGTCCCAGCGCACTGCCGCAAGCCCAAAGGGCTGCCTCTTCCTTGATCTTCGTCACCAGGGCATGGACCGAGGGGCGGCCTCTATCAAAGGCACAGTTGTTTCGGTGCTTCCAAAGCATCCAGGAGAGCAGAGCCGCGGAGGCGAGACCTTTGTGCATTGGCTTGGGGGTAAGCTGCCGCGCGGAGTGCCACCAAGCGTTGAGTGGTGTCTCGCTGTCGGGGGGTGGGTGGCAGGGTATCCTTAGCCAGGCCAGTCTCGTACCATACCTGCTGAGAGAAGGGGCAGGTGAGGAGGTGGTGCTTGGTCGCAGAGGGGGCAAGGCGGTCCACGGCCCACACCAATCAAGGTGGGCCAGCAAGAACCTGTCGCGCGGTTTACAAATCACTTGGACATGGAAAGTTCTGATGCTTTGGCAGTTGCTCTGGATGAATTCACGAAGGAAGTCGAACAGTAATGCTGCTCATAATCATATTGACCCGCACATTCCTTATTCTTTGTAGAATGAGCTGGTTTCTTCTCCTGAAATCCCATGTATTACTAGCAGCTTTTGTTTGCTTTGGTCTGCAGAATATGGTTTTTCATATGTGTAATATCGATCTTTATGGCCAAGATGAGTTTTTTGTGTGTGCCTTTTCTATGTTACAAGATACTGGTAATCTGGTATTGTTTCTTTTCTATGATTTTGTGCAAAACTATCGTACCATGGGTGGTATACCTCCATATTGCATTTTCTCATGTTAGCTTACTAAATAGTTACCATTATATATGTTGAGCTAATAGCGCCAGATTCTAATTAATGAAATGCTTGGTGATTGGAACGAGCCATGCCAGGTGTGTGTTTTCAACCAGCTGTCTAAGAGTACTGGTTCTTTGTTGGAGAACAGGCTGTGTAGATAAAAATTCGATATTTATTGACTACATGAAATTAGATATTATGTGTTATGGCTGCTGAATTTTGGAATCATTATTGGCAGAAGCTATTTCTTGTTTTGCTATGTTTTGAGGAACTTAAGTTGTTTAGCATAGTGAAACTGCTTTTCTTTTCATCATCTGCTGCTTCAAGGTGCAAAGTGTGGATACGACATTTTTGTTACTCTAAAAGCTTGTGTTTTGGTCAATTTCAGTCTTTTGATGTGTGGCTTCTGCTTTCCAGGCAATTATGCAAGACCAGTCTGCAAACTATAAATCTTTTAATTTTGGCACCTTTGTATATTTCTTACATACATGCTTCTATTTTATCAGGTTAATCATCTGCTGCAAATTGCCCAGAAGTATCAAGCTGCTGCCAATGAAAGTGGGCCTGCTGGGGTATCGACCAATGATGCACAAGCCATTTGCAACATGTTAGTAAACCTAGCATGCATTGCTACTTTATAATTCATTTGCTTCTTACAGTTCCTTTTGGCATTATAAATCACAGACATAAGAGCTAGCTTTCTGTTATATTCTAATCAATGTGAGGAATTTTTTTGGTTGTTCTCAAAGGTTTGCGTCAGCATCACAACAACTAGCGAAAAATCTAGACCACCACAGCTTAAATGAACATGGGCTTTCTAAAAGATACGTTCGGTGCTTGCAGGTAATCAGGGTCCCCTTTGTAGTATTTATCCATGTCTTCCCTCGATATTATCTGAAAATTACTTTGATCTTTTACTTAGTTATATTGGATGCTTCTTTCCCTTATATGATTCTGTCTACAGTGTGTTGATTGCTTCTGTGCTCTTCTCAGATATCAGAGGTGGTGAATAACATGAAGGACTTGATTGATTTCAGCCACAAGAACAAGCTTGGCCCTATAGGTATGACCATGCACATTCACCAATCAGCATCATCTTAAGTGTTCACCTGGGTGCTGAATTATATTTTTGTAAAACAGTTTCTTCATGACCAATGATTTGTCTGTAGTTTGCATCAGACTGTAGAACTAGGCATACTATTTGTGTTCACTTCTTTGAAAAACAGCCGATCTTTTTCCCTAGAAGATTCAGCAATGTTCTGATGCTCAGCTCTTCCTGTTTTGACCAAGTGATCTCTGGTGTAAATTGCTTAATGGTTTGCCTGTAACTGCAGAGAGCCTGAAGAACTATCCCAGACAAAACGGGCCAAAGCTTACAATGCAGAACATGCATGAGGCAAAGGGGGCCAACACAGAAATTAGCACCCATGGGAATAACGAGGCCCCAGGTGTCGGAACCGTTAGTAGCAGTCTGCAGAATGCCGTGGCACAAAATAACTACCAGAGTATGCTGAGAAGCTCAAGTGCAAACCAGGGTTTGCTTCAGCAGGAGGCGTCACAGAATGCCGCAGCACTAAACAATTACCAGAGTATGCTTAGAAGCTCAAGCGCAAACCAGGGTTTGCTTCAGCAGGAGGCGTCCCAGAATGCCGCAGCACTAAACAATTACCAGAACATGCTTAGAAGCTCAAGCGCAAACCAGCTTCAGCAGGAGGCATCGCAGAACGCTGCGGCGCTGAACAATTACCAGACCATGCTCAGGAGCTCGAGCGCGAACCAGAGCTTGCTTCAGCACGAGGCATCAAGTATGTTTAAAGGTCCTACAGGAATGCACAATGGCGTTCAGCTGGAAGTGTCCAGATCCTTCCGTGCGGGTCAGCTTGGGCAGTTCCAGCAGCATCCCATGTCGTTTCAGCAAGCCATGCCCCAGCATCAGCAGAACAGTTTCGGGGCTGGTGCGAGCACACAGTACCAGCAGCACCTTATCCAGCAGCTGCTGCAAGAAGCCAAGAGTAGCAACAGCCGTGTAATGGCGCAGCAGCAGCAGCAGCCTCCTAGCGTGTCGGGACCCGTGATCACCAACAACCCTGCTAGTGGAGACCAGGCACATCAGATGAATAACGGAGCCGTGAAGGGTGCCGCTCCAACAGGTACGACAGGGCCCAGCAATCTGATCAACAGTGGAGTCGGCATCGTCCAACGATGCAGCAGTTTCAAGTCAGTGAGCAGCAACCCGGCTGCCGGCGTGGCTGCTTCCGGCGGCAACCCAGCGAGTCCCAAGCCGGCGGAGTCCATGCATGAGGAGGACGAGCTCGACCATCTCATCAGCAGCGAACTCGCGGAGAGCGGGCTGTTCATGGGGGAGCAGCAGGGTGGCGGCGCGTACTCGTGGAACATGTGATGGGAGGGACCGTGAAATCTCTCAACCTAAAGTTTCTCTCTACTCCCTGAGTCGTGCTTGATGTAAAATCGCCGCAAGTTATTCGGAGTTTTTCTTCTTTTCTTTTGAGCTTTCGTGCTGCGCTGACTGGAACAGTTTCTGATGATCATGCACTGATTGAACCTTCAGTTGTGTGAGTGTGAGGGATCTGGCTGGGAAAGTTGTTGAGAGTAGTACACTGCAACCCAGTGTTATCAAGTAAGGAATGCCATGCTCTGTGTTGTTGTCATTGTGCTGCATTCTTACTGATTTTCTTCTGGCCCTCGGAAGAAAATATACTCTCTTCTTTCCTTATTGGGTTTCAGTTCGAATTGCCTCTTGTTTAAACTAATAATTTGTACACCATGAACGGATGCAAACTTAAAATTCTTGTTTCATCTTCCTAAATTGGAGCGATGAATGCAGAATTGGGTCCCTTTGGGAACTAAATTGGAACGATACAAAGAAGATTAGCATCGCGCTTGTGCAATGATGCAGAATCAGAGATAAATAGTGGTTGCGTTCAATCTTGGGATGCACATTGAAGATGGCGTGAATTCTCGCCTCGTAAGCATTGTCGCCCATCTGAATACCAGGTGTACTAGTTGGATTGGCTGCAAAATTTTTTATATCTCTTATTCTCTCAGAGGATTTCAAATCAAAATTTCAAAATCTTAGTGCAAAAAAAGAAAACCAAAATTTACATTTTCGATTTGGCAAGGGCCACGCTAAGGCGTATCCCAGGTACCACAAATTAAAACGTCCACCCTCCCATTTGGAGAGACGGTAGATCAACGCACTCACCAGATGCAATATGAGCCATTGATCTAGGCCACGATAGTTCTTGATCAGCCGTCAACCCCGTCCAGGTAAGTAAGTTGCAACGTCGCACCTAGCGGCCCGCTCTCCTCTAATCTTCGTGTGGCGTCGATGTGATACTAAACGGAGCATGAGCGCTGCTGGGACGTGGGCCTATCTCGTGTTGGATCTGTGACTACTAATGGGCTCTGGATGGCCAGGAACTTGAATGGCCGCTTGCTCTGCTGCCAGTGACACTCAAGAATTCGATCGGTGTTCATTTTTTCTTTTCTTTTTTTGCGATGCGGAATACGATCGGTGTTTGCATGGTGTATGAAACAGTTTCCGACGATGGACTGATGGAACCTTCAATCATGTGAGAGTGTGAGTGATCTGGCTTAGAAATTCCAGAGCAGTGCTGCCCATTGTTATGGCCCTCAGAAGAAGATACATTTTTTTTTTCTTGTTAATTTTCAATCCAATCTCCTCGTTCTGACATTCCCTTGTTGATCGACCAGTGAAAAGATACTTCTCAAGCCACAACTCCATGATCGGCAGTTCTATAAGCTGGTAACTAATTATTAGTTCCTCACACCTCATTATTCGGTTGATAGGGAAAATAGATAAATATGTTGATCTCATTTATATCGAGACACATTCACATATGTGCAAAGACGGCATTTGAAGTTGAATCATGATATCAACTCAGACATAGCACCTATAACCGCTAGTTAACCAATCATGACCCCCAAGGATTTGGTTGGCAGAGGGGTATTTCAAGCCATCGTAATATTGAAAATTCATAGTCGTTTACAATGAACTAATAAAAATCAAATTGTCTATGGCACATGGTATTTAAAAACTAACGATTACAATTAATCTATCATGCTTGATCTTTGGATTATATATGGCTGGAATTAGTTGAGGCAACATCTTAGTTTGTTGCAACATCATAATTGTCGGAACATCATAGTGTGGATACAAACAAGTTAAAGTTCAGTTACCTAGACAACACCTTGATTCAGTGTTTGATTCCAAACATCAAACTATCTGAGCCTTTTACAAACATCTTGGCAGTCTTGTCTACCAAATGGCCCATAGCGGAATTTCGGAGATGTTCGGCTTGGCCCGGAAAAATGTCTACAAACCATGTCAATACCGGCTTGCCGAACGAGGCCTAAAGAGAAGTATGGAATGTTTAACCATGAAAAAACAAGCAATGTTGATTTGACGCCGAGAAAATAATTCAAGGACAACATTTATACCTCATACGATTTTGAATTGTTCTATTAGCTACACCTAACCTAAATAAATCTACTCTACAAATCTTTTTATAATATTGTTTTCGACTTGTACATTGTCAAAAAATCTTGATCTAGATATTTAAAGATACTAAAAACAGAGACACATACATATAAACAAACTATAGTGCATCTAACCGGCACACATTATTCCACCGTACTACTTTTGTATGTGTGTAGCTATAAGAGTTTCAAATATATATATATATATATATATATATATATATATATATATATATATATATATATATATATATATATATATATATATATAATGATCAATTTTGAGTTGTAATATATCTATATATACATGTGCAAAATGTCGTCACATACATTGAAAAACTTGGCAAGCTTGTAAGGTTTATCAACGGTAAGGTTAATGATAGCCCATAGTATAAAATAAGTAAAAATATTTAATATAACACTCATCCGCCTTCAATTTCCTCTCTTGGGCCGTCAAATTTGACCTCCATTTCTCCTCCTCCAACATCTTTTTTGCTTTTGTCCGCCAAGCTTTCTTGGTCTCAGTCATGGCTGTTGAGTGCCCTATGTATATGCGTATATACTTGTGCTCTAATCTCCGTTCATCTAGTTTCTACTTGAACACCCACTTCCCGAAGATAACCTTGGCGTGACGCCGACGAAGAGCGAGCTGCCACATACGGTTACGTTGCAGGGTGTCGAACTCCTCATACATGGTCATGTTCATCACCGCCGCAGCAAACATATTGAGCTAGATATTCACTTTGTTTGAGAGCAGGTTGCTCTTGCTCATGCCCGAGTTGTTTATGTGCCACCAGCAGTTTGCTGAAATCATGACCAAGGGGTTGCCGACGTCGACTTTCAAGGAGTTCTATTACAGTCAGTGCGTCAGTGCCGACGCTTTGACTGTGCACCCGGGGGGTATTGCCCTATGTATATGCGTACATATATACTTGTACTCTAATCTCCACCCATCTTCTCTAGTATTATTAGGGTTTTAGTCTTGGTCATGACAGTCTCCCTATACATCTGTATATTGGCACTGGATGCCCGTGAATACATGTGTGTTAATCCTATCATATCTCTACAATGGCTAGAAACTCTTCTTTGTATGTGCCGCCCAATGCTTCTTTTTTCTTGCTCTCTTTGGCTACCATCTAGAATTTTGTTGGGATTTTCATCCTCCTCGTCATTATACTCAATGGGTATGCTTAACCTTGTTTCTCCAAATCCACTTCTTATTCTTGCAAAGTTTTTGTAGCAATGAATCAGTGTGAAAGGCCCATGACCAAACTTTTGTTCCATTGCACGAAAAGATCTAAAATGATAGGCCATACTCTGAGACTTGCACACCACTCGATGGTGCATGATTGACTTGATCAATACGACCGGACCATCGGTTGCATTGGCCTTGGATGGTACCCCAATGGTGCCCAAGAAAGCCTTAGGTGCGGTTTGATATGACGTCCACGGTATTGTTGTATAACTCGGCAATCCTACCCCAATATCGGTCCTTTGATTGATATATTCCACCTGATGCATCAAATGAGACCAAGCATGACACAAAGCTACATCTTCATCTTGGGAATAGTTGTGAGTTCTTGATCTTGATGCTGACTTCACAGTTGCTGGTGTGTCCTCCACCTACTTTTCAGCCACTTCCTCCTCGCCCACCTCCTCCCCCCACTTCGGGCTTGTAATCCTCCTCACAGTCTTCCTGTTGATCAAAGAATGAATCATAATTGAGATCTCCAACCCCAAGCATAAATGAGTCCTCCAAAGATGACAAGAATTCGGCTGTGTTCATCTTTGCACTAGGACAACAACAACAAGCGCGTCACCCTATGGCCTCAAACTATCACCGAACAATGCATCGGCCGGAATGGAAAGTCCATTTTTTTTATCTTGATGGCATTTCATCGACCACTTGGTGCACACGCACCTTGGAGATGGCTGCAGCTGCCGGACGCGACGGAGCGGTAGCCGATGACGGGGTAAGAGGCACCGACCAAATTCGAGGAGGTTTTTGTTGCCCAACCTTTTTCTTGGGCTGGGCGGCACAACACACTAGTAGAAAAGAGGGCTTTGGTTCAGGCCGGGTCAGCCCATTAGTCCCGGTTCAGTCCAGAACCGGGACCCATGGGGGCACTGGTCCCGGTTCGTGAGGCCAGGGGCCTGCCGGGCCTCGTGGGGGCATTGGTCCCGATTCTTCTGACCCCTTTGGTCCCGGTTGGTGGGACGAACCGGGACCAATGGGCCTCGCTCCTGGCCCACCACCATTGGTCCCGGTTGGTGGCTTGAACCGGGACCACAGGCTGCCCTTTAGTCCCGGTCCATGCCACGAACCGGGACCAATGAGGTGCCTATATATACCCCTCGCCCGCGAGTAGAGCACTCCAGTGCTCTGTTTTTCTCTGGCCGGCGAGGGGAGGGCTTTGTGGTGCTCTAGCTCACCTCCTATGCACATGAGGTGTTCGATGAAATGCCCGAGCCACACTAGTTAAGCTTTTTCCTCTCGAAGCTCCGATGAACCGGCAATGGATGTACGGTGACAGACACACCTCCGAGTACATTAAGGGCGTGCATGATTTTCTCGAAGTGGCTGAGGCAAACAAGCAGAATGGTTTTATGTGTTGTCCATGCCCTAAATGTGGGAATATGAAGTCTTACTCTGACCGGAAAATCCTTCACACCCACCTGCTTCACAAGGGTTTCATGCCACACTATAATGTTTGGACGAGGCACGGAGAAATAGGGGTTATGATGGAAGACGGCGAAGAAGAAGAGGACGATGACAACTATGTGCCCCCTGAATACGGTGATGCTGCAACGGGGGAAGCTGCTGAAGATCAAGAGGAACCAGACGATGTGCCCAATGATGCTGCAACGGGGGAAGCTGCTGAATATCAAGAGGAACCAGACGATGTGCCTGATGATGATGATCTCCGCCGGGTCATTGTCGATGCAAGGACGCAATGCGAAAGTCAAAAGGAGAAGTTGAAGTTCGATCGCATGTTAGAGGATCACAAAAAAGGGTTGTACCCCAATTGCGAAGATGGCAACACAAAGCTCGGTACCGTACTGGAATTGCTGCAGTGGAAGGCAGAGAATGCTGTGCCTGACAAAGGATTTGAGAAGCTACTGAAAATATTGAAGAAGAAGCTTTCAAAGGATAACGAATTGTCCGACAGTACATACGCAGCAAAGAAGGTCGTATGCCCTCTAGGATTGGAGGTGCAGAAGATACATACATGCCCTTATGACTGCATCCTCTACCGCGGTGCGTACAAGGATCTGAACGCATGCCCGGTATGCGGTGCATTGCGGTATAAGATCAGACGAGATGACCCTGGTGATGTTGACGACGAGCCCCCCAGGAAGAGGGTTCCTGCGAAGGTGATGTGGTATGCTCCTATAATACCACGGTTGAAACGTCTGTTCAGAAACGAAGAGCATGCCAAGTTGATGCGATGGCACACTGAGGACCGTAAGAAAGATGGGAAGTTGAGAGCACCCGCTGACGGGTCGCAGTGGAGAAAAATCGAGAGAAAGTACTGGGCTGAGTTTGCAGGTGACCCAAGGAACGTATGGTTTGGTTTAAGCGCGGATGGCATTAATCCTTTCGGGGAGCAGAGCAGCAATCACAGCACCTGTCCCGTGACTCTATGTATGTATAACCTTCCTCCTTGGATGTGCATGGAGCGGAAGTTCATTATGATGCCAGTTCTCATCCAAGGCCCTAAGCAACCCGGCAACGACATTGATGTGTACCTAAGGCCATTAGTTGAAGAACTTTTACAGCTGTGGAATGGAAACGGTGTACGTACGTGGGATGAGCACAAACAGGAGGAATTTAACCTGCACGCGTTGCTGTTTGTAACCATCAACGATTGGCCCGCTCTCAGTAACCTTTTGGGACAGACAAACAAGGGATACCACGCATGCATACACTGTTTAGATGACACTGAAAGTATATACCTGGACAAATGCAGGAAGAATGTGTACCTGGGCCATCATCGATTTCTTCCAACCAACCATCAATGTCGAAAGAAAGGCAAGCATTTCAAAGGCGAGGCAGATCACCGGAAGAAGCCCGCCATGCGTACCGGTGATCACGTACTTGCTATGGTCAATGATTTACACGTAATCTTTGGAAAGGGTCCCGGCGGACTAGCTGTTCCGAATGACGCTGAGGGACACACACCCATGTGGAAGAAGAAATCTATATTTTGGGACCTACCCTACTGGAAAGACCTAGAGGTCCTCTCTTCAATCGACGTGATGCATGTGACGAAGAACCTTTGCGTGAACCTGCTAGGCTTCTTGGGCGTGTATGGGAAGACAAAAGATACACCTGAGGCATGGGAGGACTTGCAACGCTTGCACGAAAAAGACGGCATGCCTCCGAAGCAGTATGAAGGTCCTGCCAGCTACGCTCTTACGAAAGAAGAGAAAGAAATTTTCTTTGAATGCCTGCTCAGTATGAAGGTCCCGACTGGCTTCTCGTCGAATATAAAGGGAATAATAAATATGCCAGAGAAAAAGTTTCAGAACCTAAAGTCTCATGACTGCCACGTGATTATGACGCAACTCCTTCCGGTTGCATTGAGGGGGCTTCTACCGAAAAACGTCCGATTAGCCATTGTGAAGCTATGTGCATTCCTCAATGCAATCTCTCGGAAGGTGATCGATCCAGAAATCATACCAAGGCTAAGGAGTGATATGGCGCAATGTCTTGTCAGTTTCGAGCTGGTGTTCCCACCATCCTTCTTCAATATCATGACGCACGTCCTAGTTCATCTAGTCGACGAGATTGTCATTCTGGGGCCCGTATTTCTACACAATATGTTCCCCTTTGAGAGGTTCATGGGACTCCTAAAGAAATATGTCTGTAACCGCGCTAGGCCAGAAGGAAGCATCTCCATGGGCCATCAAACAGAGGATGTCATTGGGTTTTGTGTTGACTTCATTCATGGCCTTAAGAAGATAGGTCTCCCTAAATCGCGGTATGAGGGGAGACTGACTGGAAAAGGCACGCTAGGAGCGGACTCAATAATATGCAGGGACGGGCATTCTTGGTCTCAAGCACACTACACAGTTCTACAGAACTCTACCTTGGTGACCCCGTATGTCGATGAACACAAGAACAGTCTGCGCTCCAAACACCCGGAGCAGTGCAACGACTGGATTATATATGAACACATCAGGACTTTCAGCAGTTGGTTGGAAACACGTCTCAGAGGTGACAACACTGTTTGTGATGAGCTGTACTCGTTGTCCAGGGGACCATCTTTGACTGTATTGACTTACAAAGGATACGAGATAAATGGGAATACATTTTACACGATCGCCCAAGATCAAAAGAGCACCAACCAAAACAGCGGTGTCCGCTTTGATGCAGCAACCGAGAGAGGAAAGGACACATATTATGGTTACATAGTGGACATATGGGAACTTGACTACGGACATGATTTTAAGGTCCCTTTGTTTAATTGCAAATGGGTCAATCTGTCAGGAGGCGGGGTACAGATAGACCCACAGTACGGAATGACAACAGTGGATCTGAAAAATCTTGGGTACACTGACGAACCGTTCGTCCTAGCCAATGATGTGGCACAGGTTATCTATGTGAAGGACATGTCTGCCAAACCGAGAAAAAGAAAAGATAAGGAAGCGAATACATCATACGATGAGCCAAAGCGCCACATAGTTCTTTCAGGAAAAAGGGACATCGTGGGAGTGGAGGGCAAGACAGACATGTCCGAAGATTATGAAAAGTTTCATGAAATTCCTCCCTTCAAAGTCAAGGCTGACCCAACCATCCTGATAAACGATGAAGATTATCCATGGTTACGGCGCAATAAGCAAATGACACAAGCGAAGAAAAAGTGAAGACTTTCTCCCGCAACTATTATGATGATACCATGCCAACTTTGTAACAGACGAGTATGATACCATTGTCCGTTTTGTACACGAAGTGCATCCAGTTTTTGCCGTAACCCTCTCAACTTTCTTGCACATGCTATGTGGATGAAATGATGATACCATGCCAACTTTCAACCTTTTCAGAGTTCATTTGAAATGCTTTTCAATTTCAGGGCCTTATAGCTCAAAATAATCAATAAATGCATGAAAAATAACAAATAAAGTTAGAAAGGGCAGAAAGAACCGGTACTAAAGGAATCAACTAAAAAGCTTTTATAAACCTCTAGTATTATTGAAACTAAAATTATATAGAATTTATGCAACTAAAATTATCAAAGTATTTTCTGTTCAAAACATTAAAAGCAAAAAGAATTTTCATAAAATAAATACAAAAAGCAAAAAAGAAAATAAAATAAATAAGTATAAACAAAATAAAATTTTATAAATAAGTAGAAATAAAATAAAATAAAATAAAATAAATAAGTAGAAACAAAATAAAATAAACTTTTATAAAATAAATAAGTAGAAACAAAATAAAATAAAATAAAATAAACTATAATAAAACAAAATAAATAAACCTTAATAAAATAAAATAAATAGCAACAGTAAGTATTTTATTGTAAGTGGAAACAAAATAAAAAAAATAAAGCAACAAAGAAAAAAACTGGAAAAAAATAAAAAAATGCCACCTCCTGGGCCACCACGGCTTGAATACGACTAGAAACCCAGCTAGTTGGGCCAGGATTCAGGCCCGCAGAAGGCCCAGCAGGCCCACAGGCAAAGCAGTGTCAAATTAGGCCCATAGGCCTGCAGTTCAGAGGAGTTCGAGAGAGAGGAGGCATCAGTGCTTATAAACAGGTAGTCGACGCTCTCAACTAGCGAGGTGGGACTAAACTCCCACCATCACGCCGCTGTGCAAGGCACGAACCAGGACCAATGCCACCCTTTGGTCCCGGTTCGTGCCACCAACCGGGACCAATGCCCCCCCTTTAGTCCCGGTTGGTGCCACCAACCGGGACCAAAGGCCGCCGCTTCCCGCCCTTTGGGCTGCTGAAAAGAGGCCTTTGGTCCCGGTTGGTGTCACCAACCGGTACCAATGGGTTTGCTATATACGCCAACACTTGTGAAAATTTCATCAGTTCTTCGATCCCTCCGACGACGCCGCCAGGCTGCCCGAGCTCGCCGTGCCTCTGCCGCGCCCCCGACCACGCCGCCGTCGCCCCTGCCCCCCGACCACGCCGCGCGCCCTCGCCGTGCCTCTGCCGCGCCCCCGACCCGCCCCGTCGACGCCATCGCCCCTGCCCCGACCACGCCGCCGTCGCCCCTGCCCCCCGACCACGCCGTGCGCCCTCGCCGTGCCTCTGCCACGCCCCCGACCCGCCCCGTCGATGCCGTTGCCGCCCTCTGCCCCGTCGACGCCATCGCCCTTGCCCCGACCATGCCGCCGTCGCCCCTGCCCCGACCACGCCGCCGTCGCCGCCCTCTACACCGACGTCGGCGCCGTGCCTCTGCCCCTGCCCAGACCACGCCGCACCTCCCCTTGGTCAGGCCGGCGCCGCCCCTCCTGTCCTCTCCTCTGTTTTTTCACATATTTATGATTTTTTCCAGATTATATGTATATGTGTGAGTAATGTATGTGTGTATATCTGATTATATGTCCTTTTTTAAGATTTTTTGTTCATATATATGATGATTTGTTTTTTGCATTTTTTTAAAAATGTATATATGTATGTATGTTCTCTGTGCATATAGAAGTTAGATTTTTAGTACATTTGGGTACATTTTAGGTTAGTTTTATCTATATATGTTCTCTGATTTAGTACATTTTAGGTTAGTTTCATTTTTAGAAAAGTTTTATATATTTAGGAAAAGAAGGAAGAGAAGGAAGAAGGAAGAAGAAGAAAAAGTTTTATATATGCAAAAGTTACATTTTTAGAAAAGTATTATATATCTAGCTAGGAAGATATTGAAGAAGAAGAAAAAGAAGGAGAGGAAAAAGGAAAATAAGAAGAAGAAAAAAGAAGAAAAAGAAGAGGAGAAGAAGAAAAGAATAGAGGAGATATCTCCTCTATTCCTTTCTTCTTCTCCTCTTTCTTCTTCTCCTCTTTTTTCTTCTTCTTTTTTTTCTTCAATCAGAAAAAAGAAGAAAAAGAAGAGGAGAAGAAGAAAGGAATAGAGGAGAGAGAAGAAGAAAAGAATAGAGGAGATATCTCCTCTATTCCTTTCTTCTTCTCCTCTTTCTTCTTCTCCTCTTTTTTCTTCTTCTTTTTTTTCTTCAATCTTCTCCTCATTAACACAAATCTCATAGATGCAACTGAGGTTAAATATCATGCCGATAATACCAAGGCCAACTTGCTACGATCGTTGGTAATAAATGAAAACAAAGATATAATACTCTTTCCTTACAACTTCAAGTGAGTGTTACTGTCTTGTGCATATTCGGTTTCCCTTATTAGTCTAAGTTATAGTAATGTAATTGATGACTTATGCATGCGTGCGCAGCTTCCACTATATTCTCCTAAGAGATTAAGCTTGAGCAAGGAGTATTACCGTCTTAGACTCAAGACGAAAAGATCCCCAGGACTATGCGGACATGACTCAAATGCTCGAGAAGTAAGTTAAATCGATCATTATCCATCATATCAGCAACTTTGTTCATTTCCTGATATTAAGTAATTGTTTTCTTTGTCTGGCAGGGTTTGGAGAAAATTCACCAAAAAAGCTCCGGGACTGCCGAAGAAGCTGCAATTTAGACACCCGAAAGGAAGTACTATAGTAGCATGTTCCACGCATCTCCTAGTGATTCAAGCACTAGTTTCATCAATACCATTTAGCATGCTTGCTTATCAGTTTGATTGACCTCTATTTCTTGTAAAGTGGTTATGGCAGGAAAAAGGGAGTGATTTCTGTGGATACTACGTTTGCGAGTCCATCCGCCACACGACCTGTGAGCGGGGCTACTCTGACGAACAATATGAAGTGCGTAAGCAATAATATTCATAATTTTATTTTATTACCATAATTTGTGTTGAGTTTCATTTATTCACATATATATGTATTGACCCCCTTCTTCAAATTAGATCTTTTGGATGCGGGATGAACTCCTAGCACCAGATCGTATGCGAGCAATTCAAGAGGAATTGGCGGCATTCTTCCTTAACCACGTGATCGTTGAAAACGGAGAATACTATGTGGACCCTGTGTTCATATATAATTAGGAGATTATATTGTAAGAGATAATTATTGTATATATGTAGCCGGTAGTGTCGGATATACGAGAACTTGTTGTTCGACCAATCTCTCGGAGAAGGAGAGGTGGTCGATATCACTTCTTTCTGTATGCATATGTTCATGACGATCTTCTGTTTCCTTCATTTGCTTACTAGCTAGCGTGTCTAGTCCTCTCTATACGTATATAGTAGTACGTAGCGTCGACCAAGCACGGAGATAAGAGAGGACACTTCTCTCTATTAATTAGCTAGCTAACACAATATATGAAACACCTAAATTAACTCCCAAAACCCCAACCCCCCTTTCAAAAAAAAAACCCCAGCCCCTGAAATGCTGACGCGTGGATGCCTATTGGTCCCGGTTAGTGCCACCAACCGGGACCAAAGGCCCTCCTGCCTGGGCTCGCCGCACCGGCCACGTGGAGGCCCATCTGTCCCGGTTCGTGTAAGAACCGGGCCTAAAGGGCTAGGGCATTAGTAACGACCCTTTAGTCCCGGTTCAACAACCGGGACAAAAGGCCCTTACCAACCGGGACAGATGACCCTTTTTCCACTAGTGACACGAGTCGTTTCCTGCGGCTTCACGTCAACGCCGGTGGCGGGGTGACGGAAAGATCTTCCCTCTCCACCCCGGCTGGAATCGGGGGTGTCGATGGTGGCTGCAGCGACTATGGTCAGAGGCGGCGACTTTGCATGGCGCCGAGCGAGTATATTTAGGAGACTTGGGCTCAGTTTTGCAGCTCAGAGGATAAATTATCCTTCTCTAACAGTTTGACAGTTTGACTAGGTCTGATTAGGCGCCTATTTCCCTCCTCTAATGCTTTTTAAGGGACCGGTTAGAGTTGCCCTTAGTTTTAGCAGAAGATAGAACAAAAGGAGAATCCATGACTTGAGACATTCTGACTAGCAACGGACGAACAAGCTCGAACGATATGATCCTGCAATAACGTTAGTTATGTATATGTCAGCTCAGTTAGTGTTTGCTATCAAAGATATTTTCTTTGCAAGAATTTCAGATAATCGTAAAACCCTGCTATTCAAGAGTAGCACTATAGCAATTTCCATAGCATATAAAGGCTTCTAAGAAATTCCAAAAGATATCACAAATCCAATGATGTAAAAGAAAAATCATTCTCAATCCAGTTAACATGATGGAAAGATAAATTCATTGCTCCAAGTAAATCATCGGTGGATAGAAGCTCAAGACTGTGCAAAACGCTGCCTCCGTGTGTAGAAAACATAACTGTGTCCGTACTCCGTTGGCAGTAGCAACAGAAATTGCCCATACATTTTCCACGTTTGCAATAACAAATCAATACATCTGGCACTAGGAAACACGATAACATGTGTTCACACGGCACAAACTTTTTCTTTACAGGCGAAGTAAATACAAATAAGAAAGTGAGAAACAAGGCAATGGCAGGGAACTAAGTTACAGTACAGCATCATTGCGGAGTGAGCGAGCAGCAAGCTTCAGTCAGCATCTTGCGACGGCTGGCCTCCTTCCGGTGTGTGATCTCGTCCATGAAAAGATAAAAAAACTGAATCCACCGCAGAAACTCTGCTGACGATAACCCTCTCTTTTCTCTCTTTCCACTAAATGGATTGTGGTGAACCTCCCCGAGTCGCCCCCTCCCGAGTCGCCCCCCGCGTGGGCGGCCGGGAGGCCCCCAGATCCCGTCGGCCGGCCCTCCCCCTCTCCTCCTCCTCCTCCCTCGCCGCCGCCCAAGGGCGCGGACTCGGGCCCTCTCGCTCGGGTGGGGCTGGCGCGGGCCGGCGCCCCCGGGCCGGAGCGTGGTGGCGGGCCGGACGCGACGACGGGTGGCGGCGGCGCCTCGGCGACTTCGCTCCCCCGCGGCAAATGGCCTCGCGATCTGGTGCGTCGCGGTCGCCAGGGACGGCGGCGGCGTGACCGGATCGGTTCGCGGCGGCGCGGCCAGGGCCTTGATCGCTGGATTGCCGTCGGCACGGTAGCGGGTGCGACTCGTCGGCAGCTGGGCAGATCCGCCGGAATTCTACCCTTGTCTGGTCCTTGACAGCGCGGGCAACTCCGGGGAAAACCCTAGATCTTCTTGGGATCGAGCGATGGCGGCGCTTTTGCGTCGTATTCCCTCTTTAGGGCATCGTTTTGGAGTTTACTCCGGTTGAAGGGACCAGCGACGTCGGCGGCGCACGTCTGGTGGAGCAACTGCCGATGAAAATCGCGCCGACTACGGTCATGGCGGACGATGGCGGCGTCTTAGATGTCGTTCCCTTGTCGAGGCATCGTCGTTGCAGTCTGCGTCATCAGGCTCCGGATGCTCCGGGGGAAACCCTAGATCTGGGTATTCCGGATCAGATGATGATGGCGTTTTATCGCCAACCCTCCTGGGGGCATCATTTTGGAGCAAGTGATGGCTGGGGGGATGGTGGAGCGGTGCTTCATCTCACACATTGATGGCGGCGGTTATCGGCGGCATGGCGCTGTGGAGGCTCGGCGTCCGATGCGCGGGATGGACTCGCGCAGGAGGAGGTAGCTGTCTGGCGTCATGGTGACGTCGATGGCTGAGTGGTCTGGGTAGTGGCCCAGCTAGCACCCCTTCATCGTATGGATAGGAGTAGCGGCAGATGTTGTCAAGATGGTGGATTCAGGCATATTGTTGTAATACTTTGTAAGCTCCTTGAGAATAATCTGGCCGTATGCATCTCCCAGATGGAGAGGCCGGGGGTCATCCTCCTTTTCTAAAAAAAAACTAAATGGATTGCACCAACCTTCGTTTCTTGTTGGGGATGGCAGGGTTAACTGTGGTGGTCGTCCAAAGTTGCCGGCAGCCTACAATATGGTTTATCATGAGCCCTCAAAGACACCTAGCCAGCAAGTGTGAAGCATCTTCAGAAGCCCAAGGACAATAGGGGCGTGTTGGAGGACCAGATCAGATGCTGAGAAGCAGGTCGACCGCATCCCTCCGACTGTAAGCCGTAGGCAGACGCCGAGGAGAGTTCCCCCTCTGCGATCCATTTCCAGGAAAACAGAACCCGGGACGCATCATTCTAAGCCTTGGTAAACTGAACAATGGCAGTAGTCCAGGTAGGTGTCTGGTCCATCGTCCATCCAGCAATGCCTCAGCCAAGAGCTTCTTTCCGGTGCGGAATTGGAACAGTTCCGGTGCGCTGACACGCAAGCATAACCCATTTAACCACCGGTCAAGCCAGAACCTTAGCCTCGTGCATGCATCTGTATTATTCAGATAAGAAACTGTCACCAAAATACTACTCCCTCTGTCCCAAAATATAAGAACGTTTTTAACACTACACTAGTGTAAAAAACGTTCTTATATTATGGGACGGAGGGAGTAAGTTGCAGACAAGAAATGCATCAATACTATCCTAGATAGGAGGCCACGCAACATTTTCCAACAGCAGCATCACTAAATCATGCACTGAACTACAAATTAGCCTCCATACACAAAACTGAAAGATGCATCCACTGGCGTATATACCTGTTGCTATAAAGGGGAACAAGACTGGTACCGAACAATACCATAGCATTAATACCATAACAAGTGGTGTCTATCTTATCTGTGCGGCTGATTTCATTTCATTTTATTATTCATCTGCGAGGCAGCTTACTCGTGGAACATGTGATGGACGCACTGCTAAACCGGTTGTGTTTATGTAAAATCGCCTTAGGTTACTCTGAGTTTTAGTTCTTCTTTATTCGAGTTTGTGTGCCGCTGACTGAACATTTTCTGATGGTCATGCACCGATTGACTCATAAAGCCTTCAGGTATGTGAGAGTGTGAGGGATCTGGCTAGGAAACATGAGAGCAGTGCAACCCACAGTCCTGTTAATTATGGAATGTGTCTGGGATGGGTTCTGCATTCTTGCCCATTTTCTTCGATTCAAATTGCCTCTTGTTTGAACTAAAAATCCAGGAGGAAAATAATTATCAAATCAAAATTTCAAAAAGTAGAAAATAATAATCAAGTCACGTAGTAAAGCAAAATCACTAAATTTTAAATTTTTGAATTGGCAGGGGCCGCGCGAACGCGTACCCCCTCTACCATAAATTATGACGTCCATTCTTCCACTTGGGAAGATGGTAGATCAACGCACTCACCAAGTGCATTGTGAGCCATTGATCTAGGCCACGGCCCTTCTTGATCAGCCGTCAACCCTGTCCAGGTAAGTATGTTGCAACGTCGCACCTAGCAGTCCTAATGTAGCCAGCCCTCCTCCTCTAATCTTCTTGTGGCGTCGATGTGGTACTAATAAACAAGACAAGAGGGATGCTGCTGCTGCAGCTTACGGGCTGCTGGGACGTGGGCCTGTTTCGTGTTGGACTTGTGGCTACTGATGGGCTCCTGAGGGCTAGGCCCAGTTCCCCGAATAGGAACTTGAAAAGAAAGAAAAACTTGCTCGTTGACTGGTGGTTGCTCTGCTGCCAATGATACTCAATAATTCGATCGTGTTCTTTTTTGTTTTCCTTTTTGTGAGGCAGAATTTGATCGGTGTTCGCATGGTGTATTGGCTAGTTGAGCTGGTTAACTTTTGTTAGATGCGTGTGCGTATGCATGCATGGCGTGGTCATGGGTTTGTGATTTGTTGTATAACTAGTTGAGCATGTGCACGTGCGTGCCAGACCATGTACAGACAAAAAAAAATGTACTGGTCGCTTTTTTAGGGTAACAATGATCGCTTTGTGCCATTGCGTGTGATTGTTTCCCATGAAGATGCACTGCCACTGATTGACTGATGAAACCTTCAATTATGTGAGAGTGTGAGTGATCTGGCTTAGATATTCGAGAACAGTGCAGCCCATTGTTATGGCCCGCCGAAGAAGATATGTTTTTCCTCGCCAAAAGAAGAAGATATGTTTTTCAGCCGAATCTCCTAGTTCGACATATATTCCCTTATTAATTGACCAGTGGAAAGATACTTCTCAAGTTACAACTCCATGATCGGCAGTGATATAAGCTGGTAACTTATTAATTTCTAATACCTCATTATTTGATCGACTAGATAATTATGTTGATCTCATTTGTATTGAGACACGTTCACATATGTGTGAAGGCGATATTTGAAGTTTGAATCATGCTATTAGCTTGGACATAGCACCTATGACCGCTAGTTAACTAGTCATAGTCCCCAAGGATTTGTTGGGAGAGGGGTATTTCAAGCCCTAGGGGTGCTGGATTACATGAGCCAATTTCCTTGAATTATCTTCCAGTCATAGTCCTCTTTCTACTGAAGTACTTTTTTAGTGGGCACGGATCGTAATATTGTAAATTAATAGTCGTTTACAATCAACTAATAATCCAGTTGTTTAGAACACATGGTATTTAAAAATTAACGATTACAATTAATCTATCATCCTCGGTCTTTGGATGATAGATGGCTGGAATTAGTTGAGGCAAGGCAACATCTTAGTTTCTTGGAACATCATAATTGCTGGAACATCATATTGTGGATACAGAAAACTTAAATTTCAGTTACCTAGACAACACCTTGATCCAGTGTTTCATTCCAAACATCAAACTATTCGCGCCTTTTTACAAACATCTTGACAGTCTTTTGTTCCAAATGGTCCATAGAGGAATTTCGGGGATTGTCGTGGAATTAACACGTCAGATGTCCTAGGTGTAAGGACTTAGTCGTGAGGCCAGCGCATCTATGTAGTAGCTTGAGAGGGGTTGATTGGGATGAGAGACGCAGGGCGGATCAACGCACAAGACAAGGGTTTAGACAGCTTCGGGCCCCGGGAAATATCATCCGGTAACAACCCTACGTGCTGTTTGAGGCTAGGTCTCATTATGATCACGGGAGAGTTGCCGGCTCCGGCTCTCGGTGTTTAGCCCTAGAGATTGTTTCTTGTTGCCCGTCCCTCTTTGGGGTGCCCTGCCCCTCCTTATATAAGTTAGAGGGGCGGGTTACATGTGGAGTCCTAGTAGGACTAGGACTAGTCTATCTTCTCTTACAAGTTAATTACAAGTCCGGGTCTTGCTTCCTCGTAAAGGAAATATTCGTCATCCCTTTCTTCTTAAGCCGGCCCATCATCACATGAGCCGGCCTTCTGGGCCTTGGGCCTAGTCTTCTATCTGACCCGTCGTCGGGGCCATCCGTGAGTCATCTGACAGTGAGCCGCCAGACCCGTGAGTCGCCAGTCCTCCGGCGGGTCACGGTGAAGCGCCAAGTCCGGCCGGGTCATACTTCCGGCCGGGTCATACCGCGGGGTATATCCCCGACATTAGCCCCCAATTTAATTTGGATTTATCCATGTTAAACTAATCTGCAATATAAACATAAGAACAAATTTGACAGGTTGTGTTCCGGGTTAAATATTCTTTGTAAGCCGGCACATGATCATCCTTAAGTCCTTGTCATCTTCCTTCTTGATATGTATCCATAATCTCATAGCAAATCTCTTTAGCAGATATGTTCAAATTTTGCCAATGCAAAAAATCCAGATACTTCCTTTGAAAAATCCGGGTCAACAGGCCAGCTTCAGAGTCAATTTGCTGACATTGGTCTCTTGTTGAGAAATATTGTAAGAGATAATCCACTTGAGTCGGCTTTCAATGCTCTGTCTTGAAAAAAATATTGGTCTTCAAATATTCAACTTATATTCAGCCGGCTTAAAGATATAAAACTTGCCGGCTTATGAGTACCAAAATTGTCGGGTTATAAATAGATGACGCCAAGTCATAATTATCGCCGACGCCGGTTTATGATTTTTGCAGACACCAGGTCAATTTGATTTACTCAAAACTGAGAATTTGAAGATATTTCTCCCTTATATCCATATTACCTGTAGCCCCCAAGGGCCGGTTTAATCAGCATGAATAAGCCGGGACTTATCACCATGGCTTTAAATAAAATCCAGTTGTGTAGCCCCCATGAGTCGGCTATAGTCATAATAGTGTAGCCGGGTCATCCTAGAATTGTCTTGAATTGTTGCCAGGAGCAATTGGTAGCCCCCAAGGGCCGGCTCATTACGATGTGATGATTCGGGTCTTCAATGAAGTGAGCAAAAAATGACTTTGCATTAGCCCCCAAGTGCCATGGTGCATGCTGGCAGTGACATGGGACTTGCATATTTGATGTAATCTCAACTTGAATAATGTAGCCCCCAAGTGCCGGGTTGTAAGCCTGCAGCGACTCGGGACTATTCCTTTCATTGTAGAATAAATCATATCCATTGATAAAATAATAGCCATTGCGCCAAAGCGACTTTGAAAACCTCAATCATAATATTAGTTACTGATAACCATAATAAAAATCCAGCCATGCTGGCTATTAAACATTTGAATAACCCGGTTTGAAACCTCAATCATTCAATATCATAGTGAAAATCCAGCCAAGTTTGGCTATTTAAAGATTCAAATACCTTATCTGTTGACAAGTAAATCCGGAGTTTAAATATCCGGCGACTCTTGGCCGATGGCGATTTATTACGCCTCCATTGTAAGCCGGAAATTTTATAACCCGGCGGCTTATAGCCTTTGAGAAAACCAAGAATTGACAACCCTTTTGAGACACCAATTTCAATCTTGGATGATGGGCTTGAACTTAATCATTTATGTAAGTCATAGCCATGTAAATCCTGCACAGAGTTTAAACAACATATGCCCTGGCGACTTAACGTTAAAAGCCAGGGCGGGTAACCACCCAAATGTAGTCTTATCCTACACAAGTAGATCACAAGATCCCTTGGCGGTTTACCGCAGGGCGGGTCATAATATCTCACATATAACCACTGTGATATTGATTTTGTACTGCCGGTTTACATGACCTGTGCAGTAAGGGTGATAACCCAATCCTTAGAAGCCAATGCTTCCACATAGATGATGATTGTCATAAGCTGGCGATTTACCATTGAAAATCAAGCCGGGTTAAATAACAACCACTCATATACACTTTAGATATGAAAAAGAGCTTCAAATAAAATCCAAAAATTGTTTGCAAAAAGAGACTTCAAAATTTTTTAGGCTTCTGATTCGAATACGATCAGAAAACCATCCCAAAGGGGTTAAGCTAAGATTCGAATACGATCATATAGCCCCCAGTGGCTTTGGCGTTGCCGATCAAGAGGGTACCGACAGCTATGTTCTCTTTGGTTCGAATACGACCTATGTTTGAACAGGAAGCCCCCAAATGACCTTGAGAGTTGTTTAACGACGCTGATTCGAATACGATCCACGTCGGTTCCCAAAGGGGGTTGAGCTATGGTTCAAATATGACCAAGAAACTCCCCAATGAGCTCGGCAGTGTGCCGATCAAAAGGGTATCGACAGCTATGTTCTCTTTGGTTCGAATACGACCTATGTTTGAACAGGAAGCCCCCTAGTGATCATGAGAATATTTAACGACTCTGATTCGAATACGATCAGGGTCACACCAAAAGGGTTAAGCTAAATTCAAATACGATCAGCTCTCAATGGTCATTAAAGCAGGGTACCTATATTTGAGTTGTGCTTTCTAACAGACTCTCTTTGGTCCTTTTAATTTTTCCTGAGAACTCGAGCTTTGCGAGAGATAACCTCTTTTTGAACCGGAAATTTGTAAACCGGATATTAAGAGCTTCAAAGCTTTATAAGATATAAATTTACCTTCAGCCGGACGTTTGAACCGGATTTGAGAGCTTCAAAACTTTGCGGGAGAAAGATATCTCTTGAACCGGATTTAAACCGGAATCTTTATTTGAACCGGCAATTTTCTGACGGCCTTTAAAGTTTCATCAATATGGTAGCAGCCTCCGGAACCGGGTTATCATTCCCTCCAACGACCCGGGGTTCCCGAGTCATGTCACTGTAGCCCCCGAGTCTCAAGATGACTCGAGGAGTTGGCTTGAGATTCTCCATATTTAACCGTGATATAAACCGGCATAACTTGTATATCATTGGTGTTGATAACACGATGTGAACCCACAGAAGGTTGAAGCGACTGCGGCGGGTTATAAATGATCCCATATGAGCCGTGTCAACAACTCGGCCAATGGCTCCTTCCAACTGGTTGTTCGAAGTTAACCAAACTGTAGTGGCGGCGACTCGTGCGCCTGCTCATTGAACCATCCAGTGCAGACGACGGCTGATAATATATGATAATTTGCCTCCAGTTTGTTGGAAGAAAACCGGGCTTCCCAAGTAGTGACTTGCTCATAATCAATAAACAACTCATCCAGACAAGTGCGGCCTGGTGTGTTGATGTAGATCAGGCCGCGAGAGATGGACGGTAAGGACGACCGTAACATCAGAGGCGGCACAGACAGATGAGTCGGCCGTGGCATTGTAAACCGGTGTGGACGGGTGAGTTGTCCTCCTTGTTGTAAGCCGGCGTGGTCGCGAGAGACGGCCACGACGTGGTAAGCCGGCGCGGTCGCGAGAGACGGCCACGGCGTTGTAAGCCGGTGCGAGGGTCCGTTGAATAACGAAGACCACCTGTGCCAAAAGATGTTGGCGTGCCTCCATCTCCGCAGTATAATATCACTTTTTGTCATAAATAATTGCCCTGTATAAGCAATATTGCAGACCAAGGCAAAGATAAACTATTCTTTGACAAAAATAATATGTGCTAAAAAATATATTTTAGATGGATATCACCTGATGTGTTTAGGCCGAAAATAATCCGCCATGAAGTTGATGATCACTAGGTGAAACTGGAATCCTTCACGGGTGAATCGGCCGCGGGAGCAGACAGATAAACCGGCCACGGTGTTTGTGAGCCGGTGCGGACGAGCAAGCTGTCCTCCGCGTTGTAAGCCGGCGTGGACGCGTGACCCGGCCGCGAGGGCGGACGGGCAAGTCGTCCGTGGCGTTGTAAGGCGGTGCGGACGGGCGAGTCGGCCGGCGCGTTGATGTAAACCGGACCACGACACGCCTGTCCGTGAAGCCGCGCGACATAGCCGAACGTGTATCCGTGGTATAACACCACCCCTTTTTCTTTTAATAGTCGCCCTGCGTAAAAATATTACAAGCCAGAGTAATTGTTGTCGGATGAATTAATATGTACTGATAAAATACATAGGAAAAATAACACCTGGTATTTTTTGGACGGACGAGTTGGCTGCGGCGTTGTAAACCGGTGCAGACGGGGAGAGTCAGCATCAGTATTGTAAACCAGCTCGGACGGCCAAGTCAGCAGTATGTTGATGTAGACCGGACTGATGATTTGTTGGATGGATCGTGGATGCTGATTTTGGATAATGCTAGACACAGGCACGACGTGAAAACAGCATACGTACACGCCAATTTGATGGGACGTGAGAAGCACATTGGCTTGACGTCACATGGCTAGCCTGGCCGCTTCTTCTCTGTATTTCTTCTGATCAGTTTTCTGTTTTCATGGAGCTCTCGTATCGCCATCTTCTCTGTTTTCCATGCATGCGCCTGACCGGAACGTCCCATCCACGGATACACACCCGGGAGCTGAATTAGAGTGGCCGCGGCCAGAGGCGCACGAGTCATGTCGAGCGTGACGAGCAGCAAACATCAGGCGGCGGCAGCGGCTCAGATACAGAAGCATTGGAGGCTGACTCGTATACTGAGGAGGGCAGAGACTGAGGCCGGAGCACAGCCGTAGCGGCATGTTGCAGGAGCGACTTGGCACAGGGACTCGCGCCAAGGCAGAGGTGACGCAGCAGCAGGCGATCTGGCAGCTCGAGGCGCCGCAGCGGCCGAGGAAGGTTGGGAGCCGAGGGCGGCTCGGAGTGAGGCGGCAAAATCAAGGACGACTCTGAACCGGACCGCGACGACGGCGGCGTTTTGTCGTGCAAGGAAGTGGCAGGTCAAACGTAGGAGTCCGTGTCCATGGATAACTTGCTCTCGGGTCGTGACTGTTTCCAGGTCGACCCCAATTGAACAAATCGGGGTGTGGTCTTTCTTTTGATGATCGAAAAACTGAATCAATATTACCTGTAGTTTCACGTACTAGTACTAGTTGCTGACCTTGACCAAAGCAAAGATTAAAAACGAATCTGAACCTTTCAAGCCCCTTATACGAACAGCCGCCGAGGAGTCTTATTGCAGTAGTGTCGCCTTCATGAGAACAGTAGCATAATCAAAGTAATACTACTCTGAACCGTAACAACAGATCTCTTTATGAAACCACCTCGGGGTTGGATCCTTGCTTGCACACACGTTTGTTGATTGAACTGACATAGCGCACAGCGGATGCAGCATAATTCCTGCCAACCTCGGCGACAAGTGATTGTAGAAAAATTGATCTTAACTTTGGACTTCGACGGATCACGTTGTATCGGTGGCACACAACAGAAAACTCCAAACCATGGGATTCGCCGGCTTATGCCGAAGATTATCTCCTGTCAAATTTTCTTCATTCGGCCAATTGCGACCTGCTCGATCCATGTGAGAGATCCCTCCAAGAACTCATCACCACCGTGTGCGGGCCCCACGGTGGGCGCCAACTGTCGTGGAATTAACACGTCAGATGTCCTAGGTGTAAGGACGTCGTGAGGCTAGCGCATCTATGTAGTAGCTTGAGAGGGGTTGATTGGGGTGAGAGACGCAGGGCGGATCAACGCACAAGACAAGGGTTTAGACAGCTTCGGGCCCCGAGAAACATCATCCGGTAACAACCCTACATGCTGTTTGAGGCTAGGTCTCATTATGATCACGGGAGAGTCGCCGGCTCCGGCTCTCGGTGTTTAGCCCTAGAGATTGTTTCTTGTTGCCCGTCCCTCTTTGGGGTGCCCTGCCCCTCCTTATATAAGTTAGAGGGGCGGGTTACATGTGGAGTCCTAGTAGGACTAGGACTAGTCTATCTTCTCTTACAAGTTAATTACAAGTCCGGGTCTTGCTTCCTCATAAAGGAAATATTCGTCATCCCTTTCTTCTTAAGCCGGCCCATCATCACATGAGCCGGCCTTCTGAGCCTTGGGCCTAGTCTTCTATCTGACCCGTCGTCGGGGCCATCCGTGAGTCATCTGACAGTGAGCCGCCAGACCCGTGAGTCGCCAGTCCTCCGGCGGGTCACGGTGAAGCGCCAAGTCCGGCCGGGTCATACTTCCGGCCGGGTCATACCGCGGGGTATATCCCCGACAGGGATGTTCAGCATGGCCCCACAAAAAGTCTACAAACCATGTCAACACCGGCCCGAACGAGGCCTAAGGAGAAGTATGAAATATTTAACCATGATAAAACAAGCAATGTGGATTTGACGGCGCGAGAATAATTCAAGGACAACATTTAAACCTCATACGCTTTTGAATTGTTCTCTTAGGTACACCTAACCTATATAAACCTACTCTGCAAACCTATTTTATGATATTTGTTTTGGACTTGTACGTTGTCAAAAAATCTTGATCACGATATTTAAAGATACTAAAAACAGATACAAAACATATAAACACACTATAGTGCATCTAAGTGGCACAAATTACAGCTTAGGTGAATGTGATTTGGCCAAGATTTAGATTATTCAATGAATATTTTTTGAAACAAATTTACAAAAACATGAAGAAAAAATGGAGTTCCACCATTCTACTTTTGTATGTGTACCGATAAGAGTTTGACATGTATATATAATGATCAATTTTGAGTTACAATATAAATATATGTGTGAAATGTTGTCACATATATGTAATAACTTGCCAAGATTGTAAGGTGTATCAACGGAAACATAAGGCTAGTGATAGTATAAAATAAGTAAAAATATTTAGTATAATACGCTCCTCCGCTTCCCACTTCCTCTCTTCGGCCACAACCTTTGACCTGCATGTCTTCTCCTCCAACTCATCTTGTCGCCTTCTCTTCTTTCGTTCTGCCTCCAAGGCTTTCTTGGTCTCAATCATCACAAACTCTTCTTTGTATGTGTCGCCGAATGCTCCTCTTTTATGTCTCTCTTTTGCATACTTGTTATCATCCGGTCTTTTGTTGGGATTTTCATCCTCCTTGTCAACATCTTTAATGGGTGTAATTAACCTTAATCTCTTTAGTGTAGTTTTTGAATTTCTCCTAATGCACTTCTTATTGTTGGAGTTTGTTTGTAGCAATGAAATAATATGAAAGGCTTATGACCAAACTTCTTGTTTTGTTGCTTGAAAAGATCTTGGATGATAGGCCCATACTCCGTTTCACACCGCTCGGTGGCGCATGGTTGACTTAGATCACAACCAGACCATCGGTTGCATTGACGTTGGATGGTACCCCAACGGTGTCGAAGAGAGCCTTGGGTGTGACTTGAAGTGACGTCCACGGTGTTGTTTGACGACTTCTTTTTTGGGTCAGAAGTTGCCATGGTGTTTGCACTGAAGTTGCCATGATATGTTTTGACTATTTTTCATTCTATGTTTAAAGTAAAATTTAACATGTTACAAAAGAAATGAATTTTGCCATGTACGAAAAGGTAAAATTGTCGTGATGTGTAGACTGCACTTGCCCTAATCTCATAAAAGCTACAAATTGACATGGTTTATAATTAAAAAAATCATCATCAATTACTAAAACAATGTCATGGTCAATAACTAAAAGTTGCCACGAACCGTAAACTATAATTGCCATGGTGAATTACTCAAATTTGCCGTGGTCCATGCACTAAATTTGCCATGGTTCATAGAAAAAAAATTACGATGGCCAAAGTACTAAAATTGTCATGGTCAAAATACTAAAATTGCCATGGTGGATTACGCAAATTTGCCATGACCCATGCACCAAATTTACCATCGTTCATACCAAAAAACTAATTGTCATGGCCAAAAAACAAAAATTGCAATCAAAATAATAAAATTGCCGTGATGAACTAGTAAACATTTTAGTGATCCATGAAGTACACATGTTTATTTGCCATCGCAAGAAAACATTTTAAATTGCCATGAAAAAATATATTTGCATTGGATAAAAAAGGGAAAAGAGTTTGACATGGGTGATAGGTGTGTATAGTAGATTTGCCATGGACAGAAAAAAGAGTCGCCGCGGGCGCAGCACCACACCGCCGACCTCTCCACCCGACCCACAACCCCTCTCCCCCTGCCACCACACGTCGAGACGCACCTGAGAATCTCCTCGACGAATTTGTGTCCCAGGAGCCCACCGTGGCGCGCATCACCCCCCCATATCTGCTCGGGATCCACGGGTCGTCGCCGTAGCTCACTAGGACCCTCGCCCGATGAGTGAATAGTAGTTGAAATGCAATGGTAGCTTTAAAACTAGGAGAAAAGGTAGTTGAAACAACACATGGTAACTATAGTGTAAACACCATGGCAAATTTAGTGCTATAGACATGGTAACTTTTGCCCTGAAAAAAGTTTGTGAAGCATACCAATATGTGATCTAGTTTTGAAGATCTCATCGCGGTGAATTAAATGGTGAAAATAGAATTTTAATCAGTTTTTTTATTTAGGGAATACAATATTTTAAAGCTTGAAAGAACAAAAAGATTCCTGCTGACATCATCTCTTTCTTCTTTATATGCATGCATATGTGAACGGAAAGGGGAAACGTGTGGCATGAACCCTTAGAGCATCTACAACCGGGCATCCCAAACCCTCCTCAAACGTCCGGGCATGCCGCCCGATCACTGACCGGTCACGAAATTTCGACTCAGTTGGGCGTCTCAGATGGGCCTCAAACGCCCGGACTGACCGACACCCCTCATATCCAGCCCAAATATGGGGCGGATATGGGGGCGCATGGGCACGTCCGGACGCTCTCGCAATGTCGTATACGGCCCACCTGACCCCACATATATTCCTCCCCATCCGCTGGTCAGACCAAATCCTAGCCACTTGACTCCACTCCCCTCCGCCACCCAAGCTCGTCTCCGGCGGCGCCCGGCCGTCTCTGGCATGGCGGGCAGCGGATCCGAGTCATTCACCTCCAGATCCGTCGACCCCGAGCTCATCCTGGGAGGAGGCCCGTGCATGGCGGCGCCCAGACTCCTTCCATCGGGAATCCATTGTGTCCGCCCAAATGGCGCATGGATCCGACGCTAGGGCAGCTGTCGTAGCCTCACTAGAGGCGGTGCGGTCCGTGTGGCATTCGAACGTGGTGGTAGACACGCAACCACTCTGTTGGCGTCGAGGCCATGGACGCATCATGGGTGTTGTCCAACGCAAACATGCATGGCGCGGCGTGCCCACCGTGCGCGGCAGCGGGCACGGAAGGTGGTGGCAGCGCTCGCGCCGGTGGACGTTGGCCAGGTGGAGTCGCATTCTTCGGCGCCTCGTATGGTGCACCACTCCGGGCGCCGCAAACCACGTCATGATGGATGTCGCCGGCTCGTCCCAAGACAGATCCATCATCACTAGTAGAAAAAGGGCCTTTAGTCCCGGTTCTGGAACCGGGACTAAAGGGTCGTTACTAAAGCCCCCCCTTTAGTCCCGGTTCTTACACGAACCGGGACTAAAGGCCCTCAACGTGGCCGCTGCCTGGAGGTCCACCTTTAGTCCCGGTTGGTAACACCAACCGGTACTAAAGGAAATTTTATGATTTTTTTTTTGAATTTTTTTTGAATTTTTTTGATTTTTTTATTTTCAAATTTCTGAATTATTTTAACCTTTAATCTCTAATCACCCCTCATCACTGCTCAATTAATCTCTAATCACCTCTCATCATTCCAAATCATCTAACTTCCCGAACGGTCACCCATCCTCTCACTACTCCAGCCTGAGCACGCTTAACTTCCGGGTTCTATTCTCCCTCGTTTCCAAGTCTGCACTTGTTGTTTTCCTGACAATAGTAAGATGTCAATCCTATTAACCCTCGGAAATTTAGCTTCAGCATGAAGTCACACATTTCACTGTTTGAGTTTGAAACTATTGTTCTAAAAAACAATAATTATTTAGTAACACTAATATTTCTTGAATAAGTAGTTTGATCATAGTTTGACCACAGTTTGACCAGATTTGACCAAAATTCAAAAAACTAAAATAATTATTTAGTAACACTAGTATTTCTTGAATAATTAGTATGACCATTGTTTGACCATAGTTTGACCACAGTTTGACCAGATTTGACCAAAATTCAAAAAAACTGAAATAATTATTTAGTAACACTAATATTCTTGAATAATTATTTAGTAACACTAATACTTCTTGAATAAGTAGTTTGACCAGATTTAACAAAAATTCAAAAAAAAACAGAAATTTGAGCATAACTTTTTTTCCTTTTAGAATTTGAGGATTCTAAAAATTTGCAAACAGGCCGTAGGCCATCAAAATCGGATGCGGATTTTTGTGCTGAACATTTTGATATATTATACCTTTTTTCTGACATCGTATGCAAAAGTTATAGCCGTTTTACATTTTCCCTACACTTTTTGCAAAACATGTCCAAATTTAAGTTTTTTAAATTTTCCTAACTAGTACATGTAGTAACATAACTACATCTGGAAGGATTTTAATTTTTGAAGTTTTTATCATTTTCGTTTGCTTTTTACAAAACTGAAAAGGCGATCGGGGGGGGGGGGGGTAGAGTTTGAAAATGGGACCTTTACACTACTAGGAAAAGGGCTATAGATAATATGGACACTAATGGCGCACCACATGTATGGTGCGCCACTACTATATACTAATGGCGCAGCATGTGTTGGTACGTCATTAGTGTCCAAATACTAATGACGCACCACATCCACGGTGCGTCACTACTAACAATTTTTTTTATTTTTTTTCAAAACAAGTAATGGCGCACCACACCCTCGGTGCGCCACTACTAACAAATTACTAGTTTATTTTTTTTTTCAAAAATTTGGTTTAAAAAAACTTTTTTCGGATTTTTTTTCAAAATATGATACGTAATATGACCGGGAAGTTTGAAATATTTTTTCAAAATTTCATCACACTCATGAACATGAACAAAGTCCTAGACATCAACAAGGTTTAATAGGATTGATATGGTAGATATATCAACAAGTGCCTGTGAAGTGAGTGTTGGGGATCGTAGCAGAAATTTAAAATTTTCTACGTATCACCAAGATCAATCTATGGAGTCATCTAGCAACGAGAGAGAGGGGAGTGCATCTACATACCCTTGTAGATCGCGCGCGGAAGCGTTCAAGAGAACGGGGTTGATGGAGTCGTACTCGTCGTGATCCAAATCACCGATGATCCTAGCGCCGAACGGACGGCACCTCCGCGTTCAACACACGTACGGAGCGGGGACGTCTCCTCCTTCTTGATCCAGCAAGGGGGGAGGAGAAGTTGATGGAGATCCAGCAGCACGACGGCGTGGTGGTGGAAGTAGCGGGATCCCGGCAGGGCTTCGCCAAGCGCAAGCGGGGAGGAAGAGGTGTCACGGGAGGAAGGGAGGCGCCAGGGCTTGGGGTGCTGCTCCCATGCGCCTCCCCACTATATATAGGGGTGGAGGGGGCTGGTTTCTTGCCCTCCAAGTCCATTGGGGCGTTGGCAAAGGTGGGGGAAAGAAATCCCATCATTTTCCTTCCCCATCGATTGTTATCCCCTTTTTTAGGGATCTTGATCTTATCCCTTCGGGATATGATCTTATTCCTTCTGAGGTGGGATTTTGGTGCGCCTTGACCAGGGGTGTGGGGCCTTGCCCCCACTACCCACGTTCATGTGGGTCCCCCATGCAGGTGGGCCCCACTTCGGAACCTTCTAGAACCTTCCTGGTACAATACCGAAAAATCCCGAACATTTTCCGGTGGCCAAAATAGGACTTCCCATATATAAATCTTTACCTCCGGACCATTCCGGAACTCCTCGTGATGTCCGGGATCTCATCCGGGACTCCGAAAAACTTCCGGTTAACCGCATACTAATATCTCTACAACTCTAGCGTCACCGAACCTTAAGTGTGTAGACCCTACGGGTTCGGGAGACATGTAGGCATGACCGAGACATTTCTCCGGTCAATAACCAACAGCGGGATCTGGATACCCATGTTGGCTCCCACATGCTCCACAATGATCTCATCGGATGAATCACGATGTCGAGGATTCAATCAATCCCGTATACAATTCTCTTTGTCTATCGGTACGATACTTGCCCGAGATTCGATCGTCGGTATCCCGATACCTTGTTCAATCTCGTTACCGGCAAGCCTCTTTACTCGTTCCCGTAACACATCATCCCGTGTTCAACTACTTGAACACATTGAGCTCATTATGATGATGTCCTACCGAGTGGGCCCAGAGATACCTCTCCGTCACACGGAGTGACAAATCCCAGTCTCGATTCGTGCCAACACAACAGACACTTTCGGAGATACCCGTAGAGCACCTTTATAGCCACCTAGTTACGTTGTGACGTTTGGTACAGCCAAAGCATTCCTACGGTATCCGGGAGTTACACAATCTCATGGTCTAAGAAACTGATACTTGACATTAGAAAAGCTCTAGCAGATGAACTACATGATCTTGTGCTATGCTTAGGATTGGGTCTTGTCCATCACATCATTCTCCTAATGATGTGATCCCGTTATCAACGACATCCAATGTCCATGGTCAGGAAACCGTAACCATCTATTGATCAACGAGCTAGTCAACTAGAGGCTCACTAGGGACATGTTGTGGTCTATGTATTCACACATGTATTACGGTTTTCGGATAACACAATTATAGCATGAACAATAGACAATTATCATGAACAAGGAAATATAATAATAACCATTTTATTATTGCCTCTAGGGCAGATTTCCAACAGTCTCCCACTTGCACTAGAGTCAATAATCTAGTTCACATCGCCATGTGATTAACACTCATAGTCCACATCGCCATGTGACTACACCCAAAGAGTTTACTAGAGTCAATAATCTAGTTCACATCATCATGTGATTAAGACTCAATGAGTTCTAGGGTTTGATCATGTTCTGCTTGTGAGAGAGGTTTTAGTCAACGGGTCTGCAACATTCAGATCCGTGTGTACTTCGCAAATCTCTATTTCATATTGTAGATGTTGCTACTATGCTCCACTTGGAGCTATTCCAAATGGTTGCTCCATTATACGTATCCGGTTTGCTACTCAGAGTCATCCGGCTTGGTGTTAAAGCTTGCATCGACGTAACCCTTTATGCCGAATTCTTCATCACCTCCACAATCGAGAAAACATTTCCTTATTCCCAAGGACAATTTTGACCGCTGTCCAATGATCCACTCCTGGATCATTCTTATACCTCCTTGCTAGACACGTGGCAAGGCACATCGCGGTACACACCATGGCATATCGTATAGAGCATATGGCTAAGGCATAGGGGACGACCTTCGTCCTTTCTCTTTCTTCTGCCGTGGTCGAGCTTTAAGTCTTAACTTCACACCTTACAACTCAGGCAAGAACTCCTTCTTTGACTGATCCATCTTGAACTCCTTCAAGATCATGTCAAGGTATGTGTTCTGTGAAAGTCTTATCACGCGTCTTGATCTATCTCTATAGATCTTGATACCCAATATGTAAGCAGTTTTACCAAGGTCTTCCTTTGAAAAACTCCATTCAAACAACCCTTTTTGTTTTCCAGAATTTCTACATCATTTCCGATCAACAATATGTCATCCACATATACTTATCAGAAATGTTGCAGTGCTCCCACTCACTTTCTTGTAAATACAAGTTTCTTGCAAACTTTGTATAAAAAAACTTTGATCACCTCATCAAAGCGTATGTTCCAACTCCGAGATGCTTGCTCCAGTCCATAGAGGGATAGCTGGAGCTTGCATACCTTTTAGCATCCTTAGGATCGACAAAAACTTTCTGGTTGTATCACATACAGCCTGGTTGTATCACATACAGTCTTTCCTCACGGAAACCGTCAAGGAAACTTTTGTTTTGACATCCATCTGCCAGATTTCGTAAATGAAAATTCAGCAACTGCTAACATAATTCTAATAGACTTTAGCATCGCTATGATTGAGAGAGTCTCATCACAGTCAACTCCTTGAACTTGTCGGAAACTTCTTTGAGACGACAAGTCGAGCTTCATAAATGGTGACATTACCATCAGCGTCTGTCTTCTTCTTAAAGATCCATTTATTCTTAATGGCTTGCCGATCATTGGGCAAGTCCACCAAAGTCCATACTTTGTTCTCATACATGGATCCTATCTCGGATTTCATGGCTCCTAGCCATTTGTTGGAATCTGGGCCCACCATCGCTTCTCCATAGCTCATAGGTTCATCATTGTCCAACAACATGACCTTTAAGACAGGGTGACCACTCAGAAGTTGTATACACCCTTGTCGACCTACGAGGTTTGATAGTAACTTGATCTGAAGCTCCATGATCATCATCATTAGCTTTCTCTTCAACCGAGGCAAGTGCCACAGAAACATCTTTCTGTGCTGCGCTACTCTCTGATTGAAGTGAAGGTTCAACAACCTCATCAAGTTATATCTTCCTCCCACTCAATTCTTTCGAGAGAAACTCTTTCTCAACAAAGGACCTGTTCATAGCGACAAACAATTTGCCCTCAGATTTGAGATAGAAGGTATACCCAATCGTCTTGTTTGGGTATTCTATGAAGACACAATTTTCCGCTTTGGGTTCGAGCTTTTCTGGCCGAAGCCTATCGACATAAGCATCGTAGCCCCAAACCTTAAGAAACAACAACTTAGGTTTCTTGCCAAACCATAGTTCATACGGTGTCGTCTCCACGGACTTAGATGGTGCCCTATTTAAAGTGAATGTAGCTGTCTCTAATGCATAACCCCAAAACGACAGCGGTAGATCGGTAAGAGATATCATAGATCGACCATAACCAATAGGGTGCGACTACGACGCTCGGACACACCATTACGCTATGGTGTTCCAGGTGGCGTCAACTGTGAAACGATTCCACCTTGTCTTTAGTGATTGCCAAACTCACAACTCAGATACTTTTCCCTTGATCAGATCGCAGGAACTTGATCTTCTTGTTATGATGATTCTCAACTTCACTCTGAAATTGCTTGAACTTTTTAAATGTTTCAGACTTATGCTTCATTAAGTAAATATACCCATATATACTCAATTCATTGGTGAAGGTGAGAAAATAACGATATCCACCGCACGCGTCAACACTCATCGGATCGCACACATCAGCATGTATGATTTCCAACAAGTCACTTGCCCGTTCCATTGTTCCAGAAAACGGGGTTTTAGTCATCTTGCCAATGAGGCATGGCTCGCATGTGTCAAGTGATTCAAAATCAAGTGACTCCAAAACTCCATCGGCATGGAGGTTCTTCATGCGCTTTACACCAATATGACCTTAAGCGGCAGTGCCACAAAAGTGGTACTATCATTATCAACTCTACATCTTTTGGCATCAATGTTATGAACATGTGTATCACCACGATCGAGATTCAATAAACCATTCACATGGGGTGCATGACCATAGAAGGTGTTATTCATGTAAACAGAATAACCATTATTCTCTGACTTAAATGGATAACCGCATTGCAATAAACATGATCTAATCATGTTCATGCTCAACGCAGACACCAATGCAAACAACATTTATCTAGGTTCAACACTAATCTCGAAGGTAGAGGGAGCGTGCGATGGTGATCACATCAACCTTGGAAACACTTCCAACACGCATCGTCACCTCGCCCCTAGCTAGTCTCCATTTATTCCGTAGCTTTTGTTTCGAGTTACCAATCTTAGCAACTGAACCTGTATCTAATACCCATGTGCTACTAGGAGTACTAGTAAGGTACACATCAATAACACATATATCAAATATACTTTTGTTGAAGTTGCCAGCCTTCTTATCTACCAAGTATTTGAGGCAGTTTCGCTACCAGTGACAGTTCCCCTAATAGAAGCACTTCGTCTCGGGTTTGGGTTCTTGGGTTTCTTCATTGGAGCGGCAACTGGCTTCCCATTCATGAAGTTTCCCTACTTGCCCTTTCCCTTCTTTGAAACTAGTGGTCTTGTTAACCATCAACACTTGATGCTCCTTCTTCATTTCTACTTCCGCGGCCTACCGCGAACTGCTCTGGGATCATCTCAATCCCCTGCATGTTATAGTTCATCACGAAGTTCTAGTAGCTTGGTGATAGCGACTGGAGAACTTTGTCAATTAATCTCTTATCTGGAAGATTAACTCCCACTTGATTCAAGCGATTGAAGTACCCAGACATTCTGAGCACATGCTCACTGGCTGAGCTATTCTCCTCCATCTTGTAGGCAAAGATCTTGTCAGAGGTCTCAAACCTCTCAATATGGGCATGAGCCTGAAATACCAATTTCAGCTCTTGGAATATCTCATATGTTCCATGGCGTTCAAAACGCTTTTGGAGCCCCGACTCTAAGCCGTAAAGGATGGCGCACTAAACTATCAAGTAGTCATCAGAACGTGTCTGCCAGATGTTCACAACATCCACAGACGACGCTAGAGGGGTTGGCACACCGAGCGGTGCATCAAGGACAGAAGCCTTCTGTGTAGCAGTGAGGACAATCCTCAGACTACGGCCCTAGTCCACACAATTGCTCACAATAACTTTCAACTTAGTCTTTCTCTAGGAACGTATTAAAACAGGGAGCTTAAGCACGAGCTATTGATCTGCAACTTAATTTGCAAAGACAATTTAGATTATGTTCGTGACAATGAGTTCAATTAATCAAATTATTTAAAGAACTCCCACTTAGATAGACATCCCTCTAGTCATCTAAGTGATACATGATCCGAATCGACTAGGCCATCTCCGATCATCACGTGAGACGGACTAGTCATCAACGGTGAACATCTCCATGTTGATCGCATCTACTATACGACTCATGTTCGACCTTTCGATCTCTTGTGTTCCGAGGCCATGTCTGTACATGCTAGGCTCGTCAAGTCAACCTAAGTGTTTCGCATGTGTTCCGAGGCCATGTCTGTACATGCTAGGCTCGTCAACACCCGTTGTATGCGAACGTTAGAATCTATCACACCCGATCATCACGTGGTGCTTCGAAACAACGAACCTTCGCAACGGTGCACAGTTAGGGGGAACACATTTCTTGAAATTTTAGTGAGGGATCATCTTATTTATGCTACCGTCGTTCTAAGCAAATAAGATGTAAACATGACAGACATCACATGCAAATCGTAAAGTGGCATGATATGGCCAATATCATCTTGCGCCTTTTGATCTCCATCTTCGAGGCACGGCATGATCACCTTCGTCACCGGCATGACACCATGATCTCCATCATCGTGTCTTCATGAAGTTGTCTCGCCAACTATTACTTCTACTACTATGGCTAACGGTTAGCCATAAAGTAAAGTAATTACATGGCGTTTTCATTGACACGCAGGTCACACAATAAATTAAGATAACTCCTATGGCTCCTGCCGGTTGTCATACTCATCGACATGCAAGTCGTGATTCCTATTACAAGAACATGATCAATCTCATACATCACATATATCATTCATCACATCCTTTTGGCCATATCACATCACATAGCATACCATGCAAAAACAAGTTAGACGTCCTCTAATTGTTGTTGCATGTTTTACGTGGCTGCTATGGGTTTCTAGCAAGAACGTTTCTTACCTACGCAAAAGCCACAATGGTGATATGCCAATTGCTATTTACCCTTCATAAGGACCCTTATCATCGAATCCGATCCGACTAAAGTGAAAGAGACAGACACCCGCTAGCCACCTTATACATCAAGTGCATGTCAGTCGGTGGAACCTGTCTCACGTAAGAGTACGTGTAAGGTCGGTCCGGGCCGCTTCATCCCACAATGCCGCCGAATCAAGATAAGACTAGTAACGGTAAGCAAATTGAACAAATCGTCGCCCACAACTACTTTGTGTTCTACTCGTGCATAGAATCTACGCATGAACCTGGCTCTGATACCACTGTTGGGGATCATAGCAGAAATTTAAAATTTTCTACGTATCACCAAGATCAATCTATGGAGTCATCTAGCAACGAGAAAGAGGGGAGTGCATCTACATACCCTTGTAGATCGCGCGCGGAAGCGTTCAAGAGAACGGGGTTGATGGAGTCGTACTCGTCGTGATCCAAATCACCGATGATCCTAGCGCCGAACGGACGGCACCTCCGCGTTCAACACACGTACGGAGCGGGGACGTCTCCTCCTTCTTGATCCAGCAAGGGGGGAGGAGAAGTTGATGGAGATCCAGCAGCACGACGGCGTGGTGGTGGAAGTAGCGGGATCCCGGCAGGGCTTCGCCAAGCGCAAGCGGGGAGGAAGAGGTGTCACGGGAGGAAGGGAGGCGCCAGGGCTTGGGGTGCTGCTCCCATGCGCCTCCCCACTATATATAGGGGTGGAGGGGGCTGGTTTCTTGCCCTCCAAGTCCATTGGGGCGTTGGCAAAGGTGGGGGAAAGAAATCCCATCATTTTCCTTCCCCATCGATTGTTATCCCCCTTTTTTAGGGATCTTGATCTTATCCCTTCGGGATATGATCTTATTCCTTCTAAGGTGGGATCTTGGTGCGCCTTGACCAGGGGTGTGGGGCCTTGCCCCTACTACCCACGTTCATGTGGGTCCCCCCATGCAGGTGGGCCCCACTTCGGAACCTTCTAGAACCTTCCCGGTACAATACCGAAAAATCCCGAACATTTTCCGGTGGCCAAAATAGGACTTCCCATATATAAATCTTTACCTCCAGACTATTCCGGAACTCCTCGTGACGTCCGGGATCTCATCCGGGACTCCGAACAACTTTCGGTTAACCGCATACTAATATCTCTACAACTCTAGCGTCACCGAACCTTAAGTGTGTAGACCCTACGGGTTCGGGAGACATGTAGACATGACCGAGACATTTCTCCGGTCAATAACCAACAGCGGGATCTGGATACCCATGTTGGCTCCCACATGCTCCACGATGATCTCATCGGATGAACCACGATGTCGAGGATTCAATCAATCCCGTATACAATTCTCTTTGTCTATCGGTACGATACTTGCCCGAGATTCGATCGTCGGTATCCCGATACCTTGTTCAATCTCGTTACCGGCAAGTCTCTTTACTCGTTCCCATAACACATCATCCCGTGTTCAACTACTTGAACACATTGAGCTCATTATGATGATGTCCTACCGAGTGGGCCCAGAGATACCTCTCCGTCACACGGAGTGACAAATCCCAGTCTCGATTCGTGCCAACACAACAGACACTTTCGGAGATACCCGTAGTGCACCTTTATAGCCACCCAGTTACGTTGTGACGTTTGGTACAGCCAAAGCATTCCTACGGTATCCGGGAGTTACACAATCTCATGGTCTAAGAAACTGATACTTGACATTAGAAAAGCTCTAGCAGACGAACTACACGATCTTGTGCTATGCTTAGGATTGGGTCTTGTCCATCACATCATTCTCCTAATGATGTGATCCCGTTATCAACGACATCCAATGTCCATGGTCAGAAAACCGTAACCATCTATTGATCAACGAGCTAGTCAACTAGAGGCTCACTAGGGACATGTTGTGGTCTATGTATCCACACATGTATTACGGTTTCCGGATAACACAATTATAGCATGAACAATAGACAATTATCATGAACAAGGAAATATAATAATAACCATTTTATTATTGCCTCTAGGGCATATTTCCAACAGTGAGCTGGTGCTGGGGTTGGATAGAACTGCGAAGTTAAGCGTGCTTAGGCTGGAGTAGTGTGAGGATGGGTGACCTTCCGGAAAGTTTGACCACGGAGTGCGATTTGACTTGAGATTAAGCACTGTGGTGCGCCATTACTAAGTCAGATAGTAATGGCGCACCGTGGGATATACTAATGGCGCACCTGTGGTGCGCCATTAGTAAAAAATTCTAATGGCGTGATGCTAGTGGCGCACCTGTAGTGCGCCATTAGTAGCCAAAACAGGTGCGCCACTAGCAGGCCTTTTCCTAGTAGTGTTAGTACCGGTTCGTGCCATGAACCGGTACTAATGCCTCGAACCCCATTAGTACCGGTTGGTGCCACGAACCGGTACTAATGGGCATCGCACCCTTTAGTCCCGGTTCGTGGCACCAACCGGGACTAAAGGTCCCATTACTAAGTCAGATAGTAATGGCGCACCGTGGGATATACTAATGGCGCATCTGTGGTGCGCCATTCGTAAAAAATTCTAATGGCGTGATGCTAGTGGCGCACCTGTAGTGCGCAATTAGTAGCCAAAACAGGTGCGCCACTAGCAGGCCTTTTCCTAGTAGTGTTAGTACCGGTTCGTGCCATGAACCGGTACTAATGCCTCGAACCCCATTAGTACCGGTTGGTGGCTCGAACCGGGACTAAAGGTCTAACCTTTAGTACCGGTTGGTGCCACGAACCGGTACTAATGGGCATCGCACCCTTTAGTCCCGGTTCGTGGCACCAACCGGGACTAAAGGTCCCATTTGAACCGGGACTAATGGATGTATGGTGCCCTAGCCGCTCGAACCGGGACTAATGCTCACATTAGCCCCGGTTCATAATGCAACCGGGATTAATGCTCTTTTCTGGCCGAACCAAAGCCCTGTTTTCTACTAGTGCATCGATCTGATGTCCACCGGCACCCAACAGGTTTCGGGCTCCGGCGAGGAAGAGTAGGGCATGGGAGTCGACGACGCCTTGAGTCCCCTCAGCCGGCTCGTGTCCCATGCCCTACTCTACTTTGCCGGCGACCGGACCAATACTCCGGGGAGCGCAGCCGGCCGTCGGACATGGCCACGGCGAGTCGCCGACCGGACGAGCTCCGCTTAAAGATCGCTATGTTGCATGTTATGGATTTGAGGTTTCTAATTTGAGGTATTCAGATATGAATTGCATTACTTGAGGCTGGATCGGCCAGTGTCCGCAGATGCGCCCGGGCGCGGAGTGGACGTCCACGGGCGCGGAGTGGTTGTAGATTCTCTTAGGTGCCACACGTGTGGGTGCTGGTTTTGTTTCAATATTCATATGCTAATTGATCCAATGGTGATTAAGGCGTTTGGACCGAATGCCTTCGTGCGACACATGTGGCACTTATCATATTTATTTTTTGCCTAGATACAACACATTTATTAATCTATTATAATCTATTAAATTTCAAAACGAAATTGAAAGTCGGAGGAAATAGTTTGTTCTACGTCTCCATGATAGCGGCTGAAGTGGTCCTACATTTTTGTAAGCGAAATATGCTGATTTTTGGTAATATTCTTCTTCATCTATTCAAAGGATAGCGCTTGCCTGTTTGGAAATTTTTCACATTGGATGTGTCTTGAAGATTTCCTTTTGTGGTATGGCCTTTTTTGTTATGCTTTTATAACATATTGTAATTGAGAATTGTAACCAAAAATTTGCATTGGACAACGCGAAAAAAACCCTGACAAAAACATAATCGATCAAACTACTCATAGGCCACGTATCAAAGTTTGGCATGTCCCCTGTCTTTCAGACTGTGTTTAGTTGATGACTAACTTTGGCACGACTGTTCTTAGGCAAAGTGTGGCGAACAAAATGTTCACCACAAGATTTGGCAAGAATTCTAGTATTAATTAGCATGTGAACTATATAGTTCAGGAATTGTGGCAAAGCCACAACTATAACAATGAACCAAACACATGTCTGAGGTGTTATGGCATGAAAACCTTAGGCTACAAACCAAGAATTGCCCTCCAAACAACTCAAGAAACCATGAATGAAGTACAAATATTTTCCATTTTATTCCACTGTCAAATTTTCAACAGACTAATAAATAAGTTTGGAAAATACATATATCGGAATGTCAATATGATCTATCCGGCAGTTCCCAAAAGGGTACATAAGCATTACAGTGAGTCCGTTATTTTTTCCCACCAGTGTCAACAACATGAGCTACAAATCAGCACAGGAGGAAAAACACTGCATCCCAGAGACAAGTTTACCACCTTTCATGGACAATGCCTCCATATCAAACTGAGCAACCTACCATAACAGGATTCATATGGCATGAACATGTATTTTGAATGTTTGGGTGGGCATCTGCCCTGTGGCAAAAACCCTTGTGGGTGGGCTGGTGCTGGAGTTTTTGGTTGAATGATCACGAGCTTCTGCAAATGGGGCTGATGTAGAAACTGTAATAGGGAACGAAATATCAATTATGTTTCCAAAGGACCACCAGGAACTAGAACACACACTCCAAGCTCTAATCAAGCATAGAACTGTTTGTTCAAGAAAATACATTATCATCTCATGTACTTCTTGTTTCATAGAAACAAAAATTGCAAATATACATCAATAACGGAAAAAAATACATCTAAAAAAACTGGATCGATTTCCGTTCAAACAAAAACACGCAGGAAAAACCTAACTGATTGTCTGCAAAATCATAACGAAAAGAAAAAAAGTGACAGAAAGACTCAAATTTTAGGTTACTTCTCTATATACTTTGTGCGGAAACAACTCTGCAACTAATCCATGCCAATATCCAGCTCACATTTCTGGCGTATATTAGATCCTTCAAGCTAATCAACTTGGTGGTGTCTTCTTTGCTTCAAGATCCTTCACAATATTAGTAAGAGATCTTGCATCCCGAGCTTTAGCCAGTTTACCACGATCTTCAGACTGCAGAAAGTACAGATCATTTTAGTAATAACACATGTTCAGTCTATTCATTTGTTTCAAGGATATGTATTTATTTATGACAATATTTAAATGCAAATAAGAGGGCAGTGAAGAAAGATATGTTACACTTTGCAAATTGCAAGATCAAAAGCCTAACCTTCTCCAGCTCTAGAGCACGGTCGTTCAGCTGATCGGCCGTAAAACCTTTTTTGTGAATCACCTGAAGGACCTTAAGCAGGTGCTGCTGGAGACTCTCTGAACAGTGCTCCTCGAGGTTATGTTCAGGGAACGAAGAATCACAGCCGAAAGGGCACTTCATGGGCCTCATGGGGCAGACAGTAACGCAATGTCTATCCATATCACGCCTCAGAAGCCGTTTCTCGCAGTTCTGCTCACACTGAAGGATCTTGAAGAGACAAGCTGCATCATGATCCTGCATGCACCGGACAGAAACTTTCGCTCGGCATCCATCGTTCGGGCAAGTGACAGGCCTGAAGCTACACTGTGCCTTGTGATCAGCAAGACGTTCCTCGTTTTCATATTTCTCAGGGCAGTGGAACTTAGTTTTAATGTCCACATTCTTGAGGAGGACCTCGGCGATCCCTTCTCTCCTTTCTAGTGGCCAGAAGCGGGTCATATCCATTTCCTGGACAAAATCATCGATCTTATCTTCGCGGCTGTCGCTCAACAACCACCCAGAGACATGGCCAATGATGTTCCTTTTCGTGCGACTGAAATCATCCATGAAGATTGATATGACCTCATAAGGGTCATCTGGCATTTGATTGTCAGCGTTTTGTTCCACCTCCGATTCAATGAGAGTATCAGCTATGAACGTTTCACTTCTTTGTGTAATGTAGTCCACCATTTCTTGCCTGAGGTCAACAGCAACAACAGACGGGCTCCTGAACAGATCACCCGTCGTACCGTCGACACAGACCGCAGCCAAACCAGGGAGCAAGAATTGCGCTAGTTTGTGCATTGCTTCGGAATCACAATACGGGCACTGGAGAAGCTGACCTTCATCCCTCACCGGTCCAGGATTGGCAACTGGAAGATCCATTTCACCCTTAGATCCAACACCTGCAAACACATAACTTGGAATCACCATCAGTGACTTAAAGTTGATAAACAATGTTCGTCATTCTGATATGTGTTGCTGACCTTCATCCTTGGTTGGTCCAGGATCGGCAACTGGAGGGTCCATCTCAACCTGTGATCAAACACCTATAGATGCATGACAAGCAACATGGTCAGGACCAGGATCAACTAATCATGCATAATGGAACAGGGGCCTTGATCTCCCTGTTACTCTAAAAAGAAAAGAAAAGGGCGATGATCAACAAGAGGAGAAGCTTAAAATTCTAAGATGCATTTGACATTCTGATCTGGAGGCCCTGGCACCGCCCCTGGATGGTACTATGTCTACCCAGGAATTGCGAATAAACATCTAAAAAAAGAAGAGAAAAAAATGTGAACAAAACCCGGTCAGCTAGTATTGAAGTTGCAAAACGGGGGTATGGGATGGGATGGCGTCGACTGGGATTGATTGATCTTCGAAGGAAAACAGATTTAATTGTTCACAGCAGAGAAAACAAGAGAGCGAATCGAACGAACAGCGATCCAAGCAAGACAGGTTTCCTTACCAGCAAAGAGGGATTGGGTCCAGATGGATCGAGAGACTGCTTTGCTCTGGGTAAAACTGACAGCGATGAGGGGAATGACAGTGTTTAGAATGTTCCTATAATTAGCCAGCAAGGGACTGACCCCTCTATCTATTATTAAACTGACTGAGAGGGCGAAAAGAGGCAACGTTCAGAATGTTCTATAATTAGGAAACCAGTTATTAGCGCAGATAAATGCTACACCACTCACTCAGTTAATCAGGCAGCACAATAGCAAGAATAGAATGCACAAGCCCATCCCTGCTGAAGCCATGGACTCACATCTTCATGACAAGTTCATGCACGAGCCACTCTATTCGCCACACGGTAACAACATAGCAACTTTTCGTAGATACTACAAGGTATTGCAATGCAGACAAGTATACTGAAACAATGTGGTACTAAAACAAGAGCAGGATGTGCTGTAAAAAGAAAAAGAAAGAAGCAAGGGTGCCCTAGCTTGACAAACTACTAGAAGATGGGCTAAGACCGTGCCTATACTCAAATGCGGAAGGATCTGCCCCCAGTTGAGATGGAACTTTTTCAGGAACGGGGAATGGCGGTTTTCAGGAATCGCATGTTCAAGGTATGGTGAGTTGGGGACAACAGTTGAATACAAATCCGTGGACATCCTAGCTAGCAATGGGGGGATTAGAGTGCTCGGGAATACAAATCCCCGCATTGACCGTTGCTGGGTGTATGCAGAAACGCGATTTCAGAGGCCTAACCTGTGGAGGCGGCGGCGCGGGTCCGCGACGGCCGGGGGATCGGCGGGAGAGAAAGGGGTCCTGGGCGACGACGTTGACCTGGGGCTCACCGCTCCGACGTCGAGCCGAGGCTCGAGAGAGGAGTCGGGGGAGCGGGAGGGGGAGGCAAGGCGACGGCACGGTGGGCGAGCGGTGGACGGCGGAGGAGTCGAGCTGGACGGGAGAGGAACAGAGGTTCGCATATCTGCTTTCTTTGTTCTTCGGAGAGCTTTTCAAATTGTTGTTTTCATTAGGGAAAAACGCATTTCATTCTTATTTCGGTTTATGCAGCTGAGTTAGCTGGTGTATGTGCATAAAGACAGCGAATTCCAAAACATATTCTTTTTTATTTACATGTGCAATGAACTCAATATTACTGGTATGAGAGTAGTTTGATTTGGTTACGAGGTCAACGCCAAGAGAAACGACTCTGGAAGCCACTCCTAAAGCAACCCATCCAAACCCCTCACCACCAATGGAGGAGGCCACGGGGCGGCCGATGTTGTCGGCGGGGCTTATGGCTCGGTCGTGTTTTCTCTTCTTCCTTGTTTGCGTATTACGGGCCAGCTCAGTTTAGACGCGTGCTCCCTTAACCTATGGTAGCTCGGGCAAGCAAGGTTTGGTTTGTGTGTCCTAAAGCTATAGCGAGCGCTCCACCGCTCTATAGCAATGCCTCTCGTGTCCCAGCAACACCTCTTCCTGAACTTGGCATGTTGGGTCATTTCTGATCCTATCGGTCATGGCGGTGGTGGTGAGGCAGCCTCGTTGTGTCCCTTCAATGTGAGGGCCTAGCCTCAAGGGGCTTGAAGGGGAAATCAGCAAGGAGGATATCGCCATCACCAACACCACGTACAAGGAGATGCCGGCGTCAACCATCTCCATCACCATCTTCACTGCCATCTCATCTCCATTCCATTGTAATACCGAACCCTAGAGGATTGCTTGATTTATCATTCATGTTTGTCACCGCCATTCATATAATGCTTGTTATCTTCATGTCTAAGTAATCCCCTTAGTTCTCAGGATTATGGGTAAACCCTAGTATGTATAGGTGTTGGACGCTTATAGAGATATGAGATCCTCTATTGAATGTTTGATTTGATAACCTCCGTTAATGTTGTGAAGGGCCCCTACTCAGCATATCCGCCATGTATGGCCATGGTGCATGTTAATGTCATTGTAAAGGTTGGGATATAGGGGTAAAGAGGTGAGAGTAATATCCTCTCGTCCCCGCCTTTGCAATTGACAGGGGATTGACGGAGAACCCTTACTGTGACCGTGTCCATGGGAAACCCTTACTTAGTAGTGAGAATCGAGCGGGGAAACTATGATAGTGGCGTGTGTGATGTGGAGAGTACACAAGTAATTCATATACTGTACCCGGCTCCGTCCAATTATAAACATGATGAGTGGCTCAAGTATCTAATCTAAAACTATGCAATCGCATATGTTAGGCTTAAGTCTTGACATTTATTTTATAGACAGATTCACCTTCAAGAACTAATATGAATAACCCATTCACAATCGGTGCAAAGAAACAAAATATATTAGTCAAATATAAAAAAAAAACCCGTTGTCCTTGATACTGAATTCATAACCTTGTCTCATAGAGCATAAGGCAGATATAATGTTTCAATTTAAAGTTGAAGCTTCATAACAATTATCGAGTTTCATTACAAATCCTAAAGGTAAATTAAATTGCATGGTGTCGACAGCTAATGTAGAAATTGTTGCTCTATTCCTGACTGAAAGTGCAATCATGCCCTTAATCATACTTTGATTTTGATGAAGAAATACATACAGGGGACTAATTATGTTTGCTAAGTGTACACAGGACGTTCGTCCCTTTGGCATCATTGTATAGGGACCATGGACACATCAAAACGATATATGACTCAAGCATGACTATAATAAGAAAAGAAGCGTAGGCTTTTTCATTTAACCTTGAGTTATAGGGATTCTGCACTATTAAGAGGGGATCGAAGGGGTCCATTCAAGATTTGCTCAAGATATCTTCATGTCACTATCATCCTACACATACCCATCTTCATATATGTCATGACCAGTACCTCACTTAATTGCACTCAGAAAAACCACTTAGCCAAAACCCAAGTCAAGATATTCATCTACATGGTCTCTCTGTCGGATCATTCAGGCATCGCCTAGATCATCCGGACTCTATCCCAGATCGTCTGGCTAGAGGACCAGGAGACACCGAAGGGTTGAGCTGAAGTCGGATCATACGGACAGGTAGTCGGATCGTCCAGGCGTTGCCTAGATCGTCCAGTTCCCAATCCGGATCATCCGACCGCAGCCCGGATGGAATGCCCGAATGACTAAACAGAGAGTGTGTTCATAGGGTTACACCCGGATGACTAAACAGATGGCATTTTCATCCGGTTACGTCCAGATCGTTCGGATGGCATCCCGGACATCAGGTCTGCCCTTTGCACAACCACCAGTTTCAAGTTGCACCTAGAGTCCCCCCGGACATCCGGACCTCTTTTCCGTGAGTTGTTCTTGTTGACCCACCCAGAACATTCGGATCCCTAGCTGGACTGTCCGGCCAATGCCTGCATCATCCAGGTAGATATCCGGATCATCCGGGCAGGTCAGTTTGTGCACCAAACGGTCACTTTTCTTGGAACTACAAATACACCTCTCCCACTCTGGTAGATAGTTGACTACTACACTTACATTTTTGCCAAGAACACAAGTACTCCCTCTCATACTCTCCTAAACTAAATCTTAGGTCGAGACGATTTGTGAGAGTTCTTGAGAGTTGTTCCAATCAAAAGAAAGGTCCACTCCCTACCCTTCTTGTGAACGAAGCAAATCATGATTTGAGAAGGTCTTGAGCTTTCCCCCCTAGATCTTATTACTCTTGGAGGTTGGAGACTCCTAGGCGGTAGGAGTACTCCGAGGAGGAATCGTCATTACCCCCGGAAACTTTGTGAAGGTTTGGACACCACCTCAAATTCTACCGCTAGTGGTTGACAAACGCCTTTGTGGTGTTGTCTCAAGGGGAGAATAGGGTGAGCCTTCGTGGTAACATCTTCCCCTCCAACGGTGACTAGCTTCACTCAAAATACGTGAGCATCAGCATACATCCTTGTCTCCCGGAGTTGTGGTTATCCCTAACCATAAATCCCTACTTGTGGATATTTGTCTCCTAGTCTTTACTTACAATATATTGTGCTTACTGACCTTGCTTCTTGTTTTTGTTGTTGAATATATTTCTTAGCACTAGATCCACCTTTGCAATTGTTAGGCTCACTTTCATAGTCCGCATTATTGCCTAAAATTGCTAAGTAAGAATTGAAATTTGTAATTGTACCTATTCACCCCCTTCTAGGTCCATCTCAATCCTTTCACCGACGCATATGTTAACTTCTGCTCTTGGGACATTCCTAGTTCTTCTTATCTCCTGCATCGAGCTATAAATATGAACAACTGATCTGGTATATGATGTACCCAAGAGCTAGTAGAAACATCAACAAGATAAATGGTTGTAACATATACAATAAGTGTACCTAGAGAAGAAGAAGAAGTTGTATTTCCACTTTTCTTGCCGTGGGCCTCCGGCTACTTGATGCAATTCCTCTTCTAATGACTAGTTTCCTTGTAATAATAGCACATGGTCTTTGAATCCGGCCCCGACTTTAGCTCAACAGCTGGAGTGAGGATCACAGCCTTATCTTTGCCCTTTGATTTAGCTATTTTCTTAGCACAAGAACTCTTCTTAAACTTTGTCAGCTTCTGCACCATCAACACTTGGATGTGCACCTTTCTTAATGTCCTGCTTTGCCATCTTAAAGCATTTCATGCAACTTAGTGAGTTTCTTATCCATGCCATGCATGTAGTAGTTCAAGATGAACGAGCCATATCTAGCCAAAAGTGAAGCCAAAATTGTATCTATGGCCAACTCAGGGCCTAAAGAGAAGCTAGGCCTTTCCAGAGTCTACATGTAACCAACAATTTTTCTCACATGTGGACTAAACGGATCACCTTTTTTAGCTTGCACTCTATCAAGGGCCTCTGGACGTTATCTCTCGGTCATTGCTTCTGTTTTGAACATACCCTTGAGACTCTCGATCATACCAAAAGCCTCTATTTTCAGGAACTGTTGTTGCAGGCCCGGCTCGAGGCATGCAAGAGTGAGGCAACTGATTTTAGTTAATTCATCAACAAGCCCCCCGCAGGCGTTCCAGACAGCAGCATTAGTATTTTCAGCATGTTCCTCTCAAAGTGGTTCCTCTAGAACATGTTCTTTTTTATCATGCCTGAGAACAACTCTTGGATTTCTATAACAGGTTTATATTTACCAAGGATTGATTTCAATGCAAAACTGGAAACTTGAGTAGGTGGTGCCATTGATCTACAACAGAAAAATGCAAAAACTCTAACAACCCGTTTGGCACCTCTCATTTCATTTGGTGGAAATGAAATGAAATGCAATGTATGCTGATATTTCATTTGGTTGAATCATGATCCCAAATCAAAATATCATGTTCAGGTGACACTTGAAATGATCTGTACATCCTATTTGCCTGCCACTCTGGCAAGAATTCAATAAACCCAGACCAAGCATGGCTTAGAAAATGCAACAAACATCATCTTTTCAAAATTAAAATTTCATGCGAACATAAAACAAGTTGCATCACACAACCATAAGCAGCTCCATCAAGCAAAATCTACAAAATCAAATTACAACGTCATGAACAAGTCGCAACACACGATCATAAACAACTCCATAAAGTAAAATCCGCATAATGAATCAAATTACAATTGTCGGGAACAAGTTGCGGCACACAATCATAAGCAGATCCATAAAGCAAAATCCAAATAATCAAATTTCGACTGCCATTTTGCAATTTGTGGCTTGACTTGACTTGCATCAAAGTAAGACTTGATATTGGTTGAACTTGAGGCTCCTTTTTTGCCCTGCAAATATGATGAGAATCATGTATACAAACTATCAAATGTAAAGTTCAAGGAAGCAGCAAAAGTCGCATCAATGTTTTAGTTGCATTTATCATAGAAGGAAATAGTAATGCTAAGAATAACTTCAAATACTTAAGTTCATAAAGGGAATTTTAAATTGCATCAAATCCACCAGTAAAATTTGAAAAAAAAATCGTAGTACTTGACATGAAAAAAGGCCTGAACCTGAACATGAGCAAGAATCTAGTAGCTCCTGCTCTGTTTCATGTGTACAAGGGGTTTTACCCACACACAGAAGTAAAATTGCACGGGAAATTTACCCCTTTCATTCACGGGAAGAAACAAACATGGCGCCTCATTGTCCGAGTCCACGACTGAACCTATTAGTTCTTCCTTTTTTGCGAGATTAGTTCTTCCTGATTACTCCTGACCTGAAACAATCAAGTACTGGTGCACATTTACTAAACTGATCAACTACTGGTGCCAGTGTTAAGCTTTATTTAATTCTATAGATCCTTGTTGTAAGAGTCTTTGGACTAAAACCAGAACATATATATGATTCTACGATAATTAACTAAAGGACAGAGAGACTAGTATGCCTATTTTGGTCCTTCTACACAAGCTGAAGCTTGTTTTGCAGATACTACTTCTATTTCCTAGAGTATAAAGGCGTGCTATTGGAGTATGGTTACTTCTCTAGAAGAAATGAATATGTTTTGAGGTACGGAGAAAATACACACTCAAGGAACAATAGCAGAAATGACCATGTGTTTTTCTACATGAACCTGAAAGGTATACTACTCATAACTTTAAGCCTCGGAAAGAGGAACTTTACTGTTGCATGCATTGTTCACGGCATATCCATTTTGACTCATAATGATTACATGCATAAACATAGAAGATTGGCTACATTCAGAGAAAATTTTCTTAGATCAATAGTAGTTCTACTTCTACACTCATATATCTTCCAGTTTCCAACCAACATCTAACCGATCCCCTAAAAGTTAGTGGAGTAAAAGTTGAAGTAAAGTTAGTCGAGTAAAGTTTTACTCCACTAACGGTGGCTGCACATAGCCGATCCCCTATAGTTAGCGGAGTAAAATCAAATTTGTGGCCGTTTTGTATACTAGCCACACAAACACAATCTCTGCACAATACATATCTTAAAATCATTCAAATTAAAGCATGGACAGCAACAAGCGTCATAACATAAAGTTTCATCACCGCGTTTTTCAAATTTAAACATGCGAAGTTCACCCAAAGGGCATCACTTGAAACACAATATTTGATTCAAAATCACCACAAACATAGCATGTATATGTTGTGGATCGAGCCAATCTTTGGCATGCACCACCACTCTCTCGGCCACCACCACTTAAACGACGTCCTCGGCATAGAAATCAACCTAGACATCCTCTCGGCCACCATCACCACCACCACCACCCTCACGGCCACCATCACCATCCTCTCGGTCACCTCCACCACCTCCTCCTCGGCCACCACCTCTTGGACCTACTCCTCGGCCTCCTCCGTGTCTTGGTTGCCGAACGATTCCAAAACGAGTCATAGTTGAGATCATCAAGACCAACGGTGGCCGAGGACCCCAATGATGCGAGGAGTTCGGCCGTGTTCATCTCCGCTCTACAATGTCAAAGCAAGCATTATAAACAATCACTATGATCACGAACAATCACTATCGAATACCAACGTGACGCGGGGTTTTATTTTTACCCTGTTGGCATTTCATCGAGTCCTTTTCTATAGAAATAGGCTTGGTCAAGTGCTTAAAAAAGAGGTGACCCGAATGACTTGGCAGCCGCATTTTTTGTTGCCGGTTGCGGCCGTCGCTCGCGCCAGAGCAGTCGCCGTAGGGGCAGCCGAGGTTGCCACACGAGGCATAGGCTTTGGACAAGGCGCCGACACCGTCTTCTTTATCTTCTTCTTGGCGGCCGCCTCGGCGTGCGCCGATGCCACCGTCGTCGGCTTTCGAGCCCGTTTGCCTTTGGTAGGTGCGGCAGGAGGGCGTGCATGTGATTGCCGGAGACACGGTGGCCACCCCGGACACCATTGGTGTGGTTGGAGGCAGAGCTTGGACCCTAGTGGTTCTTTGTCATCCCCAAGCTTTTTTCGGCACCGGCGGCAGCGCGTCGGTGGTTTTCGGAGGCGAAAAGCCGGCGCCGGTGGCCGGCGGGGTGAGTGAGGGGGGAGGGTTGGCTATCCATTCTGGTCGGCTCAGAGGTCGTCGGTAGAGGTGGCGGGGGCGGGAGGCAGCGCGGCGCGGGAGGGCGAGAGGGAGTTTTACTCGGCCACCGCACGATGGAGTATATTTAGGGAAGTCTTTGGGGGCATAGAGAGTTGGAGTAAAAAATTATACTCTGTTAACATTTTTAGGGGATCGGCTAGGTCCGTCGTAAGGGAGTAAACCCTTATGGCCGTATTGGGGATCGGTTAGAAATGCCCTTACAAAGCTAATTCGATTAGGTACTACTTGACATGACAAAATAGCCCGAAGCCCTGAACCTAAGCACCAGCAAGAATCTCGCAGCGGATTAAAAATGCAGGAGTAAAGTCGAGAACAAATCTTGCTCTGTTCCATGAACACTATAACAAAAGTCAAGAACTTCACCAACAAAAATAGTTGTACTACTACATGATAAATCTAGCACCCTTCGAGCTTTAAGTGAGGGATCTTATTTTATGGGGGGACGACGAAAAGTCATGTCTCAAAACAGAAGGGGTAGGCAAATGTAGGGAACTGAGAACCACCTGCTCTCTAATAAACCCAAATCATGTCAAGAAGTGAATGGATTAAACACCGCTTTACTAGTGACCTTGGGTGAAAAAAGAGGGGAGAGACAAAGGCAGGCGACAGTACTAGTGCCTACAAGTACATCAGCAGTTGGTACTAGCTATTGATGTATCTGACAACCACTCCTACAACCACACCTATAGAAAGACTGTGGGAAGGAGGAGATGAGGGCGTCGAGACTGAAATCGAGGAGAATGACAGCTGAGAGCAAGGGATTTGGGGTTCGGGAAAGCTTCCATCGTCTCGAATCGATGAATGAAATACTACGTCCCTCAGTCGCAACCAAACAAGTTGAACACATATATTCGCAAATGAAAACCAACTCAAATGATGGGTACCAAACAAGTTTTTCTTACATGTGTTCACCAAGAGTAATCCATATTGAACATTTTTGTAATAATACTCCCACTAAAATCAACAATCCTCCGTCAATACTTGATGATTCAAGATCCGAGGTCAACATGTCGATTACTGAGCTTTTGCATCACTGCTAGAAGACTAGATCACACGGTAAGCAACACTTGGTAATATCTCTATGTGACTTGTTTGTTGGGCACATCACATGTCTCGCGAACTCTTATGTCTCGAGGCCCAAAATTATTTTGGTAGCATTAACAAGTTAGCCAATGCTTCACACATAACTATCTGACACAAACCCGTCACGTCAAGGAGGAATAGCAGAACACTAATTTTATAATCGCACCACTAAATATACTTGACATGTGATTTTACGACAATTGGGGAGTCAACTTTACTAACATTCTTTGAAAGATCACCTTACTTAAAAAATCTTACCATGTAAAAGAAGGGTGCATATATATAAGGGATAAACTTTCACAAACAGTTTATACAAGTATGATACGGTATAGCCCCTTTTTGGCAACCGATGATAATCTTCATCTCTATGTACACGGCGGTCCCATGGTGATCTCCATCTCCATGTACGGTGTTATCCTGTGGTTATCTCCATCTCCACACCTCACGTGTCAACCACCAAGGTTTACATGAGATACTACACCAGAACATTGAAATTTCTTTGCTTCAAGATCCTTCACAATACTAGTTAGAGATCTAGCATCCCGAGCTTTAGCCAGTTTACCACGATCTTCAGACTGCAGAGATCATTTAGTAATAACATATGTTCAGTCTATTCATTTGTTTTAAAGATATACATACATATTGATGACAATGATTAAATACAAATAAGGGCATCTCCAACACCATGCTGCAAAACTCCCGAAAGCGTCGCACCAACGCATCTGGACCATTTTTGACATCCAACATGGTGTCCCATACATCCACGCGTCTGAAATCCCGCAAACCAGAAGCTAACCCGCGGGAGGTTTGCGGGAGTTTGGACGTCCGCCTAGCCAATCAAAGCCACCACGTACCCCACGTCTGCTGCTATTTGGTGGAAGGATAATACCTACGTGATTAAATCATTGTATGATCATGCTATTTGGCGGAAGACTGTGGCTATTGCTGGCTGTTTGGCGGGAGGAGAATGTTAAATCATTGCATAATTTTAGCTATTTGGCGGAAAGTTGATCTCATTTGGCGGAAGACTACGGCCCATAGCTGTGCTGTTTAGCAGAAGGTTGATTTTAGCTATTTGGCGGAAGTTTGCATCTTTTTAAATGTAATAGAAGCGGACGTTTTGGGCATTGTGGTTGGATGGCACGCTTCTGTACCCGTGTCCATGGACGTGTCCACGGATGGATAGTGAGTCCGTTTTGCGACACTGTATTGGAGATGCCCTAAAAGAGCAGTGAAAACAGATATGTTGCAGCTTGCAAATTCCAAGATAAAAAAAGCCTAACCTTCTCCAGTCGTAGAGCAGTTTCCTTTAGCTCATCAGCTGTAAAATTATTCTTGTGAATCACCTGAAGGACCTTAAGCAAGTGTTGCTGGAGACTCTCTGAACAGTGCTCCTCGAGGTCGTGTTCACTGAACGAATCATCACACCCGAAAGGGCACTTCATGGGCCTCATGGGGCAGACAGTGACACAATGTCTATCCATATCACGCCGCAGAAGCCGTTTCTCACAGTTTTGCTCACACTGAAGGATCTTGAAAAGGCAAGTTGCATCATGATCCTGCATGCAACGAACAGAGACTTTTGTTCGGCATCCCTCGTTTGGGCAAGTGACAGGCCTGAAGCTACACTGTGCTTTGTGATCAGCAAGGCGTTCCTCATTTTCATATTTCTCAGGGCAGTGGAACTTGGTTTTAATGTCCACATTCCTGAGGAGGACCTCGGCTATCGCTTCTCTCCTCTCTAATGGCCAGAAGCGGGTCATCTCCATTTCTTGGACAAAGTCATCGATCTTATCATCACGGCTGTCACTTAGCAACCACCCAGAGACATGGCCAATGATATTCCTTTTCGTGCGACTGAAATCATCCATGAATATTGACACGATCTCATAAGGGTCATCCGACATTTCATTGTCAGCGTTTTGTTCCGCCTCAACATCGGCTATGAACGTTTCACTTCTTTGTGTAATGCTGTCCACCATTTCTTTTCTGAGGTCAACAGCAACATCAGATGGGCTCCTGAACAGATCACCAGTTGTACCGTCGACACAGACCGCAGCCAAACCAGGGAGCAAGAATTGTGCTAGTTTGTACACTGCTTCAGAATTGCAAAACGGGCACCGGAGAAGCTCACCTTCATCCCTCACCGGTCCAGGATCGGCAACTGGGAGATCCATTTCACCCTTAGATCCAACACCTGCAAACACATATATAAGTCATTCATTATAACCGATGTAGTCATAACTCAGAATCACCATGAGTGACTTAAAGTTGAGAAACAACGTTCTTGATTCTGATATGTGTGGCTGACCTTTATCCTTGGTTTGTCCAGGATCGGCAACTGGAGGAGGGTCCATTTCAACTTGTGATCAACTCATTATGCACAATGGACCAGGGGACATGATCTCCCTGCTACTATAAAAAAGGACCATGATCAACAACAGGAGAAACTTAAAATTCTAAGCTGCATTTGCCTGGCTCCGCCCCTGGATGGTAATATTTCCGGCAAGGAATTGTGAATAAACATCTCAAAAAAACAAATGAAGCAAAATTTGAGCAAAAACAGATCAGATGGTATCGAAATTGAAAAATGCAGGGCAAGGATGGGATGGCATCGACTGGGATTGATCTTCGAATAAAAAAAAGATTCAATTGTTCACAACATATAGAAGGAAGCAAAATGAACGAACAACGATCCAAGCAAGATAGGTTTCCTTACCAGCAAAGGGACCGGTCCAGATGGATCGTGTGACTGCTTTGCTCTGGGGAAAACTGAAGGAGAGGGAGGAAAAGGCAGAGTTTAGAATGTTTCTATAATTAGCCGGCCAGGGATTGACATTTCTATTATTAAACTGACGGAGATGGTAAAAAAGAGGCCACGCTTAGCATGTTCCTATGACTAGCGAGCCAGTTTATCATGTAAACTTCATTAGCTCAAATAAATGCTGCACCACTCACTCAGCACAATGCCAAGAATAGCAATGCACAAGCCCATCCCTGCTGAAGCCATGGACACACATCGTCATGATAACGATATATCAAAAATATTGTAGATACTACAAGGCATTGCAATGCATGTTGGCGTTTTTAGGCGCCATTTGGTAACAATGTGATATTATGCCAAGAGCACGATATGCTGTAAAGAGAAAAAACAAGAGTGCGCTAGCTTGACAAATTATAGAAGATGGGTTAAAACCGGGGGGATTGAATGATTTGCCCCACTTTACAATGGATTGGATGATTTGCCCCAGGGTTGTTTCAATGGCCAAAAACATCCTCAGTTGAGATGTAGCTTTTACGGAACACAAGACCCATGCCTAGACTCAAATTCGGAAGAAAACTCCCCAGTTGAGATGGAGCTTTTCAGGAACAGGGAACCACGGGCTTCAGGAATCACACGTTCAGGATATGAGGATTTGGGGACAAAAGTTGAAATCTGCAAATGGGGGATCAGAACGCTCGGGAATACAAATCTCCGTATCGATCCTTGCTGGGTGTATACAGTAACGCGGTTGCAGAGGCCGAACCTGTGCAGGCAGTGGCGGCGCGAGCCCGCGGCGACCGAGGAATCGACGGGAGAGAAAGGGGTCCTGGGCGACGATGTTGACCTGGGGCTCACCGCTCCGCCGTCGGGCCGAAACTGGAGAGGGGCGGCGGGGGTCCAGGCCAGGCGACGGCGCGGTGGGCTGCGGTGGACGGCGAGGAGTCGAGTTGGGACGGGAAAGAAAGGGGGCCTTCGCAGATCTTGTCTTCTTTGTTGTTCGCAGTGGTTTTACAATCGTTGTTTCCATTGAGGAGAAACGTATTTCATGCTTGACTGGGTTTATGCAGATGGGACCGCTAACACAGACGCAGATGCTTTTACATATACACATACACTCACCGGTATTAAGTATTAACGTACGCCCGCCTGCCAATCCTGTGAGCATCCCCGTGAGACTAAGCCCGAAAATAATTTTAAAATTGATAAAGTTGTCATAGATGTCCTTGTAGTCGAGGGAAACATATCTCCCACTAAACACACATTATCTGAAATCGTGAAATAAATCTAAAAAAATATGAGTGCCAGTGAGTTTAGGATTTTGACCTTATTAGACTGAGAATACCACTGTACTCTTCAGGGCATTTTCAATGATAGATGCTTACATAGATGCTTAGAAGGAAGAGAACAGAATGAAAGTCTCGGTTTTTCCCCGAAACCCTAAAACCTCTGGCGGCACTAGTGGCGATTAGGGTTTTGACCGTGGAACTTGTCTTCGCCCAGAGATTCGTCGACGGGGTTGAGGTTCTGCCCCCTGCAAGATGGCTGCCCCCGGCGCTGATGCGAGTGGGGGACGGAGGGTGCGGCCCCAGCAGAGCGCGCTTCAAGAAAGAAGCTAGAGGAAGCCCTAGGCAAACTTGACATATCAGAAGAAGAGGCGACTCCTCTGGTACTCGACAATCGTGTCGAGGGAGCACCGGCAAGGGGGTTATTGGCTGGTAAAATTCTTCATCACAACCAGTTCCATATCCAGACCATCACCAATGCCTTGCGGGCGGCGTGGGGTAACCCACGGGGACTGAAATTCAGATCTGTTGGATTTAACATGTTTGTGGCCGAGTTTGAAACCCAACGTGATCGAGATCGCGTGTGGGGTGGATCACCCTGGCACACCAATAATAATACAGTGGTTCTTGCTGAGTTCGATGACTGCATGAGACCGGATGAAGTCAAGTTTGTCAGGCTCCAAATCTGCGCTAGGGTTGTGAATTTACCCTACAATCTGAGGGATGAATCTTGGTGGGCGCCAATTGCAAAGCAGATGGACAAAAACGCTCAGTCTATTAGTTTTGATCACACTGGTGGTTTCCTGCGAGCCAGGATCACAATTGAAGTTGAGAAGCCTTTGAGGAGGTGGATTGATTCTGCCAGGAGGAAGAAAGTGGACATGTATGATATTCAATATGAACAGGTTCCATACTTTTGTTTTTTCTGTGACAGGCTCGGGCACTCGGATCCTTATTGCCCAACGACGAGCTCACGAGATGATAAGGGAGAGCTCCCTTTTGGATCTAAGCTTCGCGCACTGGAGGATTATAGAAAGCCGGCGTCGTCGGAGAATTCTAGAGAACAATCGGGTGCTAGCAGTATACAGGCGACAAAGAACTCCAGTACCAAAAGAGATACTGGTGAGGAGGTGAATTCCCTAGTCAAGAACAAACAACAGCATAAACGCAAAGAGGCGCCGACCCAAATATACAAGCCTGTGGTTAAGACCACACTGCTGCTTACTGATGGTGGAACCGAAACTGGTGTTGATGGTAAGCTTCAGGCCAGAACTGATACAGCATCAACAAGCCATGATGAGGGCGAGGAACTTGCTAGAGAACCAAAGAAGAAGAAACCTACACCGGACAACTCGGCAGGGACCGCGTAGCGGTCCTGCCAGTCTCAATGAGTTGCATCAGCTGGAACTGTCGGGGGCTTGGCAACCCCGATGCAATTCGGGAGCTTCGCAGTATTGTGAAGTTGGAAGGACCCGCTCTTCTCTTTGTAATGGAAACGAAACTAAGAGCTAAAAGAGTAGAAGATTTGCAGAGTAATTTAGGCTTTGCTGCTTGTTTTGCAGTAGACGGTGCTGGCCTTAGTGGCGGCATTGGTCTGTTTTGGTCCCGAGATGTGTCTGTTGAACTTAAAAATTATAGTCAACGTCATATCAATATTTTGGTTACTAATAAACTTCTGAATTCTCCACCTTGGGGATTCATGGGTTTCTACGGAGCACCGCGTGCTGAAGATAGGCATCACAATTGGCATTTTTTGCGTTCTCTCCATTCTATTCCACATGGTGCATGGTTGTGCATGGGGGATTTCAATGAGACTCTATACTCAAATGAGCATATTAGTCGGGCTGCTCGTCCGGAGCGACAAATACAAGCTTTCAGAGAGGTTACAAATGATATTTCCTTCCAGGACCTGGGTATGTCAGGTACGGCTTATACATGGGATAACCGTCAATCTGGAATGGACAATGTAAAAGCATGGTTGGACCGAGCCTTTGCAAATGAAAATTTCCGACAACAGTTCCAACATATTAGGGTGAGGTATCTGTCTTCCTTCGGTGGAGTCGGACCACTACTTTGTTGTTGCGGAAATTAAAGAAACGCTAGTAACACGGCCAAGGGCCAAGAAGCAGTTCAGGTATGAAAATGACTGGCAAACTCATTCAGATTATGATCATCTCGTTTTTGAAATGTGACGAGGAATTCAGCGTGGCCCCTGGGCTACAAGGTATTGCTATGGCGTTGGGGGAACTACAAGCAACTCTAGAACCATGGGGATCCAAGGAGTTTGGGTGTTTGACGAGAAGGGTCAGACAACTTCAAACGAAACTGTCCATTGGTCGTGGTCCATCGGAAGAGGAACAAAGCACGGTCAAGAAACTAAAGGAGGCATTGCACCAGGAGGAGGTGTGGTATCGACAACGATCGCGTGTTCCTTGGCTTCGCGAAGGGGACCGTAACACATCGTATTTCCAGGCGCAAGCTAGACAATGAAAGAGAGTGAACAGAATTCAAGGTCTTAGACGATTTGATGGATCGGTCTGTGTGGATGAGAGTGAGGATAAGGAGGAAGTGCAGATGTTCTATCAGAACTTGTACCAATCCGAAGGTTTTCATGATGCGAGCGAGTTACTTGCTCATGTTCCGGTCAAGGTCTCACCTGATATGAACATGGAGCTCACAAAATCCTATACCGCTGAGGAGGTCAAAATTGCACTTTTTCAAATGGCTCCATCAAAGGCTCCTGGAGTGGATGGGTAGACTGCGGGGTTCTATCAACGGCATTGGGATCTCCTTGGTGGAGAAGTAACTAGTGCAGTTTTGGAGTTCCTAAATGGCGGGGAATTATCTTCGGGTTTGAACGATACCTCTATTACTCTCATTCCGAAGATAAAACATCCCCAGTCCATATCTCACTACCGTCCTATTGCATTATGCTCTATTTTGTACAAGATTGCGTCCAAAGCAATTACCAATCTTCTACGATGCATTATCGACGAGATTATCAGTGAGGAATAGAGCGCCTTTGTACCGGGGCATCTTAAACTAATAATGTGTTTGTGGCATACGAGAGTGTGCATACAATGAAGAGGAAAAAAAGGAAAGAAATATTCTTGTGCGGTCAAGTTAGACATGATGAAAGCTTATGACCGCGTCGAGTGGCATTACCTCGAAGCAATCTTGTCCAAACTGGGTTTCAGTATTGTCTTCGTCAGGTTGATCATGAAGTGTGTGTCTTCAGTTCGCTTTTTGGTGCGAGTTAACAGTGAGCTCTTGCCATTCTTTACCCCGTCCAGGGGGCTCCGTCAAGGCGATCCCGCTTCACCATATTTATTCCTAATATGTGCGGAAGGCTTCTCCTCCTTGTTGAAGTTTTATAATGGAGGTACCATAGACAGAGGTTTGAGAGTAAGCTATAGATCACCTTGGGTCTCTTATCTGCTTTTTGCAGATGATAGTCTGATCTTCATTGATGCAAAAGATCAAAGTGCTCTTAGACTTAACGAGATACTGAGAATCTATGGAGATGCTTCAGGTCAGCGAGTTAATCGTGATAAAAGCTCTATTTTCTTCAATACTAACACTCTTGATCCGTTGAAGCAAGTTTTGAAGGCCTCTCTGAACATCCAAGTGGAGGCGTACAGTGAAAAATACTTACGGCTACCGACAGCTGTGGGGCGTATCACGAGTGGCACATTTGATCATATGAGTGAAAGAACTCGTGGAAATATGCAAGGGTGGTCGGAAAAACTTCTTGCTTGTGCAGGGCGCGAGACTCTTCTGAAGTCAATAGCGCAGGCTATTCCTACTTACCCGATGAGTACCTTTCTGTTCACAAAAAAGGTTTGTAAGAGTCTGACTTCTCCTATGGCTAAGTACTTCTGGAGCAGCTCTCTTGACAAAAAGTCGATGCATTGGTTATCATGGAAGGAGATGACTAAACCAAAGTGCAAGGGTGGAATGGGTTTTCGAGACCTACATCAGTTTAATCTTGCAATGTTGGGCAAGCATGGATGGCGTTTCATGACTAATCCTAATTCCCTATGAGCATCACGAGGAGATGCTCTAAGGCCGCGGGCCAATTTTTTTTACATATGGACCGTCTGTTGAAGCTGCGTTTTTGGCCTCAGACGGTCGAAAAGTTAGTAATTTTACATTTGGACCATCTATTGGAGATGCTCTAAGCCTCCACTTCCATGCGCAACCCACCATGTGAGTGGTAGTGGGTGCATTTGCGTGGACACTATGGACCATCCGCAATAAGTTAGTGATTGAGTATGTTATTCCTCTACGTACAATTGACGAAATCTATAAACTGTGTGGCTTCTTGCAGTTTTGGAGACCGCTTATTAAGCGGCAAGCCCGAGACTCCATTGGCAGGATCATCTCTATGCTCCGGTTCGTCGCCCTGCGCCTTGCTCCACCAACCCGCCACCACTTTTTGAGCCGGATTAGTTTGATTGTTCTCAATTTCGCAGGAGTTGTTGTGATGTGATGTGCATCTAGCTAGACTCTATTATTTTGGACCTCTTGTATTCGTACCTGTTTTACTTTCTTTGAACCTAAACTTTTGTTTGAGCTTGGTGGTTGCTTTATAATATATAAACCGAGGGAAAACCCATTTTCGTCATGGTTCGTGGGCATGCCCGGCATGTCCTGGAACGAATAGGGTGCCGGATTTGGTAATCTTCCATGTAGATGTTCTTGAAGGTGTGCTCGGAAGGATCGCTGGAAGTGGTTTTATGAGGAGAGCCTCAGGAGGAACAGCGCGTGTTATTATTGATGTAAAAAATGTCTTGCAGCCACTTATTCGGGAAACACTTCCTATCATATTTCTGATAGAAAGAATTCTTCAGGCCACTCGTGTACCGTAGATACGTGTTTTATCACACGGCTGAGATGCGAATCTGAAAACCATTGCCCAGTTCCCAATCAGAACTATTTTAACGCCATAGGCCCACAGCCCCCTAATCCCTCGTCAGTTAAATCCCGCAACAATCTCGCCTGACATGATCTCGTTTCCATCTCGCATTCTCCCTCGTCGCCGAGCTCGCAACACCCTCGTCACGCCAGCTCTCTCCACCAGGACCTGCCCTGCGCAGCTGTACTGCCCCACTACGGCCGTGAAATCCACCTGGCCGGTGCGTCGTCCCGCCCGGCGGCAGTGTGCATCGCCAGCGGGGGTAGGCTCTCACCATGCGGCAGGTTTGTTCATCAAAGGATGTTGTATCTGTTCTCCATAGAGTAGCAACACACATATGACAACCGCCCAGGTGACCAGGTAGGTGACAAAGGGTGAAGCCATGTGAAGTATCTATGATGCGTTAGCTTGGAACATGGGGATATTTCCATTATTTGAAGCAGTGTCACCTGTAGACTTCTTCTCCATTTCTGTTGGATTTCGCTAACTCCATAACATGATTATGTACTCGGATTTCAGGGAGCAAAGAACTTTGTAAAAAGCAGCACGTCCGACCATTTGGCGACGGTGCGAGGGGACAATGTCCTTGCATCTTTTCTTGCAATTTGTGTCACGTCGGTGGATGGTGTTTGTTTCAAATAAATATATTTTTCCGTTTTGTTGGAAATGATTGTACATTCATATGAAAGCAAATCTCTAGTCTATGAAAAGAATAGTATCATAATGATTTGAAAGCAAAATATGAACCTCTGGGAAAGACTTCTGCATTGTGCTTAGAAGATGCTAAACATGGTCGATCGTGTGAATTCATTTTAGTTGTACCGAAGCAAAATCTGATTTCTTTGGATTCAGGTTCCAAATTCAATGGAAGCTAATACTCATTTGTTTGGATGCAAATTTCAAATTCTCTGGAAGCAAATTTCCCATTTATTTGGAAGCAATTACCAAATTCCTAGGAAACCAAGTTCCAATTTACTGTTACATTGGAGAAAGATTTAAACCATTCTAAGGACAAAATTCACATACCACAAACAAAATAAAAATGTCACATTGAACACAAATCTCACCAAATTGCTATCTTGTCGACGGAAATTTTTGTTTTCACCAAATGGTAGAAGAAAGATGAATTGTTCAAGTCCTAACATTGTCAATATTCGACAACTTTTTTTTTGAGGGAGTCAATATTCGACAACTTAATTGCTATGCTTCTACTGTTAGTAGAAGTTGTTTCTATATATCACAATATGTGCTTCCTATCATGAAGCAATCTCGTGGAAGAAATTTTCCTGGTAATAGTGTGCTTCAATTAAATTATATTTTGCTTCATAAAACTTGTTTCCAAGCTTCAATGGACGAATGCTTCGATCACGCCCCCCCCCCCCCCCCCCCCCCCCCACACACACACACACACACACACACAGATGGACAGCAGAGTGAAGCAAAAATATGTGCTATGTAGGAAACATCGAACATAAGATATGAGAATATGGTACGTACGTACTAAGATATTGGCTACCGGAATGAAGCAAATATTAAGTCGTTGAAAACATATTATATGACCTGATGAAGCATCTTAATTTTCAGTCGACAATGGAAGCATTCTTCCTTCTTCTTTTTCGGAAAGGCAATGGAAGCAAATTTTCTAATCAACGGAAACATAGTTTTCGACTTCAGGTGCATTGGAATTGTATTGCTACAGTATACAAACAAGTATATTTTTGACCGCTTAGGGACACAAAATTTTGGAAACAAAATCGGAGCCTATAATTGCCTTGGAAGCAAAATTTTGGTATGTTAGATACAAATCCTGCTTCGTAAGAGCATCTCCAGCCGCGTCCCCAACAGGCCCCCCAGGCCACTTTTTCGGCGCCCGCGCAAAAAAAAAAAAAAACGCCCCAATCGCGCTCCTAGGACGCCGAAAAGCGCCGGTTCGGCCCTTTTTTCCGCCCGGCGGTCACAGGCCGAACCCGGCGCACTGGGGGGCGATCGGGGGCTCCGGCGCAAGGGAAAAGCGCGGCTGGCCCACACCGTCAGGTGAAAAGTCAAGATTTTCTTCCCCGACTCGCCTTCCACCCCCCGCGCCCTCGGCCGCCACTAGCTATATCCCGGCGCCGCCCGCCGCCCTTCATCGCTAGATAGCCATTCCCCGCCGGAAAAATAGCAGAGGTTCACCGCGGCAGCCCCTCCAACAGTAGCTGGGCGTTTCCGGCCGCGGAGGTGCAGTTTAGCGGCGGGTGCACGCCCACCGGGCGCAAGGTGTTCGGCGATTTGCCTGCCTTGGCGATGGACTCGGATGACGAGGAAGCGCTCGCCGCGCTGCTGGAGGAGGAAGCCAAGGCCGACGTCCAGGAAGAAGAGCATCTCATGATGCTCGCCGCCCTCGCCCAGCTGCTGGCGAGCAATGAAAAGCCGCGGCGAGGTGGCTCGATGCCGGGGCGGGTGAAAGCAAAGAACCGGCATCGTCTCGAAGGCTACTGCATGCTCTACTCCAACTACTTCGCCGATGCTCCACTTCATGGCGACAAAACATTTCGGCGCCGTTATCGGATGAGCCGAAAGCTCTTCCTCAGGATTGTGAATTCCATCCGGGAGTTCGACAACTACTTCAAGTGCAAGATGGATTGCACCGGCAAACTTGGATTCACCTCGATCCAGAAGTGCACGACAGCGATGAGGATGCTTGCATACGGAGCTCCCGGTGATCCACTCGACGACTATGGGCGCATGGCCGAGTCCACCAGCATAGAGTGTTTCTACAAGTTCTGTCGGGCAGTAGTGGTAGTGTTTGGACCGCAATACTTGAGAACACCCAATGCGGAAGACACTGCTCCGATCCTAGCACAGAATGCAGCAAGAGGATTTCCTGGGATGCTTGGAAGCATCGACTGTATGCATTGGAAATGGAAGAATTGCCCATTTGCTTGGCAGGGGATGTACAAAGGCGCCAAAGGGGGTTGCAGTGTGGTACTTGAGGCGGTGGCCACACAGGACCTGTGGATTTGGCACTCCTTCTTTGGTATGCCAGGAACTCACAATGACATCAACGTGCTGCAGTGCTCTCCTGTCTTTGCCAAGCTTGTTGAAGGTCATTCTCCTCCGGTGAACTTCGAGATCAATGGGCGGCACTACAACAAGGGGTACTATCTAGCTGATGGCATCTATCCGAGATGGTCCACATTTGTGAAGACCATCTCAAACCCTGTGGCAGGAGGCAAGAAAGCCTGATTTGCGAAGATTCAGGAGGCTTGCAGGAAGGATGTCGAGCGGGCATTTGGTGTGCTCCAATCTTGATTTGCTGTTGTCCGGTACCCCGCTCAGACCTGGTCGAAAGATCAAATGTGGGAGATCATGACTTGCTGTGTCATCTTGCACAACATGATCATCGAAAGCGAGCAAGAAGACCCCGTGTTTGACACTGAACCATACTACAGGCAAGGCCCTCTAGCCGAAGTTGATCACCAGCTACCGGCAACCTGGACTGCCTATCTCAGTATGCATCAGGAGATCCGAGACCCACAGGTGCATCATCAGCTGCAGCATGATCTGGTGGAGCACCTATGGAGGCCCAAGGGCGACGCCGGGCGCGACGTGTGATGAAATATGAGTTTTTATTTGTTGAACTATATAATTTGTATTGAACTATTTGTTGTTGTACTATTTTGTTGAACTATTTGATTTACTGTGATGAACTATGTGATAAAAAAATATTTATGTTCATAATTCTACGCCGAGCCACGGCGAACCACGCCGAATATGGGCCTATTCTCGCTTCGTTAGGAAACCAATTGATCATGTGGGCCCTTTATTCGCCGAAAGTGGGCCGAAAAGTGGGCCAATTTCGGCGCCTGGGCCAACCTGGCGGCGACGACTGGGCGCAAAACCGCCCCCAGCGCCGATTGTATCGCCGGCTCGCCCCAGGGGGCGATTTATATGCGTCCGGAGGGGGGGAGGGGGCAACGGCTGGAGATGCTCTAAGGAAACCAATTGATGGTGGGTAATTTCCTAGGAAACTAGAATTTCCCTAAACCCTAAGATTCATTCTGCTTTCTAAGATTATGGATTAGTTTCCTCAAATCACGTGATGCGTGGCAGTTATTAGTTTCCTCATATCAGGCAGCGAAATAAATTCCCTGGCGCAAGTCTCCAATACGGTGGAATCGGACGCTCGGCCGGCTTCAGATCGTACGGCAACGAAGTAGTCTGATGGATCGTTGGGATCATCCTAGTGCTTCCCCACTTATTTCTTCGTCTCCCAGTCAATTTGCCGTACCCTATATTTACGTTTTCAGTATTACTTTCCATAAATTTTCGGAATAGATAACGCCCGGAAATCAGATTTTTGACGTTCCAGGCCGAACGGGTACTGCGGGACGGCGGGGCTTGCCTGCGGCCGCTTGGTGCGACCATCCGTGCGACACAGCCATCGCACGGCTGTGCGTGCACCCCCTCCCGCTCCAGATTTTCTCATCCAAAAAAATAAAATACAGATCATAATACCTATTGGGTCTGTATTGATACACTCTTATCCACATTCCTCTTCTCCCTTGGTCTGAACTCAAGCTCGCGCCGAAGCTTTCCATGTCCCTCTGCTGCTCCTGCTCCTCCAGCCTCTAGGCTCGGTGCCCACCGACGCCGAGCGGACCTCGTCGCGCTGCCGTGCAGCTTCCACTCGGGCGAGCGCACCCGCGCATCTCACCTCATCCCGGCTCGGCTGGCCGCCGCCCGCGTGCGCCTGCTGGACCTCCCTCCCGGCTAGGCTGGCCGCCGACCTCCTGCGCCTGCTAGACCTCCCTCTGGCTAGGCTGGCCGCCGGCCTCGTGCGCCTCCTAGACCAGCATCTCCGTCTCGGCTGGCCGCCGCACTGGTGCACCTGCTGGAACTGGCCGTGCAGCAGCTCGGTCGGAACGGGATCCTCCGCGGCGCCGTCCTCGCTAATATGAGTCGCGGATCCTAGCGGTAGCATGTGGGACGGCCAAGCAAGAGGGCGGCGGCGTGTCCTTGGCAGGCTGGTCCTCGGGCTTGTGGAGGAGGGGGTCAAGAGGCGAGAAGAAGGAAGTCGAGGACAGTAGCATGAGCGCCATCTATTTGGTACTCGGAGAGGAAGAAGAAAGGGATTGCAGCTCATACATACAGCATTACCTCCGCTGAACAGAGGTAATTTCCACTTCTTCTTGTGGCAATCCATCTGATGCGTGTTAAATTCAGAGAAGGAAAGCTAATAGCAATTCCATTACTCTACTTTCATTCAGTTAAATTAAGATTCTTTGCATGCTAAATTCAGACTGATTGTCAATCTTTTCTCTGTTCGCTCTATGCCTCTTAACATGACATTCAGATAGATGGTTCTGTGTACATATATTTCGCAAAATTAAAATGTATCATTGGGATCCTTGTCATCGTAACTTAAACTGAGAGAAGGATAGCTTAGAGGCTCATATGAGCACGATGCTTATGGAAAATTCTTCATAGCTAATTCTATGAATTAGTACCATTGCAATAAAAAAATATCTGTGAACTAGTATATTTGATTGGGAAGATGTAGTAGCATTCAGTTGAGGGTACGTATAAGTTCTAATAAAAATTATTTGCAACTTGGAGGTAAAAAAACACATGAGATAAAACACGCGACAACAAAATAGATCATGCTGGCTTCGGTTGATTGAGGAAAGCTTGATTTTGTCCTGTCATCATACTAGAGGTAGAGGTTCCAATGGTGCTTTGCACTGAGGGATTCTGCGCCGAGTGTTGCTGCTGTAAATACATGTGATTTATCGGATGACCCTGGACAGAAAATTAGCAATTTCAGTTTCATTGAAGTTCAGAAATTGGAAAGTATGGAATGTTATACCACTTGAGTATTGTGTGGGTCTTGGGTCTGTGGTGGCATCAGGGTGGTGTGACCAACTGATGGCTGTGTTGTAGCATTTATAATAGATGTCGCCTTCGGTTGAAGAAGTAAGCCTTGATTTTGTCCTGTCATTGAACTATAGTTAGAGGCTCCTGAAAGCTGAATAAAACTGTTGCTTGTTGATGATTTGGTGCGGCATACAAGAGTATATAAGAGGGTACAAACCGACTTGGGGTAGGGGTACAAAACTGACTTGGACTAGAAGTCGTATACCATAATGACTACTCTAACATCCCCCCGCAGTATCAACGGCAGGCTCGACGACGTTGAGACTGAAACAAATATCTTGAAACGGCTTAGTAGGCAGTGCCTTGGTGAAAATGTCAGCAAACTGAGCCGTAGAAGGAACATGAAGTACCCGAACCTGACCAAGAGTAACCTTTTCACGAACAAAATGAATATCAATCTCAATATGCTTTGTGCGTCGGTGTTGAACTGGATTGCTGGTCATGTAGACTGCTGATATGTTGTCACAGTAGACAATAGTGGCCTGCTCAATAGGCCTGTGTAGCTCGGAGAGTAACTGCCGAATCCAGATTGTATCTGCAACGGCATGTGCCACAGCGCGATACTCAGCCTCGGCTGACGAACGTGAGACTGTAACCTGTCTTTTCGAAGACCAAGAAATCAAATTGTTACCAAGAAAAACACAAAAAGCGGAAGTGGACCTTCGAGTGTCAGGACAACCAGCCCAGTCTGCATCAGAATATGCGGTAAGCGAGTTTGGAGAAAATTATTGAGGTGGAGACCATGATTGAGAGTTCCTTTTAAATACCGAAGAATGCGTTTAACATGATTATAGTGAGGAACCCGGGGATCATGCATATAGAGACATGCTTGTTGAATAGCAAAAGAGATTTCAGGACGAGTAATGGTGAGATATTGGAGAGCACCTGTTAGGCTACGATAGAGAGTAGGATCGGAAAAGGGTTCACCGGTAGCCGAAAGTTTAAAACTAGTATCGACAGGAGTGCGAGATGATTGACAGTCAAGCATACCAGCACGATTAAGAAGATCAAGAATATACTGGCGTTGGGAAAGAAAAAGGCTGGAGGAATCTCGAACAACAACAATGCCTAAGAAATGATGAAGGAGTCCTAGGTCAGTCATAGAAAATTCAGATATAAGAAGAGAGACAACATGATCTAAGAACTTTTGAGAGGAGGCGGTAAGAATGATATCATCTACATAGAGAAGTAAATAGGCAGTGTCAGAAGTTTGATGATACACAAAAAGAGAGGTGTCGGAGAGAGATGGAGTGAAGCCTATTGTTTGAATGAAGGAGGAGAAGCGTTGAAACCAAGCTCGTGGGGCCTGTTTAAGACCGTAGAGAGATTTCTGAAGAAGACATACATGAGTTGGAAAGGATGGATTTTCAAAACCCAGAGGTTGCTGGCAGTAGACAGTTTCTTGAAGGGAACCATGGAGGAAAGCATTTTTAACATCTAAGTTGGTGAATGGGCCATGAAGAGGAGACAACAACACTAAGAACGGTGCGAATGGTGCTAGGTTTAACAACAGGAGGGAAGGTTTCTTCGTAATCAATTCCTTGTTGCTGAGAAAAGCCACGACAAACCCACCTGGCTTTATATCGTGAGAGGCTCCCATCGGAGTGAAACTTTTGGCGAAAAATCCATTTGCCAGAAACAATATTTGTATTGGGAGGACGAGGAACAAGTTGCCAGGTGTTGTTTTGAAGTAAAGCATTATATTCTTCTTGCATGGCAGCGGCCCAATTGGGATCAAGTAGAGCAGTTTTGTAATTCTTTGGAAGAGAAGTGAGAGATACGGAGGTATGAAGGTTTAGGCGGTCTTGGGGTTGATGAAATCCTGATTTGGCCCTAGTACGCATGCGATGATCATTAATCGGGGCTGCTGTAGGAATAGCACGAGGGGGTAAGGTGGGTACTGTTGAGTCCGGCGCAGCGGAAGAGTCAGACGAAGGAGTAGGGCTGGGTGGTGGAGTGGGAGCAGGGCTGGGTGGTGGAGTGGGAGTAGGGGCCGGGGGTGTTGGGGAGGGAGCAGGGGTCGGGGGTGTTGGGGATGTCTCGGGTGGGGTGAGTGTATGGTTGGGATTGGCTATGGTGGGTGTTAATGGTGGTGGTGATAAGTTGTGTTCGGCAGGTAGGGGAGTATATAGTTGGAAAGGACGGGGAGAGGGGGTGTTTGCGGAGCTAGGGGTGTTGGATGGTATAGTAGTGCGTTGTGAGAAAGGAAAAATGTGCTCAGCAAACGTGACATGACGAGAGACATGAACGTGTCCGGTGTGAAGGTCGAGACAGCGATAGCCTTTGTGCTCGTCAGAGAAGTCGAGAAAAGCACATGGGATAGAGCGTGGTGACAATTTATTTGCAGAAGTGGCGTAGGCATTGGGAAAACAGAGACAGCCGAAAACACGTACCGCGGAGTAGTCGGGGTGGGAAAGAAAGAGGGAATAATAGGGAGTAGTGTTGGGTTTAGTTTTAGAAGGTCGGATATTTAGAAGGAAGGTGGCCATGTGTAGGGCTTCAGCCCAAAACTTGGGAGGCATAGATGATTGAATGAGGAGAGTGCGAACTATATCATTGAGGGTGCGAAGAGAGCGTTCTGCTTTACCATTTTGAGGGGAGGTGTAGGGACATGAGAACCTAAGCAGGATGCCATGTTGTAAGAAGAAAGTACGATTTTTAATGTTATCAAACTCGCGACCATTGTCACATTGGATAAAGCGAATTGGGAGGAAGAAGTGAACAGACACATAGTGTTGGAAATTAAGGAAAAGAGAATGGACCTCGGATTTGTTGCGTAGAGGAAAAGTCCAGACAAAGTGGGTGAAATCATTTAGGATAACAAGGTAGTATTTAAAACCCGAAACACTTGCAATGGGAGAGGTCCATAAATCACAATGTATTAATTCAAAGGGATAAGTGCTACAAGAACTAGAGGAACTAAAGGGAAGACGCACATGTTTGCCTAATTGACAAGACTCGCAAGACACAGAATTATGAGAGTCCCTATTACATGGTATGGTAAATTCACTAAGCATAGAAGCTAAGACGGCGGGGTTGGGATGGCCCAAGCGACGATGCCAGAGATCGACGGAGGCCAGCATGGATGTTGGAGGGGTGGCGGCAGGAACTCCACTAAGAGAATAAAGATCACCGGAGCTATTGAAGCGAGCGATCTCGGCCTTGGTCAGGTAATCCTTCACAAATAAACCAAAAGGGTCAAATTCAGCCGAAACTAGATTGTCGCAAGTAAATTGGCGAACAGAGATAAGATTTTTAATGATGGCGGGTGCAACTAGAACATCGCGAAGTAAAAGAGGTTTGGTGGAAGAGGGAAGTTGAGCCTGACCAACACAATATATAGGAATAGATGATCCATCTCCAAGGATAATGGAAGGGAAAGGAGATTTAGTGCAAGAAGATAACCAATTACTAGATGCAGACATATGACTAGAGGCCCCTGAATCAAAGATCCAATCCGTACCTGAGTTTCCTTGTGCAGCAAAGTTATTCATGGCCTGGAGAAAGGCAGCTTGATCCCAGCTCGGCGTCGCAGGTGAGGGTGGCGTCGGAAGCAGTGCCCGCGGATACGATGGTGAAGGCAGTAGGGCCGGCTGGGGAGTGTAGTAGGCATTGGCCGGCTGTGGTGGGGGTGGCGTCGGGAGAAGGGCCGGCTGAGGTGTGTAGTAGGCGCCGCCGTCGGTGCTGTAATGACCATAAGGAGCATACGTCGGGGTGGCGTGATAGGCATTGGCCGGCTGTCGGGGGTTGAGAACCTCAGGAGCACCAGTAGGCGGCCGAAGGCCGGGTTGCCAGGCACCTGAGTATGCCGGCGGAGCACCGAGGGTGGACGGAGCGGACCAGGGCATGGGCCATGCTTGAACAAGCCCCGTCCAAGGATCATGAGGAGGCCGCCATGCAACCGCAGATGGAGCACTGGTGGGTGGTGCAGGACTCGGTGCTGGTGATGTCGTAGGCGGAACCGAACGAGTCGACGGCGGCCTGTAGATAGGGTTTTTGCCGCGGTAGTTCGGACTAGGACGCCAGCCTGGGGGTGGTTGAACAGATGACGATGCGGACGGCCCGGCGGCAGGAGCCGGCCTGGAAGGCGGCGCTGGTGTAGACGACAGAGAAGGATGAGCCGCAGCATGAAAGACCTTGGGGCGAGAGTCCTTGCGAGCTTGTGTTTCCGCCGCGAGTTGTAGCAAGGAACGAACTTGAGTGAAGGTAGGAGGGGGCCGTATCATCGGTATGAACGAGGCTTGCTTGTCAAAGTCTTCGCTGAGGCCGACGACGACGACGGCGATATTGATTAGCTGTGAGTCGCTAACTGTATCGCCGAGTTCGCGGAGCTCATCACCAATGGTCTTAACGCGCTGGCAGAACAGGTTCACCGGGGCGTCTCCTTGCACCATATTGCGAAGCTCGGTGTGGAGAGCGTTTTTCCGAGCGTCGGTGTTGCTTTGGAAGAGCTGACGGAGGGAGTGCCAGATGTTGGCAGCGGTGGCGCCGTCGTGATCGAGCATGTTGAAGATCTCGGTGGTGATGCGGGTGTAGAACCACTAGACGATCGCGAGATCGTCTTTCAACCATTGCGGATCGTCGGGGCGGGGAAGACAGTTGGCGGCGACATGCGAGCGCAGGTTGCAGCGGCCGAGGTGGAGATCGAAGAGATGTCTCCAATGGTAGTAGTTGTGGGCGGCGAGATCAAGAACTATGGGGATGTAGGGGCTGACGTCGGAGATTGTGTCAGCAAGAGATATTGGTGCGGCGAGGATGGGTCCAGGGTAGTTTTGTGGAGCTATGGTGAGAGCCGAGAGAGAAGCGGCCGCGGCGTTGGCAGCCTTGGCGATGAGTGCGGCCCGGCGCTCGAAGTAGCCGGGCGGCGGCGGCGGCGGTGGCGTTGGCGGAGCCATACCCTAAACCCTAGGACCGGTATCTGATACCATGAAAGCTGAATAAAACTGTTGCTTGTTGATGATTTGGTGCGGCATACAAGAGTATATAAGAGGGTACAAACCGACTTGGGGTAGGGGTACAAAACTAACTTGGACTAGAAGTCGTATACCATAATGACTACTCTAACAGCTCCAATAGTCTCTGTCAAAGAGGCATTCAGAGCTAAGTTTTGCTTTTGTAGATAGGTGTACGTGTGGTTTGTCCGATAATCCTGTGCACAAAGTAGCAAAGTTTCATGCCAAGCTTTGATACCCTTTCATCGGTGTGATCTAGTGCAGTTTCCTGCAAATCATATATCAATTAAGATTCAATTTAGTTAATACTTCCCAGGAACTATATGCACTGAATACAAAAACTGTACTGGATGTTTTCCAGGAACTGAAATCAGAGATGCTACAAGAATGTCCGCACATTCAATTAAATGTGAATTAGGGGTACTGTACATGGTACTGCTTTGTTTTTCTAAATGCAGAATAAACTAATTTTCCGTCGTTGTTTGGATCTGCAGATTCTGGCCATGGTTTGCTGTACAAGCTCCACAAGGGTGCATGGTACTGCTTTGTTATGCTTCATACATGCTACTTCTTTCTGTCCAACACTCAGGATTGTGTCGCAGTTAATGGTAAGTCAATCTTTTTTACAATCATATTTGTTTGCATCGAGGGCTGCGTTCCTGCAATAGTTCAAAACAAAGAAACTAGAGAATTTGACCTTGAAGAACTGAGTGAGATTTATTACTTTTGATGCGTCAGATTGATCGGCACCCTCCTGGTTCGACGGACCACTCCTCGGAGAAGCCATCAGAGGCGCGGATTCCTTTGCTGCACAATTCAAGAGAAGAAAAGAAGAATCCCTGTGCTTCGCCCAGGATTGTTGTGTGCGTTAAGACTGTATGTCACCTCCGCCGGCCGCCTCCTATGAGCAGTAATTTTGCATTTTGGCGCGCTTTTGTGTATTCTGTGCATCTGTTTCGCGGGTGATTGTAATTATTTCCTTCCATTCTGTGTTCAGTTTTAATGATGAGAGTATTACGGAAGGGAATCGGTATTATGATCTGTATTTGTTTTTCTTTTTGGATGAGAAAATCTGGAGCGGGAGGGGGTGCACGCACAGCCGTGCGATGGCTGTGTCGCACGGATGGTCGCACCAAGCGGCCGCAGGCAAGCCCCGTCCGGTACTGCGCATAGGCGGCGATAATTAAGCCGATCTGGAAACTGCCTGCAGCCTATCATGGAGCTGCGATCGAGGCGGTTCATCGCCTCCGGCGAAGCGCGCCGCCGCGCCAGGCTAGGCTTCACTCCCTCCGAGCCGGACCACATCAGCGCCCTCCCCGACGAGCTGCTCCTCCTGGTCCTCGCGCGCCTCGGCTGCGTCGCCACCGCCGCGCGCACCAGCGTCCTCGCCCGCCGGTGGCGCGGCCTCTGGACCTGGCTCCTAGATCTGGCCTTCCCCGACGTCCCGTTCCGCTCCCTCGGTAAGGCGCTCGACGCCCTCGGCCGCAAGGACACGGTCGTCTCCTCCTTCCATATCCGCGTCGCCGACCAGCCCGGCTCCACCCGCGCAGTCAGCTCTCTGCTGCGGGCCGCCGCGTGGTTCTTGCCGGTGGATCTCGCCGTCGCCGTCCCATCGGGCGTCGCGTACCTACGCCATCCCGTCGAGCTGCCGTGCTTCGGCTTCAAGCGCACCGCCACGATCTCCCTCCTGATGGACAGCAATCCCGTCGAGCTCCGCCTGCCGACACCCGCGGCCCTGGCCGCCGCCGACGTCGGCGAGTGCCTGTTCCCCGCTCTCACCACGCTCAACCTCTGCGGCTACTACACCCACGACGGCCTGGCCGCCCTTCTCCCCCACTGCCCCCTCCTGCGCGTGCTCCGGTACGCCGTCCGTTACCGCCGGCCCTGTGACGAGGACTACGCCATCACCGTCAAGTCCCCGACGCTGCGCGAGCTCCTTATGGAGGAAAGCGGTGTGAATTATGTACGCCGCATCGACATGGTGACCCCTGCGCTCGAGTAGCTCACCGTGTCCTTCGAGGCCCGCGAGGACCTCACCGTGTCCGTCCTGGCGCCCATGGCGGAGAACGTCTCGTGGCGCTGCCGGTATGGTGGCGGCTGGTTTAGGGCATGTACAACGGGGGCGCTTACAATCGGCGCCAGGGTTCGATTCCCGTCCGATTTGGTCAAATCCCCACCGATCCCAGGATTTGGGCTGGCATCGATGCCGAGCCAGTCGCCGAGCGCTTAGCCTATTTTTTTTTTCACGCGACCCTTTTTCTCCGTTCGGATCTGGCAGCGGGCGCTACCTACAGCGCTACAAATCGGCAACCGCTCAACTAACTCAGCTGGTCGTTGTACTAAAAACCAGCTCTACTCAACTAACTTAGATGATTTCGTTTTGCAGCTGGACAAATAATTCTTTTCTTTCCTCTTCACGCACAACAATAATCTAGAATAAACTATAGAGCTTGTCAATCTATTATAAATCTACATGAAACCTGAATACTTACAATAAAAATTGAATTGATATAAAATAAATGTGTAAAAATGAAATGCTTGTGGTTGCCAAGCTGGCCCAACAGGGACAAAGATCCCAATCTTAAAACCTGAAAGCACGGTGAGATAAAGTTAGAAAAATATATGCCAAGTTACTTCAACCGTTCTTTCAGTCATACACGGTTAAATCGGCCTAACTAAATCATGCATGCAGTGCTGACTAAATCATGCATGCAGTAAAGCTATCTTGTTATATATAGTCCTAGTTGCAGGTTCCAGTTCCACGCCCATCCCAAAAATTTCTGCTCATACACAAGCACAATCCTACTCAAATCTGGTACAAGTTTTTGTTCATACACATCACATCTTTCAATGGATATCGGCCATGCCAACATCGGAGACATACACTTACAATGGACCGAAGAGGATAATCTATGCCTGGTAAGTCATTTGTTTAATTATTAGTAGTTACTATATCATGAAAAGCTTGGCCTAACAACATTTTCTGAATTGAGTAGGTAAATGCTTGGTTAAATGTTCCCACTGATTTTGTTATTGGCAATGAAAACAGTGCACAGGATTTTTGGAATCAAGTCGCTGAAGAATATAACGCAAATACCGCCGATAATCGAAGAAGACAACCTATCCAAATCAAACGCCGTTGGAGTAAGATGAGCTCAGAAATTCTGCTATTCGATGGCATGTGGCGCAGGGTTGACGATGCATTCACAGCTACTGGACAATATAACCAAGGCTTGGTTTCCAAATCTCTAGAGATGTATAGGTTAGAACAAAATCAATCATTCAAATTTCTCAACATGTGGATGTTCATACGGAACTATCCCGAGTGGAATGCAATGTACTGTCGAGTCAAAAAGCCATGATTTAGATAATAAATTGTTGTTCTCATTCCAAGTTGTACTCCCCAAATTTGTTTTTTTTGCGAGTTTTTTTTGGCGATTCCCCAAATTTCTTTTTAGGACTATGTAAATCAAAGATCAGTCAGTTTGGAATATGCCAAAAGTTTAGATCACCAAATATTGTTCTCATATGATAATTAAAATTTCCTTCATGCAAGTATTGTTCTATCCAGAAAGAACATGGCGCCTACAGATCCCCATATATAGTTTCATGTGTGCATCTCAGCACCAACCAAATCAATAATTCAGGGATTAGTACAGCGAGGGGTACGGAGATTACCTCGACGCCGTACGTGATGGCGCTGCCGGGTGAGCTTGGTCGTCCTATACGCCTCGTGCTCGAGTGCCGCTCCCTCCTCCCACCTTCCAGTCCGCCAGCCTCACCGCGAGCTCCCCCGGCCTCGTCTGAGTCGTCTCCATGCCGGAAGGCGCGGCTGCTGCCTGCTTTGCTCTACTGCTTCCTCCCCCCTCCTGACCATCAGCCTCGACGCGAGCTCGTCCGGCCTCGTCCCCATGTCCATGCGGCGCGGCTGCTTCCTCCTCCGTGCACACGGCACCCTCTTCCTATCCGTCAGCCTCGCCGCCATCCCATCCGGCCTCGTCTCCATGGAGGAAGAGGCGGGCTGCTGCATCCTCCGGCCGCGCGCCACCGTTCGCCGTGGCTGCCATCTAAGGGTGGGGGAGGTCGGCCTGCAGGTCTTGTCCCACTCGCTGGATCTGACGAGAGATGGTCTTGTGCAGAAGGGTGTGGAGAGTTCGAGAGGAGAGAGCTAGCTGAATGAGGACTGAGCTGAGTCGGTAGCAGGCTGGCAGAGCTGGTTCGTTGTTCGGTCAGACGGTGGCGTCGACGCTTCGGTTTGTGCGTTGGAGGGACGGGCGCTTCACACGTTCGTCCAGAAGAAAAGAAAATCAGATAAGCGCTCAAATAGCGCTCGTGTGTTGCAAGCCCAGTCGCTTACACCGGTGCTTTCCCCTAAATTAATTTTCTTTTTAACGCAAGCGCCCAAATAAGCGCCCGTGCATTGGAGATGCCCTTACAGGGTTTGGGTGTTGGGAAATTGAGAAGGTGAGCTTATTCTCGCCATCACCATCGCCGGCCCCGACGGCAGAGACAGGGCGGCCTACGCTGCTGCGCATTGATGCTTGCAAAGTCAGTCCCATCAGTCAATCCACCCACCTCTGTCTTCTTTCTCATTACGTACGAAGACCATCCTAATTGCCGGATTCATCAACAGGCAATGATGCAAAGTTTGTTTGTTTGTTTTTTGCAGGGATCGGGGAATGGCTGGTTATTTACAGCCGATGATTACCCGGCCGATCACTTGGAGCAAGAGTTAGAGAAGCATCTGCAGCAGCAGGTTGCCGCCGACTTGTCCGCCATTGATTTGGAGCTGCATCTCACGTCTCTAGGCCACGTCTATGGAGCATTCGTGTTGCATCTCCTCGGGACGCGTCCGGTTCGCACCGCTGCGCGCAGCTTCAAGCTTGCGCTAGTCATGCCTGAACGCAAGGTATGATTTAACAATCCTCCTCTTCAGCTATATGCTCTGCTATATGTGCCCTGATTCACCCACATTGTTTTCTTAGGGGGCTGTGGAGGGATGCAAAACTTTCACCTTGACGGAAGTCCCCCCCATGGAGGGCTGTTATTGCCAGCCCAGCTGGAGAAGCCAAGCTATCTGCTCGACGGAGCTTGAAGAACTGGAAATCGACGGCTTCCGAGGAGACAATCATGAGTTCGGTTTCCTGGAGATGGTGTTCAGATGTGCGCCGATGCTTAGAAGAATGACGGTGAAGCAGTCGACCGAGGTCGCGCCAAGCGACGAGAAAATTCACAACATCTTCAAGGCGCATCCTTTCGTGGAATGTGTTTTATCTTCTTAGTCTGCATCTGACTATCTTTGGCTCTATCCGCAGGATGCAACTGTGATTTAAGTTCTGTTAAGACTTAAACTTACGTTGTCGAGGCCTTATTTGTGCAAGGATTCAGATGTGACTTGTGAGTTGGCTCCAGTTGAGAGATTCATGGTTGGAAAGTGATGCCATTGAAATGAAGAAACAATTGCCTAGTTCAGAAACTTCTTATTTACACTTCACAGTACCAAAGGGCGTGGGCATTGCTACATTATGCAATTGTCAAATCTACCATCATGGGGGCAATTTCCACGACATGGTTAACAACATATACTTGGCTTTCCGCTGCTCTGAACACGGCGGGTCTTCTTAAATATTGGTCTTCTTGACTGAAAGATCTGCTGTTTTTAAACCACAATGTATAGATGACCTAGAACTGCAAATAAGGTATAAACATAGGGATTAAAGATATACAGGGTTTGCATTTTGGTAGCAAAGCTGCTTTTACACCAGTGATGTTTATAGGCACAAAAACTTCAAAAAGAACAACCAGTCCTAGATGTCTCAAAAGATCTCATGCTTGAGTTGACAGCAGGGTACTACAGAGCCATTGGATAGCCGGAATGACAGTGTTCTCTCCAATCATGATCTAATAGGCTTTAGAGATTCTATACCTGAGAGCACCTGGGGGGACTGCCACGTCATGATCTTCAGATAGTTTTTAAGAAACCATCAACTGCTCCATATCAAAAAGATTCTCTGGAAAGCTTCCATGACAGAGATCCTTGTGTTTTGTGCAAACGAATGTAAGTGTAGCGCCATGTCTCGTCTTTGCTGAGTAGATTGGTCAGCTCCTGCTTGATAGATAGATAGATTTACCACAGCAAGCGACAGGTAACCTGGTAGGAGCTAGGATCCTATCTGGTCTAGGGCGTAGGTTGTACGGGAAGGGGGAGGGTTGACGGAGATGCGACCGCGGCTGCCGGCGGTGGGGCGCTGTGGCGCGATGAAGAGGAGGAGGCGGCGGCACAAGAGGCGGCTAGGGTTAGGTCTCCCGGCTCCCTTCGGGAAGCCAAGCAAATAATGATTGCTTCTTACTTGATTAGATCGATACATCTCCTCTCCCTATATAGAGAAGTTTACTTGACTCCTAAGCAAACGATCCTAATAACGATAAGATAATTGGGCTAAGCCCATAATAACGATAAGATAACTTGGGCCACAACCCACTGGGCTAAGCCCCTAATATGCCGGTCATAACACTTCTCTACGCCTGCACAAACAGCTCGTCCTCGAGCTGTAAGAGGTGGGGAAGCGCTTGCGGAACTCCTCGAGGTGATCAACCAGCGTCAAACACCTTCGTGACAGCTGGGGCGGCCAGGTCGGCGGCGACGGCGTCCTCCTCAATGTAGTCTGCAACCTCCAGGTAGAAGAGTCACGAGCAGACGTAGCCGGGCGTGTAGGGCTCGTCGCAGTTGAAGCACAACCCTTGGCGGCGACGCTCGAGTAGCTCGGCCGAGGTGAGCCGGCGGAACGGGCGCGCCGCGGAAGCCTGAGCAGGCCGACCAGGGTAGCGGCCCATCGGCCCGGGACGGCGATGCCTGCTGGATGGCCACCGCGCGGCGCTCGAACGCGCGGGCGTAGTACATGGCCATCTGGAGATCCTGGGGTCCCCGAAGCTCCACGTCCACGTGGATGTGATCCGGAAGTCCACCGACGAAGAGGTCGGCCCGCTGCTGTGCCGTCACACCCGACGCGTGGCATGCCAGGGCCTAGAAACGGTTGGCGAAGTCCTGAACCGTGGAGGTGAAGGAAAGGCGGCCTAGCTCTGCCAGGCGGCTCCCGTGGATCGGTGGCCCAAGACGAAGGAGGCAGAGCTCGCAGAAGCGCTCCCAAGAGGGCATGCTGCCCTCGTCCTGCTCGAGGGCGTAGTACCAGGTCTGTGCCGCACCGCGGAGGTGGTAAGAGGCAAGCCAGGTACGCTCCGAGGCGAGGGTGCGCTGCCCGCGAAAGAACTGCTCGCACTGGTTGAGCCAGTTGAGGGGGTCCTCCGTGCCGTTATAAGTGGCAAAGTCCAGTTTGGCAAACTGCGGCAGTGTCTGAGTCGGAGCGCCGTGGACGACTGGCTCGGAGGTGCGAAGCAGCGAGGATTGGGGCGCCGGGTCAGTATGGCCGCGGCCCGTGGAGTGCCCCGCCTAGCCGGAGGGATCGCCGAACTGCAGAGTGGGTGCCGGCGGGTCTCCAGCCGACGTGTAGACGGGTGGCGGCGATGATCCGGTCAGCCAGGCTGGTATTGGGGACGACGACGGCGGGAAGCGCACTTGCTGGATCGGTACGCCTCCCTGCGAGGGTGACCCGTGCCCCGTGCTGGGCGGTGGCGGGGCCGGCAGCTGCACGGACCCGGGTGGCGTGGGGGGCGCCGCGAGGGCCGGGGCCGGCCACTGTGGCCATTGAGGCGCGGCAGCGGGCGGCGATGGGGCCGGCAGCCGGGGCTGCGGCTGCCCGGACCCGGGAGGTGTCGGGGGCGCGGCGATCGCCGGAGCCGGCCACTGCGGCCAGTGGGGGCGACGGCGGGCGGCGGCTGACCGGGCCAGTGGTGGTGTAGAGGCCCGATCGGCGCCGTGGTGGCCGCGTACTAGGGCAAGGCGACTGGCCCAGTCGTGGCGGCCGGCTGCAAGGGCGGCGGCTGCCCGTAGGGCCCGGCCAGGTAGAGGCGTATGCCCTGGACGGCGGTGACAAGGTCGTTGAGGATCCCGGTCATCTCCGCTGGCGAGTAGACGGCGGCGGACGGCGCGGTGGAGGGCGGCGGTGTCTGACCGGTGGAGGCGCCGGCGGTGGAGTCCAGCGGCGCGGTGGTGAGGGGCAGCGGCGCGGTTGTGACGGGCAGCAGCGGGTTGGGTGGTGGTGCAGACATGATCGGAACCGAACTACCTGATACCAAATTGATAGGAGCTAGGATCCTACCTGGTTTAGGGCGTAGGTTGTATGGGAAGGAGGAGGGTTGACGGAGATGCGATCGCGGCTGCCGGCGGCGTGGCGCCGTGGCGCGATGAAGAGGAGGCGGCGGCGGCGCAAAAGGCGGCTAGGGTTAGGTCTCCCGGCTCCCTTCGGAAAGCCGAGCAAATAATGATTGTTTCTTACTTGATTAGATTGATGCATCTCCTCTCCTTATATAAAGAGGTTATTTGACTCCTAAGCAAACAATTCTAATAACAATAAGATAATTGGGTTAAGCCCCTAATAACGATAAACAATTCTAATAACAATAAGATAATTGGGTTAAGCCCCTAATAACGATAAACAATTCTAATAACAATAAGATAATTGGGTTAAGCCCCTAATAACGATAAACAATTCTAATAACAATAAGATAATTGGGTTAAGCCCCTAATAACGATAAGATAATTTGGGCCAAAACCCACTGGGTTAAGCCCCTAATATGCCGGTCATAGCATAACTTTTTTGGGGCTACTTCAGTACACACAAACTGCGTGCCACCAGCAGGCCGGGTGGTACTGGTACAAGCAAGTGGAAACATTTTTTTCTCATAAAAATTAGAAGAAAGCCATCTTTTTTCTTGCGACATGGAGCAAAGGAACGATTCCCAGAGGTCGACACAGCCTGACATCAAGGGCAAAGGATTTTAGAGCTACAGCTGCATTTAGGACCGCACCAGGGAAGATCGATTCCCCTAACGAAAAGACTAGAGAGGATCAATGCCATACCCCAAATACAAGCAAAGTGAGGAGAACTATTCTTCCTGAAAGCAAAATAAAAGGCAACGAATACCTCTACTCTCCATCGTGGCCAACTATATGGACCGGTTAATGAACTGTAAGCCGGTTAATCGAGGTATATATGGAGGCTGTGATGGCATACTCCCTCCGTTTCTACTTAGTCTACATATAAACTTTGTCTGAAGTCAAACTTCGTAAAGTTTGATCAACTATATAAAAAATATATCAAGATTTGCAACATAAAATCAATATCATTAAATGCATCATGAAACTGATTTTCATATTATATAACTTCTGTACTACAAATGTTGATGTTTTCTTAAGATAAATTTGGTCAACCTTTATGTAGTTTGACTTCATACGAATTTTATATGTAGAGTGAGAAAAACGGAGGGAGTACCTTCTTTCCCCACACGGCCGTAATTATGATGACATGAAAATATGACACACATCATGGAGTCAATACACCATGATAACATGTGTGGCACTAGTTACTGCCTATACGGGTCTATATGTTGCTGCCGAATTGATCCGTTAACTTCTATGAAGAAGATGGTTACAGGCAAAAAAAAAAAAAACAAAGAAGAAGAAGAAAATTCTATGAAAATGGATTTGGTGACGCTGTGTATGATCGCATTTGTACTTGTGTAGTCAATTTTTTGGAGGACGTGGAATGCAGTGTTGCGTAAGGATTTGCTTTCCGTTGTTCGGTCTGACGACAATGGTGGATTCCGGAGAAAATCCCTGCGTCCATGCATGTATCCTTGGGTAGTTGGACCCCTTTCCAATTAGACACGTATTTGATGCAGCTTGCTTTGATGGTACACATGGAGGGTTGCTCTCCATGGAAGCAAAGCATGGTACTCAGATCTTGGGATTTACACCACCATGTGCATATTTATATATGGGGTCAGCAGGGCAAGACCCCATATGTTCAATGCCGTGCAGTTTTTTATCCACCTCGCAGAAATGAGAGTTCTGAGAAATGTTGAAGATGTTGGTGGGGGAAATCTGACGGGAAAACATGTATACTCTAGTTATTGGTAGTTATTGCACATTAGATATATGCTTTCCTGTACTTGTGTGTTAATTGCGATAAGAAGGTTTTCTACATAGAACTTCTTTTAACCTAGGCTTGAGAAAGAAATATATGTTAGGGCCCCTAGAAATTAAATGTACCCCACCATTATTTTGGAAAAATAACTTTTTTCACAATGGAGCAAGACTCAAATCCTCTTTTCATTCCTGAATTTGCCACTTTGTTTAGGACTCAACCCTCAACTCTAAAACCCGTTATTTCAATACCAGCCAGGACTCAACCCTAAGCGAGGCTGGTTTTGACGCGTTGACTGCCTAGTCAGCTCGACCACGTTGCCTTTTGACCCCTACTTATATGTGGCACCCAACTGTGAAAATGGAAAAGAAAACAAAATCATGTGTGAGACGCCATTGCCAAATTGGCCATGCCCCTGCTACTCGTGCGGGTCATGCACCTCTTGTGCGGCGGCGTGGAGCTCGGCCAAGCGATGCACCACTCGGTCATCGACATGCACAACATCTCGCACTTCTTCTAGATGTGGAAGAGAATCTCCTGTTTGGACGGTGCATTGGTTGTGCCGTCGTACTTCGACCATACGCTGCTCGCCACCCGTCAGGTGCCACCACCCACGACGTTGCTCTACAATCACCTTGAGTACAAGCCAAAGCCAAATCCGGTGAACCCCATGTGTGCATCCACGCATGTGAGCGCCATATCACCTTGACCAAGGCCAAGGTCGGCGCGTTGAAGGCGTTTTGCGTCAGCACTCGACACGTCCACGTCAGTGTTGTGGTGGCAGTGTGTCTGCCGCGTCTGTGCTGCCCCTGGTATCTGAGACACGAATGTACTCCATGCACCAGCACATGTGGGTTTTCTACACTTTTCGACGGAGACGCATCAGGGTAGTCGTCACAATCGGTGTTCTCTGAATCGTCCATTGGGTGGACAAGTTAGTTCAATGCGACAAGAAGACCTCAACCGGTTGTCGCAATCATTGATTTGCATCTTCTCCGCTGGGAATAGCTCATCAGATTTGGATGTGACAAGGCGATGGTAACCAGTAGATGTGGCAACCTGGTCCAAATGCCCTCATTGCCTATGAGCTCAGTGGTGGAGGCGGCCTCACCAGATGTTCACGATGGGCGATGGCCACGGGGGAATGGTCACAAAGAGATACGAGAGACGGAGGATAGACATATGCCACATAGACAAAAACAAGGTCAAAAACAGCCAAATATTGAAGAAAGCTCAAAACCCATCGGAAATCGGTTTCAACCAAGACAATGGCTGAGTCTTGAATGGACTGACAAGTTGCGGGTGTGAAATAACTAGTTTTAAAGTTTAGGGTTGTGTTTAAAACAAAGTGCTAAGTTCAGTGTTGAAATTTGGACTTCTGGTATGCATCAACAACATAAGTGTCTTGCATATATAAACTCAAATCAACATCGCAATCACCGGTATATTTCCATCACATGATTAGATGTGTAGTTGATTTTTATTTGCTGAATTTATGGTATCATGAGACCTAATTAATCTATTTTTGGATGGAGGCAACCATCATTGGTGGTATGTGAGCTTGATTTGGGTTTTTTTTGGGGGGGGGGGGGGGGGGGGGTAGCTTTTGTATATTTAGTGCTACCCTGCTAACTAGCAAATATACAATTTTCACCGAGCAAGTGACGATTGAATTAAACAATTAATAATTCTCCCTCTGCATTGTTGCATGCATGCAAACATGGTGACCTCTACATAGCTTGGATCCTGTGAAAAAGTTGTGGAACGAATGGGAGATCCACGGCCTGGTACTCGCGAGCTTGGCCTTGCAATTCTTCCTCTTCTTCACAGGAGGCATGCGGAGGCGCAGCACATCACGCGTCATCAACGCCTTCCTGTGGCTAGCCTACCTTTCGGCTGACTCCGTGGCTGTCTTCGTCCTCGGCCACCTCGCCGTCCGTGCGAGCGGGCCACAACACGAGCTCATTGCCTTCTGGGCGCCGTTCCTGCTCGTCCACCTGGGTGGGCAGGACACCATCACCGCTCTCTCTGCGCAGGACAACGAGCTGTGGATGCGTCATCTCCTGGGCCTCGTCTCCCAGGTGGCGGTGGCCGGCTACGTCGTGTCCAAGTCATCTTGGGCGGACAGACAGCTGCTGGCGGCCACCATGCTCATCTTCCTCTCTGGGAGCTTCAAGTATGCTGGCCGCACATACTGCCTTTACTCAGCTAGGCCAGCATATATCAGGGAGTACTCCCAGCTTAGTTTGTCAAGAACACTATGGAAGCTGAAGCATGCAGCCGAAGGAGTTGATTCAAAGAGAACATCTGCGGATGAGTTATTCAGTAAGCTCTGGGATTCTATGCATGGTGAGGTTCCCAACATGGATTCATTGTTCGATGAAGATGCCATGGAAATCATGTCGGTGGATGCTCCTTCAAATACGGTGGAGAGTATTTTAGCTCGAGATTTTCTGCCAAGTATGCTGAAGAAGTTTCAATCAACTTTGTGCCTTCGGAAGCCATATGAGCATGTTGGCAGAAAATTGGTAAAATGTTATGAGAACTTCTACACAAAAAGTCCACTTTTACGTTTCTACGAGGTGTCTGCCAAGATATTTCATTTGAGCTACAGTACTGAAAATTTGGTTATTTTGTTGATTACTGGGATTCTCTAGCTGACAGCTATCCTGTTCCAGTATCTTCTAACCACGATAGCCCTAGTGCTCTTCACCCTGGCTGAGAAAGGGCACCAAGTTCATAATAGAGTTGATGTCACCGTGTCCTACATACTGCTCATAGGAGCCATAATCCTAGACGTGTCCTCTGCCTTCTTGTCCATTCTTTCCTCTCTGAGATCCAACCCTCATAGATATTTGAGCAGGATTAACATGATATTCTTGCATGTAATCGACTGCATTCAGCCAACATGGAGCAGAAAACAATGGTCCCAGAAGATAGCACAATACAGCATGGTCAAGAGGCACACCATGGAAGATACTGGAGGCATGTCATATGTGTGGCAACGGATTGTCAAGCATTTTATAGCTTGGGGAGTCGAACTATTGGATCCAAGCCTGACGCACACACAGGTCACTGGAGATCTCAAGGAGTTTGTCCTCAGCAATTTGGTACGTTTTGGGATCAGTAAAGAATACAATTTTGCCAATTTTCGTGGCCAGCTAGCGCTTCAAAAGTGGAGGCAGACGGCTCTCTATGATAGCATCGATGGTGTGAAGGATTTCCCCACAAGCATTCTCATTTGGCACATTGCAACTGATGTTTCCTACTACTCAGGAAGCAGTAGCACGACCAGCACAGATTGTGATGGATCGAAGAAGAAAATGTCCAGAGAGCTGTCAAATTATATAATGTACCTCGTCTTCAAGTGTGGCATCATGCTTACCAGCAACTCCCAGCTTGTTCATAACAAAGTTCATGGTGAAATGGAGAAAGTTCTTGCAGATCAATGGTCAAAGATGGTTAATCATGGGGAGGAGGATGTCATGAAGGTGTTTGAAGGCACAAAACATGAACAACCAACCTTGAAAGTGAATGAGAATCATGGACGGGCGGTAAATACAGATAGTGCTACCTCCAGTGATCTGAAGAAACTCCTGGAAAGGGCCGCAGAAGCTATTTATTCTCCAGTACTACCTCATGCATCCAAGGTGGCCCAGGAGCTCATGGGTATCGTTGATGAAGGTGGGCGCTGGGATCTCATCGCCGCGGTGTGGTTGGAGATGCTTTTATACATCGCGCCGCGTTGTGGGGGTGCTTTCTATTACCAGCATCTTTGCACTGGTGGGGAGTTCATCACGCATATCCTCCTCCTCATGCGTTCTCTAGGCCCATTTCTACCAGGACCTGACAATCCAGCTCCTTGAGCCCTTTGATCGTCTACCATTCATGTGCCAGGTCATCAGATGATTGTAGATCTGGTCATCACAAGCTAGCAAGAACTGGTGTGTGCAAAAGAGTGTGTTGTATAATAAGTTCTAAGTTCCATTTCCTCTAGTGGAATGGGAATACATGGAACAAATGTCGAATGTTATTTGTGATGCGAAAGTTATGAGTACTTGTCTATTATGATTACGCTGTTGACCGTAAGAGGGAATTATTCCGAGAGAAACAAGTGTATGTACGTATGCTAAATTCCTGTATATTTTTTTAATCTACAAATGGCATGATATAATGAGATGCTTTCTAGAATGTATTTTCGAGTAGTTTACTTGTTTTTACAGTGTCAATTATTTTGAATTCGACAAACAAATTCATATAGCAAGCATGCTAGTTGATTTTTATTAATGGATTCATTCAATGGAGATATATTTTCCATGTGATCAAGGCATTTTTCCAAACTATGAAACATTGTCTGTATGGCGAAAACAAGTTTGTTTTGAAGTACAGGTATAATTTTTGAACTCGGCGGAAAAAAAATGTTCATGTGGTTTTGTCTAGGCGACGAAGTAATGGCCTAAAAGAAGGATGGATAGGCTCAAGTGCGAGGCATGGAGATGGCTCTTCGAGCTGCATCTCTCAGGAGCCCATCGAGCTATGTGCGGCGAGCAGAGTGTGGAATTTGAGAGTAGTGTCTGCAACAAGAGTTATTATCTATGCAATCACATGCTGCAGGTGGTCGTCATTTGTGCAGATCTTTCTAGTCGGTTCTTAATTAATTCTTGTCGCAACATGTCTGTGGTAAAACTCCTTGACAAATAAGAAATCATATTTGTTTGCTGGGATTGACAGCCCTACAACTTGATGCCTATGTGCCCACATATATATACGTATGTTGGAAAAGACTCGCCACTAGTCAATCAAGTTTCCGCAACGTGCAGCCAAGGTAGTAAAAAAACAACCACGATCATACCAGATCGTGCCGACGAGACTCAAATCTTTGCAAACGATATTCCTTGATATCTCGCATAAGTTTCTATGCAAATGTTGGAGACGGTAATCTTTGCAAAAGACATCCTTTGATATCTAGCATAGGTTTCCTTGCAAATTTTCATTGTCTCCTCCACAATGAAAGATGCGTGCATGTTGTTCACCAAAATTACTCACCCAAATTTTCATTGTCACCTCCACAATGGCAGATGCGTGCATGTTGTTAACAAAATTACTCATCCTGTTGAGTTCCTCTTCCCTATATCGTGTGCTTGCCGACAGTGTAGCCTGGACGGTTCCTCGCAAGCGCGTTTTTGTGTCGTGCTCTGCTCCCCATGAATGGATTTCCACACAAAGGAAAATCACAAAACACAAAGTTGCAAAATCCTCAATAGATGGCATCTCTATCACATGTTTATTTGATTCTTATTATTTCTAGTTCATTCCAGTCGCAAGAGAGCTCACCGCGTCGCCTCGCTGCTCTCGCCGGAGCAGCTTGTCCTCACCCTCCCATGTGACGCTGCATACCGCGCCGTACGAGAGGGTCGAGCTGCCATGCTTCCAGCGGGCCACTTCCATCTCGCTCTCCGCGTCCTCCTCCGTCATCTTCCACGCTCCGGCCGTCGGCGACCTCTCCGCGCTTACAAGTTACAACACTCATACTCTCCGGCAGCACTCCCGACACACTCGCCGCCCTGGTCCGCTGTTGCCCGCGGCTGCGCGCGCTCAGGTTCTTGGGCCCTAGCGCGTTCTACATCGGCATCCCTCTCAACATCACGGTCGCGCTGCAGGAGCACGTCCTCGAGTGGGAGAGCCAAACAAGAGTAAGCGGCATCGACGTCGCAGCACCCATGCTGGAGCAACTAACCTTGTCCGCCCGCGTTGGAGACGACCACGGCGTATCCGTCTTGGCACCGATGGCGGACAATGTCTCATGGCACTGCCGTTACGGCAGCAATTTCATGGGGTTGGGAGACTGGACACTTGAGAGAGTGAGCTTGGTGATGTCGCCGCCAGCGAGACGACACCCACCTGTGCTGCATATACAATCTTTCAAGGTTAGTTTGTGACCTGCTTCCTTAATCCTTATACATTATTAACCAGCATGGTTTTGTTATACAGTTTTGCTAGGTTTTCAAGTAGAGGACACTGAGTTTTTGCTCGAATCTGCAGCACAGATACCTTATCTCGGGTTTGTTATGGACGCAAGATAACTTGGCGGGTGAAGTAGAGAAACATCTGCAGATGCAGGTTGCTGCGGACTTGTGTGTCTTTGACTTGGAGCTGCATCTTGCACCTTTGGGCCATGTCTATGGGGCAGTCGTGTTTTTTATCCTCGAGATGCATAGTATTCGTACTGCTATACATAGGCTCAAGGTGCAAGATGCAGGAGGCATGCGGAGGCGCAGCTAATCACGCGTCATGAACGCCTTCCTGTGGCTAGCCTACCTTTCGGCTGACTCCGTGGCTGTCTTCGTCCTCGGCCACCTTGCTGTCCGTGCGAGCGGGCCAACAACACGAGCTTATTGCCTTCTGGGCGCCGTTCCTGCTCGTCCACCTGGGTGGGCAGGACACCATCACCGCTCTCTCTGCGCAGGACAACGAGTTGTGGATGCGTCATCTCCTGGGCCTGGTCTCCCAGGTGGCGGTGGCCGGCTACGTCGTGTCCAAGTCATCTTGGGCGGACAGACAGCTGCTGGCGGCCAGCCGGCCACCATGCTCATCTTCCTCTCTGGGAGCTTCAAGTACGCTGGCCGCACCTACTGCCTTTACTCAGCTAGGCCAGCATATATCAGGGAGTACTCCCAGCTTAGTTTGGCAAGAACACTATGGAAGCTGAAGCGTGCAGCCGAAGGAGTTGATTCAAAGAGAACATCTGCGGATGAGTTATTCAGTAAGGTCTGGGATTCTATGCATGGTGAGGTTCCCAACATGGATTCATTGTTCTATGAAGATGCCATGGAAATCATGTCGGTGGATGCTCCTTCAAATACGGTGGAGAGTATTTTAGCTCGAGATTTTCTGCCAAGCATGCTGGAGAAGTTTCAATCAACTTTGTGTCTCCGGAAGCCATATGAGCATGTTGGCAGAAAATTGGTAAAATGTTATGATAACTTCTACACAAAAAGTCCACTTTTACGTTTCTACGAGGTGTGTGCCAAGATATTTCATTTGAGCTACGGTATTGAAAATTTGGTTATTTTGTTGATTACTGGGATTCTCTGCCTGACAGCTATCTGTTGGGGAACGTAGTAATTTTAAAATTTTCCTACGCACACACAGGATCATGGTGATGCATAGCAACCAGATGGGAGAGTGTCGTCCACGTACCCTCGTAGACCGTTAGCGGAAGCGTTATGACAACGCGGTTGATGTAGTCGTACGTCTTCACGATCCGATCGATCCAAGTACCGAACGCACGGCACCTCCGAGTTCAGCACACGTTCGGCTCGATGACGTCCCACGAACTCCGATCCAGCAGAGCTTCGAGGGAGTGTTTCGTCAGCACGACGGCGTGATGACGGTGATGATGATGCTACCGGCGCAGGGCTTCGCCTAAGCACCGCTACGATATGATCGAGGTGGATTATGGTGGAGGGGGGCACCGCACACGGCTAAGAGATCCAAGGGATCAATTGTTGTGTCTAGAGGTGCCTCCTTGCCCCGTATATAAAGGAGGGAGGGAGAGGCCGACCCTAGAGGGGGCGCGCCAAGTGTGGGGAGTCCTACTAGGACTCCCAAGTCCTAGTAGGATTCCCCTTTCCTTTCCAGAGTAGGAGAGAAGGAAAGAGGGGGAGAGGGAGAAGGAAAAGGGGGCCAGAGGGGGGGGGGGCGCCTCCTTCCTTTTGGCCTCTCTCCTCTATTCCCGTATGGCCCAATAAGGCTCAATACTTCTCACGGTGAATTCCCGTAATTTCCCGGTACTCCGAAAATACCCGAATCACTCAGAACCTTTCCGATGTCAGAATATAGTCGTCCAATATATCGATCTTTACGTCTCGACCATTTCGAGACTCCTCGTCATGTCCGTGATCACATCCGGGACTCCGAACTACCTTCGGTATATCAAAACACATAAACTCATAATATAACCGTCATCGAACTTTAAGCATGCGGACCCTACGGGTTCGAGAACTATGTAGAGATGACCGAGACACGTCTCCGGTGAATAACCAATAGCGGAACCTGGATGCTCATATTGGCTCCTACATATTCTACGAAGATCTTTATCGGTCAAACCGCATAACAACATACGTTGTTCCCTTTGTCATCGGTATGTTACTTGCCCGAGATTCGATCGTCGGTATCTCAATACCTAGTTCAATCTCGTTACTGACAAGTCTCCTTACTCGTTCCGTAATACATCATCCCGCAACTAACTCGTTAGTTGCAATGCTTGCAAGGCTTATAATGATGTGCATTACCGAGTGGGCCCAGAGATACCTCCACTACTAGGAAAAGGGCTATAGCTAATATGGACATTAATAGCGCACCACATATGTGGTGCGCCACTACTATATAGCAGTGGCGCACCATGTGTAGGTACGCCATTAATGTCCATATCACTAATGGCGCACCACACCCACGGTGCGCCACTACTAACATTTCTTTTCCAAAACTAGTAATGGCGCACCAGGGCATAGTAATGGGCACCACACACTCTGTGCGCCACTACTAACAATTTTTTTTTATTTTTTTGCAAAAACTAGTAATGACGCACCACGTAGCAGGTGCGCCATTAGTAACCAGGGTTACTAATGGCGCATTGTTAGGTGGTGCGCCATTACTAACTTTCTTTGCACCCCCTGGACCGCCTTTTCAGTTTTGAAAAAAATAAAAGAAAATAATGGAAATGTCAAAAAATAAAAGAAAATAAGTTTCCCATGTGATATGTGGTCTAGTTGTTGGGAAAATTTACAAATATGAATTTTGACTTTATTTGCAAAATCTCTCTGGAATTTAGTAAAATGGGCATAACTTTTGCATACGAACTCGGATCAAAAGTTTTTTTATATGAAAAATCATCTATTCGAAAAGTTACATCCGAATTCAACCAGGGGAACCACGTTGAACATTTTCAGAATCCCCAAAAACCTAACAGAACGAAAGATACGAGGCTTTTAAGATCTAGAGGGGGGGGGGCGAAATGAAAAAAATTCAAACTTAGTAGTGGCGCACCATTTGCTAGGTGCGCCACTAGTAACAGAAAAAAAAATTGGTTTCAAATTTTTTTTTTTGGAATTTTTTTTCAAAATATGATACGTAATATGACCGGGAGGTTTGAAATATTTTTCAAAATTTTATCACACTCATGAACATGAACAAAGTCCTAGACATCAACAAGGTTTAATAGGATTAATATGATAGATATATCAATAAGTGCCTGTTAAGTGAGTTGGTGCTGGGGTTGGATAGAACCGCGAAGTTAAGCGTGCTCGGGCTGGAGTAGTGTGAAGATGGGTGACCTTCCGGGAAGTTTGACCACGGAGTGTGATTTGACTTGAGATTAAGCATAACGAAAAAAATTGAAAAAAAATTGTTAGTAATGGCGCCTAATCTCGAAATACGTCAACCCAACAAGTACCTTCGAAGACACCTGTACAGCACCTTTATAATCACCCAGTTACGTTGTGACGTTTGGTAGCACACAAAGTGTTCCTCCGGTAAACGGGAGTTGCATAATCTCATAGTCATAGGAACATGTATAAGTCATGAAGAAAGCAATAGCGACTTACTAAACGATCAAATGCTAAGCTAACGGAATGGGTCAAGTCAATCACATCATGCTCCTAATGATGTGATCTCGTTAATCAAATGACAACTCATGTCTATGGTTAGGAAACTTAACCATCTTTGATTAACGAGCTAGTCAAGTAGAGGCATACTAGTGACACCATGTTTGTCTATGTATTCACACATGTATTATGTTTTCGGTTAATACAATTCTAGCATGAATAATAAACATTTATCATGAAATAAGGAAATAAATAATAACTTTATTATTGCCTCTAGGGCATATTTCCTTCAGTCTCCCACTTGCACTAGAGTCAATAATCTAGATCACGTCGCCATGTGATTTAACATCAATAGTTCACATCATCATGTGATTAACACCCATAGTTCACATCGTCATGTGACCAACACCCAAAGGGTTTACTAGAGTCAATAATCTAGTTCACATTGCTATGTGATTAACACCCAAAGAGTACTAAGGTGTGATCATGTTTTGCTTGTGAGAGAAGTTTAGTCAACAGGTCTGCCATATTCAGATCCGTATGTATTTTGCAAATTTCTATGTCAACAATGCTCTGCACGGAGCTACTCTAGCTAATTGCTCCCACTTTCAATATGTATCTAGATCGAGACTTAGAGTCATCCAGATCGGTGTCAAAGATTGCATCAACGAAACTCTTTACGACGAACCTTTTGTCATCTCCGTAATTGAGAAACATATCCTTATTCCACTAAGGATAATTTTGACCGCTGTCCAGTGATCTACTCCTAGATCACTATTGTACTCCCTTGCTAAAATCAGTGTAGGGTATATAATAGATCTTGTACACAACATGGCATACTTTATAGAACCTATGGCTGAGGTATAGGGAATGACTTTCATTCTCTTTCTATCTTCTGCCGTGGTCGGGCTTTGAGTCTTACTCAATTTCACACCTTGTAACACAGGCAAGAACTCTTTCTATGACTGTTCCATTTTGAACTATTTCAATATCTTGTCAATGTATGTACTCATTGAAAAAACTTATCAAGCGTCTTGATCTATCTCAATAGATCTTGATGCTCAATATGTAAGCAGCTTCACCGATGTCTTTTCTTTGAAAAACTCCTTTCAAACACTCCTTTATGCTTTGCAGAATAATTGTACATTATTTCTGATCAACAATATGTCATTCACATATACTTATCAGAAATGTTGTAGTGCTCCCACTCACTTTCTTGTAAATACAGGCTTCACCGCAAGTCTGTATAAAACTACATGCTTTGATCAACTCATCAAAGCATATATTCCAACTCCGAGATGCTTGCACCAGTCCATAGATGGATCGCTGGAGCTTGCACATTTTGTTAGTACCTTTAGGATTGACAAAACTTTCTGGTTGCATCATATACAACTCTTCTTTAATAAATCCACTAAGGAATGCAGTTTTGTTTATCCATTTACCAGATTTCATAAAATGCGGCAATTGCTAACATGATTCGGACAGATTTAAGCATAGATACGAGTGAGAAACTCTCATCGTAGTCAACACCTTGAACTTGTCAAAAACCTTTTGCGACAATTCTAGCTTTGTAGATAGTAACACTACTATCAACGTCCGTCTTCCTCTTGAAGATCCATTTATTCTCGATGGCTTGCCGACCATTGGGGAAGTCAACCAAAGTCTACACTTTGTTCTCATACATGGATCCCATCTCAGATTTCATGGCCTCAAGCCATTTTGCGGAATCTGGGCTCATCATCGCTTCCTCATAGTTCGTAGGTTTGTCATGGTCAAGTAACATGACCTCTAGAGCAGGATTACCGTACCACTCTGGTGCGGATCTCACTCTGGTTTACCTACGAGGTTCGGTACTAACTTGATCTGAAGTTACATGATCATCATCATTAGCTTCCTCACTAATTGGTGTAGTAGTCACAAGAACAGATTTCTGTGATGAACTACTTTCCAATAAGGGAGCAGGTACAGTTACCTCATCAAGTTCTACTTTCCTTCCACTCACTTCTTTCGAGAGAAACTCCTTCTCTAGAAAGGATCCATTCTTAGCAACGAATATCTTGCCCTCGGATCTGTGATAGAAGGTGTACCCAACTGTCTCCTTTGGGTATCCTATGAAGACACATTTCTCCGATTTGGGTTTGAGCTTATCAGGATGAAACTTTTTCTTATAAGCATCGGAACCCCAAACTTTAAGAAACGACAACTTTGGTTTCTTGCCAAACCACAGTTCATACGGTGTCGTCTCAACGGATTTAGATGGTGCCCTTTTTAATGTGAATGCAGCTGTCTCTAATGCATAACCCCAAAAATATAGTGGTAAATCGGTAAGAAACATCATAGATTGCACTATATCCAATAAAGTACGGTTATGACGTTCGGACACACCATTATGCTGTGGTGTTCCAGGTGGCACGAATTTGTGAAACTATTCCACATTGTTTTAATTGAAGACCAAACTCGTAACTCAAATATTTGTCTCCGCGATCAGATCGTAGAAACTTTATTTTCTTGTCACGATGATTTTCGACTTCACTCCGAAATTCTTTGAACTTTTCAAATGTTTCAGACTTATGTTTCATTAAGTAGATATACCCATATCTGCTCAAATCATCTGTGAAGGTCAGAAAATAATGATACCCGCCACGAGCCTCAACACCCATCGGATCGCATACATCAGTATGTATCATTTCCAATAAGTCAGTTGCTTGCTCCATTGTTCCGGAGAACGGAGTTTTAGTCATCTTGCCCATAGGGCATGGTTCGCAAGCATCAAGTGATTCATAATCAAGTGATTCCAAAATCCCATCGGCATGGAGTTTCTTCATGCGCTTTACCCAAATATGACCTAAACGGCAGTGCCACAAATAAGTTGCACTATCATTATTAACTTTGCATCTTTTGGCTTCAATATTATGAATATGTCTATCACTAAGATCGAGATCCAAACAACAATTATTCTCTAACTTAAATGAATAACCGTATTGCAATAAACATGATCAAATCATATTCATGCTCAACGCAAACACCAAATAACACTTATTTAGGTTCAACACTAATCCCGAAAGTATAGGGAGTGTGCGATGATGATCATATCAATCTTGGAACTACTTCCAACACACATCGTCACTTCAGCCTTAACTAGTTTCTGTTCATTCTTCAACTCCCATTTCGAGTTAGTACTCTTAGTAACTGAACCAGTATCAAATACCGAGGGGTTGCTATAAACACTAGTAGAGTACACATAAATAACATGTATATCCAATATACCTTTGTTCACTTTGCCATCTTTCTTATCTGCCAAGTATCTAGGGCAGTTCCACTTCCAGTGACCATTTTCTTTGCAGTAGAAGCACTCAGTCTCAGGCTTAGGTCCAGACTTGGGCTTCTTCACTTGAGTAGCAACTTGCTTGCAGTTCTTCTTGAAGTTCCCCTTCTATCCCTTTGCCCTTTTCTTGAAACTAGTGGTCTTGTAAACCATCAACACTTGATGTTCTTTCTTGATTTCTACCTTCGTCGATTTCAGTATCGCGAAGAGCTCGGGAATTACTTTCGTCATCCCTCGTATATTATAGTTCATCACGAAGTTCTACTAACTTGGCAATGGTGACTAGAGAATTCTGTCAATCACTATTTTATCTGGAAGATTAACTCCCACTTGATTCAAGCGATTGTAGTACCCAGACAATCTGAGCACATGCTCATTGATTGAGCTATTCTCCTCCATCTTTTAGCTATAGAACTTGTTGGAGACTTCATATCGCTCAACTCGGGTATTTGCTTGAAATATTAACTTCAACTCCTGGAACATCTCATATGGTCCATGACGTTCAGAACGTCTTTGAAGTCCCGATTCTAAGCCGTTTAAGCATGGTGCACTAAACTATCAAGTAGTCATCATATTGAGCTAGCCAAACGTTCATAACATTTGCATCTGCTCCTGCAATAGGTTTGTCACCTAGCGGTGCATCAAGGACATTATTCTTCTGTGCAGCAATGAGGATAATCCTTAGATCATCTAAGTGATCACGTGATCCAAATCAACTAAACCATGTCCGATCATCACGTGAGATGGAGTAGTTTTCAATGGTGAACATCACTATGTTGATCATATCTACTATATGATTCACGCTCGACCTTTCGGTCTCCAGTGTTCTGAGGCCATATCTGCATATGCTAGGCTCGTCAAGTTTAACCCGAGTATTCTGCGTGTGCAAAACTGGCTTGCACCCGTTGTAGATGAACGTAGAGTTTATCACACCCGATCATCATGTGGTGTCTCGGCACGACGAACTTTGGCAACGGTGCATACTCAGGGAGAACACTTTTATCTTGAAATTTAGTGAGAGATCATCTTATAATGCTACTGTCAATCAAAGCAGAATAAGATGCATAAAGGATAACAATCACACGCAATCAATATAAGTGATATGATATGGTCATCATCATCTTGTGCTTGTGATCTCCATCTCCGAAGCACCGTCATGATCACCATCGTCACCGGCGCGACACCTTGATCTCTATCGTAGCATCGTTGTCGTCTCGCCAACTATTGCTTCTACGACTATCGCCACCGCTTAGTGATAAAGTAAAGCATTACAGGGCGATTGCATTGCATACAATAAAGCGACAACCATATGGCTCCTGCCAGTTGCCGATAACACGGTTACAAAACATGATCATCTCATACAATAAAATTTAGCATCATGTCTTGACCATATCACATCACAACATGCCCTGCAAAAACAAGTTAGACGTCCTCTACTTTGTTGTTGCAAGTTTTACGTGGCTGCTACGGGCTGAGCAAGAACCGTTCTTACCTACGCATCGAAACCACAACAATAGTTCGTCAAGTTAGTGCTGTTTTGACCTTCTCAAGGACCGGGTGTAGCCACACTCAGTTCAACTAAAGTTGGAGAAACTGACACCCGCCAGCCACCTGTGTGTAAAGCACGTCGGTAGAACCAGTCTCGCGTAAGCGTACGCGTAATGTCGGTCCGGGCCGCTTCATCCAACAATACCGCCGAACCAAAGTATGACATGCTGGTATATCGCCCACAACTCACTTGTGTTCTACTCATGCATATAACATCTACACATAAAACCAGGCTCGGATGCCACTGTTGGGGAACGTAGTAATTTCAAAATTTTCCTACGCACACACAGTATCATGATGATGCATAGCAACGAGAGGGGAGAGTGTCGTCCACGTACCCTCGTAGACCGTTAGCGGAAGCGTTATGACAACGTGGTTGATGTAGTCGTACGTCTTCACGATCCGACCGATCCAAGTACCGAACGCACGGCACCGCCGAGTTCAGCACACGTTCAGCTCGATGACGTCCCACGAACTCCGATCCAGCAGAGCTTCGAGGGAGAGCTCCGTCAGCACGACGGCGTGATGACGGTGATGATGATGCTACCGACGCAGGGCTTCGCCTAAGCACCACTACGATATGATCGAGGTGGATTATGGTGGAGGGGGCACCGCACACGGCTAAGAGATCCAAGGGATCAATTGTTGTGTCTAGAGGTGCCCCCTTGCCCCCGTATATAAACGAGGGAGGGAGAGGCCAGCCCTAGAGGGGGCGCGCCAAGTGTGGGGAGTCCTACTAGGACTCCCAAGTCCTAGTAGGATTCCCCTTTCCTTTCCGGAGTAGGAGAGAAGGAAAGAGGGGGAGAGGTTGAAGGAAAAGGGGGCTGCACCCCTTGTCCAATTCGGACCAGAGGGGGGGCGCGCGCCTCCTTCCTTTTGGCCTCTCTCCTCTATTCCCGTAAGGCCCAATAAGGCCCAATACTTCTCCCGGTGAATTCCCGTAACTCCCTGGTACTCCGAAAATACCCGAATCACTCGGAACCTTTCCGATGTTCGAATATAGTTGTCCAATATATCGATCTTTACGTCTCGACCATTTCGAAACTCCTCGTCATGTCCGTGATCACATCCGAGATTCCGAACTACCTTCGGTACATCAAAACACATAAACTCATAATATAACCGTCATCGAACTTTAAGCGTGCGGACCCTACGGGTTCGAGAACTATGTAGACATGACCGAGACACGTCTCCGGTCAATAACCAATAGCGGAACCTGGATACTCATATTGGCTCCTACATATTCTACGAAGATCTTTATCGGTCAAACCGCATAACAACATACGTTGTTCCCTTTGTTGTCGGTATGTTACTTGCCCGAGATTCTATCGTCGGTATCTCAATACCTAGTTCAATCTCGTTACCGGCAAGTCTCTTTACTCGTTCCATAATACATCATCCCGCAACTAACTCATTAGTTGCAATGCTTGCAAGGCTTATGATGATGTGCATTACCGAGTGGGCCCAGAGATACCTCTCCGACAATCGGAGTGACAAATCCTAATCTCGAAATACACCAACCCAACAAGTACCTTCGCAGACACCTGTAGAGCACCTTTATAATCACCCAGTTACGTTGTGACGTTTGGTAGCACACAAAGTGTTCCTCCGGTAAACAGGAGTTGCATAATCTCATAGTAATAGGAACATGTATAAGTCATGAAGAAAGGAATAGCAACATACTAAACGATCAAGTGCTAAGCTAACGGAATGGGTCAAGTCAATCACATCATTCTCCTAATGATGTGATCCCGTTAATCAAATGACAACTCATGTCTATGGTTAGGAAAGTTAACCATCTTTGATTAACGAGCTAGTCAAGTAGAGGCATACTAGTGACACTATGTTTGTCTATGTATTCACACATGTATTATGTTTTCGGTTAATACAATTCTAGCGTCAATAATAAACATTTATCATGAAATAAGGAAATAAATAATAACTTTATTATTGCCTCTACGGCATATTTCCTTCACTATCATGTTCCAGTATCTTCTAACCACGATAGCCCTAGTGCTCTTCACCCTGGCTGAGAAAGGGAACCAAGTCCATAATAGAGTTGATGTCACCGTGTCCTACATACTGCTCCTAGGAGCCATAATCCTAGACGTGTCCTCTGCCTTCATGTCCATTCTTTTCTCTCTGAGATCCAACCCTCATAGGGATTTGAGCATGATTAACATGATATTCTTGCATGTAATCGACTGCATTCAACCAACATGGAGCAGAAAACAATGGTCCCAGAAGATAGCACAATACATCATGGTCAAGAGGCACACCATGGAACATACTGGAGGCATGCCATATGTGCGGCAACGGATTGTCAAGCATTTTATAGCTTGGGAAGTTGAACTATTGGATCCAAGCCTGACGCACACACATGTCACCGGAGATCTCAAGGAGTTTGTCCTCAGCAATTTGGTACGTTTTGGGATCAGTAAAGAATACAATGTTGCCAATTTTCGTGGCCAGCTAGCGCTTCAAAAGTGCTGGCAGACGGCTCCGTATGATAGCATCGATGGTGTGAAGGATTTCCCCACAAGCATTCTCATTTGGCACATTGCAACAGATATTTGCTACTAATCTAGAAGTAGTAGCACGACCAACACAGATTGTGATGGATCGAAGAAGAAAATGTGCAGAGAGCTGTCAAATTATATAATGTACCTTGTCTTCAAGTGTAGCGTCATGCTTACCAGCAACTCCCAGCTTGTTCATAACAATGTTCATTGTGAAATGGAGAAAGTTCTTGCAGATCAATGTTCAAAGATGGTTAATCATGGGGAGTAGGATGTCATGAAGGTTTTTGAAAGCACAAAACATGAACAACCACCCTTGAGAGTGAATGAGAATCATGGACGGTGGGTAAATACAGATAGTGCTACCTCCGGTGATCTGAAGAAACTCCTGGAAAGGGCCGCAGAAGCTATTTATTCTCCAGTGCTACCTCATGCATCCAAGGTGGACCAGGAGCTCATGGGTATTGTTTATGAAGGTGGGCGTTGGGATCTCATCGCCGCGGTGTGGTTGGAGATGCTTTTATACATCGTGCCTCATTGTGGGGATGCTTTCCATTACCCGCATCTTTGCATTGGTGGGGAGTTCATCACGCATATCCTCCTCCTCATGCGTTCTCTAGGCCCATTTTTACCAGGACCTGACAATCCAGCTCCTTGTGCCCTCTGATCGTCTACCATTCATGTGCCAGGTCATCAGATGATTGTAGATCTGGTCATCACAAACTAGCAAGAACTGGTGTGTGCGAAAGAGTGTGCTATATAATAAGTTCTGAGTTCCATTTCCTCTAGTGGAATGGGAATACATGGAACAAATGTCGAATGTTATTTGTGATGCGAAAGTTATGAGTACTTGTCTATTATGATTATGTTGTTACCTGTAAGAGGGAATTATTCCGAGAGAAACATGTGTATGTATGTATGCTACATTTTTTGTATTTTTTTGTATCTACAAATGGCATGATATAATGAGATGCTTTCCCAAATGTATTTTCAAAATGACCAGCGTTGTTTACTTGTTTTTACAGTGTTAATTATTTTGAATTCGACAAACAAATTCATATAGCTAGCATGCTAGTTGATTTTATGAATGGATTCATTCAATGGAGATATATTTTCCATGTGATGGAGACATTTTTCCAAACTACTCCCTTTGTTCCTAAATATTTGTCTTTCTAGATATTTTAACAAGTGACTACATACGGAGCATTATGTCACATTCAAAGGGACATGATGAATGCACAGGTGATCGTTAGCTCCTGCTGGATAGATAGATTTACCACAGTAAGAGTATCTCCAACCGCGCCCCCAACAGGCCCCCAGGCCATTTTTAGCGCCGGCGCTGAAAAAATGGCTCTGTCGCGCCCCAGGAGCCCAATTTTCGCCGGTTAGGGCCGAAACTAACGCCGTCGGACCCAGGCCGAACCCAGCGCGCAGGGGGCGCCCGGGGGCGCCGGGGAAATTGTTTTTGGCGCGAAAGAACGGTGGGCTCGCCGAGTCAGCGACCCCCGCGCATCGTCGTCCTCATCGCCTTGGTTTCCCACGGATAAAACCCATAGGAAATTGGTTTCAACCAAGACAATGGCTGAGTCTTGAATGGACTGACAAGTTGGGGGTATGAAATAACTAGTTTTAAAGTTTAGGGTTGTGTTTTAAACAAAGTGCTAAGTCCAGTGTTGAGATTTCGACTTCTCGCATACATCAACAACATAAGTGTCTTGCATATATAAACTCAAATCAAATTTGCAATCACCAGTATATTTCCATCATATGATTAGATGTGTAGTTGGTTTTTATTTGCTGAATTTATGGTGTCATTACCTAGTTAATCTATTTTTCGATGGGAGGCAACCATCATTGATGGTATGTGAGTTGCGTGTGTGTGTGTGTCTGTGTGTGTGACGAATTGAATTAAACAATTAATAATTCTCCCTCTGCATTGTTGCATGCAAACATGGTGAACTCTCCACAGCTTGGTGCCTGTGGAAACTTTGTGGAACGAATGGGAGATCCACTGCCTGGTGCTCACGAGCTTGGCATTGCAATTCCTCCTCTTCCTCGCAGCAGGGATGCGAAGGCGTAGGACATCGTGCATCCTCGGTGCCTTCCTGTGGCTCGCCAACCTGTTAGCCGACTCCGTGGCTGTCTTCGTCCTTGGCCACCTCGCCGTCCGCGTGAGCGGACCACAACACGAGCTCATCGCCTTCTGGGCACCATTCCTGCTCGTCCACCTGGGCGGACTGGACACCATCATCACCCTGTCCATGCAGGACAATGAGTTGTGGAATCGTCACCTCCTACGCCTTGTCTCCCAGGTGGCAGTGGCCGGCTATGTCGTGTCCAAGCCGTCTTGGACAGATAAGCGGCTGTTGGCTGCCACCGTGCTCGTCTTCCTCTCTGGGAGCTTCAAGTATGCTGTCCGCAATTGCTGCCTTTACATAGCCAGGCCAGCACAAATCAGGGGTGCATCCATGCGTATTTTTTCAGACACACTAACGATGCTGAAGGATGCCGCGGAAGATGTAGGACATGCGCCCACACTCCAGAGAACACAGAGAGATTTACTTAGGTTTTGGAATGCCAAATTTGATTTGATGCTGGGTAAATCTGACAAGAGGGGTTTTCTTTTGGAGAAGGAAATATATCAAGATGCCAAGGAAATCATGTCGGTGGACGCTCCTCCAAATAACAAGGAGAGCGTTTTACTTTGGGATGATCTGCCAAACATGCTAGAGAAGTTTCAATCAACCTCATGCCTCCATCAGCCATATGACTATGTTGGCAGAAATTTGGTAAAATGTTATGAGAAGTTCTACACAAAAATGCCACTTTTACGTTTCTTCCACACGGTCGGTGTCGAACTTATTTTAACCATGTACTGTAGCAATTTAGGTATTGGAAACTTCATTATTTTTTCGACTATTATGATTATCTGGTTGATAGTTATCCTACTCCAAATTTTTCAATCCCGATAGCCCTAGTGCTCTTCACCATGGCTGAAAAGGGGAACCAAATCCATAATAGAGCTGATGTTACTGTGTCCTACATATTGCTCATAGGAGCCATAATCCTAGACGTGTCCTCTGCCTCCATGTCCATTCTTTCCTTCGTGGGATCCAACATTTGTAGAGGTAGGATTAAAATCATGGTCTTGAGTGTGGCCAACTACATTCAGCCAACATGTTGCAAAAGACAGTGGTCCGAGGAGTTAGCGCAATACAGCATGGTTAAGAGGTACGCCACAGGAGATGCTAGAGGCATGCCATATGTGCGGCAATGGATTGGCAAGCGTTTAATAGCTTGCGGTGTCGAACTATTGGATCCAAGCATGACACACACACATGTCACCGAAGATCTCAAGGGGTTTGTCCTCAACAAATTGGTACAGTTTGGAATTAAAAAACAGTACAATTTTGCCGATTTCCGTGGCCAGCTAGCACTTCAAGAGTGGAGGAAGAATGGTCCAGGGACGGAGGCTCTGTATTATAGCATCAACGAGGTGAAGGATTTCCCCACAAGCATCCTAATCTGGCATATTGCAACAGACATTTGCTACTACTCTGGAAGCAGCTGCACGGCCAACACAGAATGTGATAGGTCGAAGAAGAAGAAGAAATTGAGCAGAGAGCTGTCAAATTATATATTGTACCTTGTCTTCAAGTGTGGTGTGATGCTTACCAGCAGCTCTGAACTCGGTCATAACAAAGTATATGTTGAAATGAAGAATGTTCTTCGATTGCAGCAGCTACAGATGGTTAATCCAAGAGAAGAAGCTATCATGAAGGTGTTTGAAGGCGTAGAAGATAAACAGCCACACTCAACAGTGAATGAGGAGCAAGAACAACCGGTTGACACAGATGATACTACCTCCGGTCAAATAAAGAAACTCCTGGAGAGCATGGCCGATGCTATTTATTTTCCAATATTGCCTCATGCATCTAAGGTGGCCAAGGAGCTCATGGCACTAGTACAAAACAGGGCTTTCGTCACAGGGCAATATTCACATTAGTCCCGGTTCAGTCACGAGCCGGGACTAATGTGAGCATTGGTCCCGGTTCGTGCGGCTAAGGCATTAGTCCCGGTTCACCTGGGCCCTTTAGTCCCGGTTGGTGCCACGAACCGGGACTAAAGGGTGCGATGCCCATTAGTACCGGTTGGTGGCACCAACCGGGACTAAAGGTTAGACCTTTAGTCCCGGTTGGTGCCACCAACCGGTACTAATGGGCTTTGAGGCATTAGTACCGGTTCATGGCGCGAACCGGTACTAAAGGGCCCATCAAACTCTACCCCCCCCCCCCCCGACCGCCTTTTCAGTTTTAGAAAAAACAAAAGAAAATGATGGAAATGTCAAAAAAATAAAATAAAATAAGTTTCCCATGTGATATGTGGTCTAGTTGTTGGGAAAATTAACAAATATGAATTTCGACTTTATTTGCAAAATCTCTCTGGAATTTCTTAAAATGGGCATAACTTTTGCATACGAACTCGGATGAAAAAGTTTTTTATATGAAAAATCATCTACTCGAAAAGTTACATCCGAATTCAACCAGGGGAACCCCGTTAAACATTTTCAGAATCCCCAAAAACCTAACAGAACGAAAGATACGAGGCTTTTAAGATCTAGAGGGGGGAATGAAAAAAATTCAAACTTAGTAGTGGCGCACCATTTGCTAGGTGCGCCACTAGTAACAGAAAAAAAAATTGGTTTCAAATTTTTTTTTTGGAATTTTTTTTTCAAAATATGATACGTAATATGACCGGGAGGTTTGAAATATTTTTTCAAAATTTTATCACACTCATGAACATGAACAAAGTCCTAGACATCAACAAGGTTTAATAGGATTGATATGATAGATATATCAATAAGTGCCTGTTAAGTGAGTTGGTGCTGGGGTTGGATAGAACTGCGAAGTTAAGCGTGCTCGGGCTGGAGTAGTGTGAGGATGGGTGACCTTCCGGGAAGTTTGACCACGGAGTGTGATTTGACTTGAGATGGGATTAAGCATATTGACCCGAGATTAAGAAAAAAACGAAAAAAATTGAAATTTTTTTGTTAGTAATGGCGCCTAATCTCGAAATACGTCAACCCAACAAGTACCTTCGAAGACACCTGTAGAGCACCTTTATAATCACCCAGTTACGTTGTGACGTTTGGTAGCACACAAAGTGTTCCTCCGGTAAACGGGAGTTGCATAATCTCATAGTCATAGGAACATGTATAAGTCATGAAGAAAGCAATAGCGACATACTAAACGATCGAGTGCTAAGCTAACGGAATGGGTCAAGTCAATCACACCATTCTCCTAATGATGTGATCTCGTTAATCAAATGACAACTCATGTCTATGGTTAGGAAACTTAACCATCTTTGATTAACGAGCTAGTCAAGTAGAGGCATACTAGTGACACTATGTTTGTCTATGTATTCACACATGTATTATGTTTCCGGTTAATACAATTCTAGCATGAATAATAAACATTTATCATGAAATAAGGAAATAAATAATAACTTTATTATTGCCTCTAGGGCATATTTCTTCAGTCTCCCACTTGCACTAGAGTCAATAATCTAGATCACGTCGCCATGTGATTTAACATCAATAGTTCACATCACCATGTGATTAACACCCATAGTTCACATCGTCATGTGACCAACACCCAAAGGGTTTACTAGAGTCAATAATCTAGTTCACATTGCTATGTGATTAACACCCAAAGAGTACTAAGGTGTGATCATGTTTTGCTTGTGAGAGAAGTTTAGTCAACGGGTCTGCCATATTCAGATCCGTATGTATTTTGCAAATTTCTATGTCAACAATGCTCTGCACGGAGCTACTCTAGCTAATTGCTCCCACTTTCAATATGTATCTAGATCGAGACTTAGAGTCATCCAGATCGGTGTCAAAGATTGCATCAACGTAACTCTTTACGACGAACCTTTTGTCATCTCCGTAATTGAGAAACATATCCTTATTCCACTAAGGATAATTTTGACCGCTGTCCAGTGATCTACTCCTAGATCACTATTGTACTCCCTTGCTAAAATCAGTGTAGGGTATATAATAGATCTTGTACACAACATGGCATACTTTATAGAACCTACGGCTGAGGTATAGGGAATGACTTTCATTCTCTTTCTATCTTCTGCCGTGGTCGGGCTTTGAGTCTTACTCAATTTCACACCTTGTAACACAGGCAAGAACTCTTTCTATGACTGTTCCATTTTGAACTATTTCAATATCTTGTCAATGTATGTACTCATTGAAAAAACTTATCAAGCGTCTTGATCTATCTCAATAGATCTTGATGCTCAATATGTAAGCAGCTTCACCGATGTCTTTTCTTTGAAAAACTCCTTTCAAACACTCCTTTATGCTTTGCAGAATAATTGTACATTATTTCCGATCAACAATATGTCATTCACATATACTTATCAGAAATATTGTAGTGCTCGCACTCACTTTCTTGTAAATACAGGCTTCACCGCAAGTCTGTATAAAACTACATGCTTTGATCAACTCATCAAAGCATATATTCCAACTCCGAGATGCTTGCACCAGTCCATAGATGGATCGCTGGAGCTTGCACATTTTGTTAGTACCTTTAGGATTGACAAAACTTTCTGGTTGCATCATATACAACTCTTCTTTAATAAATCCACTAAGGAATGCAGTTTTGTTTATCCATTTACCAGATTTCATAAAATGCGGTAATTGCTAACATGATTCGGACAGATTTAAGCATAGATACGACTAAGAAACTCTCATCGTAGTCAACACCTTGAACTTGTCAAAAACCTTTTGCGACAATTCTAGCTTTGTAGATAGTAACACTACTATCAGCGTCCGTCTTCCTCTTGAAGATCCATTTATTCTCGATGGCTTGCCGACCATTGGGCAAGTCAACCAAAGTCTACACTTTGTTCTCATACATGGATCCCATCTCAGATTTCATGGCCTCAAGCCATTTTGCGGAATCTGGGCTCATCATCGCTTCCTCATAGTTCGTAGGTTCTTCATGGTCAAGTAACATGACCTCTAGAACAGGATTACCGTACCACTCTGGTGCGGATCTCACTCTGGTTTACCTACGAGGTTCGGTAGTAACTTGATCTGAAGTTACATGATCATCATCATTAGCTTCCTCACTAATTCGTGTAGTAGTCACAGGAACAGATTTCTGTGATGAACTACTTTCCAATAAGGGAGCAGGTACAGTTACCTCATCAAGTTCTACTTTCCTTCCACTCACTTCTTTCGAGAGAAACTCCTTCTCTAGAAAGGATCCATTCTTAGCAACGAATATCTTGCCCTCGGATCTGTGATAGAAGGTGTACCCAACTGTCTCCTTTGGGTATCCTATGAAGACACATTTCTCCGATTTGGGTTTGAGCTTATCAGGATGAAACTTTTTCTTATAAGCATCGCAACCCCAAACTTTAAGAAATGACAACGTTGGTTTCTTGCCAAACCACAGTTCATACGGTGTCGTCTCAACGGATTTAGATGGTGCCCTTTTTAATGTGAATGCAACTGTCTCTAATGCATAACCCCAAAACTATAGTGGTAAATCGGTAAGAAACATCATAGATTGCACTATATCCAATAAAGTACGGTTATGACGTTCGGACACACCATTATGCTGTGGTGTTCTAGGTGGCACGAATTTGTGAAACTATTCCACATTGTTTTAATTGAAGACCAAACTCGTAACTCAAATATTTGTCTCCGCGATCAGATCGTAGAAACTTTATTTTCTTGTCACGATGATTTTCGACTTCACTCTGAAATTCTTTGAACTTTTCAAATGTTTCAGACTTATGTTTCATTAAGTAGATATACCCATATCTGCTCAAATCATCTGTGAAGGTCAGAAAATAATGATACCCGCCGCGAGCCTCAACACCCATCGGATCGCATACATCAGTATGTATCATTTCCAATAAGTCAGTTGCTTGCTCCATTGTTCCGGAGAACGGAGTTTTAGTCATCTTGCCCATAGGGCATGGTTCGCAAGCATCAAGTGATTCATAATCAAGTGATTCATAATCAAGTGATTCCAAAATCCCATCGGCATGGAGTTTCTTCATGCGCTTTACACAAATATGACCTAAACGGCAGTGCCACAAATAAGTTGCACTATCATTATTAACTTTGCATCTTTTGGCTTCAATATTATGAATATGTCTATCACTAAGATCGAGATCCAACAAACCATTTTCATTTGGTGTATGACCATAGAAGGTTTTATTCATGTAACAGAACAACAATTATTCTCTAACTTAAATGAATAACCGTATTGCAATAAACATGATCAAATCATATTCATGCTCAACGCAAACACCAAATAACACTTATTTAGGTTCAACATTAATCCCGAAAGTATAGGGAGTGTGCGATGATGATCATATCAATCTTGGAACTACTTCCAACACACATCGTCACCTCAGCCTTAACTAGTTTCTGTTCATTCTGCAACTCCCATTTCGAGTTAGTACTCTTAGTAACTGAACCAGTATCAAATACCGAGGGGTTGCTATAAACACTAGTAGAGTACACATAAATAACATGTATATCCAATATACCTTTGTTCACTTTGCCATCTTTCTTATCTGCCAAGTATCTAGGGCAGTTCCACTTCCAGTGACCATTTTCTTTGCAGTAGAAGCACTCAATCTCAGGCTTAGGTCCAGACTTGGGCTTCTTCACTTGAGTAGCAACTTGCTTGCAGTTCTTCTTGAAGTTCCCCTTCTATCCCTTTGCCCTTTTCTTGAAACTAGTGGTCTTGTAAACCATCAACACTTGATGTTCTTTCTTGATTTCTACCTTCGTCGATTTCAGTATCGCGAAGAGCTCGGGAATTACTTTCGTCATCCCTCGTATATTATAGTTCATCACGAAGTTCTACTAACTTGGCGATGGTGACTAGAGAATTCTGTCAATCACTATTTTATCTAGAAGATTAACTCCCACTTGATTCAAGTGATTGTAGTACCAAGACAATCTGAGCACATGCTCATTGCTTGAGCTATTCTCCTCCATCTTTTAGCTATAGAACTTGTTGGAGACTTCATATCTCTCAACTCGGGTATTTGCTTGAAATATTAACTTCAACTCCTGGAACATCTCATATGGTCCATGACGTTCAGAACGTCTTTGAAGTCCCGATTCTAAGCCGTTTAAGCATGGTGCACTAAACTATCAAGTAGTCATCATATTGAGCTAGCCAAACGTTCATAACATTTGCATCTGCTCCTGCAATAGGTTTGTCACCTAGCGGTGCATCAAGGACATTATTCTTCTGTGCAGCAATGAGGATAATCCTCAGATCACGGATCCAATCCGCATCATTGCTACTAACATCTTTCCACTTAGTTTTCTCTAGGAACATATCAAAAATAAAACAGGGGAGCTAAACGCGAGCTATTGATCTATAACATAGATATGCTAATACTACCAGGACTAAGTTCATGATAAATTAAAGTTCAATTAATCATATTACTTAAGAACTCCCACTTAGATAGACATCCCTCTGATCATCTAAGTGATCACGTGATCCAAATCAACTAAACCATGTCCGATCATCACGTGAGATGGAGTAGTTTTCAATGGTGAACATCACTATGTTGATCATATCTACTATATGATTCACGCTCGACCTTTCGGTCTCCAGTGTTCCGAGGCCATATCTGCATATGCTAGGCTCGTCAAGTTTAACCCGAGTATTCTGCGTGTGCAAAACTGGCTTGCACCCGTTGTAGATGAACGTAGAGCTTATCACACCCGATCATCACGTGGTGTCTCGGCACGACGAACTTTGGCAACGGTGCATACTCAGGGAGAACACTTTTATCTTGAAATTTAGTGAGAGATCATCTTATAATGCTACTGTCAATCAAAGCAGAATAAGATGCATAAAGGATAACAATCACACGCAATCAATATAAGTGATATGATATGGCCATCATCATCTTGTGCTTGTGATCTTCATCTCCGAAGCACCGTCTTGATCACCATCGTCACCGGCGCGACACCTTGATCTCTATCGTAGCATCATTGTCGTCTCGCCAACTATTGCTTCTACGACTATCGCCACCGCTTAGTGATAAAGTAAAGCATTACAGGGCGATTGCATTGCATACAATAAAGCGACAACCATATGGCTCCTGCCAGTTGCCGATAACTCGGTTACAAAACATGATCATCTCATACAATAAAATTTAGCATCATGTCTTGACCATATCACATCACAACATGCCCTGCAAAAACAAGTTAGACGTCCTCTACTTTGTTGTTGCAAGTTTTACGTGGCTGCTACGGGCTGAGCAAGAACCGTTCTTACCTACGCATCGAAACCACAACAATAGTTCGTAAGTTAGTGCTGTTTTGACCTTCTCAAGGACCGGGCGTAGCCACACTCAGTTCAACTAAAGTTGGAGGAACTGACACCCGCCAGCCACCTGTGTGTAAAGCACGTCGGTAGAACCAGACTCGCGTAAGCGTACGCGTAATGTCGGTCCGGGCCGCTTCATCCAACAATACCGCCGAACCAAAGTATGACATGCTGGTATATCGCCCACAACTCACTTGTGTTCTACTCATGCATATAACATCTACACATAAAACCAGGCTCGGATGCCACTGTTGGGGAACGTAGTAATTTCAAAATTTTCCTACGCACACACAGTATCATGATGATGCATAGCAACGAGAGGGGAGAGTGTCGTCCACGTACCCTCGTAGACCGTTAGCGGAAGCGTTATGACAACGCGGTTGATGTAGTCGTACGTCTTCATGATCCGACCGATCCAAGTACCGAACGCACGGCACCGCCGAGTTCAGCACACGTTCAGCTCGATGACGTCCCACGAACTCCGATCCAGCAGAGCTTCGAGGGAGAGTTCCGTCAGCACGATGGCGTGATGATGGTGATGATGATGCTACCGACGCAGGGCTTTGCCTAAGCACCGCTACGATATGATCGAGGTGGATTATGGTGGAGGGGGCACCGCACACGGCTAAGAGATCCAAGGGATCAATTGTTGTGTCTAGCGATGCCCCCTTGCCCCCGTATATAAACGAGGGAGGGAGAGGCCAGCCCTAGAGGGGCCGCGCCAAGTGTGGGGAGTCCTACTAGGACTCCCAAGTCCTAGTAGGATTCCCCTTTCCTTTCCGGAGTAGGAGAGAAGGAAAGAGGGGGAGAGGTTGAAGGAAAAGGGGGCTGCACCCCTTGTCCAATTCGGACCAGAGGGGGGGCGCGCGCCTCCTTCCTTTTGGCCTCTCTCCTCTATTCCCGTATGGCCCAATAAGGCCCAATACTTCTCCCGGTGAATTCCCGTAACTCCCTGGTACTCCAAAAATACCCGAATCACTTGGAACCTTTCCGATGTCCGAATATAGTTGTCCAATATATCGATCTTTACGTCTCGACCATTTCGAAACTCCTCGTCATGTCTGTGATCACATCCGAGACTCCGAACTACCTTCGGTACATCAAAACACATAAACTCATAATATAACCGTCATCGAACTTTAAGCGTGCGGACCCTACGGGTTCGAGAACTATGTAGACATGACCGAGACACGTCTCCGGTCAATAACCAATAGCGGAACCTGGATACTCATATTGGCTCCTACATATTCTACGAAGATCTTTATCGGTCAAACCGCATAACAACAAACGTTGTTCCCTTTGCCCGAGATTCGATCGTCGGTATCTCAATACCTAGTTCAATCTCGTTACCGGCAAGTCTCTTTACTCTCTCCATAATACATCATCCCGCAACTAACTCATTAGTTGCAATGCTTGCAAGGCTTATAATGATGTGCATTACCGAGTGGGCCCAGAGATACCTCTCCGACAATCGGAGTGACAAATCCTAATCTCGAAATACACCAACCCAACAAGTACCTTCGCAGACACCTGTAGAGCACCTTTATAATCACCCAGTTACGTTGTGACGTTTGGTAGCACACAAAGTGTTCCTCCGGTAAACAGGAGTTGCATAATCTCATAGTAATAGGAACATGTATAAGTCATGAAGAAAGGAATAGCAACATACTAAACGATCAAGTGCTAAGCTAACGGAATGGGTCAAGTCAATCACATCATTCTCCTAATGATGTGATCCCGTTAATCAAATGACAACTCATGTCTATGGTTAGGAAAGTTAACCATCTTTGATTAACGAGCTAGTCAAGTAGAGGCATACTAGTGACACTATGTTTGTCTATGTATTCACACATGTATTATGTTTCCGGTTAATACAATTCTAGCGCCAATAATAAACATTTATCATGAAATAAGGAAATAAATAATAACTTTATTATTGCCTCTACGGCATATTTCCTTCACTATCATGTTCCAGTATCTTCTAACCACGATAGCCCTAGTGCTCTTCACCCTGGCTGAGAAAGGGAACCAAGTCCATAATAGAGTTGATGTCACCGTGTCCTACATACTGCTCATAGGAGGCATAATCCTAGACGTGTCCTCTGCCTTCATGTCCATTCTTTCCTCTCTGAGATCCAACCCTCATAGAGATTTGAGCATGATTAACATGATATTCTTGCATGTAATCGACTGCATTCAACCAACATGGAGCAGAAAACAATGGTCCCAGAAGATAGCACAATACATCATGGTCAAGAGGCACACCATGGAAGATACTGGAGGCATCCCATATGTGCGACAACGGATTGTCAAGCATTTTATAGCTTGGGAAGTTGAACTATTGGATCCAAGCCTGACGCACACACATGTCACCGGAGATCTCAAGGAGTTTGTCCTCAGCAATTTGGTACGTTTTGGGATCAGTAAAGAATACAATGTTGCCAATTTTCGTGGCCAGCTAGCGCTTCAAAAGTGCAGGCAGACGGCTCCGTATGATAGCATCGATGGTGTGAAGGATTTCCCCACAAGCATTCTCATTTGGCACATTGCAACAGATATTTGCTACTAATCTAGAAGTAGTAGCACGACCAACACAGATTGTGACGGATCAAAGAAGAAAATGTGCAGAGAGCTGCCAAATTATATAATGTACCTTGTCTTCAAGTGTAGCGTCATGCTTACCAGCAACTCCCAGCTTGTTCATAACAAAGTTCATTGTGAAATGGAGAAAGTTCTTGCAGATCAATGTTCAAAGATGGTTAATCATGGGGAGTAGGATGTCATGAAGGTTTTTGAAACCACAAAACATGAACAACCACCCTTGAGAGTGAATGAGAATCATGGACGGTCGGTAAATACAGATAGTGCTACCTCCGGTGATCTGAAGAAACTCCTGGAAAGGGCCGCAGAAGCTATTTATTCTCCAGTACTACCTCATGCATCCAAGGTGGACCAGGAGCTCATGGGTATTGTTTATGAAGGTGGGCGTTGGGATCTCATCGCCGCGGTGTGGTTGGAGATGCTTTTATACATCGTGCCTCATTGTGGGGATGCTTTCCATTACCAGCATCTTTGCATTGGTGGGGAGTTCATCATGCATATCCTCCTCCTCATGCGTTCTCTAGGGCCATTTTTACCAGGACCTGACAATCCAGCTCCTTGTGCCCTCTGATCGTCTACCATTCATGTGCCAGGTCATCAGATGATTGTAGATCTGGTCATCACAAACTAGCAAGAACTGGTGTGTGCGAAAGAGTGTGCTATATAATAAGTTCTGAGTTCCATTTCCTCTAGTGGAATGGGAATACATGGAACAAATGTCGAATGTTATTTGTGATGCGAAAGTTATGAGTACTTGTCTATTATGATTATGTTGTTACCTGTAAGAGGGAATTATTCCGAGAGAAACAAGTGTATGTATGTATGCTACATTTTTTGTATTTTTTTGTATCTACAAATGGCATGATATAATGAGATGCTTTCCCAAATGTATTTTCAAAATGACCAGCGTTGTTTACTTGTTTTCACAGTGTTAATTATTTTGAATTCGACAAACAAATTCATATAGCTAGCATGCTAGTTGATTTTATGAATGGATTCATTCAATGGAGATATATTTTCCATGTGATGGAGACATTTTTCCAAACTACTCCCTTTGTTCCTAAATATTTGTCTTTCTAGATATTTTAACAAGTGACTACATACGGAGCATTATGTCACATTCAAAGGGACATGATGAATGCACAGGTGATCGTTAGCTCCTGCTAGATAGATAGATTTACCACAGTAAGAGTATCTCCAACCGCGCCCCCAACAAGCCCACAGGCCATTTTTAGCGCCGGCGCTGAGAAAATGGCTCTGTCGCGCCCTAGGAGCCCAATTTTCGCCGGTTAGGGCCGAAACTAACGCCGTCGGACCCAGGCCGAACCCAGCGCGTGTTGGGAATCGTAGCATAATTTTAAAATTTTCCTACGCTCACCAAGATGCATCTATGGAGTATACTAGCAACGAGGGGAAAGGAGTGCATCTACATACCCTCGCGAGCGGAAGCGTTCCAATGAACGTGGATGACGGAGTCGTACTCGCCGTGATCCATATCACCGACGACCGAGTGCCGAACGGACGGCACCTCCGCGTTCAACACACGTACGGTGCAGCGACGTCTCCTCCTTCTTGATCCAGCAAGGGGGAAGGAGAGGTTGATGGAGATCCAGCAGCACGACGGCGTGGTGGTGGATGTAGCGGGGTCTCGGCAGGGCTTCGCCGAGCTTCTGCGAGAGGCAGAGGTGTTGCAGGGGAGGAGGGAGGCGCCCAAGGCTGAGATGTTGCTGCCCTCCCTCCCCCCCTTTATATAGGCCCCCTGGGAGGGGGGGCGCCGGCCAAAAACCATCTAGGGTGGGGGGCGGCGGCCAAGGGGGTGCCTTGCCCCCCAAGGCAAGTGGGAAGCCCCCCCACCCTAGGGTTTGCAACCCTAGGCGCATGGGGGGAGGCCCAGGGGGGTGCCCAGCCCACTAGGGGCTGGTTCCCTTCCCACTTCAGCCCATGGGGCCCTCCGGGATAGGTGGCCCCACCCGGTGGACCCCCGGGACCCTTCCGGTGGTCCCGGTACAATACCGGTAAATCCCGAAACTCTCCCGGTGACTGAAACTTGACTTCCTATATATAATTCTTCACCTCCGGACCATTTCGGAACTCCTCGTGACGTCCGGGATCTCATCCGGGACTCCGAACAACTTTCGGGTTTCCGCATACACATATCTCTACAACCCTAGCGTCACCGAACCCTAAGTGTGTAGGCCCTACGGGTTCGGGAGACATGTAGACATGACCGAGACGCCTCTCCGGTCAATAACCAATAGCGGGATCTGGATACCCATGTTGGCTCCCACATGTTCCACGATGATCTCATCGGATGAACCACGATGTCGAGGATTCAGTCAATCCCGTATACAATTCCCTTTGTTAATCGGTATGTTACTTGCCCGAGATTCGATCGTCGGTATCCCAATACCTTGTTCAATCTCGTTACCGGCAAGTCTCTTTACTCGTACCGCAATGCTTGATCCCGTGACTAACGCCTTAGTCACATAGAGCTCATTATGATGATGCATTACCGAGTGGGCCCAGAGATACCTCTCCGTCACACGGAGTGACAAATCCTAGTCTCGATCCGTGCCAACCCAACAGACACTTTCGGAGATACCCGTAGTGCACCTCTATAGTCACCCAGTTACGTTGTGACGTTTGGCACACCCAAAGCACTCCTACGGTATCCGGGAGTTGCACGATCTCATGGTCTAAGGAAAAGATACTTGACATTGGAAAAGCTCTAGCAAACGAAACTACACGATCTTTTATGCTATGCTTAGGATTGGGTCCTGTCCATCACATCATTCTCCTAATGATGTGATCCCGTTATCAATGACATCCAATGTCCATAGTCAGGAAACCATGACTATCTGTTGATCAACGAGCTAGTCAACTAGAGGCTTACTAGGGACATGTTGTGGTCTATGTATTCACACATGTATTACGATTTCCGGACAATACAATTATAGCATGAACAATAGACAATTACCATGAACAAAGAAATATAATAATAACCATTTATTATTGCCTCTAGGGCATATTTCCAACAGTCTCCCACTTGCACTAGAGTCAATAATCTAGTTACATTGTGATGAATCGAACACCCATTGCGTCCTGGTGTTGATCATGTTTTGCTCTAGGGAGAGGTTTAGTCAACGGATCTGCTACATTCAGGTCCGTATGTACTTTACAAATATCTATGTCTCCATTTTGAACACTTTCACGAATGGAGTTGAAGCGACGCTTGATATGCCTGGTCTTCCTGTGAAACCTGGGCTCCTTCGCAAGGGCAATAGCTCCAGTGTTGTCACAGAAGAGAGTCATCGGGCCCGACGCATTGGGAATCACCCCTAGGTCGGTAATGAACTCCTTCATCCAGACTGCTTCCTGTGCTGCCTCCGAGGCCGCCATGTACTCCGCTTCACATGTAGATCCCGCCACGACGCTTTGCTTGCAACTGCACCAGCTTACTGCTCCTCCATTCAAAATATACACGTATCCGGTTTGTGACTTCGAGTCATCCAGATCTGTGTCGAAGCTAGCGTCGACGTAACCCTTTACGACGAGCTCTTCGTCACCTCCATAAACGAGAAACATATCCTTAGTCCTCTTCAGGTACTTCAGGATATTCTTGACCGCTGTCCAGTGTTCCATGCCGGGATTACTTTGGTACCTTCCTACCAAACTCACGGCAAGGTTTACATCAGGTCTGATACACAGCATGGCATACATAATAGACCCTATGGCCGAGGCATAGGGGATGACACTCATCTTTTCTCTATCTTCTGCCGTGGTCGGGCATTGAGCCGTGCTCAATTGCACACCTTGCAATACAGGCAAGAACCCCTTCTTGGACTGATCCATATTGAACTTCTTCAATATCTTGTCAAGGTATGTACTCTGTGAAAGACCAATGAGGCGTCTTGATCTATCTCTATAGATCTTGATGCCTAATATATAAGCAGCTTCTCCAAGGTCCTTCATTGAAAAACACTTATTCAAATAGGCCTTTATACTTTCCAAGAATTCTATATCATTTACCATCAATAATATGTCATCCACATATAATATGAGAAATGCTACAGAGCTCCCACTCACTTTCTTGTAAACACAGGCTTCTCCATAAGTCTGTGTAAACCCAAACGCTTTGATCATCTCATCAAAGCGAATGTTCCAACTCCGAGATGCTTGCACCAGCCCATAGATTGAGCGCTGGAGCTTGCATACTTTGTTAGCATTCTTAGGATCGACAAAACCTTCCGGCTACATCATATACAACTCTTCCTTAAGGAAGTCGTTAAGGAATGCCGTTTTGACGTCCATCTGCCATATCTCATAATCATAGTATGCGGCAATTGCTAACATGATTCGGACAGACTTCAGCTTCGCTACGGGTGAGAAAGTCTCATCGTAGTCAACCCCTTGAACTTGTCGATAACCCTTAGCGACAAGTCGAGCTTTGTAGATGGTCACATTACCATCCGCGTCCGTCTTCTTCTTAAAGATCCATTTGTTTTCTATGGCTCGCCGCTCATCGGGCAAGTCATTCAAAGTCCATACTTTGTTTTCATACATGGATTCTATCTCGGATTTCATGGCTTCCAGCCATTTGTCGGAATCCGGGCCCGCCATCGCTTCTTCATAGTTCGAAGGTTCACCGTTGTCTAACAACATGATTTCCAGGACAGGGTTACCGTACCACTCTGGTGTGGAACGTGTCCTTGTGGACCTACGAAGTTCAGTAGTAACTTGATCCGAAGCTTCATGATCATCATCATTAACTTCCTCCCCAGTCGGTGCAGGCACCACAGGAACATCTTCCCGCGCTGCGCTACTTTCCGGTTCGGAAGGGGTGACTATCACCTCATCAAGTTCCACTTTCCTCCCACTCAATTCTTTCGAGAGAAACTCCTTCTCCAGAAAGGACCCGTTCTTGGCAACGAAGAACTTGCCTTCGGATCTGAGGTAGAAGGTATACCCAATGGTTTCCTTAGGGTATCCTATGAATACGCATTTCTCCGACTTGGGTTCGAGCTTTTCAGGTTGAAGTTTCTTGACATAAGCATCGCATCCCCAATTTTTAGAAACGACAGCTTAGGTTTCTTCCCAAACCATAATTCATACGGTGTCGTCTAAACGGAATTCGACGGAGCCCTATTTAAAGTGAATGCGGCAGTCTCTAAAGCATAGCCCCAAAATGAGAGCGGTAAATCGGTAAGAGACATCATAGATCGCACCATATCCAATAGAGTGCGATTACGACGTTCGGACACACCATTTCTCTGAGGTGTTCCAGGCGGCGTGAGTTGTGAAACTATTCCACATTTCCTTAAGTGTGTACCAAATTCGTGACTTAAATATTCTCCACCACGATCTGATCGTAAGAATTTTATTTTCCTGTCACGTTGATTCTCAACTTCACTCTGAAATTCCTTGAACTTTTCAAAGGTTTCAGACTTGTGTTTCATTAGGTAGACATACCCATATCTACTTAAATCATCAGTGAGAGTGAGAACATAACGATATCCTCCGCGAGCCTCAACACTCATTGGACCGCACACATCGGTATGTATGATTTCCAATAAGTTGGTTGCTCGCTCCATTGTTCCGGAGAACGGAGTCTTGGTCATCTTACCCATGAGGCATGGTTCGCACGTGTCAAATGATTCGTAATCAAGAGACTCCAAAAGTCCATCTGCATGGAGCTTCTTCATGCGCTTGACACCAATGTGACCAAGGCGGCAGTGCCACAGATATGTGGGACTATCGTTATCAACTTTACATCTTTTGGTATTCACACTATGAACATGTGTAACATCACGTTCGAGATTCATCAAGAATAAACCATTAACCAGCGGGGCATGACCATAAAACATATCTCTCAAATAAATAGAACAACCATTATTCTCAGATTTAAATGAGTAGCCATCTCGAATTAAACGAGATCCAGATACAATGTTCATGCTCAAAGCTGGCACTAAATAACAATTATTGAGGTTTAAAACTAATCCCGTGGGTAGATGCAGAGGTAGCGTGCCGACGGCGATCACATCGACCTTGGAACCATTCCCGACGCGCATCGTCACCTCGTCCTTCGCCAGTCTCCGTTTATTCCGTTGTTCCTGTTTTGTGTTACAAATATGAGCAACCGCACCGGTATCAAATACCCAGGAGCTACTACGAGTACTGGTAAGGTACACATCAATTACATGTATATCACATATACCTTTGGTGTTGCCGGCCTTCTTCTTGTCCGCTAAGTATTTGGGGTAGTTCTGCTTCCAGTGACCACTTCCCTTGCAATAAAAGCACTCAGTTTCAGGCTTGGGTCCATTCTTCGACTTCTTCCCGGCAACTGGCTTACCGGGCGCGGCAACTCCCTTGCCGTCCTTCTTGAAGTTCTTCTTACCCTTGCCCTTCTTGAACTTAGTGGTTTTATTCACCATCAACACTTGATGTTCTTTTCTGATTTCCACCTCCGCTGATTTCAGCATCGAATATACCTCAGGAATGGTCGTTTCCATCCCCTTCATATTGTAGTTCATCACAAAGCTCTTGAAGCTTGGTGGAAGCGACTGAAGGATTCTGTCAATGACCGCGTCATCCGGGAGATTAACTCCCAGCTGAGTTAAGCGGTTGTGCAACCCAGATATTCTGAGTATGTGCTCACTTACAGAACTATTTTCCTCCATTTTACAGCTGAAGAACTTGTCGGAGACTTCATATCTCTCGACCCGGGCATGAGCTTGGAAAACTAATTTCAGCTCCTCGAACATCTCATATGCTCCATGTTTCTCAAAACGCTTTTGGAGACCCGGTTCTAGGCTGTAAAGCATGCCGCACTGAACGAGGGAGTAATCATCAGCACGCTGCTGCCAAGCGTTCATAACGTCTTGGTTCTGTGGGATTGGTGCATCACCTAGCGGTGCTTCTAAGACATAATCTTTCTTGGCTACTATGAGGATGATCCTCAGGTTCCGGACCCAGTCCGTATAGTTGCTGCCATCATCTTTCAGCTTGGTTTTCTCTAGGAACGCGTTGAAATTGAGGACAACGTTGGCCATTTGATCTACAAGACATAGTGTAAAGATTTTAGACTAAGTTCATGATAATTAAGTTCATCTAATCAAATTACTCAATGAACTCCCACTCAGATAGACATCCCTCTAGTCATCTAAGTGAAACATGATCCGAGTTAACTAGGCCGTGTCCGATCATCACGTGAGACGGACTAGTCAAGATCGGTGAACATCTCCATGTTGATCGTATCTTCTATACGACTCATGCTCGACCTTTCGGTCCTCCGTGTTCCGTGGCCATGTCTGTACATGCTAGGCTCGTCAAGTCAACCTAAGTGTATTGCGTGTGTTCCGAGGCCATGTCTGTACATGCTAGGCTCGTCAACACCCGTTGTATTCGAACGTTAGAATCTATCACACCCGATCATCACGTGGTGCTTCGAAACAACGAACCTTCGCAACGGCGCACAGTTAGGGTGAACACTTTCTTGAAATTATCATAAGGGATCATCTTACTTACTACCGTCGTTCTAAGCAAATAAGATGCAAAAACATGATAAACATCACATGCAATCAAATAGTGACATGATATGGCCAATATCATCATGCTCCTTTGATCTCCATCTTCGGGGCACCATGATCATCTTCGTCACCGGCATGACACCATGATCTCCATCATCATGATCTCCATCATTGTGTCTTCATGAAGTCGTCACGCCAACGATTACTTCTACTTCTATGGCTAACGCGTTTAGCAACAAAGTAAAGTGATTTACATGACGTTATTCAATGACACGCAGGTCATACAAAATAATAAAGACAACTCCTATGGCTCCTGCCGGTTGTCATACTCATTGACATGCAAGTCGTGATTCCTATTACAAGAATATGATCAATCTCATACATCACATATATCATTCATCACATCTTCTGGCCATATCACATCACATAGCACATGCTGCAAAAACAAGTTAGACGTCCTCTAATTGTTGTTGCAAGTTTTTACGTGGCTTGTATAGGTTTCAAGCAAGAACATTTCTTACCTACGTATGACCACAACGTGATTTGCCAATTTCTATTTACCCTTCATAAGGACCCTTTTCATCGAATCCGTTCCGACTAAAGTAGGAGAGACAGACACCCGCTAGCCACCTTATGCAACTAGTGCATGTCAGTCGGTGGAACCTGTCTCACGTAAGCGTACGTGTAAGGTCGGTCCGGGCCGCTTCATCCTAGAATGCCGCCGAAACAAGAAAAGACTAGTAGCGGCAAGAAGAATTGGCAAACTCAACGCCCACAACTGCTTTGTGTTCTACTCGTGCATAGTAACTACGCATAGGCCTGGCTCATGATGCCACTGTTGGGAATCGTAGCATAATTTTAAAATTTTCCTACGCTCACCAAGATGCATCTATGGAGTATACTAGCAACGAGGGGAAAGGAGTGCATCTACATACCCTTGTAGATCGCGAGCGGAAGCGTTCCAATGAACGTGGATGACGGAGTCGTACTCGCCGTGATCCAAATCACCGATGACCGAGTGCCGAACGGACGGCACCTCCGCGTTCAACACACGTACGGTGCAGCGACGTCTCCTCCTTCTTGATCCAGCAAGGGGGAAGGAGAGGTTGATGGAGATCCAGCAGCACGACGGCGTGGTGGTGGATGTAGCGGGGTCTCGGCAGGGCTTCGCCGAGCTTCTGCGAGAGGCAGAGGTGTTGCAGGGGAGGAGGGAGGCGCCCAAGGCTGAGATGTTGCTGCCCTCCCTCCCCCCGTTTATACAGGCCCCCTGGGAGGGGGGGCGCCGGTCAAAACCCATCTAGGGTGGGGGGCGGCGGCCAAGGGGGTGCCTTGCCCCCCAAGGCAAGTGGGAAGCCCCCCCACCCTAGGGTTTGCAACCCTAGGCGCATGGGGGGAGGCCCAGGGGGGGCGCCCAGCCCACTAGGGGCTGGTTCCCTTCCCACTTCAGCCCATGGGGCCCTCCGGGATAGGTGGCCCCACCCGGTGGACCCCCGGGACCCTTCCGGTGGTCCCGGTACAATACCGGTAACTCCCGAAACTTTCCCGGTGGCCGAAACTTGACTTCCTATATATAATTCTTCACCTCCGGACCATTCCGGAACTCCTCGTGACGTCCGGGATCTCATCCGGGACTCCGAACAACTTTCGGGTTTCCGCATACACATATCTCTACAACCCTAGCGTCACCGAACCCTAAGTGTGTAGACCCTACGGGGTCGGGAGACATGTAGACATGACCGAGACGCCTCTCCGGTCAATAACCAACAGCGGGATCTGGATACTCATGTTGGCTCCCACATGTTCCACGATGATCTCACCGGATGAACCACGATGTCGAGGATTCAGTCAATCCCGTATACAATTCCCTTTGTTAATCTGTATGTTACTTGCCCGAGATTCGATCGTCGGTATCCCAATACCTTGTTCAATCTCGTTACCGGCAAGTCTCTTTACTCGTACCGCAATGCATGATCCCGTGACTAACGCCTTAGTCACATAGAGCTCATTATGATGATGCATTACCGAGTGGGCCCAGAGATACCTCTCCGTCACACGGAGTGACAAATCCCAGTCTCGATCCGTGCCAACCCAACAGACACTTTCGGAGATACCCGTAGTGCACCTTTATAGTCACCCAGTTACGTTGTGACGTTTGGTAGCACACAAAGTGTTCCTCCGGTAAACGGGAGTTGCATAATCTCATAGTCATAGGAACATGTATAAGTCATGAAGAAAGCAATAGCGACATACTAAACGATCAAGTGTTAAGCTAACGGAATGGGTCAAGTCAATCACATCATTCTCCTAATGATGTGATCTCGTTAATCAAATGACAACTCATGTCTATGGTTAGGAAACTTAACCATCTTTGATTAACGAGCTAGTCAAGTAGAGGCATACTAGTGACACTATGTTTGTCTATGTATTCACACATGTATTATGTTTCCGGTTAATACAATTCTAGCATGAATAATAAACATTTATCATGAAATAAGGAAATAAATAATAACTTTATTATTGCCTTTAGGGCATATTTCCTTCAGTCTCCCACTTGCACTAGAGTCAATAATCTAGATCACGTCGCCATGTGATTTAACATCAATAGTTCACATCACCATGTGATTAACACCCATAGTTCACATCGTCATGTGACCAACACCCAAAGGGTTTACTACAGTCAATAATCTAGTTCACATTGCTATGTGATTAACACCCGAAGAGTACTAAGGTGTGATCATGTTTTGCTTGTGAGAGAAGTTTAGTCAATGGAAAATTAACAAATATGAATTTCGACTTTATTTGCAAAATCTCTCTGGAATTTCTTAAAACGGGCATAACTTTTGCATACGAACTCGGATGAAAAAGTTTTTTATATGAAAAATCATCTACTCGAAAAGTTACATCCGAATTCAACCAGGGGAACCCCGTTGTAGATTTTCAAAATCCTCAAAAACCTAACAGAAAAAAGATACGGGGCTTTTAAGATCTGGAGAGGCAAAAAAATTCAAAAAATTTCAAATTGTGGTCAAACTGTGGTCAAACAATGGTCAAACTAATTATTCTAGAATATTAGTGTTACTAAATAATTATATTAGTTTTTTTGAATTTTGGTCAAATCTGGTCAAACAGTGGTCAAACAGTGGTCAAACAATGGTCAAACTAATTATTCCAGAAATATTAGTGTTACTAAATAATTATTGTTTTTTAAAACAATAGTTTCAAACTCAAACAGTGAAATGTGTCACTTCATGCTCAAGCTAAATTCCTGAGGGTTAATAGAATTGACATCTTACTATTGTCAGGAAAACAACAAGTGCAGACTTGGAAACGAGGGAGAATAGAACTCGGAAGTTAAGCGTGCTCAGGCTGGAGTAGTGAGAGGATGGGTGACTGTCCGGGAAGTTAGATGATTTGGAATGATAAGGGGTGATTAGAGATCAGAGGATAAATTGAGTAGTGATGAGGGGTGGTGATTAGAGATTAGAGGTTAAAATAATTCAGAAATTTGAAAATCAAAAAAAAAATTAGAAAAATTCGCAAAAAAAAAATTCAAAAAAATATCATAAAATTTCCTTTAGTCCCGGTTGGTAGGCTGCGTCCACGTGGACGGCCTTTAGTCCCGGTTCGTGTAAGAACCGGGACCAAAGGGGGGAGGCATTAGTAACGACCCTTTAGTCCCGGTTCAAAAACCGGGACTAAAGGCCCTTACCAACCGGGACAAAAGCCCCCTTTTCTACTAGTGTGGGTATCAATGATGAAGGTGAGCGGTGGGATCTCATCACTGCAGTGTGGTCAGATATGCTTTACTACATCGCGCCTCGTTGTGGGTGCACTTTCCATTATCAGCATCTTAGCACAGGTGGGGAGTTCATCACACATGTCCTACACCTCATGCATTCTCTAGGCCCATTTCTACCAGGACCTGGCAATTCAGCTCCTGTCCAGTCGTCTACCCTTGGTGTGGAGGTCATCGGATAACTGTAGATGTGGTCATCACAAGCTAGCAAGAGCTGGTTCGTGAAGCTTCTACTATATAATAGGTTATGAATTCCATTTGTTGTGGTAGAGTGGGAATACATGTAACAAATGTCGAATGTTATTTATGATAAAATGTTATGAGTATGAGTGTATTATGATTATGTTATCGACTGTAAGAGGGGATTATTCCAAAAGAAACAAGTGTATATATGTATGCTACATTTCTGTTTTCTCTTTTGTATCTACAGATGGGGTGATATAATATTTAATTTTACAGTTTTAAAAAACATGAAAATTTTAGGCGTTGAATATGCTCATGTGTGCTAGGAACGTGAAAAATTTCTTGGTGTTTCGACATCCGAGGAGCCCGTAGCAAAATCAGACCTTATTCTTTTGGCATGCGCTTCTCAGATGTCCAAACACCATGAAAATTTGCACGCACCTTGCATGCATAAAAATTTCGGAACCTTTTACTATTTTATCTGAATTTACTGTTCACTTCTAAGTGCAAATGAACCGTGGTACAGAATAGCGGCACTCAGCTAGCGCAGGTTTCTTTGCAATTTTTCGAGGCGGCAACCTTTGTAAAAGACATCTTTTGGTACCTAATACAGATTTCTTTGCAAATTTCCATAATCCCTCCTATCATGGGGCGCGCTCGTGTGTCATGCTCTGTTCCACTTAATATAGAGCAGCATTTTCCTTCAATAAAATTAAAGACTTTTTTTCTTTTGAGCTGGGTCTACTTCTTAGAGCATCTCCAACAGGCACGCAATCTTAGCAGCGCGCTAGAGAAAACACCGTTTTGTGCGCAGCCAAAGCGGACGCTCCAACAGACGCACAAAAAACGCGCGCGCGGTATAATGTGTTCAGCGCGCGGAGTAAAACTGCATCACATGCCGCTTATTTCGTGCGCCCGCTCCCGCGCGCTGGACATTCGAGCGCCTGCGACCAACCGCCAACCACCTCCCCGGCAGCCCCGCCTTCGACCCGCCCCGCGCCACCGCCGGTGAAATTCGACCGATGGAAGGCCGCGCCGACATCCCCCTCACCTCTCCCTACGCCCGTGACCCCTCCACCGCCGCCGCAAACCCTAGCGCGGGGGTTGAGCTTCGGCTTTGGCCCCGGCGGCCCTCCTCCAAGCGCCGTTCTCACACGCGGCCTTGTCATGCCGCCACGGACGACCTTGCAGGGTGGCGTCGTGCTGCTGCTCGCCGTGAAGCCACGGGCCGCCATCTCCAAGCGACGAAATGCGGCGACGGTGACGGCGGGGAAGGTGTCCCAGAAGAAGAAGAAGGCGGATGGCCCTTCTAGGAGGCCAAAGAAGAAGCTTGCAGGGCGTCTGGTCGTGCCTCCGCCGACTGAAGCGGCGGAGAGCTCGCAATTTGTTGTGCCGGCGGCCAATGCGCACAAGGTGTTTGATGAAATGCCCACAAGGTATGATTTCGGCCCCCCTTTTTTGTTGTTGTTTTTACATAAATGTATACATATGGGTAGCTTAGTTTTCTTCTACATAATTTGTAGTTTCAATGATGACACATATATGACAACTATGGGTGTTGGTTCCAACAATTCTCATTGGTGTCAAACCAATGAAGTGCATGAAGACGATCATGAGTTTGAGGTGGATGAGGATGGAGGGTATAGTCGATGCACCGAAAGAAAGAGCGGGCAACTACACCATGGAGGAAGACATTTTGCTATGCAATACATGGTTGCATGTGTTTATGGATGCCAACATTGGAGGGGACCAAAGTAGAGATGCATATTGGGACCGGATGAAGGAGCACATTGATTTACAAAACAAGACTGGAATTGACCGCACGGATAGAGCTCTTCGGTCCCGGTGGTCGACAATCAACAAAGATTGTCAGAGGTGGGCGGTGGCACTTAAGGCTGTTGACACGATAAATCCAAGTGGCACTAATGATAGAGATAGGGTAAGTGTAATTTCTTTATGTTCCTTCCAAGTTCACGCTTTTTTGTTGTTGTTTGAAATGCTAACTTGTCCTTTTGTTTGTAGCTCACTATTGCACGAAACTTATTTCAAGGAGAAGAGAAGAAGACCAAGAAAGGAAAGGTGAAGAAAGGGAGACCATTCGTGTTGGCCCATTGCTACAATGTGTTGAAGGATGAAGAGAAATGAAAGCCACGTGATGACAAAGAGGAGAGCAAGAAAAGCAAGGCAACTATTGATTTGGATGATGATGAGGAGGAGGAGGCATCAAGTGATGGCGGCAAGAAAAGCCCTACACGAATTTGTGGCACAAACTGGGACTAAAGGGGCTCGTGGGGCACAAACTGGTACTAAAGGGCTAATCTTTACTGTTACTAAATAATTATTTCAGTTTTTTGAATTTTGGTCAAATCTGGTCAAACTACTTATTTAAGAAATATTATTATTACTAAATTATTATTGTCTTTTAGAATAATAGTTTCAAACTCAAATGGTGAAACGTGTGACTTCATGCTCAAGCTAAACTCCTGAGGGTTAATAGGATTGACAGCTTGCTATTTCAGGAAAACAACAAGTGCAGACTTGGAAACTAGGGGGAATAGAACTCGGAATTTAAGCTTGCTCAGGCTGGAGTAGTGAGAGGATGGGTGACCGGCCGGGAAGTTAAGATGATTTGGAATGAGTGATCCACACTTGAGCAGTTATGAGGGGTGATTAGAGACTAAATCGTCAAATAATTCAGAAAATTGAAAATCAGAAAAAAATAAAAAATTCCAATTTTTTTTTAAAAAACCTACTAGTACCGGTTGGTGTTACCAACCGGTACTAAAGGTCTCCCCGACCCAGCACCAACCGGTACTAAAGGTCTCCCCGACCCAGCGCTGGCTCGTGCCACGTGGTGGCCCTTTAGTGGCGGTTCGTGCTGAACCGGTACTAAAGGGGGGGGGGCTTTAGGCCCCACACGTTAGTGTCGGTTACAGAACCAACACTAAAGGGCCTTACAAACCGGTGCTAAAGCCCGGTTCTGCGCTAGTGATTGTTGGAATGGGAAAAGTACTTGTTCTTCATGGACGCATCTACACTCGATGATAGATAAAAGGAGTACGTCAATCTTTTCCGTGAAGAAGTCTTGGTCCAAAAAAGTGCCATGGCCACGGGAGGCATGGGAGGCTTCGGAGGCATGGGTTGCTTCGGAGCTACCATGGGAGGCATGGGAGCACCGACGGGAGGCATGGGAGCACCTATGGGAGGCAAGGGTGGCTTCGGAGCAACCATGGGCGGTATGGGAGGCTTCAGAGCTACCATGGGAGACATGGGTGGCTTAGCAGCTACCATGGGCAGCATGGGAGGCACGAGCTTTGGCTCTCTCATGAGAGGCATGGGAGCACCTCCGGGTGACATGGGTGGACACATGTCTTTCGGTGTGCCTCACATACCTTCGCATGATGCCGTTGGAGATCTTGTGAACACCATTCGAGCTCCCAATGATGATGAGGCGCGCGACAATGAAGAGGAGGGGGAAGAATCGTCTTCGGATGAGGAAGAATCGGAGGAAGAAGAAGACGATGATGATGTGGCATGTTTGTGGATGTGCCATTTGTTCGTGTGAATTATTATGTGTCATAAATTTGGTTGGGTGATTTTAAACTATGCTGTGCAATTGAACTATGATATGTCTTTACTTTGCACATTTGTTTAATGTTTGAAACATCATCATATTGTCAAAATGGACATGTAAAATCATATTTGCAAGCGCCGGCTGCTCGCGCGAGCGCGCCTGCTGGAGCTGCTCACGTGGGTCATATTTTGCCGCGGCTGCTGGAGAAAGCTATTTCATTCGCGCCAAAAACCGTTATTTTGACGTTGTAAAATGGTTTTAGCGCGCCACGCGGTTGCGCGCCTGTTGAAGATGCTTTTATATACAACAAATAAAATTAAGTAGATCGACTTGTGTTGTTGGGGCTACACACTACGTACGTTCGATCCCCAAAATTTCCGCACCCCAAAACCTTTTCTCCTGATCAAGATCAATCGCAAATCCATGAATCTGGGATCGGGGCCTAGGGTCGACTCGCAGGCGTCGCCGCGATCTGCAGCTGGGGCAGACCGCATCAGCGCCCTCCCCGACGATCTGCTCCTCCTGGTCCTCGCACGCCTCCGCTGCGTCCGCACTGCCGCGCGCGCCAGCGTCCTCTCCAACCGGTGGAACGGACTCTGGACCCGCCTCCCGTCGTTCGTCTTCCGCGACGTCACCTTGCGCTCCCTCGAAGCGGTTCTCGGCCGCGTGGCCTCCGCCAACGCGGTGTCCCTCCTCGACATCCGCGTCCCCCAGCGAGACTGGTCGCCCGGCAGGGCGGCGCCGCGCGGTAGCGTCTCCTTGTTGCTGTGCGCCGCCGCACGGCTCTCCCCGGAGCAGCTCATCCTCGCCCTCCCGTGGGACGCGGCCGCGCCGCATGAGATGGTCGAGCTGCCGCGCTTCCAGCGCGCCACCTCCATCTTGCTCTCCGCGTGCTCTTTCGTGATCCTCCACGCGCCGGCCATGGACGAACTCTCGGCGCTTACAGCACTCATACTCTCCGGCTGCATCGGCGACGCCCTCGAAGACCTGGTCCCCCGCTGGCCGCGCCTGCGCGTGCTCAGGTTCTTGTCCGGCACAGTCGCCTTCTATGATCTATACTGGCATCACCCTCAACGCTATCACGGTCCGCTCGCCGTCGCTGCAGGAGCTCGTGCTCGAGGTGGAGAGCCAAACGAGCGTACGCGGCTTCATGGTCGCAGCACCCATGCTGGAGCAACTAACCGTGTCCGCCCGGGTGAGAGACGACCTCAGCGTCTCCGTACTGGCGCCAATATATGGCGATGTCTCATGGCACTGCCGTTACCGCAGCAAGTCCATGGGGATTGGAGGCTGGGCGCTTGAGAGAGTGAGCCTTGTGATGTCGCCGACGGCGAGACGACAAGCTCCAGTGCTGCAGATACAAGTTTTCAAGGTTTATTTGTCACCTCTTTAGTCCCTTGTATATACATTGACACCGAGTTTTATGATGGATGGAACTATTCGCTAGAATCTCTCTGCACTTGTGCAGCATAGGTACCTTTTCTCGGATTGGTTGTGGATGCAAGATAACTTAGCATATACACCAATATGTTATTCTTAGGACAAAGTGAATTGCCAAAAGTATTGCGGCTGCGAGCCTAATGACTGGACAGGCCAAACTATCACCTTGACGGAGATTGAAGAAGTGGAAATCGACGGTTTTCAAGGAGACAACTACGAGTTTGACTTCCTGGAACATCTATTAAGATGTGCGCCGATGCTTAAAAGAGTGATCCTAAAATGGTCAGGATGAGGACACGCGAAGTAACGCAAAAGTTCACGACTTCTCCATGGTGCATCCTTCTGTGGAATGCCACTATGTTGTATCTTCCGATCATGTATCTGTGGCTCCTAGCTAGCTTCTTGGAATTTTTTGTAGTTCCATCAAACTAAACATTTGTCGTATAATCTGTTGACCGCTCTTGTCATATAATACTACAAAATATAGTTTTGCATAATTGTACGCTACTGTGGAGCCCTAGCAATGCAGTTTTGTGTCCCTAAATTTTGGATAACACAGAGCTTTAGTCATTCCGTACTCTTTCCAATGCATTTGATTGTTGGACATTTCACCCAAAAATTCTCTCAAGTTTTATAGCAGTGCACTCTAGCATTATAGTAACAAGTATTTTGTACATCCAAAATGAGGAAATATTGACTATCATACACCACAACCACATTACATGAAGGTTGGTTGTGAACCTCACTGAATTTCGCCACCGATGATCCTACCGATAATGAATGATCCTTTACTTTGGTCAGGAAAGAAATGCCTATGATGCATGAAACCTCAACCTCCTAAGGTATGTTACCCAACATTTTCAGACTTGTGCACATGATGATATATGTTCACTCCAAATTTTCTTTTTGATACTAATTTGATCAGCCAATGTTAGGAATATATTGTTCCATCATGAGTTCCATTACAAACATGCAACCCACTTTGAAGACTGGCATGAAATTACAATAAACAGTTATATTCATATTTATCTATGTATATTACGAACAATTTATTCATCTGATCTTACAGTGTTCTGTTCTGGGTTATTACTTACTAACTGGAGTACCTCATGTGTTCCTAAAGTAAAGCTTACATGGAACAATTTATTTCAGAAAGTTTACCTTCTCCTATTATCTATATTCACATGAAGTTTAGCTTTTGTGTGGTAATTGTATGTAGTGTTAGCCTATAAGAACTTATTTCAATGAACCACATAGATTTCCCCAGCAAAAACTCATCTGCATTAGCATCCCCCTAGAAAGAAGAGAAATTACAATGGGTCTGAAGGATTTCAGTCATCCTTGCAATTTTATGACATGGAGCAGAATGGGGTAATAATTTTAGGAGATTGAGGAGCCGCAAACCCATCAACTGGATATAAGTAAAAAGAAAACAGGTTCAACATTTTTTATAGGCATATATATGATTTGTTGTGGCTGTGGATAGACATTATTTTGAATACTACCAAGGATAAGCTGGATTGCCGGAAAGTGCTATTTCGGTCAGAAAATAATACAAGTTGCCAGCTAATCTGTTTGTACCCTTCAGTAAGCAATCTGCAACTACAAGTGTTACTTTCACATTTCAGACTTGGTAGTGTGTGCATATTTTCTTCCTTCTGCACACTAGAAGGATGCAAAATCATCTTTTACCTATTTTAAAATAAAAATGTGCAGTATGATACTTCTACCATACATGGGATGCTATGTTGGAAGCAATGGTGTTTGCTAAGCTAGTGTCATGGTCATGTAGAAACATCACCTTCTAGACCAAAGGCGTGGTTTGCCTTTCAAGAACTATACAACAACTTTTGTATGCTCTTTTTTACAACAAAAAAAATATATAGTTGAGATTTCCTTGTGTAAGGTATCTGATATCCATCATGTATTCTCTTTGGCCGTGCTTATGCACTCGAAAAAATAGGGCCATGTAGAAGTTCACTCTTGATTTTAGTCTTCTTTTTTGAAAGAGTTTAACTATGTTGTTTATACAATCCTTGGAGCAAGAACAAACTCAACAAGGCAATCAAAAAAATTCAAAGATCGTGGAGTAGCACAGGACCTCAACTCAGCTCCTTGGGCATTTGAGGAGGTACCGATGTTTGAACGAACAACAAGGTCATGTCGAGGTGACATGAAGTCGCCTGTTGAATTTATGACGTTGTGCAATTGGATTAAAAAAGTGATAGCTGTATGCCGATTTGTGAGTTATCATGGTATCCTCGGTTTTGAACATCAGTTGTAAACATAATGATCTACCACCGGGGTTATTTATCCCTTACATGTTAGACCAAAATGTATAATTTTCTCATTAGACATGCATAACTTAGATATACCATCTTAATTTTCTCACTGGCCATATTTTCTTAAATATCTTACATTATTTTCTGACCATATTTTCTTAAATATCTTACATTATTTTCTCAAGATGGACAGACGTGGCAACACACACTTTCATGGTCTAGTACATCAGTACAATATGAGCAGGAGTAGGGTATTACCTCTATCGTGGGGGCTCGAACAATGGTAAATCTGATCTCCTCTTTCCCCTCCAATCTACTCACCTTGTCAGGATACCCTGTTGATGGACCTGCCAGCTTTTACTTCGAGTGAAATAAGTGAAATCAGTGAAATATGGTTTCTAATTTGAGTGAACCATTTTTTTAAACAAGTGAAACCATTGTTTTAAATGAGTGGGATCCATTTTCTATATTGACTTAATCAAGTGTTTTAAAATATGTGAATTCAGTGAAATAAGACGTGATCCAGGTTTTTTGTAATGCACGAAACCCTATTTTGGAACACATGAAATGGTTTTTTGAAATTACTGAAATGTGCTTTTTCAAATGGAATAAATGTTGCTTTTCAAAAGAGTGAAATTATACGCTTTCCAATAAGTGACATAACATTTTATGGTTGAAGTGAAATAGGTGCTTTGAACTAAGTGAAATATGTTTTTTAGTTTGAGTGAATCATTTTTTTTAAATGAGTGAAACCATTTTTTTCAGAAGAGTGGAATCAGTTTTTGTGTATAGAATAAATCAAGTGTTTTGAGATATGTGAAATCAGTGAAAAATTTGTTCTGAAATAAGTAAAATTAGTCTTTTCAAATACATGAACCAGCAGGTGTTTTTGTAATGAGTGAAACCCTTTTTGGAAACATATGAAAATAATTTTTTTCAAATGAGCGCAATGTGCCTTTTCAAATGAGTGAAATACTGTTTTTGAAACGAGTGAAATTACATTCTTTTGATTGACTGGCATCACATTTTATGGGTTGAATGAAATCGTTGCCTTGAAATAAGTGAAATCGGTGAAATATGTTTTAAAATTTCAGTGAATCATTTCTTCATACGAGTGAAAGCAATTTTGAAACGAGTGGAATCCATTTTTCTATATTGACTTAATCAAGTGTTTCGAAATACATGAATCAGCAAAATATCTGTTCTCAAATAGGGGAAATCATTTTTTTAAATACGTGAACTACTTGTTTTTGTAATGAGTCTAAACCCTATTTTTGAAAGATATGCAAGATGTTTCTCAAATGACTGAAATGTCCTTTTTCAAATGATTGAAATACTGCTTTTGAAATGAGCAAAATTATATTCTTTGAAATGAGTGAAACAGTAAATTTAAAACAAGGTTAAATGTGTCGTTGATCTATCTTGTTTTGAAAATCTTCTTGCTATGAATTGTAATATATATATTTTAAACACACATCTGGTTCAAAAGATATCGATCATCCCAATTTTTACTATGAAATGAAATAGAAGTCCTTTGCATGGGAGAAAGAGAATACTCTATAATGAATGTCATTGCGCTGGACACTAATGGATCCACTTCTGTATTAACCGATGTGTATGCTTTTGTATTCTAAAAAGTACTCCCTCCGTCACATAATATAAGAGCGTTTTTTACACTACACTAGTGTAAAAAACGCTCTTATATTGTGGGACAGAGGGAGTAGTAACTAACACACAATAACTCAAGGCAAGATAACCACATCTCAAAGCAAAGCAAAGATGAACGAACGGTGCAGGATATGCCGCTACCTAGCGGTTCCGCTAAATTTTCCGCTTTGCAGCCTCCTGCTTCTCCACCGGTTCCGTCGGTGGGGGTGTGTGGAGAGGCCTCGATATACCGACGGGAGCCATAGTTTCCTCCTCTTGGGGCATTAGACTCCGTCCGATGGTGGTGTGACGATAGTTTCATTATCGGCATGAAATAAAGTCTCCCCGCCTTATCCTTGTTTCGGTGATACTTCCTCGGATCACCGGGAGGCGTGTGGACGATGGTGTGTCCTCAAATCTCGTTCTTCGGGTTTGGCGTTTCTTTCTACAGGTTTGTCTCGCCTGCACTGTCCCGCTATGCTGAGTACATGGATGTATGTGTTGGTCCTCTGGCTTGAGTTCCAACCGATGAAGGTTGGCTAGTCTCGGCCTTCTCCGAGAGCGTGTGAGGCTTGTGTACCACGACTTGTTTTCTTTTCTGGGATGGCTATTTGCGACGCAGATCACGACCGCCAGCATTTTCTGGTCTATATCAACGATTTTCAGCCGCTACTTCTACAAGCTCCTTCTTTTAAAGTTTTCTTCGCTGAGACGGAAGCCTAAAGGCAGCAACGGCCTTTGCACATGCACCACTTGTGGATCCAGAAGAAGAGTACTTCAGCGCACAAAGGATTTGGATGTATTTTTCATTTTCTGTAAGGTTTAAGGGTTTGTGCTACTTAATATATGGCCTTTGGTCTTTTGCCCAAAAAACAGCCGTCCTCCAATTCAAATATTTTTTATCGATGAAAATATTAGGAAATATAAAAAAATTCACACTAGATAAACATTAATACAATACACCGAACAATTAATGAAATTAACCATAATTAGTTAATTCTATGTCGACAATGCTACATTTTTTCTTTTAGATTAGTTCATTACAAGAATATGATTTTTTTTCTTTAATCTGTATGCCAAAATTTTAAAATCGTCACAGTGTTAGTTAATTCTCAGTCAACTGGGAGACAGGGATACCCCATTTTCATTAATCAAGGATGAAGATTCGGGGTCGGCAATTTTTTTTACGACTATTGAATGTGAGATTCAACCTAGGCAATATTCCTTTTTTATGTTTCATTGGTTCCTTTTTGTTTATGCTTTTGTTTGCTAATTTTTTGACTTGTATATGATAAAATCTACTTCATACAAGCCCTTTTCATGATCATGAATGGATTTTATTTTCTTTCTTTGTTACTCCCTCTGTAAATTGATATAAGAGGCTTGACACTATCATGGACTCTAAAAACAAATTTAAAGAGGGAATACCTTGGTTTGTTTTGAACTTCTGTTTCCTTTTTACACTAGCATGTGACAAATTCTGCCCAACGGAATGAAAATGCAGTCCTCAAGAGTTCTAAAAGAGGTAAAATCAACAAGAATCCGCCATCTAGCATAAGAACTATATGCATGTATAATCACGCTTGATCTATGTCATCTTCCCACATTTGCAAGGCTCCAACAACATGAGTTTAATAACGTTTTCGCGGAACCTAAATTCCCATTGCATCACTACCTAGGGAGGCATAGATACAGAACTAGAAGATATAACATAGTGGCATTCCACCGAAGGATGCCCTAATTAAGGAAAACTCACTGAATTTTTGCTTCACTTGGCACGCCCTCACCCGAGTGCTTCAGAATCACATTGATAAGCATTGGTGCACATCACAATAGATATTCCAGGAAGTCAAACTCACGCTTGTCTCCTTGAAAACCGGGCAATATTTTTTATGTGAGCTTCAACCCAGGCAATATATGTTTCATTGGTTCCTTTTTAGTTTATGCTTTTGTTGGTTAATTTTTGACTTGTATAGGATGAAATCTACTTCATACAAGTCCTTTTCATGATCATGAATGGATGCCTTGTGGTCGGGGCAAAATAATTTGTTTGATTTTTTCTTTCTCTATTACTCCCTCTATAACTTAATATAAGACGGCTTTGACACTGTCATGGACTCTAAAACAAATTTAAAGAGGGAATACCTTGGTTTGGTTTACACTAGCATGTGACAAATTCTGCCCAACGGGATGAAAATGCAGTTCTCAAAAGTTCTAAAAGAGGTAAAATCAACAAGAAGCCACCATATAGCATAATAACTAGGATATATGCATGTATAATCAAGCTTGATATATGTCATCTTTCCACATTTGCAGTGCTCCAACAACTTGAGTTTAATAACGTTTCCGCGGAACCTAAATTCTCATCGCATCGCTACCTATGCAGCCATAGATACAGAAGCAGAAGATATAACATAGTGCCATTCCATGGAAGGATGCGCTAAGGAGAGCTCGTGAATTTGTGCTTCACTTGGCACGCCCTCGCCCGAGTGCTTGAGAATCACATTGATAAGCATTGGTGCACATCTCAATATATGTTCCAGGAAGTCAAACTCACGCTTGTCTCCTTGGAAACCATCGATTTCCACTTGTTCAAGCTTCGTCAAGGAAACAATTTGGCTTCTCCAATGGGCTGGCTCGCAGCCACAATATTCTTGACATTTCTCTTTGTCCTAAGAATAACAATTAATATAAAAGCAAGAATTACTATATACACAATGAGAAAATAACTGATATGCTGAACAAGGGCTACTAGTATATATATGATACATGTTTTTTTTTTGAATTGTTTGGATTGCTTACCACATGTTTCATGTGGTATATGATACATGTTATTGTTAAAGAAGAAGAGTCTTTGTACGTAGCAATGCATCACATAGAGAATTATAATTAATTAATCACAAACCTACCGTGGATCGGGGCACGGCAACCTTGAGCGTACGTATGGTAGTACAAATCGTATGCATCCTGAGGAAGTAAAACGTTACTGCTCCATAAACATGGCCCAAAGGTGCAAGGTGCAGCTCCAAGTCCAAGACAGATAAGTGCACCGCAACCTGCATCCGTAGATGTTTCTCTAATTCACGAGAAAAATCATTTTGCGCCCAAAATACACGCCGGTAATAATATGGTTTCTGCATATTTGAGCAAACAATTCCATCATAAATCCTTTTGAACTTCGGGTTGGGACTTGGGAACTTGGGATTCTTAAGAAGTACTAGAGTATACTCCTGTGAGTGACGAACTGACCTTGATTGCACCAATGCGCAGCACCGGAAGTTGTGGTCCGTCTGCCACCGCCGCCCTCGTCGTTATTGACAGCAAGCTCACCGTCTCGAGTGTCCAGTCAGGGAGCTCCTTGAACCCGCCGTTGTAATGGCAGCGCCACAAAATATTGCTTGCCATCGGCGCCAAGACAGAGACGCTGGTGGGGCCCGCGACGTGGGAGGACATGATTAGTCGCTCGAGCATGGGTGCTGCTAAGTTTATCTTGCGTATCCATGTCCAACGATCGGTGTCCTCAATGACGAGCTCTCGCAGCGACAACGAACGCACCGTGATATCCAGTAGGAAGCCGCCGGGTAGGGTGTACCTGAGCACGCGCAGGCGTGGGCAACGGAGGACCAGGTCCTCGAGGGCGGAGTAGGCCGCAGAGGCGCAGCCTGAGAGCACCAGCGTTGTGAGCGCGGGGAATAATTCACCGGTAGCCGGCGGCCAGACGGCGACGGAGGAGTAGAGCGAGATGGAGGTGGCGCGCTCGAAGCACGGCAGCTCGACACTTTTAAAGAAATCCTCGCCCGATGGGATGGCGAGAATGAGCTGCTCCGGCGAGAGCCGCGCCGCGGTGCGCAGCAGAGAGGCGAGGCTGACGCGGGGCTCCCCCGCGCGGACCGAGAAGGGTCGATTCGGGGGGCAGATAACAAGACGGGACACCGTGGAGGTGGAGTCAGAGGAGACCACGCCGGCGAGCACCGGTTCGACGGAGGGGAAGGGGATGTTGTGGAAGACGAGCGTGGGGAGGCGGGTCCAGAGGCCACGCCAACGGCGGGATAGGACACTGGCGCGGGCGGCGGTGCGGACGCAGCTGAGGCGGTCGAGGACCAGGAGGAGCAGGTCGTCAGGGAGGTCGCTGATGCGGTCCACGCCGCCTGGACCGCTAGATCGCGGCGACGGCACCGGCGAGCCGAAGAGACTTCCGGGCCGCAGCAGGGACAGCGAGTCAGACTTGGAGGTGAACACGGGCTCGAAGATGCTGGCCACTAGCTGGGAGGAACGGGCGCGTGCGCTGCGGCCTGATCGTTCACCACCACTGGAGAGGGTGCTGATGCGGTCCAGTCCGCCGGCCGATCGAGGCGGTGCTGGCGATAGGCGCAGCTCCATCGATCTATCTCGTGCGATAGGGTATTCGGGCTTGCAACAACGTGGGTCAATATAAGTTTTTGAAGCTTGGGTCAATATAAGTCGGATACATCATACACGGATTGGTGTACGTTCGGCAACAACGTGGGTCAATATAAGTCGGATACTCAGATTGGTGTACGTTCGGCCTCTCACTACAGGAAAAACTCACATAGTATCGTTGCGTAAGCCGAGTGCTGAAACACGGGTTTACGGCTTATGTGCACTTAAACCGAGTATGTCCACAAGGACACACGACACGATGAACAGAGTGCACTCGGCTTACCTACGTGTACACCGTGAACATAGCGGTCCGGCACTTGGCTTAAACAACGAACGGCGGCGTACACTCAGGTAAGCCGAAGTTGCCTCGGAGAAGCACTCGGCTTACAGTGCAACTCAGGGCAAAGTGTACCTGCCACGTGGCTCGCGCGCGGCCCGCTAACGGCTATTTGCGACGCAGATCACGGCTGCCAGCATCTTCTGGTCTATATCAACGACTTTTCCACCGCTACTTCTACAAGCTCCTTGTTTTAAAGTTTTCTTCGCTGAGACGGAAGCCTAAAGCCAGCAACGGCCTTTGCACATGGCGCACCACTTGTGGATCCAGAAGAAGAGTACTTCAGCGCACAAAGGATTTGGATGTATTTTTCATTTTCTGTAAAATTTAAGGGTTTGTGCTACTTAATATATGGCCTTTGGTCTTTTGTCAAAAAAAAACAGCCGTGGTACAATTCAAATATTTTTTATCGATGAAAATATTAGGAAATATAACTTTTTTCACACTAGATAAACATTATTACAACACACCGAACAATTAGTGAAATTAACCAAAATTAGTTAATTCTATGTCGACAATGCTCCTTTTTTTTCTTTCAGATCAGTTCATTACAAGAATATGCTTTTTTTTTTCTTTAATCTGTATGCCAAATTTTTTAAATCGTCACAGTGTTAGTTAATTCTTAGTCAAATGGCAGATAGGCATACCCCATTTTCATTAATCAAGGATGAAGATTCGGGGTCGGCAATATTTTTTACGACTTTATAGAATGTGAGCTTCAACCCGGGCAATATTCTTTTTTTATCTTTCATTGGTTCCTTTTCGTTTATGCTTTTGTTTGTTATAATTCTTTGACTTGTATATGATAAAAACTACTTCATACAAGCCCTTTTCATGATCATGAATGGATTTTTTTTTCTTTCTTTGTTACTCCCTCTTTAACTTGATATAAGAGGCTTGACACTGTCATGGACTCTAAAAAGAAATTTAAAGAGGGAGTACCTTGGTTTGTTTTGAAATTCTGTTTCCTTTTTACACTAGCATGTGACAAATTCTGCCCAACGCAATGAAAATGCAGTCCTCAAAAGTTGTAAAAGAGGTAAAATCAACAAGAATCCACCATATAGCATAAGAACTATATGCATGTATAATCAAGCTTGATCTATGTCATCTTCCGACATTTGCAAGGCTCCAACAACATGAGTTTAATAACGTTTTCGCAGAACCTAAATTCTCATTGCATCACAGAGGTTTTTTTATTTTGGAAACGGAATAATTTCGGACATCACTGAAATCTGCGAAATTTCGGAAATTTCGCATATTTCGGAAATTATTTTGGATTTTGAGATTTCAAATTTCACAGAATATTAATGAATTCTAACATAATTTAAATTTATTTCGGATTTTGAGATTTCAAATTTCACTGAATATTAATGAACCCTAAACCCTCAGAAATGCATTTTCCTTTCACATATTTATTAAGAAGGATTTTAATCCACATTCCATCTTCTGTCTCTAGTTTCCACAGCCATTTAGCCAATAGAGCTTTGTTCATTAGCTCTAGGTTTAAGATTCCTACCCCCCCCCCCCCCCCCCCAATCTTTTGGTAGACAACAAGTTCTCCAATTTAACTAATTGGTATTTCTTTTTATCTTCATTTTCCTGCCATACTAATCTAGCTCTAAAAAAGTCAACTTTCTTCCTCACTCCCACTGGCAGGGGATAAAAGGACATCATGTACATTGGCATGTTTTTCAAACATGCTTGTACGAGGGTGACTCTCCCTGCCATATTAAGCAGCCTCCCCTGCCAGCATGCACATCTTTTCTCTATTTTCTCTGTGACACCTTTCCAAAACTTATTTCCCAGCCTTACATTAGTCACAGGGAGTCCCAAGTATTTGAAAGGGACCTCCTCCCTCTTGCAAGTGAAGATTTCCTGATAAATGTCACTCTTGTTGATTGCCTCTCCAAATTGGAAAACCTCACTTTTGTGAAAGTTAATGGTCAGGCCAGACATCTGCTCAAAGGCAGTAAGTATAAACTTTAAATTTCTTGCACTTTCCTCATCATCTTTAAGTAAGAAGATAGTGTCATCTGCAAATTGCAGCATATTCACCCCATCATCTCCTAGCTCGGTTAATACCCCTTTGACATAACCTGCCTGTTTTGCTTTATCTAGGATAATTGCCAGAGCATCAGCAGCTATGTCAAACAGTAAAGGGGACATGGCATCCCCTTGTCTTAACCCTTTGTGTGTTTTAAAGTATGGGCCAATTCTGTCATTAACTTTAATACCAACCTGCCCACCTATCATGGTGTGCATGACCATATCACACCATTTGTCTGGGAATTGTTTCATTTTCAGCATTCTATACACAAAAGGCCATTTAGTCTTGTCATATGCTTTTTCAAAGTCTACTTTGAATTGTACAACACTTCGCTTTTATGATGGATGGTATTGAGGGCTTCATGCAGTACTACAATCCCCTCCATTATATATCTACCTTTTATAAAGGCAGCATGTGTTGGTAAAATGATGGGTTCAATTACTGCACTAAGCCTGTTCATCAACACCTTAGTAATGATTTTGAAGCTGACATTTAGCAAACAAATTGGTCTAAATTTTTGTATTTGTTTGGCATCATCAGTTTTTGGTACCAAGGTGATGATTCCATAGTTCAATCTTGTTATGTCTGACTACCCAGCCTGGAATTCATTTAATAGCTTCATGAGGTCCCACCTGACTATATCCCAGAAATGTTGATAAAAATCAATGGGAAGTCCATCTGGGCCAGGACTTCAGTTGTAAAGGGTTTAGTCAGCATTTTAGCCTGCTCCCTGATGGCTCTCAGACTATAGCGCCAGAAAAGCTCCTGTCTGCTAGGACTACGTCGGTATTTCCCCAAAGAGGAAGGGATGATGTAGCACAGCGAAGGTAGGTATTTCCCTTAGTGATGAAACCAAGGTTATCGAACCAGTAGGAGAGCCAAGCAACACAACGTAAACAACACCTGCACACAAATAACAACACCTCGCAACCCGACGTGTTAAAGGGGTTGTCAATCCCTTTCGGGTAACGATGCCAGAAATTTATAGTAGATTGAAATAATAGATCGCAAATAAAATAAAGTGCAGCAAAGTATTTTTGTATTTTTGGTTTAATAGATCTGAATAAAAATGCAAAGGAAAAGTAGATCGCAAGCAATTATATGAGAAAAGAAGACCCGGGGGCCGTAGGTTTCACTAGTGGCTTCTCTCGAGAAAAATAGCAAACGGTGGGTAAACAAATTACTGTTGGGAAATTGATAGAACTTCAAATAATTATGACGATATCCAGGCACTGATCATTACATAGGCATCACGTACACTAGTAGAAAAAGGGCCTATTGTCCCGGTTCGTGAGGGCCTTCTGTCCCGGTTTGTGAACCGGGACTAAAAGGTCGTTACTAATGCCCTTGGTCTTTAGTTCCGGTTGTTACGCGAACCGGGACAGAAGGTCCTCCACGTGGCCGCTGCGGCCAGCCCAGGACGGGGGGCCTTTGGTCCCGGTTGGTGACACCAACCGGGACCAATAGGCATCCACGCGTCAGCATCTGGCTGGAGCTAAGGTTTTTTTTGAAAGGGGCTGATTTAGGGGTTTTGAGGGTTAATTTAGGTTGTTATTAGGTAGCTATTAGAGAGAAGTGTCCTCTCTTATATCTCCGTGCTTGGTTTACCAACGCTACGTACTGCTATGCCTAAACATGGCTTAGATTGAAGTGAAGGCAACATGTGGTGCATGTCGAAAGTAATACTAATCCTAACTTGATCAAGTTTGGATTGTACTACTTTCGACATGCACCACATGCATGTTGCCTTCACTTCAATCCAATCCATGTTCATTTCACCCGCTGATATATAATAACTCTTCATGCGGGCATCATGCATCATCATATATAATAACAAGTCCTACTAATCATCATCATACAACTTCTACTCGTTATTAATAACAAGTCATACGATCATCATCCTCATAGTCATCGAACCAACCCTACTTAATTGTTCTTAGCACATGATCATCAGTATTAGGTAGGACCGAAATACCCTCTTTAAGGTAAAATAGCGTAAAACAATATAGACCCTGACTCTCCATTATGGAGAATGGAGATCATCCTGTCTCCAATTCTTGCGCTTCGCTTCCTTTTGCTTCCAAGAACCTCCTTGCGACTATCCATACATTTTTTCCATTCTTTGATTTGCATGTCTCCACTTCTTTTAGAAATCCGGTATGGACAGTTGAGATTCGTAGGATGACCTGGTTGTATGTTCAAAACATCAGGCCTACCATTCTGATACATCAAATGAGGCATACAATCCTCTGGGATTATCTATTGAAAAACATAGTAATAACTTCATAGTTAGCAATGATGTACTAGTTTTAGAAGTATGCAAAATATGCACGGATGTCGTAATAGTAAGAAATCTTACCAGGGTATCTCCATAGTAGTTACCGTAGTTCAACACGTGCACTAGTGGCACGTATTGACCATAATGTGGAGGAGTTTTACAATACATATTGTAATTCTCAAGATCAGTACAAAATCCGACCAGATGAGTTTTCTCCATATAAGTTAAGTCAGAGCCATCGGTGTAGTAGGTTCTGTCTACCATGTTCCGCACATTGTTTGAACAATCAAAATAAGCTGTCAATGAAAATAAGCTGTCAACTATTTTGAAATGAACAATATAAATTAGCTAATAACCATGTTTGAGAAACTCACATAGCGGTAGAATTGGAGACGTATCGACAACGACCCAAATGTCCATATTGTCTTGCTCGATGTCAGGATCACCAAGATCCATGGTGACAAGCATACCCTCATCAAAACCATACATCTTGCAAAATGCTTCCCAATTTTTGCAACCAAAATGGGTTACGCTCTCAGAATTATACAAATTTACTTCAAAATCTATATCATGATGGGTCCTTAGGTGAATTTTCTTTGTTTCCGTACTTTCATGGTCTCCAAAACCCATCCTCTCCAAGACGTAGCGTTTTGCATGGCATGGGATAAGCTAGCCGAATTGTAAAAGATGAAAAGTACACGTTGAAATAGTTGAAGTCATGCTTAATTACGAAAAAATAACACTTGTCGTTGTTGCGTACCGTTTCAACATAGAAGGTCTCCTCCAGCTTAATACTGAAGCGTCGATCTTCGTCCAGGTGAGGCCTGTCGCACTGACCTCGGTCGTCGTGGCACCAGTCGCACTCCCCCGGGAGACTTTCGTCGTCCGAGTACGACATTTTCTATGTTCATAATTCAAATATTAAACGTCTACAATTAAATATATGTACTAAAAAACCTAAGTTAGATCATTATTATTCATCACGGGTTGACTATCGGTTTGTCGAGTCTTTTCTTGAAAACTCTCAGCTCACGTGGTGTATACATTCGACCATTGGTGATGGTCGCTCCTCCATTTATCCCAAGTGCATTACACCAAAATGTCTAGCACACGGGAACATAGGAGAAGCGACCCCCACGACAACAGTCGGGATTCTTCGTCCTCTCATATATATATGGTGGAACTCTCCCTCACTGATTCCTCTCTAACATTTGCGACCGTCGGTGATGGTAGCTCCTCCTTTCGTTCTCGAGTGCATTACACCAAATTGTCTAGCACACGGGAACGAAGGAGAAGCTACCCCCACGACAACAGTCGGTATTCTTCGTCCTCTCATATATGGTGGAGACTCGACAGACTTACAGTCAACCCGAAATATCGTTGAATTATCTTTCTAAAAGAGGATTTGGCTGGTCTCACCTCGATGTCGGAGGGGGCGGTGACGGGGACGACGGCGGGGATGATGGAGGGGCCGGGGGCTCCTAGATTTCTGCGAAAACAAAAACCCTATAAGCTATCAACTAATCATAGTGCTCTCCAATTTTAGCATTCAAAGTAGGAGTAGTTTTCCACTTTGAGCATTCAATAAGCAAAATCAAATCACAAAATAAAGTAGTATTCAAATTAGGATGCAGTCAATTATAAGCAAAACTACATCATCTCCATGCGTCTGTACATCGTCGAATATTATCACTAATACACCTCGAATACTATCATACATATAGCATCGCTAGTACAGCTAGAACAGTAGCGCCCGACGGGTATCGGCGCGGGCGGTGGACACCCAAAGGGACGGAACCATCATAGGATCATAGCTCCAGTGAGATCCCTGAAGAACCTGCCAGGTATTGTCGAACCTGCCCTCCAACGCAACCATGTAGCGACGGACGTGCTGGTCCTCCTCGCTGACACGGTGACGTACCACCTCCGCGGTGTCCGGAAGCCTCGGCACCGTCACTGGCCAACGCGACCGCCACCAAACAAGGATCGGGTCAACGACGGGCTGGCTCCTCACCAACCTACGCCCACCGGAAGGTAGCACCTCCCAAAACCAGCCCGACGGAGCCCAGTCCCGGACATGGCCCCTCTGATCAAGCCGGCCTCCTCCGCCGAGTCGACGACGAGGATGCGGGATAGGCATCGTCGACGTCGATGCGGGAATAATTGCTTTAACTAAAAAACAAACTAGTTCTATTAATTTCCTTGCTATAAAAAAACTACTTCTATAGTAAAATAAACTAATTTTGTTAAATCAACTAGTTCAACTACTAATTAAGCACTTACTGTAAATAAAATAAAGTAGTTTTATTAATTAATCAACTAGTTCAACTACTAAGCACTTACTATAAATATATAAAATAAAGCAGTTCTTACTAAAAATAAACGACTTCTATATATAGTAAAATTTAATAAAATAGTTTTATTAAATCAACTAGTTCAACTACTAAGCACTAACCTAAAATCTATATCTACTAATAATTAACCTCAATAAAAAATTAATACATATATGAAAAAAAACGTATATAAACAAAAAATTCTATGAACATTATATTTATACATACATAGCCACATCCATTCATCATATAGCTACCACATACATATATATATAAACATTATATACATGAAAAAATGCAATGAACAAAAAAATAATACAAATTATATGAAAAAAAATAAACAGAGCCGTGGCGTGGCGGCGGCTCACATCGGGCGACGGCGTGGGTGGCGGAGGGCAACGGCGACCGCGGCGGGCCGGGGGCGGAGGGCGACGGCGACGGTGACGTACGGGCGACACGGCTCGGGGGCGCGCGGCGGAGGGCGACGGCGGCGGGGGGCGGAGGACGACGGCGACGGGCGACGGCGTGGGCTCGGGGGCACGGGCGACGGCGACGGCGGCGGGGCAGCCTGGCGGCGTAGATCGAACTCGCGGCGTCGTCGGGCGGGGGGAAACTGGCGATGGAAATCTGAAAATTTCCTAACTGCTGGCTTATATAGCAAAGGCTTTGGTCCCGGTTCGACGCACAAACGGGACCAATGCCACCTTTAGTCCCAGTTGGTGGCACCAACCGGGACCAAAGGCCTCTTTTCACCAGCCCAAAGGGCGGGAAGCAGAGGGCTTTGGTCCCGGTTGGTGGCACCAACCGGGACTAAAGGGTGGGCATTGGTTCCGGTTGGTGCCACCAACCGGGACCAAAGGGGAGCATTGGTTCCGGTTCGAGCCACCAACCGGGACTAATATGCTGGCGCGGTGCGGTGGGTTGTTTAGTCCCACCTCGCTAGCTGAGAGAGCTCAGCACCTGTTTATAAGCTGCGTTGCAGCTCAGGTGCTGAGCTCCTCTCAAATATGCAGGCATTACATGCCTACCCTTGTCACTGCCATGTTGGGCCTATTGGGCCTGCGGGCCTGCATCCAAGCCCATGTGCTGATGGGTTTCTAGTCGTATGCAGGCCATGTGGCCCATTAGGCGGCTTTTTTATTTTTTTCCAGTATTTTTTTTGTTTTTTGAATTATTTATTTTCTTTTGATTTTTTCTTTATTATTTTATTCTTTTTGCTTTTAGCTCAGAATAATTATAAACTTTCTGTTACTCCATTAGTTTCCAAACTTGAATAGTTTAAATTTTAATTCTTTACGAAAATACTAGAGGTTTATAAAAGCTTTTTAGTTGATTCCTTTTTCTATTAGAGTTTATAAAAGCATTTCAAATGAACTCTAAAAAGGTTGAAAGTTGGCATGGTATCATCATTTCATCCACATAGCATGTGCAAGAAAGTTGAGAGGGTTACGGCAAAAACTGGATGCACTTCGCGTACAAAAAGGACAATCTCTTTCAAAGTATCAGGATTTCATACGGAAACTCGTCTGTTACAAAGGGATTTCATTTTTTAAAACTTATTTGAACTCCTGACTTTTTGTGTGTTCAAAATGCACCATTCAAAGCCACATCATCATTTTTCAATCCTTTCTGACTTCATTTGTTATTTTCATGCATTTACTAATTATTTTGAGCTATAAGACCCTAAATTGAAAAGCATTTCAAATGAACTCTGAAAAGGTTGAAATTTGGCATGGTATCATCATTTCATCCACATAGCATGTGCAAGAAAGTTGAGAGGGTTACGGCAAAAACTGGATGCACTTCGTGTACAAAAAGGACAATCTCTTTCAAAGTATGAGGATTTCATACGGAAACTCGTCTGTTACAAAGGGATTTCATTTTTAAAAACTTATTTGAACTCCTGACTTTTTGTGTGCTCAAAATGCACCATTCAAAGCCACATCATCATTTTTCAATCCTTTCTGACTTCATTTGTTATTTTTCATGCATTTACTAATTATTTTGAGCTATAAGACCCTAAAATTGAAAAGCATTTCAAATTAACTCTGAAAAGGTTGAAAGTTGGCATGGCATCATCATTTCATCCACATAGCATGTGCAAGAAAGTTGAGAGGGTTACGGCAAAAACTGGATGCACTTCGTGTACAAAAAGGACAATCTCTTTCAAAGTATGAGGATTTCATACGGAAACTCGTCTGTTACAAAGGGATTTCATTTTTTAAAACTTATTTGAACTCCTGACTTTTTGTGTCTTCAAAATGCACCATTCAAAGCCACATCATCATTTTTCAATCCTTTCTGACTTCATTTGTTATTTTTCATGCATTTACTACTTATTTTGAGCTATAAGACCCAAAAATTGAAAAGCATTTCAAATGAACTCTGAAAAGGTTGAAAGTTGGCATGGTATCATCATTTCATCCACATAGCATGTGCAAGAAAGTTGAGAGGGTTACGGCAAAAACTGGATGCACTTCGCGTACAAAAAGGACAATCTCTTTCAAAGTATCAGGATTTCATACGGAAACTCGTCTGTTACAAAGGGATTTCATTTTTTAAAACTTATTTGAACTCCTGACTTTTTGTGAGTTCAAAATGCACCATTCAAAGCCACATCATCATTTTTCAATCCTTTCTGACTTCATTTGTTATTTTCATGCATTTACTAATTATTTTGAGCTATAAGACCCTAAATTGAAAAGCATTTCAAATGAACTCTGAAAAGGTTGAAATTTGGCATGGTATCATCATTTCATCCACATAGCATGTGCAAGAAAGTTGAGAGGGTTACGGCAAAAGCTGGATGCACTTCGTGTACAAAAAGGACAATCTCTTTCAAAGTATGAGGATTTCATACGGAAACTCGTCTGTTACAAAGGGATTTCATTTTTAAAAACTTATTTGAACTCCTGACTTTTTGTGTGCTCAAAATGCACCATTCAAAGCCACATCATCATTTTTCAATCCTTTCTGACTTCATTTGTTATTTTTCATGCATTTACTAATTATTTTGAGCTATAAGACCCTAAAATTGAAAAGCATTTCAAATTAACTCTGAAAAGGTTGAAAGTTGGCATGGCATCATCATTTCATCCACATAGCATGTGCAAGAAAGTTGAGAGGGTTACGGCAAAAACTGGATGCACTTCGTGTACAAAAAGGACAATCTCTTTCAAAGTATGAGGATTTCATACGGAAACTCGTCTGTTACAAAGGGATTTCATTTTTTAAAACTTATTTGAACTCCTGACTTTTTGTGTCTTCAAAATGCACCATTCAAAGCCACATCATCATTTTTCAATCCTTTCTGACTTCATTTGTTATTTTTCATGCATTTACTACTTATTTTGAGCTATAAGACCCAAAAATTGAAAAGCATTTCAAATGAACTCTGAAAAGGTTGAAAGTTGGCATGGTATCATCATTTCATCCACATAGCATGTGCAAGAAAGTTGAGAGGGTTACGGCAAAAACTGGATGCACTTCGTTTACAAAAAGGACAATCTCTTTCAAAGTATCAGGATTTCATACGGAAACTCGTCTGTTACAAAGGGATTTCATTTTTTAAAACTTATTTGAACTCCTGACTTTTTGTGTCTTCAAAATGCACCATTCAAAGCCACATCATCTTTTTTCAATCCTTTTTGACTTCATTTGTTATTTCATGCATTTACTAATTATTTTGAGCTATAAGACCCTAAAATTGAGAAGCATTTCAAATGAACTCTGAAAAGGTTGAAAGCTGGCATGGCATCATCATTTCATCCACATAGCATGTGCAAGAAAGTTGAGAGGGTTACGGCAAAAACTGGATGCACTTCGTGTACAAAACGGACATTCTCTTTCAAAGTATCAGGATTTCATACGGAAACTCGTCTGTTACAAAGGGATTTCATTTTTTAAACTTATTTGAATTCCTGACTTTTTGTGTGTTCAAAATGCACCATTCAAAGCCACATCATCATTTTTCAATCCTTTCTGACTTCATTTGTTATTTTTCATGCATTTACTAATTATTTTGAGCTATAAGACCCTAAAATTGAAAAGCATTTCAAATGAACTCTGAAAAGGTTGAAAGTTGGCATGGTATCATCATTTCATCCACATAGCATGTGCAAGAAAGTTGAGAGGGTTACGGCAAAAACTGGATGCACTTCGTGTACAAAAAGGACAATCTCTTTCAAAGTATCAGGATTTCATACGGAAACTCGTCTGTTACAAAGGGATTTCATTTTTTAAAACTTATTTGAACTCCTGACTTTTGGTGTCTTCAAAATGCACCATTCAAAGCCACATCATCATTTTTCAATCCTTTTTGAGTTCATTTGTTATTTCATGCATTTACTAATTATTTTGAGCTATAAGACCCTAAAATTGAGAAGCATTTCAAATGAACTCTGAAAAGGTTGAAAGTTGGCATGGTATCATCATTTCATCCACATAGCATGTGCAAGAAAGTTGAGAGGGTTACGGCAAAAACTGGATGCACTTTGTGTACAAAACGGACAATCTCTTTCAAAGTATCAGGATTTCATACGGAAACTCGTGTGTTACAAAGGGATTTCATTTTTTTAAACTTATTTGAACTCCTGACTTTCTGTGTCTTCAAAACGCATCATTCAAAGCCACATCATCATTTTTCAATCCTTTCTGACTTCATTTGTTATTTTTCATGCATTTACTAATTATTTTGAGCTATAAGACCCTAAAATTGAAAAGCATTTCAAATGAACTTTGAAACGGTTGAAAGCTGGCATGGTATCATCATTTCATCCACATAGCATGTGCAAGAAAGTTGAGAGGGTTACGGCAAAAACTGGATGCACTTCGTGTACAAAACGGACATTCTTTTTCAAAGTATCAGGATTTCATACGGAAACTCGTCTGTTACAAAGGGATTTCATTTTTTTAAACTTATTTGAATTCCTGACTTTTTGTGTGTTCAAAATGCACCATTCAAAGCCACATCATCATTTTTCAATCCTTTCTGACTTCATTTGTTATTTTTCATGCATTTACTAATTATTTTGAGCTATAAGACCCTAAAATTGAAAAGCATTTCAAATGAACTCTGAAAAGGTTGAAAGTTGGCATGGTATCATCATTTCATCCACATAGCATGTGCAAGAAAGTTGAGAGGGTTACGGAAAAAACTGGATGCACTTCGTGTACAAAACGGACAATCTCTTTCAAAGTATCAGGATTTCATACGGAAACTCGTCTGTTACAAAGGGATTTCATTTTTTAAAACTTATTTGAACTCCTGACTTTTTGTGTCTTCAAAATGCACCATTCAAAGCCACATCATCATTTTTCAATCCTTTCTGACTTCATTTGTTATTTTTCATGCATTTACTAATTATTTTGTGCTATAAGACCCTAAAATTGAAAAGCATTTCAAATTAACTCTGAAAAGGTTGAAAGTTGGCATGGTATCATAATTTCATCCACATAGCATGTGCAATAAAGTTGAGAGGGTTACGGCAAAAACTGGATACACTTCGTGTACAAAACGGATAATCTCTTTCAAAGTATCAGGATTTCATACGGAAACTCGTCTGTTACAAAGGGATTTCATTTTTTAAAACTTATTTGAACTCCTGACTTTTTGTGTGTTCAAAATGCACCATTCAAAGCCACATCATCATTTTTCAATCCTTTCTGACTTCATTTGTTATTTTTCATGCATTTACTAATTATTTTGAGCTATAAGACCCTAAAATTGAAAAGCATTTCAAATGAACTCTTAAAAGGTTGAAAGCTGGCATGGTATCATCATTTCATCAACATAGCATGTGCAAGAAAGTTGAGAGGGTTACGGCAAAAACTGGATGCACTTCATGTACAAAACGGAGAATCTCTTTCAAAGTATCAGGATTTCATACGGAAACTCGTCTGTTACAAAGGGGTTTCATTTTTTAAAACTTATTTGAACTCCTGACTTTTTGTGTGTTCAAAATGCACCATTCAAAGCCACATCATCATTTTTCAATCCTTTCTGACTTCATTTGTTATTTTTCATGCATTTACTAATTATTTTGATCTATAAGACCCTAAAATTGAAAAGCATTTCAAATGAACTCTGAAAAGGTTGAAAGCTTGCATGGTATCATCATTTCATCCACATAGCATGTGCAAGAAAGTTGAGAGGGTTACGGCAAAAACTGGATGCACTTCGTGTACAAAACGGACAATCTCTTTGAAAGTATTAGGATTTCATACGGAAACTCGTTTGTTACAAAGGGATTTCATTTTTTAAAACTTATTTGAACTCCTGACGTTTTGTGTGTTCAAAATGCACCATTCAAAGCCACATCATCATTTTTCAAACCTTTCTGACTTCATTTGTTATTTTTCATGCATTTACTAATTATTTTGAGCTATAAGACCCTAAAATTGAAAAGCATTTCAAATGAACTCTGAAAAGGTTGAAAGCTTGCATGGTATCATCATTTCATCCACATAGCATGTGCAAGAAAGTTGAGAGGGTTACGGCAAAAACTGGATGCACTTCGTGTACAAAACGGACAATCTCTTTGAAAGTATCAGGATTTCATACGGAAACTCGTTTGTTACAAAGGGATTTCATTTTTTAAAACTTATTTGAACTCCTGACGTTTTGTGTGTTCAAAATGCACCATTCAAAGCCACATCATCATTTTTCAATCCTTTGTGACTTCATTTGTTATTTTTCATGCATTTACTAATTATTTTGAGCTATAAGACCCTAAAATTAAAAAGCATTTCAAATGAACTCAGAAAAGGTTGAAAGTTGGCATGGTATTATCATTTCATCCACATAGCATGTGCAAGAAAGCTGAGAGGGTTACGGCAAAAACTGCATGCACTTCGTGTACAAAACGGACAATCTCTTTCAAAGTATCAGGATTTCATACGGAAACTCATCTGTTACAAAGGGATTTCATTTTTTAAAACTTATTTTAACTCCTGACTTTTTGTGTGTTAAAAATCCACCATTGAAAGCAGAGACTGATTTTGAATGGTGCATATTCAACACACAAAAAGTCTGTACAGATCGCCAACCCCAACATAATAAATGAGCATAGATGCGCTTATAGAGAAAATTCAACCTAAATTCATAATAAATTTCTATGAATTTCAGAGAAACTCACTCTGAATTTAGGTCAAATTCCCTGTATAAGGGAATCTATTTTAATTTTGAGAGGAGCTCAACAGGGCAGAGAGGGACGGGCTTATAAACCGGTGTGAGCGCCCTTCGGTTGGCGAGGTGGGACTAAACTCTAGCTGCAACGAGGACCAACCTTTTAGTCCCGGTTTGTGGCACAAATCGGGACTAATGGTCATGGGCCAGGGGCGAGGCACATTGGTCCCGGTTCGTGCCTTGAACCGGGACCAAAAGGTCCAGACGAACCGGGACCAGTGGCCCACGTGGCCTGGCCGGCCCCCTGGGCTCACGAACCGGGACTAATGCACCCCATGGGTCCCGGTTCATGCGGAACCGGGACTAATGGGCTAGCCAGGCCCGAACGAAAGCCCTGTTTTCTACTAGTGGTCCAAGATTAGTAGACCGACTCCTGCCTGCATCTACTACTATTACTCCACACATCGACCGCTATCTAGCATGCATCTAGTGTATTAAGTTCATGGAAAAATGGGGTAATGCAATAAGAACAATGACATGATGTAGACGAGATCCGTTTATCTATTGCGTAGATATAGATCCCATCTTTTTATCCTTAGTAGCAATGATACATACGTGTCAGGTCCCTTTCTGTCACTGGGATCAAGCACCGTAAGATCGAACCCACTACCGGGCACCTCTTCCCATTGCAAGATAATTAGATCAAGTTGGCCAAACAAAACCCAGATATCGGAGAAGAAATACGAGGCTATAAGAGATCAAAGAAACTCAAATAACTTTCATGGATATAAAAAGAAATAACTGATCATAAACTCAAAGTTCATCAGATCCCAACAAACACACCGCAAAAGAGTTACATCATATGGATATCCAAGAGACCATTGTATTGAGAATTCAGCGAGAGAGAGAAAGCCATCTAGCTACTAACTATGGACCCGAAGGTCTACAAAGAACTACTCACGCATCATCGGAGAGGCACCAATGGAGGTGGTGAACCCCATCCGAGATGGTGTCTATATTGGATCTAGTGGTTCTGGACTCGGCGGCTGGATGAATATTTCGTCGACGTCTGTAGGGTTTCTGGAATATTGGGGTATTTATAGAGCAAAGAGGCGGTCCGGGTGGCACCCGAGGTGGGCACAACCCACCAGGGCGCGCCTGGGCCTCCTGGCGCGCCCTGGTGGGTTGTCCCCTCCTCGGGACTCCCCCCAGGTGCAACAAGGGCCCAACTTCTTCCGTTTGGTCCATAAAAAATCATCGTAAAGTTTCGTGGCATTTGTACTCCGTCTGATATTGATTTCCTGCGATGTAAAAAACAACAACTGGCACTTGACACTATGTCAATAGGTTAGTACCAAAAAACGATATAAATGACTATAAAATGATTATAAAACATCCAAGATTGATAATAAAACAACATGGAACAATAAAAAATTATAGATGCGTTGGAGACGTATAAGCATCCCCAAGCTTAACTCCTGCTCGTCCTCGAGTAGGTAAGTGATAAAAACAGAATTTTTGATGTGGAGTGTTGTTTATCATGCCATATCATATTCTTTTCTTAATAGCATGGACATTTGGACTTTTATGTGATTCAAAGCAATAGTCTAGTTTTGACATAATAATTTAGATACTCAAGCATATCAACAAGCAACCATGTCTTTCAAAATATCAACGCTAAAACAAGTTATCCCTAGCCCATCATGCTCAAACATTGATCCAGTCATGAAACGCATTCGAATATTAGCTATACCCAATACTTAAGCATGATCATATTGCCTCTTAGTTGGTGCTTTTATAAGAGAAGATGGAGAATCAAGTTCAAAACAAAAATTGCATAAAGTAAAAGAAAGGCCCTTCGCATAGGGAAGTAGGGATTTGTAGAGGTGCCAGAGCTCAAAGCGAAAAAATTAGAGATAAAAACATTTTGGGAGGTGAATCCATCCCACCAACGAAAACGACGTAGAGCTACGAACACTTTCCATGCTAGATATGCCATAGGTGGTTCCCAAATAGAAAATAAAGTTTATTCCTTTTTCCACCATTCTTTCACTTTCCATGGTTGCCCTCCATACCAACACTTTCCAAGGAATTTATTATTTGACAACATAAAGTAAATTCATTTTTGCATTTCGGGACTGGGCATCCCTAAAACCTTTGCCTTACTCTCGTGCAATGACAAGTGAATAAACACTCATCGTGAGAATAACACATCCAGCATGGAAAATATTAGCCACCCGTTACCGTTCCGCGAGCGAAACAAACACAGAAAAGAGAAGTTTATTTTGAAAATTAGAGATGGCACATGCAAATTTGCTTAGAATGGCAAAAGAATACCTCATATAGGTAGAGATAGTGGAATCATGTGGCAAAACTAGTTTAAAGGATTTTGGATGCACAAGTAGAGGTCATACTTAGTGCAAAATGAAGGCTAGCAAAAAGATTGAGAAGCGACCAACCAAGAAACGAATAATCTCATAAGCAAGAATTAAGCATAATTAACACCGAATAATGCACCACAAATAGGATATAATTTTCATTGCATGATCATTGACTTTCGTGCATGCATAGGGAATCACAAACCATAACACCAATATTCTTACTAGAGCACAATTACTCATCAACATGACTCACATATCACATCATCATATCTCAAAACTATTACTAAGAATCAAGTTTATTTTGTCCAATGATCTTCATGACATTTTGTTTCTTTCTGTATCCTTCTTGGATATCTATCACTTTGGGACTAATTTTCATGTGTTGCTTTTCATAAGCTCAAACAAATATAAGTGAAGATCATGAGCATAACAAATTTTCTTTCTCTCAAAATAATTTAAGTGAAGCAAGAGAGAATTTCTTTAAAATTTTACTAACTCTCGAATAAATCTAAGTGAAGCAAGAGAGCATTTCTTCAAAATACTAAGCACACTGTGCTCAAAAAGATATAAGTGAAGCACTAGAGCAAGTCCTAGCTCATAAAAGATTTAAGTGAAGCATAGAGAGCAATTCTAACAAGTCATGAAATAATTTTGGCTCTCCCAAATAGGTGTGTCCAGCAAGGATTGATGACTTAAAACACAAAATAAAACAAGCAAAGACTCATATCATACAAGACGCTCCAAGCAAAACAAATATCATGTGACGAATAAAAATATAGCCTCGAGTAAAATACCGATGGTTGTTAGAAGAAAGAGGGGATGCCATTCGGGGGCATCCCCAAGCTTAGTTGGTTGCTCATTCTTGGATAATAGCTTGGGATGCCGGGGCATCCCCAAGCTTAGGATCTTCTATCTTTGTTTCATCCATCGTAAGATAACCCAAAACTTGAAAAATTCAATAACACAAAACTCAACAAAACCTTCGCGAGATTCATTAGTATAAGAAAGCAAACCACTACTATAAGTGTTGGATCAAACCAATTCATATTTTGTTTTTGTATTATATCCACTGGTAGAAACAGAGGCTTCCATACGCCCCCATTAGTCCCTAAAATAATCGAACCGCGACAAAAGGGGTCTTTAGTCGCGGTTCGGGAGGAGACCCGCGACCAACTATCTGGGCCCAGCGCGCTCGGTCGACAGCTGGCGGACGGGAGGGGCTTTAGTCCCGGTTGGCCTGGCCAACCGGGACTAAAGGTCCTCAGGCTGGCCCGAAGGCCTTTAGTCGCGGTTGGCCAGGCCAACCAGGACTAAAGGCCCATCCCTATATATAGGACTCAGCTCACTTCACTTAGCCACAATTCAGAAGGGGGGTGGTGGGTTTGCTTTTGGTTCCTCCTATGCACACAAGGTGTTCGATGAAATGCCCGAGAGCATGAAACAAACACGATATGAAGTGTCCGAGCCACACTTGAGCTTTCTCATTTATTTTTCCTCCGCGATCGCGGTTAGCAACTTGAACCTTTCATGTGTCATTGATAAAATATGCATGTGTGTAGTTCATTGTTTAATTTGTATTATTTCTAGCTAGTTAGTTTAACAAATGCATGATGGTTAATTATATACTTTATATAATAATAATGCAGATGAATCGGCAATGGATGTACGGTCCCCGTCTCTCCGGCGAGTTCACTACGGGTTTGAAAGATTTCCTCGTAGTGGCAAATGCGAACAAGCAGCGAGGTTTTATTATCTGTCCATGTGCTGTCTGTAAGAATTAGAAGGGTTACTCCTCCTCAAGAGACGTTCACATGCACCTGCTTCGGCACGGTTTCATGCGAAGCTATAATTGTTGGACCAAGCATGGAGAAAGAGGGGTTAGAATGGAAGAAGATGAAGAAGGGGATGATATCGATGACAACTATCATGATCATTTCGGTGATACTTTCATGGAGGATGATGCTGAAGGTGGGGAAGGGTTAGGTGAAGGTGAAGAAGAGGCACATGATGAGCCCGCTGATGATCTTGGTCGGACCATTGCTGATGCACGGAGACGCTGCAAAACTGACAAGGAGAGGGAGAATTTGGATCGCATGTTAGAGGATCACAAAAAGTCGTTGTATCCAGGATGCGATAATAGTCTGAAAAAGCTGGGCTGCACACTGGATTTGCTAAAATGGAAGGCACAGGAAGGTGTAGCTGACTCATCATTTGAAAATTTGCTGAAAATGTTGAAGAATATGTTTCCGAAGAATAACGAGTTGCCCGCCAGTACGTACGAAGCAAAGAAGGTTGTCTGCCCTCTAGGTTTAGAGGTTCTGAAGATACATGCATGCATTAACGACTGCATCCTCTACCGCGGTGAATACGAGAATTTGAATGAATGCCCTGTATGCACTGCATTGCGTTATAAGATCAGAGGCGATGACCCTGGTGACGATGTTGAGGGCTAGAAACCCAGGAAGAGGGTTCCCGCCAAGGTGATGTGGTATGCTCCTATAATACCACGGTTGAAACGTCTGTTCAGGAACAAAAAGCATGCCAAGTCGTTGCGATGGCACAAAGAGGACCGTAAGTCCGACGGGGAGTTGAGACACACCGCTGATGGAACGCAATGGAGAAAGATCGACAGAGTGTTCAAAGATTTTGTAGCTGACGCAAGGAACATAAGATTTGGTCTAAGTACTGATGGCATGAATCCTTTTGGCGAGCAGAGCTCCAGCCATAGCACCTGGCCCGTGACTCTATGCATCTACAACCTTCCTCCTTGGTTGTGCATGAAGCGGAAGTTCATTATGATGCCAGTGCTCATCCAAGGTCCAAAGCAACCCGGGAATGACATCGATGTGTACCTAAGGCCATTAGTTGATGAACTTTTACAGTTGTGGAGCAGACCTGGTGTACGTGTCTGGGATGAGCACAAAGAAGAGGAATTTGACCTACGAGCGTTGCTTTTTGTAACCATCAACGATTGGCCTGCTCTCAGTAACCTTTCGGGACAGACAAATAAGGGATACAATGCATGCACGCACTGCTTACATGAGACTGAAAGTGTACGTTTGGGTAATTGTAAGAAGAACGTGTACCTGGGTCATCGTCGATTTCTTCCCCGAAATCATAACGTAAGAAAGAAAGGCAAGCATTTCAACGGCAAGGCAGATCACCGGCCGAAGCCTGCGGAACGTACTGGTGCTGAGATATTTGATATGGTCAAGGATTTGAAAGTCATCTTTGGAAAGGGTCCTGGCGGACAATCAGTTCCGCGGGGAGTTGACGGGCACGCACCCATGTGGAAGAAGAAATCTATATTTTGGGAGCTAGAATATTGGAAAGTCCTAGATGTCCGCTCTGCAATCGACGTGATGCATGTTACGAAGAATATTTGCATGAACCTGCTAAGCTTCTTGGGCGTGTATGGGAAGACAAATGATACAAAGGAAGCACGGCAGGACCAGCAACTTTTGAAAGACCCAGATGACCGGCATCCGGAATGGTTTCAAGGTCGTGCCAGCTACGCTCTTACCAAAGAAGAGAAGGTCATTTTTTTGAATACCTGAGCAGTATGAAGGTCCCGTCTGGCTTCTCGTCGAATATAAAGGGAATAATAAACATGGCGGACAAAAAGTTCCAAAACCTGAAGTCTCACGACTGCCACGTGATTATGACGCAATTGCTTCTGATTGCTTTCAGGGGGCTCCTACCGGAAAATGTTCGAGTAGCCATTGTGAAGCTATGTGCATTCCTCAATGCAATCTCTCAGAAGGTAATCAATCCAGAAGATCTACCACGGTTACAGAACGATGTGGTCCAATGCCTTGTCAGTTTCGAGTTGGTGTTCCCACCATCCTTCTTCGATATTATGACGCACCTCCTGCTCCACCTAGTCGAAGAGATTTCCATTCTCGGTCCTGTATTTCTACACAATATGTTCCCCTTTGAGAGGTTCATGGGAGTATTAAAGAAATATGTTCGTAACCGTGCTAGGCCAGAAGGAAGCATCGTCAAGGGCTATGGAAATGAGGAGGTAATTGAGTTCTGTATTGACTATGTTCCTGACCTTAAACCGATTGGTATTCCTCAATCGCGGCACGAGGGGAGACTAAGTGGAAAAGGCACGATCGGAAGGAAATCAACGATATGTATGGACGGTCATTCTATGACTGAAGCACACCACACAGTTCTGCAAAATTCCAGCTTGGTGGCTCCGTACTTCGAGCAACACAAGAATATTTTACGCTCGGACAACCCGGGGAAGCCTGAATCCTGGATTAGAAAGGCCCACATGGAGACTTTCGGCAGTTGGTTGCGAAAACATTTAATGAATGACAATGATGTTGGAGATCAACTGTACATGTTGGCCAAGACACCATCTTTGACTATAACGACTTTCCAAGGGTACGAGATAAATGGGAATACATTTACACCATCTCCCAAGATAAAAAGAGCACCAACCAAAACAGTGGTGTCCGCTTTGATGCAGCAACCGAGAATGGGCAAAAGGTCACATATTATGGTTACATAGAGGAGATATGGGAACTTGACTATGGACCCTCCTTTAAGGTCCCTTTGTTCCGGTGCAAATGGTTCAAGCTAACAGGAGGTGGGGTAAAGGTGGACGAGCAATACGGAATGACAATGGTGGATTTCAACAATCTTGGTTACCTTGACGAACCATTCGTCCTTGCCAAAGATGTCGCTCAGGTTTTTTATTTGAAGGACATGAGTAGCAAACCGAGGAAACGGAAAGATAAGAAAACGATCAGTACATCATGCGATGATCCAAAGCGCCACATTGTTCTTTCAGGGAAAAGAAACATCGTGGGAGTGGAGGACAAGACAGACATGGCAGAAGATTGTAATATGTTTGGTGAAATTCCGCCCTTCAAAGTGAACACTGACCCAAGCATTAAGTTAAATGATGAGGATGCTCCATGGATACGGCACAATCGTAAGCAAGCAGGGACACAAGGGAAGAATTGATGTGTAATAATTTATTGTACCAAACTTTGTTGAATGGATCATGTGAATTAAAACGTACGATGGCGAATCCGGATGATTTGTATTTGGTTGATGAACTGAATGATGTATCAAACCTTTTGTCAAACCTTCAAGCGATCGATGAACTGAATTTTTTGATATATTATTTGTATTTTTAAGATTTTAAAATGAATTAGTTTTATTTTTCTGAATTTTTTGATATATTATTTGTATTTTTAAGATTTTAAAATGAATTAGTTTTATTTTATTGAATTTTTTGATATATTATTTCTATTTTTAAGATTTTAAAATGAATTAGTTTTATTTTTCTGAATTTTTTGATATATTATTTGTATTTTTAAGATTTTAAAATGAATTAGTTTTATTTTTCTGAATTTTTTGATATATTATTTGTATTTTTAAGATTTTAAAATGAATTAGTTTTATTTTTCTGAATTTTTCAATATATTATTTGTATTTTTAAGATTTTAAAATGAATTAGTTTTATTTTATTGAATTTTTTTATATATTATTTGTATTTTTTAGATTTTAAAATGAATTAGTTTTATTTTTCTGAATTTTTTGATATATTATTTGTATTTTTAAGATTTTAAAATGAATTAGTTTTATTTTATATGAAAAAGGACCTTTAGTCGCGGTTCGTGACACGAACCGCGACTAAAGGCTCTTTCCGCGCGGGAACGAAAGCGGCGCGAAAGAACCTTTAGTCCCGGTTGGGGAGACCAACCGCGACTAAAGGGTACCTTTAGTCGCGGTTGGTCTCCCCAACCGGGACTAAAGGGTACCTTTAGTCGCGGTTGGTGTCCCCAACCGGGACTAATGCTCTGTCTATATATACAGCACTTAGTAAATTTTCCCCCACCTCCCATTCTCCTCTCGACGCCGACGCCCTGCCCCGACGCCGATCGACGCCGACGCCGCCAGGCTACTGCCCCGACGCCGATCGACGCCGACGCCCTGCCCCGACGCCGACGCCCTGCCCCCAGTGAGCTCCGACGCCCTACACCGCCGCCGCCGCCCTGCCCTGCCCTGCGCGCCGCCGCCACCGCTGCCCCTGCCCCTACGCGCCGCCGCCGCCCTTGCCCTGCACTGCCGCCGCCGCCCCTGCCCTGCCCTCCGCGCCGCCGCCACCGCTGCCCCTGCCCCTGCGCGCTGCCGCCGCCGCCACCGCTGCCCCTGCCGCCGCCGCCCGCCGCCGCCTGCCTGCCGTCCTCCGCCTCCCGCCGACGCCTGCCATCCTCCGCCGCCCGCCGCCGCCTGCCGTCCTCCTCAAACAAAGAAAAGGAAGAAGAAAAGGAAGAAGAAAAGGAAAAAGAAAAGGAAGAAGAAAAGGAAAAAGAAAATAAGAAAAGGAAAAACAAAATAAGAAAAGGAAAAAGAAAAGGAAGAAGAAAAGGAAAAAGAAAATAAGAAAAGGAAAAACAAAATAAGAAAAGGAAAAAGAAAAGGAAGAAGAAAAGGAAAAAGAAAATAAGAAAAGGAAAAAAGAAAAGGAAGAAGAAAAGGAAAAACAAAATAAGAAAAGGAAAAAGAAAAGGAAGAAGAAAAGGAAAAAGAAAAGGAAGAAGAAAAGGAAAAACAAAATAAGAAAAGGAAGAAGAAAAGGAAAAAGAAAAGGAAGAAGAAAAGGAAAAACAAAAGGAAGAAGAAAAGGAAGAAGAAAAGGAAGAAGAAAAGGAAAAAGAAAAGGAAGAAGAAAAGGAAAAACAAAATAAGAAAAGGAAAAAGAAAAGGAAAAAGAAAAGGAAAAACAAAATACTTGGCAGTGCTCAAACAAAAACTTCTATGCAAATTAGTGCTCAATAATCTTATTTTTTAATTCCTCCTCCTCTATGTCCCCTTAATCCTATTTTTTAATTCCTTTATACTTAATTAATTTTTACTACATGCAGGAGTGACATATGGCGGACGATAGAGCCGAGCCGCTTAGGGATCCGGAGGCTGAACGTTATTTAATGGGCATCATAAACAACGAGATTCCTTATGTGCTGGGCTTAGAATATGAGCAAGAAGAGGATGTAGTCTCTTCTTTTCTGAACCTTAACGGTGGAACAGACATTGTCGATGATCAAGAAGGTGAAGGAACGGACATTGTCGACGGAGGTCAACCGTCAACAAACGACGATCTCGAATTGCAAGTAGCAACCACCTCCGGCGAGGTATATATATATACATTGAGCCTCTCGTGATACAAACTTATTGAAATGTGAATACATATGTATTAACGCGCGCGACTCTCTTTCTTTTTTTAGCCCTCGGCCGGATCGAGTACGACAAAGCGTGGCAAATCCAAGGCGATGAAAACAGGAGAAACATATGCCATTGATTTTGTCTGTGAAACCGGCAAGCCCCTACAGTACACCTCAAAGTTTATCAACCAATGCGGAGTCGTTGTTAGAGACAACGTCCCGATCACCGTCCAGGAATGGAAGGAGCCAAAGAAGGCACGTCTTGGTTTCAGTTTTGTCGACAAGAGAACGAAAAAGGATTGCTGGAGAAAGCTTATGGAACATTTCATTCTACCTCCGGAATACAACAAAGTCGATGAATTCGGTAACGAGGTTCCGGGTGGACGTGAGAGGAGGAGGCTAGTTAAAGAGTTCGCTCTTCAGAAGATGGGCGAAGCATTCCGGAACTTCAAGAAAAATTTAACCCGTGACTATGTCAACAAGGGCAAGACTCCGGATTTCAATGGACAACATGAGAAACTGAAAGATGATTAGCCAGAATTTGTGAGGCAAAAGAAATCGGAGCATTTCAAGGAAATATCGAAAAAAATAAGGATAATGCGAGTAAGAAAAAGTTCCATCATATTATGGGGCCAGGAGGATACCGCCTTTCGGAGCCTAAGTGGCAGAAGATGGAGGAGGACCTGAGGGTGCGAGGAATCCCTCTAGGTACAGAGGGATGGGACCCAAGGGCCAAAAGCTGGTGGTACGGGCATGGGGGATCGCTAGACCCGGAGACAGGGGTGTGTGTTCACCGGAAGAAAAAGTTTGCTCCCACCGAAGCCCTTATTGACGCAATGACCCAAGCTCAAGAGGGCTTGATCAAGTTCAACAGAGAGAAAGACACACTGACAACAGCCCTCGGGAATGATGAACACGGAGGACGTGTACGAGGCAAAGGCAGAATTCCGTGGAAAAGTAGGGTTTTCCCAGGACAATGACCCGTACTGTTACAGAAGCCGTAAGAGAAAGACGGACCGGGATGCAGATCTTTTGGCGAAGTTTGCATCGGAACTCCAGGAGTTGAAGCAGACCGTGCATGAACTAGTAAAAGAAAAATCGGCTGCAGGGCCGCATGAAGATCATGAAGCGGATCGCGGAAGCCAGCAGCGGAGAAGCAGCGTGGCTTCCACGGATGCCCCGCCTGGTGCTAATGCACCGATGATCGAGATTCGTGCACCGGAGCCTCACTACCCCGTGGATGATGTAAAGGAAATGAAAGAATGTGATCTGAATTATCCCGCGGGGAACGTTTCCACGAAGGTAGCTACCGGCAGTGCTTTACCCTGTACACCTGGAGCACTCCACCACAACAACCCCATTGCATATGGCTATGCTCGTGTCACGGTGGAAGACATAGTCCAAGAGTTTGAGGACCTGGAGATTGACAAAGCTACACCCGAAGGGGAGAGAAGACTTGGAGATGTCAAGCGCCAGATCATTCTATGGAAAAAGAAGTACATAGTGTTTCCAGGCGAGGCGCCAAGGCTAACAAGTCCACCCCCCTCCGATGGTGGTGGTGGTGGCGGTGGTGGTGGTCGTGGTGGTTCACCTACACCTCCTTCACGCCATTCGACGCCGTCCCCCGATCCACAACCTCCGGCGGGTACGACGCCCCCCAATCCTCCTCCGGCGGGTACGACGCCCCCCAATCCACCTCCGGCGAAGAAGAAGAAGCAGGCGGACAGCAAGGAAACCCGCTCCTGGACTATTAACCCGGACCCTTATGTACCTAAGACCACAAGGGTACCGGAGCCATCACTGAAGCCTCTCCTCCCAAGGCCTTGGGAACTTAGTGAAGCTGAAACCAAATTGGCCGCGTCTGCTCATTATGAGAAATGGAAGGCGGATACGAAGGCGAAAAAAGTGCCTGAGCCCAAGCAAGTATTCACTGAGAAGCAAAAGAAGTGGGCTAAGGATTTTTTGACGACACCGTCCCAAGCCGAGCTGAATATGCCTGACGACTATGGACATGAACTTCGTAGGCAAGCAAAAATATTGAAGGAGGAGAAAGAAGAAAGTAAAAAAAGCGGGAAACAAGTTGACCAGCTCGGGATGCAGAATAAACAATCGATCCCCCCGCTCATAGTGAAAGCCGGTCCGGAAGAGGACCCCGAGATCATAGCAGCTACGGCGGCACTTGGATTGACTGTAGTGAGTGCCATGAAACAAGCGTCCGAGATGGGTTTGACTCTTCGTGCCTTCTTAGGCCTTGAGGATGCGCCAGTATGTGAGATAGCATTACAATATGTGCGGAATGGGCCTCTCGTCGAGCCTGCGCGGGAAAAGAGTCTACCACCACAAATGCGAAATCTGCTACGTTGGTACAAGCAATTCATAACATGGGCCGACAAAGAATATATTTATGCGGATGTTACAGAGGAGCATCACACCAAACGGTACTCTGTACAAGGTCATATGAGTGAATTGTTCCAGCTGTTCAATCTGCGCGAGCTCGACAAATCTATGCTGAGTTGCTACGTTCTGTAAGTGATTTATTTCTACCTCACCTCGTTCTTCATTGCCTGCACTATATATATATATATATTGTCCTAACTATATTGTTGCATACGCTATTATGCAGATTGAAGATTTGGGAATGCAAAATAAGAAACATCCATGATGTTGGGTTCATTGACCCACATATCGTTAATGGACATGTGTTACAAAATCACCCCGAAGACGTGGAGAAAGACTTGTACAAGTTTCTTAGAAAGCATCAACTCAAAAGTCATATTCTATTTCCTTACCATTTTGGGTGAGTGTTTCTCTCTTGTGCCCATTCTCTTTTGTTTACTCCATGCATGGTATGTCTAATCGATGAGTTATGCATGACTGTGCATGTAACGTGTCCGCAGGTTCCACTGGATTCTGCTAAATATTGAAGTTCACACCTCCAGAGTTCTAATCATGGACTCTATGGATTCGGATCCAAAGCGTTGGGCCGACATGAGAAAAATGCTGCAAAAGTAATTATTTTCAATCATTTGAGCTCTATATCGATCGGTGTCTTTCGTTCATTTCCTAATATCAAGTAACTAATAACTCCCTTGTTCATTTAATTTTCTTTGCCCTGTAGGGTTTGGAGACGGTTCTCAGAAGAAATTGTCGGTGAATTCAAACATGAGCTAGATTTTAGAAGGTTAGTTAATGTGGATAAGCAGCCACCGGGGACCAATCTATGTGGATACTATGTTTGTGAGAACATCCGGAGACACACCTCTGAGCGGAAGGCATCGGATAGCGTGCGGAAGGCGACGGATAACTTGCGGAGGAGGCTTAGTCCAAAAGCTCGCTTCCGACCAATTCAAGATGAATTAGCAGGATTTCTCATGAGGGAAGTCATCAATCCTAAAGGAGAACACTATACCGAGGACGAAGAAATTTATATGCATACCCGAGATTGAAACTTGTTCGAAGTTGTATATGGTCACCCGAGATTGAATATATATTATATATTCCTCTTGAATTCTTCTTGTTTGAAATTTCATATGCATGTATATAGTAGCGTAGAATATGTGTACTGAAACTTCATCAAAATTAAAATAAAACACAAAATAAAATATAAAAGAAATAAAACACTACAAATTAAAAAGAAACCAGGTTTAGGGGGGCTAAAACCCTAAACCTGCGGAGGAGGCCTTTAGTCCCGGTTAGCCACGAGAACCGGGACTAAAGGTCCTCCGCCCCGACGGACTCCTGGCGCCCACGTGGACGGGCCTTTAGTCGCGGTTCGTAAGAGGCGCGACTAAAGGGGGGGGGGCCTTTAGTCGCGCATATTTAATCCCGGTTGCGCAGCCGGGATTAATGGCCTTTGCGAACAGGGACTAAAGGCCCATTTTCTACCAGTGTATCTACTGTATTCCAACTTTTCTATGGCAAAAACTTATCAAAGAAAACCATAGAGCCATCAAAATAAGCACACAACACAAAGAAAACAGAATCTGCCGAAACAGAACAGTCTGTAGTAATCTGACACTTTCGAATACTTCTGTAACTCCAAAAATTCTGAAAAATTAGGACGGCCAGGGTAATTTGTATATTGATCTTCTGCAAAAAGAATTGGCATTTTATCACGTTCTGGTGATTTTTAACAACTATTTTCATGAGCACAAAGTTTCTGTCTTTTTCAGCAAGATCAAACAGCTATCACCCAAGAAGATCCTAAAGGATTTACTTGGCACAAACACTAATTAAAACATAAAAAACACAATCACACCAGTAGCATAATTGTGTAAACACACAAGAACAGAAAGCGAAAAAAACAAAAAAAATTATTCATTGGGTTGCCTCCCAACAAGCGCTATAGTTTTACGCCCTTAGCTAGGCGTAAGGCAAGGATCTAAGTTTTTTAATATTTGTCCTTTTGAAGGCAAATAGCTAATTTTCTATTAATGGTATTTAATATTCTATTTTGTGCAACCACATGACCATTGCTAGCAGAAGAAAGATTAAGCACGTTGCGAAAATTCGTATCCAAACTAGCCTTCGTCTCTTTGATTGTTTCATTTTGATAAAAGCGTAGAAGGGTAGTTGGCTCAACATGATTTCGCTTGGGATGCCCAAATATGGTTTTCATCTTTTCATAAGTATCAACCTCATCGCCTTCAAGAAAACCGTTTTCAAATATAGAATCCAAAACACTAGTAGAAAACAGGGCTTTGGTTCGGACATGGCAAGCCCATTAGTCCCGGTTCACTCACGAACCGGGACCCATGTGGGCATTCATCCCGGTTCGTGGGCATTGGTCCCGGTTCATGTGGACCCATTTGTCCCGGTTCTAGGCACGAACCGGGACCAATGGGCCTCGCTCCTAGCCCACAACCATTGGTCCCGGCTCTTGGCTTGAACCGGAACAGAAGGCTGGGCTTTAGTCCCAGTTCCAGCCACGAACCGGAACAAATGAGCTGCCTATATATACCCCACCGCCACAGCAGAGCACTCCGCAGTGTTCTGTTTTTTCTGGCCGGCGAGGGGAGGGCATTTGGGTGCTCTAGCTCACCTCCTATGCATATGAGGTGTTCGATGAAATGTCTGAGCCACACTAGTTAATCTTTCTCCTCTTGAAACTCGACCTCCGAGCTCCATTTTCCCCGAGATTTATCTAGGTTTAGCGGTCCGTCACGTCCTGTCCCCATCTTCACCGCCGTCGATCGCCCGCGCCGATCTCGTCGCCGGCACCACTGTGGTGAGCCTCTTGTTCTTATCTTCTTTCTTAAAGAAAAAATTCTTACTTCAGATAGATACTTGTCTAATTTTCTTACTTTTATTATTCCTTGTTATTATTCCTCGTCCTATCTATGATTCGGATGTGGCATATATTATCTTTTTTAACTATTTGGTTCATTTATTGTTTATGACAATTATGCCGACCAACGTGACATAGATTTTATTTATCTAGGAGGTGGTTGAACCGGAAATTCCAACCGACCCTATTGTCGAGAGGTTAAATTTAGTTGAAGAAGAAAACAATTACTTGAAGGAAAAAATTAAAAAAATTGAGCAGGAGAAGATGATATTGGAGTTGCATGTTGCGGATGTCGTCGATGATCACAAGATCAAGATGGATGCAATGCGGTTGAAGATTAGAAAGATTAGAAAATATGCCATTCATACCGAGGCTTGGTATCATTATGCAGTTGGATCAATTGTTACCTTGGGTGCAATTATGATCGCATTTCTTGTTGCATTGAAATGTCTTACATAATTTCAATGTATGGTTTAATTAGATGCTCTGGGGAGCTATATGTTGTTCAACGAGAACTATGTATGTACTTTGGTTTTAATGTGATAACAGACGAGTTTCCGTATGAAACCCTGATACTTCGAAAGAGATTATCCGTTTTGTACACGAAGTGCATCCAGTTTTTGCCGTAACACTCTCTACTTTCTTGCACATGCTATGTGGATGAAATGATGATACCATGCCAACTTTCAACCTTTTCAGAGTTCATTTGAAATGCTTTTCAATTTCATGGGTCATATAGCTCAAATAATTAGCAAATGCATGAAAAATAACAAATGAAGTCAGAAAGGGTTGAAAATCGATGATGTGGCTTTGAATGGTGCATTTTGAACACAGAAAAACTATGGACTTCAAATAAGTTCAAAAAATGAAATCCCTTTGTAACAGACGAGTTTCCGTATGAAACCCTGATATTTCGAAAGAGATTGTCCGTTTTGTACACGAAGTGCATCCAGTTTTTGCCGTAACCCTCTCTACTTTCTTGTCGATGCTATGTGGGTGAAATGATGATACCGTGCCAACTTTCAACCTTTTCAGAGTTCATTTGAAATGCTTTTCAATTTCAGGGTCATATAGCTCAAAATAATCAGTAAATGCATGAAAAATAACAAATGAAGTTAGACAGGGTTGCAAATCGATGATGTGGCTTTGAATGGTGCATTTTGAACACAGAAAAACTATGGACTTCAAATAAGTTCAAAAAATGAAATCCCTTTGTAATAGACGAGTTTCTGTATGAAACCCTGACACTTCGAAAGAGATTGTCCGTTTTGTACACGAAGTGCATCCAGTTTTTGCCGTAACCCTATCTACTTTCTTGTCGATGCTGTGTGGGTGAAATGATGATACCGTGCCAACTTTCTACCTTTTCAGAGTTCATTTGAAATGCTTTTCAATTTCAGGGTCATATAGCTCAAAATAATCAGTAAATGCATGAAAAATAACAAATGAAGTCAGAAAGGGTTGAAAATCGATGATGTGGCTTTGAATGGTGCATTTTGAACACAAAAAAACTATGGACTTCAAATAAGTTCAAAAAAATGAAATCCCTTTGTAACAGACGAGTTTCCGTATGAAACCCTGATACTTCGAAAGAGATTGTTCGTTTTGTATACGAAGTGCATCCAGTTTTTGCCGTAACACTCTCTACTTTCTTGCACATGCTATGTGGATGAAATGATGATACCATGCCAACTTTCAACCTTTTCAGAGTTCATTTGAAATGCTTTTCAATTTCATGGGTCATATAGCTCAAATAATTAGCAAATGCATGAAAAATAACAAATGAAGTCAGAAAGGGTTGAAAATCGATGATGTGGCTTTGAATGGTGCATTTTGAACACAGAAAAACTATGGACTTCAAATAAGTTCAAAAAATGAAATCCCTTTGTAACAGACGAGTTTCCGTATGAAACCCTGATATTTCGAAAGAGATTGTCCGTTTTGTACACGAAGTGCATCCAGTTTTTGCCGTAACCCTCTCTACTTTATTGTCGATGCTATGTGGGTGAAATGATGATACCGTGCCAACTTTCAACCTTTTCAGAGTTCATTTGAAATGCTTTTCAATTTCAGGGTCATATAGCTCAAAATAATCAGTAAATGCATGAAAAATAACAAATGAAGTTAGACAGGGTTGCAAATCGATGATGTGGCTTTGAATGGTGCGTTTTGAACACAGAAAAACTATGGACTTCAAATAAGTTCAAAAAATGAAATCCCTTTGTAATAGACGAGTTTCTGTATGAAACCCTGACACTTCGAAAGAGATTGTCCGTTTTGTACACGAAGTGCATCCAGTTTTTGCCGTAACCCTATCTACTTTCTTGTCGATGGTGTGTGGGTGAAATGATGATACCGTGCCAACTTTCTACCTTTTCAGAGTTCATTTGAAATGCTTTTCAATTTCAGGGTCATATAGCTCAAAATAATCAGTAAATGCATGAAAAATAACAAATGAAGTCAGAAAGGGTTGAAAATCGATGATGTGGCTTTGAATGGTGCATTTTGAACACAAAAAAACTATGGACTTCAAATAAGTTCAAAAAAATGAAATCCCTTTGTAACAGACGAGTTTCCGTATGAAACCCTGATACTTCGAAAGAGATTGTTCGTTTTGTATACGAAGTGCATCCAGTTTTTGCTGTAACCCTCTCTACTTTTTGTACATGCTATGTGGGTGAAATGATGAATTATCAAAGTATTTTCTGTTCAAAATCATTAAAAGCAAAAAGAATTTTCATAAAGAACTTTTTTGTTACAAACTTTAATAGCAAAAAGAATTATCATAAAATAAAATAAATAAGTAGTTAGAAACAAAATAATATAAACTTTAATAAAATATATAAGTAGAAACAAAATAAAATAAAATAAAATAAACTTTAAAAACATAAATGAAATTTATGAAACTTTAATTATCAAAGTATTTTCTGTTCAAAACATTATAAGCAACCTCTAGTATAATTGAAACTAAAATTATATAAAATTTATGCAACTAAAATTATCAAAGTATTTTCTGTTCAAAATCATTAAAAGCAAAAAGAATTTTCACAAAGAACTTTTTTTGTTAGAAACTTTAATAGCAAAAAGAATTATCATAAAATAAAATAAATAAGTAATTAGAAACAAAATAAAATAAAATAAATATGTATTTTGTTGTAAGTAGAAACAAAACAAAAAAGAAAACAAAAAAACGGGGAAAAAATAAAAAATTTACCACCTACTGGGCCACCAGGGCGTGAATACGACTAGAAACCCATCTATGGGCCAGGATTCAGGCCCGCAGAAGGTCCAGTAGGCCCATCTGGCATAGTAGTCAAAATTAGGCCCGTAAGCCTGCAATGGAGAGGAGCTCGAGAGGGGTGCGGCAGTGGGGCTTATAAACCACTGCACGCCCCTCTCAACTAGCGAGGTGGGACTAAACTCCCACCACCACGCGGCTGTGCAAGGCCTTTGGTCCCGGTTGGTGGCACCAACCGAGACTAAAGGGGTGCATTGGTACCGGTTCGTGGTACCAACCGGAACCAATGCCCCCCTTTAGTCCCGGTTGGTGCCACAAAACCGGGACCAAAGGTATTGGTACCGGTTGGTGCCACGAACCGGTACCAATGCCCTTGGTATATAAGAAAACACTTTGCGTTTTTCACACTCATCTCTGCAGTTGCCCTGCCCCGACGACGCCGCCAGGCTGCCCGAGCTCGCCCTGTCGACGCCGTCGCCGCCCTCTGCCCCGTCGACGCCACCGCCCCTGCCCTGACCACGCCGCCGTCGCCCCGCCCCGACCACGCCGCCGTCGCCCCGCCCCGACCACGCCGCGCGCCCTCGCCCTGCCCCGATCGGCCATGCCACCGTCGCCCGTGCCCCGACCACGCCGCCCTCGCCGCCCTCTACCCGACGCCGTGCCTTTGCCGCTGCCCTGACCACGCCGCACCTCTCCTTGGTCAGGCCGGCGCTGCCCCTTCCTCCCTGTTTTTTTCCCACATTTATATGATGTTTTTTTCCAAATTATGTGTATATGTGTGAGTATATGTATGTGTGTATATATGATTATATGTCCTATTTTTTTAGATTTTTTGTTCATATATATGATGATTTGTTTTTTGCTTTTTTATAAAAATGTATATATGTATGTATGTTCTCTGTGTATATATGTTCATATATGCAAAAGTTAGATTTTTAGAAAAGTTATATATATATATATATATATATATATATATATATATATATATATATATATATATATATATATATATGTTCTCTGATTTAGTACATTTTAGGTTAGTTTCATTTTTTAGAAAAGTTTTATATATTTAGGAAGAAGGAAGCGAGAAGGAAGAAGGAAGAAAAAGAAGAAAAAGTTTTATATATGCATATTTTTAGAAAAGTTTTATATATATGCAAAAGTTACATTTTTAGAAAAAATTTATATATCTAGCTAGGAAGAAGGAAGAAGAAGAAAAAGAAGGAGAGGAAAAAGGAAAATAAGAAGAGGAAGAAAGGAGAAGAAGAGGAGAGGAAGAAGAGGAGAAATAAATAAGAAGAGGAAAAAAGAAGAAAAAGAAGAGGAGAAGAAGAAAGGAATAGAGGAGTCTTCTCTCCTCTATTCCTTTCTTCTTCTCCTCTTTTTTTTCTTATTTTTTCTTCGATCTTCTCCTCTTCCCTTTTCTTATTTTTTATCGGGTATGTCGTTGTCGATATACCCCCTCCCGATAACTTCAACATGAGGGGGGGTCGATATACCCCCTCCTCGATAACATTATTTTCCCATGTATGTATGTCGTCGTTGTCGATATAACCCCCTCCCGATAACTTCAACCCGAGGGGGGGGGTCGATATATCCCCTCCCAGATAACATTATTTTCCCATGTATGTATGTCGTCGTTGTCGATATAACCCCCTCCCGGATAAGTTCGACATGAGGGGCGGTCGATATATATACCCCCTCTCGACCGTGATAACTTATACCACGGGAGCAGCCCCCGGCCCTCTCGCTCGACCAAAACTCTCGAGGACACCCAAACCCTAGAAAAAAACGATGTCGGTCTCCTACCCCTCCCGCCGCGCCCCTACCCGACAAACTCTCTCGAGGCCACCCAAATTTACCCAGTTAAAAGAGTGATTAGCTAGCTAGTTCTACGTTTGCCACTAATATATCCATTTGTCATGTTTGAATAATAATTGCCATGTTGTAAATATTTGCAGAAACTATGGACCCCTGAGACGAAGCAACAGAAGCGGTGTTGGGGGACATAATCGCACATGGAAGTGATGCCGTCTTCTCGTTTCTCAACGACACCGATGGTCTGGAAGGAGAGGGTGAAGAAGCAGTGGTCGAACAATGGAGGAGGAAGGACATGGTGATGATGGCTCCGGTGACCCAATGCTGGTGCAAGAAGGACACCGTGATGACGGCTCCGGTGACCGAACGGAGTCCGGCCAGGTAAATATATTAATTAAGCATGTGCTGACTATAGCTAATTGATGCATTAATTGTTTTTGGTATGTACACATATTAATGAACTCTCGTCTTTCTTCTTTTTTCTAGCCCTCCGGATCGAGCACAACTTCGGTAAAGAGACGAGGCCCGAAGAAAAAGTTGCACTCGGATGAAAGGTTTGAGATCATAGAAATCGCGCGTGATGGCATGACGATTGAACCCATCTGGACAAAGAAAGCATTTGCTACTCAGTGCGGGGTTCTTGTTAGGGACAAGATCCCGATCAGCATCCACCAATGGTTAAAGCCGGCTAAAGAAGACCCTAAGGTGTCTTATGTCGACGATATGCAAAAAGATGATCTTTGGACGGCGCTTAAGGAAAATTTCACCCTACCGCCAGAGGAGGATCCGGAGAAGCCAGTTAAAGAGCAATTGATCAAGTCTTATGCTCTTAACAAGATGGCAGAACTATTCAGGAGGTGGAAGAATGAGCTGAAAAAAATTTGTCGACAAAGAAGAGACACCAGAATTCTAAGGCCGGTATGAGAAGATCAGAGATCACTGGCCCGCATTTGTGGCCCACAAGACATCGGACAAGAGTAAGAAGATGTCAGTGACAAACAAGAGGAATGCTGCGAAGAAGAAGCATCACCATCGCATGGGGTCAGGTGGCTACCTCAAAGCCCGGCCGTTGTGGGCCAAGGCTGAGAATGACCTGATTGATAAAGGGGTCGAACCAACATTGAACTAGCTAGACCGTTGCCGGACTTGGTTCTTCGGGGTTGGCGGAACCTTGGACCCTGTATCAGGGAAGTGCGTTTCGACGGACGAGCAACTGAGAATACCCGTCACGAGGCTTCAGGAGTATATCGATGCAGCGCAGCAAGTGACGTTCGTTCCAGACAGAGAGAACGACTAGCTCACAATGGCCCTCGGGAATCCCGAGCACCCTGGATGGACACGAGGCACGCCAGGCTCCGTTCCGTGGAAGGCTGGGTTTCCGGACGCAGGCGGTTACAAATGCCAGGAGAGGAGGAAGAAAGTGGAGCATACCCAACTGCAGGCGTTGCACGCAAGGGTACAAGCGATAGAGGAACGAGAACGCAGCAAACGACCTGCCGAAGCTTCCCCTGAAGCTACCCCACCATCTCAGCGGAGAAGCAGCGTGGCTTCCACCGAGCAGCTTCAGCCGAAGCGTGTCTTCACGGCTCCTGCTAGCTACCCCGTGGATGCTATCACGGAGTCTCAACATAGCCACCTTATGACGCAATGGATGAAATTCAAAGTCAAGGCGGTTGTTGGCTCTGTTTTACCTACTAAACCTGGCGCAACCTACCACTGCCGACCGATTCCAGAAGGATATGCTAGGGTGATGGTGGATGAAATAACGGACGGATTTGAGGACCTCGAGCTTGACCACCCTACCCGTGAAGGGGAGACTCGGCTGGGTTCTTCTTTGAAGACTCCATGCCTATGGAGGAAGGAGCTCATCAACCATCCGAACTGGACACCTCCGCCTCCTCCTCCTCCTCCGGCGAGTCAGGGCACTCCGCCTCCTCCTTCGCCTCCTCCTCCGGCAAGTGATCAGGGCACTCATCCTCCTTCTCCGCCTGCGCCGGCGCGCCCGAGCAGCCAGCCTCCTCCGTCTCCGCCTCGCCAGCAAGGGCGGAAGAGACCCGCCGCTGCTACGACTGCTCCGGCGCATCGTAGTCCTTCTCCTCCGCCTCGTAAGCAAGCATGAAAGAAGACAGCCACAGCCGCTCCGTCTGCTCCGGTGTCTAGCAGTACAGCCAGAGGCGGGAGGCAATACAGATTCGGTCCACCTCTCAAGCCTCTAGAGAAGTTACCATACGAGAGGACCGTGGAAGAAAACGCGAAGATCGTGGAAAAATAAGTGAAGGACTTCTTTGAAGGTGTGAAAGCAAAGAAACATCCACCTCCGGAGGAGAAGATTGATCCGGTGAAAGCAAAGCGCACTATCGATGCCCTAAGGAAACCACCAAAGTCTCCGCCGAAAACCAACTATGAGCGCATTACTGAAAAGGTATATATCGAAGCGGAGCGGTCGGGAAGTACTGTCAGTGATTGAAGGTTAGCAGAACGATGAGTTGGGAAAAAATTGCCCAGCTCGGCGAAAAAGCGGAAATCGTGCCCCCCGCTCAAGTCGTTTAGCGATATCGTCACTAATGATCCGAGGATGGTGCCCGGTTATAGCAATCTTGGAGATTACCTGCCCGACGATGTACATTATGATTTCTTGGAGGTGGAGGAACACAAATACCATTACGGGAAGCCTCTTGTCAAAGATGAAAAAATCTCTAACAACGATGATGCGAACATTCCATGATTGGTACATGAAAACCTACAGAGATTCTGGGAGACGGATACTTTGTATCTGAGAGTTAAAGAGGAGCACGACCTCGTTGGAATTGATCTGTTGTCTGTTCCATTTGAGGAGTTCTTTCGGTTTTTCAATCAAAAGGCCCTCGATAAATTAGCGGTCACTTGCTACTATCTGTAAGTACTACTTCTGTCATTAAGTCTCTATATATAGCTCAGCTCTTTCATTGCATGTATTTATAATTATCCTCACTATATTATGCAGATTGAAGATCGTCGAGTGCAGAAAAGTAGAAATGTATGATATTGGGTTCATTAACCCAAATCGCATAGATGAATTTCAGGTTAAAAAGAGCGCCAAAGATGCTGAGGCCAACTTGCTCAGATCATTGATAATAAATCAGAACAAAGATAAAATACTCTTTCCTTACAACTTCAAGTGAGTGTTACTGTCTTGTGCATATTCGGTTTCCCTTATTACTCGAGCGAGGTTATAGTAATGTAATTGATGAGTTATGCATGCGTGCGCAGCTTCCACTATATTCTCCTGGAGATTAAGCTTGAGCAGGGACTAGTAACCGTCATAGACTCGAGACGAAAACATCCCGAGACCTATGCGGACATGACTAAAATTCTCAACAAGTAAGTTCAATCGATCATTATCGCACCATATCGGCAACTTTTTGTTCATTTCCTGATATCTCAAGTGATAATTATTTTCTTTGTCTTGCAGGGTTTGGAAAAAGTTCACCGCAGAAGCTCCGGGACTGCCGAAGGAGCTGCGATATAAATACCCGAAAGTAAGTACTACTAGCTAGCTAGTTCCGCGCATCTCCCGTTGATTCTAGCTACTTTCATCAATGCCATTTATAATGCTTCATTATCAGTTTGATTGAACTCTATTTATCGTAAAGTGCTTTGGCAGGAACAAGGGAATGATTACTGTGGATACTACGTGTGCGAGTTCATCTACAACGCGACTTGCAAAGATAAGCGGGGCTACTCTAAAAGACAATATGAAGTGCGTAAGCAATAATATTCACAATTTCATTTTATTACACCATCAATTCTGTTGAGTTTCATTCATATATATGTATTAACCCCCTTCTTCAAATTAGACGTGGCAGATGCGGAATGAACTCCTACCAGAAGATCACATGAAAGCAATTCAAGAGGAATTGGTGGGATTCTTTCTTGACCACGTCATCAATAAAGCCGGAGAATACCATGTTGATGTTGAGTTCATATATAATTAGGGGAGATTATATTGTAAGAGATCTTAATATTGTATATATGTAGCCAGTAGCGTCGGATAGATATACAAAAACTTGTTGTTCGCGCAATCTCTTGGAGAAGGAGAGGTCGATATCACTTCTATCGGTATGCATGACGAACTTCTATACTTAATGGTTTCCTTCATTTGCTTACTAGCTAGCGTGTCGAGGGCCTCCCTATACGTATAGTACGTAGCGTCGACCAAGCACGGAGATAAGAGAGGACACTTCTCTCTATTAATTAATTAGCTACCTAACACAATATATGAAACACCTTAATTAATCATACAAAATCCCCAAATCCCCCCCTTCAGAAAAAAACAAAAACCCTAGCCCCTGAACAGCTGACGCGTGGATGCCTATTGGTCCCGGTTGGTGCCACCAACCGGGACTAAAGGCCATCCTGCCTGGCTCGCAGCATCGGCCACGTGGACGCCCATCTGTCCCGGTTCATGTAAGAACCAGGACTAAAGGCCTAGGGCTTTAGTAACGACCCTTTAGTCCCGGTTCAAAAACCGGGACAAATGGGCCTTACGAACTGGGACAATAGGCCCTTTTTCTACTAGTGAAACTTTCTTAAAGGAAGAAGGCAAACCAGCATAAAAACTTTTCAAGTATATCTCTATCTGTTATTGGGGCACATAGCTAGCTCAGATTCTTAACAGCCTGTCCCAAGCATCTTTCAAAGATTCATCATGTAAATAACGGAAAATTCCGGGATTGTCTTCGTCAAAATTGTCAAGATTATCCTTAACAACCCCGGTAAGTCCTACCACAGCATCATTGTCTATGAGCTTGGAGAGGCGGAGGGGCTATCCAAAGCATTAAAACTTGGGAGAAATCCCCTAGCCTTTTTAGGATCGGCCATGGCAACGGAAAGAACGGCAAGCGGAAAAAGAGAGGCGAATAAAACGGCAAATTTTTGTGAAGTGGGGGAGAGGAAAATGAGAGGCAAATGGCAAATAATGTAAATTGTGAGGAGATGAGATTTGTGATTAGGAACCTGGTTATGTTGAAGATCCTCCCCGGCAATGGCGCCAGAAATTGGCGCGGAACCGGGAGACTATCTTGACTTGATCCTCCCTGGCAACGGCGCCAGAAATTCCTTTTGATGGCTCTCTGACTATAGCACCAGAAAAGCTCCTGTCTGCTAGGACTACGTCTGTATTTCCTCAAAGAGGAAGGGATGATGTAGCACATCGAAGGTAGGTATTTTCCTCAATGATGAAACCAAGGTTATTGAACCAGTAGGAGAACCAAGCAACACAACGTAAACAACACCTGCACACAAATAACAACACCTCGCAAGCTGACGTGTTAAAGGGGTTGTCAATCCCTTTCGGGTAACGATGCCAAAATTTATAGTAGATTGAAATAATAGATCGCAAATAAAATAAAGTGCAGCAAAGTATTTTTTGTATTTTTGGTTTAATAGATCTGAATAAAAATGCAAAGGAAAAGTATATCACAAGTAAATATGTGAGAAAGAAGATCCGGGGGCCATAGGTTTCACTAGCAGCTTCTCTCGAGAAAAATAGCAAACGGTGGGTAAACAAATTACTGTTGGGCAATTGATAGAACTTCAAATAATTATGACGATATCCAGGCAGTGATCATTACATAGGCATCACGTCCAAGATTAGTAGACCGACTCCTGCCTGCATCTACTACTATTACTCCACACGTCGACCGCTATCCAGCATGCATCTAGTGTATTAAGTTCATGGAAAAACGGAGTAACGCAATAAGAACAATGACATGATGTAGACAAGATTCGTGTATCTATTGCGTAGATATAGATGCCATCTTTTAATCCTTAGTAGCAACGATACGTACGTGTTGGTTCCCTTTCTGTCACTGGGATCAAGCACCGTAAGACCGAACCCACTACCGGGCACCTCTTCCCATTGCAAGATAAATAGATCAAGTTGGCCAAACAAAACCCAAATATCGGATAAGAAATACGAGGCTATAAGAGATCATGCATATAAGAGATCAAAGAAACTCAAATAACTTTCATGGATGTAAAAAGATATAACTGATCATAAAATCGAAGTTCATCAGATCCCAACAAACACACCGCAAAAGAGTTACATCATATGGATCTCCAAGAGACCATTGTATTGAGAATTCAGTGAGAGAGAGAAAGCCATCTAGCTACTAACTACAGACCCGAAGGTCTTCAAAGAACTACTCACGCATCATCGGAGAGGCACCAATGGAGGTGGTGAACCCCATCCGAGATGGTGTCTAGATTGGATCTGGTGGTTCTAGACTCTACGGTGGCTGGATGAATATTTCGTCGACGTCTCTAGGGTTTCTGGAATATTGGGGTATTTATAGAGCAAAGAGGCGGTCCGGGGGCACCCGAGGTGGGCACAACCCACCAGGGTGCACCTGGGCCTCCTGGCGTGCCCTGGTGCGTTGTCCCCTCCTCGGGACTCCCCAAGGTGCAACCAGGGCCCAACTTCTTCCTTTTGATCCATAAAAAAATCATCGTAAAGTTTCGTGGCATTTGGACTCCGTCTGATATTGATTTCCTGCGATGTAAAAAACATGGAAAAAAGCAATTGGCACTATGTCAATAGGTTAGTACCAAAAAAATGATATAAATTGACTATAAAACGATTACAAAACATCCAAGATTGATAATAAAACAGCATGGAACAATCAAAAATTATAGATACGTTGGAGACGTATCACTCCCTAGTAATCCCCTGCCCCCCCCCCCCCAAAAAAGTTGAGGTTAATGGTGGATATATCTGGTTGTCCAAACAACTTCTTGTAGAAATAAGTGATGTATTTGATGAGGTTATCCTCACCTTGAATCACCCCTTCCTCTTGTTCTAATGATAATATTCTGTTTTTTCTCCTTCTACCATTCACCTTAGCATGATAATCTTTAGTATTACAATCTCCATCCTTAATCTCCCTATCTTTATATATCTGTAACCACTTCAGCTCTTCTTGTTTGTGTAATCTATGTAACTGGGACCTAAGCTCTTTCTGTTCCTCTCTATCATGAGCACTAAGCCACATGGTTTCTGCATTTTTATCTAAAATGTCTAGTTTCATCAGGATTTCTTTCTTAATTTTTCTATACCATGCATCAGAGTTTTTAATCCACCCCCTTACTTTCTGTCTAAAAATTCTCATCCTAGTCTGCCTTTCTTCCATGGTATTTCCATGGTATTTAGCATGCCATTTGTTAACAAATTCCTTAAATTCCTCCCTCAAGATCCAAGAGTTTTCAAATCTAAAAATGGGGGGAGTAAATTTTCTCTCCCCTGTGTCAAGGATTAGGGGAGTATGATCAGATAATTCCCTCTCCAAAGCATATACCTCAGTCAGAGGATAGTGATCTTCCCAATCTGGGCATATAAGTATTCTATCTAGTTTTTCATATGTCGGATCCTGGTGATTATTAGCCCAAGTATATTTTCTACCATTTAATGGCAGCTCTCTCAAGGCATCATGTTCAATAATATCATTGAAAATAAAGCTCCAGTGGCCACATCCACCAGGTTTATTTTTGTCATCACTCTTTCTAATGATATTGAACCCCCCCCCCCCCCCGCATGAGACAGGGAACAACAACATTATCTTGATAAATTCTAGATATTTCTGCCATATAAGTAGCTTTACCCACATTTTGAGCATCACCATAGACAATTATAAGGTTCCATTCAAATTTGGCCTTTTTATCTAGTAGTAATGTCCTGATACAGTAAACACCATTCTCAACATTGAGAATTTTAAAGGAATCATTATTCACACCAACTAGGATGCCCCCTGATTTTCCCCTGGGTTGTATCCAATTCCAACTAAAGCTCCTCCCCCCACAAAGATTGTGCAGTTCATTTTTGGTGAACTCATTTTTGATGGCCTCTTGCAGCCCAATGAAGTCAATCTTTTTTCTCACTGATACATTCTCTAATAAAGTTTTTCTTAGTGTGGGGCCCAATCCCCCTTACGTTCCAAATCATGCCTACCATTTTTTCTTTCCTTTTCTACCTTTCTTTCCCCCAATATATACAGTTAGTTTCACATTGGTGATCCCAAGTGATCCTAAACTGTTTTTCTTCCCACTGGTGAAAATGATTTTCAGGTGAGAATAGTAGTCCATTTCTATCTTAGCATCAGAGTGATCCTCATCAGAGCATAATTCCTTGAGAGGGATGTCCCCAGTGTGAATGAGCAATGTCTCTTTTTGCACTATTGGCTCAAATTTTTGTTTAAGACGAGCATAATAGAAATCTTTTCTACTTTGCTCCATTTTCTCAATAATTTCTAAGTTTTGGTTGATCATATCTATGGTACATCCTAAATCTATACAAATCTTATCAGCCATGAAAAGTAATGAGGAATTCTCCTCATCAGAGTTGTGGATCTAACCATAATTGTTTTTTTCTGCTGCTCTTTGTTTGGCGAATTCCTCAATCTTCACATCTTGTTTATCCATGAGTCTGTTGCATCTTCTTACCCCCTCTTCTCCATTGTTGTCAATGTCATCTCCTTCCTTCTGATCTTCAGGGTTCAGGCCCAGCCTAGTAGCAAAGGAGTCCACTGATTCTTGACTAGCCCCATAATCTACAGGTTCAGCATAAGTACCATTGTCTTCGTTTTTGTTTTCCTCTTCCATCTTTTCCAGTTCAGTTTCAGTGATGTTTTCTATTTCTTGTTCTCTTACTTCCCATCTCTCGATCTTTTCCACACACTTAGCAATTATAGTCTGCTGCCGATGAACCAAGTCCACCAGGCTTTTCTTTTCTTTCTCCATTTCTCCAATTCTTTTCTCCTCTTGAGCTCTAAAGGCCTTCTGTCTAGCTTTCTCTTCTTTAATTTCTTGCATCCTCTTCATGAGTCCTGCTAGGTCTGCTTCCAGTTTTTTCCTTGCTTCCCACTCCTTATTTTGTTCCTGTTGGGCCAAAAGAACTGCCTTACTTCTCTTTTTGATTTCTTCAAATTGCACCAAGCTCAAGCTGCCTAAGGTGATAGCCTCTCTGTTAGTATCTCCTGAGTTGTTTGTGTTTTTTGTCTCTTTCTAACATCATATCCCACACAATCCTGTTGGGGAACTTAGTAATTTCAAAAAAAATCCTACGCACACGCAAGATCATGGTGATGCATAGCAATGAGAGGGGAGAGTGTTGTCCACGTACCCTCGTAGACCGAAAGCGGAAGCGTTAGCACAACGTTGTTGATGTAGTCGTACGTCTTCACGATCTGACCGATCAAGTACCGAACGCACGGCACCTCCGAGTTCAGCACACGTTCAGCCCGATGACGTCCCTCGAACTCCGATCCAGCCGAGTGTTGAGGGAGAGTTTCGTCAGCACGACGGCGTGGTGACGATGATGATGTTCTACCGACGGAGGGCTTCGCCTAAGCACCGCTACAGTATTATCAAGGTGGACTATGGTGGAGGGGGGCACCGCACACGGCTAAAAGATCAAACGATCAATTGTTGTGTTCCTAGGGTGCCCCCCTGCCCCCGTATATAAAGGAGCAAGGGGGAGAGGTGCGGCCGGCCAGAAGGGGCGTGCTAGGAGGAGTCCTACTCCCACCGGGAGTAGGACTCCCTCCCTTTTCCTTGTTGGACTAGGAGTGGAGGGGGAAAGTGGAGGGAGAGAGGAAGGAAAGGGGGGGCGCCGCCCCCTTCTCCTTGTCCTATTCGGACTAGGGGGAGAGGCGCGTGGCCCTGCCCTAGCCGCCTCTCCTCTCTTCCACTAAGGCCCACTATGGCCCATTAAGCCCCCGGGGGGTTCCGGTAACCTCCCGGTACTCCGGTAAAATTCCTATTTCACCCGGAACACTTCCGATATCCAAACATAGGCTTCCAATATATCAATCTTCATGTCTCGACCATTTTGAGACTCCTCGTCATGTCCGTGATCACATCCGGGACTCTGAACAACCTTCGGTACATCAAAACATATAAACTCATAATATAACTGTCATCGAAACTTTAAGCGTGCGGACCCTACGGGTTCGAGAACTATGTAGACATGACCGAGACACGTCTCCGGTCAATAACCAATAGCGGAACCTGGATGCTCATATTGGCTCCCACATATTCTACGAAGATCTTTATCGGTCAGACCGCATAACAACATACGTTGTTCCCTTTGTCATCGGTATGTTACTTGCCCGAGATTCGATCGTCGGTATCTCAATACCTAGTTCAATCTCGTTACTAGCAAGTCTCTTTACTCGTTCCGTAATACATCATCCCGCAACAAACTCATTAGTTGCAATGCTTGCAAGGCTTAAGTGATGTGCATTAACGAGAGGGCCCATAGATACCTCTCCGACAATCGGAGTGACAAATCCTAATCTCGAAATAAGCCAACCCAACAAGTACCTGCGGAGACACCTGTAGAGCACCTTTATAATGACCCAGTTACGTTGTGATGTTTGGTAGCACACAAAGTGTTCCTCCGGTAAACGGGAGTTGCATAATCTCATAGTCATAGGAACATGTATAAGTCATGAAGAAAGAAATAGCAACATACTAAACGATCGAGTGCTAAGCTAACGGAATGGGTCAAGTCAATCACATCATTCTCCTAATGATGTGATCCCGTTAATCAAATGACAACTCATGTCTATGGCTGGGAAACATAACCATCTTTGATCAACGAGCTAGTCAAGTAGAGGCATACTAGTGACACTCTGTTTGTCTATGTATTCACACATGTATTATGTTTCCGGTTAATACAATTCTAGCATGAATAATAAACATTTATCATGAAAATAAGGAAATAAATAATAACTTTATTATTGCCTCTAGGGCATATTTCCTTCAAATCCATCCCAGCCTCCTCTAGATGTTGTCTCTTATGATCACCATACCAACCCATCTCAACCACCTTCTCCAAAGTTGGCATAAATCTGTAAATGTTTAGTTCTATGTCTGTTATTTCAGTGTATCCTGGGATTTTCTTAAAATCTCTAACTCCTACCTTATGCCCTGATTCTCTCATGTGTTATGGTGTCCATGTCAATCTCCAACACTGGCCCTAAGGATGCTGCCACTTCACACATGCCAAAGAAGTGCCTGAAACAGTCAGGTACCTTATCAAAAGTAACCCAGACAGTGTGTAATTCCCCACTGCTTGTGAGGCACAGGCCCATTTCTTTATGTTTATTACTACTCCAGTGCCGAGTAGAGTGAAGTCATCACAGTTGATCAATTCCATCAGTCTGCCCTTGTTTGGGAATCTCATCAAAAAAGCACTGCTTCCTTGTTTCTTACATCTCCATTGCCAGTTCCAGTTGAACATATAGTTGAATCCTCCCAGTAGTTGAGTTTCGTTCAGCACCCCAGTTTTAACAGTCACCAGGGCCATTGGATTGGGGTTTTCAAGTTCCACATTATCCTTGGAACTTTGCACCAGCAGCACACCCAATCCTCTTGCAGCATATCCAACAAATTTAGGTACTAGCTTCATCTGCTTCAACCAAGTGCAGTCATCTGTGATATGATTATTTTTTCCACACACTGCACAATGGTTCAACTTGCAGTCCTTTGTAGCATGTCTTGTGTCTTTGCACTTACTGCATACCACTCTGTTAGCACCCCCCAAAGCTATCTTACCACCATCTTTCACTTGTCCTCCTCTTCCCAATTCTCTCCCTTGGCTATCCTCCTTCCATGCCCCCTCATTGTCAGAGGTTTTTCCAGGTATATGACCCCATCGTTGTCTCTGGTTTCTATCTCCTTGCAAGTAGCTGCTTTCTCCTCTGCCAATTTCTTTTCCTATGTTTTCGTGTAGCAGATTGACCCCACCTTGCAAATTGACATTACTTCCTCCCATAGAAACGTTCCCTTGAGTAAGTTGGGTCAACAAAGCTGAGAGCAAACACTGTTGTTGCACAAACTCAGCTCCACTCATCAAATTACCCACTTCAGGATCATCAGAACTTCTCATACCTGTCTCAACTGCCTCTTGCTTTTCTTTATCCTTGTCTGTCTTCTTCAGCTCCTCCTTCTCCTCTGTATACTTCTGATCTTTCTAGAATTCATGTCTCCCTTACGAGCTGCTGTTGCCAAAGCCTTGCCCCCAATCCTTCCCGACCTCTCGATTGTTGTAGTTTCTAAATCCCTCTCCTCCTTCTTCCTTCCTCCTGTATTGCCAATTCTCTCTACCCCCCTGTTGGATCTTCCCCCTCCACCGAATCGGCCCCCAAATCTGTCCATATCACTTTCTTCTTCTGGCGGCGAAGTGGGAAACCCTAACACCTCTTCTATGCAATCAGTGAAACCTAGAGCATGGATGTGGGTGTGGTTTATATATCCACCGGGTCCCTTGAGCCCTCCCCCTCCCCTCACCAGGCTTTCTTCTCCATCTAGGCTGGGCCTAAAGCCTGCCCAACTAACCAGATCGTCAACCCAATCTTCTAAAACCTCATCTTTAGAAATTCTTTTCTCTCAACTGTCAGTGCAGTCTTTCACTATACAATCAGAAACATATAGAATCTCCTCCCCATGCCCAATCCCTGACCAGTAATCAGGTATTTCGGGAATCATATTCATTTTTTATTTAACTATCCACCCATCTAAATCATCTATCTTTTTCTTGTTATTAATCTCCACCTCATCATTGCAATTGATTTTTGCAGGTGAGTTATCAACATTTCTACTAGCTTTTCTGACTCTCTCATTCTTTCTAACTCTTCTGATCCTAATATCCTCGCTTCTCCCACTTCCCTTAAGCAAGTAAGAAGAAATTTTATCTTCACCATGAGACTGACCTGAAGAATCTGACGAAGTCCCAGCTCCCTCGTCAGCATCCACCCCAGCCAGCAACCAGAAGCAATTGCCGGCGGGGGAGACGCCTACTCCACCGCCACGGAGTGAGAGAGGCTGAGAAGACGCGGTGAGCGACGGAGAAAGCGTGGAGAGCGACGGGGGGGTGTAGATCTTCTGTTTTTCTTCCCCCTCTCCATCCTTCGCCAGATCCGCCGCCGTCATCTGAGCTCCGGTGTCCAGCTGCTCCTCCTCCTTGCTGTCTTCGATCAAGATTGGGACCCAGCGCGTCCTCGGAGTGGGGATGGCCATCACTGCCCCCACCACAAACTCCTCTCGCCCAGCCGGAAAGCGATGTCGAGAACGGAATCCCCACCATTTCTGCTTTTGCGCCAGATCCCCAAACTCCATCTCTTCCATGGCCCAGACCAGCGCCACCAGGGGGCTCACCGGCGCGCCCGAGGGAGTGGTGAACCCATTGGGCGTGAGCCTCTCGTCCTCCTCCGCCGTGAGGTTTCTGAACATCTCCTTCGCCACATGTCTCATCTCCTTCCTGGTGGTGAACCAGGAGACGATCTCTCGCGCCCTCTCGAGCTTCTCCTTGTCGCCGCTCGCCAACTCCACCATGGCGAGTTCCACCATCATCCTCCAGTCCGCCATCGTCGTCTGATTCGACTCGCTCCATCGCCGGATTGGTTCGTTGGGCGGTGTGGTGGGTGGAGGAAACCAAAGAGAGATGTGTCGTCCTACCACCGAGCGGGGGGGATTTATTGTCCTCCTCCCGCTCGCATTCATGGCGGGCGTTCGCCTCGGGCTTCCCCCCTCACCCTCAGCCTTACACTCGAGCGTGTACCCAACATGTACCACATGACACGGGAACAAGATTTTCTAACGCCATGAAATTTTCTCGTCTTCTTGCAAAGCTCTTCTGTCCACCACCCATCCCTCCTCGTCAAGCAGCAGCAGTCTACGAATCGTACCTTGAACAAGGAGAGAGCCTCTCTAATAGCAGAGGAGTCCAGCTGCGAGGAGCCCGGTGATGTAGAGGACCGGCCATCTTCTATCTTCAGTACAAAAAAATAGACACTTCCGTGACATTTTGGGCCGAACGAAAAAAAATTATGTCATACATATGACACTTCTATGACGATAATTGTGACAAAACCCGGTATCATCATAGATGTGGTGGGCTCCTACTTCTATGACAAAAAATCATGACAGAAAATGGGCTTTTCGTCCTGGGCGGGCCGGAGACGCAGCTGCATGACATTCTTTGGGCCGTCCATGACGGAAAAAACCGTGGTAGAAGCGAGGGCGAGGAAAATTTCGGGGAGTTCCCGGTTACGGTGGGACATCGGGGGCCGAGCGATGCGCGTTTCTCTCATACACGTACGCGCGTGTGTGTGAGGCGTTGGCTCTAACTGAACCCGAGCGAGGCGTTGGGCTCTAACTGAACCCGAGCGATTGCACTGTAGGCTACACGTTACTGAACCCGAGCGATCGATCGATGGCTGTTAACTGAACCCGATCGAGAGATTCCTTCGCTACTGCTGCTAACTAAAGTCGATCGACGCTGTGGATGAACAGTGAGCGTTGCTGGGGGGTTTGGATGAACAGTTCCCGGTGGGGGTGGATGAACAGGACCCCGTGGTGTTGCCTCTAGATGAACAGGACCCCGATCGATCGAGTCGGTTGGGGCTGGATGAATAGGACCCCGTGGAGGGCAGGATCAACAGGACCACCCCATGGAGGGCAGAATGAACGGTAGACGATGGAGGGCTGGATGAACAGTAGCCCGTGGAGGGGTGTTTGAACAGGAGCCCGTGGAGAGGGTTGGTTGAACAGTAGTCGGTGGAGTAGCGCGTGGTGGAGGCTGGATGAACAGGAGCCCGTGGATGAACAGTCGCAGGTGGAGGCTGGAGGAGGTCGACGGTGGATGAGTAGTAGCCCGTGGAGGCTGGAGGGGGTCGACGGTGGAGATGAACAGTATCCCGTGGAGTCCCGTTTTGCGGTACGCCACACCCCTCCCGATGAACAGGACCCCCGTTTCGACCGTAGCGCTCCAACACAAGTCCGTTTCCTCCGTTTTGCGGTACGCCACACCCCTCCCGATAAACAGGACCCCCGTTTCTACCGTAGGAGGTTCGTTTCCTCCGTTTTGCGGTACGCCAGACCCCTCCCGATGAACAGGATCCCATTTCAAACGTGGCCGGTCGAACACAAGGCCGTTTCCTCCGTTCTGCGGTACGCCAGGCCTCGTTTCCATCGGCTGTTCCGTCCAAGCCCTCCCGATGAGCACGACGACGCATTCCGTTCCGACCCAGCCGGTTGGCTCCCCATGAACACGACGACGACGCTGTTTCTCCGTTTCGACCCAGCCATGTACACGAGCCCTGGCCGTACGTATGCGCGAGTAGGCGTTCGAGACCCCGCCCGTATGTACACATACGTGGCCGTATTTTCTTCCTTGCACCCTGGCCGTTGTATGTGTGTGTACATGCTACGTGTGCGCCTCTACTACGACACGTATGCGCTTCTACTACGACACGTGCGCGCCTTTACATCCACCGGTATATATGTACGTACACATTCGCGACCAGAATGACAACGCTACGTACGCTTCGACCAGGTGGGTCCCGACGGTCAGGCACTTCCTTGCCTGCGAAGATGTAGCTGGTGGGTCCCAGCTGTTAGGGGGGCGAATCGTTTTTTTTTTGCCCGGACGCACTTCCTTGTGTGCGAAGATGTAGCTGGTGGGTCCCAGCAGTCAGGGGGAAACGTTTTTTTCGCGAAATACAGTGGCCCGTCCGGTGGGTCCCAGCTGTCAGGTGGAGGAATAATTATTTTCCACGTAATAAGGAGGCACTTCCTTGCTGTGGCCGTGGACGCAGCTGTCAGCCTCTCCACGTACAGTCCACGTCCGATGGAAGTCGTTCCTTGACCACGTTGACCACGCCGCGCCGAGAGCACCAGGGCGGTGGACGACGGCGAGGCCTAGGAAGGGGACGACGGGGAGCCGGGGAAGACGCGGCAGTGGAAGCCCGCGCGGGGAGGAGTACGAGGGTTCACTGGTTCGGCTGCGGTGTGAGGCTGCCGTCGCCGCAGGGCCTGGCCAGCGGTGGGAATAGTATGGGGCGGTGAGGCCTCCGCGGCAGCACAGCCGGCCACGGGAGGCAGGAGCATGCGGCACGAGCGGCGCTGCTTTGGGCGGCTGGAGCAAGAAGACCAGAGGTTGAAGAAGCACTACGGCCGTTGGATGGACATCGTACGGTCACTGGAGCTAGAATCATGCATATTGACTAAGTTGACAAAGCCCTCCGTCCTCGTCAACTTAGTAGGCCCACAAGTCAGCCTGCCACTATACTGGATCCCAGCTAACAAGGGAGTATTCATTTTTTGTGCATAATAAGGAGGCACTTCCTTGCGTGCGAATATATAGCTGGTGGGTCCGAGCTGTCAGCGGCGGTAACGTTTTTTTGGTGAAATACATAGGCCCTTTCGGTGGGTCCCTGATGTCACGTGGAGGAATCATTATTTTGCGCATAATAAGGAGGCATTTCCTTGCGTGCGGCCGTGGACCCAGCTGTCGGCCTCTCCACGTACAGTCCACTTCAGATGCATGTCGGTCGTTGACCACGTTGACCAGGCCGCGCCGAGAGCACCAGGGCGGTGGACGACGGCGAGGCCTAGGAAGGGAACGACACGGAGGCAGGGAGGACTCGGCAGTTGTTTCCCACGCGGAGGGGAGTACGACTGTACGAGGGTTTACTAGTTCGTCTTCCATCGCCGGAGAATAACAGCAGGTGTGGTTGAGTAGAGGGATGGCTAGGCCAGCGATGGGAGTACGGTCGGGCGGTGAGGCCTGCGCGGCAGCAGAGCCGGCCGCGGGGAGGAGGGAGCAGGCAGTCCCACCGGCGCTTGTTTGAGCGGCTGGAGCAGGAAGAGCAGAGATTGAAGAAGCACGACGGCCGTTGGATGGACATCCAACAGTCAGTGCTTGTGCGTCAACCTTGTTTTTTAGGAAAACCTCAAATCTATGGAAAACAGCATACAGCCATCTGCCATTATTTCCAATAATTTACAACCCATTTGCTAATTATTAAGGTTTTTTTTGGAGCCCATATTCTTTTTGTTAGCATTACACCATATTGTGGCCACGGTTAAAAAATTATACGAAATTTTGCATTATTTCGGTGCGGTCCGAACTGTTTTTAATCCCGAAAATTTGACTCACATTCAAACTGATTTTAAAAATAAATGTATATCAATATAAAATCCAACAAATTCTCCACGCATAAAAATTAATGTAATTTAAAATCTCGAAATGAAAAAAAAAGATATTTGAAACTAATTGCCGGTTTGATGTGTTTTAAAAATGTACAGCCCATTTCTCATTACTGATGGGCCATTTTCTCGGCCAGCCGAATGAAAGCTCTCCTCGTCTTGAAAGATTTGCAGCCCAACAGGCCTGACAAAGCGACTTACTTGGCAAATCACAAAAAAACTGGGTTGTGGCCGTGGACCCAGCTGTCAGCCTCTCCACGTACAGTACTCTTCCGATGGAATGTCGTTGACCATGTTGACCACGCCGCGCCGAGAGCACCAAGGCGGTGGACGACGGCGAGGCCTAGGAAGGGGACGACGCGGAGCCGGGGAAGACGCGGCAGTTGATGCCCACGCGGAGAGGAGTACGAGGGTTCACTGGTTCGGCTACGGTGTGAGGCTGCCGTCGCTGCAGGGCCTGGCTAGCGGTGGGAGTAGTAGGGGATGATGAGGCCTCAACGACAGCACAGCCGGCCACTGGAGGCAGGAGCAGGCGGTCTCCCCGGCGCTGGTTTGGGCGGCTGGTGCAAGAAGAGCAGCGATTGAAGAAGCAGCAGGACCGTTCGATTCAAATCCAACGGTTACTGCTGCTAGAATCGTTTGTTGACTAAGTTGACAAGCCCTGCGTACGCGTCAACTTAGTAGGCCCACAGGTCAACCTCCCAACCGGTGTGCCCCAGATGTCCGTGGGAGGAATCATTTTTTTGTGTAATAAGGAGGCAGTTGATTGCGTGCGGCCAGGCCAACGGAGGGAGTAGGGTGGGCCGGGGAAGCCTGCGCGGCATCACAGCGGGCCACAAGAGGAGGGAGCAGGCAGTCCCGCCGGCGCTAGTTTAGGCGGCTGGAGCAGGAAGATCAGAGATTGAAGAAGCACGTCGGCCGTTGGATGGACATCCAACAGTCACTGCTGCTAGAATCGTGTTGTTCCCTGACAAAGCCTTGCGTAAACAAGTCAGCCTCAAAATCTGTGGCGTGTACAGCCCATTTGCTATTATTTTTATAATTTTTACTCATTTTCTAATTCATATGGAATTTATTGCAGCCCGTTTTCCATTTTTAGAATTGCTGGCCATTTTCTGGTTAGTACGAGGGTCAAAAAATTAACTAAATATGTGGGAAATTTTGAAAATTCGCAAATTTTTGCTGGGGAACAAAATATTCTTAATCCAAAAATTAATACCCATACTAAAACAAATTTAAAAATAAACTAGTACTATGTCATGTTAAATCCAATTAAATACGTATAAGATATCAGTGAAGAACAAAAACAAAAAGAAGAAACTTATATCCCATTTGCTATAAATTTTTTGGAATTTTCAACCCCTTTTGATATTACTTTTAACAGACATTGACCATACTCTTAAGCCAGGCCGGAATGCATCCCTCCTCGTCTTGAAAGATTTGCAGCCCAGTAATTCGAAGAAAACAAATAGGCCTAGCTTGGGTATTCTTCAAAAAGAAATACTGGGCTACCTATTTTCCCAAAGAACTGGTGCATGAGCATTTAGCTTTATTTATTTATTTATTTACTTATTTATGTTTAGGGGACCATGAGCATGTACCTGGGTCGGATTCATGTGAGAGCCTCCCTTCTAGTTAATTATGGGCTTCTCTATTGGGCCTTCATCAGTGGGCTGCATGTTATCAACAAGTGGAAAATGTGTTCCGTACAAAAACTAGTATGCGCTACGTACGGTACGGGGCACTAAAGGATCGAACCATGCAACGACTTCCAAAACATTGTGTTTGTCGTTCTAACAACACATTTATTCAACCAAGAGACGAAATATACTACTGATTGTACATTGAAAACAGCAGCAGCAGCAACCAGGGCTGGGGGTGCAACAGAAGCAGTAAGCAGGCCAGAAGAGTGAAGACGCAGCTCTCTCTTCCAAACCAAACATCAGCCATCATTACAAAAGGGCTACCAAAAAAGAACAATTGTATGCATCAAACTAAATAAAGATCCTACTACACCAAGTGTACGCATCTAACTAACTGGCTCAGTTAGACGTTACTATTTATTAAGCTGTGGAGATTGGCTGACAGCTTGAACCAGATGGGTGCCTGACGGGGGAAACTCCAGCCAGCAGGTCGAAGTCTGATACATGCGACCCTCTCTCCCACTTTGGGCTGCAGAGCGTGGCGGCACATATCAGGGTATGGTGCATGCAGAGACGCATGGTACGCTGTGTACACACAGTTTTGCCTGATGAACGAAACCGCGCTGCCATCATGATCCTTGCCGTCGGTTATCTCCTGGTTAATCGGATAATTCAGTCCGACAAACAGAGAGCGTGTACCAAGGCTACTTACCAGCCTCCAGTAAAAAATTCCTGAAGGCCTAGAGAAGCTGGGATCCTGCTCAAAGACCTTGCAGTGACTATGATTGTATTCCGCGAAACAACACGTCCGGTACGTGCGAACGATCATCAATCTTTCGCCGTCGTCTGATCGAGCCAGGAACCACCTGCAACTGCCATGCCGCTTTTCTTTGAAAGGTTCTGGGATTAGGAAGGGTAGGGACACCAGGCGGCTACAACATCATATCAAGTTCGAGTCAAATAAAAAAGGGCTCTTGATTTAGTCAATCTTAAGAACAGCATGTTATGAGCATGAATATTTTTTTAGCAAATGCTGACAGTAATATAAGCAAGCCATCATGATATCATAGGAAAGTAACATATTGCTGTAACAGCCGTTTGTAGCGATGACTGGAGTAGGCCAGCAATACGTCCAGCCATAGAAGGAGTCGACAGCGTAAATGAAGCCCTTGTGTTCAATGGCATCAGAGAACCATGGAGGATGTATGATCCTGCGATGGACGTGCAGATTTATCCACTTACCGCAGTGACCTGTCAGATAGACGAGACCGCGGTTGAAGAACGCAATTAGCCTGAAGTCTTCATAATTCGCAGATCTTGTGGGGAATTGGCAGATTACAACCTTGAGCAAATCAAACTTGGTATCACGTTGGCTACTATAAGATTCCGAGTATTCTGGGCGCGGTGCCAAAGCAGTGCAGTGTTAATCGAAGGAAGGGGGATCAATCGCCGGGTGTAGACCTCCACGAGCATCCAGCTGCCGCGACCGTCAACGAGCACCATCCAAGACGTGTTCATGCCGACCCAGTACATACCGTTAATGTAGTTGAGGCTGACAGGGATCGGATCGTAGTCAAGGGGGTTGATGCTCGCCACCCTACTATCGTTATCCTCCGTGACATGTCGTTTCTGAAGATCAGGCGGCATCAGCAAGCAAGGAGCTGGCTTAAAAAGCTCCGGCCTGAGGGCTTTGAGTAAACGGTACAGCCCCGACGAGCACGCGGCGAGCAGCATGGTACTGAGATTGTCCACACGCGAAACAATGAGCTTGATTACCTCCGTGGGGAGCGAATTCCAGCCACTCTTTCGGCGAACGCTGCTCGGTTCTGCCATTGTTAGCGGGGATGGAAGATTGGACGAGATTATGTGCGGATAAAGATGGAGAAGCGAATATGTGCTACGGGAAGTGGACAGGTGATGATGACTACAACACACCGCTTGACTTACGAGACACATACCAGCAGCATAGGGTCATGTCGATGCCAGACAACTTGCTTGAGTGATCACAGTACTGGTACTCCCTACAGTGCTATGCCCTAACTTGCTTGAGTAGAGTAGTAGAGTAGGACTCTGCTCTACTACTAGCACCGGAGGAGTAGTATATTCTAATCTAAAATAGTTACAAACTTCAATGCCCGAGCATGGAACGACTACGAACCGTGCTCAAAGACCGTGTCTACGTGGTGTTTGGACATGGGCGACAACCTCAACGCCAACGGTGCTGCTCCCCTTGCACTGTATGTGTTTCTGTCCTTCCTGTTCGAAATCGTGGTAGAATTCATGTTTCTACTCTGTATCCTACTACTATGCTAGTCCACATGATTAGTTTCATCTCTGTTATAGCCGTCATGATTTATTTTGTGCTTATTCGGATTAAATCTCGTAGTAACTTGCTCATATATTCAACTGGCGCAACGTCCCCTACAGCCACTCCCGTTTCATGGACGGCCTGGAAAAGACCCAACCACTCCCAGCAATAAGTGGCCTGGTAAAATAAACGGACAAGCAACCATCACATCCCTCCGTCTTTTTTGCATTTCATCTCTCTGCATTTACTTTCTCCGGTTCATCTCGCACACTCGATCCCCAGCTACTACTCCTAGGGCCAGTTCTTTTGGCGGCTTCCCCAGCTTTTCCCACAAGACTTCACAGTGGAGAGTAACAATAAGGCGCCTCACTCATTTATTTGGGCTTCTAAACTACTACTCCGTCCTGGTTTATTCCTCACCATTGTAATTTGTGCTAAATTTTGACCAAAGATTTAACTGGTTTATTCCTCACCATTGTAGTCCCTCCATCTAGGTGTGTAAGTCATCTTACGAAAACCAAATAATCCCAAAACACTTAGGCGCGGTGCATTAACTTCTACCTCGTTTCTTGTTTCTTGACATATCAACCAATAAGAGATAAAGAGTGTGCATGCTTTTAATGACTTGCGATATCAAACACGACATGCAGTAGTTAGTTCATTGCATGCAATACTATTAATTAGCAAATAAACATTAACGTTTCTCGTCTTCTCCTCCTCCTTGATCACGGTGCACAGCCTAAGATGACTTACTCACCTAGACGGATGGAGTAGTGCATGTGACATGCACTAACATTTCATTAGTTAAATTTATGATCAAAATTTGACACAAATTACAATGGAGACCAATAAACCAGGACGGAGGTAGTAGTTAGAGCATGGTTAATAGTATAGTCAGCTGCAGGCTATAAGCCAGTGCCATGTCATCTACAGCCCATCTTATAGCCAACATGTACAATAATAGATCAAAAGAGTGTACTACTTTTTTATTATGTGGCCCACTTCTCATTCTCACAAAGTGCCTAGGAGCATGTGCTAGAGCTGGCTCTTCACGAAGAGCCCGCTTACCTTCTCTCTCCTCTTCTCTTTCCTCCAACTAAGCAGAAATATACTAGTTTATTTCTTATAGCCCGCTGACTCAGCTCTATTGTACTTGCTCTTACGGGATTACTAATCTAGAAGCCTAAAAGAACTGGCCCCTGGTACTCCTACTAGTAGTAGTACTCAAGTTGGAATTCCAATTGCACGACACAACTTGTTAGGCAAAAAATTCGATACAGGGTGTAGGAAGCGGTTTGGGAATTTGCATGCCTTTCCAACCAGTGAGATACTCCGTACAAAGTACGACAGAGAAATAACCACATAGAAGGAAGCTAAAAGTAAACAATCAAACGAGCATTTTTGCATTTGTTTTGCATTGAATCATTTCACAAGCTTGACTAGTGCTGTTTTTCTACTTTTACAAAAACCACATCGTAATGTTAAAAGGTGCATTTGCACGTACATAAGTAAAGTAGTAATCCCTCCGTCTAGGTGTATAAGTCTTCCCTCCTTCTTGGTCACGGTGCACAACCAAAGATGACTTATTGATCTGGACGGAGGGAGTAGCACGGTCTGCAAGCATATATTGAGAGAGACGTGTAGTGCGATAGTATATAGTAAAGTTTGTGCTATATGCACGTACTTGCAAAATGCGTACGAATACACAAGGTTTCCAAACTTTCCCTTTTACATACTTAATTAAGGACGCTAAAAATTCCTGAACGTTCGGGATCTATCATTTGCGTCCCAAAACTAATGAGATCGCCTTACGAAACAAAACTTATACTCCTCCTAAAAGCCACGGCGCTCGCAGGAGCGCTTGCGGCGCGCCACGAGTGCCCTGGTGCGCGGCCGTTTCCCAGCGCGCCGACACAACGCCTCTTCCTCAGCCTCGCAACTCGCGAGGTGCTGATTGGCGGCTTGCCGGCGGGCGAGCGCGATCTCACCGGTGTGGTGATCCGGCGCCAACAGGTACTCCTCCTCGCTGGAAGCGTGCACCCGGTCCACGTACCGCCAAGCGTAGATGAGGCGCTTGGGCCCGACTGCACTCAGGGCGTCGGCACGGGCGTCCTCCACCACCCTCACGGCCCTCGCACGAGCCTTCTGCCAAAGAGCCAATTGCCTGACTCTCTCGGACGCGACATAGGCCTCCCAGGCAGCTTGTTCCGCGGTGCGCTTCTCTTCCTCAGCCTTCTTCTCCGCCTCTATTTTGGCGCGCTCTGCTGGAGGCAAAGCCTCCCACAAGGCAACATCCATTTCTTTCCAAAGCTCCTCAAGGCTGGGGGGGCTCGGCGGGCGGCGCAGCGTTCTCCTCGTAGCGGGGAGCCAACGCGTCCTCCGGCGCGCGTGCTGGCGAGATTGGGAACGCCCACGCGTCCACCTCGACGCTTCGCGGCGAGGAGCGGAACGCCGACGCGTCCTCCTCGACTAGTGGCGGCGAGGAACGGAACGGCGATGCGTCGCATCGCGGCGAGGAGCGGAACGCCGACGCGTCCTCCTCGACTAGTGGCGGCGAGGAACGGAACGGCGACGCGTTGCGTAGCGGCGAGGAGCGGAACACCGATGCGTCCTCCTCGACTAGTGGCGGCGAGGAACGGAACGGCGACGCGTGACCGTCCGCGCGGTGCAGCGAGGGGCTCCTAGGGCTTGGGAGGGGCGATGCCATGGTGGTCGACGTGAGAGGGAGGGGGAGGAGATAGCGATGCACGTGAATGTGAGGGGGAGGAGATAGCGATGTCGTGGGAGGCGCGGTATTTATAGCGAGCAATGGCACACCTACGTAAGATATGGACTGAGCTGCACTGACTTAACTGCAGGTCCAGTTGCGTCACTGACATGTGGGCCAGACCCCTGTTGGGCCCATATGTCAGTGACCCAATGCACCTGCAGTTAAGTAACAGCTACGTGGGCATATTTGTTGGAGTAAATTACGGGGGAGCGAAGGGGTGGAAATATTGCTGGTCACAACGGATTGGACGAGCGTGGGGGAGGAGAGTCATGCATGCAGATTTTTTTCACACGGGGTGGAGTGGTGGGACCGCCGGAGGGAGAAGGAGAGTTTGGCAGGCATATTGTTTCCACACATGGAGAGGAAAAGATTTGGAGACGAACGGGCTTCCTGCAGGTATGGGGAACGGTGCATAATAAGTCATCTTGGATGCCGGGCTAGGTATAATCTCAAGTCATTAAAAACATACACGCCCCACACATGTTCATATTTCAAGGTGCACTAAATTTTGCATGCGATGATTAAGGCTGGCCATAATGGTGGTATCTTAGCTGGTATGATGCACACGGGAATAGCAAACATGCTGATGTGGCAAAGAATTAAAGAAGAGAGGGGGGTTAGAGTAACTAGTGTTCATGCATGCATTGGTAAACACATTTTTTTGTGAAGAACGACAGCACTAGTTGAGTACTTTTGCAGACTTCAAAAACTATTCCACCGCCTCTATTATCTTGCTAAGAGTAGGTGAAATTTTTGAATCGAGCCCTTTAAACTAGAAGGGAGGTAGTGGTACTCTAAGGCTAGTCATAGTGGGGGTAACTTAGACTAGTAACATGCATATGTTACTAGTCTATGTTACTACCTCTATAGTGCATAGTATCATAGATTAGTATCATAGGTGGTCTCATTTATTGCCATGCATGACACATAGTAGCATCACATTTATTATGTTACGATATCTACCTATGTTACTATAATCGTCTCTCTCTTATACTCATTATAATCAGTATTGTAGATATTGACATTTTTAGTATAAATTTGGTCGTGGGATTTCATTGATGCCTGTCAAAGCGTGGAGGAAGCAGAGCTTAGGGCTTGCATTGCGGGTCTCTACATAGGTATTTCTCTTCATAATCCTGTAATTTTAGAGACTGATTGCGCTTTTGTGGTAGCGTCTCTTGCATCGGGGGACTCTGACAGGTCTGCTATGCGTGACCTGAAGATGAAAGCGTTGAGCATCTCGAAGTTGATCAACAATCTTCAATTGTCAAAGATTAGCCGTTCGGCCAATAAGGTGGCACACTTAATCGCTAAGTATAGCTTTGACAATAGATTAGATGGTATTCTTGTAAATAACGTACCGCCCTGTGTGGTGAATATTGTATCGAATGAGTGTACTGGTGTGGCTGGTTAATTAATATAAGGTGGTGTTCAAAAAAGAGTATAAATTTGGTCAAACACTTTGCAAACGGTTGATGGGAGTAAAAAGGAACAGAGGGAGTATCATGCATGCGGAGTAGGTAAACAAAATTGCTTGTCTAAAAAAAGGCAAAAAAAATTGCTCATTTATAGCCGGTCGAAGTCTCAAAGGGCGTGACCGCGCGAGGGAGGCGAAGGTCGTGGGAGATGCGACGTTTGACGGAATTAAGTGAAGTTACATCCACGCGCCGGCATGGCGTGCGAACAGGCAGAAGCTATACCGTCAGGCCTACGATATGGGTCCAGTAGACATGACATCTAATGGGTCCCGCATAGTTCTCGAGAACTCTTTGGGGGCTTGCAGCCGTTTATCCACCGGGCAAGCCAGCAACCCCACACCGTTCGCACGCCCTACTCGTCCCCGTCTTCTACCTTACAACAGTTTGCTCCCAGTCGTCCCGTCCTTTCACATTAGTTCGCTCCCAGTTTTTTTTTGCGGGGTACAACAGTTCAACTTCTCCTAACCCTCCTCCAAAATCCATGGCCTCCCAAATATCCATGGTCGCCGCTGAGTACCAGGTTAGAGCCATCACCGGCGATCAGTTCATCATCATCTACACACGTGGATCCGAGACGGTGAAAGTATGGCTTGCTCGCTTCCTACGCATGTTCAACAGTTCAACGGATGAGTGGGTCGCTGGGCTAGATGTTGAGTACACCACAGTCCTGGGACGAGAGAAGGATCTAAAGGACGAAGAGAGGAAGAAGCCCGCCGTGATCCAGGTTTGCGTACTTAATGTTTTCTTGGTCTACCACATATGCCATGCCGACGTTGAGTGCCAGGATTTTAAGAACTTCCTGAAGGACAAAAGAGTGAAATTCGTTACTGTAGGCTTTAAGAACGACAGGGATGTCCTGCGTCGGATAGGTCTCATTGTAGGCCAGCCCTTCGATCTCCAGAAGGCAAGCCTGGTGTCCTCCTCTCAACCTTCAATGCTGACCCTGCCAGCAGCCATTATTGATCCTTCATACGCTAAACTGAAGAAACCTCATCACGAGTTTCATCATGCATGGGAGTCGAAGACATCCTGTACGCAGCAATGGATGCCTACCTTTGTTTAAATATCTACAAGGGTTGGATGAAGAAGCAGAGCCCAGTGTCCGGTTCAACCAAAGAAGCGTTGGCGAAGAGGAAGAGGAAGAGGGGCGAGGACGAAGTCAAGGACGTGGACTCGGACTCCGAGTAGGTGGCAGTGCCGTCGCTCATGGTGGTTCTACTACAGTGTCAAGCGGACTAGTTGCTTAGTTTATTTTCAAGGGTGTGTTGTGCTGAGGCCCCAGCAGAACTATGTTTATGTTCTTTCTCGTTATTTGAACTCTTTAGTACGTACAGTAGTACTAGTACTATGTCTTACTACTGTTCTTCTTGCAGTTGGTACTACTGCTCGTATCTTCGTGTTCCTACTGTACTTAATACATTCGTACTAGTAGTATAATTTGGGTCAGTCGATTTGTGAAAGAAGTTCGGCGGAGCGAAGGCAGAAGACAGCAGAAGAGGTGGAAGAAGCCCTTCTAGCCATCCATGTTGCATCAAACGGCTCACATGAGTCGACTGACCCAAATTACTCCTTCAGATTGCAGGATCCACGTGGCATTCAAGGTCTCGAAGGTAGATTCCGCGTCCGCACCCGGTTTGCGGGCTCGACACGCGCGCGACCGGCTTCCGCCGCGATAGCCACCATGCGCGCCTCCTCCGCACGGGCGGAGACGACAATGACACGCTAGTTCCTCCTCGCCAGCGTGCTGGAGCACGTGCTCGTCCTCCTCTTCGTATGCTGCGTGCATAGACGCGGCTCCACCAGCTGCTCGCGTGCTTGGCAGCGCGGCGGCATCGCGAGGAGGGACTGCAGACGACGTGAGCGGGCGAGCCTTCGGCTTCATGGCACAGGGATGGCGGTGACACGGCGGTGATGGGCGATAAATTGTTGGCCGGAGCAGGCGGGCGCCGGCATGCGCAACGGCGGCGGCGGCATATTGATGAGTGCGCGTGTGGGAGCTTACTTTAGTTTTGTATATAAGGTTGGTCAAACTTAAAAGAAAACCGTACTAGTACACGTAAACATTAGACTTAGGCAGCGCTTTTATTAGTTAGTACCACAGCCACGATACGGAATCATGTGCAAGCGCGTGAACCGCGGCCGCGTGGTCGATCGAACGGTGCGTCACCGTGTCGCGCTCGAAGGACATCCACCGAACCTTTTTGTGTGTGTGAAAACAATCCTCGAATATTACTCAACTTTTTTTCCTGTGAAAGTTCTTGACGCTGCAATATTTCCATATATTTGAATTTAGCTCCAGTTCGTGTTTATTGGGATTTGGACGTTTTAGGTGCGCCCTAGTGTTTTTTAATACTGATTTTGTGTGTGTGACTGAGAGAGAACGTGTGTATGTGTCCATATGTGTGTTGTGGCAGAAGGGCAATGTGGAGACGGTGTGCGTGTGATACAGACATAGAGAGGTGTGAATGTGCAAATGATCATGCATGAGTGAGACATACACAGATGCCGATACGTTGTGTATACATGAGAGAATGGTCTTCTAGTTTACTTTATGTGTGTGCGTGTGTGTGTGTGAGTTTGAGCATGTTGTGAAGTACTATAGACCTTGTATACATCTTGGGATTCGACAATGATTGTAACTATTAAATTGTATAGACCATTACATTCGAAGTCAATAGCCTAATATATTTATTTCACAATTTCAACAAATGATTAGTTCACTACAAACTAAGAAAACAAATGTGTACTCCCTCCGTTTTTATTTAAGTCCGCGTATTAGCATTGGTCAAAGTCAAGTTTTGTAAACTCTCAGAAAGCTTATAACAAAAAATATTAACATATACAATAACAAATAAATACCATTAGATTCATTAATGAATGTACTTTCACATCATACATATTTGTTATGGTAAATGTTTATATTTTTCTATAAACTTGGTCAAACTTTAGGAAGTTTGACTTTGGTCAAACCTAATATGCAGAGTTTACTACTACTACTCGCTAGTTGCTTAGCCGAATCACTCAACACGCCACACGGGGAGTCCAGTGTCACAAAATTTTGAGGTCGGCGGGAAAATCTCCCGCGACCCTGATTCGAGCAGTGGGAAGTTACCATCATAGCCTTCGGAACAGGCCTACGGATGACGCTTGGTAGGGGGCTGTTTTCGTAACTTCAGGTTCACCCTACCCAGCCAACCCCACCCCGGCACCTAGAGTAGTACACCTGAATACTCCCCATTTTCTATCCCCACCGCAAAATAGACTTCTCCACGGCACCGCAGCCTTCGTGCTCCTCCCCTTTACATCGGCGCACTCGTCCACCGCAGCGGATCTGCCTCATCCACGACCTCGTACGCCGCACTGGAGCCGGTGCACCGTCCTCTCGTACACGGAGCCTCTTCCCCGGCATCGTCTTCAACGGTCTCGGATCTGCTTCCCGGAAGCCGACGCCAAGCGCAGAAGTACCACCGTCGTGGACAATGAACTGACTCCCGTTGCCGACCATGACTCACAGAGGCCGCCGCGACCATCGTTCTCCTCCTCGATTGGTAATGTGTGTATTGAATCAGTTAGCAGTACATGTGCAGTTCCAATTTTGTTCATACCTACCCTTCAAATTTCCTGGGTGCTATTGTTCCCGTAAAAGTAATTGGTTATAGCCTCCATTGTCCAACAGAATATCAGCTTGTAATTGTGCGTCGCTCTTGTATCGCGTTGTGCTTGGGTAGGTTTTTCATCTGCAACCAGTAGTGTGGCAAATGACGGAAAGGTTTTTAGAACTAGCATGATGCCCATGCGTTACACGCATCAAGATGCATTTGTATGAGTAGTTTATCTTGTGGGAGAAAAGGATGAATGAGGGAAGGCCTTATTTGCAAATCTGGAGAAGTGTATGGGTATCTTTTTGCAAAATTCCCATTTGTTTCCTTCCTATCTGTCAGATATAAATCGGACGGCCTATATTGCAAGAAAAAAAAGTATAGAGAAAAAAAGTAGACAGTAAAGGAAGTAGAGATAAATATTAAATATAAAATATAAAATAAATATAACAGTAGAGAAGAGAGTAGAGATAGCAGAGACACCGGGAAAGGATCGCGCGCACGCGGGAAAAAGCGGCCGGGCGTGCGCTAGTTTGGCGCGCGGCGTCCGGCGCGCTTTATAAAATCCAACGCCCTCCCACCGCTCTGTGCCTTGCCACCGCTCTCTCCCCGCTCTGAGCCTCGCCACCGCTCTCTCCCCGCTCTTTTTCGCCTCGCCGCCACCATGCCGCCGCGTCGCTGGGAAACTTGGGGATACCGCGGCATCCACGCGCGCCCCTCCGGCGGCTTCTCCGCCGAGATCCGGTTCCGCGGGATGCGCCTCGGCCTCAGCAATTTCGACACCGCCAACGAGCCCACCCGCGCATACGACGCGGCGGTGTGGCGCCTCCGGTGGCCTCATAGAACATTGAACTTCCCCAACGTGCCGACGCGGGAGCGGGCGCAGGAGCTCGCGCCTCTGCCGCGGCTTAGCACCGACGAGGATCGTCGCGACAACCGGACGCGGGAGCACCGTCTCGGGATCGCTGAGATGGACGAGGAAGCCATGGCGCTGTGGCACCAACACTTCCTGCAGGACATCATCAAAGAGCGCGAGTTCTACACGCAAAGGAGGGCGGAGAGGGATAAGAGGAGGGTGGAGCGAGCCGCCTATCCCGAGGACAAGTGTAGGCGAAAAGCGGACGCTCAATTCAACATGAGGCTAGGAGCAGCGTCGCCCTGGGAATCCAACGACGATCGGTATCTTCACGCCTATAGTCAGACGTCGGAGGAGGACATCACCGAGGAGGAGCCGGATGACGAGGAGTAGTTGAATTATCTTTTTTTATCTATCTATGCTGAGAACTATCCTCTACTCTCTAGTATCAACTTCTCGATCTCAGCACTGTAAACGCATTTTTAAAGGGCCGCGCGTTGCGATTCTGTTGGAGATGCTCTAACATGGCAGACGAGTGCTTTAATGTTTCCCACAAGATGCGCGAGTATTACTAGTAGTATATTTTTCTTGCCATGTTGAGATTTTAAAACCACGAGTGCGAACATGCAGAGGAGCAATGAAGACCAAACACGGGATATTCGGGACATCCTCAAGGAGCGTGGCAAGTTAAAGAGGAGCTGCACTGAACCTGTAAAACGAGCTTTGGTAAGTAACACCCTTTCAATTACTTCCGTGTAGCCTCGTGTTCTTCGATGTGTATATGTTGTAGTTTCTGTTTCTCTTAAGCTTGGTGTTCTTCGATGTGTAATAAGAAGAGTCTTAATTGTCCTAATGCTTTCGTTTTTAGCTTGATGTAGGAAGTGGGTGTTCTCACCTTGTAGTATGTTTTTTTCTTTTGAATTCACTTCTCCGAGTTCTGTTTATCCGGCTTCTACTAAATGGATCTAGGTTGCTCTGAGTATTGATCAAAAAAATAAGTAACTTCATGTCAGGATGCAGTTCCTGCGAGGAGGGAAGTATGGTCAACCTCGAGATCATGTTTCCAAAATGAGGCTGGATTACACACAAGGTGCCAGTTCCCTAATGATGCTGGATTAGACACAAGGTGCAAATTCCCAGATGATGCTGGATTACACACAAGCCAGGTGGAGTCCTCAGCTGTTCGTTTCCTCGTGGCATTAGTAAAGGCTGAAAGAAAGCGTGCAGCAGCCCTTGAGAATGTAGCTGAGTTCCTGAAGAAGCGAAAAGAGCAATCAGATGCTCTCTTCACCCAAGCCAAAGAAGAGATGGAAGAAGCCAGAAATAAGCTAGCAGAGGCAGAGCAGGCTAGGCGTCTCCTCCTATCTAAAACTGTAGTCAATACAAAATTTCCTTCATAATAGCTAGGTTCAAATGTTTATCCAGTCAGCATGCCTTTTGTGATGTCCGTGCATCTACTGATGTGGCACAAAATGTTTTTTTGGGTCATGTAATAACAGCAATTACTTTCCAAACAATAACAGACGAAGCATTGGACATGGTATAGTTCATGCGCAAGCCCGACATTCCAAGTTCAACTTCCACATCAAACTCATGTTCACAGATATCTGCACATTCATACATAATGTCCACAACCATGATTCACTTCAAAGCCAAAAAAATGTGAGGAGAGTTATAAATAAAGAAAATCCTCTACTAGTTCCTGCTACCAGTGCGAGCACAACAAGTCAAGACCATGCGTAAATTAATTATATTTTAGTCATTTTTTGTGTTCTCAAATGCCTGCCGGCTCGCGGAAGGACGTGTTGCCGGCACACGCACGGATTCAATGAAGGCAGGCGGGGCAGTCTTAAGCTGGTTGCACGCGGCGAGGAGGCGTGCTCAGCCGGGCCTGCAGCGAGTGGGGCCCTCTTGGCCGGCGCGCCGGTTCAATGCCAGCGGTATGAGAGGTCGCGTCCGTGTCAGAGCAATCACTCCCTCCAATCCTTTTTTGTTTGGGTATAACAAAATCTCGTTTTCCATTCATATTTTACAAGTAAAATTCATGGACAAACTTTGACCCAAAGTACGATGGGGACTAGTAAACCAGAATGGAGGTAGTAGTTTTTTTTAATCAAAGAAGGGTTTCCCCTTCCGATTTTCATTACTGAAAACTAGCATCTAAATCTAAACCATAGTATTTGCCCTAGAACTACCAGGTTCAACATCTCGCAACATAAACCCATACAACCTCCATCGCAAAAAAAACCATACAACCATACGCCAAGGAGGTACGTAGTACTATGAATTCCATTTTCGCTCCATACCAATCGTTCTAAAAACTACTTACTACTTATAACGCGCCATTGAAAATCGAAACTCTTAACCCCGCTAAAAAAAGATATTTTAAACGTGGCTACTCGATCTGTGGCAACTGGCGAGCCACCGCACTCCAAGTCATTCACCTGTGGTCCCGACAATCAACTCCTACGGATCAAATTATCACGCGAGCTGACTATTCCTACAAAGGTGCTCCACCACGTACCCGGTACTCGCGAATGCAGCAATCGTGCACCTAGGGTTTTAGGGTTTATTTGTTAACGTCGCCTTTACGTAACACTCATGTGTGTGAGATAGAGAGAGGCCGACTGCGTGCGTGCGCCTCTTCTCTCCGTATATGTACTCCACCGTTTGTCTGGTGTCCAAAAAATTATAATAACTACTAGCAATGTGCCAATGCGTTGCCACACGATCAAAGTAGATTAATACATATTCACCGATTTGATAGAAAAAAAGTCTAGTTTTGAAATACGTATATCACTAAAAATATGTTATGTTTCACTCAAAATATATTCCTTTGGCGGTTTTGATGAGATAAGGGAGGAATGTTGTTGGTTTCAAGATTCGAGAAGTGGTATATGTCTAATTTCTACTCTTACTAGCAAGATGCCCGTGCGTTGCACGGAACATCAAGATCTTGTGGGAGAAAAGGATGAACGAGGGAAGGCCTTATCTGCAAATGTGGTGAAGAGTGCGGGTAAATTGCCATATTTTTCTTCCTATCCGTCAGATATAAATCGGACGACCTACATTGCAGGATGGCAGGCCCACCATCATCACCAACTCTATTTTTTATCCCTACTCTTATAAAAAGCATTGTCGGTGATGATCGTGTGCCTGCCATCCTGCAATATAGGCCGTCCGATCTATATCTGACGGATAGGAAGGAAACTATGGCAATTTTGCAAAAAGATACCCACACCCCTCTCCACATTTGCAAATAAGGCCTTCCCTCGTTCATCCTTCTCCCCCACAAGATAAACTACTCATACAAATGCATCTTGATGTTCCGTGCAACGCATGGGCATCTTGCTAGTTGTTGCAAAAAGCCCATGTGTGTGTGAGAGAGAGGGAGAGTGGAGGAGGACGGAGTGCATGTGTGACAAAGACACAAGGAGTGTGTGTGCGATAGGTATCAGCTTAAAATGAGGCGATAGTGTGTGTGTGCACGATCGAGAGGGCGTGTCTCAAGAAGGGAAGAAAAATCTACATAGATACAAGGAGCGGGAGAGAGACATGTATGCGATGGTGGAAGCACGAGTGTGTGGGTGTATAAACCTATCTAGAGGCTAGCTAGTCGATAAATATTTGTGAGAGAAATACGAGTCGGGGTGCGAAAGCGAGAGTTTTGTGTGTGAGAGAGAGAGACGGTAGTCGGGAAGGGGAGTGGAAGCAGGAGTTGTGTGTGTGTGTCTGTGAGAGAGAGAGAGAGAGGAGACGGTAGTCGGGGTTGTCTGATCGGTAAACAAATGAATAATGTCAGTCTGGGATGGAGACGAAAAGGAGACCGCAACAAATGTTGTGTCTATAGGAGAGAGAGAGAGAGAGAGAGAGAGAGAGAGAGAGAGAGAGAGAGTAATTTTAGTGGTATGAGTCATATGTAGAGACATATAGGGTGTGTGAGAGAATCCCATAGAGAGAAAGACAAAGTGAAAGACGAGTGGAGACTCTGTGTGTGGCGGTGAAAAAGAAAGCTTAGGTACCGAGTGATACCAGAGAACAGTAGAGACGTGAGAGATAATGAAAACCGTGTAATGTATAATGATAGGGAGAGTGTGACACTTCTCAAGGGAGACGTCGAGAGACCATGTTTGTGAGGATAGGAGAAACATGAAGTGAGCGTGCGGGTGAGCTGGAGAAAAGAGAGTGATAGCTACCTGAAGGAGCATGCATGCGAGAGAGATGGGCGTGAAAGGAGTGAACAAAAAAGGGATTCAAATATTTGAATTCGAGATGATGATACATGTAATCCATACTCGAACCAAAATTGATCTATCAAACATGCATACTCATATGAATTCACGCACATCTATGTTATTTAATATGTAGATATTACTGATCCATACATTTTAGTAGAACATAATTTGGTTAAAAAAATTTGAATTCAACCTTAAGATTTCGAGATTGTTGTATTTGTAAATCATATTATACATATAAAGGAGCAGAATTCTTTGTTGTGCTTTTGAAAGTATATATAAAAAATGATGTATATAGAATGTAATTCCAATTGAAAATGGATCCCGCCCGAAAAAAAATAGAATACAAAAGGGATTCGAATTGAGTTGGCACGGTAAACGTGCACTCTGCAAAATTTGAACGAAGCGGGGAAAGTCGCAGTAACCGCCCGAAACCAAAATCGGCGAGATGGAAATCACTACTGCCTATCCCTGCCACGCAAAGCCTATCTGCTGGATTTCTATAGGTTTCGATAGGGGTAGGTTTGTAATTTCACCCAAACGTGACGTAACCGCCTCTCACTCGGATTCATACACGGTGGGCGCCAAAACACAGTGTGTCCTTGGCCGAAATCGACTCCCTCCCCGATTCATATTCATACACGGTGGGCGCCAAAAACAAACTCTCATCGGCAAATATTCGGTGTATGCGAGATTACCGTCCTATCCCCAACTGACTAATGTTGCTGTGATGTAGTAAAAATTTGAAACGGGGGCTAAGTTTGTAAATTTCCTCGCATTTGAGACAAGTGCGCCCTGAATACATGGTTCCCCCTTCCTCTCTACCTCCCTTTTCCCCATTCGTACTCCATGGACGCCAAAACACCCTCTCCACCCCACCCTCCTCCGTCCGCCGCTGTCCGCCACCCCATCCACCGCCGTCCTCCTCCACCATGCCGGAGTTGATACCCCGACGTTGCCATCCATTACAAGAGATCGACCTCTCTCATCCACGGCTTCGGACCGGGATCCTTGCATCCCGTCCTCTCGCTTCATCCCCGTCGTCGTCCACCTTGCCGGCGCCGCTCCTACGACCGTCTCGTCCACCGCGCCTTGCCGCCACCGTCTACCCTCCTAGATCTGCTTCCACGCCGCCGACAGCCATCGATACCGCGGCACCGTCAAATTCTCAGCATATGCGTACACAGCGCCGCACCAGAGGCGGTACTCTTTCGTATCTGCTCACCTTATTTATCGCAGCAAGAAAATAGATCGCCACTGCTTTACTCTGATTTCTTGTCTTGGTTGCGAAGTTGCCTTTGTCCAGTTTGCACCTTCAGATCCGCCATGGCACGCTCAACACTATACTCCCAATGCTTATGGTTTTCCCTTTTATATTCCACACTAGTTAAATCACAGTAGACTAAATTTCAAAATTGGGTCACTCGATTTTCCAGAGCTCGCCGGAGTTCGCCGGTGCGATCGTAGGGGCTCAGGTGGTTGTGGGGCCTCGCCGAACGAAGAAAACTCGACGCGGGTGGGGGTTGGGGCGGGGGTGGGGGTGGGGGTGGCGGAGGAACACAGGCGGTGGGGGCCGATGGTCCGGCCGGCGGCCCGTGCGGTGTTCTGTATGGGAAGAATCAGAGACGAGGAAGAAGAAGGGTTAGGAGACGTAGGATCTTCATCCAACCGCCTGAAATGGTCGAGAGATAGCTGGGAGTTGCATTCTTAATGCGCTCTGGTTCATCATGTGTGGGCACTGCGCAACCAACATTTTATTATCCAAAATCTGCTTGCTCTTCTTTACCATGTTCCTCTTCTGTTCTTCTTTAATATGTACTCTCTCCGTTCCTAAATACAAGTCTTTGTATAGATTCCACCATGGACTACATATGGAGCAAAATGAGTGAATCTACACTCTAAAATGTATCTGGATACATCTGTATGTGATCCATAGTGGAAATCTCTACCAAGACTTATATTTCGGAATGGAGGGAGTATGATAGTAGTACAGTATGTTCCTTGCACTGAAGATGAGCAGGGACATTTGCAGTGTAGAGGTCTATACGGTCGGTTGTGATGGACACTTTGAGCCTCTTTGATTCGTAGGATCTTGTAAACATAGGAATAGGATTTGCAGTGGCCTGCCCACTTGAATCCTATAAGAATAGCAAGGAAATGCGGGGAGCTGTGTCGCCTTTGAGAGTTACACTGATATTAACAGTACCGCACCTTCACTTGAAGAGAGCTGGTATCCGAAGCCTTTCTAGCCGTACCGGCAATACTAGCACATATATTCCAGCAAGTTCCACTTTGCTGATTTTACTCTGATGCTTAAGGTTTTCCCGCTATATCTACACTATGATATGTGTAGCTGCTTTGTGTCGCACTAGCAGCAGTCCACTCTTGAAGCTAAACACTGCAATGACTTACAAAATTGGCACCAAGGCATTGAGTGCCATTCTGGATGCAATGAAACTCATACGCTCCCCACCTGTTGATTCTTGTTCAGAATATGATCCTAATGACTATTCTAACCTCGAGGAGTCAAAGGCAGATGGCCTGTCCTGTTCACCCATCAAGGTGCCTGTTCTAATTTGGCAATGTTTTATTGATTGCGGGTATCTTGCATATGTTGTCTTGCATTTCTTCTACTTTGTTGCGCCGCCATCTGCTTAGTTTACTCATCATATATGTCGAGATGCCATGCCCATCCATTATCAATACATATTCCATCTGTCATCATACCATGTTTTTCCACTCAAATGTTGTTCTTGTGCATCAGACATCAAAAAGGAAGAGGGTGATTGCCGAACCTGAAGGAGCACCAGCAAAGTCCTTGAAAAACGTGGTGGTGCCGGAGAAATCAGACAGCACCCCACTTATATTGGTTGTACAACCAGTGACACAAAACGTAGGACCGACTCCAGCAGACTGTACCCATACTTCACTGGCCACACCACTAGCCACACCACACAAGACCTGCACTCCAGCAAAAGGTATACCGATTTCATTTGCCATAGCACCAGCTGTACCACAGAAAAATCCCACTCCAGCAAAAAGTACAGCAAGTCCACCGGCCGAACACCTATCCCAACTGCAGAGACGGCCAATTCCTGCAGATTGGAACCCCATTCCATTTATTCCTAGTTTAAAAGACAATGCTTTCAATGTTGTTAGGGACTACGTGCATATATTCCCATCATGGGAAGATTATTGTGAAGACAAACACCATTTTCACATCTTCCTGTCCAACTTACGTGTAAGTGCTATTATTCATGGTTATTATTTTCCTGTTTTCTGCTGATTGAACACATCAATGATTTACATTACATTGTTGTAACTAGGCGAGGGTCAATCTGGGTAGTCATGATGTGCAAAGCTTGCTTGTGCTATTCAAGGAAGCATTGCAGCAGTATCGGTGTTACCTGAGGAAATAACACTGTGATGGCAAGTCTATAAGCGAATTTCCGATGAAGTCTCCTGTGCTAAATTTAGAAGACATTGAATGGAAAAACCTTGTTATGCACTGGTCTCGTTCCCAGGATGAGGTACTGCCTATGAAATCACATGACAATTTGAACTTCTACTTTTCCGCATGTGCCTTACGGATCTTTTTTGCAGGAAATCTGCTCGAAGAAGAATTCCGGTTTGACAAGAACGACAGGATATCGCAAATATGCTGCCCGCTGCTTTGCTCTTGTTAGTACCTGTTGTCCTGTATCACTGTACTTGCATACATACCTGGTTCATTATGTGACAGCAGTATGCATGATAGCTTGCTTATCAATTGTTCGCTCCAAATTATCTGATCTGTATGAATGGTTACATTAGTGTAGAATATATCCAATGCTAATGTTTTTGTAAGTACATGTTGTCCTTTATCAGTGTACTTATAATGACAGGTAGTTGTTCATGTACCATCATTCTGCAGCTTATTTTCCTTTGCCCTCCATTTTCTACACATCAGATCTATATTTACTCTTACCATAAGGTTGGTACTGAAGAAGTTTAGTTGTGCATTGCTCTTGGCTGTACCTTTTGCATGTATCGCTGCACTTACATTTATAGCTACTTGGTTATGTAGCATCACTCTTCATCTTATCTTAAATATTCTCCATTTTTTGTATATTATCACATCTATATTTACTCTTAACAAAATGTAGAATAAAGGCAATGCTTTTGAAGAAGATTCTGTGGTAAACTTCTTGAATTGCCCCCCCCCCATCAGCATGGACAAGGCCTTTATAGAGCCTGTCTTCACCAATAATGTAAGTTTGTCCATCTCAAGCCTTCAAACTTTGTTGTATATATTTGGTTAGGCATGACTGGAACAGCTGTTTATTTTTGGTGTTTGCATCAAATTGCTTGTTTAAAGTTTATTATGTAGTTCATAAACAAAAGTTTGTCCTTTCTCAATTTAAGTTTTCAGTTGTACAACCAAGTTCCATCTTCATACCATGTAAATTAAACTATACAGAGCAAGTGATCTTCTTTTGCACTGCATGTATGCTTCTGTTCTTCATCCATAATCCAGTGGTGTGGTGAACCTACCCACTACAGCACAATGTCATATTCTGCAATGTCTTAACTATGAACAATGTCATATCATTCTACTATTATTTAAACCGTCTCTTTATTTGCCAATCTGAAATGGTATAAATTGACAGCACACTAACCATTGATACTTATGAGTTCTTGATCTGTAATCCAGCGGTGTAGTGAAGCTGCCAACTCCTTCACAATGACATTTCCTGCCATGTCTTGTGTGACGCCCGGATAATCAAGCTACAGTAAAACTCTGCTAATGGTGCCACGTTACCTCCGTTACTGTTGCTAATCTATCGTTAGATCAAAACCGGTCCAAAATTCAAAGTTCAAAATCAAGCAAACAATAAACGTTTTCAAATATTAAAACTAAAATGTTCGGAGTGAACCAAATATTGCATAGATAATAATGGTGGAGAAACCTAACTTTAATAAAATGTTTAAGTGTTCAAAATAATTAAAATAGAGGTTTAAATATTAAAATAAATGCCTTGTGAATTTTATAAAATATTAAACTATTTTAATTTGGGTTGGGAATTAATGTAGCAATAGTATATTTAAAAGTATTAATTTAAGTGCTAGTGATAATTTTTATAAAACTAAAATAAAAGAGGAACTAAAAGAAAACAAAATAAGAAAAATAAGAAAAAGTAAAACAAAAACAAAACAAAGCAAAAAAAATACGAAGCAAGACCCCCCCCCCCTCCCCTGGGCCGTTCAGCCCAGCAGGGCACCAGGCCAATGGGATGGCCCAGCCGCGCCCCTGCATTACCCCCCACCCCGCAACCCTAGCCCACTACACCCCATTTTCCCCACGAACCCGTCTCCCCTCGCTCCTCCTCCCGAACGCGATCTGGATCGGGGCGCCTTGCCCCTGTGCCCACCGCCGGCGCCCCGTCGCCCCTGTCCCCCGTCTCCGACCACCGTCGCCTGAGGCCCCGGCGTCGGCGCCGCTCCCCCCCCCCCTCCCCCCGTCGCCCGCCTCGCAGGACGCCGTGCTCGCTGCCCCGACGCCAACCACCGTCGCCCGGAACCGTCGTCCTCATCCCCACCGCGCCGGACGGCCTCGACCTCCCCCGGCTTCACCGAGCCCTCCACGAGCTCCGCAGTGAGCCTCTCCGACGATCCCCCCACCTCCCCCTCAATCTCGTTGCCATAACCCCCCGCTTCGCGCACGACCTGGCTGCGCCCTCGCTCGCGCACGTCCGCCCGAGGCGCGCCTCTGTCCCTGCTGCTGTCGGTACTGCCGCCGCCTTCCGCCCCTGCTCGCCATGCGGCGACCGCCGCCACTCGCCATCACTGCACATCCCGGCCTCCCCGCCTGCATCCTCTCTCGTCCCGCCCCGCATCGCCCCAGCGGCGCCCTGCCACCCACGCCCCGCCTCCGGCCACTGCGCCGGCATGTACGCCTACCGCTGTTGGCCAGGACGGCGCCCTACTCCCCGGCCCGCCCGGCTCGTCGCCGCACCATCCACGGCCTCCTACCGCCCGCTTCCCCCCACGGGTTGCCCGCGGCGCCCGGCGGCCTCGTCCCGCTCGGGCGGGCTACGCCCACTCCTCGTGGGCTCCCACCCGTTAGCACCGCACCCGCTAAGGCCTCTGGCCATTGACAAACAGGGCCCACGCCCTGAGAACAAAAAAAATAAAAAAAATAAAAAAATAATAATAAAGATAATTAATTAACTTAATTAATCCTGTTAAGTTAAACTAATTAAACTTAATTAACCTAATAACTAGTTAACCTAATTAATCACTGTTAATTAGCTAAACAGTCCCTGACAGGTGGGACCCATCTGTCAGGTTGACCAGGTCAACGGTCAATGTTGACTGCTGACGTCAGCATGACATCATGCTGATGTCATAAATCCATTTTTGAATTAAAATTAAATAATTAATTAAATTCCAGAAATTATTAAAATCTTTAGAAAATCATATCTTTTAACCCGTAACTCGGATTAAATTATTTTCAACATGAAAGTTGCTCAGAACGACGAGACGAATCCGGATACTCAGCCCGTACGTCCGCCACGCGTCCCTAGCATAGTGAACCTGCAACATTTCACCTCCGGCACCTCTGTCCGAAAACACGAAACACCGGGAACACTTTCCCGGATGTTTCCCCCCTTCGTCGGTATCACCTCCTACCACGTTAGGGCATACCTAGCATCGCGTTTTGCCTCCTTGTGTTTTGTGATGCTTTGTTTGCTCCGTATTTACTGTTTCTTCCCCCTCTCCTTCTCCGGTAGACTACGAGACCGACACTGCCGCTACCCAGTTCGACTACGGAGTTGATGACCCCTCCTTCTTGCCAGAACAACCAGGCAAGCCCCCCCCCCCCTTGATCACCAGATATCGCCTATTCTTCTCTATACTGCTTGCATTAGAGTAGTGTAGCATGTTACTGCTTTTCGATATCCTATCCTGATGCATAGCCTATCCTTGCTACTACTGTTGATACCTTTACCTGCAATCCTACATGCTTAGTATAGGATGCTAGTTTTCCATCAGTGGCCCTACATTCTTGTCCGTCTGCTGTGCTATACTGTCGGGCCGTGATCACCTGGGCGGTGATCACGGGTATATGCTTATATACTATATACATGACACATGTGATGACTAAAGTCGGGTCGGCTCATAGGAGTACCCGCAAGTGGATCTTTGTGGCGGAGCGACAGGGCAGGTTGAGACCACCTAGGCGAGAGGTGGGCCTGGCCCTGGACGGCGTCCGCGGTTACTTCGACATAACACGCTTAACGAGTTCTTGGTATTTGATCTGAGTCTGGCCATTTGGTCTATACGCACTAACCATCTACGCGGGAGTAGTTATGGGTATCCCGGCGTCGTGGTATCAGCCGAAGCCTTCGTGACGTCAGCGACTGAGTGGCGCGCGCCGGATTGGACTGGAACGCCACTAGGCTAGGTCTGCTTCCGGCCGCGTACGCAACGTGCAGGTGTGCATAGGGCGATGGGCCCAGACCCCTGCGCGCATAGGGTTAGACCGGCGTGCTGACCTCTCTGTTGTGCTTAGGTGGGGCTGCGACGCGTTGATCTTACGAGGCCGGGCATGACCCAGAAAAGTGTGTCCGGCCAAATGGGATCGAGCGTGTTGGGTTATGTGGTGCACCCCTGCAGGGAAGTTTATCTATTCGAATAGCCGTGTCCCTCGGTAAAAGGACGACCCGGAGTTGTACCTTGACCTTATGACAACTAGAACCGGATACTGAATAAAATACACCCTTCTAAGTGCCAGATACAACCCGGTGATCGCTCTCTAACAGGGCGACCAGGAGGGGATCGCCGGGTAGGATTATGCTATACGATGCTACATTGGAGGACTTCAATCTACTCTCTTCTACATGCTGCAAGATGGAGATGGCCAGAAGCGTAGTCTTCGACAGGACTAGCTATCCCCCTTTTATTCTGGCATTCTGCAGTTTAGCCCACTGATATGCCCCTTTACACATATACCCATGCATATGTAGTATAGCTCCTTGCTTGCGAGTACTTTGGATGAGTACTCACGGTTGCTTCTCTCCCTCTTTTCCCCCTTTCCTTTCTATCTGGTTGTCGCAACCAGATGCTGGAGTCCAGGAGCCAGACGCCACCGTCGACGACGACACCTACGACACTGGAGGTGCCTACTACTATGTGCAGGCCGCTGACGACGACCAGGAGTAGTTAGGAGGATCCCAGGCAGGAGGCCTGCGCCTCGTTCGATCTGTATCCCAGTTTGTGCTAGCCTTCTTAAGGCAAACTTGTTTAACTTATGTCTGTACTCAGATATTGTTGCTTCCGCTGACTCGTCTGTGATCGAGCACTTGTATTCGAGCCCTCGAGGCCCCTGGCTTGTATTATGATGCTTGTATGACTTATTTATGTTGTAGAGTTGTGTTGTGATATCTTCCCGTGAGTCCCTGATCTTGATCGTACACATTTGCGTGCATGATTAGTGTACGGTCAAATCGGGGGCGTCACAAGTTGGTATCAGAGCCGACTGCCTGTAGGAATCCCCCTTTTCAACTCCTTGGCCGAAGTCGAGTCTAGACATTTCAAAAACTTTTACTAACATGGCTGTGTGTCTTACGGGCCCACGTCGCCATTGGGTGGTATTAGGATCTTTTACTCCTTGCCTATACTCTGGGACTCTGATCTCTCTTCTATTCGGGTTAAATGATTTTACTAAATCTAACATTAGGATCTCGTTATCACTTTCACCCGGAGAGCCCCTTATTATTGATGATCGTCTGTTGCATGTGAAGACCCTGAAGATACTCTCCGCTGACAACCCGAGAACTTGTGTTCATCGCTTTTACAATTCCCTTTCATCGATAAACTCCTATGGATAACCACGTATACTCGCCATTCATACAATGTTTCCCAGATGATCTTGTTATTACAAGATACCCCGAAATTCTCTCTGTTGTTCCGAGAATCCCTTGAGCTTACTACCCTGCTGTTCTTTGTCACCTGAATACCCCTACGGATAATCCTCGCACTTACCGAGTATCCGCTCATCCCCAGTTGATTCAAGTATTTCACAAAAGTGTTCAAAATATCATTCGATCTTCCGAAAATCTTCAGGAGCCTGTTGCTCTTGAAATTCTTGCTTACTAGCATTATGATTAATCCCATAAACCTCGAAATCTTATTGGCACCCTTTGTCATTATCTTTTTTAGTCCATTGATTCAATATGATGCGAATGCTCGCAATCCTCAATCAGATCCTAGAATTCATCCTTCCAGCTCAGACATCTTTAACATGAGCTGGATCTCGACCAATCAAATTGTCGTCGTTTGTACCCCTAAGCTTACTCAAGTTATCCATCCTTAATCAGAGCATTTGCTTCTGATCCTTTGATTTGGAAACTATAATTCCTTTACTTGTGAGCTTTGAGTTAGTCAGTTGTTTCTATAACCTGATCTCCTAGCATTCTTTCTTCCTCTGGTTGAGTACTGATGCTCACATCCGATCCCTTGTGGACCACCAGACCCTTTTGTCGGATTTTATCCGACAATGTCCTTCTTATTAAATAAGCTTGTGAGCTTTTCCTCGGATACATGATGCCTTTGGTAAATTGTATCCTCTGCTTTGTGAACCATGCTCTACATTCGAGCTTGTGTTAACTACTCCAAAAAAAATTTGGTATATGTTCCTAAGATGCCTCGATGGGTTGAACCTATGCCTTCCATAATATGTGTGAACTCGAAAGATTTCATGAGTCATACTCTTCTGGTATTTTGCCAGAGAAAATTTTCAACACTGCAACTTCATCAAACGCGAGAAGTGAATGAAAGGTTATGCATTGAAGAAGTGGGAGTCGACCTTGAACTTTGCGTTCATGCCCATGGACACGATGTAGCTCTTATCATTAAAGCTTCTCTTAAATTAATTATTCCCTTGGTATAAGTTCATCTTATATCTGGGATCTGGCCTTTTGCAATCGTGGTTCCGACTATGTTCTCCTTTAAATACCATTTCTCGTACAAGTTAAGCACTTGCCTTCTGCAGAGCAATACCCTAGTCCAACCTCTACCTTGATCTGTCGTCGAGTATTACCCCCTGCTATCTCGAGATTAACATGGAACTGCATAACTTCTTATGAGTTCTTCATCAAGTGCTACATTCTCACTGATTCCAATTTTCCATGGGCCCTGAGTTATTAATCACGCAAAGACACCGATAACTGAACCGAGTCCGCACTACGGTTCAACAACTCTTAGTAATCTTCTTTAAGTATGAGTTTGTACCCGATCACGCCATTCCTAGCCTGTTTGGCTATGTCATTATCTTGGTGATTTTAACTGTGCTACCTGGTCCTTATTCCCAGAGCACAGCTTTCGACGATGAGCTAAGCTTACATCGATCTTCCTCGTCATATCACTTCTCGTTGAACAGCAAACTTGATTCCGAGTTTGTGTCCTAACCGTGGTTCCAATAACCTTTCTCTTTCATCATTCCTTTGACTTGATGTCATCGTCGATCGATTACATCTCCATGAAACCTCTCGACAAAATTTGTCATGATCATCATCAACATTCTGAGTTCCTCCAGGATATCAATTGAATTCATGATGAGAAATACCATCCTTGGCCCTCGATGATTTGTGTTATCATCGGCAACATTCTTGCTTTCCCTTCAATACAAACTTGTTCATGTTTTGTGTTGTACCTTGAGATCCTTGTTATCCAACTTATGTTATGTTCTACCTTGGAGTATTGCTATCTTTTATGTCAAGAATGTCATGGGAAATTCACCACCCTTAAGAATTCTTGATACAAGTGATACTTAGTTAACATCACCATTCTTTTCTTGGTCCCCGTGTTGTTTCTAACCGAAGTACCCACAAATGAACTGTGATGTGTAAAATTCAAAACTTCCAGCAACCCTATTGCTTGTAAGTTAATGAACAATAGTTCATTCCTTGTGTATTGGTTATAGAATCACCATTCTAACCTTGATCATGCTACCTAAGCCCATATTCGGGTGCACCTTTCAACCAATGTTTAATTGTGTATGTTTTCCTCGAGCATACATCATTAAGTCATTCGATCTAGCTAATGTTATCTCCTTGTTCACATAGTTGTGGAAATCCATCTTTTGGAAATATCAATGGAATGTCGCTGAGTCCATCAGCCACCTCCTAACCCTCTCCTTGGTTTAATGATGAACTCTTATTTCGGAACTCGCTTCCATAGTTCATTTCCCGAGAATCTTACAATGTCATCTCTTCAAATTGTGTCGCACCTTTTCTTCTCAGGCATCCTAAGTCTGAGTTATCCTGACACCAATCAAATCTGAATCTCGGTCAGATATGATGGTTGGAACATATTTCCAAGAGTTATAACATTGGCCTATTTATGACCCGGTAAGGTGATGACATGCCGAACACACCTGGCCGGAGGACCTATTGTTATAAGCCTTCCTTTCAGCAAGGTTATCTATTCTTCCATGAGGAAATTGTAAGACTTATTCTATAAGTTGTTCCTCATGGATCCTTTTTGTTTCCAAATTCTGATCTTCACCTGTTGACCATGTCAATGCTATCTCAAAGCATGTCTATGGTACTCCGATTTTCAACAAGAACATTTGAAGCCCAATACTAAATGTTTCTTGCTCAATTATCCAAACACCGCTGTATGGGTTATGTCATGAAATTCCTCTCCCCTTTCCTAAATGGTTTTCTACTTTCTATCCTGTCATGGATATGATACGTTGCTTGTCCTTGGGAAGGATATACCCTTGAAATATGTGTTTAAACACATTTTCCTTTCCATTCTTCTGTTTAATCTGATAATCATATTTTCCTTTCCATTGTTTGGTTTAACCTTTCTGGTGATCTATATGATCTAAGCAGTAATATTCTCCTGCTTATGTAAACACCTCGGTGTACAACTCTGTCAGTAAGACCCTGTTACTATTGTTGGTGACATTTCGGTAACCACCGATGGACGAGAACTTTGCCTAATGGTCCGCCTCGTTTGAACGAGCAGGAAAATGGTTCTGTTCGTCCCTCGCCCTTGGTACCAACGTGTTGCCGACATAACTGACAGGGTGTTCCCTAACATGCCTTGCTATCATGACCGTGCAAGATGTCACTGCTCCTTTAAAAAAACCACATGGTGGGCCCATAACCCACAGTTCCACAGGATCGAAACCTGACTCTCCTGTACACCCCCGGTTTCCAAAGTTATTCCTCGCGCTTGACTTCTTATGTAACTCACGGGCCACCTGCCAAGTGATCTATTCGGGTATCAGACGCAATACTTATTCTCGTTGCTCTGAACCCCTTTCACCTTCTGATAGGCATCGAACGCTTGCCTATCGGTTTGAAACTGCTCATGGTACCTTCTTACTTTGCTCTCGACATCTTCTTAGGTTTCAATTCGAGAGATACTTATGCTTCTTCCCCTGGGTTAACCGCTTGATGCTCGATCTTGTTAGAATCCGTCCTTATAGGGAATAAGCTATTCCAATGAAAAGTTTTCCCTGCTCACCCTTTCGTAAGTACGGTGAAGATCCTGTAGGAAGGACGACAAACTTCATATTGATGACCTGAAGCAGAGGACTGAAGACATCAACGTAATGGATCGACCTCTTCGAGAAGAGCAACTATGACCGAGAAGAATCGTTAAAATTTCGTAACCAGATCCCTTCCCCCTTATAACCGCTCCTAAATCTCGGGACGAGATTTCTTGTAGTCGAGGAGAATTGTGACGCCCGGATAATCAAGCTACAGTAAAACTCTGCTAATGGTGCCACGTTACCTCCGTTACTGTTGCTAATCTATCGTTAGATCAAAACCGGTCCAAAATTCAAAGTTCAAAATCAAGCAAACAATAAACGTTTTCAAATATTAAAACTAAAATGTTCGGAGTGAACCAAATATTGCATAGATAATAATGGTGGAGAAACCTAACTTTAATAAAATGTTTAAGTGTTCAAAATAATTAAAATAGAGGTTTAAATATTAAAATAAATGCCTTGTGAATTTTATAAAATATTAAACTATTTTAATTTGGGTTGGGAATTAATGTAGCAATAGTATATTTAAAAGTATTAATTTAAGTGCTAGTGATAATTTTTCTAAAACTAAAATAAAAGAGGAACTAAAAGAAAACAAAAAAAGAAAAATAAGAAAAAGTAAAACAAAAACAAAACAAAGCAAAACAAATACGAAGCAAGACCCCCCCCCTCCCCTGGGCCGTTCGGCCCAGCAGGGCACCAGGCCAATGGGCTGGCCCAGCCGCGCCCCTGCATAACCCCCCACCCCGCAACCCTAGCCCACTACACCCCATTTTCCCCACGAACCCGTCTCCCCTCGCTCCTCCTCCCGAACGCGATCTGGATCGGGGCGCCTTGCCCCTGTGCCCACCGCCGGCGCCCCGTCGCCCCTGTCCCCCGTCTCCGACCACCGCCGCCTGAGGCCCCGGCGTCGGCGCCGCTCCCCCCCCCCCCCCCCCCCCGGTCGCCCGCCTCGCAGGACGCCGTGCTCGCCGCCCCGACGCCAACCACCGTCGCCCGGAACCGTCGTCCTCATCCCCACCGGGCCGGACGGCCTCGACCTCCCCCGGCTTCACCGAGCCCTCCACGAGCTCCGCAGTGAGCCTCTCCGACGATCCCCCCACCTCCCCCTCAATCTCGTTGCCATAACCCCCCGCTTCGCGCACGACCTGGCCGCGCCCTCGCTCGCGCACGTCCGCCCGAGGCGCGCCTCTGTCCCTGCTGCTGTCGGTACTGCCGCCGCCTTCCGCCCCTGCTCGCCATGCGGCGACCGCCGCCACTCGCCATCACTGCACATCCCTGCCTCCCCGCCTGCATCCTCGCTCGTCCCGCCCCGCATCGCCCCAGCGGCGCCCTGCCACCCACGCCCCGCCTCCGGCCACTGCGCCGGCATGTACGCCTACCGCTGTTGGCCAGGACGGCGCCCTACTCCCCGGCCCGCGCGGCTCGTCGCCGCACCATCCACGGCCTCCTGCCGCCCGCTTCCCCCCACGGGTTGCCCGCGGCGCCCGGCGGCCTCGTCCCGCTCGGGCGGGCTACGCCCACTCCTCGTGGGCTCCCACCCGTTAGCACCGCACCCGCTAAGGCCTCTGGCCATTGACAAACGAGGCCCACGCCCTGAGAACAAAAAAATAAAAAAAAAAATAAAAAAAGATAATTAATTAAGATAATTAATTAACTTAATTAATCCTGTTAAGTTAAACTAATTAAACTTAATTAACCTAATAACTAGTTAACCTAATTAATCACTGTTAATTAGCTAAACAGTCCCTGACAGGTGGGACCCATCTGTCAGGTTGACCAGGTCAACGGTCAATGTTGACTGCTGACGTCAGCATGACATCATGCTGATGTCATAAATCCATTTTTGAATTAAAATTAAATAATTAATTAAATTCCAGAAACTATTAAAATCTTTAGAAAATCATATCTTTTAACCCGTAACTCGGATTAAATTATTTTCAACATGAAAGTTGCTCAGAACGACGAGACGAATCCGGATACGCAGCTCGTACGTCCGCCACGCGTCCCTAGCATAGTGAACCTGCAACATTTCACCTCCGGCACCTTTGTCCGAAAACGCGAAACACCGGGAACACTTTCCCGGATGTTTCCCCCCTTCGTCGGTATCACCTCCTACCACGTTAGGGCATACCTAGCATCGCGTTTTGCCTCCTTATGTTTTGTGATGCTTTGTTTGCTCCGTATTTACTGTTTCTTTCCCCTCTCCTTCTCCCGTAGACTACGAGACCGACGCTGCTGCTACCCAGTTCGACTACGGAGTTGACGACCCCTCCTTCTTGCCAGAACAACCAGGCAAGCCCCCCCCCCTTGATCACCAGATATCGCCTATTCTTCTCTATACTTCTTGCATTAGAGTAGTGTAGCATGTTACTGCTTTTCGATATCCTATCCTAATGCATAGCCTATCCTTGCTACTACTGTTGATACCTTTACCTACAATCCTACATGCTTAGTATAGGATGCTAGTTTTCCATCAGTGGCCCTACATTCTTGTCTGTCTGCTGTGCTATACTGTCGGGCCGTGATAACCTGGGCGGTGATCACGGGTATATGCTTATATACTATATACATGACACATGTGATGACTAAAGTCGGGTCGGCTCGTAGGAGTACCCGCAAGTGGATCTTTGTGGCGGAGCGACAGGGCAGGTTGAGACCACCTAGGCGAGAGGTGGGCCTGGCCCTGGACGGCGTCCGCGGTTACTTCGACATAACACGCTTAACGAGTTCTTGGTATTTGATCTGAGTCTGGCCATTTGGTCTATACGCACTAACCATCTACGCGGGAGTAGTTATGGGTATCCCGGCGTCGTGGTATCAGCCGAAGCCTTCGTGACGTCAGCGACTGAGTGGCGCGCGCCGGATTGGACTGGAACGCCACTAGGCTAGGTCTGCTTCCGGCCGCGTACGCAACGTGCAGGTGTGCATAGGGCGATGGGCCCAGACCCCTGCGCGCATAGGGTTAGACCGGCGTGCTGACCTCTCTGTTGTGCTTAGGTGGGGCTGCGACGCGTTGATCTTACGAGGCCGGGCATGACCCAGAAAAGTGTGTCCGGCCAAATGGGATCGAGCGTGTTGGGTTATGTGGTGCACCCCTGCAGGGAAGTTTATCTATTCGAATAGTCGTGTCCCTCGGTAAAAGGACGACCCGGAGTTGTACCTTGACCTTATGACAACTAGAACCGGATACTGAATAAAATACACCCTTCTAAGTGCCAGATACAACCCGGTGATCGCTCTCTAACAGGGCGACGAGGAGGGGATCGCCGGGTAGGATTATGCTATACGATGCTACATTGGAGGACTTCAATCTACTCTCTTCTACATGCTGCAAGATGGAGATGGCCAGAAGCGTAGTCTTCGACAGGACTAGCTATCCCCCTTTTATTCTGGCATTCTGCAGTTCAGCCCACTGATATGCCCCTTTACACATATACCCATGCATATGTAGTATAGCTCCTTGCTTGCGAGTACTTTGGATGAGTACTCACGGTTGCTTCTCTCCCTCTTTTCCCCCTTTCCTTTCTATCTGGTTGTCGCAACCAGATGCTGGAGTCCAGAAGCCAGACGCCACCGTCGACGACGACACCTACGACACTGGAGGTGCCTACTACTACGTGCAGGCCGCTGACGACGACCATGAGTAGTTAGGAGGATCCCAGGCAGGAGGCATGCGCCTCGTTCGATCTGTATCCCAGTTTGTGCTAGCCTTTTTAAGTCAAACTTGTTTAACTTATGTCTGTACTCAGATATTGTTGCTTCCGCTGACTCGTCTGTGATCGAGCACTTGTATTCGAGCCCTCGAGGCCCCTGGCTTGTATTATGATGCTTGTATGACTTATTTATGTTGTAGAGTTGTGTTGTGATATCTTCCCGTGAGTCCCTGATCTTGATCGTACACATTTGCGTGCATGATTAGTGTACGGTCAAATCGGGGGCGTCACATCTTGACCTGAACAATACCATATTGTGTTAATGCAATTTTAAACTGTGTCACTTTATTCGTCAGTAAGAAATGTGATGAATTGTCAGCACTGATACTTTTATGTGCAAAACCTGTCATCTGTCTGCTTGTTTATCTTTCAGAGTGAGGAAGATATAAGTGTTGAACAAGTGCAGTCTCATCATCTTGCTCAGCTGCTTGCGCTGCACCTCCCCAGCAGGGCTAACCTTTCTTGAACTCTATTGAAGTGCTGCCGGTTTTGTATATTATTTTGTCGGCGTGTTTATTTGCACTGGTGGCGATCTTTGATGCCCAGTGTATGTAATCTGTTGTCTGCTTGTGCTTTATTATCATAGTGGCGAACTTTGATGCCCAGTGGATGTAAGATGCCGTAGTTTCTTTATTGTATAGTCTAGGTTTTTTCTTATTCACGATGCTGCAGTTATTTTACTGTATATATATCCTGTCTTCGCAGTAAACCGGCCAAACCGTAAAATTACGGTACATAATCGGGCCATCATGCAATCACGATGTAGGTTGGGCCTGAAACGTGTCGAACAGCTCACGGGCCGGCAGCAGCCCGAAATGAACCCCGGCCCATGATTGTGCGAATCAAATCATGGGCTTTTAACAGGCCAAAATTGTCTCGGTCCTTGTTTGGCCCAATCAGATATCGGCTGCGAGCAGGCCGGATGCAAACCGGGCCGTAGTTAGGCCCAACTATATGACGGGCTTTTAAGAGGCCGAAATTAATATAGGGCCGAAATGTTAAACGGGCCCTTAACAGGCCAAAACTAATATCAGATCGAATTACTAAGTGGGCCTTTAGCAAGTGGGCCCAAAAGCATAGTGTCCAGTTGACGGGCTGAATCTGATATGGGCCATAATTGAGCCCAAAGCCTCTTAAAGGGCCGGACCTGATATGGGCCGTAATTTGGCCCAGAACGTGGTAGGCTTTTAACGGGCCGGATCTCATATGGGCCACTCTTAGGCCCGGAGCGTGGCAGGCCATTAATGGACCGGATCAAATATGGGCCGGCATTTGGCCCAAAACATGGCAGCCAGTTAATGGGCCGGCCTACTAGGGTCCTCAAAATCTTGTGGGCCTACAGCTGGGCCGGCCCATAAATGTCGGCGAAATCTCGTGGGCTTTTAGCTGGGCCGGCCCATTATGATCCGCAAGAATCTTGTGGGCCTTTACCTGGGCCGGCCCATTATGGCACACAAAAATCTTGTGGGCCTTTACCTGGGCCGGCCCATTATGGCCCGCAAAATCTTGTGGGCCTTTAGCAGGGCCAGCCCATTATGGTCCGCAAAATCTCGTGGGCCTTTAGTTGGGCCGGCCCATTATGGTCCACAAAATCTTGTGGGCCTTCAGTTGGGCCGGCCCATTTAAACTTGATGGGCCGGTCCATGTGTCAACATATCATAGGCGCGTCTCGCCCATTGGATGAGTGACACCTGTGCCAACGCGGACCTGACACGTGTCTCCTCCAGCCAATGATGATTTTACACGTGGAAAATCCCCATTGGTCGGGGCTATTAACGGGTTATCGGATCCAAAACCCGACCCGATAGCTTAACGGCGTTCCGTTACGGTGGATGCCACGTGTCGGTCACCCTTGACGAAAGCACTTCTGTGACGCGCGATTTATCGTCATGGAAGTGGACACTTTCGTGATGATAATTTTGGTAATGTCATGGAACACTTCTACGACAGCACAGGTATGACTATCTTGATTCTGTCATAAATTTGTCATGGATGTACATGCATAACAAAAAACGCGATCTGCTGTGACAAACATGTATCATCACGGAAGTGTATTTTTTTTTTAGTGCTTCGTCGGTCTCCCCCACCACCGGAATATCGTCGTCAGCGAGGAGCCCCTCGCCTGATTTGTTGCTTGGGTCCTTCCGAATGTCCCGAAGACGAGGATCCACTGCGACGGTGAGACGAGGATCAAGCCGACCGCCCGCAATCGCCGCGGAATCGCTCGTCGTCGCCATGAAGCCGCCGCAGTCGCTGCGGAGCCGCTCATCGTCACTGTGAAGCCGTTCGTCGGCACCGCGGGGTCGCTCGTCGCCGCCGTGGAGCCGCTCGACGTCGCCGTAGAGCCACGCGACGTCGCCACAGAGCCGCTCGTTGGGGTGCTGCTAAGTTTATCTTGCGTATCCATGTCCAATGATCGGTGTCCTGAATGACGAGCTCTCGCAGCGACAACGAACGCACTGTGATGTCCAGTTATAAGCCGCCGGGTAGGGTGTACCTGAGCAGGCGTAGGCGTGGGCAGCGGAGGACCAGGTCCTCGAGGGTGGAGTAGGCCGCGGAGGCGTAGCCTGAGAGCAGCAGCATTGTGAGCGCGGGGAATAATTCACCGGTAGCCGGCGGCAAGACGAAGACAGAGGAGTAGAGTGAGATGGTGGTGGCGCGCTGGAAGCCTGGAAGCTCGACCCTCTCGTACAAATCATCGCCCCGTGGGACCGCGAGGACGAGCTGCTCTGGTGAGAGCCGCGCGGCGGTGCGCAGCAGCGAGGAGACACGGACGCAGGGCTCCCCCGCCCGGGCCGAGAAGGGTCGATATGGTGGTCGGATATCAAGAAGGGACACCGCCGAGGCGGAGCCGGAGGAGACCACGCGGGCGAGCACCGATTCGACGGAGGGGAAGGGGACGTCGCGGAAGACGAGCGTGGGGAGGCGGGTCCAGAGGCCGCACCACCTGCGGGATAGGACACTGGCACGCGCGGCGGTGCGGACATAGCCGAGGCGGGCGAGGATCAAGAGGAGCAGGTCGTCAGGGAGGTCGTTGATGAGGTCCAAGCCGCCTGGACCACTAGATCGCGGCGACGGCGCCGGCGAGCCGAAGAGACTTCCGGGCCGCCGCAGGGACAATGAGTCGGACTTGGAGGTGAACACGGGCTCGAAGATCCTGGCCACCAGCTGGGAGGAACGTGCGCGGCGGCGTGCTCCTTCACCACCACCGGAGAGCGTACAGATACGATCCGCTCCGCCGGCCAATCGTGGCTGTACTGGCGAGCCGAGGCGACGCCCCGATCGCAGCTTCATCGATCTATGTCCTGCGATAGGGTATCGGTGTTGCAGGCACCGATACCCTGCAGGACATAGATCCATGGACACCGACACCGATTCTTCGGTATCGATTGTTCCCGGAATTACAGAAACAAAGAACTCAGATAAAAACGGGCCGAGGACAACATCGCTACTTGAATGAGACCAATGTCCAGTAATTCCGGGAACAATCAATACCGAAGAATCCAGATACAATCCGTTATGATCTCTACATACCGTTGCCGCTGCTCCTACCCCATTAGTATTGGAAAGTCCACCGTCCACAATGATTTTCATCTCCCCCATCGGGGGTGGCCTCGAAGCTGAGCTCGGCTGACCAGCCAAGCGTATAGGTGAATTGTTTGATGATGCGCCGGGCAAGGGAGCCCCTATACGGCGCTGCAGGCGCCTGTTGGTGCTACCGGCGCTCGCTAGCGACGCCTAGCGGGCCGGCCCACCAATAGCAGGTTCGAACCCTGCACCTCAACATTCACAACTTACGGCCATAACCACTAGACCATCCTAGCTCTTCCGCGTACTGCAAAGAAAACCGCCCTAATTAATGTTTCCTTTAGTAAAACGTTACCTTATAACAAATATAATTTTTTTTATTCTTTTTAACAAAACAAGATCATCAATTTTTAGCAAAAAAGATCATTGATTTTTTGGGAAAAAAGTTATTTTGAAATAAGTTCATCAATTTTGAAAAAGGTTCACCTATTTGGAAAAGAGCTCACTGATTTTGAAAAAAGTTCATCGATTTCGAAAATAGTTCATCGATTTTGAAAAAGAGTTCATCGATTTTGAAAAAAAGTTCATGGATTGTGAAAAGAGTTCATCGGTTTTGAAAAACAGTTCATCAATTTAGAAAAAAAGTTCATCGATTTTGAAAAAAGTTCATCGATTCTGAAAAATAGTTCATGGATTGTGAAAAGAGTTCATCGGTTTTGAAAAAAAGTTCATCAATCTAGAAAAAATTTCATCAATTTAGAAAAAAGGTCATCGATTCTGAAAAAGAGTTCATCGACTGTGAAAGAAAGTTCTTCGATTGTGAAAGAAAGTTCACCGATTTTGAAAAAGAGTTCAACGATTTTGAAAAAACGTTCTTTAAAATTAGCAAAAGAAAAAAGAAAAAGTGTTCCAAAAAGAAAGAAAAAGAACAAAAAACATAACAAAACCGCTCTAAATAAAAAGGAAAAAGAAATAGGAAAAAGGAATCGTTATAAGAAGAAAATGGCGAAGAAGCACTAGATAAGCAACTAATACGAGGTAGTGGGGTGGTTAGTGCGTGAGGGCAACGACCGCGAGGTCACGGGACTGATTCTCATTGAAAGGTCTCCTTTTTTGTCTTCACGACAGGAAGGAAAGGAAAAGATGGGCCACTCGCGGGATCGATTCTCATTGAAAGCGCTCCTTTTTTGTCTTCAGGACAGGAAGGAAAGGAAAAGATGGGCCAGGCCCAGCTAACGCGGCTGCAGGCGCCGGTTTGCAGAAACAGCTATAACCGGCGCCTGCAGCGCTAAATAGGAAATGCCGCGGGGCAACGCATTGAAAATATCCAGCGAAGAAATAAAGTGTTTCACGAAGCTATGTGTCGCCAGTGGGCTCTGAAAAACGTCCTCATGAATCACCTTACGTCTAGCAGTCCAAATTGCCCATAACGTGACTGCCGCCTCCACGAATTGTGCATGCGATAGTGATTCTTGGACATGAAATAACCAGTGTTTACCACTAGGTTCTCTGATTTCAGCCATTACTTCCACAATTTCTTCATCTGCTAGTGCCCATACACATCACGCCACTGAGCATTCAATCAAAGAGTGTTTCCATGAGTCATTGTTACCACATAGTTGACAGTTATCCACCGTACTCACATGTCTGTGTTTTCTTACATCCTCTGTTGGCAAGGATTGCCTAGCTAGTCCCCACAGAAAAGTTCTAATCCTTGAAGGGCTTTTAGTATTCCAAAGTGTAGTCCATCCCTTCTCATCCATTGACAAATTTGACGTTGTGGTCCTACCTCCAAGCAGATCGTCTCTTCTGTTCTTTGTTTCTGCCAACAATCGGTAAGCTGGTCTGATGGAGAAACTTCCCGTCTTGTTAAACTGCCATGCCCAAAAATATGACATGGGACTAGTGCATAGGGGTATGTTCTTGATAGCAGTAATATCTGTTGGCAAGAAAAAATTGCTGAAGAACATCAGTACGCCAAGACATAGTAGTCATGTCAATCAACAATTATGAAACAAGCATCGGCGGATTCTGCCCAGACACGCAATAGGTTTCATCATGGCATCCCGCGGGATCCAATTCTCAGTCCAAATTTGTGTTGAATTTCCATCACCTATTTTGCGAATAAGACATTGATTTTAGCACATCTCTCCCTTCAACCAACGACCGCCACACTTGTTATGGGTGCGATCCCCGGTAGCATCCAGAATAGTTCCATCAGGAAAATAAATTGCTTTGAGTAGCCTGGGGCAGAAAGAGTCATGCATAGTCAATATCCGCCAAGCTTGACTTGCCAACATTGCAAGATTGAAAAGTTCAAGATCTCTGAAATCCAGGCCTTCGCACTTCTTTGGCTGAGTCATAACTTTCCATGAAACCCAGTGACGCTTACACTGCCCATCTTTGCTGCCCCAAAAGAATTGCCGGATAAGCTTATTTAAGTGTTCGCATAATCCCCTTGGGAGCTTAAAACAAGACATGGAGAAAACAGACTGCTTGTGCCATCGACTTTATTAAAATTTCTTTTCCTGCAGTAGAGATTGCTTTCTCAATTCATCCCTTCACCTTACTCGAGAGTCAATCTTTTAGATACTTGAAAGGCCCCGCCAACCTAAAGGAGGCCCGTCGCCGGGGGTGCGTCGCATCGGGATGGTGCGGACCATGTCTCCAGGGCAGCACCTCCACAAGCTCGATCCTGCCACAACTCACCTTGGGTATTAGCGACCAGGTTTGAGAAGGGGGGGGGGGTGGCGCCGGGGATGGTGCGGGCCTCGTTACCGGTGGTGGCGTACGGCGGCAGGGAGGAGATTGCAGCGGCGCAGTGGGCGGCAGTGGGAAGATAGAGTAAGGAAAGAGTGTGGGCCAAGAGGAAGACGTTCACACAGAATTGACAACGTAGCGAATGGCTTAAAAACGTGACGTGTCACCAGCTTGTCATCAAGATCCATGCTAGAAGATCCGACGGTGGAAACAACATTCGGCAGTTATTGTTTCCGTTTCTCAAAGTAAATAAATGTCAACAGTACCTTCGTTTGCTAAGTTACTCTTTGTTTGCCAAGTGTTTTTTTTTCTAAGAAATTTTCGATCTATTCATCTTTCATCATGGCAGTAAAACGAACATAAAAATAATAAAAATTACATCCAGGTTCGTAGACCACCTAACAACGACTACAAGCACTGAAGCGAGCCGAAGGTGCGCCGTCGTCATTGCCCCTCCTTCGAGCCGGGCAAAACGTGTTGTAGCCAAGTGTTTTTTATTCTGCACTCGTCACAGTTAAGTCTTTGCGAACTAGCGAGTCTTTACCGAGTGTTTTCCCCTGCACTCTGTTTAGAATGGCACTAAGCCGAATGTTCAACAGAAAATACTCGCAAATACTAGGACACGGTAAACTTGTCGACTCCTGTAGTGACTGTATTGAAACTATATTACCACACTGAAGACTTTTTAAGCGACGTGCATTGACTTGTTATGTCTGTCTGCATCTGCTCGTCAATACGCCGGCGGCAGACGGTGCTCGAGTAAATAAAAAGGATATATAAGAAGGAAAAAGTTGAGTGCGTCGACCCGGTTGTTGGACGATGCTGGTGACTTTGTCCTGTGTAACCATTTGGAGCTCGCCCAGAGCCGTGTGCCCCACCTCACATAGATTCTCCCCAAACAATAACACTATTGGCTCTCTAGTTCCTTTCATGTGCTACATCATGCACTGACTTTCTGCTATCGCGTGGGGACTAGTTCAAAAGTTTTACCGCGACCACTAAGTATTCCCCTAACATTTATAGTGCTCAAGCTTCCTCCTCCCCAAACACAAGCCATGGGCTCTCGCAATCGGCATACCACCCTAGTCTTGGTGTTGCTATACCTCGTCTATGCGCCGCGCTGGGCCTTGTCGCCCTCCTTCAACCTCAACTTCTCCGACCCCGGTGCAAGTTCATGGATCACCTTCGCCGGTGATGCTTTCCCCACTGCGTCAATGCTTGAGCTGACAAGAAATACACATGAGCGAGCTATAAATGAAAGCGTCGGCCGGGCGTGGTACTCGTACAAAGTGCCGCTCTGGAGCAACGCCACCGGCGAGATGGCTAGCTTCACCACCACCTTCTCCTTTCAAATCATTCAAGCACAAAGCCTTGAGCTTACAGGCGATGGGATGGCCTTCTTCCTCGGCCATTTCCCTTCGGCGGTCGTGCCTGAAAGCCAGGGTGGCAGCCTAGGCCTACTCCCTGACCCGGCCTTTGCTAACGGGATAGATGATAGCCGGATCGTCGCCGTTGAGTTTGACAGTTTCCTCAATGCAATATATGACGATATCAACGTGAACCATGTCGGCATAGACGTCAACTCCATCAAGTCCACAGCATCCACCGACACGACGACCTGGCCGGGCAAGAACCTCACGTCGTCCATTGTGATGGAAGCCACTGTGACGTACCACAATGAATCCAAGATGTTGGCCGTTGATCTCCTCATCGGCGATGCCTTGTACCAGGTCAATGCAATTGTTGATCTAAGAAGACATTTACCGGAGCAAGTCGCTATCGGCTTCTCCGCGGCGAATGGCGTCCTCGTCGGGCTGCACCGAATACTGTCATGGTCATTCAGTTCCACTCTGGAACTATCTTCTCCTCTTCAAACCAGCAAAAAGTCAGTAACAATCCTACTATCTGTCCTAGTTCCTTTGCTATTTTTGTTTCTATGTACGGTTGTTGTATTGGTATGGCGGCGACACAAGAGAACAAGATCAACGGGGTCAAATGACAGCGGTTCTGATAGCGGCTCCGAGGAACAGTGTAGTGTAGTAGTGCCGATAGAGATGGCCTCGAGAGAGGTGTGGCGGCCAGCGGCCCAAAGCGGTACAAGTACCGCGACCTAGTCGCCGCAACAAGCAACTTCGCGGAGGAGGAGAAGCTCGGGCGAGGTGGCTTCGGGGGCGTTTATCGGGGTCACCTCACACAACTTGCAGCCGCCGTCGGTGGTCAGCAAGACCATCGTGCGGTAGCGGTGAAGGTGTTGTCAACAGAGTCGTCGGAGCAGGGGAGGAGGGAGTTCGAGGCAGAGGTGAAGGTCATCAGCATGCTGAAGCATCGCAACCTTGCGCAACTGCTGGGTTGGTGTGACAGCCGCAAGGGGCTCTTGCTTGTCTACGAGCTCGTCACAGAGGGCAGCCTAGACAAACATCTCTACAGCAAGGACAAATGTCTGACATGGCCACAGAGATACGAGATCATCCTCGGCTTGGGATCCGCGCTGCACTACCTCCACCGAGAGGGGGTGCAGTGCGTCGTGCACGGCGACATCAAGCCGAGCAATATCATGCTCGACTCGTCGCACAGCAGCAAGCTCGGGGACTTCGGGTTGGCCCGGCTCATCGACCACGACACGGGATTGTTTCAGACCACCAAGGCCGTGCAAGGCACCGTCGGCTACATCGATCCGGAGTTCGTCAACACGGGCAGGCGCAGTACCGAGTCCGACGTGTACAGCTTCGGTGTCGTCCTCTTGGAGATCGTCTGTGGCCGGCCACCAGTGGTTGAAACTGCTGGCAAAACCTTCTCGCTGCTTAGATGGGTGTGGGGCCTGTACAGCAGGGGTGCAATCCTTGATGCTGCGGACCCGCGGCTGAAGGGCGTCGAGGCCAATGAGTGGTGGATGGAGCGGGTGCTCGTCATCGGGCTCTGGTGTGCGTTCCCGTACCGGAGCGAGCGGCCGTCCGTCATGCAGGCCATGCACTTCCTGCAGTCCGAGGAGGCGACTCTGCCGGAGCTCCCCCAGCACATGTACAGGGCTGTACGGCCGGATCTTGCCTTGTGCAACCGGCAAGGGGATTACTCTATCGACGATGGCCCCCGCCCCGGTTGTGTTGGCTCTTCTTCGGCTAACATCGGCAACACCATTCTTTCTGCCGAGTCATCCTCAACTGCGTTGCTACGACATTCAAAGTTTCCAACGGTCTAGGCAACTGATGAATCCTGATTTGTAAGGCTCGACTATTTTTCTTGTTTTGTCTGTATGCATTTGCACCAATGTAAAAAGAGAGATGCTACACACATGGAGGGTTTACTTGGTTTTACGGGGTGGTTAGGATATGACTGGCTTAGATTTGATAGAGTGAGGCGGGCCCACCACTTAAAATCGGGGGGGGGGGGGGGGGGGGGCAATTAGTGAAGGCCAGGCGGCAGGGTCCGTGAAAGTCCGTCTGTTTTGCGCGCGTGTGTAGTATTATCAAGTAAAAAATAGCACGCTACATGTTTTTTTTTGAAGTGTCCTCTGGAAGGAGAGAAATTAGGGGCTGGTCGTTACATGCGCGTGCGCAGAAAAATCAGCTTTGCTATTTTTCAGCTGTCTGGAAACAAGTCGGCTTCATTGGAATTTCTTCTCCATTGGATCACGCGCAATGATTCATGAGAGAAACAGTCTGTGTGAGTCGTTATATATCGGGCGGATGCTTGAGTTGATTTCCCATCGATGTCTATTTTCATGTTGGTCAGCTCTGGGCGCCGGCCGGCCGATCTGCGCCCGAGCGTCCGCAGCCTACAACCATTGATTTCTTCTTCCTCCCCTGAAACGAGTCTTCTTTGCACGTGCACAACGTGATTGCCGCCCCAGCGTCCTCCACGTCCGCCGTTGTCACCGTCAGACACAGCTCGCAGCCCCTTGCTGCAACTCGCCATCGCCGTCGTCGTCATTGCACAGCCTCACAATCTTGCAATCGTTTTCCAGTGCCACGCAATACCGGATGCAGCTCCACTGAAGCCTAATGCAGCTCGCGGCCAAGCCGGTTCCTGCAACATGTGCACCAATTGAAGCACGGCATTGCCGCCGCCCGGCTCATCGTCCTTGATTTTGCAGCACCGTGTTCCAGTAAAAAAAATCGAGCAACTAAGAAACCAAAAAAGTCTGTTAAAGCAAGATATTTAGCCGGTTCCAGGAAACAAAATTAGCGGTTCCAGCAAAATATTTAGTCAGTTGAAGTAAAATCATCGTTGCCAAGTTGCAGCAAAATTTATGGCCGGTCAGAGCGAAAGCAAAAGTCGGTTCCAGCTTCCGGCAATTACGGTTGCAACACCTGCCGCGGTGGTCACCTCTGGATGCTTCCGATGTGCGCGAGTCCCAACAAATCCCCTCGATGCCGGTTCCAGCATCACAACATTCTGGTTCCAGCATCATTGCTACACCCCGTCGTCGTTGTAGCTCACGGGTGCTGCGATCGATAGCAGCTTTTAAGTTTGCTGGTTACAGCACCTTCAGCGGGCGGTTCAAGCTTTTCCTCTGGCTGGTCGCAGCTCTGGCATAGATGGTTGCAGCCCCTTGTGCATCGCGGGTTGGGAGGTGGCGGCTGCTGTCCGCGTATCATTGTGGCGGTTTGGCGGCGTGCAGCAGGGAGTGATGTTGGAGAAGCAGAGGAAGGAGGCAGCAAGCTCGAGCAATGTGGAGAAAATAAGAAAAACAAGTGAAGGAGAAGGCCCCACGGGAGAGGATAGGAGCGTCGAAGCGGCAGGTGGGCCAGCAGCTACGCGTCGCATTACGATCTTCGGCCGGGTGGTCAATTTTAATCGTTTGCCTTTCATGTTTAGTTTTTTTTCTTTCTTTTCCTTTCCTGTAGCCGCCTTTCCTTTCCTATAGCCAGCTGGCCAATCTTATATCGTTTTTTTTTTTTTGCGAGGTAAAAGGGAGTTTTATTCCATATTGATAGGATTACAATCCAGAGGCAGTATAATTGCTCTATACGAGGAGGTCCTTGACCAAGCCACACAGCTGTGACCCGCTCATCGCGACTATATAATGCTAAACGATCAGCTACCCTATTTTGCTCTCTCGTAAGATTCTTGGGACAAACTCCCGGATAAGCATGTGTGCTTTTATCTCTGCAACTAAGTGCCCATACGCCGACCTGCTTAATCTAGAATCGGAAAGACTTGACAATGCTTCAGAAGAGTCGGACTGAACAACAACAGAAACCTCTGAGTGTTGGATTGCCAAAGCCATGCCCTGCATCAGTGCATGAATCTTCGTCTCCAAAGCATCATTGCAATTAAAAATATACCGGTAAGCGGCAAACACCACACTGCCATCATGACGACGCAGAATCATACCTGCCGACGGAGCTCCGTCCGTCGGTGAATAAGAACCATCCACCAAAAGAGCAAGTCTATTGTCTGCCAGAGCAGGCCAAGCAGTAGCAAGCTGCTTCCTCCCAGGTCGACACAGTATAGGACCCCCCACTGGCATTTTTCCTTTAATGATTTCATCGACACTGAAATACATAGTCTGAGTAATTGATTGCATGTAACTCTCCAGAAAAACTCTAGCTACACTGATCGTTCGGTTGTAGCACCGATCCTATATGAAATTAGAGAGCTCTCTGCTAGCATTTTGTCTTTTGATATTTCTTATGTAAGTAGAGCTGCTAACGGTCCTGCACACTTGTGTGCTAAGCGTGCATGTACGCTTAACGTGACCGAGAGCTGGCTAGACTTCACTCCCAGCTTCCTGATCAGCAGCCTCTTGGCTGACTGTCCAGCGAATGCTTTTATTCAATAAAGCTCTCTAAATCCCCCGGAAAAAAATGTAACTCTCCAGAAACAACGTCGATGCCTCAATGGTCAGAATTTCCGTTTCGTGCACAGCGTCCGACCGCAATTGCCACACACGCCAAGTCAACATTAGGACGTTGTTGCATTCCACTTCAGAACATGCAGCCAATAGGTTCAATAGCCAAGCATCAACAGAATTAACAAGGATGGAATTACCATGTAATACCAACACTCACGCATGCGATTTCATAAATGTGCAGCGTGATCACAAGTCACCAACGCATGGAAAGTATCCTCCACCATAGAGCCACACAAGGGGCATAGGTCTGTACGTGAGATGTGCCTATGTAATTTGCATTTATTTGTAGCTAGAGCACCTGCAATTGATTTCCAAGCAGAGATCTTCATATTTTGTGGAACAGAAGAATTCCAAACTGAACGCCATCTTGGTCTAGCACCGTGAGGGTGGGTACTAGATGCCCCACCGCCAAACACCTCATCATGCACACTTGTTGCCAACCTATAGGCACTTTTCACCAAGAAAATCCCGCTCTTCTCTGGGAACCAAGCAAAGAAATCTTCCCTGTTCCTTAGGGAAGTCCGGATTTTGACACTCATGAATATCCATATTCCAAAAATGGTCATTAAGACGTTGCAGATTCCAAGCTTCGTGTTCATCCAAGAAGTCTGAAACCTTATTAAACCGACAATTCCGCTTCGGTGTAATTGGGCGAAAGCCAGGGCCGCGCGGGATCCATGGGTCACGCCACACTCTGATACTCGATCCGTCACCCACTCTCCAAATAATACCTTGTTTAACAAGGTCCAAACCATGCTCGATTCCCCTCCATACCGTCGAAGCGTTACCTGAGAACACAGTGTCCAAAATGTTTCCATTTGGGTAGTACTTTGCCCCAAGTAGCCTCGCACATAAACTGTCAAGACAGTCAATCAATCTCTAGGCCTGCTTTGCCAGCAGTGCTGGGTTAGAGCAACTCTAGCAGACCCCGCATCCGGCCCCGACCCGCAAAATAACCGCCAAAATGCGGGTACGGGCCGGAAAGCTTGCCCGACCAGACCCCGCATCCCGCCCCGGCCGGCAAAAAAATTTTGGGGGCGCGGCAAATTCCCGACCCCAACCCGGGAAAACGCGGGTTTCGCCCCCGCGGATGCGGTGCCCCGCATCACAGAGAAGCAGTTGGCGGGAGGGACATTTCAGCCCCGCGCTCTTTTCCCCATCCTTCCGCCGTCGCCCGCCCTTGCTTCCGCCCGCCCGCCGCCGGCGATTCCGGGCATATCTGCGGGCGGAATTGCTCCGCGGGGCCGCCCAAACCCTCCCGTGCCGGTCTGATGCACCGCCCCTCCGGATCCGGCGAGAAGAGTCTCCCCCCGTCGCCGCCGCCGATGGGGATCGACCACCGTCGAGCGCACCCCCCTCGTCGCCGCCCGGGATCACCCGCCACCGGTTAGCCTATTTTTTGTGATTTTTGCGAGCTGTGTGGTAGATTGACGCGCTGGTGTGCGTGTAGATGGAGTTGACCCCGTGCGAGAAGTTCTTGCTATCCGATTCGTCCGATTCGGACGACTCGGATGTGGAGACCATGCTTGTGACCTTTCGGCAGCAAACATTAGTCATGGCGCTTGCCGTGAAGGAGCATGAAGACGAGTACCGGAAGAGGAGGCGAGGATCTACTGTCGGGCATCTGTGCATTCCTCGGAATCGCCAGCTTGGGAACGAGATGTTGATGCAAGATTATTTTGCGAAGAATCCTACCTATCCTGCACACCTCTTCCACGGAAGGTACCGAATGCGCCGATCCCTCTTTGTGAAACTTGTTGAAGCTTGCGAGGCAAATTGCCGGTATTTTACCCAAAGAAGAAATGCCACGGGCTTAAAGGGATTTAGTGCATATCAAAAAATCTCCGCAGCGATGCGGGTGATTGCATATGGCGTTCCGGCTGACTATGCCGATGAGTATCTTCACATTGGTGAAGATAGCACAATTGAGTCTGTGCGTAGATTTGCGAAAGTGATCGTCCGTGTCTTTGGTCCTGAGTATCTTCGCGCACCCAATGAGAGGAGAGGTTGGCCTGGCATGCTAGGTAGCATTGATTGTATGCATTGGAATTGGAAAAATTGCCCCAAGGCTTGGCAAGGAATGTATTGTGGCAAGTCTCGTGATGCAACAATTGTGCGAGAGGCCGTTGCATCCGAGGATTTATGGATTTGGCATTGCTTTTTTGGTATGCCGGGCACTCTCAATGATATCAATGTTTTGCAACGCTCTCATTTGTTTGCTAGGCTTGCTAGTGGTGATGCTCCTGCTTGCAACTACACTATCAATGGGCATGAATACACAAAGGGGCACTATCTTGCAGATGGTATATACCCTCCTTGGTGCACATTTGTCAAGAGCATCAAAGAACCCAGAACAAAAAACAATGTGAATTTGCAAGGGTGCAAGAGGCAGCCCGAAAAGACATTGAAAGAGCATTCGGTGTTTTGCAATCTAGGTTTGCCATTGTCCGTGGTCCTGCTCGTTTTTGGGATAAGAAAACCTTGAAGAACATCATGACATGCTGTGTTATTCTGCACAATACGATTCTTGAAGATGAGAGAGGAATGAACTTAGAATTCTTTTACGACAATGTGGGTAGCCGTGTCAAACCAGCTAGAGACCCAAACCGCATTAGAGCTTTTCTTCAGACATACAAGGAGATTGAAAATGCAGACACACACTTTCAACTTCAGGAAGATCTCATTGAGCACCATTGGCAAATGGTTGGACAGTGACTAATTTTTGTATTCATTTGTATTTGTATTCATGACAAGTGACTAAGTTTTGTATTTGCATTATTTAAGTTTGCTACGGTGATTATTGTAATGCGGATGATTATTGTTTTATGTTTGATTTGAATAATTCAGTTTGTTTTCGATTGTTGAATTATGTTGGATTTGATTTTGCGGGCTGATGATATGCGGGTGCAGCGGCGCAAAGAGCAGACCCCGCATAGCCGACCCGTAAAATAGCATATTCCGCGAATATGCCTTTTTACGGATCCGTTTGGGGGGTCTGCATCTGTGCCAGCCCGAGCCGGCCCGCAAAAGCTATTTTGCGCGAACTGCAAACGCGTTTTGCGGGTCGGCGGGATGCGGGGTCTGCTAGAGTTGCTCTTAAAGGCTCTCATATCACCGAATTTAATACCACCACTAGCCTTTGGCAGCATCATCTTATCCCAGCTTAACCAAGCCATCTTCCTCTTTCCTTTTTCAACACCCCACCAATATTGCCGCATCATCTTAGATCGTTTTCAATGCATACGACTTTTGCCACTCAGATGTATTGGTGCTTGCGTGACTATAGCGTCTACATTCGATTCCTATAGGATAGAGGTGTATGTGCTGTGTTCCACTTTTTTTTGCTCAGTGTTATTGTTTCTTCATTGTCGCCTCATGGAAGTAGGGATGGATTTAGTTTAGTTGGACGTTGTGTTCTAGGTGTATAGGCCTTACTTTATATATATTCACCTCATGAAATTTGTTTCTAATAGCATTCGAGTTTAGTATTTGTTGTCGAACAGGATTTGAGTTTAGCTATCCAGATGGTTAGCTTGTTAACTAGTTTTGCTCATGTAAGACTTACAATCTATAGCTGTTGTACTGTCTAGTTTGTGTACATGATAAATGGTTTTGTTGTGCATCTGTTTAAAGATGTGGCATGTTCTTCCCTCTATTTTCATCTCCACTACCGGACTCGCGGCCTATGCCTACGGCCCAGGGCCGTCGGCATAGGTCCTCTGCCGTCAGCATAGATCTATGCCTACGGCTGCCGTCGGCATAGGCCCGTCGGCGTAGATCACATCGTAGTCTTGTCAGTTCGTCGGCGTAGTACAGTAGGGGCCTATGCCGACGACCGGGCGACAGCCATCGGCAGTGTTTTCCGCCTGACAGCAACGGACGGCGCCGTCAAAAGCGCTGACAATTCACGGGAAGCCACGCGGCAGAGGTATGCCGACGGCTTGGCCGTCAGCATAGGTGGAAATCTATGCCGACGGCCGAGCCAGCGGCATACCTCTTGCACGTGGCACTCCCTGGTGGCAGGGCTATGCCTACGGCGATGGAACCTATGCCAAACGGCTTTGCCCTAGGCATAGCCGTGCCACGTGTCATCCCCCGGTTCCTCCTGGCGGCAGGGCTATGCCTACGGCAAAGCCGTCGGCATAGATTTATGCCGACGGCTTTGCCGTAGGCATAGCCCTGCCACGTGGCGCGTCCCTGGTGTCACGACAGCCATCTATGCCTACAGCATTGCCGTCGGAAAACTTGCTGACCAAAACCAAAAAAAAAAAGATTAGCCAACAAGGCTAGCTATTTACAAATGCTTATACAGACATGATTCAACAGCCATGGATTTGCAAACACAGACCATAGTATATTTTTTATGTACATAACATTTCCATTCTAAGAATCCACAACAACATTATAGGAGGCCGAGGGGCGGTGGTGGGGGAGACAAGGCTGCAACGATGGAGGTGGCATACAGTCAGTACAACAAACCGAAGATCCTACATATGAGGGTGAATATGTAATCTATACATTGAATTTACCAAAAGAAATCGCCTAGAACAGGGGCATCAAACTAAAAAGGCAGAAAATTATTGCTTTTGCTGAAGATAACTTGTCATGTTGGTGCTTGAACCAAACAATACTACTAATACATACAGTACAGAGATGCTCCAGTTTCGGTTGTATCTATCAAGCATCAGTTGTTGTTCAAGGCAAGCTTCAAAGAGAAAAAGAGTGGTGCTGATTCATATGTATATATGTATATACAGAAGATGCAAGTGTCATCAAGTTGGCTTTAGTCAAAGTAAAAACAAATGGACACATACAAAACTGAACCAAGGGTGGTGCTGATTCATGTGTATGTACAGATTGAGGTGCCATCCAGTTGGTTTCAGTCAAAGTTCAACCAAAAAAAATTGACACATACAAACTGAAGAAAAGTGTGGTGCTGATTCATATGTATGTATGTACAGGAGATGCAAGTGCCACCAAGATAGATAGTTTCAGTCAAAAGTAAGAAACAATTGGACACATACAAACTGAAGCAAACCGTCGTGCTTTTTCATGTGTACATACAAAAGATGCAAGTGGTATCCAGAATTTGGATATAGGTAGTACGCTCATGTGGTGAATTTTGTGAATCTATACTCTGCATCTACCAAAAGGATCACTCCCCTCACATGCAAATATAATTCAGTCCAATGGCTTTCTTCTCCCCTCACATGCATAAGACGAGAGCAGACCATCTAAACAGGCGGATCAGACCTTCACCTTGGGAGAGAGGCGAGTGCTACCTGTTGCCGTGTCGTCGTCGAGCTCGGGTGGTCCTCCTCCTCCTCGAGCAGGACAAGGTTGTTTCTCCCCTACACTCCAATGGCCATCTTATCCAAGGACATCTACAAGGGCAGAACACACCATTGATGCAAGTGTCACCAAGATAGTTTCAGTCAAAGTTAAAGCAAATGTAAATATGCAAACTGAACCAAACTGAGGTGCATATTCATATGTGTGTGTATGTAGAGATGCAAGTGCAATCTGAATTTTGGGGAACCAAAGCATGGTTGTTGTCGCTGTTGTTGGTACTTTAGCAGCAACAACATCCTTGAAATCAAACGAGGAGCAAGTTGTTTTAGCAGCAGCGCATACTAGTAATTAGCTAGGACCATTATTATTGAACAACCATTCGAGGACGGTGGCAGACACATCAATCTCACAAGGCTCTACTGGAGAAACAAAAGCATAGGATATGTGATGCTAGCAATCTTAGCACAAGAAGAAAAAAAACACAGCCTCTCCGATAGAATGGATGGATGCATCATGCACAATCATCGATTCCATCATTGCAGCACTAGTTGAGCAACAAATCAAATATAACAGTAGTTCCATTCGTTCAGCCAACAAGTTAACAAAAGTTTACTTCCCACTACTAATTTTGCAACTTGTCATAATAAAGAAAACAGAGCTCAACATCACAGCAACAAAAGCGGTAGACTGGGAGCCTGGAACCATGCAAACCAAATCGCAGAGCAGAAAAATAACAGTACTACCTGGAGCAATAAGAAACTCAATGGACTAGGGCAACATTTGGAAGGAGACAAGCAAGTATTACAATAGCTAGCTGGGCTGAATTGAAGATTAACCAAAATCATATCAAGTATTTGTTGAGCATGATTATACACGGGAAGGGGAAGGGGTTCACGGCAGGGACCTTTAGGTCATGGCCTGGCTTGCATCTCTCCTCCTCATGTGCATTGGTTTGCATCCAATCCTTCCAGTCCAATCCATGGATGTCCCTCCCTCCCTGCATCTCTAGAACAACACGACACTTAAATCTCATCAACTTCCATTGCTACTGATAAAAGAGGAGCAAGATGTATATGCTGCATAAATCATACATGGAGAAGCAAGCTGCTTGAAAACAGAGGAGGTCCATGATGGTTGTTCTCATTCGCAGAAGAACTCAAAAAAATGCGCAAGTGTATGCTATCTATGGATACACCAACTCTATCAGTACCTAGCACCCAAACTAAGAAAAAAATCATTCATATGCAGCAGCCTAAACTCAACTTTGAGAGAGCGGACTGATTAACATTTTTTTTGCTGGGTCGAATTTTTCACAAATATAGATAGAAGCACTCCAGAAGCTACATAATAAATTATAGAGGCTAGCCGAACTAATTGGCGCACTCAAACGATAAAAGAGAGCGGCCCAATGGACAACTAAGCAAGCATACACAGCAAGTAAAACTACATCACCAATATTATGTAATTAACTGGAAGCTCTTGTTCATCATACCAGTACAAATATACTATCTATATCTATACTTTAATCATGCAGTCAATTGAAGTAAAAGCTGGCTCGGCCAGGAATCAAGCCTAGGATGTGAATTTGTCACAGGATTTGTCACAGGATCCAACTAGGCCACTGTACTTTACTTGTCAATTGGAGTAAACCGATTCTTCATGTACATTGTAAAGTAGTGCTAAAGTTCCCTTGAACGTGATTCCACGCGTACGTGCTGAATACATGTGAATATGTGTGTCCGAGTAGGACTGGAAGTAGACATGGCTAGGGGCTATATACTTATACACTGGTAAATTATGGAATTGATCGTAAGCATCAACAAAGAAAAAAAGAGATTGTCACGAGCCTATGGCCAATAACAAATTAGAGGACAAACTAAAAAAAAGCTAACTAGAGATTTCCTCTCTGTGTGTGTGTACGTTGTGCTCTGGCCGGTGGGGGAATGATAAAAAAAGCAACTACTGCTATGTATGTTAGCTTGTCCGTCAGGATAGATCAAACTAGCTACCGGTGAAGGATATAGCCAGCTTCGTGTGGTGCAGTGCATCACATATTCCTCTACTTAGCAGCAGCAGTAGTGAGCAGAGGAAGGAGGCGGGGGAGATGGAGGTGCTACCTGCCGAGGTGGGTCGTCGTGGCCGTGCTTGAGCTCGGCAGCCCCTGCCTCCTCGAGCAGGACAGGGCCGCCAGCTAGGTGCGCCCCTCGTCCTCCGCCTCCTCGAGTAGGAAGGATGGCGCCCTCCTGCCGTCGCCGCCGTCCAGACCGCACCAAGGTGACCTGCAGCAAGGGAAGGAAAGGAGAAAAGGTGAGGTGGGGAGGGTGGATCCGGGAGAGGAAAGAGGGGAAGGACGTACCTGCGCCACGCCCGTAACGGATCCGTCGAGCTCTGGCCTCGCCGTCGCCGGATCTGGCTGATCCCGGCGATGTTAGGGGTGGCGGTCGAAACCCTAGCTAGCCACGGGGTCGGTGGAGGACGGGAGCGCCGATTCTGGACGGAGGGGAAGGTGGAGCGGACCTAGGGGAGCTCGGGGGCGTGTTGCGCGCCGCCGGAGCTCGCCGGAACCGGCCGGCGTGGGTGGTGGCGGCGGCGAGGGACAGGGGTTCGTGGGGGAGAGAGGAGTCGCGAGAGACAGAGAGGTTCGTGGGGAGAGAGCGAGGTAGGGGTTGGGTGGGCTCTTTTTTCTTTTTCTTTTTTTCTCCTTTTCTCTAGATGGATGGATGGATGGTTGTGGGGTGGACAGCTAGATGGATAGATGGATGGATATGCGCCACGTCATCGATCCGTGGCACAAACTTTCCACCAATAGAAACCAAGCTCATACAATTGTGTTCTCCCTTTTGTTTTTCTTCTATTTTTTCTACCCTCTTGGACCGACCGTCGACGATCCGTGACGGGAGAGGAGGGCGGCGAGGAGGAGATGGTGAGGTGAGGTGGGGAGGGAATGGATCGGGGAATGGTGCGTCCGGTATGACGACTATGAGTCCGGACGGGGACCTACAGACAGTCGCACGGAACATCTCTTCGGCTTTCCCCGTCACCGTCGACGAAGACACGTGCGACGTCCCTCGGCATCGAACGACAGCACCAAAGGAGGTGTAGGCGCCACGATCGGGGGGCGAATGTACCTCGACGGCATGCCGGATCCAGCGGTTAAAATCGACCAAAAATCCTACGATGCCGGAAATCCTCGGGACCTGGCACGGTGTCGTCATATGGCCCTTGTAGGGTGTGCTGAAAGTTTTAGCGTGTTTCGTAGAAGCCTGACCGGAAGTCGCTTGTAAACTGCACCATCTCCGAGGTACTATCTGGCTATCGAGAGAGAACGTGTCCAGTTTGTGAAGGAAGTGTGTTGCCCGTTGCTCCGCTGACCTCAAAACTTCTCGTGCTCTCAAAGGGGGCAATTGCATGACACGTGTCAGTACATGGCATTTTTCGGGCCGGCCTGCAATATTTGAGACATTTAATGCATCCGTAGGGTTTCAATGCGGGAATGGCAGATCTGCACGGCGGCCACCTGAAATGATGTCCAGAAGTGGTTTTTCAAATCATTTATGATGTCTTTGCGGTATGTGTAGGCCTAGTGCAACCCAAGGGGGCATGCCCCACCACCGAGAGGCGAATGTACCTCGGCGGCATGCCGGATCCAGCCGTTAAAATCGACCATAAATCATACGATGCCAGAAATCCTCAGGACCTGGCATGGTGTCATCATATGGCCCTTGTAGGGTGTGGTGAAAGTTTTAGCGCGTTTCGTAGAAGCTTGCCCGGAGGTTGCATGTAAACTGCACTATCTCCGAGGTAGTATCTGGCTATCGAGAGAGAACGTGTCCGTTTTGTGAAGGAAGTGCATTGCCCGTTGCTCCATTGACCTCGAAACTTCTCGTGCTCTCAAAGGGGGCCATTGCATGACACGTGCCAGTACATGGCATTTTTCGGGCCCGCCTGCAATATTTGAGACATTTACTGCATCCGTAGGGTTTCAACGCGGGAAATTGCAGATCTGCACGGCGACCACCTGAAATGATGTCCAGAAGTGTTTTGTTAAATCACATATGATGTCTTTGCGGTATGTGTAGGCCTAGTGCAACCAAAGGAGGGGCAGGCCCACCACCATAGTGTGAATGTACCTCGGCAGCATGCCGGATCTAGCCGTTAAAATCCACGGGAAATCATGCAATGCCGGAAATCCTCGGGACCTGGCACGGTGTAGTCATATGGCCCTTGTAAAACTTTGAGCATATTTCATAGAAGCCTGACAGGAGGCCGCTTGTAAACTACACCATCTCCAAGGTAGTATCTGGTTATCGAGAAAGAACGTGTTCGGTTTTGTGAAGGAAGTGTGCTGCCTGTTGCTCTGTTGGCTATTTCAACCCTCCATCACACTTGTATATATATGTTAAGACACAATGCAAGTTTTGGTGGCATTGCTACCCCCAAAGGCCCCCGACCGGCCTTACCCTAGCCCCGTTGACCCGGAGATCTAGGCCTTTGACTTACACCGGACGCCCTTTGACCAACGGACTTTTCCACCTGATGGTGATAGGTCAGCCCATAGGAACATTTCAGAACAAGGTCTGGGCCCAACCCACCATCAGATCCCCCTCGTGTCGACCCGGCGCGACTGTTTCCCCGTCCAAGTGCTGGCGGCGGCGCCTTCCGTGAAGGGGGTCACACTCCGGAGCCGCATGACGGGTGTTTGCACCTGACAGCACACTTCCAGACATGTAAGAGGAGCCAATGCAAGATTTGGTGGCATGGCTAGCCCCCGAAGGCCCCTGGCCACACTCGTAGACACGCGAAGAACAATCCGTAGTGGGGGGGGGGGGTTCACATACTCTTGCATCTTTAAAAATATAAGAAATTGCCACACCTATTATATCACATGTGTCTGCACTGTGTAAAAATTTCATGAATTGGTCAATCTCCGAGTGTTCAGAACTATTTCATGCAACGCCAAAACCGCAGAGGGATTACTTCGATTTCATTGCCATCCGTGAGGGGGGAGGACCTCACACCGGAGCCGCGTATTGCCTTTTTATACATGCCACCACACCTTAAGACATGTATGAGGACCCGGCGCGATGCTCTGGTGGCATTGCTACCACCCGAAGGTTTTTTTTCTCAAAATATAGAAAAAAATCAAAATAAAATGGTGTTTTCTGTAAATTTGAAGCAAACATGATTTAAGTTAGTTCAAATTTGAAACATAGTATAGCAACATAATCCTTTCAAGATTCTGATAAAAAACCATATAAAATTTGTCAAAATCGATCCAAGTATCAATTACTTATGCTTTTAACAAAGTATAAGGACATATATGCAAAAGTACACGAGGTCACATTTCTAACATACTCAAAAATAAAAACAAACTGGATAGTCATAATCTATGGAAAATTCTACCCCAAGTCGATGTATAATTTGTGTATGTTTAAGTTTAGATAAGTTAGATTTAAATTATTCAAATTTTAACTTTTAAAAAATAAAAATAATTTAAAATAAAAAACAGATGATATCTATGCCTACGGCCATGCCGTAGGCATAGTTCTCGGGGCTACCAGGAGGCGCCACGTGGCGGGGCTATGCCTACGGCAGGCCGTAGGCATAGATGGATAACTATGCCTACGGCTTTGCCGTCGACATAGCTCTGCCACGTGGCAGCTCCTAATAAAAAAACCAGATGATATTTATGCCGACGGCCGCCGCCAGGGCCGTCGGCATAGATTTGACGCGTCAGCCCGCCGTCTGTCCCCGAGCTACCAGGGCCACCTCTATGCCGACGGCCTAACTATGCCTACGGCTGCTGTAGGCATAGATCGATGTATGCCGACGGCCTTACTATGCCTACGGCTGCCGTAGGCATAGATGGAGCTATGCCGACGGCCTGGCGAAAAGCCGTCGGCATAGCTTCATCTATGCCTACGCCAGCCATTGGCATAGATATGGCCGTAGGCATATAAGGTTATTCCGGTAGTGCTCGGTGTTCACTAGCATTTGTTATGTTTCTGAATTGATTATCTGTTGCAAGATATGGTTAGCATATATAGTCCATAGATAAATGTCTTCGTGTGCAGCAGTTTTCATACATTTTATTCATTCTAATGGCAATTTTACTACTGGTTTTTGCGTGTTGGAACTCTTGCTGAAGTTCTCTGTATCCCAGTACCAGTGTATATGTATTTCAGTGTCATTTTGTACTATAACATCACTGAAGCCAGCGGTATGTTTTTATTTGACATGTGTGATGTGATTACCTTGTACCATACTTTGGAGCTTGGACGGTCGTCACGGGAGCAACTACAGAAGCCCAAGATCGCCCAACCGATGAAGGGCAAGGCGGAGCAGGGGCGGAAGGTGCACATCGTCAAGGAGCTCTGAGAGAGGAAAGGTGAAGACACCAGTCCCTCTCGCGATGCCCAGAGCGTAGATAGGCGACGAACGGGCTGCACGGCCCATGCCCACAACATCTTCATCCTGGACAATGGAGCAACCAAACTGGAGCCGTGAATCACCGGCGATGACGCCAGATCTGTCAGATGGCGGTGACTGCGGGAAGAACACCCCGTCCTCGAGCTCACCACCGTCTATGACGCGCTTGGAAGCAAGCCCGGAGTCGAGCACCTCCACCAGACCAATGTCAGATGCGGAGACTTGGCTTGCAGGCGGCGGCGGCGGAGAAGGCAGTCGCGGGACGAAATCCCCATGCTCAACGTCATCTTCATCGACGACGCACTCGGAAGCATGGTTTAAAATTTCAAAAAAAAATCCAAAAATTCGCATATTTCAGTAGGCTCCAAAATATTTTAACCCCAAAATTTCGACGCAGACTCAAACTGATTTCAATATAAATTTAAATTATATTAGAATTAAGTGAAATTTGAAATTTCAAAATCACTAGTAATTTTCAATTTTTTTGCATATTTCAGTGTGCTTCGAAATTATTTTGTTCTCGAAATTAAAAAACTTGGTCGGAAGCAAGCCCGGAGTCGAGCGCGGGCGGCGGTGGAGGCAGCCATGGGACAAACTCCCCATGCTCGAGCTTATCCTTGTTGATGACGCACTCGGAAGCAGGCCCGGAGTCGAGCGCTGGCGGCAGCGGAGGCAGCCGTGGGACAAACTCCCCATGCTCGACCTCATCTTCGTCGGCATCACACTTGGAAGCAGGCCCATAATCGACCACCACCACCAGACCAGCTTCAGGCGCGGGGACCTGGCCCGCCACTGGTGACGGAGGCTGCTGCGGAGCTGGATCCAGATCCGACAGAATTGGGAGGAACATATGGAGATCCGCGACGATAGACGTCGGGGACTTCACCAGCTGGCCGTGGGGTGCCGCCGGAAGGGCGGTGGAGGCAAATGGCAGCGGGGCAGGCCCGTCGTGGGCAGCAGAGGACGCGCGCTCGGAACCCTTACACACCGACAAATGCCCTTTTCTGCCCTGAACCTGCATGCTGGGGGAGGCAGCGGAGTTTGCCGGGGGACGCGCGGGGCCGAGAGGGTGGCCAACGGGGCCGGAGCGGCGGACACCGGTGGGGGCTGGTGGAGCGGGGGGGGGGGGGCATGGTTGTCAGAGCTAGCCGTTGCTAGGGAGGACACGTCGGCACCGTCAGATTGACCCAAAGATACAATTTAGCCTAGCATGAACGATAAGAGTCACTAGCGGAAGAAATTGTGGAATGTTACATTTTGAGTTTTAGGTTTTTTCCTTTGTTACCATGGTTTGTTTTGAACTTTTGTTTCCTTCCCCCCCACTTGTATGACATGTTCTACGCAATCGAATGAAAATGCAGTTCTCAAACGTAAGCCAAGCATAAGAACAAGGATATAAGAATGTATAATCAAGCTATATAGTTGGCAACTTCCCACATTTACATGGCTCCAACAACACAAGTATAACCAGGTTTCCGCGGAACATAAATTCTCATTGAATGCTCACTAGATAGGCAAAGACACAAAACCAGAAGATACTAGATGATGCCCTGCGCGTTGCTGCGGGAATTGGTTGCAATATATTTCAATGACATTTGATTATGTGGAATATAATTTTTTAGATTAACAACACATGAAGCAAAATTAAAAATTCATGACTTATTATATTTGATAAAATATTTATTGAATATAAGTTGAACAATAGAATGATAATTATTTTCCCGTGCATGGTTGCATGTGGTGGTGGGTCTTTATAATGCATGGTTGCATGTTAAGGTAGGCCTTATCCCATTCATAATTGTATGGTGATGTGGTTAAGATAAATAGGTTAGTGGGGATCAATCTCTTAGGTATATAGGATAACATAGTGGCATTCCAATGAAGGATGCGCTATGGAGAAGTCGTGAATTTTTGTTTCACCTGGTGCGACATCATCCAACTGCTTCAGGATCACTCTTTTAAGCATTAGTGCACATCTCAATAGATGTTCCAGGAATTCAAAATCGTGGTTGTCTCCTTGAAAACCGTCAATTTCCACTTCTTCAAGCTTTGTCAAGGAGACAATTTGGCTTGTCCAGTCCTTGGGCATGCAACAACAATATTCCTGGCATTTTTTCTTGCCCTAAGAATGTATTATACAAATAAGAAATATTGACTGTACAATAATAAAATAAGTTTTTTTTGAATGTACAACAAAGAAAATAACTAATATGTTGAACAAGTACTCCTAGTATGCATATCACATTTTTTGGCAGAGTAGTAACACATAGCACTGGCACTGCATCGCATAAAGAATTATTTAGTCAATTAATGACGAACGTACCATGGATTCGGGTAGGGTAACCTTGAGCTTATATATGTATGGTAGTACGGATCGTATGCATCTCGAGGAAGAAAAACACGGCTGCTCCGTAACCATGGCCGAAAGGTATAAGATGCAGCTCCAAGTCAATGACAGATAACTCTGAGGCAATCTGCAACTGCAGATGTTTCTCCACTTCTCGCGCCCATGATACATGCTGGTAGACGAATGTTTTCTGCATATTCGAGAAGACAATTTCATCATAAATCCTGGTGTCTTCATTTAAATGTCAGTCTTTTAAACTTTATGTTGGGATTCTATGAAACCATAGATAGTACTCCCTTCGTTCCTAAATATAAGTCTTTTTAGAGATTTAAATATGAACTACATACATATGTATATAGACGCATTTTAGAGTGTAGATTCACTCATTTTGCTCCGTATATAGTCTATAGTGGAATCTCTAAAAAGACTTATATTTAGGAACGAGGGAGTACATTTATACCTGTGTCCTGTTCACCATGGTGGTCAATATATTTGGATACGCCCCTGTGACTGTCATTGTGCACAGCAGCAATGGGGAGGAGGAGGTAGCAAACTACTAACCCTGATTGCGTCTATGCGCAGCACCGGAGGTCGTCGTCTCTCTGCCGCCACGGGCGTCGACAGCAAGCTCACTGTCGCGAGTGTCCAGTCACCCAGCCCCATGATTTTTTTGTTGTAATGGCAGCGCCACGAAATATTGTCGGCCATCGGCGCCAAGACGGAGACGCTGAGCATGGGTGCTGCGACGTGGGAGGACGGGGTTAGTTGCTCTAGCATGGGTGCTGCGACGTCGATCTCACATAGAAATGCCCAATGTTCTGTGTCCTCCAGGACGAGCTCCCGGAGCGACGCGGAGTGAACCGTGATGCCGAGCCGCCAGCCGCCGGGAAAAGTGTACCTGAGCACGCGCAGGCGCGGGCAGCAGGGCACCAGAGCGTCGAGGTCGGTGGGGCATGAGAACCAGGGTCGTGAGCGCGGGAAACAATTGGCCGGCCGCCGTGCGCCCAGTAGGAAGGAGGAGGAGAGAGAGATGGAGTTGGCGCGCTGGAAGCACGGCAGCTTGACCCTCTCTGACCAAGCTTCACACAATGGGATCACGAGGACGAGCTGCTCCGGTGAGAGCAGCGCGATGGCGCGCAGCAGCGAGGTGACGGTGACGCGGGGCCCTGCCGCGCGGACCGAGCAGGATCGCTCCGGGACGCAGATGTCGAGGAGGGACACCGCCGAGGCGGAGGAGACCACGCGGGCGAGCACCGGTTCGACGGAGGGGAATACGACGTCGCGGAAGACGAGGTCGGGGAGGCGGGTCCAGAGGCCGCGCCATCGGCGGGAGAGGAGGCTCGCACGCGCGGCGATGCGGACGCAGCGGAGGCGGGCGAGGACCAGGAGGAGCAGATCGTCGGGGAGGGCGCTGATGCGGTCCGCCGCTCCGGCGGCCGATCGCGCGGCGGCGCTGGCGAGCCGAGGCTACGCCCTGATCGCAGCTTCATCGATATCTGTACGTATATCGTCGATGGGGTCGATGGGTTAGGGTTTTCCGGTTTGCCACAACGTGAGTCAAGTCAATATATATTGTACAGGTCGGATGGGTGCAACCGATCATCAACCGTTTCGGAAAGAGAACGGGCTCCGCTCCAAATTTACATCGGACACTGCATGGTGTTGCTGTCTTCGGAAACTCCCTATAAGTCCCAAATCGAGCTGATGATCAATAGAATTGCAAAAATTCAGTCGACATTTGGGACATGGCACCAAGGACCGTATTTCTACATGCGCCCGCACCACGTCTCGCCCATAACTACTCCTCCCTAACTGCCCTTCCTTTTTGTTCAGAGAGGAAGTGGTGAAATCACCGCGCTAGTAGCAACCATTTTGCCGGCGTTGTCTCTGGCGGAGTCGCCGGACTCCGCGCGTGGTGTGTACAGCAGTAGTTTCGACTAGGTTGCTTAGTGTTTCTGCCGGCCATGGATGCTGCTCCTGTGACGTTCATGGCGGCCGTGAATAAAGTGTCTCCTCATCCTTCTCCCGCGTGGTGCTTTCATCTGTCGTGGGCAGTGGGTCAGGTATGTTTGGTGGTCAAACTTGGTCGGTGCAGTGGCGGCAGCGACTTTGTGGAGGGCCTTTGTGCTTCAATCCTGCCGTCGCGGCGGCGTTTGCTGCAATGTAGTGGTGGGGATTGGTGGCTATGTTCCGGATGCAGCGGGGTCGCTGGTGCTTACTTCTTTGACTGCGGCTGCGGCGACCTGATCTGGGAAACAACCGGTTCAACACATGTTAGGCGGGTGCAAGAATGTGGCTTCGAGTCTTCTCTCCGACAGTGTTGGACGAGATCGGTCGAGCAGCGGGTAGATGAGCATGGGGATGATCCCCGGTCAACGTGCCACAAGGCCTCAGGTTGCATGGCGGCCTGCTTCATCGACTCACAACGCAGCTTTGTCTGCTATGGCGTTTCTTCTGTGATGGGCATGTTGGTGTCTCCCTTCTCCCCGGCGAAGCTTCGGCGTAAGGCGATGACTGTTGGTGGTTTTGCTTTTTGGTCCCTGAAGGGCTTTATTGCTTTTCTAGTGGGATCCTTTTTGCAAAGTGTTGTACCAGTTGTCTTCTGGGTGCCTCAAGATCGTGGCTATGTGTGGGTTTGTAACTCTCCTTATGAATGAATGCATGTGGTTTACCTCAAAAAATAAAAGGATTGTATTTCTTGTTTTTCTTTTCATACAATTGGCTGAACACCTTTTTAAGATTTGTATGAATAAATTTACAAAATTGATTGAGAAAAATGTCAAGAACAATAAAATCTTAGTTCACTCACTGGACCAGGACGCTCCCATACAATTGGATACTAAGTTTACTTTTTCGGGGGGAATTCGAAACTAAATTGATGCTAATATCTGGGAGCTCCTGCTCGGCGCCTTAAGTGCCCGAACAGGATGCTGGCGCCCACTGCAGCGCATTGTTGGGCCGGCCCGCAAGGACAAAGCGCAGCGAACGAATAACGCAAAGAAAAAAAAACCTTGTTAGGGCTTAGCTAACCATTACAGAAATTGGACACATGTGACTGATAATAGCGCTAATAAATATAAAAACAAGTGTTGCCGCGCTATTTATCTACCACTTAGATTTATTTATTTATTTTCAAAAATCATGATAATGGAAAAAATCATTGATTTTGAGACAAAGTTCATCATTTTTTAAGAAAGTTCACAAACATAAAAAAAATTCATCAATTTTGAGAAAAAGTTTATCATTTTTTTAATTCACAAACTTAAAAAATTTCATCGATTTTGAATTTTTTTTATGAAAAGGTGAAAAGGTTCATCATTTAGGAAAAAATTGCATTGTTTTTTTTAAATCATCAATATTGAAAAAAGTTCATTTATTTTTAAAAAAATTCATCGAGTTCGAAAAAATAGTTAATCGCTGCAAACTGCTCACAAATTTGAGGAAAATTTTGATTTGATTTGAAAAAAGTACACAAATTTGAAAAATAATTCAGTGAATTTTAAAAACAAATTATCGATTTTGGAAAAAGGTAATCAATACTAAAAAATCATGAAAATGAGAAAATTATTCATCGAATTGGAAAAAAGTTCATCGAAGTTGAAAAAATTTCACCGAATTTAATAAAAATCATTAATTTAAAAAATGTCCACGGATTTGAAAAAGGTTCATGGAACGAGGAAGTAGGAAAATGGAAAAAAACAAAACAGAAAATTAAAAACAAAGAAAAGAAAAATGAAAGACAAATAACAGGAAAAAACGATAAGACAAGGAAACGATGGAAGTAAGCATATCAAGTTCGTGTGGCAGGGTGGTTACTGCAGTGTGGCATTAACAAGGAAGTCCCTCGTTCGATTCTCAGCACTAGATTTTCTGGCGGTCTGGTAAACAGAAAAGAAAAAGCTAGATGGGCCCGCACAGCGGGGAGGGAGGGGGTGTGCACCCGTTTGGAAATTGTATTGTAACGGGCACTGAGGGCGCCGAATAGGATTCGCCCTAATATCTGGCTGCCGTCAGCTCGCAGCCAGCCTCACGCGAACGTTTGACCTTATCTGACCTAGAGATGTATTAACGGGCGCCACAAAACAGATTCCACCTTGAGCATTGATGTTTCTACATAACAAATTGCCGTGGCCAGCTACAAAAAGAAGTATTTATAAATCTTAAATTGCCATGCTATGAAAATTGCCATCCTCTACATAAAATGTTTTTATAACGATAAGCCCCAATAATAATTTTTCATGTCACTAAAGATAAAAATTCCATCCTCTCAACATTAAAAATGGCATCGTAGCAATGATAAAATATCATCCTCATACATAATTAAAATGCCATCCTGTTGTTAACAGAAATGCCATGCGCTTAATAATAAAAAATGTCATGCCACTAAAAATAAAAATACCATCCTCTCAACATTAAAAATGTCATAGTAATAATAATAAAAATGCCATCCTATTATTAATAAAAATGCCATGCGCTTAGTAACAAAACATTGCCATGTAGTTGAAAATAAAAATGCCATGCTCTTATTATTACAATTGTCATCCTCTTATTAATAAAAATGCCATGTTATTAATAATTATTAAAATGGCATTATCTTAATAATTAAAATGCCATGTGAGAAAGTAGCGCACGGTTGAGTGGACGGTCAGCGGGAGCTCGTTCCGGATAGTGCTGCTGCTGTTGGAGGTCTGTGGTGGGGTTCGTTCGATGGAGTACCTTAAGTGGTGCAACGATTGTGCCGTCCGTGCGACCGCGCGTGGGCTCTCGGGCGCACATAGGGAGATGCATGAGCTGCACGCCCCGTTCTTGGGGCCGTTTCCCGTTGCCAGTGGTGGTGCGTTTACTGCCTGCTACCGGAAGGAGGCTTCGTGGAGCACGATGGCGGAGGCTGCTTGCGCGGTGTCGGGGATGTCTGCAGGTTCCTGATCTGGGCCTATGAGGGCAGCTGCTTGCCAACGGTGAAGGTGGAGACGACGCGATGTGGTGGATCTGGTCGTTGGTGGCTCTCGGTGGTGGATCTGGTCCTCGGTGGCTCTGTTCCGTCGCTTGGCTGCCGCAGTGCCTGGGCTGAGCTCCACTTTGAGACGGTTGCGGCTACCGAGAGGAGGCTATGTGTTGCGCCTTGGATCTGGAGAAGCTGCGGCAGGCAGGTGGACTGGCCGGATGGAGTCTTTCGGCTGGGGATGTTCAGAGTGAACCCGGGGGAAACCTCATCCCCAGCCATGGCTGGGGCCAGCGACGACAACGTTAGTTGGCGTTGTGACTTTCTTGAAGGCATCGTCGAGCTGTGGTGCATCGTCAGCCAGCGGGACATGTGGATGGTGGCGTGAGTGTGGTGCATCTCAACGATGAGGAGATGAGGGTTGCCGTGGCAGCGGTGGTGATGTCCATGGTCAGGGTATTGGTCTTGCCAACACCGATGTGGTTTGATGTGGACGGTGATGGTCTTAGCGTCGGGTCTTCTGTGACAATGAAGACGGGCGAGCGATGTCGGAGGTGCGGCAATGGTTGAGGTAGTCGACTCTTCTCCAGCTTGTCCATGGAATTACCTCAGATTGTTTTGTTGTGGTGAAGTCAGAGTTGCGGTGGTGGGGCCCCGGTGGCAACGATGACATGCAACAGGTGGTCTGTTCGGTGAATTTCAAAGGCGGCAACCTTGCAGAGTTTCTCCTTCGGAGCTCTCCTTCAGAGTCGGAGTTGCGCTGCTCTTGGCGCAAAGTGGCTGAGTTTCTGGCACAGGTCTTCTTGTGTCACCTCACTGCCTCTACGGTGAGGATTGGGTCGATGTTCATGTTTGCTGAAGTCGGAGTCGCTTCCTTGGAGTTTAGTAAGGGCGATGATGCCAGTTGGGGACAAATGATGACGATGACACCGGTGTGCGATCTTGGCGAGGCCTTGTATGTTGAGTTGTGTGTGGGGTATTATATGAGCGCCGCTCAGCGATTTGTGACGGTTTTCCCTCGGTTATCTGTTAATTAACTGGGCAATTCTCTTGTTCTTCATTAATCGATGAGGTGAATCTTTTGCCTCCATTTCAAAAATAAAATATTAGATTGAAAGAATTGTACTTATGGAAAGAGATCACGCATGCTCCTTGTCGGAGTAAAAGCTGGCAGGTCCATCGACAAGGTATCCTGACAAGGTGAGTAGATTGGAGGGGAAAGAGGAGATCAGATTTACCATTGTTCGGGCCCCCACGATAGAGGTAATACCCTACTCCTGCTCATATTGTACTGATGTACTAGACGATGAAAGTGTGTGTTGCCGCGTCAGTCCATCTTGAGAAAATGATGTAAGATATTTAAGAAAATATGGCCAGTGAGAAAATTAAGATGGTATATCTAAGTTATGCATGTCTAATGAGAAAATTATACATTTTGGTCTAACATGTAAGGGATAAATAACACCGGTGGTAGATCATTATGTATTTATGTTTACAACTGATGTTCAAAACCGAGGATACCATGATAACTCACAAATCGGCATACAGCTATCACTTTTTTAATCCAATTGCACAACGTCATAAATTCCAACAGGCGACTTCATGCGACCTCGACATGACCTTGTTGTTCGTTCAAACATTGGTACCTCCTCAAATGCCCAGGGAGCTGAGTTGAGGACCTGTGCTACTCCACGATCTTTGAACTTGTTTGATTGCCCTTGTTGAGTTTGTTCTTGCTCCAAGGATTGTATAAACAACATAGTTAAACTCTTTCAGAAAAGAAGACTAAAATCAAGAGTGAACTTCTACATGGCCCTATTTTTTTGAGTGCATAAGCACGGCCAAAGAGAATACATGATGGATATCAGATACCTTGCACAAAGAAATCTCAACTATAGATTTTTTTGTTGTTGTAAAAAAGTGCATACAAAAGTTGTTGTATAGTTCTTGAAAGGCAAACCACGCCTTTGGTCTAGAAGGTGATGTTTCTACATGACCATGACACTAGCTTAGCAAACACCATTGCTTCCAACAAAGCATCCTATGTATGGTAGAAGTATCATACTGCACATTTTTATTTTAAAATAGGTAAAAGGTGATTTTGCATCCTTCTAGTGTGCAGAAGGAAGAAAATATGTACACACTACCAAGTCTGAAATGTGAAAGTAACACTTGTAGTTGCAGATTGCTTACTGAAGGGTACAAACAGATTAGCTGGCAACTTGTATTATTTTCTGACCGAAATAGCATTTTCCGGCAATCCAGCTTATCCTTGGTAGTATTCAAAATAATGTCTATCAACAGCCACAACAAATCATATATATGCCTATAAAAAATGTTGAACCTGTTTTCTTTTTACTTATATCCAGTTGATGGGTTTGCGGCTCCTCAGTCTCCTAAAATTACCCCATTCTGCTCCATGTCATAAAATTGCAAGGATGACTGATATCCTTCAGACCCATAGTAATTTCTCTTCTTTCTAGGGGGATGCTAATGCAGATGATTTTTTGCCGGGAAAATCTATGAGGTTCATTGAAATAAGTTCTTATAGGCTAACACTATATACAATTACCACACAAAGGCTAAACTTCACGTGAATATAGAAAATAGGAGAAGGTAAACTATTCTGAAATAAATTGTTCCATGTAAGATTTACTTTAGGAACACATGAGGTACTCCAGTTAGTAAGTAATAACCCAGAACAGAACACTGTAAGATCAGGTGAATAAATTCTTCGTAATATACATAAATAAATATGAATATAACTGTTTATTGTAATTTCATGCCAGTCTTCAAAGTGGGTTGCATGTTTGCAATGGAACTCATGATGGAACAATATATTCCTAACATTGGCTGATCAAATTAGTATCAAAAAGAAAATTTGGAGTGAACATATATCATCATGTGCACAAGTCTGTAAATGTTGGGTAACATACCTTAGGAGGTTGAGGTTTCATGCATCATAGGCATTTCTTTCCTGACCAAAGTAAAGGATCATTCATTATCGGTAGGATCATCGGTGGCGAAATTCAGTGAGGTTCACAACCAACCTTCATGTAATGTGGTTGTGGTGTATGATAGTCAATATTTCCTCATTTTGGATGTACAAAATACTTGTTACTATAATGCTAGAGTGCACTGCTATAAAACTTGAGAGAATTTTTGGGTGAAATGTCCAACAATCAAATGCATTGGAAAGAGTACGGAATGACTAAAGCTCCGTGTTATCCAAAATTTAGGGACACAAAACTGCATTGCTAGGGCTCCACAGTAGCGTACAATTATGCAAAACTATATTTTGTAGTATTATATGACAAGAGCGGTCAACAGATTATACGACAAATGTTTAGTTTGATGGAACTACAAAAAATTCCAAGAAGTTAGCTAGGAGCCACAGATACATGATCGGAAGATACAGCATAGTGGCATTCCACAGAAGGATGCACCATGGAGAAGTCGTGAACTTTTGCGTTACTTCGCGTGTCCTCATCCTGACCATTTTAGGATCACTCTTTTAAGCATCGGCGCACATCTTAATAGATGTTCCAGGAAGTCAAACTCGTAGTTGTCTCCTTGAAAACCGTCGATTTCCACTTCTTCAAACTCCGTCAAGGTGATAGTTTGGCCTGTCCAGTCATTAGGCTCGCAGCCGCAATACTTTTGGCAATTCACTTTGTCCTAAGAATAACATATTGGTGTATATGCTAAGTTATTTTGCATCCACAACCAATCCGAGAAAAGGTACCTATGCTGCACAAGTGCAGAGAGATTCTAGCGAATAGTTCCATCCATCATAAAACTCGGTGTCAATGTATATACAAGGGACTAAAGAGGTGACAAATAAACCTTGAAAACTTGTATCTGCAGTAGTGGAGCTTGTCGTCTCGCCGTCGGCGACATCACCAAGCTCACTCTCTCAAGCGCCCAGCCTCCCATCCCCATGGACTTGCTGCGGTAACGGCAGTGCCATGAGACATCGCCATATATTGGCGCCAGGACGGAGACGCTGAGGTCGTCTCTCACGCGGGCGGACACGGTTAGTTGCTCCAGCATGGGTGCTGCGACCATGAAGCCGCGTACGCACGTTTGGCTCTCCACCTCGAGCACGAGCTCCTGCAGCGACGGCGAGCGGACCGTGATAGGGTTGAGGGTGATGCCAGTATAGATCATAGAAGGCGACTGTGCCGGACAAGAACCTGAGCACGCGCAGGCGCGGGCAGCGGGGGACCAGGTCTTCGAGGGCGTCGCCGGTGCAGCCGGAGAGTATGAGTGCTGTAAGCGCCGAGAGTTCGTCCATGGCCGGCGCGTGGAGGATCACGAAAGAGCACGCGGAGAGCGAGATGGAGGTGGCGCGCTGGAAGCGCGGCAGCTCGACCATCTCGTGCGGCGCGGCCGCGTCCCACGGGAGGGCGAGGATGAGCTACTCCGGGGAGAGCCGTGCGGCGGCGCACAGCAACAAGGAGACGCTACCGCGCGGCGCCGCCCTGCCGGGCGACCAGTCTCGATGGGGGACGCGGATATCGAGGAGGGACACCGCGTTGGCCGAGGCCACGCAGTCGAGTGCCGGTTCGAGGGAGGGCAAGGCGACACCGCGGAAGAGGAGCGACGGGAGGCGGGTCCAGAGGCCGTTCCACCGGCTGGAGGAGCAGATCGTCGGGGAGGGCGCTGATGCGGTCTGCCCCAGCTGCAGATCGCGGCGACGCCTGCGAGTCGACCCTAGGCCCCGATCCCAGATTCATGGATTTGCGATTGATCTTGATCAGGAGAAAAGGTTTTGGGGTGCGGAAATTTTGGGGATCGAACGTACGTAGTGTGTAGCCCCAACAACACAAGTAGATCTACTTAATTTTATTTGTTGTATATAAGAGCATCTTCAACATGCGCGCAACCGCGTGGCACGCTAAAACCTTTTTACAACGTCAAAATAACGGTTTTTGGCGCGAATGAAGTAGCTGGCTCCAGCAGCCGCGGCAAAATATGACCCGCGTGAGCAGCTCCAGCAGGCCTGCTAATTTACAGCGCGCGTGAGCAGGTGGCACTTACAAATATGATTTTACATGTCCATTTTGACAACATGATGATGTTTCAAACATTAAACAAATGTGCAAAATAAAGACATATCATAGTTCAATTGCACAACATAGTTTAAAATCACCCAAGTTTATGACACATAATAATTCACATGAACAAATGGCACATCAACAATCATGCCACATCATCGTCGTCTTCTTCTTCCTCCGATTCTTCCTCATCCGAAGACGATTCTTCCCCCTCCTCTTCATTGTCGCGCGCCGCATCGTCATTGGGAGCTCGAATGGTGTTCGCAAGATCTCCAACGGCATCATGCAAAGGTATGTGAGGCACACCGAAAGACATGTGTCCACCAATGTCACCCGGAGGTGCTCCCATGCCTCTCTTGAGAGAGCCAAAGCTCGTGCCTCCCGTGCTGCCCATGGTAGCTGCTAAGCCACCAATGCCTCCCATGGTAGCTCTGAAGCCTCCCATACCGCTCATGGTTGCTCCGAAGCCACCCTTGCCTCCCATAGGTGCTCCCATGCCTCCCGTCGGTGCTCCCATGCCTCCCATGGTAGCCCCGAAAGCAACCCATGCCTCCGAAGCCTCCCATGCCTCCCATGGTTGCTCCCATGCCTCCCGTGGCCATGGCACTTTTTAGACCAAGACTTCTTCACGGGAAAGATTGATGTACTCCTTTTGCCTATCATCGAGTGTAGATGCGTCCATGAAGAACAAGTACTTCTCCCATTCCAACAATCACTAGTGCAGAACCGGGCTTTAGCACCGGTTCGTAAGGCCCTTTAGTGTCGGTTCTGTAACCGACACTGAAGTGTGGGGACTAAAGCCCCCCCCCCCTTTAGTACCGGTTCAGCACGAACCGCAACTAAAGGGCCACCACGTGGCACGAGCCAGCGCTGGGTCGGTAGTAGGTTTTTTTAAAAAAAATTGAAAAAATGATTTTTTTTCCGATTTTTAATTTTCTGAATTATTTGACGATTTAGTCTCTAATCACCCCTCATAACTGCTCAAGTGTGGATCACTCATTCCAAATCGTCTAACTTCCGTCCGGTCACCCATCCTCTCACTACTCCAGCCTGAGCAAGCTTAACTTCCGAGTTCTATCCCCCCTAGTTTCCAAGTCTCCACTTGTTGTTTTTCTGACAGTAGTAAGCTGTCAATCCTATTAACCCTCAGGAGTTTAGCTTGAGCATGAAGTCACACGTTTCACCGTTTGAGTTTGAAACTATTATTCTAAAAAAAAATTTAGTAACAATAATATTTCTTGAATAAGTAGTTTGACCAGATTTGACCAAAATTCAAAAAACTGAAATAATTATTTAGTAACACCGATATTCTTGAATAATTATTTAGTAACACTAATATTTCTTGAATAAGTAGTTTGACAACAGTTTGACCAACATTAAAAAAACTGAAATTTGAGCATAACTTTTTTCCTTTTAGAATTTAGTAACACTAAAGGTTAGCCCTTTAGTACCGGTTTGTGCCCCACGAGGCCCTTTAGTCCCGGTTTGTGCCACAAATTCGTGTAGGGCTTTTCTTGCCTCCATCACTTGATGCCTCCTCCTCATCATCATCATCCAAATCAATAGTTGCCTTGCTTTTCTTGCTCTCCTCTTTGTCATATCACGTGGCTTCCATTTCTCTTCATCCTTCAACACATTGTAGCAATGGTGTCGGGGAACGTAGCAGAAATTCAAAATTTTCTACGCATCACCAAGATCAATCTATGGAGTTTACTAGCAATGAGAGGGAAGGAGTGCATCTACATACCCTTGTAGATCGCGAGCGGAAGCGTTCAAGAGAACGGGGTTGATGGAGTCGTACTCGTCGTGATCCAAATCACCGATGATCCTAGCGCCGAACGGACGGCACCTCCGCGTTCAACACACGTACGGAGCAGCGACGTCTCCTCCTTCTTGATCCAGCAAGGGGGGAGGAGAGATTGATGGAGATCCAGCAGCACGACGGCATGGTGGTGGAAGTAGCAGGATTCCAACAGGGCTTCGCCAAGCGCTGCGGGAGGAGGGAGATGTGTCACGGGAGGGAGAGGGAGGCGCCAGGGCTTAGCATCTGCTGCCCTCCCTCCCCCCCACTATATATAGGGCCAAGGGAGAGGGGGGCGCAGCCTTGGCCCTTCCTCCAAGGAAGGGTGCGGCCAGGGAGGAGTCCATCCTCCCCAAGGCACCTAGGAGGTGCCTTCCCCCTTTAGGACTCTCCCTTTATCTTATCTCTTGGCGCATGGGCCTCTTGGGGCTGGTTCCCTTGGCCCATATAGGCCAAGGCGCACACCCCACAGCCCATGTGGCCCCCCGGGACAGGTGGACCCCTTGGTGGACCCCCGGACCCCTTTCGGCACTCCCGGTACAATACCGATAATGCGCGAAACTTTTCCGGCGACCAAAACAAGATTTCCCATATATAAATCTTTACCTCCGGACCATTCCGGAACTCCTCGTGATGTCCGGGATCTCATCCGGGACTCCGAACAACTTTCGGGTTACCGCATATTAATATCTCTACAACCCTAGCGTCACCGAACCTTAAGTGTGTAGACCCTACGGGTTCGGGAGACACGCAGACATGACCGAGACGACTCTCCGGTTAATAACCAACAGCGGGATCTGGATACCCATGTTGGCTCCCACATGCTCCTCGATGATCTCATCGGATGAACCACGATGTCGAGGATTCAATCAATCCCGTATACAATTCCCTTTGTCAATCGGTATGTTACTTGCCCGAGATTCGATCGTCGGTATCCCGATACCTTGTTCAATCTCGTTACCGGCAAGTCTCTTTACTCGTTCCGTAACACATCATCCCGTGATCAACTCCTTGGTCACATTGTGCACATTATGATGATGTCCTACCGAGTGGGCCCAGAGATACCTCTCCGTTTACACGGAGTGACAAATCCCAGTCTCGATTCGTGCCAACCCAACAGACACTTTCGGAGATACCTGTAGTGTACCTTTATAGCCACCCAGTTACGTTGTGACGTTTGGTACACCCAAAGCATTCCTACGGTATCCGGGAGTTGCACAATCTCATGGTCTAAGGAAATGATACTTGACATTAGAAAAGCTCTTAGCAAACGAACTACACGATCTTGTGCTAGGCTTAGGATTGGGTCTTGTCCATCACGTCATTCTCCTAATGATGTGATCCCGTTATCAACGACATCCAATGTCCATGGTCAGGAAACCGTAACCATCTATTGATCAACGAGCTAGTCAACTAGAGGCTTACTAGGGACATGGTGTTGTCTATGTATCCACACATGTATCTGAGTTTCCTATCAATACAATTCTAGCATGGATAATAAACGATTATCATGAACAAGGAAATATAATAATAACCAATTTATTATTGCCTCTAGGGCATATTTCCAACAGTCTCCCACTTGCACTAGAGTCAATAATCTAGTTCACATCACCATGTGATTAACACTCACAGGTCACATCACCATGTGACCAACATCCAAAGAGTTTACTAGAGTCAACAATCTAGTTCACATCACTATGTGATTAACACTCAATGAGTTCTGGTTTGATCATGTTATGCTTGTGAGAGAGGTTATTAGTCAACGGGTCTGAACCTTTCAGATCCGTGTGTGCTTTACGAATATCTATGTCATCTTGTGGATGCTACCACGCGCTACTTGGAGCCATTTCAAATAACTGCTCTACTATACGAATCCGGTCTACTACTCAGAGTCATCCGGATTAGTGTCAAAGTTCGCATCGACGTAACCCTTTACGACGAACTCCTTTTCACCTCCATAATCGAGAAAATTCCTTAGTCCACTAGATACTGAGGATAAGTTCGACCGCTGTCATGTGATCCATTCCCGGATCACTGTTGTACCCCTTGACCAACTCATGGCAAGGCACACTTCATGTGCGGTACACAGCATAACATACTGTAGAGCCTACGTCTAAAGCATAGGGGACGACCTTCGTCCTTTCTCTCTCTTCTGCTGTGGTCAGGTCTTGAGTCTTACTCAATACTCACACCTTGTAACACAGCCAAGAACTCCTTCTTTGCTGATCTATTTTGAACTCTTTCAAAATCATGTCAAGGTGTGCGTTCTTTGAAAGTGTCATCAGGCGTCTTGATCTATCTCTATAGATCTTGATGCCCAATATGTAAGCAGCTTTATCCAGGTCTTCTTTTGAAAAACTCCTTTCAAACAACCCTTTATGCTTTCCAGAAATTTTACATCATTTCGGATCAACAATATGTCATTCACATATACTTATCAGAAATGTTGTAGCGCTCCCACTCACTTTATTGTAAATACAAGTTTCCAACAAACTTTGTATAAACCCAAAAAACTTTGATCACTCCATCAAAGCGTATATTCTGACTCCGAGATGCTTGCTCTAGTCCATGGAAGGATCGCTGGAGCTAGCATACCTTTTAGCATCCTTAGGATCGACAAAACCTTTCTGATTGTATCACATACAACCTTTCCTTACGAAAACTGGTAAGGAAACTTGTTTTTGACATCCATCTGCCAGATTTCATAAATGCAGCTAATGCTAACATGATTCCGGCGGACTTAAGCATCGCTACGGATGAGAAAATCTCATCGTAGTCAACTCCTTGAACTAGTGAAAATACTCTTTGCCACAAGTCGAGCTTCATAGACGGTAACATTACCGTCCATGTCCGTCTTCTTCTTAAAGATCCATTTATCTCAATGGCTTGCCGATCATCGGGCAAGTTCACCAAAGTCCATGCTTTGTTCTGACACATGGATTCTATCTCGGATTTCATGGCCTCGAGCCATTCGTCGGAATCCGGGCCCACCATCGCTTCTCCACAGCTCATAGGTTCATCGTTGTCTAACAACATGACTTAGATAGGATTACGCATTACTCTGAAGTAGTACGCATCCTCGTCGTCCTACGAGGTTTGGTAGTGACTTGATCCGAAGTTTCATGATCATTATCATAAGCTTCCACTTCAATTGGTGTAGGTGCCACAGGAACAACTTCCTGTGCCCTGCTACACACTAGTTGAAGTTATGGTTCAATAACCTCATCAAGTCTCCACCATCCTCCCACTCAATTCTTTCGAGAGAAACTTTTCCTCGAGAAAGGACTCGTTTCTAGAAGCAATTACTTTTGCTTCCAGATCTGAAATAGGAGGTATACCCAACTATTTTGGGTATTCTTATGAAGATGCATTTATCCGCTTTGGGTTCGAGCTTATCAGCCTAAAACTTTTTCACATAAGCATCGCAGCCCCAAACTTTTAAGAAACGACAACTTAGGTTTCTCTAAACGGTGTCGTCTCAACGGAATTGCGTGGTGCCCCTTTTAAAGTGAATGCGGTTATCTCTAATGCCTAACCCATAAACAATAGTGGTAATTCGATAAGAGACATCATGGCATGCACCATATCCAATAGGGTGCAGTTATGATGTTCGGACACACCATCACACTGTGGTGTTCCAGGCGATATTAATTGTGAAACACTTTCCACAATGTCTTAATTGTGTGCCAAACTCGTAACTCAGATACTCATCTCTATGATCATATCACAGACATTTTATCCTCTTGTCACGACGATCTTCAACTTCACTCTGAAATTACTTGAACCTTTCAATAATTCAAACTTGTGTTTCATCAAGTAAATATACTCAGCATCTACTCAAATCATCTGTGAAGTAAGAACATAACGATATCCACTGCATGCCTCAGCACTCATTGGACTGCATACATCAAAATGTATTACTTCCAACAAGTTGCTCTCTTGTTCCATCTTACTGAAAACGAGGCCTTTCAGTCATCTTGCCCATGTGGTATGATTTGCATGTCTCAAGTGATTCAAAATCAAGTGAGTCCAAACGATCCATCTGCATTGTGTTTCTTCATGCATATATACCAATAGACATGGTTCGCATGTCTCAATCTTTTCAAACGAGTGAGTCCAAAGATCCATCTACATGGAGCTTCTTCATGCGTTCTATACCAATATGACTCAAATGGCAGTGCCACAAGTATGTGGTACTATCATTACTAATTTATATCTTTTGGCACGAACATGTGTATCACTGCGATCGAGATTCATTTTAGGTGCAAGACCATTGAAGGTATTATTCAAATAAACAGAGTAACCATTATTCTCCTTAAATGAATAACCGTATTGCGATAAACATAATCCAATTATGCTCAACGCAAACACCAAATCTCGATGGTAGAGGGAGCATGCGATGCTTGATCACATCAACCTTGGAAACACTTCCAACACATATTGTCATCTCACCTTTAGCTAGTCTCCGTTTATTCCGCAGCTTTTATTTCGAGTTACTAACACTTAGCAACCGAACCGGTATCTAATACCCTGGTGCTGCTAGGAGTACTAGTAAAGTACACATTCATATAATGTATATCCAATATACTTCTGTCGACCTTGCCTGCCTTCTCATCTACCAAGTATCTAGGGTAGTTCTGCTTGAGTGACCGTTCCCCTCATTACAGAAGCACTTAGTCTCGGGTTTGGGTTCAACCTCGGGATTCTTCACTAGAGCAACAAATGATTTGTTGTTTCATGAAGTATACCCTCTTCCCTTGCCCTTCTTGAAACTAGTGGTTTTACTAACCATCAACAATTGATGCTCCTACTTGATTTCTACTTTCGCGGTGTCAAACATCGCGAATTGCTCAAGGATCATCATATCTATCCCTGATATGTTATAGTTCATCACGAAGCTCTAATAGCTTGGTGGCAGTGACTATGGAGAACAATCACTATCTCATCTGGAAGATTATCTCCCACTCGATTCAAGCGATTGTGGTACTCAGACAATCCGAGTACATGCTCAACGATTGAGCTTTTCTCCCTTAGTTTGCAGGCTTAAGAAACTTGTCAGAGGTCTCATACCCCTTGACGTGGGCATTAGTCTGAAATCCCAATTTCAGTCTTTGGAACATCTCATATGTTCTGCGACGTTTCAAAACTGTCTTGTCGCCACAATTTTAAACCGTTAGCATCACACACTGAACTATCATGTAGTCATCAAAACGTGTATGTCAGATGTTTCGTAACATCTACAGACGACGCTGAGGTTCAGCACACCGAGCGGTGCATTAAGGACATAAGCCTTCTGTGCAGCAATGAGGACAATCCTCAGTTTACGGACCCAGTCCGCATAATTGCTACTATCAACTTTCAACTAAATTTTCTCTAGGATCATATCTTAAACAGTAGAACTAAAGCGCAAGCTATGACATAATTTGCAAAGTCCTTTAGACTATGTTCATGATAATGAAGTTCATCTGATTATTTAATGAACTCCCACTCAGATAGACATCCCTCTAGTCATCTAAGTGATACATGATCCAAGTCAAACTAGGCCGTGTCCGATCATCACGTGAGACGGACTAGTCATCATCGGTGAACATCTCCATGTTGATCGCATCTACTATACGACTCATGTTCGACCTTTCGATCTCTTGTGTTCCGAGGCCATGTCTGTACATGCTAGGCTCGTGAAGTCAACCTAAGTGTTTCGCATGTGTTCCGAGGCCATGTCTGTACATGCTAGGCTCGTTAACACCCGTTGTATGCGAACGTTAAAATCTATCACACCCGATCATCACGTGGTGCTTCGAAACAACGAACCTTCGCAACTGTGCACAGTTAGGGGGAACACGTCTCTTGAAATTTTAGTGAGGGATCATCTTATTTATGCTACCGTTGTTCTAAGCAAATAAGATGTAAACATGACAAACATCACATGCAAATCATAAAGTGACATGATATGGCCAATATCATCTTGCGCCTTTTGATCTCCATCTTCGAGGCGCGGCATGATCACCTTTGTCACCGGCATGACACCATGATCTCCATCATCGTGTCTTCATGAAGTTGTCTCGCCAACTATTACTTCTACTACTATGGCTAACGGTTAGCAATAAAGTAAAGTAATTACATGGCGTTTTCATTGACAAGCAGGTCATACAATAAATTAAGACAACTCCTATGGCTCCTGCCGGTTATCATACTCATCGACATGCAAGTCGTGATTCCTATTACAAGAACATGATCAATCTCATACATCACATATATCATTCATCACATCCTTTTGGCCATATCACATCACATAGCATACCCTGCAAAAACAAGTTAGACGTCCTCTAATTGTTGTTGCATGTTTTACGTGGCTGCTATGGGATTCTAGCAAGAACGTTTCTTACCTACGCAAAAGCCACAACGTGATATGCCAATTTCTATTTACCCTTCATAAGGACCCATTTCATCGAATCCGATCCGACTAAAGTGGGAGAGACAGACACCCGCTAGCCACCTTATGCAACTAGTGCATGTCAGTCGGTGGAACCTGTCTCACGTAAGTGTACGTGTAAGGTCGGTCCGGGCCGCTTCATCCCATGATGCCGCCGAATCAAGATAAGACTAGTAACGGCAAGTAAATTGGCAAAATCGACGCCCACAACTACTTTGTGTTCTACTCGTGCATAGAAACTACGCATAGACCTAGCTCATGATGCCACTGTCGGGGAACGTAGCAGAAATTCAAAATTTTCTACGCATCACCAAGATCAATCTATGGAGTTTACTAGCAACGAGAGGGAAGGAGTGCATCTACATACCCTTGTAGATCGCGAGCGGAAGCGTTCAAGAGAACGGGGTTGATGGAGTCGTACTCGTCGTGATCCAAATCACCGATGATCCTAGCGCCGAACGGACGACACCTCCGCGTTCAACACACGTACGGAGCAGCGACGTCTCCTCCTTCTTGATCCAGCAAGGGGGGAGGAGAGATTGATGGAGATCCAGCAGCATGACGGCGTGGTAGTGGAAGTAGCGGGATTCCAACAGGGCTTCGCCAAGCGCTGCGGGAGGAGGGAGATGTGTCACGGGAGGGAGAGGGAGGCGACATGGCTTAGCATTTGCTGCCCTCCCTCCCCCACTATATATAGGGCCAAGGGAGAGGGGGGGCGCAGCCTTGGCCCTTCCTCCAAGGAAGGGTGCGGCCAGGGAGGAGTCCATCCTCCCCAAGGCACCTAGGAGGTGCCTTCCCCCTTTAGGACTCTCCCTTTATCTTATCTCTTGGCGCATGGGCCTCTTGGGGCTGGTTACCTTGGCCCATATAGGCCAAGGCGCACACCCCACAGCCCATGTGGCCCCCCCGGGGCAGGTGGACCCCTTGGTGGACCCCCGGACCCCTTTCGGCACTCCCGGTACAATACCGATAATGCACGAAACTTTTTCGGCGACCAAAACAAGACTTCCCATATATAAATCTTTACCTCCGGACCATTCCGGAACTCCTCGTGACGTCCGGGATCTCATCCGGGACTCCGAACAACTTTTGGGTTACCGCATATTAATATCTCTACAACCCTAGCGTCACCGAACCTTAAGTGCGTAGACCCTACGGGTTCGGGAGACACGCAGACATGACCGAGACGACTCTCCGGTCAATAACCAACAGCGGGATCTGGATACCCATGTTGGCTCCCACATGCTCCTCGATGATCTCATCGGATGAACCACGATGTCGAGGATTTAATCAATCCCGTATACAATTCCCTTTGTCAATCGGTATGTTACTTGCCCGAGATTCGATCGTCGGTATCCCGATACCTTGTTCAATCTCGTTACCGGCAAGTCTCTTTACTCGTTCCGTAACACATCATCCCGTGATCAACTCCTTGGTCACATTGTGCACATTATGATGATATCCTACCGAGTGGTCCCAGAGATACCTCTCCGTTTACACGGAGTGACAAATCCCAGTCTTGATTCGTGCCAACCCAACAGACACTTTCGGAGATACCTGTAGTGCACCTTTATAGCCACCCAGTTACGTTGTGATGTTTGGTACACCCAAAGCATTCCTATGGTATCCGGGAGTTGCACAATCTCATGGTCTAAGGAAATGATACTTGTCATTAGAAAGGCTCTTAGCAAACGAACTACACGATCTTGTGCTAGGCTTAGGATTGGGTCTTGTCCATCACATCATTCTCCTAATGATGTGATCCCGTTATCAACGACATCCAATGTCCATGGTCAGGAAACCGTAACCATCTATTGATCAACGAGCTAGTCAACTAGAGGCTTACTAGGGACATGGTGTTGTCTATGTATCCACACATGTATCTGAGTTTCCTATCAATACAATTCTAGCATGGATAATAAACAATTATCATGAACAACGAAATATAATAATAACCAATTTATTATTGCCTCTAGGGCATATTTCCAACAAATGGGCCAACACGAATGGTCTCCCTTTCTGCACGTTTCCTTTCTTGGTCTTCTTCTCTTCTCCTTGAAATAAGTTTCGTGCAATAGTGAGCTACAAACAAAAGGACAAGTTAGCATTTCAAACAACAACAAAAAAGCGTGAACTTGGAAGGAACATAAAGAAATTACACTTACCCTATCTCTATCATTAGTGTCACTTGGATTTATCGTGTCAACCGCCTTTAGTGCCACCGCCCACCTTTGACAATCTTTGTTGATTGTCGACCACCGAGACCAAAGAGATCTATCCGTGCGGTCAATTCCAGTCTTGTTTTGTAAATCAATGTGCTCCTTCATCCGGTCCCAATATGCATCTCTACTTTGGTCCCCTCCAATGTTGGCATCCATAAACACATGTAACCATGTATTGCATAGCAAAATGTCTTCCTCCATGGTGTAGTTGCCCTCTCTTTCTTTCGGTGCATCGACTATACCCTCCATCCTCATCCACCTCAAACTCATGATCGTCTTCATGCACTTCATTGGTTTGAGACCAATGAGAATTGTTGGAACCAACACCCATAGTTGTCATATATGTGTCATCATTGAAACTACAAACTATGTAGAAGAAAACTAAGCTACCCATATGTATACATTTATGTAAAAACAACAACAAAAAAGGGGGCTGAAATCATACCTTGTGGGCATTTCATCAAACACCTTGTGCGCGTCGGCCGCCGGCACAACAAATTGCGAGCTCTCCGCCGCGTCAGTCGGCGGAGGCACGACCAGACGCCCTGCAAGCTTCATCTTTGGCCGCCTAGAAGGGCCATCCTCCTTCTTCTTCTTCTGGGACACCTTCCCCGCTGTCACCGTCGCAGCATTTGGTCGCTTGGAGACGGCTACCCGTGGCTTCACGGCGAGCGGCAGCACGACGCTGTTGGGGAACGTAGTAATTTCAAAAAAAATCCTACGCACACGCAAGATCATGGTGATGCATAGCAACGAGAGGGGAGAGTGTTGTCCACGTACCCTCATAGACCGAAAGCGGAAGCGTTATGACAACGCGGTTGATGTAGTCGTACTTCTTCACGATCGACCGATCCTAGCACCGAACGTACGGCACCTCCGCGATCTGCACACGTTCAGCTCGGTGACGTCCCACGAACTCACGATCCAGTAGAGCCTCGAGGGAGAGCTTCATCAGCACGACGACGTGATGACGGTGATGATGAAGTTACCGGCGCAGGGCTTCGCCTAAGCACTACGATGATATGACCGAGGTGGATTATGGTGGAGGGGGACACCGCACACAGCTAAGAGATCAATGATCAACTTGTGTGTCTATGGGGTGCCCCCTCCCCCGTATATAAAGGAGTGGAGGAGGGGGAGGGCCGGTGAAGGAAATATGCCCTAGAGGCAATAATAAAGTTATTATTTATTTCCTTATATCATGATAAATGTTAATTATTCATGCTAGAATTGTATTAACCGGAAACATAATACTTGTGTGAATACATAGACAAACAGAGTGTCACTAGTATGCCTCTACTTGACTAGTTCGTTGATCAAAGATGGTTATGTTTCCTAGCCATAGACATGAGTTGTCATTTGATTAACAGGATCACATCATTAGGAGAATGATGTGATTGACTTGACCCATTCCGTTAGCTTAGCACTTGATCGTTTAAGTATTCTGCTATTGCTTTCTTCATGACTTATACATGTTCCTATGACTATGAGATTATGCAACTCCCGTTTACCGGAGGAACACTTTGTGTGCTACCAAACGTCACAACATAACTGGGTGATTATAAAGGAGCTCTACAGGTGTCTCCGAAGGTACTTGTTGGGTTGGCGTATTTCGAGATTAGGATTTGTCACTCCGATTGTCGGAGAGGTATCTCTGGGCCCACTCGGTAATGCACATCAATATAAGCCTTGCAAGCATTGTAACTAATGAGTTAGTTGCGGGATGATGTATTATGGAATGAGTAAAGAGACTTGCCGGTAACGAGATTGAACTAGGTATTGAGATACCGACGATCGAATCTCGGGCAAGTAACATACCGATGACAAAGGGAACAACGTATATTGTTATGCGGTTCGACCGATAAAGATCTTCGTAGAATATGTAGGAGCCAACATGGGCATCCAGGTTCCGCTATTGGTTATTGACCAGAGAGATGTCTCGGTCATGTCTACATAGTTCTCGAACCCGTAGGGTCCGCACGCTTAACATTCGTTGACGATATAGTATTATATGAGTTATGTATGTTGGCAACCGAATGTTGTTCGGAGTCCCGGATAAGATCACGGACATGACGAGGAACTCCGGAATGGTCCGGAGATAAAGATTGATATATGGGATAATAGTGTTTAGTCTCCAGAAGGGTTCCGGAATTCACCGGAAGAGGTTCCGTATGTTTCCCGAAATGTTTGGGAACGAGAACACTTTATTTGGGCCAAAGGGGAAAGCCAACAAGGTTTTTGGAAAGCACAAAAGGAAGTTTTGCGGAGTCCAGGGGCCAGATGCCAGGGTCCGTGGCGTCTGTTTCCAGACGCCAGGAACCCTGGCGTCTGGCCCTGGAGTCCGAGAAGGACTCTTGCCTTTCGGGTGAAACCGACTTTGTGGAGGCTTTTACTCCAAGTTTCGACCCCAAGGCTCAACATATAAATAGAGGGGTAGGGCTAGCACCCAAGACACATCAAGAAACACCAAGCTGTGTGCCGGCAACCCCGTCCCCTCTAGTTTATTCTCCGTCATAGTTTTCGTAGTGCTTATGCGAAGCCCTGCGGAGATTGTTCTTCACCAACAGCGTCACCACGCCGTCGTGTTGTCGGAACTCATCTACTACTTCGCCCCACTTGCTGGATTGAGAAGGCGAGGACGACATCGTGCTGAACGTGTGCTGAACGCGGAGGTGCCGTATGTTCGGTACTTGATCGGGACGGACCGTGAAGGTGTACGACTACATCAACCGCGTTGATAAACGCTTCCGCTTACGGTCTACGAGGGTACGTAGACAACACTCTCCCCTCTCGTTGCTATGCATCACCATGATCTTGCGTGTGCGTAGGAATTTTTTTGAAATTACTACGTTCCCCAACAGTGGTATCCAAGCCAGGTTTATGCATAGATGTTATATGCACGAGTAGAACACAAGTGAGTTGTGGGCGATACAAGTCATACTGCTTACCAGCATGTCATACTTTGGTTCGGCGGTATTGTTGGATGAAGCGGCCTGGACCGACATTACGCGTACGCTTGCGCGAGACTGGTTCTACCGACGTGCTTTGCACATAGGTGGCTGGCGGGTGTCAGTTTCTCCAACTTTAGTTGAACCGAGTGTGGCTACGCCCGGTCCTTGAGAAGGTTAAAACAACACTAACTTGACGAACTATCGTTGTGGTTTTGATGCGTAGGTAAGAACGGTTCTTGCTCAGCCCGTAGCAGCCACGTAAAACTTGCAACAACAAAGTAGAGGACGTCTAACTTGTTTTTGCAGGGCATGTTGTGATGTGATATGGTCAAGGCATGATGCTATATTTTATTGTATGAGATGATCATGTTTTGTAAATGAGTTATCGGCAACTGGCAGGAGCCATATGGTTGTCGTTTTATTGTATGCAATGCAATCGCCCTGTAATTGCTTTACTTTATCACTAAGCGGTAGCGATAATCATAGAAGCAATAGTTGGCGAGACGACAACAATGCTATGATGGCGATCAAGGTGTCGCGCCGGTGACGATGGTGATCATGACGGTGCTTCGGAGATGGAGATCACAAGCACAAGATGATGATGGCCATATCATTTCACTTATATTGATTGCATGTGATGTTTATATTTTATGCATCTTATTTTGCTTAGATCAACGGTAGCATTATAAGATGATCTCTCACTAAATTTCAAAGGTATAAGTGTTCTCCCTGAGTATGCACCTTTGCGAAAGTTCTTCGTGCTGAGACACCACGTGATGATCGGGTGTGATAGGCTCTACGTTCAAATACAACGGGTGCAAAACAGTTGCACACGCGGAATACTCAGGTTAAACTTGACGAGCCTAGCATATGCAGATATGGCCTCGGAACACTGAGACCGAAAGGTCGAGCGTGAATCATATAGTAGATATGATCAACATAGTGATGTTCACCATTGAAAACTACTCCATCTCACGTGATGATCGAACATGGTTTAGTTGATTTGGATCACGTGATCACTTAGATGATTAGAGAGATGTCTATCTAAGTGGGAGTTCTTTAGTAATATGATTAAATTGAACTTAAATTTATCATGAACTTAGTACCTGATAGTATTTTGCTTGTCTATGTTATTGTAGATAGATGGCCGTGCTGTTGTTCCGTTGAATTTTAATGCGTTCCTTAAGAAAGCAAAGTTGAAAGATGATGGTAGCAATTACACGGACTGGGTCCATAACTTGAGGATTATCCTCATTGCTGCACAGAAGAATTACGTCCTGGAAGCACCGCTAGGTGCCAGACCTGCTGCAGGAGCAACACCAGATGTTATGAATGTCTGGCAGAGCAAAGCTGATGACTACTCGATAGTTCAGTGTGCCATGCTTTACGGCTTAGAACCGGGACTTCAACGACGTTTTGAACATCATGGAGCATATGAGATGTTCCAGGAGTTGAAGTTAATATTTCAAGCAAATGCCCGGATTGAGAGATATGAAGTTCTACAGCTGCAAAATGGAAGAAAATAGTTCTGTCAGTGAGCATATACTCAGAATGTCTGGGTATAACAATCACTTGATTCAACTGGGAGTTAATCTTCCGGATGATAGCGTCATAGAAAGAATTCTTCAATCACTGCCACCAAGCTATAAGAGCTTCGTGATGAACTATAACATGCAAGGAATGGATAAGACGATTCCCGAGCTCTTCGCAATGCTAAAGGCTGCGGAGGTAGAAATCAAGAAGGAGCATCAAGTGTTGATGGTCAACAAGACCACCAGTTTCAAGAAAAAGGGCAAAGGGAAGAAGAAGGGGAACTTCAAGAAGAACAGCAAACAAGTTGCTGCTCAGGAGAAGAAACCCAAGTCTGGACCTAAGCCTGAGACTGAGTGCTTCTACTGCAAACAGACTGGTCACTGGAAGCGGAACTGCCCCAAGTATTTGGCGGATAAGAAGGATGGCAAGGTGAACAAAGGTATATGTGATATACATGTTATTGATGTGTACCTTACTAATGCTCACAGTAGCACCTGGGTATTTGATACTGGTTCTGTTGCTAATATTTGCAACTCGAAACAGGGACTACGGATTAAGCGAAGATTGGCTAAGGACGAGGTGACGATGCGCGTGGGAAATGGTTCCAAAGTCGATGTGATCGCGGTTGGCACGCTACCTCTACATCTACCTTCGGGATTAGTTTTAGACCTGAATAATTGTTATTTGGTGCCAGCGTTGAGCATGAACATTATATCTGGATCTTGTTTGATGCGAGACGGTTATTCATTTAAATCGGAGAATAATGGTTGGTCTATTTATATGAGTAATATCTTTTATGGTCATGCACCCTTGAGGAGTGGTCTATTTATATTAAATCTCGATAGTAGTGATACACATATTCATAATATTGAGGCCAAAAGATGCAGAGTTGATAATGATAGTGCAACTTATTTATGGCACTGCCATTTAGGTCATATTGGTGTAAAGCGCATGAAGAAACTCCATTCCGATGGACTTTTGGAATCACTTGATTATGAATCACTTGGTACTTGCGAACCATGCCTCATGGGCAAGATGACTAAAACGCCGTTCTCTGGAACTATGGAGCGCGCAACAGATTTGTTGGAAATCATACATACAGATGTATGTGGTCCGATGAATGTTGAGGCTCGCGGCGGGTATCGTTATTTTCTCACCTTCACAGATGATTTAAGCAGATATGGGTATATCTACTTAATGAAACATAAGTCTGAAGCATTTGAAAAGTTTAAAGAATTTTAGAGTGAAGTTGAAAATCATCGTAACAAGAAAATAAAGTTCCTACGATCTGATCTTGGAGGAGAATATTTGACTTACGAGTTTGGTCTAAATTTGAAACAATGCGGAATAGTTTCGCAACTCACGCCACCTGGAACACCACAGCGTAATTGTTGGGGATATTACCACTGGGCGTAAACCGGCCAGGAGAGGCCGGGTTAACCCCATAAGTAGTTCATGTGTATCTGAAGTCCATGAAGACAGACGGTGACGCTTTATGAAGGCCCATGGCCCAAAGCCGGTTTAAGGCCTGTAGACATAAACCGGCATTGATATGTAAACTTGTGTTGTAAGATAGAAGTAGCAGAGACCGAGCCGGACATGATTATGAGCCGGCCTCAGGATTCTGTAAACCGACGGGCGTCAACCCATGTATATAAGGGGACGACCCGGCAGCGGTTCAAGGACAACAGACAACAACTCGAGACTCAGGCAAAGCGTATTCGCTCCCTGGTCATCGAAACCCCAGCAATTCCAACACAACTAGACGTAGGCTTTTACCTTCATCGTAAGGGGCCGAACTAGTATAAAACTCTCTTGCGTCCCTTGTCCGCTTTAACCCCTTTAAGTTAACCCGTAGCGATGGCTCCACGACTAAGTCCTTTCTCTAGGACATCTGCCGTGACAAAACCACGACAGTTGGCGCCCACCGTGGGGCTATCGCACGATGGTTTCAAGTTCTTGGAGGGCAACTTTGAAGGACTCAAGGGTTACGCTGTGGGCCGGACGACCAAGAGTCGTCGCGGCAAGCTCTACATCGACGATGCAGGCTGGGGCCCCGAGGCCGGCTCAATCGAGTACGGGTACCGGGTCCCCTTTGGTGGCATACATGTTTTCATTGGCAAGATCGGTGAACCGGGCCCTGAGCCGGACATCTGCACCGACCTCGTCGAAACGGCTCAGCGTGCGAGATCTGCCCGGGTCAAGCCTGTCATGAAGCGTGCCTTCGTGGGAGTTATCCATGGAAAGGAATCTGAGGATAGATCGGAATCTGGTGGTGAGACCGTCGTTTATTCTGGCGACGAGTCATCGACCGGAGAGACCGAGTCATATATCAGTTACAAGATGGCCGGATTGGGGGCTGTTCTGATGGCGACAGTATTCCGGACCCCTTTGATCTGCCAAACCGGGCTGCGATCTTCATGGCCGATACGCAACCGGCGCACCACTCTTCGACCGCCGCGGTGATGATTTCCAGATCGACAGCGGCAACAGCGGCCGGGGGAGGAGGCCGTGTGCGACCGCCAGCTTAGGTTCTATCTGATTTGTTTGACGCATTGGCAACGCTGATGGCGTAGGTTAACCCAGCGGATCAGGATGCACACAATGCGGAAATCGCGAAAGTGAAGATAAGATCACCCAGGCCAAAGCCGACTTAGCAGCTGAGGATACCAGGATGGCCGTGGAGTGGGCCGCTTTGGATGCACAAGCTTACCGGATTATGCTGGATCAGAGTGCGTCGAATGAAGTCCTGAAGAGGAGGTACCGATCTCGCCTGCCGCCGGTTTATGACGCTAGAAATCTCTTTAACACCCCAGGAGCAGGGACCAGTAATCCGCCGGTGGTAAACCGGGCGGAGGCACCTGGAGCAGGGGCGCCGGTTCAGCCACGTTTGGTGGATCCGCCTCGTCAGAACAACATTGTAACACTGCATGTCCCCACGCCACCGGGTCATTACTCTAACCCGATGGACAACATTGTCGCTGCCGCTTCACGGCTGGCGGCCATCCCGATCGAAGGCGATTCTCTGGCGGCGGTCGAGACGCGTCGGGTTAAGGAGCTTCTTCAGACAGCCTTGGTTCAACAGGAGGCTTATTCATATAGTCGCGATCGGATTCATTCCACTCCCCGTCCAAGCCGGAGTTACAACAGGCGTATGGATGAACCGGCAGTGTCAAGCAATGCGCGGAACCGTGATCCGCCCCGTGGCAATAACCCGGCGGGTGGTGCTGGTGATGATCAGGAGGTGGTGGACCGGGCTCGGGCACGCAGAGAAGTCGAGTTAGCGGCGCAGCATGAAGCCCGTCAGCTTACTCCGGTTCGTCCAACTACATCGGTGGAACCAGGGGTTACCTCTAGTTCTTTGGGAGTGCCGTGTCTCGTCCCGGCGTTGCGCAATGTGTGCCTGCCCAAGGATTTCAAGGGCCCGCGCAAGGTGCCAAATTACACCGCCGATTTATCCCCTGAAACATGGGTCGAAAGCTATGAGATGGCCATGGAGATGCTGGATGTGGATGATGCGGCATGTGCGAAATACTTCACCATGATGCTAGAAGGGACGGCCCGCACTTGGCTAAAGAGCTTACCGGCTAATTCTATCAGGTCATGGGCCGAGTTGAGAGCCCGGTTTATTCAGAATTTCAAGGATACATGCAAGCAGCCCATGTCAATTGTGGACTTAGCTGCCTGTGTCCAGGAGGAAGGAGAGTCAACAACCCATTGGGTGCGCTGGGTTTCGGAGATTTTGCATTCATCGGACCGCATCAACGCTGACACCGCAGTTTTAACATTGGAGGGCAATTGCCAGTTTGAACCCCTGAAGTTGAAGTTGGGACGGCTCAAACGTCATTGTAATGACATGGGAACCCTCATGGCTGCACTGGTGAAGTATGCCGACTCTGATAGTACCAAGGATCCCGAGTCTGACGATGATAAGACAGGGAAGGGAAAAAAGAGCGGCAACGCCAAGGGGCAGCACCACAACCCGGCGGGTCATGGAAACAGCGGCAAGCGTAAGGCGGACCACGGTTTAGACTTTGTGGCTGATACTAATACACATGACAAGGGCCAGTGGCGTAAGGGTAAACCGCCCCAGCGCGGTGGAGGGCCAAGTCCTAATCCGGACCGTTTGTCTTATCTGTTGAACCAGCCCTGTCCAAAGCATGGGACGAAGGAGATCCCGTCCACGCACCTCTGGAAAGATTGTTACATCATGCAAGAGTTCAAAAATTCTGATTCTTTCCGGTATGATCATGGACCACGACGTGGTTCGGGCACCGGGTCTCATGGGCCGGGTTATGGTGGAGGAAATTCCGGTTCAGGCTTCCACGGCAATCAGGGTGGACATAACAATCAAAGTAATCAGGGTAACCAAGGTGGCTATAATCATCAGGGCAATCAGTAGCAGCAGCAGCAGCAATCAGGTTACCAGAGCAACCCGAAGCAGTTGAATAGCGGACAGGATCATGTCTTCACCACTAGCTTGGACAAGCGCGATCAGAAGCTTCATAAAAGGGCGGTGAATGCCGTTGAACCGGTGGTGCCCCGTTATTTGCGCTGGTCCGAGCAGCCGATTGTGTGGAGTAGAGAAGATCATCCACCCCGGGTTGACAATCCGGGTCATCTGGCTCTGGTGGTGGCACCTCAGGTGGGAGGTTATAAGTTCACTAAGGTACTCATGGATGGAGGGAGTAGTATCAATATCCTTTATTATGAAACTTTCCGTCGCATGGGGTTAAAAGATAAAAATCTTAAACCGTCCAATACGGTGTTCCATGGTGTGGTGCGTGGTAAGTCGGCATATCCTGTTGGTAAGATAGCTCTGGAGGTGGCTTTTGGAGATGAGCATGACTCGAGATCAGAAACCTTGACCTTTGAAGTGGTGAAAATCAGAAGCCCGTATCATGCCCTATTTGGACGGCCAGCTTATGCTAAGTTTATGGCACGACCTTGTTATGTCTATCTGCAGCTCAAGATGCCGGGTCACAAGGGAACTATAACCGTGCATGGGAGCCGCAAGATTGCTCTGGAGTGTGAAGAAGGTGATGCGGCTTATACTGAGCCGGTTTGTGCGACAGAAGATTTGAAGTTTTACAAGGACAATGTTGATCCGGCAGATATGACTTCGTTGAAGAAACCAACTACAGAGCATGATCCGGCCCTGAAGTTTAAATCGGCTGATGAGACTAAGCTTGTTGACTTCGTGCCTGGCGATTCGTCCAAGCAGTTTAGCATCAGCGCTAACTTGGATCCGAAATAGGAAAGCGCGCTCATCGAGTTCATCAGTGAGAATCGGGACATCTTTGCATGGAAGCCTTCTGACATGCCAGGTGTATCGAGAGAACTCGCTGATCACACTCTCAATGTTCATCCCAAGTATAAACCGGTCAAGCAGTTTCTCCGCCGGTTCAATGAAGAAAGACGCAAAGCTATTGGAGAAGAAGTAGCCAGGCTCTTGGCGGCTGGATTTATCGTTGAAGTATTCCATCCTGAGTGGTTGGCTAATCTGGTGCTGGTCCTTAAAAAGAACTGCACTTGGCGTATGTGTGTGGACTACACAGACCTTAACAAAGCTTCTCCAGCAGATCCTTTTGCCCTCCCTCGTATTGATCAAATTATTGATGCTGCGGCGGGTTGCGAGCGTTTGAGCTTTTTGGATGCATATTCTGGTTATCATCAGATCAAAATGGCAGTTAAGGACCAGGAGAAGACAACCTTCATAACTCCCTTTGGAGCCTTCTGCTATGTGTCCATGCCCTTTGGGCTCAAGAGTGCCCAGGCGACTTATCAACGGTGTGTGCAGAATTGTCTTCATAAACAGATCGGCCGCAATGTTCACGCCTATGTGGATGATATTGTCGTGAAATCAAGGAAGAAGGAGACATTGATTGATGACTTGAAGGAAACCTTCGATAACCTGCGGGTTTACAAAATGATGCTTAATCCGGCCAAGTGTGTCTTTGGTGTACCTGCAGGCAAGCTCTTGGGTTTTTTGGTGTCTAACCGGGGTATTGAAGCTAATCCGGAAAAGATCAAGGCCATCACCTCCTTGGCCAAACCGAAGTGTATCAATGATGTTCAACGCCTGGCAGGACGGATTGCCGCGTTGAGCCGGTTTATTAGTCGCCTAGGCGAGAAGGCCATCCCTTTGTATCAGATGCTGAAGAAAACGGATAACTTCGTCTGGAGTGACGCCGCTAATGAAGCATTTGAGGACTTAAAGCGGCAGCTGGCTAATCCGCCGGTTCTCGCTGCTCCGGTTGACAAAGAGCCATTGTTGCTATATGTGGCAGCTAACGCCCGGGCTGTTAGTGTGGCTATTGTGGTGGAGCGCAAGGAGGCCGGAAAGGAATATCCGGTTCAACGGCCGGTCTACTATATCAGTGAGGTACTTATTGAGTCCAAGCAAAGGTACCCGCATTGGCAAAAATTGGTGTATGGGGTTTTTATGGCAAGCCGGAAGCTTAAGTAGTATTTCCAAGGTCATCCCATCACGATGGTCAGCTCTGCTCCGTTGGGAGATACAATCCAGAACAGGGAAGCAACTGGACGGATTGCTAAGTGGGCTATAGAGCTCGGGCCTCACGGGTTGAAATACATACCCCGAACGGCGATCAAATCTCAGGCACTTGTGGATTTCATCAATGATTGGACAGAATTACAAGCGCCAGAGGAGAACCCGGGTCATACTTATTGGACTATTCATTTTGATGGGTCCAGGCAATTGGAGGGCTCGGGGGCTGGAGTCGTATTAACTTCCCCACGAGGTGATAAGTTTTGTTATGTTCTCCGTTTAATGTTCCCTTGCACTAACAATGCAGCTGAATATGAGGCTTTACTCCATGGTCTTCGGATGACTAAGGAGATTAACCTAAGCCGAGTTAAGTGCTTCGGTGACTCGGATCTGGTGGCTCAACAAGTGTCCGGCACTTGGGATTCCAAGGACCCACTAATGGCAGTATATCGTCGTGAGGTGGATATTGTTGCAGGTCACTTTAAAGGTTATCAGGTGGATCATGTGGACCGACGGAAGAATGAAGCGGCGGACGCTTTAAGCCGCCTGGGTTCCCAACGTAAACCGGTTCCACCTAATGTCTTCCTGGATGTTTTGCATAATCCGTCCATCAAGCTCCCTGGTGAAGAGGATTTGGCTGTTCCTGATCCGGAGGCTCAGTTGGTGGCGGCTCTTCATGTTATCCCGGATTGGACGGTTCCATATCTGGCGTATATGAACCGGGGCGAGTTACCAGAGGATGAAACTTCGGCCAGGCAGATAATCCGGCGGTCCAAGTCCATGACTATTATCAATGGAGAGTTACATCATTGCAGTGTGACAGGGGCGTTTCAACGCTGTGTGTCTCCTGAGGAAGGCCGTGAAATTTTGCGTGAGATCCACGAAGGAGATTGTGGTCACCACGCCGGTTCAAAATCTTTGGTGGCCAAGGCGTTTCGTCACGGTTTCTATTGGTTGACAGCTCATGCTGATGCCGAGAACTTGGTCAAAAGAGGTGATGGCTGTCAGAAATTCTCAAGGCGCGCTCATGTACCGGCTCACGAATTGAGGATGATTCCAATCACCTGGCCGTTTGCAACTTGGGGCCTGGATATGGTTGGGCCTTTCAAGAGATCCAAGGACAAGAAGACCCACCTTTTGGTGGCGGTTGATAAGTTCACGAAGTGGGTGGAGGCAGGGCCAGTTAGTAAGTGTGATGCAGCTACGACGGTTCAATTCATCAAAAAGGTGATCTTCCGGTTTGGCTTTCCACACAGCATTATAACAGACAATGGTACCAATCTGTCAAAGGGTGCCATGAAGGAGTTCTGTCAACGTGAGCACATCCCGCTTGACGTGTCATCAGTGGCTCACCCCCAGTCCAATGGTCAAACGGAGAGGGCCAATCAAGAGATCTTGAGAGGCATCAAACCCCAACTTATGGTTCCTTTGCAACGGACGCCGGGTTGTTGGGTTGAGGAGTTACCTTCTATGTTATGGAGCATCAATACCACACCCAACAGATCGACAGGATACACACCGTTCTTCATGGTTTATGGAGCGGAAGCGGTTCTTCCTAGTGACATCCGTCATGACTCACCTCGTGTACTTGAAGCTGACAACGAGAAGGCACGACAGGAATCTCTTGACATGTTAGATGAGGAGCGTGACATGGAGGCAGCCCGTTCGGCAATTTATCAGCAAGATCTGCGTCGTTATCATAGCCGCCGGGTTAGAACCAGAACCTTTCAAGAAGGCGATTTGGTGCTTCGACTCATCCAAGATTAGACGGACATGCACAAGCTACCCCCCCCCCTTGGGAAGGACCCTTTGTGGTCAGCAAGAATCTACACAACGGGTCATACTATCTAATCGATGTTCGAGAGCGCAAAGACTCACGTAAATCGGAGGAGGAGACCAACCGGCCGTGGAATATTGCTCATCTTCGGCCTTACTATACTTGAGCCATAGGCTCTGCTTATGTACATATTATGACAATGTGTATATTATGATCAATATAATAAACCGGAACCTCAGCTAAAGAGGGGTATCTGTTGATTTTCTTACATCATGTGTGGTTACATGGAGCTTCTGTTTATAAAGCGGCGTCCGGTTTACCCCTTGATTTAGCTTCTCAAAGCTTTATCTTACATCACTTGGGGGCTTGGTCATATCCGAACCATAGCTACACCTCTTGATCGGTGCAATGCCACAACATCACTTGGGGGCTTCGTCGTATCCGAACCATAGCTACACCTCTTGATCGGCGTAATGCCACAGCATCACTTGGGGGCTTGGTCGTATCCAAACCATAGCTACACCTCTTGATCGGCGCAATGCCACAACATCACTTGGGGGCTTGGTCGTATCCGAACCACAGTCACACCTCTTGATCGGCTCAAAGCCACATCAATCCGGGGCCAAAGAGAGTGTTGTAAAACAACAGCTCAAACATAGGCACCCACTGAGCACATCTCACAATGTTGCTTGGGGATTCTTTGCTGTCGAAATGAACTAAGAATCTACACTTGTAACAGGCTATCAAGCCATGGCTTGGAAGCCTGGTGTATACACCTAAAACCCCAGGTTAACCTGCCTATTTAAGTAAGTCACTCCGCCCAGGTAAACCTGGTATGACCCTTCAAACTTTGACAAGTTACTCTAAAATGAAGACCCTGAACTTGTCAAGTTAAAACGATGATTGGTTAAGGATTGAGGACCATCTTAAAAGGCTTTGCAAAAATGGTTTAACTCAGTGGCCTGGCAGCCCATGAAAAGCCTCGAATTTGGGGCCTGGCAGCCCATGAAAAGCCTCGACTACAACGGTTTTATTTGCCTTTTGCTAAGTTTTTCTTTCTTTTGATAAGATTTGTGATGTTTTCAAACCGGTGTTTATCAACCCGGTTAGGCTGTCAACTACAAGTTGTCAGTACATGATCAAGTTATAATCCGGAGACTATCCGCCCGGTCTGGTTTTGACTCAAAGTTACCAGTATAGAATAAACCGGTGTTTATCATAACCCGGAATAGTTTTATTGTCAACCAATATCATATAACAGGAGTTACTTATACTCCAGATTAGGGTTATGACCCTCACTACAAAGTTGGTCAGCCAACATTATGCCTAAAGGTCACAGGTATCATATATTTCCATATTTGGTTATCTTTACAACCTTGGTTATAAACCTTGGTCATATATATGTATTTGGGTATCATGACCCGCCCGGTGGTAAACCGCCAGGGCGCTTTAAGCTTCTTATCTGCAGGAACAGCTTGAATAAATGGCTATGGATTATGAACATCATATCTTAAGCATGTCGGATTAAGCAAGCATCAGTCGCAGATAAATATGCACGAAGGCATAACAGACCAAGTGTTTTAACTAGCCTATTACAAGGCGTTTCAGTGCCCAAAAGGATAATGGTTTTCTCAAATACGTGTTGCAGCATGTAGAAGGCTAAACCGGCCTCCGGATTATGATTGATCACCACCTTGCCCTGACGGCTGCGGATCATCTTGCACCGGTTCATCCTCTTCGTCTCTACCCAGCGGCTGGAAGTCAATAGTTGTCCAGTCGATTCCAGTTAATGCTTGGAACACAGCTTCGTCGCTTATAAGGGTGGACGGTTCAATATCAGGGGCATAAGTGTGCTTACGGATTGGAGGGATCAGATTTTGCGCTTCCGGAATTGGTGCAGCAACCCGTCTGTTCTTGTCATCATAACTTGCCTGATAGTATGAGAGATCAGCTTCTTCAGCCAATTGACAAGCCAGTGGACGTACTTCCCAGTTTATGGCGCGGAGATCCTCCTGGCCAAATTCTGATCCGTCTTCTTTTAAGCTTGGGAACCCTTTAGCCACGTCCACCGGATCAAGATCAGGCACCCACGCCTTTGCCCGGGTTAGAGCGGTCAGAGCTCCGGCCCTTGCCGCAGCTTTCTTTAGTTCTTCAACCCGGGCAGGCAGCATGGATAGCCTTTCTAAGGTGTCCTTGATCAATGTTGGAGGAGGTTTATTGTGTGAAGCGGTGCAGATGATCCACTGCGCACCGGTATACAGCTGCTCTATCAGAGTATAGGCCGCTTTCAATTTCTTCTGTACGTCAGAGCCTAGATGGCTAATACGAGTTCCTGCATCATTATAAACGTCAGTAAACCAGCAACACATGGGAAGATATGTTGAAAGTATAAAGCAAGGATGCTTACCAAACACAGCAGCGGTCATAGCATGTACTTGCCAATTTACACCAGTCAGCTCGTCTACCACCGGTTTGAGAGCTGCTTCGGCTTCTTCAGCTCTTTTCTGCAAAGCGGATTTCTCTGTGTTCCAATCCGCCCGCTCCGTGTTGAAGCCCTTTTTCAGTTTCTCCATAGCGCCTAGAGCGCTGGTCAATTCTTCCTTCGCTTTGGAGGTTTCAGCTTGCTGGGATTTGAGGTTCTCTTGCAGATCAGCGATTTGGCTTTCCTTCTTGCTCAGTTCAGCCTATAAAGAGACAGATATATAATGAGTTGACAGTACATATTTGAAGTACAAGCACATAACAAGTTATGCCCTTAGTACTTGGGGGCTAATGCATATTTGCTCTTTATCAGAAATTTTTACAAGTCCCAAGCACAATACAAGTATTAAGCTTGGCACTTGGGGGCTAATGTGTATTTGCTCATAAAATGCTGATATGGGAATTCTTCTACAAAGTCCCGGTTCATCTTTATAAAGTTAAACCGGCCCTTGGGGGCTACATCAGTGAAGTTAAGATGCATTGTTGCAAACAGGAAATTGTTACTAAGTCCCGGTTTAAATTGGTATCTTAAACCGTCACTTGGGGGCTACTGGAGTTGATAAGCTGCAATTAAATATAAGAGAGAAACACTTATGAAGTTACCTCATATTGCTCCTTCATCATATTTACCAAACCGGCTTCATAGTCACGGCTGGTTTACAGACGGTTCAGGAAGCCAGAGTGAAGGTCTTGAACATTCAGATGGGCATAATTTGACAATCGGCGTTCCATTTGCCTTTGCCAATTGCAGAGAGCTCATCTTTGGCAGTATGCTTTGACAAAGCGACAGGATTGCCCGGAGCAGTATGGCTAGTGCCAGTAATCATAATGTCATCATCTTCGTCATCAGCAGCCGTTACTGGGGTTGGCGGTTTGTCAGTATTTTTAACTGGACTTGTCGGTTTATTGTCAGTTCGGACAGGGCTGGTTGGCTGGTCAGCATGGCTTGTGGTGTCAACTTCTGCCTGCTCATCAACAAAGTCATGATCTTGAGGCGGTGGGTCATTCAGTATGGCATCAATGTTGGTCTCTTCAGGATCTGGAGTTTTCTCCGGTTCAACAGCCACGTCTTCATCAGCCGGTTTATTCAACCGAGCTTTCTTGCTGGGTCTGGGCTTGGCGCTGAGAAAAATAAACATGAGGATCAGTATAGTATATCAAAATAGCAACATCAAGGATAACAACAAGTGTATAGCTCACCCAAGAACCGTTTTGAGGGGTGGAAGTTTTGTGGCCGACGATTCGCCAGAAGATGAGTGAGAAGTACCCTGATAATTTGAATCAGACGGGTTAAGAGGCTGGCGGAAACAACCTGCTTTGGGGCATGAAGTATCAATGGGATAAGAGACCTCTGATCGGCGTTTCCGAACCGGATTGTTCGGTAAACCGGCGTAGGTAACTACCTGGCCGCTGTGCCGGGTTGTGCGGCGAGCCTCGTGCTGTTGCATCTTCAAAAGAAAGTTTGGGTCCAAGTAAGCAAGGGGGTGAGAAAATTTTACTTTCCGGTTTGCTTGACGGATTTTTGATGTTGGCAGAGGATCTAAATCGGAGGAAAGAATGGTTACCTCTACGTCATCAGCATGACTGCCTTCAGCGTCGTCCTGATAATAATCATTGTCAATGAGATGTACGAAAAATGAACCAAGAGAGTCAAGTTCTACCTCTGATTCCGGATTACCCACATCATCATCAGCTGGTAGCTCAGAGGATGCAGTGGTCCTTTTCTTGGCAGGTTTTTTATAACCTTGGTCTTTGGACGGACTGGTTTGACTGGTTTATCTTGTGGCTTGACCGGTTTGTCTTGTGGTGGTTTCTTGTTCCAGAATGGATCATCACCCTGTCAGAAAAAAATCACACATTCAGAAAATATTTGGACAAAAGCAACTTCAGATAAAAAGATTATATGATTCTTACAGCTGGCGGTTTGTTGAAAGCGCAGAAAGGGAGTAGTCCGGTTTGGGAACAGACAGCCTCCGGTTCGTTCAGCATTTTCTTTACAGCCTCAGTGACTTCTGCATCTATAAGCTGAATGTCAATGTGCCGCTGAGCATCCTTCAAACTCCCCGTATACTCACACATCAAACCGGAGCGCCGGCTTAAGGGCAGAATACTCCAGCTTATCCAGCAACGAGCAAGATCAACTCCTGTCAAACCGTTCGCCATGAAGGCTCTAAGATTTGATAATTGGGGAGCATAGTTGGCCCTTTCTTTTGCCATCAACCTCTGAGGAAAAGGATGTGTGTTGCTAAGGCGTTCAGGGCGGTAACCCGGCAGGGGGTTTTCATCAAGTGGAGATGTATCCATGCAATAAAACCAAGTCTGGTTCCACTCTTTGGGGTGACTGTGGAGTTTGGGATGAGGGAAGGTGACTTCCTTCCTTTTCTGAACCGCCATTCCGCCCAGTTCCGTATTGGGTCCATCCGAGAACTCTGTGCGACGGTTTAAGTGAAAGAAATCCCTAAACAGTTCGACTGTAGGTTCCTCTTGTAGATAAACCTCACAGAAGACTTGGAAGTGGCAGATGTTGGTCACGGAATGGGGACCGATGTCTTGAGGGCGCAGCTGAAAATTGGCTAGTACATCGCGGAAATTTTTTGAACCGGGAGGGCTAAAACCTCATCTGAGATGATCAGCAAACACGACTACCTCTCCGTCCTTGGGTGTAGGAGGACTTTCCGGGCCAGGGACCCTCCAGTGGATGACATCTTTTTTGGCTAAAGGGCCCGTTTTAACAAGATTTTTTAACTGCTCTTTGGTTACTCGAGAGGGAGCCCAATTGCATTCATAGACTTGCTTGGCCATGGCAATGGAAATCTGAAACATGATTATTGCCGGTTTAAGGTTTACAGTGGACAACTATACAGCAGTATAAGGATACAAGCATATTGATAAACCAGATTTGGTTATTCGTAAACCGGAGTCTGACAATGGAAACAATATAATGATGAATGCATTGGCGGTTCAACAGGGGACTAATGGTATCTACCGGGTTATCATTTTTATCTGTGAAGTTAAACCGCCTAATTTGGCATTAAAGGTATAAGTATAAAGATGTATAAGTGAAGGGAAAAACAAGTTTCATAGTTTGGCATGAGAATTTCAGATCTGCCGTGCGTTGGATAATCAAAATATACTCTAGTCTAATATCAAGCGCTCAAAAAGTTCAGTGAGTTCAGATGAGTTGGATATCAAGCAGGTGCCTTAACAAGAAGAAAGGAGTCTAAACTACAAAAGGCGCTGAAAATAGTCAGATCTAACCGGCCATTGGTGCTACCGAAGGAAGAACAGCTTCAAGCTATGAAGAACACCGAACCCTAATGGCGGATCTAGGGCGAGAAGAAGAGGGACTTACTGGTGCAGGAGGAAGCAGCGGAGGATCACCGCTTTTCTCTGATACGATCAGGTTGATGCAGCGGCCTTTGTCGAAGCAGAGGCAAAGGACGACGGCGGCGGTGGAGCTAGAGGGTCGGTCGATGCGAAGTGGCACGAGGGGGAAAATGGAAAGACCCCCTGGTCCTATTTATAAGGGCAGAAAGATAAGCGTCAGGCGCGAAAATCGAGGAGCCTAAATTTTGGATATGAGGCGAAGCTGTCGCCCCGATTGTCGGAGGCTCATTAATGAAGGTGGATTATACACAGTTTTAAATAACAGGTGACGTCACGGCGGTTTACCATGGTCCTAGAAGATGATGTCACGGCGGTTCACAAGATCATGTGAAGATGTTGAAGAAGAAATTTTCTTAAGTATTGAGGATTGACATGAACCAGTTCAAATCAATTTGGGGCCTAATGTTGGGGATATTACCACTGGGCGTAAACTGGCCAGGAGAGGCCGGGTTAACCCCATAAGTAGTTCATGTGTATCTGAAGTCCATGAAGACAGACGGTGACGCTTTATGAAGGCCCAGGGCCCAAAGCCGGTTTAAGGCCTGTAGACATAAACCAGCATTGATATGTAAACTTGTGTTGTAGGATAGAAGTAGCAGAGACCGAGCCGGACACGATTATGAGCCGGCCTCGGGATTCTGTAAACCGACGGGCGTCAACCCATGTATATAAGGGGACGACCCGGCGGCGGTTCAAGGACAACAGACAACAACTCGAGACTCAGGCAAAGCGTATTCGCTCCCTCGTCATCGAAACCCCAGCAATTCCAACACAACTAGACGTAGGCTTTTACCTTCATCGTAAGGGACCGAACTAGTATAAAACTCTTTTGCGTCCCTTGTCCGCTTTAACCCCTTTAAGTTAACCCGTAGCGATGGCTCCACGACTAAGTCCTTTCTCTAGGACATCTGCCGTGACAAAACCACGACAGTAATGGTGTGTTCGAACGTCGTAATCATACTTTACTAGATATGGTGCGATCTATGATGTCTCTTACTGATTTACCGCTATCGTTTTGGGTTTATGCTCTAGAGACAGCTACATTCACATTAAATAGGGCACCATCGAAATCCGTTGAGATGACGCCTTATGAACTATGGTTTGGCAAGAAACCAAAGTTGTCGTTTCTTAAAGTTTGGGGCTGCGATTCTTATGTGAAAAAGCTTCAACCTGATAAGCTCGAACCCAAATCGGAGAAATGTGTCTTCATAGGATACCCAAAAGAGACTATTGGGTACACCTTCTATCACAGATCTGAAGGCAAGACTTTTGTTGCTAAATTTGGATCCTTTCTAGAGAAGGAGTTTCTCTCGAAAGAAGTGAGTGGGAGGAAAGTAGAACTTGATGAGGTAACTATACCTGCTCCCTTATTGGAAAGTAGTTCATCACAGAAACCGGTTCCTGTGACGTCTATACCAATTAGTGAGGAAGCTAATGATGATGATCATGAAACTTCAGATCAAGTTGCTACTGAACCTCATAGATCAACCAGAGTAAGATCCGCACCCGAGTGGTACGGTAATCCTGCTCTGGAGGTTATGTTACTAGACCATGACGAACCTACGAACTATGAAGAAGCGATGGTGAGCCCAGATTCCGCGAAATGGCTTGAAGCCATGAAATCTAAAATGGGATCCATGTATGAGAACAAAGCGTGGACTTTGGTTGACCTGCCCGATGACCGGCAAGCCATTGAGAATAAATGGATCTTCAAGAAGAAGACTGACGTTGACGGTAATGTTACTGTTTATAAAGCTCGACTTGTTGCAAAAGGTTTTCGACAAGTTCAAGGGATTGACTACGATGAGACTTTCTCACCCGTAGCGATGCTTAAGTCTGTCCGAATCATGTTAGCAATTGCCGCATTTTATGATTATGAAATTTGGCAAATGGATGTCAAAACTGCATTCCTGAATGGATTTCTGGAAGAAGAGTTGTATATGATGCAACCGGAAGGTTTTGTCGATCCAAAGGGAGCTAACAAAGTGTGCAAGCTCCAGCGATCCATTTATGTACTGGTGCAAGCCTCTCGGAGTTGGAATAAACATTTTGACAGTGTGATCAAAGCATATGGATTTGTACAGACTTTTGGAGAAGCCTGTATTTACAAGAAAGTGAGTGGGAGCTGTGTAGCATTTCTGATATTATATGTGGATGACATATTGTTGATCGGAAATGATATAGAATTTCTGGATAGCATAAAGGGATATTTGAACAAGAGTTTTTCAATGAAGGACCTCGGTGAAGCTGCTTATATATTGGGCATCAAGATCTATAGAGATAGATCAAGGCGCTTAATTGGACTTTCACAAAGCACATACCTTGATAAAGTTTTGAAGAAGTTCAAAATGGATCAGGCAAAGAAAGGGTTCTTGCCTGTGTTGCAAGGTGTGAAGTTGAGTAAGACTCAATGCCTGACCTGTCGTGGAATAGTCACAGCAGATGTCCTCGTGAAAGGACTTAGTCGTGGAGCCATCGCAACTAGGAAGCTTAAAGGGGTTAAAGCGGGACAAAGGACACGAGGGTTATACTGGTTCGGCCCCTTACGGTGAAGGTAAAAGCCTACTCCAGTTGAGGTGGAATTACTAGGGTTTCGATGACCAGGGAGCGAATCCGCTATGCCTGGCTACCGATTTGATGTTACTTGCCCTAAGCCGCCGGCAGGTTGTCTCCTTATATACACGGGTTGACGGCCGGCGGCCTACAGAGTCCCGGCCGGCTCATAAACAGTTTCCGGCTCGGTGACTAGTTAATCTTGCCTTACAACACAAGTCATGCCATTACAGCGGTTTATTACTACAGGCCTTAAGTCGCCTACGGGCTTTAGGCCCTTTATTGAACCGCCATCTTCAAGCTTGATATTGGGCTTCATATGATGAATTGCCATAGCGTAACCCGGCCCCTCCTGGGCGGGTTACACTAGTAGTTATATCTCCAACATTAGGCCCCAGATTGATTTGAACCGGTTCATGTCAATCTTCAATACCTTAAGAAAAAGCCTTCTGGCTTCTGCCTATGCAAAATTTATAACCCGCCATGACGTCATCTTCTGGATTCACGATAACCCGCCATGACGTCATCTTCCATTAAATTCATTTTTTATTCTGTCATATCACAACAGATCCTTATCTTAATGACCATCCCAAAAATTGAGGCGTCGGAGTAGCTGGATAACCACGTCTGGCCTCCTCGTTTCTCGCGCCCTCTCTGTCAGTCTTTCCTTATAAATAAGCACGACCTTTAGGTCTTTCTTCATTCTCCCCCTTTCTATCGTCTTCTTCCTCTCGCGACTCCGCTGCTGCTCGAGCTCCGCCACCGCCGCCGCAGCAGAGCACCTCATCTTCGTCGATTTTGGCCGCTGCATCAACCTGAATCGACCAGAGAACGGCGGTGATCCTTCGCAGTAGATCTACAGCTGTAAGTCTTCACCTTCCCGCACTACAGATCTGCATTTAGGGTTTTCAAGTTCTTCCGTGTTCTTCATGGTTCATCACGGTTTCTTCGTAGTTCTTCCACCGCGGCCTCCTTTGATCCAAAGGTAGTATAGAACTCATGCGGTAGTTGTTTTGCGTCCATTTTCCATACTAGCAGACCCCTTTTGCTTGTAGAAAGATCATTAGAGCTCATGAACTCATCTGTACCAGTTTTTAGGTCTAGAATATTTTCTTTTCTGAACGACCATTTGATCCAAAATAACAGCTGCAACCTGTGAAACCTGTTTGTGCGATACTTAGGCAAAAACGGTTTCCGTTAGCCATGGCGGCTCTTATTACTGGCTTAAAGAGGCAATGCTCAATGAATAATCCTGATGCCCATGGTGGATTTAAATAATTTAATTGCTACTGCTTCCCATGGCAGCTTAAACAATCTAACACAATTAGCCATATATCATTAGGCCCCTTCGTAAGCCGCCATCTTGAATATGAATTGAAATAATTTCTCGGGCTTATATTTGAACCGGAAATGTTTATTTTGTCATAGGCTTCCATCCTTCATAATGCTGCCCAAGGCTCCCAAAGCACCCATTACATGCAACTGGGTTAAATCTACCGTCACTGATAGCATCTTAAATGATTTTGTGAAGACTGGTCATCTGCCAAAGAAAGAGATCATGTCTTATCGTGCTACTGACCCGTCAGAAGAAAAGCCTCAACCCAAGGATGGGGAAGTTGTCATTTTTACTGATCACATGAGCCGGGGCTTTGCTCCACCCGGCTCAAAAATTTTCAGAGACGTCTTGCACTTTTTTGACATGCGACCTCAAGACATCGGACCCAATTCCGTGTCCAACATCTGCAATTTCCAAGTATTCTGTGAGGTGTACCTTGGAGAAGAACCCAACTTACTACTCTTTAGAGAGTTATTTTATCTGAACCGTCAAAACGAATGTGCCCACGGGCCCAGCTTGGAGCTTGGCGGAATCTCAATCCAGCGACGTAGAGACTGTCTCTTCCCTTATGCCGAGCCGCCGAGTCACCCTAAAGATTGGAACCAGACATGGTTCTACTGTCAGGACACTTCTTCGGCTAATGAGAACCCTTTGCCCGGCTTTCGCGCCCTGCGCCTGGAGTCAACTCACCCCTTACCAGATAAATTATCTCCGGCTGAACGTCAAACACTTGCCCTACCATAAACAAGATCAAAGCTCTTCTGGGGAACGGCCTAAATGGCATTGACTTGGTCCGGGTTTGGATTGCCTGGCGGGTGATTCCTTTGAGCCGCCGCCCCGGCTTAATGTGCGATTACATAGGCCAGAAAAATGATCCTCTACGGCACAGTCCTGACGACTTACCTGAGGATGTCGTTGATGACATGACCAAGTCTCTTCTGAACGAGAGCCTGGCAGATTGCGGGAAAGCGGGCTTAAGTCCTTTCTGCAAGGCTAACTCGGCTCCAGCGGTAAACCATTAACTTGAGCATCTTACTTTCCACCTTGATAATTTCATCTTTACTCAAAACTCATGCTATATTTTACAGGCTGGTGATAAATTCTGGAAGGTCAAGTATGACCATGAGGCTGCAAAGAAAGCCAGAAAGGCCAAGAAAGCCGCCAGGAAAGCCGCTGCCCATAAGAAAGGGAACAAACCTAGCGCCTCGGATATGTTTCATCTGGACGATACCTCCGAGTCAGAGGTAACTCTTGACTCTTTAGGCTCCTTCTTTAACCATCTTATTGACACCGATTATCAGCAGGAGGATACAGGAGCAAGTCATGCAGTAATTGAAGAGGTAACTATAATTTCCTCCGACTCCGAGCCTTTGCCGAGACAGAAAGTCCGAAGGGTAACCCGGAAAGTAAGATTTTCACATCCTTTAGCTTATCAAGATCCTCGATTTCTTTTGAAGCGACAGATTCACGAGAGTCAGAGGCAGACCCGGACCAGCAAAGATGCGGACCTTTCCTCCGGCTTACCCGATGTAACCAGAAAACGCCGGACTGAGGTTATCTCTGATTTATATTCTTTGTATCCTTTGGCGGGTTTCACTGGTCAACCACTCAAGTCTTCTGACTCAAACTATCAGGGAACTTCACCTTCCTCTGGTGAATCAATGCAGTCTAGCATGCCGGCTTTCAAAACCGCTCCAGGGTAATGATAATCTGTTTATCTTGTGCTTATCTTACTCATGTTTTTGTACTAACCCTTTAATTTTCAGTGTACAAGTAAAGCCCAGCAAGAGGACGAAGAGAAGTAAGCCGGCTGAAGAGCCAATCTCTGCTGAACCGGAGCTCAGAACGGTTGCTCCTGATACTTCCGCTCATGAGCCGCCGCCTGAACCAGCCCATGATACTCCAACTCTCACCACTGATCCGTCTGCCGAACAAGCTATGGAAGGTTCTGAGAACCCGGAGAACCCTAGCCCGGCCAAGGCGGATGACCCGGACGTCGAAATTATCCGGACTAACTTCGTTGAACCGGGGAGACCCACCGCGCTGGCCAAGTGCTCCGCCAAAGAAGAACTTTTGGAACGCCGCAAAACCCGGCTGGATGTTATTGATTATGCTCATCTGAGTATTGGAGAAATCGTCTCTGGTTATGTAAACCAAGTGCACAACAGCCGGAATCTGGAAATTGATATGGTGAAACAAATACACCAAAAATCTGAGGTATAACTCTTGTTGCTTGCTCCTTAGTTATCCTTACTATGCCAGCCCCCAAGTCTATTACTTATGATGAAATATGTTGTAGACTTAACACTAGCTTAGTAATCACTGCAAGAAAACCGGCTTATCCGGTAACACCCAAGGGCCGGCTCAGACAGCATATTTGAACCGGTCTTCCACCGTATTTTAGCCAAGTACTTGAACAGCAATATGCATTAGCCCCCAAGTGCCAAGTATCTTTGCTTGCAAAGTGCTTGGGACTTATTGCCATGAACCGCCACTGTAAATAGAACTCTTGAGCATACATTAGCCCCCAAGTGCCAAGTATCTTTGCTTGCAAAATGCGTGGGACTTAATGTTGCATTATGATAACCCTAACCATAACCCGGAATTTATACAGGCCGCCATTAAGCAATTTGAATCGGAGATCTCTGACTTGAAGAATCGCCTGAAAAACTCAAGAGAGTGAAACCCAAAAGGCGAATTCCAAGTTTGAATTCAGTGTATCCGCACAAGAGAAATTGAAAAAGAAGTTTGAGGCAGAGAGAAAGGCATGGGCGGATGAAAAGACCGCTTTGCTCAACCGGGCTGAACAAGCGGAGGCCACTCTTGCAGAAACAACCGCCGAGTTATCCGGCTTAAAACGCCATGTATCTCAGATGGTCTCAGCAATCTTTGGTAAGTTACCCTGTAAGTGTTATCTAGTTTAAATCCTTTACAACAAGCATCTCAATTGTCATCAGCTCACCTGACTTTGCAATGCAGGCCCCAGGAGTTCCAATCTCAACCAAAGCATGCTGACAAAGCTGAAGGCCGTTTATACCCTGGTGGAACAACTCTACACCGGGTCACAACGTGCCTTAGCCGTCGTGGCTCTGTCAAATGAAGTTCCCACTCGTCTGGCGGATGTGCTAAGGCGGCTTTCCGTGCTACCTCAACGATTCCAGGAATTGAGACGAGCTTCTGCAAGAGCCGTAGCCATAGCTGCTTTAAGCGGGGCCAAAGCATGGCTACCGGAGCTAGACCCGGCCGGCATCGCCCTTGGGTATCCCAGTTTGAAGGAGGACGGCACCCCATTTGACTAGAAGGATTTCGCCGCTTGTGTGAAGGACATACGTCCTGTGGCCACTCTGATCGGTAATGATACGGATCTTACCAAATACCAACCGGGTTATGACGCCGAGAATCAGAGAATTCCAACACCACATTATGAAGCAATCAGCCTGATCCCTCCCCCTCGTAAGCATACCTTCGCCCCTGAAGTTGATCCGGCCGGGTTAATTGATGATGAAGCTGAGTTTGAAGCCTTGAGTGGCATTGACTGGAAATCATTAACCTTCCAGGACAGGGAAACAGACGGAGGAGCGAAAAGGGATGAACCGGAAGCTTCATCCCAACAACACCTTTGATCCCTCAGGCGGCTCATGTTTATGTCTTGATAAAAAACAATGCTTCACTATTTGGACTCGGGGAGTCATGTAATAGAGTAGGAAAACACTTATTTTTGTCGTGCCATCCCGCACTTGTGTGGCGCTCAACATTGTTTAAGCTGCCATCTTATATTCCCCCGGTTTATGCTGATCCTCTTCTTTCCTTACGTTTAAAGAGCTGCCTTTAACTGTCCTGCATAGAGAACAAATTACAAGTCCCTTGGTGGCTTACCGCATAGAGGGTCATATATTTTACATATAACCCGGAGTATGAATCAAAATCATAAAAAACCAGTTCTCAATTATATATTTGACACAACCATAACAGCATACCTGTGAGCCTTCGATTACACTTCCGGTTTATGTGACCCGAACAAGGAGGGTGAGAACCCAACTCTGTAATACGATGGTTATTATATGCGATCATCTTTGTTGATCAAGGTTAAGCCGGTGGAATAGGAAACACCCTTGAACACTTTAGACATGATCAAAAGAGCTTCAAATAAAATCCAAAAAAGTGTTTACAAAAAGAGACTTCCAAAATTTGGAGGCTTCTGATTCGAATACGACCAGAAAACCATCCCAAAGGGGTTAAGCTAAGATTCGAATACGATCATATAGCCCCCAGTGGCTTTGGCGTTGCTGATCAAGAGGGTACCGACAGCTATGTCCTCTTTGGTTCGAATACGACCTATGTTTGAACAGGAAGCCCCCAAATGACTTTGAGAGTTATTTAACGACGCTGATTCGAATACGATCCACGTCGGTTCCCAAAGGGGGTTTGAGCTATGATTCAAATATGATCAAGAAACTCCCCAGTGAGCTCGGCAGTGTGCCGATCAAAAGGGTATCGACAGCTATGTTCTCTTTAGTTCGAATACGACCTATGTTTGAACAGGAAGCCCCCTAGTGATCATGATATTTAACGGCTAGATTCGAATACGATCGTAAGCCGGATCAGCCCCCAAGTGATCATGTGATATCATAATGAAAATAACAATGACACATTTACCTTTGAGGGGAAAAAAGGACAGAGGTCCTGCTTTATTATTTATCATAATATATACATTGTCACGGAAGTATGTACATTATGAGAGCCGGTGGCTCAAGTGTAATAAGGCCGAAGATGAGCGATGTTCCACAGCCGGCGGGTCTCCCCCTCCGACTTACGTGAATCTTTGTGCTCTCGAACATCGATGAGGTAGTATGACCCATTGTGCAAGTTCTTGCTGACCACAAAGGGCCCTTCCCAAGGTGGGGATAACTTGTGTGCATCTGCTTGATCCTGGATGAGCCGGAGCACTAAGTCACCTTCCTGAAAGGTTCTGGACTTAACCCGACGGCTGTGATAGCGGCGCAGGTCTTGTTGGTAAATCGCCGAGCGAGCTGCTGCTACGTCACGCTGTTCGTCCAACAAGTCAAGAGCATCCTGACGCGCTTGTTCATTGTCCGCCTCAACATAAGCCGCCACACGAGGCGAGTCATGACGGATGTCGCTAGGGAGAACCGCCTCGGCTCCGTAAACCATGAAGAAAGGCGTATAACCCGTAGACCTATTGGGAGTAGTATTGATGCTCCATATCACAGAGGGTAATTCCTCCACCCAACAACCCGGCGTCCGCTGCAAAGGGACCAAAAGCCGGGGCTTGATGCCTTTCAAGATTTCCTGATTGGCTCTCTCAGCTTGACCATTGGATTGAGGGTGAGCCACTGATGAAACATCAAGCCGAATATGCTCTCGTTGACAAAATTCTTCCATGGCGCCTTTAGACAGATTAGTACCATTGTCAGTTATAATGTTGTGTGGGAAACCAAAGCGAAATATCACCTTTTTCATGAACTGAACCGCCGTGGCTGCATCACACTTACTAACTGGCTCTGCCTCAACCCACTTTGTGAACTTGTCAACCGCCACCAAGAGGTGGGTCTTCTTATCCTTGGACCTTTTGGAAGGTCCGACCATATCAAGCCCCCAGACTGCAAACGGCCAAGTGATTGGAATCATCCTCAACTCTTGAGCCGGCACGTGAGCACGTCTTGAGAACTTCTGACAACCGTCACATTTACTGACTAAGTCCTCTGCATCAGCATGAGTCGTTAGCCAATAAAAACCATGACGAAAATCTTTGGCCACAAGGGATTTTGAGCCGGCATGATGGCCACAATCCCCCTCGTGAATCTCACGTAAAATTTCTTGGCCTTCCTCAGGGGAAACATAACACTGAAAAGCCCCAGTGACACTGCGATGATGCAACTCGCCATTGGCAATTATCATTGACTTAGACCGCCGGGTTATTTGTCTGGCCAAAGTTTCATCCTCAGGCAATTCTCCCCGGGTCATGTAAGCCAGGTATGGCACTGTCCAATATGGGATAACATGAAGAGCCGCCACCAACTGTGCTTCTGGGTCCGGAACAGCCAAGTCTTCCTCTGTAGGTAACTTGACAGAAGGGTTATGCAGAATATCCAAAAAAGTATTAGGCGGCACCGGCTTTCGCTGAGAGCCCAGCTGGCTTAAGGCATCAGCCGCCTCGTTCTTTCTGCGATCAATGTGCTCTACTTGGTAACCCTGAAAATGTCTGGCAATGGCATCAACTTCACGGCGATAAGCCGCCATGAGGGGGTCCTTGGAATCCCACTTGCCTGATACTTGTTGAGCCACCAAATCTGAGTCGCCAAAGCACCTTACCCGGCTTAAGCTCATCTCCTTAGCCATCCGAAGACCATGGAGCAAGGCCTCGTACTCAGCTGCATTGTTAGTACAGGGAAACATCAACCGTAGCACATAACGAAATTTGTCACCTCGAGGGGAAGCTAACATGACTCCAGCCCCCGAGCCCTCCAATTGCCTGGACCCGTCGAAGTGAATAGTCCAGTACGTGTTATCTGGTTTCTCTTCAGGCATCTGCAGCTCTGTCCAATCGTTGATGAAATCCACCAATGCTTGTGATTTGATAGCCGTGCGTGGCACATACTTTAGACCATGAGGCCCAAGTTCAATGGCCCACTTAGCGACTCTTCCTGTGGCTTCTCTGTTTTGGATGATATCTCCTAAAGGAGTAGAACTAACCACAGTGATAGGGTGGCCCTGGAAATATTGCTTAAGCTTCCGGCTTGCCATGAATACCCCATAAACAAGCTTCTGCCAATGTGGATACCGTTGCTTGGACTCAATGAGTACCTCGCTAACGTAGTAAACCGGCCGCTGAACCGGATGTTCCTTACCCGCCTCCTTGCGCTCCAGTACTATGGCCACACTGACGGCTCGTGTGTCAGCGGCTACATACAATAATAAGGGCTCCTTATCAACAGGAGCGGCAAGAACTGGCGGTTCAGCTAACTGTCTTTTCAAATCCTCAAAGGCGGCATTGGCAGTATCACTCCAGACAAAGTCATCTGTTTTCTTCATCATCTGATACAGCGGTATGGCCTTTTCGCCCAACCGGCTTATAAACCGACTTAAAGCAGCGATCCGACCCGCCAGACGCTGGACGTCATTTATACACGCCGGCTTAACTAGAGAGGTGATTGCCTTGATCTTCTCCGGGTTAGCTTCAATGCCTCTATGAGAAACCAGAAAACCCAAGGGCTTGCCTGCAGGGACACCAAAAACACACTTGGCCGGGTTAAGCATCATCTTGTAGACCCGGAGATTATCAAAGGTCTCCCTCAGATCGTGTATCAAGGTCTCCTTCTCTCTGGATTTTACCACAATATCATCCACATAGGCATGAACGTTGCGCCCAATCTGATTATGAAGACAATTCTGTACGCATCGCTGGTAAGTCGCCTGGGCGCTCTTGAGCCCAAAAGGCATAGACACATAACAGAAGGCTCCAAAAGGAGTAATGAACACCGTCTTCTCTTGGTCCTTAACTGCCATTTTGATCTGATGGTAACCAGAGTAAGCATCCAAAAAGCTCAAACGCTCGCAACCCGCCGTAGCATCAATAATTTGATCAATACGAGGGAGAGCAAAGGGATCAGCCGGACAAGCCTTGTTTAAATCCGTATAATCCACACACATACGCCAGGTGCCGTTCTTCTTGAGCACGAGCACCGGGTTAGCTAGCCATTCTAGATGAAAGACTTCGACGATGAACCCGGCCGCTAAGAGCCGGGCTACTTCCTCACCAATGGCTTTCCGCCTCTCCTCATTAAACCGCCGGAGAAATTGTTTGACTGGCTTAAATTTTGGATCAATATTTAGAGTGTGCTCAGCGAGTTCTCTCGGTACACCCGGCATGTCAGAAGGTTTCCATGCAAAGATGTCCCGGTTCTCACGGATGAACTCGATGAGCGCGCTTTCCTATTTAGGATCCAGATTGGCACTGATGCTGAAATTCTTAGATGAGTCTCCTGGAACAAAGTCAATAAGCTTAGTCTCATCGGCCGACTTAAATTTCATTACCGGCTCATGCTCCGTGCTCGGCTTTTTCAAAGACGTCATGTCTTCCGAGTCAACATTATCCTTGTAAAACTTTAATTCCTTCGTCGCACAAACAGATTCGGCATAAGCAGAGTCACCTTCCTCGCACTCCAAAGCTATCTTTCGGCTGCCATGAACCGTAATGGTCCCGTTGTGACCCGGCATCTTGAGCTGCAAATATACGTAACATGGTCGTGCCATAAATTTGGCGTAAGCTGGCCGCCCAAATAGAGCATGGTACGGACTTCTGATCTTGACCACCTCAAAAGTCAGTTTTTCCGCCCTGGAGTTGTGCTCATCTCCAAAGGCTACTTCCAGCTCGATCTTACCAACTGGATACGCTGACTTACCGGGCACCACGCCATGGAAAACAGTATTGGACTGTTTGAGGTTTTTATCAGTTAATCCCATACGACGGAAGGTCTCATAATAGAGGATGTTGATGCTACTACCTCCGTCCATGAGTACTTTAATGAATTTGTACCCACCAACCTGAGGAGCCACCACCAAAGCCAGGTGACCCGGATTATCAACCCGGGGAGGGTGATCTTCCCTACTCCATACAATCAGCTGCTCAGACCATCGCAAGTAACGTGGAACTGCCGGCTCAACAGCGTTCACAGCCCTCTTATGAAGCTTCTGGTCTCGCTTGCACAATCTGGTAGTAAACACATGATATTGTCCACCATTGAGCTGCTTTGGATGGGTCTGGTATCCCCCCTGCTGCTGCTGCTGATTACCCTGGCCAGATTGCTGGTTAAAACCACCTTGATTACTTTGAGAATTCTGAAAATTGGAATTTGAACCGCCGCCCGGGCCATGAAAGCCGCCGCCACCTGAGCCGCCGCCCTGCCCATTGTTACCGTCAAACATGTTGGAATTCTTGAAAGCTTTCATGATCGCGCAGTCTTTCCATAGATGAGTGCTCGGCTTCTCCCTAGAGCCATGCCTTGGACAGGGCTCATTTAACAATTGCTCAAGCGTTGGGCCTGACCCGCCAGACCTGGGAGGTGGTCTCCCCTTACGTTGGTGATTGTTACCCTGCGCGTTGGTGTTAGCCACAAACTCCGTACTATCATCAGCCTTACGTTTATTACCTCCTTGACTCGCCGGGTTATGCTGAGGGCCCTTGTCGTTGCCATTCTTCTTTCCCTTCCCTGTCTTTTCATCATCAGATGCGGGATCCTTGGTACTATCAGAGTCGGCGTACTTGACCAGAGCCGCCATCAGCGTACCCATATCGTTGCAATCGCGCTTGAGCCGCCCAAGCTTCATCTTCAGGGGCGCAAAACGACAATTTTGCTCCAACATTAAGACTGCAGAACCGGCATCCATCTTATCAGACGAATGTATTATTTCCTTGACCCGGCGTACCCAATGGGTTGTAGACTCGCCTTCTTGCTGCTTGCAGCTAGTCAAATCCACAATTGACATAGATTGCTTACATGTATCTTTGAAGTTTTGGATGAACCAGGCTTTCAGCTCCACCCATGACCCGATGGAATTAGGTGGCAGTCCCTTCAACCAAGTGCGGGCAGTCCCATCCAACATCATGGTGAAGTATTTGGCCATCGCTGCTTCACTGACTTCCAGCAACTCCATAGCCATCTCGTAGCTTTCAATCCATGCTTTGGGCTGTAAATCAGCCGTGTAATTAGGTACCTTCCTAGGTCCTTTGAAATCTTTGGGCAGACGTTCGTTACGGATAGCCGGCACCAGACAAGGGACACCTCCGGTCCTCGTAGCTACGCCTGCCTCGATAGAAGCCGTCGGGTAAACCGGACAAGGCTGGTAAGCTGTCAGCTGAGCCGCCTGCTCAGCCTCTTGACGTGCTCTGTCTTGATCTACCGCGTTAAAAGTTCCATTATGCGCCGGGCCATGCCCACCTGGCAAGTCACGGCACCGGACGTTGCTTGAGCCGGCCGCTGAAACCATGTGTCTGCTATAACTTGGGCTCCGGTTTAGACGAGGGGTTGAATGAATCCTGTCCCGCCTATATGAATATGCCTCCTGTTGTGCCAAAGCCGTCTGAAGAAGTTCTCTGACCCTGCGGGTTTCGACCGCCGTTGGAGAGTCGCCCTCGACCGGGAGAGCCGCCAGTCGTGCCGCTACAGCGATCATGTTTTCCAATGGATTAGAATAATGACCCGGTGGTATTGGTACGTATTCAGGTTGGGCAGTATTCAGACGGGGAGGCCCCATCACTTGCGGCTGAACCAGCGTTCCAACCCCGGGTGCCATGATTTCTGGCGGGTTACTAGGCCCTGCACCGGGCGTGTTGAAGAGGTTTCAAGGATCATAAATCGGAGGGAGCCGAGATTGAGCCTTCTGATGCCTCCTTCTCATGACCTCATTGGATGCATTCTGATCCATTATGAGCCGGAAAGACTGCGCCTGAATCAGCTGAGTCTGGGCGTCCAGAGCCGCCCGTTCTGCAGCCATCCTGATTCCTTCCACTGCCAGATCTTCCTTGGCCTGCGCTATATCCAGCTTTAACTGTGCCACTTCTGCATCATGTTGAGCTTGATCCGCTGGGCCGACCGTGGCGGTTAACAGGGCAGTCATCTTATCCGTGAGATCCATCAGCACCTGAGCCGGCGAGTGCACAGGGCCCCCTGCCCCAGCGGCGGGGTTTTGAACAGGTTGCGTGCCGGCCATGAAGATTCCAACCCGGCTTGGCGGCTCAAAAGGGCCCGGAATGCTATCGCCATCGAAACAACCCCCAAGCCTGCCATCTTGAAGTTGATACAACGAGTCCGTCTCATCTGTGGACGACTCACCATCAGAGCGGATGGTCGTCTCGTCGCCAGATCTAGATCCTTCAGAGAGTCCTCCGTGGATGCATCCCACGAAAGCACGCTTCAAGGCAGGTAGAGTCCGGGCGGGTCTCGCACGCTGAGCCGTCTCGATGAGGTCGGTGCAGATGTCCGGCTGAGGGCCCGGCTCGCCGATCTTGCCAATGAAAACGTGGATTCCGCCGAAGGGGACCCGGTACCCGTACTCGATTGAGCCGGCGTCGGGGCCCCAGCCTGCGTCGTCGATGTAGAGCTTGCCGCGACGACTCTTGGTCATCCGGCCCACAGCGTATCCCTTGAGCCCTTCGAAGCTGCCCTTCAAGAACTCAAATCCACCGTGTGCTGGCCCCACGGTGGGCGCCAACTGTCGTGGAATAGTCACGGCAGATGTCCTCGTGAAAGGACTTAGTCGTGGAGCCATCGCAACTAGGAAGCTTAAAGGGGTTAAAGCGGGACAAAGGACACGAGGGTTATACTGGTTCGGCCCCTTACGGTGAAGGTAAAAGCCTACTCCAGTTGAGGTGGAATTACTAGGGTTTCGATGACCAGGGAGCGAATCCGCTATGCCTGGCTACCGATTTGATGTTACTTGCCCTAAGCCGCCGGCGGGTCGTCCCCTTATATACACGGGTTGACGGCCCGCGGCCTACAGAGTCCCGGCCGGCTCATAAACAGTGTCCGGCTCGGTGACTAGTTAATCTTGCCTTACAACACAAGTCATGCCATTATGGCGGTTTATTACTACAGGCCTTACTCGCCTACGGGCTTTAGGCCCTTTATTGAACCGCCATCTTCAAGCTTGATATTGGGCTTCATATGATGAATTGCCATAGCGTAACCCGGCCCCTCCTGGGCGGGTTACACTAGTAGTTATATCTCCAACACGACCACTTCAGAAGATAGAGAGAAGATGAAAGATGTTCCCTATGCATCAGCCATAGGCTCTATCATGTATGCAATGCTGTGTACCAGACCTGATGTGTGCGTTGCTATAAGTTTAGCAGGGAGGTACCAAAGTAATCCAGGAGTGGATCACTGGACAGTGGTCAAGAACATCCTGAAATACCTGAAAAGGACTAAGGATATGTTTCTCGTTTATGGAGGTGACAAAGAGCTAGTCGTAAATGGTTACGTCGATGCAAGCTTTGACACTGATCCAGACGATTCTAAATCGCAAACCGGATACATGTTTACATTGAACGGTGGAGCTGTCAGTTGGTGCAGTTCTAAACAAAGCGTCGTGACAGGATCTACATGTGAAGCTGAGTACATAGCTGCTTCGGAAGCAGCAAATGAAGGAGTCTGGATGAAGGAGTTCATATCCGATCTAGGTGTTATAAATAGTGCATCGGGTCCAATGAAAATCTTTTGTGACAATACTGGTGCAATTGCTTTGGCAAAGGAATCCAGATTTCACAAGAGAACCAAGCACATCAAGAGACGCTTCAACTCCATCCGGGGTCAAGTCCAGGTGGGAGACATAGAGATTTGCCAGATACATACGGATCTGAATGTTGCAGACCCGTTGACTAAGCCTCTTCCAAGAGCAAAACATGATCAGCACCAAGGCTCCATGGGTGTTAGAATCATTACTGTGTAATCTAGATTATTGACTCTAGTGCAAGTGGGAGACTGAAGGAAATATGCCCTAGAGGCAATAATAAACTTATTATTTATTTACTTATATCATGATAAATGTTTATTATTCATGCTAGAATTGTATTAACCGGAAACATAATACTTGTGTGAATACATAGACAAACAGAGTGTCACTAGTATGCCTCTACTTGACTAGCTCGTTGATCAAAGATGGTTATGTTTCCTAGCCATAGACATGAGTTGTCATTTGATTAATGGGATCACATCATTAGGAGAATGATGTGATTGACTTGACCCATTCCGTTAGCTTAGCACTTGATCGTTTAAGTATTCTGCTATTGCTTTCTTCATGACTTATACATGTTCCTATGACTATGAGATTATGCAACTCCCGTTTACCGGAGGAACACTTTATGTGCTACCAAACGTCACAACGTAACTGGGTGATTATAAAGGAGCTCTACAGGTGTCTCCGAAGGTACTTGTTGGGTTGGCGTATTTCGAGATTAGGATTTGTCACTCCGATTGTCGAAGAGGTATCTCTGGCCCACTCGGTAATGCACATCACTATAAGCCTTGCAAGCATTGTAACTAATGAGTTAGTTGCGGGATGATGTATTACGGAACGAGTAAAGAGACTTGCCGGTAACGAGATTGAACTAGGTATTGAGATACCGACGATCGAATCTCGGGCAAGTAATATACCGCTGACAAAGGGAACAACGTATATTGTTATGCGGTTCGACCGATAAAGATCTTCGTAGAATATGTAGGAGCCAATGTGGGCATCTAGGTTCCGCTATTGGTTATTGACCAGGGAGATGTCTCAGTCATGTCTACATAGTTCTCGAACCCGTAGGGTCCGCACGCTTAACGTTCGTTGACGATATAGTATTATATGAGTTATGTATGTTGGCAACCGAATGTTGTTCGGAGTCTCGGATAAGATCACGGACATGACGAGGAACTCTGGAATGGTCCGGAGATAAAGATTGATATATGGGATAATAGTGTTTAGTCTCCGGAAGGGTTCCGGAATTCACCGGAAGAGGTTCCGGATGTTTCCTGAAATGTTTGGGAACGAGAACACTTTATTTGGGCCAAAGGGGAAAGCCCACAAGGTTTTTGGAAAGCGCAAAAGGAAGTTTTGCGGAGTCCAGGGGCCAGACGCCAGGGTCCCTGGCGTCTGGGTCCAGACGCCGGGAACCTTGGCGTCTGGCCCTGGAGTCCGAGAAGGACTCTTGCCTTTCGGGTGAAACCGACTTTGTGGAGGCTTTTACTCCAAGTTTTGACCCCAAGGCTCAACATATAAATAGAGGGGTAGGGCTAGCACCCAAGACACATCAAGAAACACCAAGCCATGTGCCGGCAACCCCGTCCCCTCTAGTTTATCCTCCGTCATAGTTTTCGTAGTGCTTAGGCGAAGCCCTGCGGAGATTGTTCTTCACCAACACCGTCACCATGCCGTCGTGCTGTCGGAACTCATCTACTACTTCGCCCCTCTTGCTGGATCGAGAAGGCGAGGACGTCATCGAGCTGAACGTGTGCTGAACGCGGAGGTGCCGTACGTTCGGTACTTGATCGGGACGGATCGTGAAGGTGTACGACTACATCAACCGCGTTGATAAACGCTCCCGCTTACGGTCTACGAGGGTACGTAGACAACACTCTCCCATCTCGTTGCTATGCATCACCATGATCTTGCGTGTGCGTAGGATTTTTTTTAAATTACTACGTTCCCCAACAGCCGGCCCTCTACTATGGCGTGCCCTGGGGAGTCCTACTCCCACTGGGAGTAGGATTCCCCCCTTTCCAAGTAGTAGGAGTAGGAGAGAAGGAAGGGGCAGAGAGAAGAGAAGGAAGGAGGGGGCGCCGCCCCTCCCCATAGTCCAATTCGGACTAGGCCTTGGGGGGGGGGGCACGGCCTGCCCTAGGCAGCCCCTCTCTCTCTCCCCTAAAGCCCAATAAGGCCCATATACTCCCCGGCGAATTCCTGTAACTCTCCGGTACTCCAATAAATACCCGAACCACTCAGAACCTTTCCGATGTCCGAATATAGCCTTCCAATATTTCGATCTTTACGTCTCGAACATTTCGAGACTCCTCGTCATGTCCCTGATGTCATCCGGGACTCCGAACAACCTTCGGTACATCAAAATAATACCGATCATCACCGAACGTTAAGCGTGCGAACCCTACGGGTTCGAGAACTATGTAGACATGACCGAGACTCATCTCGGGTCAATAACCAACAGCGGAACCTGGATGCTCATATTGGCTCCTACATATTCTACGAAGATCTTTACCGGTCAAACCGCATAACAACATACGTTGTTCCCTTTGTCATCGGTATGTTACTTGCCCGAGATTCGATCGTCGGTATCTCAATACCTAGTTCAATCTCGTTACCGGCAAGTCTCTTTACTCGTTCCGTAATGCATCATCCCGCAACTAACTCATTAGTTACATTGCTTGCAAGGTTTATAGTGATGTGCATTACCGAGAGGGCCCAGAGATACCTCTCCGACAATCGGAGTGACAAATCCTAATCTTGATCTATGCCAACTCAACAAGTACCATCGGAGACACCTGTAGAGCACCTTTATAATCACCCAGTTACGTTGTGACGTTTGGTAGCACACAAAGTGTTCCTCCGGTATTCGGGAGTTGCATAATCTCATAGTCAAAAGAACATGTATAAGTCATGAAGAAAGCAATAGCAATATACTAAACGATCAAATGCTAAGCTAACGGAATGGGTCAAGTCAATCACATCATTTTCTAATGATGTGATCCCGTTAAATGACAACTCATGTCTATGGCTAGGAAACTTAACCATCTTTGATTCAACGAGCTAGTCAAGTAGATGCATACTAGTGACACTCTGTTTGTCTATGTATCCACACATGTACTAAGTTTCCAGTTAATACAATTCTAGCATGAATAATAAATATTTATCATGATATAAGGAAATATAAATAACAACTTTATTATTGCCTCTAGGGCATATTTCCTTCAGACGCCACCCTGCAAGGTCGTCCGTGGCGGCATGAAAAGGCCGCCTGTGAGACCGGCGCTTGGAGGGGGGCCGCCGGGGCCGAAGCCGAAGCTCAACCCCCGTGCTAGGGTTTGCGGCGACGGTGGAGGGGTCGCGGGTGTAGGGAGAGGTGAGGGGGATGTCGGCGCGGCCTTCCATCGGTCGAATTTCACCGGCGGTGGCGCGGGGCGGGTCGAAGGCGGGGCTGCCGGGAAGGTGGGCGGCGGTTGGTCGCGGGCGCTCGAATGTCCAGCGCGCGGGAGCGGGCACACGAAATAAGCGGCGCGTGATGTAGTTTTACTCCACGCGCTGAACGCATTATACCACGCGCGCGTTTTTTGTGCGTTTGTTGGAGCGTCCGCTTCGGCTGCGCACGCACAAAACGGCGTTTTCTCTAGCGCGCTGCTAAGATTGCGTGCCTGTTGGAGATGCTCTAAGAAGTAGACCCAGCTCAAAAGAAAAAAAGTCTTTTATTTTATTGAAGGAAAATGCTGCTCTATATTAAGTGGAACAGAGCATGATGACACGCGAGCGCGCCCCATGATGGGAGGGATTATGGAAATTTGCAAAGAATTCTGTATTAGATACCAAAAGATGTCTTTTACAAAGGTTGCCGCCTCGAAAAATTGCAAAGAAACCTGCGCTAGCTGAGTGCGGCTATTCTGCACCCCGGTTCATTTGCACTTAGAAGTGAACAGTAAATTCAGATTAAAATAGTAAAAAGTTCCGAAATTTTTATGCATGCAAGGTGTGTGCAAATTTCCTGGTGTTTGGACATCTGAGGAGCGCATGCCAAAAGAATAAGGTTTGATTTTGCTACGGGCTCCTCGGATGTCCAAACACCAAGAAATTTTTCACGTTCCTAGCACACATGAGCATATTCAACGCCTAAAATTTTCATGTTTTTTAAAACTGTAAAAGTAAATATTATATCACCCCATCTGTAGATACAAAAGAGAAAACAGATATGTAGCATACATATATACACTTGTTTCTTTTGGAATAATCCCCTCTTACAGTCGATAACATAATCATAATACACTCATACTCATAACATTTTATCATAAATAACATTCGACATTTGTTACATGTATTCCCACTCTACCACAACAAATGGAATTCATAACCTATTATATAGTAGAAGCTTCACGCACCAGCTCTTGCTAGCTTGTGATGACCACATCTACAGTTATCCGATGACCTCCACACCAAGGGTAGACGACTGGACAGGAGCTGAATTGCCAGGTCCTGGTAGAAATGGGCCTAGAGAATGCATGAGGTGTAGGACATGTGTGATGAACTCCCCACCTGTGCTAAGATGCTGATAATGGAAAGTGCACCCACAACGAGGCGCGATGTAGTACAGCATATCTGACCACACTGCAGTGATGAGATCCCACCGCTCACCTTCATCATTGATACCCATGAGCTCCTTGGCCACCTTAGTTGCATGAGGCAGTATTGGAAAATAAATAGCATCGGCCATGCTCTCCAGGAGTTTCTTTATTTGACCGGAGGTAGTATCATCTGTGTCAACCGGTTGTTCTTGCTCCTCATTCACTGTTGAGTGTGGCTGTTTATCTTCTACGCCTTCAAACACCTTCATGATAGCTTCTTCTCTTGGATTAACCATCTGTGGCTGCTGCAATCGAAGAACATTCTTCATTTCAACATATACTTTGTTATGACCGAGTTCGGAGCTGCTGGTAAGCATCACACCACACTTGAAGACGAGGTACAATATATAATTTGACAGCTCTCTGCTCAATTTCTTCTTCTTCTTCGACCTATCACATTCTGTGTTGGCCGTGCAGCTGCTTCCAGAGTAGTAGCAAATGTCTGTTGCAATATGCCAGATTAGGATGCTTGTGGGGAAATCCTTCACCTCGTTGATGCTATAATACAGAGCCTCCGTCCCTGGACCATTCTTCCTCCACTCTTGAAGTGCTAGCTGGCCACGGAAATCGGCAAAATTGTACTGTTTTTTAATTCCAAACTGTACCAATTTGTTGAGGACAAACCCCTTGAGATCTTCGGTGACATGTGTGTGTGTCATGCTTGGATCCAATAGTTCGACACCGCAAGCTATTAAACGCTTGCCAATCCATTGCCGCACATATGGCATGCCTCTAGCATCTCCTGTGGCGTACCTCTTAACCATGCTGTATTGCGCTAACTCCTCGGACCACTGTCTTTTGCAACATGTTGGCTGAATGTAGTTGGCCACACTCAAGACCATGATTTTAATCCTACCTCTACAAATGTTGGATCCCACGAAGGAAAGAATGGACATGGAGGCAGAGGACACGTCTAGGATTATGGCTCCTATGAGCAATATGTAGGACACAGTAACATCAGCTCTATTATGGATTTGGTTCCCCTTTTCAGCCATGGTGAAGAGCACTAGGGCTATCGGGATAGGAAAATTTTGGAGTAGGATAACTATCAACCAGATAATCATAATAGTCGAAAAAATAATGAATTTTCCAATACCTAAATTGCTACAGTACACGGTTAAAATAAGTTCGGCACCGACCGTGTGGAAGAAACGTAGAAGTGGCATTTTTGTGTAGAACCTCTCATAACATTTTACCAAATTTCTGCCAACATAGTCATATGGCTGATGGAGGCATGAGGTTGATTGAAACTTCTCTAGCATGTTTGGCAGATCATCCCGAAGTAAAACGCTCTCCTTGTTATTTGGAGGAGCGTCCACCGACATGATTTCCTTGGCATCTTGATATATTTCCTTCTCCAAAAGAAAACCCCTCTTGTCAGATTTACCCAGCATCAAATCAAATTTGGCATTCCAAAACCTAAGTAAATCTCTCTGTGTTCTCAGGAGTGTGGGCGCATGTCCTACATCTTCCGTGGCATCCTTCAGCATCGTTAGTGTGTCTGACAAAATACGCATGGATGCACCCCTGATTTGTGCTGGCCTGGCTATGTAAAGGCAGCAAGTGCGGACAGCATACTTGAAGCTCCCAGAGAGGAAGACGAGCACGGTGGCAGCCAACAGCCGCTTATCTGTCCAAGACGGCTTGGACACGACATAGCCGGCCACTGCCACCTGGGAGACGAGGCCTAGGAGGTGACGATTCCACAACTCATTGTCCTGCATGGACAGGGCGGTGATGGTGTCCTGTCCGCCCAGGTGGACGAGCAGGAATGGTGCCCAGAAGGCGATGAGCTCGTGTTGTGGTCCGCTCACGCGGACGGCGAGGTGGCCAAGGACGAAGACAGCCACAGAGTCGGCTAACAGGTAGGCGAGCCACAGGACGGCGCCGAGGATGCACGATGTGCTACGCCTTCGCATCCCTGCTGCGAGGAAGAGGAGGAATTGCAATGCCAAGCTCGTGAGCACCAGGCAGTGGATCTCCCATTCGTTCCACAAAGTTTCCACAGGCGCCAAGCTGTGGAGAGTTCACCATGTTTGCATGCAGCAATGCAGAGGAAGAATTATTAATTGTTTAATTCAATCGTCGCTTGCTCGGCAAATATTGTATAGTTGCTAGCTAGCACTAAGTATACACACACTCATCAAACTCACGTACCATCAGGTTGGTCATAATGGGAGTAACTTAGCTAGTAACATAGCGTATTTCAAGACAAATTTGCTAATGTGTCATATAGTTAGTGAGGAGAATGGTGTTTAGAGTAACATAATATGGCACAGTGACACAGCGCTTCCCGAAAAAAGATGAGTCTACAAACTAATAAATGAAGCCATCTAGATTTTGGTTCCTTCCTTCCTCCCCCTCCCCCTTCCCCATACCCCCGCGTCGCCTCCCCGAGCGAGGCGACCGGAGCTCCCTCCCCGCCCTTCCCAGCGCCTCCCCTCCCCTTCTCCCCCTCCCGCCTCCGCCGTCCTGGACCACCGGGCCTCGCTCGTGTGGTGCCGGCGGCGGTGGCCCCGTCCTTTCCCACCGTGCAGCGCCACGGCTCGGGCGGCTGGCAGCAGCGTACTTCGGTGACAGCGGATCCGGCCGCAGCGTGGCTCCTTGGGTGGCGCGGTGCCGGGTGGCAAGGTGGCGGCGGCGTGGCTGCTTGGCGGCGGGGCGTCGCGGTGGCTGGCGGCGGTGACCTCCCGGCCCAGATCTGGGCCCTGTTGGGCCCCATCTGGGTCTGGACAGGCCTGGCCGGAGCGCCTCTGCGGCGTCTCCGGCAGAAGGCGGGGCGACTCGTGCGGGGCATGGCGGCGACGGCGGCTCGTGTACTGCAGCGCGACGACGGGGGCTTCACGAGCCCGTCTCGGGCTCGGCCGGGCTTATCTGGACCTTCGGCGCGGGGGCGAAACATGGTTTCGGGGGGGAGCTGGAGCCGGTACGGCATCGGTCGTGGCCATGGGCCACTTCTCCGCCTTCCCTTCCCCCCGGTCGATTTGGTCGCGGTTTCCTGGTTTGCCCCTCTTGCTACGTCCAGCCGGTTCCTGCCACGGGCGGTGCAGGTTGTCCCCTCCTGCGTGGCTGCTGTTGCTGCCGCCCCTCGTTTCCGGTTGCCTTCTCTGTTCCCGCCGGTCTCGCTTCATTTGCCACGGTGAGACGACGATGGGGACTGCACGGCCGTGGTGGCGCATGTTGGTAAGCTGCGTGTTTGGTGGCGCACGATGGATCGTCTAGAGTCGTGGGTGGTTGGTGGTCAGGAGAAATCCTTGTTGGCTTGTCCGGCACCGACGCGGTGACGCATATGGGCGCCGCCGTGCCTTCCTGAAGGGCGTCGGGTTTGCCCCTTCCCCCGCACTCCTCTACGTACCGGGGGAAACCCTAGGACTTGTCCGGGCAGCAGCGTCGTCGGCGTCGCGATCCTTCTTGAAGGTGTTGCTTGGTGTGCGGCGGTCTGGAGTGCTTGGAGTGTGGTGGAATTCTGCGGTGGGCGCAGCGGTTGTGGGTCCTCATCGTTTTCGTTGATCCGTCGCTGTTCGCATTTGTTTTTTTCTCTTTCATTTCTTTTGGGTGTGATTGTGCTGCTTCTGCCCCAACACCTATCGTTGGCTGTATCAATGTTGGTTGCTTTGTAATACAAAGCGGGGGGGGGGGGGGGGGGGGGGCTTTTTCGTAAAAATGAAGCCATGTACTGCTATGTTACCTTGCACTATGAAGATATAGTAATTTAGACTAGTGTCATATGCATGACACCAGTATAAGTTACTCCCCATTATGACCAGCCTCAATGATGGTAATGACACCATAAATTCAGCAAATAAAAACCAACTACACATCTAATCATATGATGGAAATATATTGGTGATTGCAAAGTTGATTTGAGTTTATATATGCAAGACACTTATGTTGTTGATGTATGCCAGAAATTCAAATTTCAACACTGAACTTAGCACTTTGTTTAAAACACAAACCTAAACTTTCAAACTAGTTATTTCACACCCCCAACTTGTCAGTCCATTCAAGACCCAGCCATTGTCTTGGTTGAAACCAATTTCCGATGGGTTTTGACCTTGTTTTGGTCTATGTGGCATATGTCTATCCTCCGTCTCTCATATCTCTCTGTGCCCATTCTGCGGTGGCCACCCCCCATCATGAACGTCTGGTGAGGGGACGCCTCCACCACTGAACTCATAGGCAATGAGGGCATTCGGACCAGGTCGCCATCTCTGCTATTTGCCACCGCCTTGGCACGTCCAACTCTGACGAGCAATTGCCGGCCGAGAAGATGGAAACCGATGACTGTGACAACCGTTTTGAGGTCTTCTTGTCACATTGAACCAACTTGTCCACCCAATCGATGATTCACACCACGAACGCCGATTGCGATGACTATCGTAATGCGTCTCCCCCATAAAGTGTAGAAGAACTCGGGTGCAGGTCCATGGAGTACATCCACGTCTCGGATGCCAGGGGCAACATAGACGCAGCACACACACTGCCACCACAACAATGGACATGGACGTGTCGAGCGCCGGCCTTGGCCTTGGTCAAGGTGATATGGTGCTCATGTACTTGGATGCAAACATGGGGTTCACCGGCTTTGGCTTTGGCTTGTACCCAAGGTGGTTGTAGAGCACCACCGTGGGTGGTGGCACTCGACGGGCGGCGAGCAGTGTATGGTCGAAGATGACGGCACAGCTAATGCACTGTCCAAACAGGAGATTCTCTTCCGCATCTAGAAGAAGTGTGAGGTGTCATGCATGTCAATGACCGAGTGGTGCATCGCTTGGCTGAGCTCCACGCCGGCACACAAGAGGTGCATGCCCTTTTTCTAAAGGAGGATGACCCCCGGCCTCTGCATCGGAATGGTGCATGTGGCCATCTTATTAAAGTCCAAACCAAACAAAGTCCGTAATTCAATACAGCTCGTAAACGGAGCGCAAAAGGTAAAAAAAGGATAAAAAAGCCACAACCGGCGATCTAAGAAGGTTAGATGTCTAAACACCTATCTTGGGCATGGCCAATTTGGCGATGGCGTCTCACGCATGAGTAGGTCCAGCATCGCGGCGTCCAACCTCCGACGTTGAGCGTGCGTGCGTGCGTGCGTGAGAGAGAGAGAGAGAGAGAGAGAGAGAGAGAGAGAGTATTTTTCTTTTTCATTTTTCGTAGTTGGGTGCCACATATAAGTAGGGGTCAAAAGCCAACGTGGCCGAGCTGACTAGGCAGTCAACGGGTCAAAACCAGCCTCATCGATGAAAAGCGGACTCAACCCTGGGTGGTATGGAGAGTTGAGGGTGCGAAATAACTGGTTTTGGAGTTGAGGGTTGAGTCCTAAACAAAGTGGCAAATTCAGGGAAGGACTTGAGTCTTGTTCCATTGTGAAAAAAGTTATTTTTCCAAAACACTGGTGGGGTACATTAATCTCTAGGGGCCCTAACATCTTTTTTTTTCTCAAGCCTAGGTTAAGAAGTTCTATGTAGAAAACCTTCTTATCACAATTAACACACAAGTACACGAAAGCATATATCTAATGTGCGATAACTACAACAAGTGGACTGGATGTGCAACAACAACTTGACAATAAACTAGAGTTTAGATGTAAAGTAAACAAAATGTATGTGAGAGTTTGTGTCATGTTACCTTAGTTTTCCCGTCAGATTTTCCCCACCAACATCTTCAACATTTCTCAGCACCCTCATTTCTGCAATGTGGATAAAAAACTGCACGGCATTGAACATACGAGGTCTTGCCCTCCTGACCCCATATATAAATATGCACATGGTGGTGTAAATCCCAAGATCTGAGTACCATGCTTTGCTTCCATGGAGAGCAACCCTCCATGTGTACCATCAAAGCAAGCTGCATCAAATACGTGTCTAATTGGAAAGGGGTCCAACTACCCAAGGATACATGCATGGACGCAGGGATTTTCTCCGGAATCCACCATTGTCGTCAGACCGAACAACGGAAAGCAAATCCTTACGCAACACTGCATTCCACGTCCTCCAAAAAATTGACTACACAAGTACAATTGTACAAATGCAATCATACACAGCGTCACCAAATCCATTTTCATAGAATTTTCTTCTTCTTTGGGTTTTTTTTGCCTGTAACCATCTTCTTCATAGAAGTTAACGGATCAATTCGGCAGCAACATATAGACCCATATAGGCAGTAACTAGTGCCACACATGTCATCATGGTGTATTGACTCCATGATGAGTGTCATATTTTCATGTCATCATAATTACCGCCGTGTGGGGAAAGAAGGTACTCCCTTCGTTTTTTTCACTCTACATATAAAATTCAATAATGCTACACTTACGGGCAGAAGGCGCACGGAATCACCTACGCGCAGAGGTGGATTCAACTGTTTGGTGCTCAGGTTTTTTACTTTGCGTGAATTCCGGCTCGCTAGTTCTCTCGTTTAGCCACCTCAGCCCGTAGGCACCCTTTCCGTAGCAGCAGCCTGTAAGTGTAGCATTATGGTATAAAATTCGTATGAAGTCAAACTACATAAAGGTTGACCAAATTTATCTTAAAAAACATCAACATTTGCAGTATAGAAGTTATATAATATGAAAATCAGTTTCATGATGCATTTAATGATATTGATTTTATGTTGCGAATCTTGATATTTTTTTATATAGTTGATCAAACTTTACGAAGTTTGACTTTAGACAAATTTTATATGTAGACTAAGTAGGAACGGAGGGAGTATGCCATCACAGCCTCCATGTATACCTCGATTAACCGGCTTACAGTTCATTAACCGGTCCATATAGTTGGCCACGATGGAGAGTAGAGGTATTCGTTGCCTTTTATTTTGCTTTCAGGAAGAATAGTTCTCCTCACTTTGCTTGGATTTGTGGTATGGCATTGATCCTCTCTAGTCTTTTCGTTAGGGGAATCAATCTTCCTTGGTGCGGTCCTAAATGCAGCTGTAGCTCTAAAATCCTTTGCCCTTGATGCGAGGCTGTGTCGACCTCTGGGAATCGTTCCTTTGCTTGTACCAGTACCACCCGGCCTTCTGGTGGCATGCAGTTTGTGTGTGCTGACGTGCCCCAAAAAAGGTTACATGTCGCTTACTGTGGTAAATCTATCTATCTATCTATCTATCTATCTATCTATCAAGCAGGAGCTGACCATCACCTGTGCATTCACCATGTCCCTTTGAAAGTGACCTAATGGTCCAGTATTCGCTGGTGCATTATATCACCCGAGAGCCCGTATGGGCAGATAGCTTCTCACAAGTACTGTTCGTAATACTCAGTCTACTCTGCATTGGAAGGACGTCTGAACTGGAGTCAGCAAAGACGAGACATGGCGCTATACTTACATTCGTTTGCACAAAACACAAAGATCTCTGTCATCGATGCTTTCTGGAGAATCTTTTTGATATGGAGCACTTGATGGTTTCTTACAAACTATCTGAAGATCATGCTGTGGCAGTTCCCCCCAGGTGCTCTCAGGTATAGTCTCTCTAAAGCCTATCAGATCATGATTGGAGAGAACACTGTCATTCCGACTATCCAATGGCTCTGTAGTACCCTGCTGTCAACTCAAGCATGAGATCTTTTGAGACATCTAGGACTGGTTGTTCTTTTTGAAGTTTTTGTGCCTATAAACAACACTTGTGTAAATGCCAGCTTTGCTGCCAAAATGCAAACCCTGTATATCTTTAATATCTATGTTTATACCTTATTTGCAGTTCTAGGTCATCTATACATTGTGGTTTTAAAACAGGAGATCTTTCAGTCAAGAAGACCCGCCGTGTTCAGAGCAGCGGAAAGCCTAGTATATGTTTTTTATTTATTATTTTGCGGGAAAAGCCCAGTATATGTTGTTAACCATGTCGCAGAAATTGCCCCCATGATGGTAGATTTGACAATTACATAATGTAGCAATGCCCACGCCCCTTGGTATTGTCAAGAGTAAATAAGAAGTTTCTGAACTAGGCGATTGTTTCTTCATTTCAATGGCATCACTTTCCAATGATGAATCTCTCAACTGGAGCCAACTCACAAGTCACATCCGGATCCTTTCACAAAATAAGGCCTTGACAACATAAGTTTAAGAATCAACAGAACTTAAATCACAGTTGCATCCTGCGGATAGATATATAGCTAGGAGCCATAGATAGACAGATGCAGACTAAGAAGATAAAACATATTTTCATTCCACGAAAGGATGGGCCTTGAATACGTCCTGAATTTTCTCGTCACTTGGTGCGACCTCGTTCGACTGCTTCACAGTCATTCTTCTAAGCATCGGCGCACAACTGAACACCATCTCCAAGAAAACAAACTCGTGGTCGTCTCCTCGGAATCCATCGATTTCCACTTCTTCAAGCTCCGTCGAGCAGATAGCTTGGTTTCTCCAGCAATAACAGCCCTCCATGGGGGGTGGGGGGGGGGGGGGGGGGGGGGGGGACTTCCGTCAAGGTGAAAGTTTTGCATCCCTCCACAGCCCCCTAAGAAAACAATGTGTGTGAATTAGGGCACATATAGCAGAGCATATAGCTGAAGAGGAGGATTGTTAAATCATACCTTGCGTTCAGGCATGACTAGCGGTGTCTGTGCGCAATGAGAAAGAAGACAGAGGTGGGTGAATTGACTGATCGAACTGACTTTGCAAGCATCAATGCGCAGCAGCGTAGGTCGCCGTGTCTGTGCCGTCGGGGCCGGTGATGGTGACGGCGAGAATAAGCTCACCTTCTCAATTTCCCAACACCCAAACCCTGTAAACCAGCCGCCACCATAACGGCAGCGACATGAGACCTTCTCCGCCATCGGCGCCAGTACGGACACGGTGAGGTCCTCGCGGGCCTCGAAGTACACGGTGAGCTGCTTGAGCGCGGGCACCGCGATGTCGATGCGGCGTACAAAATTCACCCCACTTTCCTCCACTACGAGCTCGCACAGCGTCGACGAGTGGACGGTGATGGCGTAGTCCTCGTAGTCGGGATGGTACTGGGCGGCGTACCGGAGCACTCGCAGGCGCGGGCAGTGGGGGAGAAGGGTGGCAAGGCCGTCTTCGATGTAGTAGCCGCAGAGGTCGAGCGCCGTGAGCGCGGGGAATAGGCACTTGCCGACGCCGGCTGCCTCCATGGCGTCGGACGGCGGCACGCTGAGCTGGACGGAAGTTGTGTCCATGACAGTGGCGGAGCCAGAAATTTTATGGAGCCTGGGCAAGTTGAGCCTAAATGTATAACCTAGAAAGAGTAAAATACACCAGAGGTCTTAAAAGTATTCCAAATATGTCAAGTAGGTCCTAAAAGTTTGAAATCATTTACCACGGGTCCTATGTGTATTTTACCCGCGCCGTTTAGGGCCTACTTGACACACTTGGAATACTTCTAGGACCTCCAATGTATTTTACTCATCTAGAAATCAAAAATCGGGTATTCTAATATACATCATATAATATAGCACCAAACTTTCAAACTTGAAATCCACAATAATAATGAAGTGAAAACATAAACATAATAGCCACACAAAATGTTATTTTAAAGTAAAGCTATCCATACCAGATGTCACTGTTCAATTTCTTCCATCACGATCAAAAGGATCTCACTTAATCATTTTTGGCAAAAAAAAGACGTATAACCAACCTTGCATAGAAGCAAACTCGTTACGTTGCCAAAGTCCTGGAAGGCACTACAAGATAAAAAAAATGGATTTGTAATTAAAATAAATTTATCTGTGAAATGTAAATATATTCAAAATAGAAAGTTTGTAAGAATAGAGATGGTCAAATGGAACATACCGACAATGTGCTAAAGAAAATCATTAGGCAATGGAGACTTCATTATAGTAAATGTTCGAATAATATGTGGTACCACAAGTTCACATTACAAAGCTACTTGCAGCAGCTGCATATATGTATCATCGAATATTAAGTCTACAGTAAAGTAAACTCAGATCAGTTATATATTTCTTTCCCTTCTACCAGCAGAAAACCAACAAACTACACATCAAGAAATTTGCATCCTATGACGTAATCAGAAGGTAGAAATATTGCAGGTTGCGACTTCTTACATAGTTACCCTTTCTATAATTTCCAACAGCAAAATATATAATATTTCTCTATACTGTGCAAGATCACGACATGAACAACACTGCCTTTGGGAGCACGTACAAGCTGCTGAAGCATAGAAATCGGCACGTATGCCTACATGTTCATCTATTCATATCAATCACAATGGAAATCCCCTAAATTACGAAAGGCACGTGCTCAGTTATTTATTAAAATCTCATCATCTTGGCATATCAATCCTCAGCAGGCCAGATCAGATAAGCAATCTTTTACCGAAGGAATTGCCGAAGGAGAGGAAGGAGGGGACGAGTAGATTGCGCCCCTCGCTCGCCTTCGGCCAGCCGGCAGCCTCCGGTCGCCCAGATCCTTCGCTCGCCGTCTCCCCTGCAACTCCCTGCGCCGCTCAGATGCGAGAAACGAAGAGACGGGAGGGATCGATCTATTTCCTCTCGGAATCAGTAGTCTCGTTTTTTTTGAGGGGTAGTAGTCTCGTGTAGACGTGTGCAGATTAAAGAAGTCTTTTTTTGTTTCAGTTGTGCAGATTAAAGAAGTTGTTCGGTCGGATATTAACTGGGCGGGATTGTCACCTGGAGGAGGCCCAACGCAGTCTTGCCCGGGTAATCCCGCATTAGTGAGCAGGTTTAGCCCATCCTTGCTATCGGACACGGAGCGAGCCCGGGCAAGTGCCCGGGGTCGCCGGGCGCTGTCTCCGCCACTGCGCGTGGCCAAAGAAGCTGACGCTGTCCGGGGCCTCGGCACAGCTGTCGTGGATCTGATAGGTGCTGCACTCGGGGCACCGGTAGAAGGAGCCGTAGCCGTGGCAAAGGCACAGAGCGCACTTGAACCAGACCTGCGTTCGCTCCCGCAGCGTCAGCGGGTGCGGGTGGCAGCCGAAGTTGAGGTATTTGGGCATTCTCGGTAACGCAGCCTCACGACGGTCGGTGTGGGATCGATCGGACCGTTCCAGACACCGAGTATATATACACGCCAGAAGAAGAAGGGCAGCAGCCTCTTCGATTCGATCTGATGGATGCGTTCGCGGCTGTTCGTGTGCCAAGAGTCATCGTGAAGAGCGTTTTCCATGCCAAGCGTCATCCCACTTACTAATACACCGCGAGTAATTAACCGGTAGACATCCCAAAGCCTTCTCTTTTTTCTCTCTCTCATTGCACCGGGGAACAACTATTGTATGCTCGTGCCTCGTAGCGTGGAATATATATCGTGAGCGAGCGCTTTTTATTATGGATGGATACATCACTATTAGGAAAAAGGCTATAGATAATATGGACACTAATGGCGCACCACATCCACTACTATAGTGTCCAATACTAATGGCGCACCACATCCACGGTGCGCCACTAGTAAAAAAAATTTAAAAAAAATTACTAATGGCGCACCACTCCCACGGTGCGCCATTAGTAAATTTTTTTTCAAATTGTTTTTTTAACTACTAATGGAACTAGTAATGGCGCACCACTCCCTCCCGCGGTGCGACATTAGTAATTTTGTTACAAATTTTGTTTCAAAATAAATTTTTTCTTTTAAAAAACTACTAATGGCGCACCGTGGGGGTGCCATTAGTAACTTGGCCCATTCCACCGAATGCACACCCCCCCCCCCCCCCGGGACCGCCTTTTCAGTTTAAAAAAGTAAAAGAAAATGATGGAAATGTCAAAAAAAATAAAAGAAAATAAGTTTTGCATGTGATATGTGGTCTACTTGTTGAGAAAATTTACAAATATGAATTTCGACTTTATTTGCAAAATCTCTCTGGAATTTGTAAAATGGGCATAACTTTTGCATACGAACTCGGATTAAAAAGTTTTATATATGAAAAATCATCTACTCGAAAAGATACATCCGAATTTAACTGGGGGGAACCCGTTAAACATTTTCAAAATCCTCAAAAACCTAACAGAAAAGAAGTTACGGGGCTTTCAAGATCTAGAGGCAAAAAAATTCAAAAAATTTCAAACTTGTGCGCCACTAGTAACAGAAAAAAAATATTGGTTTCGAATTTTTTTTTGGATTTTTTTTCCAAAAAATGATACGTAATATGACAGGAAAGTTTGAAATATTTTTCAAAATTTCATCATACTCATGAATATGAACAAAGTCGTAGACATCAACAAGGTTTAATAGATTGATATGATAGATATATCAACAAGTGGCTGTTAAGTGAGGTGGTGCTGGGGTTGGATAGAACTGCGAAGTTAAGCGTGCTCAGGCTGTAGTAGTGTGAGGATGAGTGACCTTTCGGGAAGTTTGACCACTTAGTGTGATTTGACTTGAGATTAAGCATATTGACCCGAGATTAAGCCATAGTGACCCGAGATTAAAAAAATTTGAAAAAATAATTTCTGAAAAAATATTTGAAAAAAATTGTTACTAATGGCGCACTTCTATGTGGTGCGTCATTACTAAGTCAGATAGTAATGGCGCACCGTGGGCTATACTAGTGGCGTGGTACTAGTGGGCAAAACTGGTGCGCCACTAGTAGGCCTTTTCCTAGTAGTGACTGTAGTCGGAGCTCTAGATAAACCTTCTGATCGTGCCCGGCACGACCGATGGTGTACTCGAGGTCGAAGCCGACCACTCGGTACTTGTCCTCGGCAAGGAACTGCTCCATAGTTTGGATGGAGCTCTCCACCGAGACCGGATCGTTCGTGTACACCACCGAGAGGGCCTTCCCCCTCACGTGAGTGTCCACTACGTGATACGTGGTGAACTGCCCGTCGTTGTCGTCGTCAGCCGCTGGGAGCGCCATTGGAGCCACGGGGAGCGCCATTGGAACCACTGGATGTCCTCTCTGAATGTGTCCTCGTGGATGTGCTTATTGTGTCGTGTGAGACGAGAGATGAAGGTAAATGGCCGCAGGAATAAAAGGGGGCCGGGCGGCGTGGATTGTCGGCGTGTCCGCATGGCAGTTTTTGCAGCGGGTAACTGCATCGTCGCACCATGCCCGGCGCAACCGCTTGCACACGAACGTGCGTGATCGTGCACCGGCCCCAAACACTGGCAGCGCGCGTGGAGGGACGAGGGCAGAGCACCCGGAGGGACGCGAGAGCAGAGAGCGCGCGGCGGGACGCAAGTAGAGCGCTCCGCGGCGGCCTGAACCGCAAGCACCCACACGCATAGAGCAGTTGAACACGCAGGAAATGGTCGCCTACAAGCCGGCCGACAGTTGCGTCGCTGCGTAGAGAGCGGCCGTGTGGTACCACCTCCGTCTAGTCTATAGTCTCCTTTATAGTTTGCCATCAAATTTAACCAACAAAATGTTAATGCATGTTTTAAAAATTATATAATTGGAAACTATGTTCAACAAATCCAACTATATAATCTTTGGCGACATGCATTCGTATTTTATTAGTTAAATCATACTTATAAACCAGGACGGTGGTATAGTAGGTAATTAAATCACGAACGTTTTTTATTAACCGTATGTGTACGTGGACTTTCGTCCTCCTCTCGCACGTCTTGTCACCCCGCTGCCGCACACGGGTTTGTAGTTTGTTTTCATACTAGTTGCAAGCACACCATCACTCGCAATTGGGCCTGTAGTGTGTTTCTCATATCAGTTGCAAGCCCTCCCTCGACTCGAAACCGGGATTGTTTGTTCTCATCCCAGTTGCAAGCCCACCCTTGACTCGCAACTGGGCCCATATTTGTTGTATTCTTAGTTGCAAGCCTACCCTTAACTCGCAACTGGCCCTATAGTTGTTATTGTCCCAATTGCAAGTCCACGTTCGGCTCGCAACTGGACCAGTAGTTATAGGTGTCCCGGTTGCAAGTTCATTTCCGATTCGCAACTGGCGCCATATTTGTAGGTGTCTCGGCTGCAAGTCAACTCTCGACTCACAACTATGCTTATAGTCGTAGTTTCCCTAGTTGCAAGTCCACCCTCGACTCGCAATTGGGCTTGTAGTCGTTGTTGTCCTAGTTGCAAGTCCACCCTCGAATCGCAACTGGAGCTTGTAGCTGTAGTTGTCTGGGAGGAAAGTCCATCCTCGACTCACAACTCGGCCCGTAGTTTGTTTTCATCCCAGTTGCAAGCCACCATCGACTTGCAACTGGGCATGTAGTGTGTTTGTCGTCCTAATTGCAACTCCATCCCCGACTCGCAACCGGCCCGTAATTTTTTCTCATCCCAATTGCAAGCCCACCCACGAGTCGCAACTAGGATTGTACTTGTTGTTGCCTCAGTTGCAAGCCTACCCTCGGCTCGCAACTGGGCCTGAACTTTTTTATTCGCTGCTAGTTGCAAGACCGCCCTTGACTCGCAACATGGCCTTACCTTTTTTTTGTTCGCACTTAGTCGCAGGTCCACCCTCTAGTTACACATGGGCTCGATTGTTTTTTATTGCCCAAGTTGCAAGTCCACCATCGATTTGTAACTAGGCTTTGAAGATTTTCATTGCCACTTTCAGTTAAAATTTTAGCTCAGTTGCAAGTTGATCATCTATGAGTCACATCTAGGCTCCACATTCATGACCATTTTTTGAATCCACAAACAAATTTCGAACTCGTGATTTTATTTGGAATCACATATATTTTTTGGAACTCGTGAATATTTTTTCAAATTCCTTTTTGAAGGTTGCGGATATTTTCCAAACTTGTGAACGTTTTTTGTGCTCGCCAAGTTCGCGGACATTTTTCAAACTAATGCATAATACCCCAAATGCACTTTCATGTTTTGAAAAGAAAAAATATTTCAATGCCCGCGTAGATGCTCTTCTGGGACATACACGCTTTCATGCTTTTTCTTAAGGTTAATTTTTTTCCGTTACAACCAATTGTTGTTTTTCACGCTAATGATAGGCTGGACTAAGGATCGTGACAGAAACAAATAGTTGGGCTGGACGTTAGCTACGTGCCTACGTGAGCGACTTTAGCGATCGTGATCGTGAGAGAAACAAACAAATAAACAGGCCATGAACAGTTGCTGATTTTTAACTTAGAAGCGAGGTATTATCTCATATCTTAAGTTCGGAAAAAAAAGATATTATCTTACATCTAGATGAGATATAGTCGAACCCATATAGTATTAAGTACAAGATTTAGAAATAACATGTATTTCCTCCGTATAGCGTTTAGATCACTCTTATATTTATTTACAGTGCGAGCAAATAATTTCTATCTAATCCCAAACAATCTCTAAATAACAAATATATCTATAACACTACCAAAACGGTGGATGGATTGCATTTACCTACACCAATAATCTGGCCGCTTTCCACGTAACCACGTTGTTGCAAAGCCCGAATACCCTATCGAGATAGATCGATGAAGCTCCGATCGGGGCGTCGCCTCGGCTCACCAGCGCCGCCGCGATCGGCCGGCGGAGCGGACCGCATCAGCACCCTTCCCGACGATCTGCTCCTCTTGGTCCTCGCCCACCTCCGCTGCGTCCGCGCCGCCGCGCGCGCAAGCGTCCTCTCCCGCCGGTGGCGTGACCTCTGGACCCGCCTCCCCTCCCTCGTCTTCCGTGACGTCGTCTTCCCCTCCGTGGAACCGGTGCTCGCCCGCGTGATATCCTCCGCCTCGTCAGTATCCCTCCTGGACATCTGCCTCCGAGAGCGACCCTTCTCGGTCCGTGCGGCGGAGCCCTGCGTCAGCGTTGCCTCGCTGCTACGCGCCACCGCGCAGCTCTCACCGGTGCAGCTCATCCTCGCAATCCCGGTATGCGTAGCCATGTTGTACGAGAGGGTCGAGCTGCCGTGCTTCCAGCGCGCCAAGTCCATCTCGCTCTCCTCTTCCATCTCCCTCCAGCCGCCGGCCACCGGTGAATTATTCCCCGCGCTCACCACGCTGGTGCTCTCGGGCTGCTCCTCGGACGTGGGCGCCCTGGTGCTCCGCTGCCCACGCCTGCGCGTGCTCAGGTACACCTTGCCCGGCGGCTGGCGGTTTGGCATCACGGTCAACTCGGCGTCGCTCCGGGAGCTTGTCGTCGAGGACACAGAACATTGGACATTTGTATGTAAGATCGACCTCGTAGCACCCATGCTCGAGCAACTAACATTGTCCTCTCACGTCTCGCCTCGCATCAGCCTCTCTGTCTTGGCGCCGATGGCTGGCAATATTTCATGGCACTGCCATTACAACGTCACGTTAATGGGGCTCGGTGACTGGATACTCGAGACACTGAGCTGGCTGTCGACCCTGCTGAGCTGAGGGCGGCGGCAGAGAGACCACGCGACCTCCGGTGCTGCGCATAGACGCAAGGAAGGTTAGTTCGTCACCTCCTCCTCGATCTGGCTGCTGCACACTATATTGACAAACACGGTGCACACGACATTATGATGGAAGTTTGTGTGCACGGATCTGCAGGATACGAGCGGTGATCCGCATCCAGTATGGACGCAAGAGCATTTCACATGTGAAATAGAGAAACATCTGCAGATGCATGTTGCCGCGGACTTGTCGGTCTTTGACTTGGAGCTGAATCTTACATCTTCCGGTCATGTTTATGGAGCAGTAGTGTTTTCCTTACTCAAGATGCATAGCGTCCATACGACCATACACAGGCTCAAGGTTGCCATACCAGAATCCACGGTGCGTTCGTGATTAATGAACCAATTAATTCTTTATGTGATGCAAATGCCAGTGCTACGTATTATTAGTACTTTTTTCAAAAAAAAAAAAGTGATATACTCCATATATACCAGAGTACGTTCTCAACTTATCAGTTATTTTCTTATTGTACATTTGAGGGGAAAAAACATTTCCTTGTTCATATAGTAATTCTTCTTTTGATGGTATTATTCTTAGGACAAGAACAAATGCCAAGAATATTGTGGCTGCGTGCCCATGACCAGCCAAATTGTCTCTTTGACGAAGCTTGATGAAGTCGAAATTGACGGTTTTCAAGAAGACAACCACGAGTTTAACTTCCTGGAACATCTATTGAGATGTGCACTAATGCTGAAAAGAGTGATCCTGAGGCAGTCGGATGATATCGCACCAAGGGAAGCAAAAGTTCACGCCTTCTCCATAGCGCATCCTTCAGTGGAATGTCACTACATTATATCTTCTGGCTCTGTGTCTACGGCTCTGTAGCGAGTGATGCAATGAGAATTTTGGTTCCGTGGAAACCTGATTAAACTCATGTTGTTGAAGCCTTGTAAATGTGGGAAGTTGCCAATTACAAGCTTGATTATACATGCCGATATCCTTGTTCTTTGCTACAGTTGTGTCTTACTATTTATTTTTCTTTTTGAGAACTGCATTTTCATTTGGTTAGAGAAAAGGCTCAGCCCGAGCCTAAAGTAGGCTCTGACCTCACCCGGCTTTGATTTAATAAAGCCATCAACCGGCCAAGGTTACACAAGCAGAATACAAAAGACACGGAAAAGAACAACAAGAAACGCCCAAAAGGTACTAGGTTAACTAACACTGTGACGATTTTAAAATTTTGGCATACAGATTAAAGAAAAAAATCCTATTCTTGTAATGAACTCATCTAAAAGAAAAAATGTAGCATTGTCGACATAGAATTAACTAATTATGGTTAATTTCACTAATTGTTCGGTGTATTGTAATAATGTTTATCTAGTGTGAAAATTTTTATATTTCCTAATATTTTCATCGATAAAAAATATTTGAATTGGAGCACGGCTGTTTTTTGGCAAAAGACCAAATGCCATATATTAAGTAGCACAAACCCTTAAACCTTACAGAAAATGAAAAATACATCCAAATCGTTTGTGCGCTGAAGTACTCTTCTTCTGGATCCACAAGTGGTGCATGTGCAAAGGCCGTTGCTGCCTTTAGGCTTCCGTCTCAGCGAAGAAAACTTCAAAACAAGGAGCTTCTAGAAGTAGCGGCTGAAAAATCGTTGATATAGACCAGAAAATGCTGGCGGTCCTGATCTGCGTCGCAAATAGCCATCCCAGAAAAGAAAACAAGTTGTGGTATACAAGCCTCACACGCTCTCGGAGAAGGCCGAGACTAGCCAACCTTCATCGGTTGGAACTCAAGCCAGAGGACCAAGACATACAACCATGTACTCAGCATAGTGGGACAGTGCAGGCGAGACAAACCTGTAGAAAGAAACGCCAAACCCAAAGAACGAGATTTGAGGACACAACATCTTCCACACGCCTCCCGGTGATCCGAGGAAGCATCACCGAAATAAGGATAAGGCGGGGAGACTTTATTTCATGCCGATAATGACACTATCATCACACCACCATCGGACGGAGTCTAATGCCCCAAGAGGAGGAAACTATGGCTCCCATCAGCATATCGAGGCCTCTCCGCACACCCCCACCGACGGAACCAGTGGAGAAGCAGGAGGCTGCAAAGCGGAAAATTTAGTGGAACCGCTAGGTAGCGGCATATCCTGCACTGTTCATTCATCTTTGCTTTGCTTTGAGATGTGGTTATCTTGCCTTGAGTTATTGTGTGTTAGTTACTACTCCCTCTGTCCCACAATATAAGAGCATTTTTGACACTTAGTGTCAAAAACGCTCTTATATTATGGGACGGAGGGAGTACTTTTTAGAATACAAAAGCATATACATTGGTTAATACAGAAGTGGATCCATTAGTGTCCAGCGCAACGACATTCATTATAGAGTATTCTCTTTCTCCCATGCAAAGGACTTCTATTTCATTTCATAGTAAAAATTGGGATGATCGATATCTTTTGAACCAGAACTGTGTTTAAAATATATATATATATATATATATATATATATATATATATATATATATATATATATATATATATATATATATATATATATATATTACAATTCATAGCAAGAAGATTTTCAAAACAAGATAGATCAACGACACATTTAAACTAGTTTTAAATTTACTGTTTCACTCATTTCAAAGAATATAATTTCGCTCGTTTCAAAAGCAGTATTTCACTCATTTGAAAAAGAACATTTCAGTCATTTGAGAAAACAATTTGCATATGTTTCAAAAATAGGGTTTAGACTCATTACAAAAACAAGTAGTTCACGTATTAAAAAAAATGATTTCCCTTATTTCAGAACAGATATTTTACTGATTCATGTATTTCGAAACACTTGATTAAGTCAATATAGAAAAATGGATTCCACTCATTTCAAAACTGCTTTCACTCGTATGAAGAAATGATTCACTGAAATTTTAAAACATATTTCACAGATTTCACTTATTTCAATGCAACGATTTCATTCAACCCATAAAATGTGATGCCAGTCATTCGAAAGAATATAATTTTCACTCGTTTCAAAAACAGTATTTCACTCATTTGAAAAGACACACTGCGCTCATTTCAAAAAACTATTTTCATATGTTTCAAAAAAGGGTTTCACTCATTACAAAACACCTGGTTCATGTATTCAAAAAATTATCAAAATATTCGCACTTTGCTTGCATTTCCATATAATGTTCAGTTTTTAAAAATTATTTGAGATTTAAAAAATTGTTCATGTTCTATGAAAAATGTTCAAAGTTTTCAAAAAATGTCGGCTTTTCAAATGTTTGTTCACGTATTGAAAGAAAAAATGTTCGCAATTACGAATTTGCGAGGGAATTTCAAAATGTGTTCTTCAAATTGTAAAAATGTTCGTGCTTTCAAAAATTGTTTCTGTCAAAAGTGTGTTCCCATTTTCAAAATTTGTTCAAATTCAATTTCACGTTTTTGGAAAATGTACGGGAATTTCACAATAAGTTCATGATTTCAGAAAAATTCAAAAAAAAATCACGTTTTTGGAAAATTTGCGGGAATTTCACAATGAGTTCACGATTTCAGAAAATTTCACAATGAGTTCACAATGCTCACGGTGTATTTGCCGGCGATGACCTCAACGTGTCTGTGGTGGCACCGATGGTGGAGAAGGTTTTGTGGAGGTACCAGTACGGTAGTGGCGACTGGCCTACAGGGTTTGGGTGTTGGGACATTGAGAGCGTGAGCATAATGTCGGCATCGGCGTCCGCGTCCACGTCGGCGTCACATACACGACGACCTTCGCTGCTGCATATAGATGCCCGCAATGTTTGTAGATCCCATCTAACTCTGCTTCATCAAACCAATGCATCTCGATGATGGAATTGTTTGTTTCGGCAGGCACTATGCATTGAACATTCTAACTGGACGGTGGATGATTATCCGGCGGATCTCTTGGAGCAAGAACTGGAAAGCATCTGCAGGTTGCTACCCGACTTGTCCGCCATTGATTTGGAGTTGCACCTCACATCTTACGGCCATGCCTATGGACCATTTGTGCTGTGTCTCCTCGAGTTGTGTCGGATTCGCACTGCTGCACGCAGCCTCAAGCTCGTCATATTCGGAGATGAACCAATAATGGTACGCAAGTTACTCACTCGGTCCGTTCATGAAAATAGTGCGTGTATTATGTTTCCAAGTCAAACTTCATAAAGTTTAATCAAATATATTGAGTAAAATATATATCAACATCAATAATATCAAATAAATAAATATATTTTCATCTCTAATGATATTTATTTGTTCAACAAACCTTTATACTCCAACTAAAAGAACACCTCTGTACAAAAGGTTATTATGTATGACGTTCAATAATACTAGTTGTTCATCAAACCTGTTTTTCACATCGTGTGTGTATATATGTAGTAACCCCATCAAAGATTCATGAAAAGAATTTGTCAGTACACAGTTACATTGTTTTTAATATGTTCTCAACTGCATATAATCCCACCAAATAGAATTATAATAGGCATTGGGTAATGATGTGAACCCAAGATCCGCCCATGACTAATTCACACACTTTGTTTCCTTGACTAGGAGGATAAGGGATGCCATGAACATTGTTATTGTGAACCCACTGATTGGGAGTGGAGTAGAAAAATTATCTCCTTGCCAGAGCTTGAAGAAGTGGAAATCGACGGCTTCGAAGGGGAAGACTATGAGTTTGAGTTCTTGGAGATGGTATTCAGGTATGCGCCGATGCTTAGAAAAATGACGTGAGGCAGTCAAATGAGGTCACACCAAGCGATGCGGAAATTCTTGACATCTTCAAGGCACATCCTTTAGTGGAATGCTATGTACTATCTTTCGATGATGCATAAATAGATATTCCTGGCATTTGCCCGCTCTGAACCATGAAAAAATTATATATTCTTCATATGGTGTAGTTATAGAAACCCTAATAATTTGTCGTTGTTTTGATCTGACCCTCGTAGGGTGCATATACAAATACAAAGTATAACGGATGGAAAATCTTGAAGCACGAGAAAAGATATATTTTGTTTAACCATATTCTATCGCTATCTCTTTTTGTCTGTAGTTTTAACATTGTACTTCAAACATGCAAAGTGTATGAAGACATAAAGAACAGTATGATTTCATGGGCCAGTGATGTACAACATGTTTACGATAATACTGTTCTGAATGTATAGAGCTGGACAGAAAGTCATATATGCATTGCTGTGATTTGACAATCAGTCACAAGAACATCCGAAAATACAAACAAAAAGTGTATGGAGATGTATTTACACCCTCTAGTCTCGGCAATGTAGCCCTTCCGCACAAGGAGGGAGTCAGGTTCTTGTTTTGGGATAGTTCTTGTTTGTTTTTTCAATTTGTTTCGATTACCTGTTTTTACATTGGGGGGGGGGGGGGGGGGGGGGGTCCTTCTATTGTTATTTTTAAAAAATTGAAAAAATGTGAAGGATTGAAATATTTTTTTTGAAAATTTTAATTCTTTTAAAAATGGAAATATTAAAAATATCATAAAAAATCAACTTTAAAAAATATTTGTGAGAAAAATGTTCACAATTTGAAAACTATTCGTGCTTTCAAAAATATCACATTTTCAGAAAAGAACAAAAAGTTAAATAATGTCTATGTGTTTAATAAATGTTCATAACTTTCAAGAACAAATTAGAATAAACCTTCTTAAAGTTTTTTTAAAAGTTCTCGTTTTTAAAAACTACTACCAAAATTTCAAAACTTGCTTAAATTCTCAAAAAATATGTTCACTTTTTATAATTATTATGTGTTTACAGAAAACTAAATTTAAAACAAAAAACCAAAGGAAAATTGAAAAACATGGGAAAATGAAAATGCCAGCAGGACACGCTCACAAAGCGCGTTCTCCACATGGGTCGGCCCAGCTAAGGCAAGCCTTGTGCGAAACGCTGGCAATTTAACCCTTAATGTGTCCCTTAGTAGGTCACTCTAGTCTGGACGGAGTTTGAGAACTAATGAGCCTGAAGCACACGAATCGCCAGCCACCAGTGGGTCGTGGTATAGGCCAATGCTACACTCACGGGCCTTATGATTACGGGCTTTACGCGGATGCTTAGTTGGGGTAATTTGATTGGAGGAAATCAGCATGAAGGGCCCACACCCCCTGAAAATTAGGGGGGGAGAATAGTTATGGAAGAGGTCTGTAAAAGCCTCGTAAAGTTCCGTGAGTTTAGACTTTTCGCCCACCCAACCCCCACATATTAGGAACATTGTATGCCAGCATTTATCTAAAAATACTTACCATAATACTCTTTACTCCATGCAGTAGCCACCAACTCATATAAATCAGGTCTAAGGAGCCAGCAGAGTTCAATTCGAAAAGGCCTAGTCACAGTATTTTGTCCGGAACAAATATCCATAACTAGAGGGGTATGATCAGACATGACCATGGGTAACTAAAAGCAATAACTTTAGGAATCTTCTCCTCCCAACTAGTACTAACAAAGAGCTGTATCAAACTTTTTTTAACACGATCCTTCTATTTATTAGACCAGGTATATCTCCTCCAGTTAACTCTATCTCCCTTAACACACTATACTAAATAAAAACATTTAACATGTCATGCAACTTACTTAATTTCCTTATTTTACCACTCTCATTTATATCTCAAATAATGTTGATTCACCTCCTATAAGAAAGGAATCTCGTTACTACTTGCAACGTGTACCAGCTCTATTAGAAAATTCTCTTTATCAGTAGTATGAACAACTCCGTACACATAAACTATGTTGCATTTTTCTTCTTAGTGTCCTGCAACCCCACAAAACCCAACTTATAATCAGTAATACAATCCCTAATAATCCTATTGTTTTATGGTTCGTTAATCCCCCTAGCATTCCAAAAAAAAATCTATACATTAAAATAATAATCATGAAGTAAGATCTATTACACTTTACTCTTTTTATTCTACCATTTATAATTACTTTACTGCCCCCTTTTTATTTATATTATACCTAAGAATATTTTTGTCATTCAAACCACTTAACCTATGCCTAAATATCACTATCAGATTCCTCAGTATCAGACATGATCTATCTCTGACTTTGCTTCTAAAATATGTTTAGAACTAGAGCCCTCCGGCTTTTGGCCTTCACTAGCACACAACAAGTTAGTTTCTCTTTACCAGCTATAAACATATCAACTCTAGCTTGTTTCTAATTTCTTAAGAACATATGCTGAAGTAACAATCTCTCTACTAGACTTTCCTAACTTACTAGCAATGGCTGAATCACCATTAGATCTGGTCAAGTGGGAGAACCCAGCCGGATCCGAAACAACACATGTAGAATCGCGACTATGCAAAGCATCTAGCAATAACATCAGATGGAGCACAAATCACCAAGCCATCACTTACCTCCGCGAACACCGGCTTCACTCTGACCACCGATGCGAAAATCAGACCACCGTCGCGGTCATCTCCATGCTCATCGCTGTCGCCCGGATCCCAAGACAAATTCTCTTCCACTTCGAGGAACGTTGCACTCGGAATCACAGGCGATTGCGAAGAATGAGTCCACCACCGTCCCATTCCTTACGGGAACCACCCACCACGCGCACTCGAAATAACATGATAAATGTCCACTCCGACAAGGTAGCCGACGAGATTGCCGCAGATATCTAGAACCCGCGCCTCCACGACGGGAAGACGTCCTAGTCACATCCAACACCGATAATTCATTTGTATGTGCCAAACACAACAACACAAACCCAAAAAAGAGTCAGAAAACCAAAGAGCCAAGAACACAAAGCTAATACGGCCTTGGCCAAATTTAACATTTCCATGAGACTGCAAATTTCTTTGCTGACTCCAAATCTTCAGTCTCGATGCTAAGTTTAAAACAAAAATCTCGATGCCCATTAAGAACTTTGCGATGCAGAGTCGACCGAGAATTAGCAAAACCGTCGAAAAATCAGATATAGGAAGGGGAAAAAAGTCAGACCCTGAGTACATGACCCGGACGGCACGCGCCGACGGCCGGCCCCCACACGCAGCGGCACGTTTGCTTAGCCGTGTTACAACCAAACCGCGTGTGGCCGCCGTGTCTCCCTTCGCAACCGAATCAAACCACCGCGTCGCCCTCCCCTAAAAAATCCTCAATCCTCTGGCCCCTCCTCCAATTCCCCATCTCCCCAACCCCGACCCCGATCTCACCAATCCCCCGGAACCGAAACCCTAGCCAGCGGCGGCGGCGGCGATGGGCAACCCGGAGAAGCTGATGGCGCAGATCTTCGACCTCAAGTTCACGTCCAAGTCGCTGCAGCGGCAGGCGCGCAAGTGCGAGAAGGAGGAGAAGGAGCAGAAGCTCAAGGTGAAGAAGGCCATCGAGAAGGGCAACGTGGACGGCGCCCGGATCTACGCCGAGAACGCCATCCGCAAGCGCACCGAGCACATGAACTACCTCCGCCTCGCCTCCCGCCTCGACGCCGTCGTCGCGCGCCTCGACACGCAGGCCAAGATGCAGGCCATCGGCAAGTCCATGGGCAGCATCGTCAAGTCGCTCGACTCCTCCCTCGCCACGGGCAACCTCCAGAAGATGTCCGAGACCATGGACAGCTTCGAGCGCCAGTTCGTCAACATGGAGGTCCAGGCCGAGTTCATGGAGGGCGCCATGGCCGGCTCCACCTCCCTCTCCACGCCCGAGACCGAGGTCAACTCCCTCATGCAGCAGGTCGCCGACGACTACGGCCTCGAGGTCTCCGTCGGCCTCCCCCAGGCCGCAGCCCACGCCATCCCGGCCGCCAAGGACAAGGAGAAGGTCGACGAGGACGACCTCACCCGCCGCCTCGCCGAGCTCAAGGCCCGCGGCTGAACGACGGCTTTTTCACTTCACTTCACTTCAGGTGATTGTTTAGATCTGATCTTGGCCCCTCATACACGAATGAATGAGCGATATAATACTAATTCCCTGCTGCTGCACAATATTGCTTACTTTTTTTACATCAGATTTATGTACTGTAAATGTCGTCTCATCAACTATGAAGAGAATTGGTGGTGGTTAGGATGTTCTTGTGGTTATGTAAGCTTTTTTTTTTTTTTAATCCTTTCGAGTTAGAATTCTTTAGCTGATAAGTTCAGCAAATATTGTGGTGCTTCTAATTTAGTCTTACACCTGCATAACTATAGATTTAGGATTTCTACGAATAATTTTCATTATGCCTAACATGTTACCGCTAACAACTATAAAGCGAAGGATAGCTTCTGTTGCATACTGTGTATAACACCAAAGCTTCTTTCAAGGTCAACTATGATGAGAATTCCTGGTGCATATGTAAGCTTTTTCCAAGCCTTCGTAGTTAGAATAATTTAGCTCATAAGTTTAGGAAATAATGTGGTGTGCTCCAGGTTCGATTTTACACTTAAAATGATAGATTTCGGATTTGTACAGAGCAGTATATTGCATGCCTAACATGTTACCTGTAACAATAATAACAACGAAAGATGGCAAGTACTGAATATTATGTATAATTATGTCAAGCTTCTTTCGTTCCTTTTGAGTTTAGCATCATTCTAAGTTTAGTGAATAAATAACCTGGTACTTTTAGTTTCGTTCAACCCTTGCAGATTTATAGATTTAAGAATTTGTACACCTAATACTTGTCATGCTTAGCATGTTTCCTCTAACAATAGAGAGTTCAGGAGCATTGTGTAAAAGTTACTATCATGTGTAACATTTGTGCAGTGGATCAAAGGCTCATCTCGTATCACTTAATCTGAATATACCATCAGTGGATATTTCTGTACATAGGGGGCAGCGTCATTGATGTGTAAAAACATACCCTTTTACTCCCTCTGTACCGAAATATATGTCTTTGAAGCCTTATGTAACCTTTTTTTCAAGCCTTTTGAGTTGAAATTCTTCAGCTGATAAGTGCAGCTAATATTGTGGTGCTTCTAGTTTAGTTTTACACCTGCATAATTGTAGATTCAGCATTTCTGAATAATTTTCATCATGCCTACATGTTACCGCCAACAACGATAAAGCGAAGGATAGCTTCTGTTGCACATTGTTTTTAACACAAAGCTTCTTTTCAAGCTCAGGAGCATTCCATAGCTTACTGTATGCACTAATCATACTCCTTGATACCACTATCATGGTGTAACATTCATGCAGTGGATCAAAAGCTCATCTCGTTATCAGTTAATCTGAATATACCATCAGTGGATATTTCTGTACATAGAGGCCAGCATCAGTGGATATTTTTTGACATATTATTTACGATATGCAACTGAGAACGTGATATACCATATAGGGATACTGTGTATGTTTTGGAGTTTGTACTATAGTATGTATGTATGTATGTATGTTTGTTTGTTTGTCGTGTTAGTTCAGTTTCAAAGCTATGCTTAGGTGCCTAATCTGGAAGTACTTCCAAGGTACAAAATAGTGATGGTATCGAGATGTACTGGCCGATATATCTGCAATTTACAGCTCCACTTCTTTTTGCCAAGGCATTTTATTATATCACAATAGCATATACTCTCTCGAATCTAGAATATAAGGTGCGTAAGTTTTAAAGAAATAAGAAAATACTTTCCATGATGGATCAAATGATCAAACGATATAAATTTAGTATTGTAGATATTGATATATTATTTTAAAAACTTGGTCAAATATGCACAAGTTTGACTTATGAAAATACTAATATACCTTATATTTTTGAACGGAAGGAGTACAATTTTCACTTTCAATTTGGATGATTGACCCATTGTGCAAAATTTACCCTTTAATTCATTCACTTTGTGTGATGCCAACCTTTCATTGTTCTCCTTTTTGCTGTGGTTATAAAACTATTAATGGCATGATATATAGCAACATCAGAATCAGCTTCATGCTAGAAAGGCACATTATGTGCAAACGCTCAGCTACTAAACTTTGATGTATATTGTCCATCTTATACTTGATATGCCATAGCCAGTTTGCCTTGATCCTATATCAGCTATTTAGAACCATGATTTTTTTGGACAGATAGAACCATGAATCTTAGTTGCACACAGATAAGACTTAAATTGCTCTGTGTTTTCATGCTAAATACTCCCTCTGTCCCATAATGTAAGGCGTTTTTTGACACTAGACATAATGTAAAACGCCTTACATTATGGGACAGAGGGAGTACAACATAATTTCACTGGCATTCATGATTTATCCAAGTGACGGATCTTGTTCAACACTTGCAATTAACTGGAATCTTGGAGATCAGTAAGCCGGTGGTCTTGGAACTCATCCAGATCACGGAGGCTGGGTGTTTTGTCCTTTTGTTTGCGAAGGTAGAAAATGAAGTATGACGGTATCACATACAGAAAATTCACTGATTGACAGTGGATTCAGATTGTAAAGGGTGTGGCATAGGATAATTTCTGGTATACTAGTAGAGTGGAATAATAAACAAACCCAAAGGTTAGCACTTAATCAAAAGTAAAAAACGGACACGGAAAATTATTAAACTCCTTTACTGCTGTCTGCCATGTGCACTACCAATTTATCATAGCAAAGTGGTACTTGTCATCACAAAGTATTATGTGTACAGTACGACATGGCACTGCTGACACACCACACATTCCAGTAAAATAGCACACAGATTTATCACCATAAAGGTATCCATCTCTGTGTCGACTAACATTCTTATTGGCACTGTGTTGCAACTTTTTTCATATTGGCAAGCAGTAGCATTAGAAGGTCATCTTCATGACACAATATTGCTGTTTGCTGAGTGAGTATTTGTGGACGGAGTACACTAATTTTTTTCGTAACTGTTAGTCAGTAGCTTAGCATAACTGTAGAATATGTTAAGTAACAGTGAGTGAACAAATGCATTGCAGAGACCTATCCTTCCTTTAATTCTTTTTTGGGAATACGCACGAGTCATGAGTGTGCGTATCATGCGTTAGATAAGGAGCCTTCCTTTAATTCTTGAACACTAACATCTTACTCTATTCTCTCTGTTTTGCAGGTACGGCTCATGCAATGTTCACTCGCTTCGCCGTCAGTTGTCAAGGGCTGCTCATATCTGACAGCCCCGTAAATATTGTTAACGCCCATGTGGGTGCTCTCTTGCCTGGGATCTCTATGTGGAACTGATTTAAACACTGCTGTGTGATATGACGTGTTATTCCGAAACGGAGTGTGATATTGATATTATGAGTCAGTAATAATACATGAGCTTGAGAACATCCTTTTGTTGCTGCATTTGAAGTTTTTTTTTCCTTCTGCATCTGCTTGTCTAGCCTGGGGTATATTTTTGTGCAACGCCGTTGCGGTCGTGCTGTCTCAGTTCCTTGTGGTATGCCATGTTTGCCGAGCTATCATTCGGCGTCATGTTAAGGGCTGTTGACAACTTATGCTTCCATAAGCTGAGGCGCGCTTGCTGGATATCTGGTATCTATTTGTCGTCCCAATGTGGCTTTGTGAGCCAATAAGGTGCGCTTGGTTACAGCTTGTGCTGCTGTAAGAACATGAATGTGCTTGGGTTGGATCTATTTGTTTTACCCCGAGCTCAGGCAGTGGGCATACTGTGATGATGGCCATGTGTATATGCGATTGCATTGCCGTCTCGCTTGTCTTTTATCCTAGGTTCGAAAGAAAATAAGTTTCTCCCCTACATGTTGGGAGCTATTTACAGGAAAAGCAAAGCCACTGTAAGGAGAGCAAGTGCACATGCTTGCTTGCGCACATGAAAAGATGATGTAGAGCGACGAACCGACCTGAGCTGCCACTCAGCTCATTGCAATGGGAATTTATTTTACTTTTTGCGAGGGCAACGGGAATAACTTCTCTCTTGGAGAAAAGAACAAAGATGAATTAGTATCCTTCCCTAAAAAAAGTGAATTAGTATTTTGTAATCAAAGAGAACAGTACTTTTGTTTTACCACTTGTGTGTGCAGCAACAGGCACTAAAATGAAAAAAAACGGTGGTTGGTCTGAACAAGAGATTCCAAGTTTCATTTTTGAGACAAGCTAAGTGAGTTAGTATTTTGTAATCAAAGAGGAACAGTACAAAATCCAAGAACTTTTCTTTCAGCAGCTGTGAAGCACAAAAAATGAACAAAAAAAAATGATGGTTCGCTGGAGTGGGCTGCGAGGCCCAAGCGGCCGAAGGGTGCAGCGGCCCGTTGTCCTTCCACCGTTGGAAGCGGGCAGTTGTCGCTGCTCTGTGAGGCCAGCCTTACGCAGTGCCTGCCACATCATGGCCCGTGAAGCCCAGCTTTCGCACAGGCCCCGCCGGTCCACTACTCAACTTGGAACGGGCAGGCCAGCAGTAGCACATTACAGACCAGGCCCACAGCTACACAACAGCGTCCACAACACCATCTCAAAGCCCCCGCTCGGGTGACAAGCTCTCGCTAGTGAGCTCGGCCATTCGGTGGGTGGAGCGAGCTATTTAAGCCGGTCGGGTGCGTCTTCGCTAGCCGAGGTGGGACTAAACTAGGTGGTCGTTGCTATGCTCTGCGAATGGGTGGAAGGGTGGAGCGCTGTGGTGCTCCCCTCCCTGCCTGGGACCAGAAGAGTTATCGTGGGCCTTTGAGGCTTGGGCCTTTTGTCGTTTGGGGCAGCCATTTCTGGATTTTTCGTTGTTCACAGCTTTGTGGATTATTATCGAACGAGTGCTAGCCAATTAACGCTGTGAACTTGCTTGGCGAAAATGGATAGTACGGTCCTTCAGATAAAAGACGGACCAATATAACTCCCAGCGAGCTTAAAGGCTGGGACTAGAACGTGCATGGCCTGTTAAAAAAAAGCATGGCATTTTTTATTGGTAGAATTCTAAAGACATAGCAGTTCAATCTCTCTGTGTTACGCATGCTTGATGCTAAGATCATTGACAAAAGCATAGATAAACCGGAGCAAAATTGAGAAGATTTTCCTTTCTTTGAAAACGAAGCAAATTTTATATCAAAGATGATGTCGGACATCAAGACCGAACACATCGATTTTTTGTCGAAAAGGACCACCTGCGTGAACGAATTACCAAAAAAGACCACCTGCGAAATAATTTGACAAAAGGACCCTCGGCCGTGGCGGCAGGCGACACGTGGCACCTGCCGCCACCGGGCCAGGCGGCAGACTGCCTGCAACGGGGATTCTGGACGAGCGACGGAACAGGCTGGCGTGGCGGGGCCCGGCCGCCTCCTGGCATGGCGGCTGTGCTGTAGGCTGTAGCCTCTGGGACCGGCCGCCTCGCCCCATGGCGGCAGTACTGTTCCCGCGCTGTGGGTGTGCAATCAAACGACACGACAGCAGTATAGACCAAGGAAATGACCAGCGATCGATATTACCGAGCCTAATCCCAGCCACGCACACCCACATGCACGCATTAATTATTACTTTGGATGTACTAGTCATGTACGAGGACGACCTAGCTAAAGAAACACTACCACTATTTGGATCACCAACTAGCTCTCTCTCGCGTCGACGTAGGCAGGGACAGCAGCTAGTTTGCTTAGCAGAGTATTGATCTATAGTACTTGTATAGATTTTTAATCGGGGCCGACACACGGATCTACGCCGTAACAGCGACACAGCGAGGCGCCGGGAAATTAAGCATCCACCGCGCGCGGTTCCTATCGCTAGGATTGCAGCCGAGGGCAGAAATCACATATTTAACCTCAGGGCAAAATCAAATCACAAATTGACCTGCTTTCGAAAAAAAATCACTCTGCTGACCCTTCCGTGTGGCGCCCGACAGCTAGGCGCCGCACACTACCATGCAGCGCCTCTGCCTTAGGCGTCGCACCTCCTGCCAGCGTGGCAACCCTGGTCCAGTTGCAGCCCCACAGACAGCACTGCAGCGCCTAAGGCTTAGGCGCCACACTTGTAATGTGCAGCGCCCGTCTCTTAGGCGCTGCACAGTCTGTGTTCCACTTAGGCTGGCCCCACCCTCTCTCCCCTCCCACCCCCACCCCACACACCCCCACCCCACCCAAACCCTTAGACTTGCGCCCCTCCTCTCTTCCCCTCTCCCCCCTCTCAAATCCTTCTCAAATCTTGCAAATCCGGAGTATTTGACCGTGGATTTCGAAGCCAACCCCTCCCTTAAGGTAATCTCCTCCGATCCCCTCGTTTTCATCCATAGGAATTGCCACATTTGCTCAAATCTTGCTACTTTGGGGAAACCCTAGCTTTGGCTTGGATTTGCAAATTTGTGTTGAATGATGTTATGTTTCTTTGCTAATTTGGTATGGTTAGGCTTTCATAGTATGCTAGGGTTAGGGTTATGTTTGTTTGATGTTGGTGTTAGGGTTATCCTATGGTTAGGATTGTGGTTATTGTTAAGTGGGGGTTATGGTTATTAATTCATATATGTGTGTTTGTGCAAATATTTTTGTTAAGTACTTACTTGATATATGTGTGTTTTTGATTATTGTAGGGATGGGGAGAACATGTGTTTATGTTCATCATGTGGATAAAGAGGCCTTTTTGAAAGGCAATGTTGAGCCGGACCCGGATGAGCTTGACATGTTGTTTGAGAGTAGTCCTAGCTATGCGGAGCCCTTGGACCAAGTGAGGAAGGATTTGAATTGGATGGACCCAAGTGACGTTGTTGAGTTCGAGGGAAGGCATAATGTTGGTTTTGGAATGCACATCCGTTGGAAGACAATGCGTGTGAACTCCGAGCAACGTTGGGTTGCATACAAGGAGACGGTTGCCGAATCTCTAGACAAGGCTTTTGAGTTATTTGCCTCCAAGAAGGTTGAGTCTACTTTGAAGTTGGACTTGAACCTGAACCCCTCCCCGTTGGTTGCTAGCACTCCGCCACCCATTAACCAAGATCAAATGAGTGAACCTCATTTCATGCAACAAGATTGGCCAACATTGAGCCCGACTCCAAACAACCAAAATGAAGCTTTTGAAGAGGAGAATGATGAGTACGAGGAGGATGACAACGAAGTTGATCTCCATGACAACAATGTGGGTGATCTCGACCAATATCATGTGCAAGAGACAATGGACCAATCCATCCCTTTTTCCCGTGCATATGCATCGGACTCGGATGACGATGGTCCCGATGAAGAAGTTGATGAGGAGGGGTTCACGCCGAAGGAGGCCCAAGCATTCAAGAAGGTATTCGGGAAGGACCACAAGACACCATTGTTCAAGGATCTTAGTCTCGCGGATGAAGCCGTTGTGGATGGTGGCAAATGCATATCTCTTGGAGCTAGGCCAAGTTCTCACCGTGATTTGGAAGACGGCAAGAACGGGATATATCCCGGTTGTGAGTTTGAATCCTTCTTGGAATTGAAGATGTGGCTTGACAACTATTCGGTTACACATTATCGTCCACATAAAGTGGCCAACTCGGACGTCAATGTGCGTTACACGGTCAAATGTGAAGTGTCAAGATGTCCATGGATTGTGCGTGCGAGGCCATGGAAAGGAGGTCCCACTTGGCGCATAGTGAGTTGTCTACCAACTCACATGTGCCGGCACAAGAATGCGGATGGCGAGCTTGTGTACCAACAACACAGACAACTCACGTCCGAGTTCATTGCTTATAGGTTATCCAACCAAATATCCACACTTCCAATAATGAGCATCAAGAGTGTCATTGACCTTGTGAAAGCCATCTTTCATTACAAGGTGAAGTACGGCAAGGCATGGAAGGCGAAGCAAGCCGCATTCAAGATGTTGTATGGCAATTGGGAGGAAGCATACAACCGACTCCCTAGGTTGTTGTTAGCTATGGCCGCCACAAACCCAGGCATGGTTCACGTGGTTGAGCCTCATGGGCACCAAACATTGATTCATAACGGGAGGACCGTCCGAGTTTTGGCCGTGCATTTTGGGCCTTTGAGCAATGCGTGAGGGCTTTTGAGCATTGTCGTCCCGTCATCGCCATTGATGGCACGTTCTTGACCGGACAATACAAGGGCACTTTATTGGTTGCAATAGCAAGTGATGCCAATAACCGGGTGTTGCCTTTGGCTTTCGCTTTGGTTGAGGTGGAGAACAATGATAACTGGGAGTGGTTCTTGCGTCAATTGAGAACAAGGGTATTACCGGCTGAAAGGGAAATTTGTGTCAAATCGGATCGCCATCCAGGAATTCTAAACGCGGTGGTGGTTGACATTCCCGGACATACAAAGTTGCACCATCGATGGTGCATGAGGCACTTTTGTGCAAACTTCTATAGGGCATGTGGTATCAAGGAGCTGGCCGATGATCTTCAAGATTGTTGTCTCGCTTTCACCAACAAGCGGTTTGCCAGACTGTTCAATGCATTGCTCAGACACAAGAAACTTGACCCCGGTGGTCTTGAATTTCTCAATAGGAACATTGTCGAAAGGAATATGTGGGCACGTGCTTTCGATGAAGATGGCCGGAGGTACGGTCAAATGACAAGCAATATGGCAGAATGCTTCAATAAGGTGCTCAAGGGTGTACGTGCATTACCCGTGACGGCAATAGTTCAATACACATTTGACAAGATGAATGGATACTTTTTAAAGTACTCAATGGAGACGGATAAGCAGATTGCTGGTGAGAACAAGGATAAGCACAAGTACTATTTCCCACCAAAGGTTGAAGAATGGTTGGACTTTCAATCACGAAAGGCAGACTCCCAAGAAGCTGCACTATATGACGACAACGAGTGGAAGTATGAAGTGAAAGAGCCTGGAGGAACCACAAACGATGGGCACCAACACGGAGGCCACGCTTTCAAGGTCTCCCTAACACGGTGTGATTGCAGCTGCATGAGGCCATCGTTGCTTCATCTCCCATGCTCGCACTTGTTAAATGCATCTCGTGTTAGGAATGTGGACGTCAATCACCCTCTTACCGTGAGGGAGTCCGAGTTCTCAATCATGACGGTAAAGAATACATGGGCTCCCCGGTTTCAGCCATACTTGGACCAATCACAATGGCCGGAGTATCATGGAGTTCAACTATGGCCGGACCCGGAATTGAAGGTCGTTAGACGGGGAAGACATAAGACAAAGCGTCTTAGAGGTGACATGGACGGATGGGGCCGTGGTGGCGGTGGAGAATACGACAGCGGCCAATTCCAAGAGCCTCGTGAGCAAACCCGTTGTGGGGACTGCAGTCATCGGGGACACAACACAAGAACTTGTCCCAAACCAAGAAAAAGATCAAAGAAAAATGATGCAAGCACAAGCCAAGCAAATGATAGCCAACCAAGTCAACCAACGAGTAGCCAACCAAGTCAAGCAAGCCAACGAGGAACTAGGCAACAAAGAGGGAGTCAACTAGGTCTTAGAAGAGGCCGTTGTGGTGGTAGAGGCCGTGGTGGTGGTAGAGGCCGTGGGGATGGTCTTGGCCGTGGTGATGGTCTTGGCCGTGGTGAGGGTCTTGGCCGTGGTGGTGGGAGAGGCCGTGGTGATGGTCTTGGCCGTGGTGGTGGTAGAGCCTGTGGTGGTGGTCTAGGCCGTGGTGGCGGTAGATGCCGTGGTGGTGGTCTAGGCCATGGTGGTGGTAGAGGCCGTGGTGGTGATCTTGGCCTTGGCGGCGGCCGTGGTGGAGGAATGTTCAGTTGGCTCAATGGACCATTACCGTATGTGACTTACTATGATCTTGTTCTTTTGGCTCAATGCTTGTGTTGCCATTTTGCATTGTGTGACTAACTATTATATTGCCATTTCCATAGGTATGGAAACAATGAAGGGGGTGGAGGACACGGAGGGGGAAGGTGAGCTCCCTTGGTGGTCGGAGGAGGGAGAAGAAGAAGAAGAAGAGAGGAAGAAGAAGGGACAAGGACCGTGACCTTCTTATGAACCAAAATGTGTGCTACTATGTGCTATGAGACGTAAATGACTATGTCTTTTGGCTCAATGTTTGTGTATGACTATGTGATTGGACTACTCTATTGCTATGTGTGTATGAGTATGTGATTTGGACTACTATATGTGCTATGTCTTCTTTCTGTGTTTTGGACTACTACATGTGATTTGGATATGATCATGTGCCATCTATGTGAATCACAAAACATAAAAAGCACTTTGTATTTGAAAACAGCAGATAGTGCAGCGCCTAAGGGTACGGCGCCACACTACTCAGTGCAGCGCCTCTTCCTTAGGCGCTGCATACTGACTTAGCAAATTTTTGGGTGCAAAAGCTACTGGAACGCTTTTGTTGCTCTCTGGACTGGCATGTCCAGGTGTGCAGCGCCCAAGGGAGAGGCGCCACACACCACAGTGCAGCGCCTCTCCCTTAGGCGCTGCACGTCTGGACATGCCAGTCCAGAGAGCAACAGAAGCGTCCCAGTAGCTTTTTGACCCAAAAAATTGCTAAGTCAGTGTGCAGCGCCTAAGGGAGAGGCGCTGCACTGTAATGTGCAGCGCCCCACTGCTGGGTGCTGCACAGTACAGTCCAGCGCCTCTCCCCTGGGCGCTGCAGACTGACTTAGCAAATATTTGGCCCGAAAACCTACTGGAACGCTTCTGTTGCTCTCTGGACTGGGATGTCAAGCCGTGCAGCGCCTAAGGGCAAGGCGTTGCACTGTGGTGTGGGGCGCCTTACCCTTGGGCGCTGCACATCTGGACATGTATTAGGCTGCACTCACCCCCCTCCCACCCATCCCCACCCCACACACCCCCACCCCCACACAAACCCGAAGCTCAGTGCCTCCCCTCTGCCCTCCTCTCTCCCCCTCTCAAATCCTCCTCAGATCCGGAGTATTTGACCGTGGATTTCGAAGCCAACCCCTCCCTTAAGGTAATCTCCTCCGATCCCCTCGTTTTCATCCATAGGAATTGTCACATTTGCTCAAATCTTGCTACTTTGAGGAAACCCTAGTTTTGGCTTGGATTTGCAAATTTGTGTTGAATGATGTTATGCTTCTTTGCTAATTTGGTATGGTTAGGCTTTCATAGTATGCTAGGGTTAGGGTTTTGTGTGTTTGATGTTGGTGTTAGGGTTATGCTATGGTTAGGATTGTGGTTATTTAGGGTTAACCAAGAATTCTCGGTTTTCTAGGCATGGCTTAATCCGGTTCCATGACGAGGCCACCGTGTGCTAACCAAGAAGACATGCCGAACAAGTGGGAGGACGCATCTTTGGACAAGGTGAAGGAGAAAGATGTCGACATCCCGCCATGTTGGTGTGGAGATGTTTGCAAGGTGAAGGTGTCCACCGACCGAAATAAATCATGGACGGAAGGGCGGAGATATTTTGTATGCCCGAACTATGCTTATGATCGTGCACTTCCAACTAACGCCTATGACCAACCACCGGTAAGCTCGAGAAGTAAAATGTTACTATCAAATGTGTGTCAACACTAACAAAAATTTTGTATGCAGTCACCGCCTCCTCTATGCAAGTACTTCACGTGGATAGATCTTGAAGTGCCAGAAGATGTCAAAAAGGACCAATACCAAGATTGTCTTAGGCGGCAACGGCGGTTCGAAGAATCGTTTCGAAGAGGCTTGGAGGAAGAGCGTCGTCAGAAGGAGAGGATGGAGCGGAAGAAACGAGAGGAGGAGAGGGCACGCCAAGCGAAACTTGCTCGTGAGGAGGAGAGGGCAAGAAAGCTTGCAAAGGCTCGCGAGGCGCAAGAGGAGGACTCGGCCCATGACAAGAAGGGGAAATGGCCTCGCTCTACTCAGTAGGGACTTCGCTTCGCTGCACTCGTCGGCATAAAATTTGTAATGAATGTGTCGTGAACCATGTCGTACTAACGTTTGAATTGTCTTAAGTTATGAACTCATCGACATAAAATTTGTGTTTGTTCAAATTGCTGTGATGCTGCAGTCATTGTAAGTATTATGTTGTTCCGGTGAAATGAATGTGCTGTAAACTCTGTTTCAGTAAACAGCCGTGCAGCGCCCATAACAGAGTGCAGCGCCTGTTTGTTGGGCGCTGCATGGTATAGTGCAGCGCCTGTCTGTTGGGCGCTGCACTATGACTTGGTAATTTTCGTGGATGGTCAGTGCTGAAAGCCTTCTGTGGCCCTCTGGATAGCCATGGCCAGGTCGGCAACGCCTATGAGACGGGCGCTGCACTGTACTGTGCAGCGCCTAGGCGTTGGGCGTCACACAGTACAGTGCAGCGCCTGTCTGTTGAAAGCTGCAGTGTTGTTAACTGCCAAACTGCAGAAATGGATGCCATTTTGGCCTCATGCAGCACTGACATAACTTGCTACAACATAAATAAAATTACTGTAGACTGCACACACTGAACAAAGACAACTAATAACTTGAACATCACATCATTTAGGACAATTCAACATTACTACTAGTTCGCAAACACAAATACCACACTAGTAAGAATTCACCAACATATAACATAACCTCACAAGTTCATCGGCCTAATGAAACGGCTACAAGAGCACTAACAAACACAAGCACTAATGCCTTCCGCGCGTGTTCCTGGTGCCACGCTTGCAGGCAATCTTCTTCTTCCTGGGTGGACGAGGCTCCTCTTCCTGCACTTCCTCCTCCGCCTCTGCCTCCGCCTCCGCCTCATCATCCAAGCTAGCCATCCGCGAGGTCCCTACGACCACCTTTGGGTTGCCTCTGTTGTCAAAGTCGTTGGGCGTGTACCGGCGTCTGGGCTGCCTAGGCTTGAACACATATGGGGACCGAAGTTGAGCGTCCGCCAAAGTCATGTCATCATCAAGCTCATGGCCCTATCACACAATCAAACAATATGGTGAAGACCGGCGTCGTAATCAAGTGAGAATCACATCTAAAGGATTAGTCATACCTCTTGGGTGACCACGCCGTCATCATCCAGATAAGCATATGATGAACTCACATCGTCCCCCTGATGGTGAGATGAGGGGTCTGATGGTGTACCAGACCTAGAGGCAGATGGTTCATCAAATTCGGGATCACGGCAACCGAGAAGATTCGATAACCGCCTTAACTTCTTGGCCTGACGCTGTAACATGAACACGTGTGGAAGATATCAAACTCCGCAACATAGACTGGCTCTCATAGTGAATGCGATATGTACCTTGAGGAATGCTCGTAGTGAACCATCATCATTGCCTTTTCCAACCGGTGTGTTCTCGAGAATAGACTGGCTCTCATCAGCTGCTTTCTTGATCTCGGTGCGCTGCGGATGAGAAAGAATGAACACGTTAGCCATTCAAACATGGGTAGTACGGCCAACGGGAAAGTAAAGAAGGAACACTTTACCACATAGTTAATCACCGGAACAGCAGGGACTCCTTGCCCTACCCTGACATCTCTGTTGTACTTCCCCTTTGATAGATCCTCAAAGTTTACGGGTTCTTCAAGAATATCCTCATTATATGCTGGCGGGCATATCTCAACTCGAGTATTTTCAAGAAGCCATCGTATGTAGTTATCAAAAGCAATTGGGTTATGCTCACGAAGCTGGGCGCGTGCACTGCTACGAGCTTGCTCCACGCAAAGCTGGAAGCGGGTAACATACGAAGCATGATGCTTGTCCCAGTCCTTTATCTTCCGCTTCCTTCTCCTATCCAACCTGCATGGTACAATACCAAACATTAGCAAAATCAAGAAGGACTGACGATGCTTAGTCAATACGCTCTCTTACCTATGAAGTGCTTTGTCCGTATCCACCCATTCCGGCGGGTGAGGCTGGAACAGACCAAACTGACGAAACACGCGATGTGACAAATGAAACTCAACAGCCCAGTTGCATATCAGTGGGCACTGCATAAGCCAGAGATCCCTATCCCGCAAGCACATCGGGTTGATGCTAAACTCCGGGGTGTACCCAAGTCTGTCATCGGCGCCGTATGGCTGCCATTCCACCTATGAAATAGGGCAACAATGCAAAATTGGTGACTTTTTTTCTGGCAAACATGAGAAATGACTGAAGTAATGACCTCGTTACCTGCTCAGGCGTAATCGTGTCCAACTCGGCAACGTACTTCTGGTACATGAGATTGACATCGTTCGTCATCTCGGAAACCACATCCCACTTGTAAGCCCAAGTGGGGCGCCGTAATTCGTCATGTTCATCTTCATACCAAGGATTAAACCTGACGCTCTTCGGGCGTCCAACAGGCAGACGCTCCCAGCTCCATACAGAAAGTAGAAGCATATTACCACCAATGCCTGCACTATCTGTGATCCTGCAACACGCATCGTCCAGCTGCATATGAAAGAAAACAATGTTAACTTGACATCAAGCTTGCATTGCTAATGAAGAAATGAGTTGATCACAAAACAGACCAACTACCTGTCGATACAAGTAGGCAAGAGTCGCTGAACCCCAGATCCATTTGCTATCGAAGACGGTCAACGCCTTCAGCCACATCCATGGAGCGTTCTTGCCAGTGGAGTCAGGAAACAAAGTCCTCGACACAACATACCACATGTAGACACGAGCATGTGTCTGGATCACATCATCAGTGGCATCCGGAGGGCACGTCGCAAAGTGAGTTTGAATCCACGTGAAAGCAGCTCCGGCTGCTTTCCTTTCCCTCTTCTTCTTCTCTTCTCCCTCCTCTACATCAGCCTCAGCCTCAGTAGGAGCCATACCGATAAGAGCAATCATCTGCTCGCGCCACCCATCAGAATCGGTGCTCATACAGAGAGGCATCCCGTCAATAGCAAGACCGGTGATCAACGAGACATCCTCGAGCGTCACGGTCATCTCCCCAGTCCGAAGATGGAAACTATGCGTCTCCGACCTCCACCGATCAGCAAGAGCGGACACCAATGGAGCGTTCAGATTCGGCGTGGACCGGCTGACCAACTGAATCCACGGGAGTAGTCCTGCCTGCTTGATGTACGGTGTGTACCGCTCATCGTAAGGCATGGCAGGACCAGAGACCCCGTGATACCGAATCTTCAAAGGTTCAAGCTTCTGCAAAAAACAAGTAATGACAAATCTTAGGGCATGTAAATTTCAACTTAAGGCAAATTTGCAAAATATTTAGATTACTCGTTATTACCATCTCCTTCTCGCGCATCATGTAGGCCCGGTGTTTCGTGTCGTAGACATCGTCGAGAAGCCAAACCATCATTACAAATTACAAACAATAAACATATATGAGTTCATCTCAAATATCGATAAACACTCAACATTTCATATGTGTTCATCTAAACATCTCATATGTATTCATCTACAAGAATCTCAATATCTCCTTCTCACACAATGAATAAATGATTGTAAATTATCATATATATCTAGTATGTCATATGTGTTCAAGTAAATCAACATCTCATATTTCAAATAAACTAAACATTTCATATATATCTAAAAAAACTCAACATCTCACATATAGCTACAAAACTCAACATCTCATAATTATCTACAAAACTAGGCATCTCATATATACCTAAATTTTTTACAATCTAGGTTTCACTAACAAGAATCATAGTGTGTGTGTGGGGGGGGGGGGGATCAAAGGTTCCACCTAATCTTGGGCAAACAAAGATCCAAACCAAGCAAATCAAAGGTTCCACCTAATCTTGGGCAAATCCCTAAAATTGCAATGCATTTACGGAGGAAAAGAAAGGGAACGGAGGAGTTTACCTAGTAGGAGGGATTGGAGATCGAATCCGGGCCTCAAAACGTCAGATCTGAGAGGGGTGTGGGGGAGGGATCCGAAGGGGGCGCTGCCGCCGCCGCTCTCTGTAAACAGAGCAAGAGCAAGAGGGGGAAGAACTGCTGGGAGGGGCTGGCCCGATGCGGCTTAAGTCAATGTGCAGCGCCTAAGAGACGGGCGCTGCACATTACAAGTGTGGCGCCTAAGCCTTAGGCGCTGCAGTGCTGTCTGTGGGGCCGCAACTGGACCAGGGCTGCCACGCTGGCAGGAGGTGCGACGCCTAAGGCAGAGGCGCTGCATAGTAGTGTGCAACGCCTAGCTGTCGGGCGCCACACGAAAGGGTCAGCAGAGTGAATTTTTTTCGAAACCAGGTCAGTTTGTGATTTGATTTCGTCCTCAGGTCAAATATGTGATTTCTGCCGCAGCCGAGCGTGTACAGTACTGCCGCCGTGGGGCGAGGCGGCCGGTCCCAGCGGCTACAGAACTGCCGCCGCGCCAGGAGGCGGCCGGGCCCCGCCACGCCAGCCCGTTCCGTCGCTCGGCCAGAATCCCGTTGCAGGCAGCCAGCCACCTGGCCCGGTGGCGGCAGGTGCTGCCGCCTCGCAGCGTGGCGGCAGGTGCCACGTGTCGCCTGCCGCCACGGCCGACGGGGTCTTTTTTGTCAAATTTATATGCAGGTGGTCTTTTTTGGCAATTCGTTCGCGCATGTGGTCCTTTTCGACAAAAATTCGAACACATCCTCTCAACAAAGTTAGAGGTTATCATCTTTACACTAGCCTCGCGCAATGGCTATATTCCTCACGAACTATCACCAACCTAGTGTCGAACATATCCACCAGTTCCCCGCAAAAAAAGAAAAGAACATATCCACCAGTAGAAAACTATAGGTAATCACACATAGCGCACAGCCCTACAGGACAACACTTTCAAGAGAGATTTTCGCTCGTATGCCAATTTTTTCAGGTCCAACCAGGCCCATGGTTTCCAATTCCAGTTTTAGAAAAATTCTTAGCACCAACTAAAATCACTGAATTTTAGTGTTTTTTGTTTGCATTTCAGCCAAAGGGACATAATATTCACTTGAGTTCAAATAAATATTTGAATTTTATTGAAAATATTTGAATTCCTATGTATTAATGAAATTCCAAAAATATTTTGGCCAAAAGGTAAATATTTCAATGTTTGGTGAGATGACTGGAATTAATGAATTTCATAAAAATCTCACTGAAAGTGAAGGCCAAACATGGGCACATCACCACTTCGAGTCAAAATTGTAGTTTCATCATGGTTATGATGCTTACATACATTAATGCTATATGGTCTGCCGGCAAGGAGAGATAATGGGCTTCGCCCCGAAGAAAAGCATGTGTGTTACTGGTGCCCACCGGCGGAGCTACGTGTTGCCAAAAGTGGCCGTGGCCTGCCCAACACATAGCAAATGCAGTAGGGGACTGAGTGTAGACTGGGACATGAGTGCAAAAGTATTGTGGTTTTCTTTCTACTGGCCCGCCTAGCTTTCCTACTGTAGCTCCGCCACTGGTGGTGCCTGCACTCATGCATGGCTTCCCAGTGCCAGGAATGCATTAGGCCTGCTAGCGCCTCAGGAGAATTCACCGTAAGGGAGCGACACCAACGATGAGTCTTAAGGCCTTGTACAATGCAAGATGCTTAGGAGAGGTGATTGAAGAAATAAACCATGCTTTCCTTAAACACCGGTATTTATTTGTACAGGCTAGACGTTTAATTAGACGTCTCTTCTATAAAAATAAGCATTGATGCTTCAGAAAAATCCGGTTTATTTTTCTAAGTACCTCTCTAAGCACTTAGCATTATACAAGGCCTAAGAGCACCTCCAACGCGAGCGCTAGCACGAGGTGCCAGGATGAGTTTCCTGGCCGTTACCCTAGCGAGCCATCAATCCTAGGATTTTACTTTGCATCGATACCGACTAAGTTGCCCGGTGCTAGGGCGGGATTTCCAAGCACGAGTACAAAATGAATCAGAGTGAGGTGCCTATTGGGTAGCTCGTAGGTGTTTATGTTGGAAATGAGAGTGGTAGCAAAGTCGTTAAGTTAAAAATAATAACTTATACTCCCTCCATCTTTTATAATATAAGATGTTTTTACAAGCTAAAACAACTTAAAAATGTCTTACATTGTCGGACATAGGTCGTATTTTTTTAAGCGCCTGCCCAAGCGCTTACGTTGGACATGACGTGTCTGACAAACCTTATGTGAATAGCACTCGTAAAGCCCCCAGAAAAAATAGCACCCGTAAATTTTCCTAAAAAATAGAGAACAAATGTGGAGAGTCGGTATCGTTCCTTGCAACGAGGTGTTTCCTTTTACCCATAGTTTAGAAAACCGAACCGAAAAGGTTTTCGGTTCAGGTTTTTACCGGTCGGACTGCCGGTTCACCGGTTTGATTGTTGGTTTTTTAAGCAATAAAATAATATATGTTGAGTAATATATGTGTTAATATAGTGTGAAACAATGGTCAAATAAAATTATTTCCATGTAGTGGACAACAAAGTAGCACAACTGAGTTGGTTATTGGGCCGTGGGCAGGGCCCCGCTTACTGCTCACACGTCCTGGGATTGAATTCCACTTCTCCCAATTTCTATTAATTTTTTTTTGGGTTTTCCCTTTTTTTCACCGGTTTTCTAAAAAACCGGCCGGTTTTATCGGTTTTCTCCGGTCTGATTGCAGAACGATCTTATTAGCTTAAAAAACCGTTATGGCTGCTGGTTCCGGTTTTTTCCGGTTCGAGCGCCGGTCCGGTCCGGTTTTCTAAACTATGCTTTTACCTTTGATAAAGTTCAAACCCTTTCCAAAGTGAAATTATATGAAACAAATATCGAGCCTGCCCCTGTAATCTCGTGCCCTCCTCTGCTTTGGAAAGATCACTAGGCAAAACAGAAGTGGATGGCAGTGGGCCACCCTCCCTATTTGACTAGCTTTGGAGCATCTCTTTGGCACCCAGCGCCAGTTGAGCAAGTGGCACAAGGTGATATGATAGCATGCCTGCCGACGCGCTGAGACGAAAGCTTATTATTTGCCAGCAATTTCAAACAGACAAGAAAGAAAGCTTATTGCCTCCTTCGATTGTACCGCAGAATTACCGGGAGATCGGGGCATATGCGTGTCGTGGCAAGAACACCTCACACATGGTTTTTGATGAGGTCGAGTTGAAAAGATACACCTTTGTTCCATGCCAAGATCGCACATGCATGGGCTGCACCGCCAAGCGCCAAAAATTCTGTATATGTATTGCATGGGCGCACAAGACCAATGTAAGAGAGATTCGTAACGCATGCATGGGCTTAATTTGCACACGGTACGTCGACCTCCAGGTCATGTAATAAGCCTCTAAAAAACATTACGTGGTCAGTACAAAAAGGAATGAGATTCAAGCAATCTGGACAGCGCAGACATGAGACGGCGGCAGGTCGACTGCATTGCATCATGAACCGTGAACTGTCCGTGCTGTCGCCTAAACAAAGCCACGTACCACCCGTCCAATCGGAGCCGTAAGCAGTAACTCACGTGAAACCGCGAGCTGGCTCCCATAGACTTGCCAGGGAGAACAATTTTGGACAAGACGACGAGCAGCGTCGGACGGAGGAGTATCTTGGAACAGGATATAGGATGCGGGTCACGGAGCCGCATGGATCCAACTTCACGCTTGCCCCACCAGGATCACGGACGGCTAGCTACCTCCCTCCGCCCGACTTGATACAGCACGCACACCACAGCTGGTGCAAACCCAGCATGCATGCATGCACGTGTAGCCCTCATCCTCTTATTTTCTCTTTCTTTGGGAAATCAGGTATTCTCTCCCGTTCATATCAATTGTCGATGATTTAGTGCAACTGTGTCATGAATCAGCTGTGACAACTTATATGAATTGGAGGGAGTACATATATACGCATGTGTGTAGTCGCAGGAGAGAAGGAACGATACATACCACCAAAGAGAAGGAAATCAGAATTACTGTGAAAACGATGGTTAGGGTACGAAAATCGGACGACGGTCGGCGGCTGTAGCCACTGACCGAATGTGATACATGGCTGCGATTTGTGTCGTAGGGAGAGGGAAGTCGGCCGCAAAATATCGTCCATGTAGCACCGCGAGTGCGGCTAGAGACGTAGATAGAGGACCGGAGTGGTGGCTAGTCGGTCTCGTGCCTGGCCCCAGCGGCACGCGTAGCACAGTGCAGACCGCAGAGGACGTGTGGGCCGGCTGGCCATGCATGCAGATGCAGGCATGTACTAGATGTAGGAGTACGGAGTGTACCTAGGTAGCAAAGCTCCACCAACCACACGGTCTGGACGTACGTACGTACGCGCTCATGCAGCATTGCATGCTGCCGTGATTCGAACGACACGACAATTTCCTTTGGACTGCAATTGCCAGCGAGATGGCACTCGCGGCTGGAAGTTTTAGTGTTTTGGATGACATTTTTGCCAAAAAAAGGCATGGCATTTCGTTTATTGTAGTGTTTTTTTCAATCAAAAACTACCACCATCAGATCTTGATTATGTGGCTATGAGGGCGTTCGCTGGGATACTCAGCACAGTACAGTACTTGTACATCCGTTTGGGGCTCCTTGGGGGCTAGCTAGCTAGACGCTCTCATGCGTGCATGAAAAATGAGGCCTCCATGAAAATGCGGATTGATTGTCATGTCCAATCGGATGGAAGGATATATAGCATGCATGTGCAGATCCATCTCGACGCCAAACATACGTACTGTACGTAGGAGTACAATACGTACTGTACTTCGTCGTCTTCTATTCAACGGAGAACAACAACCTAGGAACTAGGAAGAGAGCACCATCGCCGTACATAGTCACGAGACGGCGATCCTGTACCCAGGCCGATCGAAATCACCGGCAGTTGGCAACTCCTTTCAGCTGGAAGTATTCGGTGACGCAGCGTTACTGTTAGTTGTTGAAAGGAGCAGCATGCACACAAATCCACTGAACCAAATTGTGGTCAGTCGACTGACCCACATAATGTTTTCAATCCACTATCTAGCCAGTCCCAATTTAAAACAACTACACGACCTGTAAACAGAGAGTATCATTTCCCGCGTGTTCTTTTTTGGAGGTACGTAACTAAGATAATTTGCTCCCATGCTGGGTGTAGCTTCGAACAACGCATCACAGTACACAGTAAATCACTCCCTAGTCACCTACACGCATAGTATGAAAACAATAGCCACCGTAGAGATCACGGGCCTCCAGTGCACGCTCCTCGCTCTATAAAGAGATAAACGCACCATTGGTCATTGAACTCTCACGAAATGAGCACATTGGTCACTCTTCTCTCAAAATGTGATGAACCGGTCACACCATTCAATTTTATGAGCAAATTGGTCACTCTACCATTTCCGGCCGTAACGGGTGCTGAGGTGGCGTGCTGACTTGGCGTTGGGCCCACAACTACGGCGTGTGCACATATCAGAGGGTGGGATTCTTTTCAAGAAAGACCCTGGACATATTAATTGGGAACTTGTCATGGCTGCACCAGTTTCACACTAAATCAGGCCCACCTGTCAGCCTCTCACGGACCATGTATGAGCAACTTAGACGCCAGTTACGAGCGCGACAGAAGCTACCGGAGGTGAGATGGGCGTAGGGGCTATGCGGGAGTGAGGTCGCACCGGCCTGGGGTGGTGTGAGTGTGCGGGCTTGGCTGCCAGAGGCTGCGGCCAGAGCAGGCTTGCGTGCTGTGGCCTTCTCGAGGATGCGTGACATGGACTCTGCGAAGCCTTGGATAAGATGGCGAGTGGTTGTTGTCTGCGCGTGCGACAAAGGACGTAGGCGACGATGCACACTGGATGCCGATGAGAGCGTGAGCGTGAGTGTAGCTACCTAGGCGGTGATGTTTTGGTTATTCCGATGAGATGTTATGGGGAGGACGCTCATGTGCTGGTCCACGGTGTTGGTAACAACGCGAGTGCTACCATGCCGGAGATGAAGCAAGTACTACCATGCCGGAGATGGAGAAGGGGACGGCTTGGCCACAATCGAGAAGGGGAGAGGTGTGTGAGACGATGTTGATGACCTTCTGGCGAGGAATTGTCATGTATCTTACCTGGCGGCGAGGTCGGACGTCGTCGGCAGTGAGCCGATGGTCCGGTGCAAGCAACACGAGGTGGTCCTCTGGGCGAGGCAAGCTGGCACAACGCTACACCGCGTCCCACAGTTGCGTCTGGGCGTAGTACGGCCTCACGAACAGTAAGAACCACAGCGGAAGCGACACAAATTCAGAAAAATACATAGTGGTTGCGGGATTGAGGCTATTACGTCCAGGCTCCATCAATTCTATGTCCTTTTTCTCTAGGTGGCTCGCTCGGGCGTATTAGGTGGCCACGGAGTGCACGGGGGAGAGCGGTGCAGCGGGCTAGCGAATGAAGGAACCTCCACCCCAATTGAGGGAACACCACGCCACAACGGGAGTGGTCATCGAGAGAAAGACGCAATGGGCTCGCCATCACGCTCGTCGGCGGCAGCAACGGCACACGTGGCGCGCGACGGCGATGGTAGCAGTGCTGCAGATCGTGTGTGGCGGTAGTGGCGTCGGGGCATGGCATGGCGTGGTGCATCTCAGTGTGAGCGGCCTCGGCAACGGCCATAGCGCACGGCGGTCGGCGGACGAGAGGCCATCGCTTGGTAGCTTCGCGTCGAGTTCCTGTCTAGAACAAGCACCAGCGGAGCAAAAAATCCTCAAAGGGTCCAAACTATGCTCCACATCTTCCCAGGGCCCTTCTTGCAAAAAATCCCGCCATCTAACATGCGCATGTGGTGTGTGCGTGGACCCAGCGCCAAGTCAGCATGCCACCTCAGCGCCCGTTACGGCTGGAAACGGCAGAATGACCGGTTTATTCATAAAAATGAGTGTTGTGACCGGTTCACCACATTTTGAACGAAGAATGACCAATATGCTCATCTCGCGAGAGCTCAATGACCAATGGTGTGTTTATCTCCTCTATAAAACCACACACTTACTCACAAACTCTAGAAGCACACATCAGCCCTCCACCTCGCTCGTGCTCCACACCAGCTAGGTAGCAGCCATGGAGGCGAGCACGACGAAGCTCCGGTCACTCCTGCTGACCTTCCTCCTCCTCATCACCACCGCCATCGCGTCGCCCACCCTCGCCTGCGACGAGTGCCGCAAGCCCCCCAAGGCCCCCAAGCCTTCCCACCCGCCCAAGGCCAAGGCCCCCGCCCACCCGCCGAAGAGCCGCGTACCTTGCCCGCCGGTCTACGGCCCGCCCCATGGCCACGTACCTCGCCCGCCGGTCGTCGGCCCGCCCAAGGGCCACCTCCCTCGCACGCCGGTCGTCAGCCCGCCCAAGGGCAACGCCCCTCACACGCCGGTCGTCGGCCCGCCCAAGGGCCACGTCCCTCGCCCGCCGGTCTACGGCCCTCCCAAGGGGCCCATCCCGCGTCCGCCGGTCACCGCTCCTCCCGTCGTCGTCGGCCCGCCGGTCACCTACCCGCCCATCACCAACCCTCCGCCCAAGGGGCCCACCCCGCGCCCGCCGGTCACCACTCCTCCCGTCGTCGTCGGGCCGCCGGTCACCTTCCCGCCCATCACCAACCCTCCCGTCGTCAGCCCGCCGGTCACGTACCCCGCGCCACCGGTGATCGCCCCTCCAGTCACCACTCCCCCGTCGCCGCCGGTGACCACTCCCACTCCCCCGTCGACGCCGGGGACAACTCCGCCGTCGACGCCGGGGAACACTCCCCCGTCGTCGCCGGGGTGCGGCTGCGGTTCGCAGCCGCCAGCGCCAGCGCCGCCGGCGACGCAGACGTGCCCGGTGGACACGCTGAAGCTCGGGGCGTGCGTGGACCTGCTGGGCGGGCTGGTGCATATCGGCCTGGGCGACCCGGTGGTGAACCAGTGCTGCCCGCTGCTGGAAGGGCTGGTGGAGCTGGAGGCGGCGGTGTGCCTCTGCACCACCATCCGGCTGAAGCTCCTCAACATCAACCTCGCCCTGCCCCTCGCCCTCCAGCTCCTCCTCACCTGCGGCAAGACCCCGCCACCCGGCTTCACCTGCTCCATCTAGTCGACCTAACCTCGGCGAGTCAGTGTGCCACAGTGCCAGTGCACGTGGAGATGGATGCATGGATGGATCGACATGAGAGGATGTCGATGGTCGTCGTCTAGCTAGTAGCAAGAAGAGATCGATCGATCAGCTAAGAATGCATCGATGAGTACTGTTTGTTTTTCTTGTGATTTTTATTTTGTGTTTGGCTAGGCCTGTGTGTTGTGGTTTGATGCCAGAGGTGATAATCGATGTGTGCTGATCAATTAATTGGTCACAACTGATGACCAACTGGTTAAGCTAGCAAATAAGAAGAAGGAAACAAGTAAACAGTAGTAGTAAGATTCCATGTCATGAATAATTCACAGAGCTGTTCCAGAGTGACCAGTCGGGATTGGATTGGACATCGATAGTGACCAGGAGTATGTTGGTTCACGCATGCATGACTGCGACAGTGCATGCACGGATTATATCTCTTTTCAATGTCGGTGGTAATTTGCAGTGCTACCAAAAGGATCATCTGTGGTGGTAATTTGCAGTGGTACTAAGAGGATCTTGATGTCATCTACAGCCGGACGCCTCAAACGTCTGGACGTAAAAAAAATGCGACCTAAATGCCCGGGCTGAAAAAAAAAATGCGACCTAAATGAACAGGCTGACCGGCATCCTTATATCCAGCCTAAATGTAGGACAGATATAGGGTGGCTCGGGCGCGACCTCCACGTCGGACCCAACACCACGACACCATCACAAATTGCGCCAAATACACCTCTTGACCTACCGATTTCATTTGCGCTCTCGTCTCTTCTTCCTCTTTTACCCCGGACGTCTCGTAGCTCCGCTGCTAGCGCCGACGCTGTAGCCCCCCATCCGCGGTCGCCACTGCGGACATCGTCGCCGGCTTGGAAGCCACAGCGGTGCATCCGGCAACTTTCGGGCTGGACCTTGCCCTTCCTCTGTTCGAGACTGTGAGCTTCGATGTCCTAGGTGAAGGCGAAGGAACATGTTGACTGGTGCGGGTTGAGGGGGTGGGGTGAGGGGTCGCCGAAGAAATCTGGTGGTTGATGAGGGCAAGGGAGGGCGGGGCGGCGAGGCGACCGCGAGAGCGCCGCCGACTGTAGGTAGTGGAAGCAGGCAGTGGGCCTGTGGGGGATCAGGCGGCAGGAGGAAGACAACTAGACGATGAAGACTAATAGTGCACACAGGATCATGGCTGTTGGATTATGATCTAACAGTCCAAAAATTTGACCAACATAATTAGATTTTTTTCAGGCACCGCACTACACGACTAGGAAATGGAAAGTCTCAGTTCACGCGTGTTTCGTTTGGAGGTAATATAATTTGGCCCCGTGGGTGGTGATTGGTGAATCTTCGAACAACACATCACAGTCCACAGTAAGTCACCCAATCACACACGCACAATTTGAAAACCCTAGCCACCGACGAGATCACGGGCCTCCAATCCCACGCACCCAGCTCGCTCTATAAAACTACAGTACTCACAAACCCTAGAAGCACGCATCACTCCTCCTGTCCACCACACCACCACGCTCGTCCACCACTACCACCAGCTGGCAGCCATGGCTGCGAGCACGAAGAAGCTCCGTCCGCTCCTGCTCACCCTCCTCCTGCTCCTCACCACCGCCGTCGCGGCGTCCACCATCGACTGCGACTGCGACAAGCCGAAGGCCCCCAAGCCCTCCCACCCGCCCAAGACCAAGCCCCCCACCAAGGGCCCCAAGCCGGGACCCAAGGGCCCCACCTACCCGTCGCCGGCGCCCAAGGGCCACCTCCCGCACCCGCCGGTCGTCGGCCCGCCGAAGGGTCACGTCCCTCGCCCACCGGTCGTCGGCCCTCCGAAGGGCCACGTCCCCCGCCCGCCGGTCTACGGTCCGCCCAAGGGCCCCATCACGCGCCCGCCGGTCACAGCTCCTCCCGTCGTCGTCGGGCCGCCGGTGACCTACCCCACGCCGCCAGTCACCTACCCCGCGCCACCAGTGACCGCCCCTCCAGTCACCTACCCGGCGCCACCAGTGACCACCCCTCCGGTCACCTACCCCGCGCCGCCGGTGACCAACCCCCCGGTCACGTACCCGTCGCCTCCGGTGAACACGCCGTGCCCTCCTCCACCGCCGGCGACGCCCGCGGCGCAGACGTGCCCGGTGGACTCGCTGAAGATCGGGGCGTGCGTGGACCTGCTGGGCGGGCTGGTGCACGTGGGCCTCGGCGACCCGGTGGTGAACAAGTGCTGCCCGCTGCTGGAGGGGCTGGTGGAGCTGGAGGCGGCGGTGTGCCTGTGCACCACCATCCGGCTGAAGCTCCTCAACATCAACCTCGTCCTCCCCCTCGCCCTCCAGCTCCTCCTCACCTGCGGCAAGACCCCTCCCACCGGCTACACCTGCTCCATCTAGTCGAGCTAAGCTCTGTGAGTCACTGAGCCATGGCAAGTGGAGATTGATGGATGGATCGACATGAGAGGATGTCGAACGTCGTCGTCGCCTATAGCTAGACAGCTAGTACGTAGCGAGCAAGAAGAAGAGATCGATCGATCAGCTAGGAGTGGATTGATGAGTGCGTGTTTGTTTTTCCTCATTTCTTGTGGTTTCCTTTTCGTGTTTGGTTATTAGGTCTGTGTGTTGTGGTTTCTAGCAAGAGGTGATAATCGGTGTGTCTACTGATCGATTAATTAATTGTGTGGTCACAGCTGATGGCCAATTGGTTAAGCTAGCAAACACTAGTAGTAAGATTCCATGTCATGAATAATCCACACAGCTGTTCCATCCAGAGTGACTAGTCGTGATTGGATTGGACATCGATGGTGACTAGGAGTTTGTTGATGCATGCATGCATGACTGTGACAGTGCATGCATGGATTATACTATTTCTTCTCAACGTCGGTGGTGCTAATTTGCAGTGGTAGCAAGAGGATCTTGTGTGAGATCTGGTCACGTACGGACGGACCGACGGCTGCGACATGCTCTGCGGCGGAGCGCAATGATAGGCGCAAAAGTGCGGGGAGAGCCTGTGTCCCTTTGGCGCCATGCCACCCGTGAAAGCAGTACGTACGAGCATGCATGTGCATGCACCAGCAGACCAGCTAGCGACCGCTGCGTTATCTTACTGTGCGTGCGTATTGTCCGGTGTGGCATGTGACTGGCTAGCCAGCTAGTGCATGTAGACTGGACTTGGTGCATGTCTTCTTCTGCATGGATGCGACAGCTAGCTAGCTTGAGAGTAGTGCAAGCTGTTAGGATGATCTCCACCATGTGGGCCCAACGGTCCACCGGGCCCTTAGATTCGCGCCCTGATCGGGGGCGCTCAACCCACTATGATTGACGGGTCCCTGTCACCTGCACATATATAAAGAGGTGGGGTCGGCGGCTCGGAACACGAGGTTCGTCGCAACGCCGTACACCCCACCTAATCCCCTACCGATCTAGGGTTAGTGCAGTGCTGATGGAAAGCACCACCACCACCACTCTCTGCCATCACCGGCACCATGGCCGGCACCGGGAGCTCCTCGAGCCACAAGCAGAAGGTAAGAACTACCGGAATATCTAGCCTAACCGATCCCGACGGATCTAACAATGGTATCAGACCATGCTAGGCTTAGATTGTTTTCGGTACAAAGGAAAAAGTACTCCCATATCAGTTGACAGATAACTTCATTTCGCATGAAGTAATCAGATGAATGAAATAGATAATTGAAGTTTCCTCAATTCACAAAAGTAGGGGGGTTTCATCATTCTTAATTTATCTAATATTTCTTTCTCCCCCTCGAAATGTGGCAAGAAATTTTCTGCCACAATTTCGAAAACCATTCATAACTTTTGTGAATTGAGGAAACTTCAATTATCTATTTCATTCATCTGATTACTTCATGTGAAATGAAGTTATCTGTTAACTGATATGGGAGTACTTTTTCCTCATTCCATTTCAGAAACTCAAACAGAGTTCTTTATTATTAGTACTTTTGCAAGTCACACTTGCATATCAATCTTATCTTTAGGTTCGTCTCTCACTTTTATTCTCTTTGGATTTATTGAGTGGTTAATGACCGTTACACATAAGGTGTACGGTCGATACTAGAAAAGCATAATAGCTACTCCATACTTTTCTCCCAGAGTGGGACACATTAAACGCACATGAGTCATCATATCTTTCTCCTGTCACACAGGATAAGTTCTTTGCCAAAATTTCTCCTGACATATAGGATTTTTGACATAATACTATGTCAACTTTACCCAGTTACGCAGGTATTTTCCCAGACTTTCCCCGCCATGCGGGTTTATCATAATCCACTTGATCTATTTCTTTTCTATTCTTGGATTAATATCCAAGAATTCTTCCAATTAAATTGGAACCAACGGGAAAATTTAATTGGATGAACAGTTTTTTGAGAGAAGTTTTTTCACTTGTGGGTGAAATCAGATTCAGATAGCTTCTGCTATGACAGTAGAAAGATATTTGATTAAAGTTTAATTATGGCATTGTTATTTTCTGACCAACGTTGATGATGACAATATTATAATTCAATGAGTCTTATAGTTAAAAGTTCAAATCTCTGATAATTTTTGTATCAAAGTGACCAATTTTCAGAGCATTTGATAAAGATTGAGAAATGTATATTAAAAGTTTTCCGCTGCAATAAAGTTGATAATGATAATTATTTTTCTTAGCAAAGTCGCTTAATAGAAAATTTATCATCACATTATTTACGAGTTATATGCATTATTTCCATTTCCGCCCAACGGTGATATGGAATTAATGTAGAAGGATGATGTTTTATTCTATATCTGCCCAACGGTGATTTAGAATATAAAAGAAAGTTTTTCAAAGTTTAATGTGCATATTTTTTTAACCAGACCAACATGGGGTTATTTTTTTTATGCTCATTATTGTTGATTATTGGCTAAGTTTTCTCAGACTAAAAGTTTGCCATGCTTTCATTCGCGAAAGCGAATGGCCGGGTACTTGTGACCCGAAAGATGACCAAGAAAGGTCATAACGTGAGGGGGTATGTTCTCTCTAAAGAATGGCTTCAAAAGAAAAGAGAAAGATTATTGAGAGTCTTGGTTGACGAATGTCTTTCATGTACTCTCTATGAGGAAGATTTTTCGGTCAACACGATTTGAGATGAAACAAGCAATATGCGTGTTTAATATGACCAACGTCGGATTAAGCATGTGTGTCAAAGAGCGTTCGGATTTATTTCTGAATTTGATGATTGCATATGCAGTCAAAAGAACCAATTCTAGCATTCATGTTCCTTACAGGGAATTACCCGCATAGCGGGAAAAGAGGATTATGATAATCCCGCATGGCGGGGAAAGTCTGGGAAAATACCTGCGTAACTAGGTAAAGTTGACATAGTATTATGTCAAAAATCCTATATGTCAGGAGAAATTTTGGCAAAGAACTTATCCTGTGTGACAGGAGAAAGATATGATGACTCATGTGCGTTTAATGTGTCCCACTCTGGGAGAAAAGTATGGAGTAGCTATTATGCTTTCCTAGTATCGACCGTCACTAGTAGAAAAAGGGCCATTTGTCCCGGTTCATAAGGCCCATTTGTCCCAGTTGGGGAACCGGGACTAAAGGGTCGTTACTAATGCCTAGGCCTTTAGTCCCGGTTCTTATACTAATCGGGACAGATGGGCCTCCACGTGGTCGGTGCTGCGAGCCCGGGCAGGAGGCCCTTTAGTCCCGTTGGTGGCACCAACCAGGACCAATAGGCATCCACGCGTCAGCTGTTCAGGGGCTAGGGTTTTTGTTTTTTTTTCTCAAAGGGGGGGTGGTGGATTTGGGGGTTTTGTATGGTTAATTAAGGTGTTTCATATATTGTGTTAGGTAGCTAATAAATTAATAGAGAGAAGTGTCCTCTCTTATCTCCGTGCTTGGTCGACGCTACGTACTATACGTATAGAGAGGCCCTCGACACACTAGCTAGTAAGAAAATGAAGGAAACCATTAAGTACAGAAGTTCGTCATGCATACCGAGAGAAGTGATCGACCTCTCCTTCTCCGAGAGATTGGTCGAACAACAAGTTTTCATATTATCTATCCGACGCTACTGGCTACATACATATACAATATGTAAGATCTCTTACAATCCCCTCGCATTTGAACTCAACTTCCACATGGTATTCTCCGGCTTTATTGATGACGTGGTCAAGAAAGAATCCCGCCAATTCCTCTTGAATTTCTTTCATGCGATCTTGTGGTAGGAGTTCATTCCGCATCTGCCACGTCTAATTTGAAGAAGGGGGTTAATACATATATATGAATGAAACTCAACAGAAATGATGGTGTAATAAAATGAAATTGTGAATATTATTGCTTACACACCTCATATTGTCTTTTAGAGTAGCCCCGCTTATCTTTGCAAGTCGCGTTCTAGATGAACTCGCACCTGTAGTATCCACAGTAATCATTCCCTTGTTCCTTCCACAAGCACTTTACGAGAAATAGAGGTCAATCAAACTGATAATGAAGCATTATAAATGGCATTGATGAAAGTAGCTAGAATCAACGGGAGATGCGCGCAACTAGCTAGCTAGTAGTACTTACTTTCGGGTATGTATATCGCAGCTCCTTCGGCAGTCCCGGAGCATCTGCAGTGAACTATTTCCAAACCCTGCAAGACAAAGAAAATAATTATTACTTGAGATGTCAGGAAATGAACAAAAAGTTACCGATATGGTGCGATAATGATCGATTGAACTTACTTGTTGAGAATTTTAGTCATGTCCGCATAGGTCTCGGGATCTTTTCGTCTCGAGTCTAAGACGGTTACTAGTCCCCGCTCAAGCTTAATCTCCAGGAGAATATAGTGGAAGCTGCGCATGCATGCATAACTCATCAATTACATTACTATACCTCGCTCGAGTAATAAGGGAAACCGAATATGCACACGACAGTAACACCCACTTGAAGTTGTAAGGAAAGAGTATTAAATCTTTGTTTTGATTTATTAGCAATGATTTGAGCAAGTTGGCCTCGGCATCTTGGGCGCTCTTTTTAACCTGAAATTCATCTATGAGATTTGTGTTAATGAACCCAATATCACACATTTCTGCTTTTCTGCACTCGACGATCTTCAATCTGCATAATATAGTGAGGATAATTATAAATACATGCAATGAAAGAGCTGAGCTATATATAGAGACTTAATGACAGAAGTAGTACTTACAGACAGTAGCAAGTGACCGTTAATTTATCGAGGGCCTTTTGATTGAAGAACTGGAAGAACTCCTCAAATGGAACATGCAACAGATCAATTCCAACGAGGTCGTGCTCCTCTTTAACTCTCAGATACAAAGTATTCGTCCCCCCAGACTCTCTGCAGGTTTTCATGTACCAATTATGGAATCTTCGCATCATCGTTGTTAGAGATTTTTCATCTTTGGCGAGAGGCTTCCCGTACTCGTATCTGTGTTCGTCCACCTCCAAGAAATCATAATGTACATCATCGGGCAGGTTGATACGTCTCCGTCGTATCTACTTTTCCAAACACTTTTGCCCTTGTTTTGGACTCTAACTTGCATGATTTGAATGGAACTAACCTGGACTGACGCTGTTTTCAGCAGACTTTCCATGGTGTTATTTATGTGCAGAAACAAAAGTTCTCGGAATGCCCTGAAAATCCACGGAACGTCTATTTGGAAATAATAAAGAATCCTTGCAAAATATGAAGACCAGGGGGCCCACACCCTAGCCACGAGGGTGGGGGGCGCGCCCCTACCTCGTGGGCCCCTGGAGATCCTCCGACCTCAACTCCAACTCTATATATTTGCTTTCGGGGAGAAAAAAATCAGGGAGAAGGATTCATCGCGTTTGACGATACGGAGCAGCCGCCAAGCCCTAAAACCTCTCGGGAGGGCTGATCTGGAGTCCGTTCGGGGCTCCGGAGAGGGGAATCTGTCGCCGTCGTCATCATCAACCATCCTCCATCACCAATTTCATGATGCTCACCGCCGTGCGTGAGTAATTCCATCGTAGGCTTGCTGGACGGTGATGGGTTGGATGAGATCTATCATGTAATCGAGTTAGTTTTGTTAGGGTTTGATCCCTAGTATCCACTATGTTCTGAGATTGATGTTGCTATGACTTTGCTATGCTTAATGCTTGTCACTAGGGCCCGAGTGCCATGATTTCAGATCTGAACCTATTATGTTTTCATGAATATATGTGAGTTCTTGATCCTATCTTGCAAGTCTATAGTCACCTACTATGTGTTATGATCCGGCAACCCCGAAGTGACAATAATCGGGACCACTCCCGGTGATGACCATAGTTTGAGGAGTTCATGTATTCACTATGTGCTAATGCTTTGTTCCGGTACTCTATTAAAAGGAGGCCTTAATATCCCTTAGTTTCCATTAGGACCCCGCTGCCACGGGAGGGTAGGACAAAAGATGTCATGCAAGTTCTTTTCCATAAGCACGTATGACTATATTCAGAATACATGCCTACATTACATTAATGAATTGGAGCTAGTTCTGTGTCACCCTATGTTATGATTGTTACATGATGAACCACATCCGGCATAATTCTCCATCACCGATCCAATGCCTGCGAGCTTTTCACATATTGTTCTTCGCTTATTTACTTTTCTGTTGCTACTGTTACAATCACTACAAAACCCAAAAATATTACTTTTGCTACCGTTACCGTTACTTCCATATTACTTTGCTACTAAATACTTTGCTGCAGATACTAAGTTATCCAGGTGTGGTTGAATTGACAACTCAACTGCTAATACTTGAAAATATTCTTTGGCTCCCCTTGTGTCGAATCAATAAATTTGGGTTGAATACTCTACCCTCGAAAGCTGTTGCGATCCCCTATACTTGTGGGTTATCAAGACTATTTTCTGGCGCCGTTGCCGGGGAGCATAGCTCTATTCTTTGAGTCACTTGGGATTTATATCTGTTGGTCACTATGAAGAACTTGAAAGACGCTAAGACAACAATTTATCCCTCAACTACGAGGGGAAGTAAGGAACTGCCATCTAGCTCTGCACTTGATTCACCTTCTGTTTTGAGTAAGCTTGCGACACCTAAACCTGCTTCTGCTATTCGTTCTGATAGGTCGCATGTTATTGATGATGCCACTTCTGCTATGCATGATACTTATGATGAGACTACTTCTATGCTTGATACTACTGTGCCACTTGATGAATTTCTTGATGAACAAATTGCTAGGGCTAGAGAGAAAGAAATTATTGAAACTGATTATATTGATGAAAGTGATGATGAAGACTTGCCTGTTATTCCTGAGGGTTATGTTTTTGATAAAGAAGCTACTTTAGCTATTTTAGCTTGCAAAGATAGATATGAACTCAAGAGGTTATTAGCTAAATGGAAGCAGCAATCTCTTAATGATAGAATGAAACCTGCGCCTACTTTTGCTACTTCACCTATCTGTGTTACTGATAAGGATTATGAATTCTCTGTTGATCCTGATATAATTACTTTGGTTGAATCTGATCCTTTTTATGGCTATGAATCTGAAACTGTTGTGGCACATCTTACTAAATTAAATGATATAGCCACCCTGTTCACTAATGATGAGAAATCTCGCTACCTTTATATCCTTAAAATATTTCCGTTCTCATTAAAGGGTGATGCTAAGATCTGGTTTAATTCTCTTGATCCTGGTTGTGTGCGTAGTCCCCAGGATATGATTTATTAGTTCTCTGCTAAATATTTCCCTGCTCATAAGAAACAAGCTGCTTTGAGGGAAATATACAATTTTGTGCAAATTGAAGAAGAGAGTCTCCCACAAGCTTGGGGGAGGCTTCTCAAGTTACTTAATGCTTTGCCTGATCATCCTCTTAAGAAAAATGAAATACTTGATATCTTTTATAATGGACTAACCGATGCTTCCAGAGATTACCTGGATAGTTGTGCTGGTTCTGCTTTCAGGGAAAGAACACCGGATGAAGCTGAAATTCTATTGAATAATATGTTGACAAATGAAAATAATTGGACACTTCCTGAGCCAGCTCCTGAGCCAATTCCTGAGCATATTCCTAAACCAACTCCGAAGAAGAGAGGTGTTCTATTTCTCAGTCCTGAAGATATGCAAGAGGCAAAGAAATCTATGAAAGAAAAGGGTATTAAAGCTGAAGATGTTAAGAATTTACCTCCTATTGAAGAAATACACGGTCTTAATTTACCGCCTGTTGAAGAAACATATGATCTTAATCCTCCACCTATTGAAGAAACTCATGGTCTTGATAACCCGACACAGGTAGTAAACATAAATTCTCTCTATAGATTTGATGAAGGTGATATTCCTCACTATAAGTCTGCTAGACAATGCTTAGAAGAGTTTGATAATTTTATTGTCAAACAAGAAAACTCCAATGCTTATTTTGGTAGACAATTGAAATACAATTCCGATACGCTTGAACACTTGGGTGATTATATGTCTAGAGTCAAAGGTGAACTTAAACTCATTACTAAACATGCTTCTATGGTTACCACTCAAGTAGAACAAGTGCTTAAAGCTCAGAATGATTTGCTAAATGAATTGAATAGTAAGAAAAATGATTATGCTGTTAGAGTGGCTACTAGAACTGGTAAGATGACTCAGGAACCTTTGTATCCTGAAGGCCACCCTAAGAGAATTGAGCAAGATTCTCAGAGAAATAATATTGATGCACCTAGTCCTTCTAAAAAGAAGAAAAAGAAAAATGATAGGACTTTGCATGCTTCAAGTGAACCTATTGCTGAACCACCTGAGAATCCAAATGATATTTCTATTTCTGATGCTGAAACACAATCTGGTAATGAACATGAACTCAATGAAAATGTTAATGATGATGCTCAACCTAGTAATGACCATGATGTAGAAATTGAACCTCCTGTTGATCTTGATAACCCACAATCAAGGAATCAACGTTATGATAAGAGAGACTTTGTTGCTAGGAAACATGGTAAAGAAAGGGAACCATGGGTTCAGAAACCTATGCCTTTTCCTCCCAAACCATCCAAGAAAAAGGATGATGAGGATTTTGAGCGCTTTGCTGAAATGATCAGACCTATCTTTTTGCGTATGCGATTAACTGATATGCTCACAATGAATCCTTATGCTAAGTATATGAAAGATATTGTTACAAATAAGAGAAAGATACCTGAAGCTGAGATTTCCACCATGCTTGCTAATTATACTTTTAAGGGTGGAATACCTAAGAAACTAGGAGATCCAGGAGTACCCACTATACCATGCTCCATTAAAAGAAACTATGTTAAAACTGCTTTATGTGATCTTGGAGCCGGTGTTAGTGTTATGCCTCTCTCTTTATATCGTAGACTTGACTTGAATAAGTTGACACCTACTGAAATATCTTTGCAAATGGTTGATAAATCAACTGCTATACCTGTCGGTATTTGTGAGGATGTGCCTGTTGTGGTTGCAAACGTTACTATTTTAACGGACTTTGTTATTCTTGATATTCCCGAGGACGATAGTATGTCTATTATTCTTGGAAGACCCTTTTTGAATACTGCAGGGGATGTTATTGATTGCAACAAAGGCAATGTCACTTTTCATGTTAATGGTAATGATCATACAGTACACTTTCCGAGGAAACAACCTCAAGTTCATAGTATCAATTCTATTGGAAAAATTCCATCGATTATTTTTGGAGGTTTTGAATTTCCTCTTCCTACTATCAAGAAGAAATATGATATTTTTATTATTGGGGATGTGCATATCCCCGTTGAGGTAACATAGTGTTATTCGAAATTTCTCCGGTTCCATGTTATTCGGAATGAGTTCGTTAACAAGACTTGATCAACCTTGTTAGTGGATTCCTTTTGATAAGCATGAGATGGATGAAACTAGAAGGCACAACCTTCTGTACCCTCTTTGTACTTTCTGTTATTTAGTTGAAATAAAGTAAAATAGTATTTTTCTGTCTGTTTTCTGATTTATCTGTGCAATATAAAAATACCCCGAAAATAAAAGTTCTCCAAATGCCCTGAAAATGGAATATGATTTTTTCTAGAATTTTTGAGAATATCTGGCACTGAGAACACAACAGGAGGGGCAAGCACCTGGCCACGAGGGTGGAGGGCGCGCCCTACCCCCCTGGGCGCGCCCCCTGCCTCGTGGGCCCACGGTGGCTCCCCTCCACTTATTCCTGCACCCACACACTTCTTCTTCCTCCCACAAACACCAATATCCAGCTCAAGCACGAGTTCTAGCTCATTTTGCTGCGATTTTCGATCTCCTTGCTCAAAGCACCTCTCACAAAACTGCTTGGGGAGATTGTTCCTTGGTATGTGACTCCTCCATTGGTCCAATTAGTTTTTCTTCTAGTGCTTTATTCATTGCAAATTTGTGCTGCCTAGGTGACCATGTTCTTGAGCTTGCATGTCAAATTTATATGGTTCCAAGTAGTTCTAATGCTTGATATAGGCTCTAGGCACTTGTAGGAGTAGTTGCTATAAATTTTGTTGAGTTTGGTTCACTTTTATTTGAAGTTACTAAAAATTTCAGAATTTTTCAGAAAATAATGAAGAGATTTTTGAGGGGCTCATCGAGCCGAAGCTCGAAGGAAAAGCAAAGTGAGGAAGCACAGAGGCCCAAATATAATTTGCCTCGCACCGCGGAGGTTTGGCCGTGTGAATGGCCTTCCGATGATTTCTTGAGAGAAGCCGGGATTTATGATGATTTCTATTCATTGGCTGAGAATGCTGGCCTCACCGACTTCCTCCGCGACCAACGTCATCAGTATCTCTTACTCACCAATACTTTTGTGCAAAACTTCTACTATTTTCCTAAAGAAACACCTCCTTCAGTAGAGTTTCATTTATATGATGTTGTTAAGAAGATGCCACTAGATGAATTTTGCAAGGTTTGCAAAATACCCTTCGAGGGTACCTTAGATGAACCACATCGTAAAGATGTGGACGTGTTTATTGACACCATTACTGTGGGGGAAACTAGGAAGGTTTCCGATGCAAGAATCACTAGCATACATTTTCTTGTTTTACGCTACTTTGCCATATTTGCTAGTCGTTTCTTGATTGGTTGCGGAAACTGTGGAAACCTTAGTGTTCCTGATATTATCATTTTGTTCCATGGTTTATTTTCCGATAACACTGTTAGTATGGGCGGTATTATTGCTAAACGGTTAAGTTTGAACCGTACTAAGGGTCCCATCTTTGGAGGTATTTATGCTTCACGCCTTGCTGCACATTATAACATACCTATTAGGCTTTATGAGAAAGAAGAAAAATTGCTGCCCAATGCTTATTTAGATTATAAGAGTATGGTAGCGCAAGACTTTGTTGTTAAGAACAAGGAAGGGGAGCTTAAATACAAATTGTTCTTTGATAAACATCACCCTGAGACTATTACCCTGCCTGCTCCTTCCTTGTTTAATTTATCTGAAGGTCCGTATCTCGTTCCGTGGGCGGCCATTTACGCTTACCGGAACCCTACACCAGCCCCGGAGCCGGAACCACAATTTGAGCCTCCACGACAGTCTGATTACTTTTGGGATCCGGAGATGACTGCCAGCCAGTGACAGTCAGAGTCCTCTTCATCTCAGTACGACCACAGCTACAACTATGGATATCCACCAGGCCATCCTTGGCAATAAACCAACTTAGGCCAAAAGCCTAAGCTTGGGGGAGTATGTATCTCTCACCGACATTACATTTATGTTCACACACTCATTGCTAGATGTCGGTGCTCATACTCTTTCACTGTAATATCCATGCTAGTTTATTTTCTTTTTCCTGCTTTCTTCTTGTGTGTTTGTTAAACCTTAAGAAAAAAAATTAGTGTAACTTTTAGTTAGTTACTTTTCTTGCTGTAGTAGTAATAATTAAAAAGAAAACCCAAAAAGATTTCCTGTTCCTATTTTGCTTCTTGGGAGCTTTCCCGTGTAAATAGTTTTATTTCTTTTCTTTTCTTTGGGGGTCGATAGGAGAAGACCATAATTAAATTGTTGAAGTGACTCTTATATGCATTATTGTTGATTTAACCAAGAGCCCATATTGCCTTGTCTTCTCCTGTTTATTGAATGCTCGCAGATTCCAGCTTAGTTCAATGCACGTGCACTCTTATTATTTTTATATCGTTCAGTCGTGCAAGTGAAAGGCAATTATGACGATATATGATGGACTGACTGGGATGAGAGAAGCTGGTATGAACTCGACCTCTCTTGTTTTTGTAAATATGATTAGTTCATCGTTCCTGATTCAGCCTATTATGAATAAACATGTTTGCAATGACAATTAGAGATCATAGTTGCTTATGACATGCTTGATTAGCTATGAGTTATAATGGCTTACCTTGCGTGCCAACATGCTATTAAAATGGTTGTGATGTGGTATAGTGGGGTGGTATCCTCCTTTGAATGATTTAAGTGACTCAACTTGGCACGTGTTCACACATGTAGTTGAAACAAATCAACATAGCCTTCACGATATTTATGTTCATGGTGGATTATATCCTACTCATGCTTGTACTCAATGTCTATTAATTTTAATGCATGTTCATGACTGTTGTCGCTCTCTAGTTGGTCGCTTCCCAGTCTTTTGCTAGCCTTCACTTGTACTAAGCGGGAATACTGCTTGTGCATTCAATCTCTTAAACCCCAAAGTTATTCCATATGAGTCCACTATACCTTCCTATATGCGGTATCTACCTGCCGTTCCAAGTAAATTTCTATGTGCCAAACTCTAAACCTTCAAATAAACATTCTGTTTTGTATGCTCGAATAGCTCATGTATCAACTAGGGCTGCCCTTATCTTCCATGCTAGGCGGGTTATTCTCAAGAGGAGTGGACTCCGCTCCTCACTCACGAGAAAATGGCTGGTCACCGGGATGCCCAGTCCCATGCTTTATGCAAACTAAATCAAAATAATTGCAAACAAGACTCCCCCTGGGACTGTTGCTTGTTGGAGGCACTCGTTGTTTCGAGCAAGACATGGATTGATGCTTGTTGGTGGAGGGGGAGTATAAACTTTACCATTCTGTTTGGGAACCGCCTATAATGTGTGTAGCATGGAAGATATCGCCATCTCTTGGTTGTTATGTTGACAAAGTATGCCGCTCAAAATATTATTTATCTCTATTTCAAAACCGATCTCTGGCACCTCTACAAATCCCTGCTTTCCTCTGCGAAGGGCCTATCTATTTACTTTTATGTTGAGTCATCACCCTCTTATTAAAAAGCACTAGCTGGAGAGCGCAGCTGTCATTTGCATTCACTACTATTAATTTATATTGGGTATGACTATGGTCTTTAAAGGTGCTCTGCATTTATGTTTTGCGGTCTCAGAAAGGGCTAGCGAGATACCATCCTGTTATATCATATTATGATTGTTTTGAGAAAGTGTTGTCATCTGAGATTTATTATTATCGCTCGCTAGTTGATTATGTCATTGATATGAGTAAACATGAGACCTAGGAGTTATTGCAAATGTGGTTAGTCATAATCTTTGCTGAAAACTTGAATGCTGGCTTTACATATTTACAACAACAAGAGCAAACAGAGTTTGTAAAAGTTTTTCTTTATCACTTTCAGTTTATCAACTGAATTGCTTGAGGACAAGCAAAGGTTTAAGCTTGGGGGAGTTGATACGTCTCCGTCGTATCTACTTTTCGAAACACTTTTGCCCTTGTTTTGGACTCTAACTTGCATGATTTGAATGGAACTAACCCGGACTGACGCTGTTTTCAGCAGACTTTCCATGGTGTTATTTATGTGTAGAAACAAAAGTTCTCGGAATGACCTGAAAATCCACGTAACGTCTATTTGGAAATAAAAAAATCCTTGCAAAAGATGAAGACCAGGGGGCCCACACCCTAGCCACGAGGGTGGGGGCGCGCCCCCTACCTCGTGGGCCCCCTGGAGCTCCTCCGACCTCAACTCCAACTCTATATGTTTGCTTTCGGGGAGAAAAAAATCAGGGAGAAGGATTCATCGCGTTTTACGATACGAAGCCGCCGCCAAGCCCTAAAACCTCTCGGGAGGGCTGATCTGGAGTCCGTTCGGGGCCCCGGAGAGGGGAATCCGTTGCCGTCGTCATCATCAACCATCTGTTGGAAATATGCCCTAGAGGCAATAATAAAATGGTTATTATTATATTTCCTTGTTCATGATAATTGTCTATTGTTCATGCTATAATTGTATTAACTGGAAACCATAATACATGTGTGAATACATAGACCACAACATGTCCCTAGTAAGCCTCTAGTTGACTAGCTCGTTGATCAATAGAGGGTTACGGTTTCCTGACCATGGACATTGGATGTCATTGATAACGGGATCACATCATTAGGAGAATGATGTGATGGACAAGACCCAAACCTAAGCATAGCATAAGATCGTGTAGTTCGTTTGCTAAGAGCTTTTCTAATGTCAAGTATCATTTCCTTAGACCATGAGATTGTGCAACTCCCGGATACCGTAGGAATGCTTTGGGTGTACCAAACGTCACAACGTAACTGGGTGGCTATAAAGGTGCACTACAGGTATCTCCGAAAGTGTCTGTTGGGTTGGCACGAATCGAGACTGGGATTTGTCACTCCGTATGACGGAGAGGTATCTCTGGGCCCACTCGGTAATGCATCATCATAATGAGCTCAATGTGACTAAGGAGTTAGTCATGGGATCATGCATTACGGTACGAGTAAAGTGACTTGCCGGTAACGAGATTGAACGAGGTATTGGGATACCCACGATCGAATCTCGGGCAAGTAACATACCGATAGACAAAGGGAATTGAATACGAGATTGATTGAATCCTTGACATCGTGGTTCATCCGATGAGATCATCGAGGAGCATGTGGGAGCCAACATGGGTATCCAGATCCCGCTGTTGGTTATTGACCGGAGAGTCATCTCGGTCATGTCTGCGTGTCTCCCGAACCCGTAGGGTCTACACACTTAAGGTTCAGTGACGCTAGGGTTGTAGAGATATTAGTATGCTGTAACCCGGAAGTTGTTCGGAGTCCCGGACGTCACGAGGAGTTCCGGAATGGTCCGGAGGTAAAGATTTTTATATGGGAAGTCTTGTTTTGGTCGCCGGAAAAGTTTCGCGCATTATCGGTATTGTACCGGGAGTGCCGAAAGGGGTCCGGGGGTCCACCAGAGGGGTCCACATGCCCCGGGGGGCCACATGGGCTGTAGGGGTGTGTGCCTTGGCCTATATGGGCTAAGGGCACCAGCCCCAAGAGGCCCATGCGCCAAGAGATAAGGGAAAGGAAGAGTCCTAAAAGGGGAAGGCACCTCCTAGGTGCCTTGGGGAGGATGGACTCCTCCCTGGCCGCACCCTTCCTTGGAGGAAGGGCCAAGGCTGCGCCCCCCTCTCCCTTGGCCCTATATATAGTGGGGGGAAGGGAGGGCAGCCATACCTAAGCCCTGGCGCCTCCCTCTCCCTCCCGTGACACATCTCCCTCCTCCCGCAGCGCTTGGCGAAGCCCTGTTGGAATCCCGCTGCTTCCACCACCACGCCGTCGTGCTGCTGGATCTCCATCAACTTCTCCTTCCCCCTTGCTGGATCAAGAAGGAGGAGACGTCTCTCCCAACCGTACGTGTTTTGAACGCGGAGGTGCCATCCGTTCGGCGCTAGGATCATCGGTGACTTGGATCACGACGAGTACGACTCCATCAACCCCGTTCTCTTGAACGCTTTCGCTCGCGATCTACAAGGGTATGTAGATACACTCCTCTCTCTCGTTGCTAGATGACTCCATAGATTGATCTTGGTGATGCGTAGAAAATTTTGAATTTCTGCTACGTTCCCCAACAGTGGCATCATGAGCCAGGTCTATGCGTAGATTCTATGCACGAGTAGAACACAAAGTAGTTGTGGGCGATGATTTATTCAATTTGCTTACCGTTACTAGTCTTATCTTGATTCGGCGGCATTGTGGGATGAAGCGGCCCGGACCGACCTTACACGTACTCTTACGTGAGACAGGTTCCACCGACTGACATGCACTTGATGCATAAGGTGGCTAGCGGGTGTCTGTCTCTCCCACTTTAGTCGGATCGGATTCGATGAAGAGGGTCCTTATGAAGGGTAAATAGCAATTGGCATATCACCATTGTGGCTTTTTCATAGGTAAGAAACGTTCTTGCTAGAAACCCATAGCAGCCACGTAAAACATGCAACAACAATTAGAGGACGTCTAACTTGTTTTTGCAGGGTATGCTATGTGATGTGATATGGCCAAAAGGATGTGATGAATGATATATGTGATGTATGAGATTGATCATGTTCTTGTAATAGGAATCACGACTTGCATGTCGATGAGTATGACAACCGGCAGGAGCCATAGGAGTTGTCTTAATTTATTGTATGACCTGCGTGTCAATGAAAACGCCATGTAATTACTTTACTTTATTGCTAACCGTTAGCCATAGTAGTAGAAGTAATAGTTGGCGAGACAACTTCATGAAGACACGATGATGGAGATCATGATGATGGAGATCATGGTGTCATGCCGGTGACGAAGGTGATCATGCCGCGCCTCGAAGATGGGGATCAAAAGGCGCAAGATGATATTTGCCATATCATGTCACTTTATGATTTGCATGTGATGTTTGTCATGTTTACATCTTATTTGCTTAGAACGACGGTAGCATAAATAAGATGATCCCTCACTAAAATTTCAAGAGATGTGTTCCCCCTAACTGTGCACCGTTGCGAAGGTTCGTTGTTTCGAAGCACCACGTGATGATCGGGTGTGATAGATTCTAACGTTCGCATACAACGGGTGTTGACGAGCCTAGCATGTACAGACATGGCCTCGGAACACAAGAAAAACACTTAGGTTGACTTGACGAGCCTAGCATGTACAGACATGGCCTCGGAACACAAGAGACCGAAAGGTCGAACATGAGTCGTATAGTAGATACGATCAACATGGAGATGTTCACCGATGATGACTAGTCCGTCTCACGTGATGATCGGACACGGCCTAGTTGACTCGGATCATGTATCACTTAGATGACTAGAGGGATGTCTATCTGAGTGGGAGTTCATTAAATAATTTGATTAGATGAACTTAATTATCATGAACATAGTCAAAAGGTATTTGCAAATTATGTCGTAGCTTACGCTTTAGTTCTACTAAGATATGTTCCTAGAGAAAATTTAGTTGAAAGTTGATAGTAGCAATTATGCGGACTGGGTCCGTAAACTGAGGATTGTCCTCATTTCTGCACAGAAGGCTTATGTCCTTAATGCACCGCTCGGTGTGCTGAACCTCGAGCGTCGTCTGTAGATGTTGCGAAACATCTGACATACACGTTTTGATGACTACGTGATAGTTCAGTGTGTGATGCTAACGGTTTAAAATTGTGCACCAAAGACGGTTTTGAAACGTCATAGAACATATGAGATGTTCCAAAGACTGAAATTGGATTTCAGACTAGTGCCCACGTCAAGAGGTATGAGACCTCTGACAAGTTTCTTAAGCCTGTACTAAGGGAGAAAATCTCAATCGTTGAGCATGTACTCAGATTGTCTGAGTACGACAATCGTTTGAATCGAGTGGGAGTTAATCTTCCAGATGAGATAGTGATGGTTCTCCAAAGTCACTGCCACCAAGCTATTAGAGCTCCGTGATGAACTATAAACATATCAGGGATAGAGATGATGATCCTTGAGCAACTCGCGATGTTGGACACCGCGAAAGTAGAAATCAAGTAGGAGCATCAATTGTTGATGGTTAGTAAAACCACTAGTTTCAAGAAGGGTAAGGGAAAGAAGGGATACTTCATGAAACAGCAAATCAGTTGCTGCTCTAGTGAAGAAACCCAAGGTTGAACCCAAACCCGAGACTAAGTGCTTCTGTAATGAGGGGAACGGTCACTGAAGCAGAACTACCCTAGATACTTGGTAGATGAGAAGGCAGGCAAGGTCGACAGAAGTATATTGGATATACATTATATTAATGTGTACTTTACTAGTACTCCTAGTAGCACCAGGGTATTAGATACCGGTTCGGTTGCTAAGTGTTGGTAACTCGAAATAAAAGGCTACGGAGACTAGCTAAAGGTGAGATGACGATATGTGTTGGAAGTGTTTCCAAGGTTGATGTGATCAAACATCGCAGGCTCCCTCTACCATCGAGATTGGTGTTAAACCTAAATAATCGTTATTTGGTGTTTGCGTTGAGCATAGACATGATTGGATTATGTTTATCGCAATACGGTAATTCATTTAAGGAGAATAATGGTTACTCTGTTTGAGTAATACCTTCAATGGTCTTGCACCTAAAATGAATGGTTCATTGAATCTCGATCGTAGTGATACACATGTTCATGCCAAAAGATATAAAATAGTAATAATAGTACCACATACTTGTGGCACTGCCACTTGAGTCATATTGGGATAAAACGCATGAAGAAGCTCCATGTTGATGGTTCTTTGGACTCACTCGTTTTGAAAAGATTGAGACATGCGAACCATGTCTATTGGTATATATGCATGAAGAAACTCCATACAGATGGATCGTTTGGACTCACTTGATTTTGAATCACTTGAGACATGCAAATCATACCACATGGGCAAGATAACTGAAAGGCCTCGTTTTCAGTAAGATGGAACAAGAAAGCAACTTGTTGGAAGTAATACATTTTGATGTGTGCAGTCCAATGAGTGCTGAGGCATGCAGTGGATATCGTTATGTTCTTACTTCACAGATGATTTGAGTAGATGCTAAGAATATTTACTTGATGAAACACAAGTCTGAATTATTGAAAGGTTCAAGTAATTTCAGAGTGAAGTTGAAGATCGTCGTGACAAGAGGATAAAATGTCTATGATATGATCATAGAGATATCTGAGTTACGAGTTTGGCACACAATTAAGACATTGTGGAAATTGTTTCACAACTAATACCGCCTGGAACACCATAGTGTGATGGTGTGTCCGAACATCATAACTACACCCTATTGGATATGGTGCATACCATGATGTCTCTTATCGAATTATCACTATCGTTTATGGGCTAGGCATTAGAGACAACCGCATTCACTTTAAATAGGGCACCACGCAATTCCGTTGAGACGACACCATATGAACTATGGTTTAGAGAAACCTAAGCTGTCGTTTCTTAAAAGTTTGGGGCTGCGACGCTTATGTGAAAAGTTTCAGGCTGATAAGCTCGAACCCAAAGCGGATAAATGCATCTTCATAAAATACCCAAAACAGTTGGGTATACCTCCTATTTCAGATCTGGAAGCAAAAGTGATTTTTTCCAGTAACGGGTCCTTCCTCGAGAAAAAGTTTCTCTCGAAAGAATTGAGTGGGAGGATGGTGGAGATTTGATGAGGTTATTGAACCGTCACTTCAACTAGTGTGTAGCAGGGCACAAGAAGTTGTTCCTGTGGCACTTACACCAATTGAAGTGCAAGCTTATGATAGTGATCATGAAACTTCAGATCAAGTCACTACCAAACCTCGTAGGTCGACAAGGATGCGTACTACTTCAGAGTGGTACGTAATCCTGTCTTGGAAGTCATGTTGCTAGACAACAATGAACCTACGAGCTATGGAGAAGCGATGGTGGGCCCGGATTCCGACGAATGGCTCGAGGCCATAAAATCCGAGAGAGGATCCATGTATAAAACAAAGTATAGACTTTGGAAGAACTACTTGATGGTCGTAAGGCTGTTGGGTACAGATGGATTTTAAAAGGAAGACGGACAATGATGGTAAGTGTCACCATTAAGAAAGCTCGACTTGTCGTTAAGATGTTTTCCGGCAAGTTCAAGGAGTTGACTGCGATGAGACTTTCTCACTCGTAGCGATGCTAAGAGTCTGTTAGAATTATATTAGCAGTTACTGCATTATTTATGAAATCTTGCAGATAGGATGTCAAAACATTGTCTCCTCGACGATTTTCTTGAGGAAAGGTTGTATGTGATACAACCAGAAGGTTTTGTCAATCCTGAAAGATGCTAACAAGTATGCAAAGCTCCAACAGTCCTTCTAAGGACTGGAGTAAGCATCTCGGAGTTGGAATGTACGCTTTGATGAGATGATCAAAGATTTCGGGTTTATACAAAGTTTATGAGAAACTTGTATTTCCAAAGAAGTGAGTGGGAGCACTATAGAATTTTTGATAAGTATATGTTGTTGACATATTGTTGATCAGAAATGATGTAGAATTTCTGGAAAACATACAGGGTCATTTGAAAAGTGTTTTTCAATGCAAAACCTGGATTAAGCTACTTGAACATTGAGCATCAAGATATATAAGGATAGATCGAAAACGCTTAATAGTACTTTCAAATGAATGCATACCGTGACAGGATTTTGAAGGAGTTCAAAATAGATCAGCAAAGAAGGAGTTCTTGGCTGTGTTACAAGGTGTGAGTGTTGAGTAAGACTCAAGACCTGACCACGGCAGAAGAGAGAGAAAGGACGAAGGTCGTCCCCTATGCTTTAGACATAGGCTCTACAGTATGCTATGCTGTGTACCGCACCTGAAGTGTGCCTTGCCATGAGTTAGTCAAGGGGTACAATAGTGATCCGGGAATGGATCACATGACAGCGGTCGAACTTATCCTTAGTAACTAGTGGACTAAGGAATTTTCTCGATTATGGAGGTGGTAAAAGAGTTCGTCGTAAGGGGTTACGTCGATGCAAACTTTGACACTAATCCGGATGACTCTGAGTAGTAAACCGGATTCGTATAGTAGAGCAGTTATTTGGAATAGTTCCAAGTGGCGCGTGGTAGCTACATCTACAAGATGACATAGAGATTTGTAAAGCACACACGGATCTGGAAGGTTCAGACCCATTGACTAAAACCTCTCTCGTAAGCATAACATGATCAAACCCTAGAAACTCATTGAGTGTTACAATCACATAGTGATGTGAACTAGATTATTGACTCTAGTGCAAGTGGGAGACTGTTGGAAATATGCCCTAGAGGCAATAATAAAATGGTTATTATTATATTTCCTTGTTCATGATAATTGTCTATTGTTCATGCTATAATTGTATTAACTGGAAACCATAATACATGTGTGAATACATAGACCACAACATGTCCCTAGTAAGCCTCTACTTGACTAGCTCGTTGATCAATAGATGGTTACGGTTTCCTGACCATGGACATTGGATGTCATTGATAACGGGATCACATCATTAGGAGAATGATGTGATGGACAAGACCCAAACCTAAGCATAGCATAAGATCGTGTAGTTCGTTTGCTAAGAGCTTTTCTAATGTCAAGTATCATTTCCTTAGACCATGAGATTGTGCAACTCCCGGATACCGTAGGAATGATTTGGGTGTACCAAACGTCACAACGTAACTGGGTGGCTATAAAGGTGCACTACAGGTATCTCCGAAAGTGTCTGTTGGGTTGGCACGAATCGAGACTGGGATTTGTCACTCCGTATGACGGAGAGGTATCTCTGGGCCCACTCGGTAATGCATCATCATAATGAGCTGAATGTGACTAAGGAGTTAGTCACGGGATCATGCATTACGGTACGAGTAAAGTGACTTGCCGGTAACGAGATTGAACGAGGTATTGGGATACCGACGATCGAATCTCGGGCAAGTAACATACCGATAGACAAAGGGAATTGAATACGGGATTGATTGAATCCTTGACATCGTGGTTCATCCAATGAGATCATCGAGGAGCATGTGGGAGCCAACATGGGTATCCAGATCCCGCTGTTGGTTATTGACCGGAGAGTCGTCTCGGTCATGTCTGCGTGTCTCCCGAACCCGTAGGGTCTACACACTTAAGGTTCGGTGACGCTAGGCTTGTAGAGATATTAGTATGCGGTAACCCGAAAGTTGTTCGGAGTCCCGGATGAGATCCCAGACGTCACGAGGAGTTCCGGCATGGTCCGGAGGTAAAGATTTATATATGGGAAGTCTTGTTTTGGTCGCCGGAAAAGTTTCGCGCATTATCGGTATTGTACCGGGAGTGCCGAAAGGGGTCCGGGGGTCCACCAGAGGGGTCCACATGCCCTGGGGGGGCACATGGGCTGTAGGGGTGTGTGCCTTGGCCTATATGGGCCAAGGGCACCAGCCCCAAGAGGCCCATGCGCCAAGAGATAAGGGAAAGAAAGAGTCCTAAAAGGGGAAGGCACCTCCTAGGTGCCTTGGGGAGGATGGACTCCTCCCTGGCCGCACCCTTCCTTGGAGGAAGGGCCAAGGCTGCGCCCCCCCCTCTCCCTTGGCCCTATATATAGTGGGGGGAAGGGAGGGCAGCCATACCTAAGCCCTGGCACCTCCCTCTCCCTCCCGTGACACATCTCCCTCCTCCCGTAGCGCTTGGCGAAGCCCTGTTGGAATCCCGCTGCTTCCACCACCACGCCGTCGTGCTGCTGGATCTCCATCAACCTCTCCTTCCCCCTTGCTGGATCAAGAAGGAGGAGACGTCTCTCCCAACCGTACTTTGCTACTAAATACTTTGCTGCAGATACTAAGTTATCCAGGTGTGGTTGAATTGACAACTCAACTGCTAATACTTGAGAATATTCTTTGGCTCCCCTTGTGTCGAATCAATAAATTTGGGTTGAATACTCTACCCTCGAAAACTGTTGTGATCCCCTATACTTGTGGGTTATCACAGGTAATCTCCAAGATTGCTATAACCGGGTGCCATCCCCAGAGCATTAGCGATGATGTCGCTAGACACATTGAGCGGGGGGCACGATTGGTTCGCTTGTTCGCCGAGTTGGGAAATTTTTTTCCCAGCTGCTCATCGTTCTTTTAACCTTTGATCACTGACAGTACTTCCCGACCGCTCCGCTTCGAGATATGCCTTTTCAGTAACGTGCTCATAGTTGGTTTTCGGCGGAGACTTTGGTGGTTTCCTCAGGGCATCGATAGTGCGCTTTGCTTTCACCGGATCTACCTTCTCCTCCGGATGTGGATGTCTCTCTGCTTTCACCCCTTCAAAGAAGTCCTTCACTTCTTTTTGCATGATCTTCTTGTTTTCTTCCACGGTCATCTCGTACGGTAACCTCTCTAGAGGCTTGAGAGGTGGACCGTATCTGTATTGCCTCCCGCCTCTGGCTGTACTGCTAGACGCCGGAGCATCGGAGCGGCTGCGGCTGTCTTCTTTCATGCTTGCTTACGAGGCGGAGGAGAAGGACTACGACGCGCCGGAGCAGCCGGGGCGGCGGCGGGTCTCTTCCGCCCTTGCTGGCGAGGCGGAGAAGGAGGAGGCTGGTGGCTGCTCGGGCGGGCCGGCCCAAGCGGAGAAGGAGGCGGAGTGCCGCCACGCGCCGGAGAAGGAGGCTGAGTGCCCTGATCGTCACTCGCCGGAGGAGGAGGCGGTGGAGGAGGCGGAGTGCCCTGACTCGCCGGAGGAGGAGGAGGAGGTGGAGGCATCCAGTTCGGAAGGTTGATGAGCTCCTTCCGCCATAGGCATGGAGTCTTCAGACAAGAACCCAGCCGAGTCTCCCCCTCACCCGTAGGGTGGTCAAGCTGGAGGTCCTCAAATCCTTCTGTGATTTCATCCACCATCACCCTAGCATATCCTTCTGGAATCGGCCGGCAGTGAAAAGTTGCGCCAAGTTCAGGAGGTGCAACAGAGCCAACAACCGCCTTGACTTTCAATTCCATACACTGCGTCATAAGGTGGCAATGCTGAGACTCCGTGATAGCATCTACGGGGTAGCTAGCAGGAGCCGTGAAGACAGGCTCCTGAAGTAGCTCCGTGGAAGCCACGCTGCTTCTCCGCTGAGATGGCGGGGTAGCTTCGGGTGTAGCTTCGGCAGGTCGCGTGCTGCGAACTGCCTCTCGTTCCTCTAGTGCTTGTACCCTTGCGTGCAGCGCCTGTAGTTGGGTCAACTCCTTTTTCTTCTTCCTCTCCCGGCGTTTGTAACCGCCTGCGTCGGGAAATCCAGCCTTCCACGAAAGGGAGCCTGGCGTGCCTCGTGTCCGTCTAGGGTGCTCAGGATTCCCGAGGGCCTCTGTGAGCTCGTCGTTCTCTCTGTCCAGAACGAACGTCCCTTGCTGCGCCTTTTCAATATACTCCCGAAGCTTCTCGATGGGTGTGTTCAGCTGCTCGTTGGTCCAAACGCACTTCCCTGTTACAGGGTCCAATTTTCCCCCAATCCCGAAGAACCAAGTCCTGCAATGGTCTGGCCAGCGTCGCGTCTCTGGTTCGATCCCTTTATCAATGAGGTCATTCTCAGCCTTGTCCCACAACGGCCGGGCTTTCAGGTAGCCACCTGACCCCGTGCGATGGTGATGCTTCTTCTTTGCAGCATTTTTCTTGTTTGTCGCTGACATCTTCGCTGCTCTCTCAGATTTCTTTTTGGTGACAAATTCGGGCCACTGATCTTTGATCTTCTCAAATTGGCCGATGAATTCTGGAGTCTTGTCTTGGTCGACAAACGATGATTTTAGCTCATTCTTCCACCTCCTGAATAGCTCAGCCATCTTCTTAAGAGCATAAGCCTTGATCATTGGCTTTTTAACTGGATTCTCCGGATCCTCCTCTGGCGGGAAGGTGGAATTTTCCTGCAGCGCGGTCCAAAGATCAGCTTTCTGCCTATCGCTGACATAAGACACCTGCGAGTCTTTGTCCTTAGGCTTCAACCATTTCTCAATGCTGATCGGGATCATGTCCCTCACTAGAACCCCGCACTGAGCATTAAATTTTTGCTTGGTCCGGAGGGGTTCAATCGGTTGGCCAGCGCGATCAATTTCGATGATCGTGTACCTTTCATCCGCGCGCAACTTTCTCTTCGGGCCTCGTCTCGTTACCGAAGTGTTGCTCGATCCGGAGGGCTAGAAAAGAAGAAAAAGAAGAGAGTTAATATGTGTACATACCAAAAACAATCAATGCATCAATTAGCTATAGTCAACACATGCTTAATTAATTAATATATATACCTGGCCGGACTCCGTTCAGTCACCGGAGCCGTCATCACGGTGTCCTTCCCCCTCCATTCGGTCACCGGAGCCGTCATCACGGTGTCCTCCCCCCTCCATTCGGTCACCGGAGCCGTCATCACGGTGTCCTTCCTCCTCCATTGTTTGATCATCGTCGTAGCCTGCTTCTTCATCCTGTCTTTCCAGACCATCGGTGCATGTGTCGTTGAGAAACGACAAGACGGCATCACTTCCGTGTGCGATTATCTCCCCCAACACTGCTTCTTTTGCTTCGTCTCGGGGGTGCGGATCCATAGTTTCTGCAAATATTTACAACATGGCAATTATTATTCAAACATGACAGATGGATATATTAGTGGCAAACGTTGAACTAGCTAGGTAAGCACAATAAGGAATCATATTAGTTTTGGTCGAGCGAGAGGGCCGGGGGGTGCTCTGGACGTCCCCCCTCACTTTAACAAAGAACTACCTTAAAAAAAGACTTGCTTCGCTCGGGTCCTTCTTCATTTTTTCCTTTGTTTTTTCTTATATGTTTGTTTTCGTTTTCATTCTACATTTTCGTACATATGAAAAAAATAGAGTTTCTATACAAAAGTGCACAACTTTTATGAACAAATTACAACATCTAAATTAACTATACATCTAAATAAATATAACTATACATCTGAAATTTTCCTAATCTTAAGACTAAACTAAACATAAACTAAAATAATCTAAAAAACATGTAAAAACATCTAAAAATAGCATCTAAAAACATCTAAAAATCTAATAGCTAGCACCCGGCAGGGGCGGAGGGGTACGGCGGAGGGGCCGGCGGGGCAGGGCAGGGGCGCGGGACAGGGGAGGGGTGCGGGAGCAGGCTGGTGCTCACAGGGGGCGGCGGGGCACGGTGGGCGGCGCGTCGGGGCCGGCAGGGGCGCGAGGGTCGACGCCGTCGTCGGGGCAGAGGGCGTCAGCGGCGGCGACGTTGAGCAGCCTGACGGCGTCGGTGGCGGCGACGGCGACGTCGAGCAGCCTGACGGCGTCGGTGGCGGCGGCGACGGCAAGGTGGAGCAGGGGCGTCGGGCGGCGACGACGACGAGGAGCAGGGGCGTCGGGGGAAGAAGTGACGGATTTGGTCGAAACTGCTAAGTGTTTTCTTACATACCCAGGGCATTGGTCCCGGTTCATAGCAGCAACCGGGAAAGGCCTCTTTTCAGCAGCCCAAACGGCGGGAAGCGGCGGCCTTTGGTCCCGGTTGGTGGCACCAACCGGGACTAAAGGGGTGGCATTGGTCCCAGTTGGTGCCACGAACCGGTACCAATGCACCCCTTTAGTACCGGTTGGTGCCACCAATCGGGACCAAAGGCCTTGTGCTGCTGCGCCTGCGTCGAAAGTTTAGTCCCACCTCGCTAGTTGAGAGGGCCCCGCAGTGGTTTATAAGCCCCACTGCCGCACCCCTCTCGAGCTCCTCTCCATTGCAGGCTTACGGGCCTAATTGTGACTGCTATGCCAGATGGGCCTACTGGGCCTTATGCGGGCCTGAATCCTGGCCCAGGGATGGGTTTCTAGTCGTATTCAGGCCGTGGTGGCCGAGTAGGTGGCAAATTTTTTTCCCAGTTTTTTTGTTTTGTTTTTTACTTTATTTTTTTGTTTTGTTTCTACTTAAAAATACTTATTTATTTTATTTTATTTTATTTCTACTTATATATTTGCTATTGAAGTTTCTAGCAAAACAAAGTTCTTTATGAAAATTCTTTTTGCTTTTAATGATTTTGAACAGAAAATACTTTGATAATTTTAGTTGCATCAATTTTATATAATTTTAGTTTCATAAATTTTAGAGGTTGCTTATAATGTTTTGAATAGAAAATACTTTGATAATTTTAGTTTCATAAATTTTATTTATGTTATTAAAGTTTAGTTTATTTTATTTTATTTTGTTTCCACTTATATATTTTATTAAAGTTTATATTATTTTGTTTCAAATTACTTATTTATTTTATTTTATGATAATTCTTTTTGCTATTAAATTTTCATACATTTACTGATTATTTTGAGCTATAAGACCCTGAAATTGAAAAGCATTTCAAATGAACTCTGAAAAGGTTAAAAGTTGGCATGGTATCATCATTTCACCCACATAGCATGTGCAATAATGTAGAGAGTGTTACGGCAAAAACTGGATGCACTTTGTGTACAAAACGGACAATCTCTTTCGAAGTATCAGGGTTTCATACGGAAACTCGTCTGTTACAAAAGGGATTTCATTTTTTTGAACTTATTTGAACTCCATACTTTTTCTGTGTTCAAAATGCACCATTCAAAGCCACATCATCAATTTTCAACCCTTTCTGACTTCGTTTGTTATTTTTCATGCATTTACTGATTTTTTCCAGCTATAAGACCCTGAAATTGAAAAGCACTACAAATGAACTCTGAAAAGGTTAAAAGTTGGCATGATAACCAATTTTTCATAGCATGTGCAAGAAAGTAGAGAGGCTTACGGCAAAAACTGGATGCACTTTGTGTACAAAACGGACAATCTCTTTCGAAGTATCAGGGTTTCATACGGAAACTCGTCTGTTACAAAAGGGATTTCATTTTTTGAACTTATTTGAACTCCATACTTTTTCTGTGTTCAAAATGCACCATTCAAAGCCACATCATCAATTCCAACCCTTTCTGACTTCATTTGTTCTTTTTCATGCACTTACTGATTTTTTCAGTTATAAGACCCTGAAATTGAAAAGCACTACAAATGAACTCTGAAAAGGTTAAAAGTTGGCATGGTATCATCATTTCACCCACATAGCATGTGCAAGAGAGTAGATAGGCTTACGGCAAAAACTGGATGCACTTCGTGTACAAAACGGACAATCTCTTTCGAAGTATCAGGGTTTCATACGGAAACTCGTATGTTACAAAAGGGATTTTATTTTTTTGAACTTATTTGAACTCCATGCTTTTTCTGTGTTCAAAATGCACCATTCAAAGCCACATCATCAATTTTCAACCATTTCTGACTTCATTTGTTATTTTTCATGCATTTACTGATTTTTTCCAGCTATAAGACCGTGAAATTGAAAAGCACTACAAATGAACTATGAAAAGGTTAAAAGTTGGCATGGTATCATCATTTCACCCACATAGCATGTGCAAGAAAGGAGAGAGGGTTACGGCAAAAACTGGATGCACTTCGTGTACAAAACGGACAATCTCTTTCGAAGTATCAGGGTTTCATACGGAAACTCGTCTGTTACAAAAGGGATTTCATTTTTTTGAACTTATTTGAACTCCATACTTTTTCTGTGTTCAAAATGCACCATTCAAAGCCACATCATCAATTTTCAACCCTTTCTGACTTCGTTTGTTATTTTTCATGCATTTACTGATTTTTTCCAGCTATAAGACCCTGAAATTGAAAAGCACTACAAATGAACTCTGAAAAGGTTAAAAGTTGGCATGGTATCATCATTTCACCCACATAGCATGTGCAAGAGAGTAGATAGGCTTACGGCAAAAACTGGATGCACTTCGTGTACAAAACGGACAATCTCTTTCGAAGTATCAGGGTTTCATACGGAAACTCGTCTGTTACAAAAGGGATTTCATTTTTTGAACTTATTTGAACTCCATAATTTTTCTGTGTTCAAAATGCACCATTCAAAGCCACATCATCAATTTTCAACCATTTCTGACTTCATTTGTTATTTTTCATGCATTTACTGATTATTTTCAGCTGTAAGACCCTGAAATTGAAAAGCACTACAAATGAACTATGAAAAGGTTAAAAGTTGGCATGGTATCATCATTTCACCCACATAGCATGTGCAAGAAAGGAGAGACGGTTACGGCAAAAACTGGATGCACTTCGTGTACAAAACGGACAATCTCTTTCGAAGTATCACGGTTTCATACGGAAACTCGTCTGTTACAAAAGGGATTTCATTTTTTTGAACTTATTTGAACTCCATACTTTTTCTGTGTTCAAAATGCACCATTCAAAGCCACATCATCAATTTTCAACCCTTTCTGACTTCATTTGTTATTTTTCATGCATTTACTGAATTTTTCCAGCTATAAGACCCTGAAATTGAAAAGCACTACAAATGAACTCTGAAAAGGTTAAAAGTTGGCATGGTATCATCATTTCACCCACATAGAATGTGCAAGAAAGTAGAGAGTCTTACGGCAAAAACTGGATGCACTTTGTGTACAAAACGGACAATCTCTTTCGAAGTATCAGGGTTTCATACGGAAACTCGTCTGTTACAAAAGGGATTTCATTTTTTTGAACTTATTTGAACTCCATGCTTTTTCTGTGTTCAAAATGCACCATTCAAAGCCACATCATCAATTTTCAACCCTTTCTGACTTCATTTGTTATTTTTCATGCATTTACTGATTTTTTCCAGCTATAAGACCCTGAAATTGAAAAGCACTACAAATGAACTCTGAAAAGGTTAAAAGTTGGCATGGTATCATCATTCACCCACATAGCATGTGCAAGAGAGTAGAGAGGCTTACGGCAAAACTGGATGCACTTCGTGTACAAAACGGACAATCTCTTTCGACGTATCAGGGTTTCATACGGAAACTCGTCTGTTACAAAAGGGATTTCATTTTTTTGAACTTATTTGAACTCCATACTTTTTCTGTGTTCAAAATGCACCATTCAAAGCCACATCATCAATTTTCAACCATTTCTGACTTCATTTGTTATTTTTCATGCATTTACTGATTTTTTTCAGCTATAAGACCCTGAAATTGAAAAGCACTACAAATGAACTCTGAAAAGGTTAAAAGTTGGCATGGTATCATCATTTCACCCACATAGCATGTGCAAGAAAGTAGAGAGGCTTACGGCAAAAATTGGATGCACTTCGTGTACCAAACGGACAATCTCTTTCGAAGTATCAGGGTTTCATACGGAAACTGGTATGTTACAAAAGGTATTTTCTTTTTTTGAACTTATTTGAACTCCATACTTTTTCTGTGTTCAAAATGCACCATTCAAAGCCACATCATCAATTTTCAACCATTTCTGATTTCATTTGTTATTTTTCATGCATTTACTGATTTTTTTCAGCTATAAGACCCTGAAATTGAAAAGCAATACAAATGAACTCTGAAAAGGTTAAAAGTTGGCATGGTATCATCATTTCACCCACATAGAATGTGCAAGAAAGTAGAGAGTCTTACGGCAAAAACTGGATGCACTTTGTGTACAAAACGGACAATCTCTTTCGAAGTATCAGGGTTTCTTACGGAAACTCGTCTGTTACAAAAGGGATTTCATTTTTTTGAACTTATTTGAACTCCATAATTTTTCTGTGTTCAAAATGCACCATTCAAAGCCACATCATCAATTTTCAACCCTTTCTGACTTCATTTGTTATTTTTCATGCATTTACTGATTTTTTCCAGCTATAAGACCCTGAAATTGAAAAGCACTACAAATGAACTCTGAAAAGGTTAAAAGTTGGCATGGTATCATCATTTCGCCCACATAGCATGTGCAAGAAAGTAGAGAGGCTTACGGCAAAAACTGGATGCACTTCGTGTACAAAACGGACAATCTCTTTCGAAGTATCAGGGTTACATACGGAAACTCGTCTGTTACAAAAGGGATTTCATTTTTTGAACTTATTTGAACTCCATACTTTTTCTGTGTTCAAAATGCACCATTCAAAGCCACATCATCAATTTTCAACCCTTTCTGACTTCATTTGTTATTTTTCATGCATTTACTGATTTTTTCCAGCTATAAGACCCTGAAATTGAAAAGCACTACAAATGAACTCTGAAAAGGTTAAAAGTTGGCATGGTATCATCATTCATTCACATAGCATGTGCAAGAGAGTAGAGAGGCTTACGGCAAAAACTGGATGCACTTCGTGTACAAAACGGACAATCTCTTTCGACGTATCAGGGTTTCATACGGAAACTCGTCTGTTACAAAAGGGATTTCATTTTTTTGAACTTATTTGAACTCCATACTTTTTCTGTGTTCAAAATGCACCATTCAAAGCCACATCATCAATTCCAACCCTTTCTGACTTCGTTTGTTCTTTTTCATGCACTTACTGATTTTTTCCAGCTATAAGACCCTGAAATTGAAAAGCACTACAAATGAACTCTGAAAAGGTTAAAAGTTGGCATGGTATCATCATTTCACCCAGATAGCATGTGCAAGAGAGTAGATAGGCTTACGGCAAAAACTGGATGCACTTCGTGTACAAAACGGACAATCTCTTTCGAAGTATCAGGGTTTCATACGGAACTCGTATGTTACAAAAGGGATTTTTATTTTTTTGAACTTATTTGAACTCCATGCTTTTTCTGTGTTCAAAATGCACCATTCAAAGCCACATCATCAATTTTCAACCATTTCTGACTTCATTTGTTATTTTTCATGCATTTACTGATTTTTTCCAGCTATAAGACCCTGAAATTGAAAAGCACTACAAATGAACTATGAAAAGGTTAAAAGTTGGCATGGTATCATCATTTCACCCACATAGCATGTGCAAGAAAGGAGAGAGGGTTACGGCAAAAACTGGATGCACTTCGTGTACAAAACGGACAATCTCTTTCGAAGTATCAGGGTTTCATACGGAAACTCGTCTGTTACAAAAGGGATTTCATTTTTTTGAACTTATTTGAACTCCATACTTTTTCTGTGTTCAAAATGCACCATTCAAAGCCACATCATCAATTTTCAACCCTTTCTGACTTCGTTTGTTATTTTTCATGCATTTACTGATTTTTTCCACCTATAAGACCCTGAAATTGAAAAGCACTACAAATGAACTCTGAAAAGGTTAAAAGTTGGCATGGTAACATCATTTCACCCACATAGCATGTGCAAGAGAGTAGATAGGCTTACGGCAAAAACTGGATGCACTTCGTGTACAAAACGGACAATCTCTTTCGAAGTATCAGGGTTTCATACGGAAACTCGTCTGTTACAAAAGGGATTTCATTTTTTGAACTTATTTGAACTCCATACTTTTTCTGTGTTCAAAATGCACCATTCAAAGCCACATCATCAATTTTCAACCATTTCTGACTTCATTTGTTATTTTTCATGCATTTACTGATTTTTTTCCAGCTATAAGACCCTGAAATTGAAAAGCACTACAAATGAATTATGAAAAGGTTAAAAGTTGGCATGGTATCATCATTTCACCCACATAGCATGTGCAAGAAAGGAGAGAGGGTTACGGCAAAAACTGGATGCACTTCGTGTACAAAACGGACAATCTCTTTCGAAGTATCAGGGTTTCATACGGAAACTCGTCTGTTTCAAAAGGGATTTCATTTTTTTGAACTTATTTGAACTCCATACTTTTTCTGTGTTCAAAATGCACCATTCAAAGCCACATCATCAATTTTCAACCCTTTCTGACTTCATTTGTTATTTTTCATGCATTTACTGATTTTTTCCAGCTATAAGACCCTGAAATTGAAAAGCACTACAAATGAACTCTGAAAAGGTTAAAAGTTGGCATGGTATCATCATTTCGCCCACATAGCATGTGCAAGAAAGTAGAGAGGCTTACGGCAAAAACTGGATGCACTTCGTGTACAAAACGGACAATCTCTTTCGAAGTATCAGGGTTTCATACGGAAACTCGTCTGTTACAAAAGGGATTTCATTTTTTGAACTTATTTGAACTCCATACTTTTTCTGTGTTCAAAATGCACCATTCAAAGCCACATCATCAATTTTCAACCCTTTCTGACTTCATTTGTTATTTTTCATGCATTTACTGATTTTTTCCAGCTATAAGACCCTGAAATTGAAAAGCACTACAAATGAACTCTGAAAAGGTTAAAAGTTGGCATGGTATCATCATTCACCCACATAGCATGTGCAAGAGAGTAGAGAGGCTTACGGCAAAAACTGGATGCACTTCGTGTACAAAACGGACAATCTCTTTCGACGTATCAGGGTTTCATACGGAAACTCGTCTGTTACAAAAGGGATTTCATTTTTTTTGAACTTATTTGAACTCCATACTTTTTCTGTGTTCAAAATGCACCATTCAAAGCCACATCATCAATTCCAACCCTTTCTGACTTCGTTTGTTCTTTTTCATGCACTTACTGATTTTTTTCAGCTATAAGACCCTGAAATTGAAAAGCACTACAAATGAACTCTGAAAAGGTTAAAAGTTGGCATGGTATCATCATTTCACCCACATAGCATGTGCAAGAAAGTAGAGAGGCTTACGGCAAAAACTGGATGCACTTCGTGTACAAAACGGACAATCTCTTTCGAAGTATCAGGGTTTCATACGGAAACTCGTCTGTTACAAAAGGGATTTCATTTTTTGAACTTATTTGAACTCCATACTTTTTCTGTGTTCAAAATGCACCATTCAAAGCCACATCATCAATTTTCAACCCTTTCTGACTTCATTTGTTATTTTTCATGCATTTACTGATTTTTTCCAGCTATAAGACCCTGAAATTGAAAAGCACTACAAATGAACTCTGAAAAGGTTAAAAGTTGGCATGGTATCATCATTCATTCACATAGCATGTGCAAGAGAGTAGAGAGGCTTACGGCAAAAACTGGATGCACTTCGTGTACAAAACGGACAATCTCTTTCGACGTATCAGGGTTTCATACGGAAACTCGTCTGTTACAAAAGGGATTTCATTTTTTTGAACTTATTTGAACTCCATACTTTTTCTGTGTTCAAAATGCACCATTCAAAGCCACATCATCAATTCCAACCCTTTCTGACTTCGTTTGTTCTTTTTCATGCACTTACTGATTTTTTTCAGCTATAAGACCCTGAAATTGAAAAGCACTACAAATGAACTCTGAAAAGGTTAAAAGTTGGCATGGTATCATCATTTCACCCACATAGCATGTGCAAGAGAGTAGATAGGCTTACGGCAAAAACTGGATGCACTTCGTGTACAAAACGGACAATCTCTTTCGAAGTATCAGGGTTTCATACGGAACTCGTATGTTACAAAAGGGATTTTTATTTTTTTGAACTTATTTGAACTCCATGCTTTTTCTGTGTTCAAAATGCACCATTCAAAGCCACATCATCAATTTTCAACCATTTCTGACTTCATTTGTTATTTTTCATGCATTTACTGATTTTTTCCAGCTATAAGACCCTGAAATTGAAAAGCACTACAAATGAACTATGAAAAGGTTAAAAGTTGGCATGGTATCATCATTTCACCCACATAGCATGTGCAAGAAAGGAGAGAGGGTTACGGCAAAAACTGGATGCACTTCGTGTACAAAACGGACAATCTCTTTCGAAGTATCAGGGTTTCATACGGAAACTCGTCTGTTACAAAAGGGATTTCATTTTTTTGAACTTATTTGAACTCCATACTTTTTCTGTGTTCAAAATGCACCATTCAAAGCCACATCATCAATTTTCAACCCTTTCTGACTTCGTTTGTTATTTTTCATGCATTTACTGATTTTTTCCACCTATAAGACCCTGAAATTGAAAAGCACTACAAATGAACTCTGAAAAGGTTAAAAGTTGGCATGGTAACATCATTTCACCCACATAGCATGTGCAAGAGAGTAGATAGGCTTACGGCAAAAACTGGATGCACTTCGTGTACAAAACGGACAATCTCTTTCGAAGTATCAGGGTTTCATACGGAAACTCGTCTGTTACAAAAGGGATTTCATTTTTTGAACTTATTTGAACTCCATACTTTTTCTGTGTTCAAAATGCACCATTCAAAGCCACATCATCAATTTTCAACCATTTCTGACTTCATTTGTTATTTTTCATGCATTTACTGATTTTTTTCCAGCTATAAGACCCTGAAATTGAAAAGCACTACAAATGAATTATGAAAAGGTTAAAAGTTGGCATGGTATCATCATTTCACCCACATAGCATGTGCAAGAAAGGAGAGAGGGTTACGGCAAAAACTGGATGCACTTCGTGTACAAAACGGACAATCTCTTTCGAAGTATCAGGGTTTCATACGGAAACTCGTCTGTTTCAAAAGGGATTTCATTTTTTTGAACTTATTTGAACTCCATACTTTTTCTGTGTTCAAAATGCACCATTCAAAGCCACATCATCAATTTTCAACCCTTTCTGACTTCATTTGTTATTTTTCATGCATTTACTGATTTTTTCCAGCTATAAGACCCTGAAATTGAAAAGCACTACAAATGAACTCTGAAAAGGTTAAAAGTTGGCATGGTATCATCATTTCGCCCACATAGCATGTGCAAGAAAGTAGAGAGGCTTACGGCAAAAACTGGATGCACTTCGTGTACAAAACGGACAATCTCTTTCGAAGTATCAGGGTTTCATACGGAAACTCGTCTGTTACAAAAGGGATTTCATTTTTTGAACTTATTTGAACTCCATACTTTTTCTGTGTTCAAAATGCACCATTCAAAGCCACATCATCAATTTTCAACCCTTTCTGACTTCATTTGTTATTTTTCATGCATTTACTGATTTTTTCCAGCTATAAGACCCTGAAATTGAAAAGCACTACAAATGAACTCTGAAAAGGTTAAAAGTTGGCATGGTATCATCATTCACCCACATAGCATGTGCAAGAGAGTAGAGAGGCTTACGGCAAAAACTGGATGCACTTCGTGTACAAAACGGACAATCTCTTTCGACGTATCAGGGTTTCATACGGAAACTCGTCTGTTACAAAAGGGATTTCATTTTTTTTGAACTTATTTGAACTCCATACTTTTTCTGTGTTCAAAATGCACCATTCAAAGCCACATCATCAATTCCAACCCTTTCTGACTTCGTTTGTTCTTTTTCATGCACTTACTGATTTTTTTCAGCTATAAGACCCTGAAATTGAAAAGCACTACAAATGAACTCTGAAAAGGTTAAAAGTTGGCATGGTATCATCATTTCACCCACATAGCATGTGCAAGAGAGTAGATAGGCTTACGGCAAAAACTGGATGCACTTCGTGTACAAAACGGACAATCTCTTTCGAAGTATCAGGGTTTCATACGGAAACTCGTATGTTACAAAAGGGATTTTATTTTTTTGAACTTATTTGAACTCCATGCTTTTTCTGTGTTCAAAATGCACCATTCAAAGCCACATCATCAATTTTCAACCATTTCTGACTTCATTTGTTATTTTTCATGCATTTACTGATTTTTTCCAGCTATAAGACCCTGAAATTGAAAAGCACTACAAATGAACTATGAAAAGGTTAAAAGTTGGCATGGTATCATCATTTCACCCACATAGCATGTGCAAGAAAGGAGAGAGGGTTACGGCAAAAACTGGATGCACTTCGTGTACAAAACGGACAATCTCTTTCGAAGTATCAGGGTTTCATACGGAAACTCGTCTGTTACAAAAGGGATTTCATTTTTTTGAACTTATTTGAACTCCATACTTTTTCTGTGTTCAAAATGCACCATTCAAAGCCACATCATCAATTTTCAACCCTTTCTGACTTCGTTTGTTATTTTTCATGCATTTACTGATTTTTTCCAGCTATAAGACCCTGAAATTGAAAAGCACTACAAATGAACTATGAAAAGGTTAAAAGTTGGCATGGTATCATCATTTCACCCACATAGCATGTGCAAGAAAGGAGAGAGGGTTACGGCAAAAACTGGATGCACTTCGTGTACAAAACGGACAATCTCTTTCGAAGTATCAGGGTTTCATACGGAAACTCGTCTGTTACAAAAGGGATTTCATTTTTTTGAACTTATTTGAACTCCATACTTTTTCTGTGTTCAAAATGCACCATTCAAAGCCACATCATCAATTTTCAACCCTTTCTGACTTCGTTTGTTATTTTTCATGCATTTACTGATTTTTTCCAGCTATAAGACCCTGAAATTGAAAAGCACTACAAATGAACTCTGAAAAGGTTAAAAGTTGGCATGGTATCATCATTTCACCCACATAGCATGTGCAAGAGAGTAGATAGGCTTACGGCAAAAACTGGATGCACTTCGTGTACAAAACGGACAATCTCTTTCGAAGTATCAGGGTTTCATACGGAAACTCGTCTGTTACAAAAGGGATTTCATTTTTTGAACTTATTTGAACTCCATACTTTTTCTGTGTTCAAAATGCACCATTCAAAGCCACATCATCAATTTTCAACCATTTCTGACTTCATTTGTTATTTTTCATGCATTTACTGATTTTTTTCAGCTGTAAGACCCTGAAATTGAAAAGCACTACAAATGAACTATGAAAAGGTTAAAAGTTGGCATGGTATCATCATTTCACCCACATAGCATGTGCAAGAAAGGAGAGAGGGTTACGGCAAAAACTGGATGCACTTCGTGTACAAAACGGACAATCTCTTTCGAAGTATCAGGGTTTCATACGGAAACTCGTCTGTTACAAAAGGGATTTCATTTTTTTGAACTTATTTGAACTCCATACTTTTTCTGTGTTCAAAATGCACCATTCAAAGCCACATCATCAATTTTCAACCCTTTCTGACTTCGTTTGTTATTTTTCATGCATTTACTGATTTTTTCCAGCTATAAGACCCTGAAATTGAAAAGCACTACAAATGAACTCTGAAAAGGTTAAAAGTTGGCATGGTATCATCATTTCACCCACATTGCATGTGCAAGAGAGTAGATAGGCTTACGGCAAAAACTGGATGCACTTCGTGTACAAAACGGACAATCTCTTTCGAAGTATCAGGGTTTCATACGGAAACTCGTCTGTTACAAAAGGGATTTCATTTTTTGAACTTATTTGAACTCCATACTTTTTCTGTGTTCAAAATGCACCATTCAAAGCCACATCATCAATTTTCAACCATTTCTGACTTCATTTGTTATTTTTCATGCATTTACTGATTTTTTTCAGCTGTAAGACCTGAAATTGAAAAGCACTACAAATGAACTCTGAAAAGGTTAAAAGTTGTCATGGTATCATCATTTCACCCACATAGCATGTGCAAGAAAGTAGAGAGGCTTACGGCAAAAACTGGATGCACTTCATGTACAAAACGGACAATCTCTTTCGAAGTATCAGGGTTTCATATGGAAACTCGTCTGTTACAAAAGGGATTTCATTTTTTGAACTTATTTGAACTCCATACTTTTTCTGTGTTCAAAATGCACCATTCAAAGCCACATCATCAATTTTCAACCCTTACTGATTTTTTCAGCTATAAGACCCTAAAATTGAAAAGCACTATAAATGAACATGGATAGATAAGTGACCAAATTAATAGTATTTCATCATCACATTAAAACCAAAGTACATACATAGTTCAAATTGAACAACATATAGCTCTCCAGAGCATCTAGTTAAACCATACATTGAAACTATGTAAAACCTTTCAATGCAACAACAAATGCGATCATAATGACAACTAAGGTAACAACTGATCCAACAGCATAATGATACCAAGCCTCGGTATGAATGGCATATTTTCTAATCTTTCTAATCTTCAACCGCATTGCATCCATCTTGATCTTGTGATCATCGACGACATCCGCAACATGCAACTCCAATATCATCTTCTCCTCCTCAATTTTTTTAATTTTGTCCTTCAAGTAATTGTTTTCTTCTCCAACTAAATTTAACCTCTCGACAATAGGGTCGGTTGGAATTTCAGGTTCGACCACCTCCTACATAAATAAAATCTATGTCACGTTCGTCGGCATAATTGTCATAAACAATAACTAAACCAAATAGTTATAAAAAGATAATATATACCACATCCGAATCATAGACAGGACGAGGGCCGACGGGGGCGGATACCAGAACCATCGCACTATATAATAACAAGGAATCATAAAAGTAAGAAAATTAGAAAAGTATCTATCTGAAGTAAGAATTTTTTTCTTTCAGAAAGAAGATAAGAACAAGAGGCTCACCACGGTGGTGCTGGCGACGAGATCGGCGCGGGCGATCGACGGCGGTGAAGACGGGGACGGGACGTGACGGACCGCTAAACCTAGAGAAATCTCGGGGAAAATGGAGCTCGGAGGTCGAGTTTCGAGAGAAGAAATATTAACTAGTGTGGCTCGGACATTTCATCGAACACCTCATGTGCATAGGAGGTGAGCTAGAGCACACAAATGCCCTCCCCTCGCCGGGCAGCAAAAAACAGAGCAGTGTGGAGTGCTCTGCTCGCCGGCGATGGGCTATATATATAGGCAACTCATTTGTCCCGGTTCGTGGCTGGAACCGGGACCAATGGATGTGGGCCAGGAGCGAGGCCCATTGGTCCCGGTTCGTTCCTAGAACCGGGACAAATGGGTGTCCAGACGAACCGGGACCAAAGCCCACGAGGCCCCGGCCGGCCACCTGGGCTCACGAACCGGGACGAATGCACCCATTGGTCCCGGTTCGTATAAGAACCGGGACTAATGGGCTGGCCAGGCCCGAACGAAAGCCCCTTTTCTACTAGTGCGTACACCTTATGTGTAACGGTCATTAACCACTCAATAAATACAAAGAGAATAAAAATGAGATACGAACCTATAGATAAGATTGATATGCAAGTGTGACTTGCAAAAGTACTAATAATAAAGAACTCTGTTGAGTTTCTGAAATGGAATGAGGAAAAAGTACTCCCATATCAGTTAACAGATAACTTCATTCGCATGAAGTAATCAGATGAATGAAATAGATAATTGAAATTTCCTCAATTCACAAAAGTTATGAATGGTTTTCGAAATTGTGGCAGAAAATTTCTTGCCACATTTCGAGGGGGAGAAAGAAATATTAGATAAATTAAGAATGATGAAACCCCCCTATACTTTAGATGATGTGATGCACATTATACATCTAAAGTGATCCATTAATAAAGAATGTGATTGTCTGGGGGAGTATGGCGGTTATAATAATACCCCTAAAGAATAGAAATAGCTGTATTCCTGGATCTTTTACAGTTCCGAAAGCAGACTAAGGAATACTAAGACGGTGCTTAAAGTGCCAGAAAGAAGGAAGTTTTAACAGAATAAACCCAAATAATAAAGTTTAAAGATACGCCATTTTTAGTGAAGATGGAGTAATCTGGGGGGAGCATGTTGTATGACCTATACAACACCTGTTGTTAGCTCTATAAAGGATGAATGAGTAAACATGGATCTTGTGATACAAGTCCCTGTAAAATCTATTGTCTCTTGGAAATAAAAGACTATAGAATTAATTTGCCTCTTGGCAATGACAGAGCAACAATAGCCCCATATGAAAGAAGTGCTAGTACCTGAGGTACAGATGGTCTCAAGGAATGAGAAAATCGGATACTTCTGATTACTATAAAGTTTATGTTAGGGAAATTCAAATGGAGGTTGATCCCACCTCATTTAAAGCGCTCAATCGAGCTTTGAGAAGTGTCTGTTTGTCTAAATGATAAGAGACTATATGAGATGAAATAAAATTGGTGAATCCCAACGATGTTTGGGACTCATAAGTAATTTCCAATGGAGCATAAACAGTAGGCTGTAAAGGGTCTACAAGGTCAATGTGTTACCAAAGGAAAGATTTTGTGCAAAGAGAATGAATAAATTACAATGAGTGTTAGTGGCACATCATGACTGACATCATGATCTGAGTTACATCAGATGAAAGTAAAGAACACAAGGGATACTGCTTCAAGAAGTCTTTTGTTGACTAGAGCAAGTCTCTAGACAGTGGCATTTAAAGTTATAAGAATCAGATGTTTTTTGGGTTAAAGAAAATGAGAAGATAATTGTATTCATGCAAAGTTATAGAACGGGAAATTCATTTCCTAATCCTGTGCATGTGCATGACGTCCTACTTGCTAGTGGTGATGTCAATCTACTGCAGCAGGAGAAAAGAAGTTCTTGTTCTCAAAGTTCAAAAGAATGTTCTCAGTAGAGTGACTCTCGTTATAATTATTGAGATTCACCAAGAAAAGAATAAAAGGGGGTATTAGGAGTGTCACATGAGCATACTTTGAAAAGTCTCTAAAGTATGCATGTGAGAAAACCTACACTTGTTCTTATAGCAAAGGGTAATGATTTTGGGAACTTTAGTGTTCCAAGAGTCAATGTGAAATAGAACATATGAATATGGTACCATATGCTTCAGCTGTTGGAAGCTTTATGAATGCAAAAGTGTAACATTACCGTGACATAGTTCACATATCCGGGTTGTTTTGGCAATGTCCAGTACATATTTAAATCGATGGAATGGAGTCAAAGATATCGGCCTCATGCTGAAAGAAACAAGTGCTCTCAAAAGGTTGTGAGTACAAAGATAAAAACTTGTGAAATGTACAGCGAAATCTACAATTGTCGCTGACCTTCACATTAGGAGTTTTTGTGTGGAAAAACTCTATAGAATGAATCATTTATTATCAATGTGATGCGAATATAAAGTATAGCATGATATGAGGCTGAGGGACAGGCAAAATCGTTATGGAAACCTGTACCCGGAGTTGATAATGGTTGACAACAGCGATGACCATTTAAGTAATTCACTCCTATGACAACGAGTCAAGTGTGGTGCCAAACACATTGACACAAAGTTGTACGTTGTTAAGGAGAAAGTCCGGAATTATGTTGAAATGCTTAGAGCATAAAAGCAACAGACAAGTGTTTGCAGATCTGCTTATTAAGGGCTTACCGCCCAGTGTGTCCAGAGAACACACAGTCGACATGGGTTTTATGGTATAGTCTAATATTTCCGGACAATAAAGGGCCCAAGGTTAAAGAATTTGTTTCAAAACAGAGAGGTACGTTGTGGCTGTCTGATTCTATCGGCAATTGACATGTGACGATGAAACATGTTCTATGTATTGATCTATTATGAAGCGAGTAAAGTAAAAGCATAAGGTCAAAAGTAAAAGTTGAGATCAAGGGGGAGAATGTTAGGATGATCTCCACCGTGTGGGCCCAATGGCCCACCGGGCCCTTAGATCCGCGCCCTGATCGGGGGCGCTCAACCCACTATGGTTGACGGGCCCCTGTCACCTGCACATATATAAAGAGGTGGGGGTCGGCGGCTCAGAACACGAGGTTCGTCGCAACGCCGTACACCCCACCTAATCCCCTACCGATCTAGGGTTAGTGCAGTGCTGATGGGAAGCACCGCCACCACCACTCTCTGCCATCACCGGCACCATGGCCGGCACCGGGAGCTCCTCGAGCCACAAGCAGAAGGTAAGAACTACCGGAATATCTAGCCTAACCGATCCCGACGGATCTAACACAAGCAAGCAAGAATTTGTGGGGGTTCTTTCAGCATGAAGGTGCATCTCAATGGTCACTGACAAGTTTCTATAGGGAAACTCAGTGGCATGTCCATGTAATAAGTGAATCGAGCTAGCACGCAAAGGGCCGTCCCCGTAAAAAAAGGGCGAAGCGTCGAGGTCAGTGTTGCAAGAGCCGGTGCCGAGTCTGGGGAAAGAAAAAATGTGGTAGTAGCACGGTTCGTCTGATATTTAGGGCTTGTTTGGTTTGAGGGATATGGTTGGGTCATGGTGGGTATCCCCAATCAACTGGCTAGGGATAGCCATTTTGTACGTTTTGTTGGGACTTGGGAGGATGAGAACTAGCTAGGGATAACCAATTTTATGTTCGGTTGAAAGGATGAGAGAGATGGATAGGTTGATGAGATGACTCCCTTTGATGAAGTGGTGAGATTACCCACTATACATGCCATTTGAACAACATATACATTTGACAAATACAAACTGTGTATGGATAGGCTTAAGGGATAGGTTTGGGTGATTGTGTGAATAGATACATGTATAAGTGGGTGCCTGCCATGTGTACGTGCAATTTTGTCTTCGGTCTTCCTGGCGACAGTAGTTGATTATCTGACATGATGCTTTCATCTGACCTGGGTGGGTCCCCTCGCTTGACTTCGGGTCCAAGGCAACGACCTTGCCCAGCTGCACTCTTCTGGCGGATAAGGTCAACTCCACCGCACGACCCCAAACGGACGTCCGGTTTGGTCGGATTTCGTCCCTTTGGGGCGGCAATTGGTTCGCCCATGTCCGCTTCTGTCTGTTGGGTCGTGGGTGCGCCCAACTCGCGGCCGCATCCTAAATCATGTCCGGGATGGACGTGATTAAAAAAACATAAAAACTAAAATAAAATGCCGAAAAAGTAAATAAAAGCAAATATAAAAACATAAAACATAGATTAACCATCAAGGCCACAAAACGGCCCAGTTCCACGGTTCACGTTGCCATAATGAACATAAAGAAAAAAAAACGCTGCCCGCGCGCTCCTGCCGTGCCCGTCGATGCCGTGGCCCTCACCGTCTTCAGTGGCCGCCGGTGACGTCGTCATTGTTGACGAGGTCGACGTAGTCCGGCGGTGTCCAGAGGTGGGCCGGCGGTCCGCTGTACGCGGGGCGGGCTGGAAGGCGGGAGGTGCCTGCACCACCTCCTTCCGTGGCGACGCGTCCCGCTCCGGTGACCGCGGCAGCGTGGGGCACCAGTTCACGCCCCCACGGCGTCGGCCATCTCCGGTGCCGTGCACAACCAGCTCCACTGCTGGCCCACCGGGCCTGGGTGGAACGCGGCCACCGGCTCCTCTCACCTCCTCCGCCGTCACCATCTCCAGCTCGGGGATGGGGACGTCGCCGGCCGCAGAGAGGGCCATCGTCTCCTCGAGGCCCGGCCATTGGTGCTCATCGTGCATGTTCATGGAGTCCTTGCGGCCGTGATTCATGGAGTCCTCACGGTCGTGCTTCCCCTTGCGGCCGTGGTTCCATAGCCCCATGGCTGCGAGGCCCGGCCGGCGAGTTCGAGGCTAGGGTTTGGGGGCGTCGAGTTTCGAGGAGGCAGCGGGCTGGAGTGGGAGTGTGGACTACGACCGGTCCACGGCCTCCCCATTTAAGAAGGACGGCGACCCATCGCCTGGGCGGATGACAGGTGGGGCCGGCCGCGCGTGCGCATTGATGTTGGCGGGTGGGAGGTAGGTGGCCGCTTGCCACGCGGCCCCGACGCGGACGAGCGACGCGTCCGTTTGCTGTCCGCCACGACCCAAACTCGGCACATGTTTGCGCTTGAAATGGGTTGGCCCGGACACAAAACGGACCAGATGGGTCCAGGCCGTCGCGCGCTGGGCCGTCTGGTTTGTCCCTTTTATCCCAAACGGACGGGGCCAGACAAGATGAGGTCGCGCGGTGAAGTTGGCCTAAGGCCTGCTTTTTATCTCCCAAGTGATTCCAAAGCCAAAGGCGTAGGCCGGTGGTGGGGTGTGATGCGTATCCTATGTTCGTAAAAATAGAAAGTCTGGCTTTTAAATACTTTTCTGAACATTTTTACAGTAATAAAAAAACCTTTTTGAAAAAATGGATATTTTGAAAACTTGTTGTGATATTTTTTAAAATACAAGTATTTTCTTAAAAGCACATATAATTTTAAAAACCTTTGTGAAATATTGTTATGCTTTTTTAAACATGATCATTATCTTAAAACTGTGAAACTCTTTTGGAAAACACGAATATTTTGAAAAATGTTTCTAAACATTTTATAGAAAAGTGTGAATACTTTTTAGAGTTTCTGACCATTTTTTAAAACAAGATTATTTTTTAAATGATGATCTTTTTTAAAAATTGAAAATATGTTGTAAAATATGAACATTTTTTGAGAACTATGAACTTCTTTAAAAAATGCAAATATTTTTCAATATCAGTATTTTTAAAACATTAACATTTTTTTAAAGCAGAACAATTTTTTTTGGAAAAAGGAGAAAAAAGGAACCTTCTAGAAGATTTTCAGAATTGTTAAAACCAGACCGGACCATCCAAAAAGTTTCCAAAACCGAAACTCAGTAGGCTAGGTAAATGGACCAGCTATCCTAAAAAAAAAGCTAAATGGACCAGCTAACCCCGAGCATTTCAGTTCGCTTCATGTTTTTTTGGTTCGCTCCATGTGTGTGAAAGGAATGTTACTCAAAAAAAAATTGTGTGTGAAAGGAATGTGTCAAATAGAATTTTATGGCCATGCAAACAAAACTGTGGTTGGATGGTTAGGAGGACAGTGATATTTGCAGCCCACCAAAGTTCAAATTTTAGATTTGACATTGGTGCTTGCATTATTCTGGAATTTATGTCAGACTTCCGGTGATGTTTGTTCAGTGGGAGGAGATGTTCCCGTTGACTACGAGGTGTCGATGGCGACTTCGTAAAATCTCAAGATATTGTGCCGGGTCAGTCTCTCGGAGATACTCATAAGTGTAGGATGTGTGTGCGTGCGTTTATAGAGGTGACTGTATGCTTGTGTACGTGAGCGACTTCGATTGTACTGTGTTAAAAAAAAGAATTTTCTGGCCAGGTTCCGTGTAAGGCCTGTGCTTCTATATCTCTGTAAGGCGTGCCGTACTAGGCCCATCCCATTAGCGGTTTTCTGCAGCCGTCTTGTTTTTCATTTTTTCCTATTTCTTTTGGGCTTTGGCTGGTTCTTTTCGGTTTTTGTTTAATTTTTAAATAGAGTATATATATTTGCTAATATTCACAAATATTCACTTGAACCGAAGCCATCGGGCAACATCCGCGCCTTCCTCCATCTCGTGCAAATATTTGCGACATAAAAAAATATGTTGAATTTAAAGAATTATTCATGGAATTAAATAATTGATGATTTTTTTTAAATTCTCTTTGATTAACAACGTTAACTGATTTTCTTGAGTTTGAAAAAATGCGTTGTTTGCAATTGTTTTGGCAAGTAATCTTTGTTGCGAGTGATATGTCCCTATGGTACACTCATAACGGTAGAGTCTTGGACGCCAATAACAGGTCTGATCCAAAGGTTCTTGCAACCATTTCCGGCCACATAAAACACTCGTGTCACCATGCACGACAACCCACTGACAGAATATATTTTTTGGAGTGGGAACATAGGATCGACTAGCCGCCTCTAGTTGTTTGTGTACCCTGATACACCTTGTCTCCTGCTCACCCTTGGCTTGCTTGTGGCCAGCTGCACCATCGGTCGAGCGTTCGCGTAGGCTATCATGTAACTAACTTCGATCACCCGGGTTTTTGCCTGTTTTGAAATGCTTAAGGTAGAAAATGCTCTACCATTTGTTTGAAAAGAAGTTATAAAACAACCTTGAAAAAGCTGACATGTTGGGGAGTTCCTATATACCTCTCGCTGCGGCAATGAGTCGCCCAAACACACAAGCGCATGCGCAATTGGGGTTAGCCCATTTTGGTGACTATGCAAATCTTATTTTAACGAGCATGCCAACCTATTTACGCAATGGAGCAGTTTCTGGCCGTTTTCTCCCAAAAAATGTCCGCAGTAGGAAAGTTTGGAAGCAAAATCGTAAAAATAAATAACCTGGGTTTCTAAATACTTTTGTGAACATTTTTTAAAATATTAAATAATTTATTTTTTAAAATGAACATTTTTAAATATATTCGTGATTTTTTGGAAAATAAAAATAATTTATTAAATCACGAATAATTTCCAATTTATTTTTGAAATATTTCTATTTTTCTTAAACATTTCATTATTTAAAAACTGTGAAACTCTTTTGGAAAATACGGATATTTAGAATCTTTCAAACATTTTTGGAAAGAGCGAAGCTTGAAACTTTTTGAGAATTTCTGACCCTTTTTAAACAAGAACATTTTTTTTGGAAGGAGGATTACCCCCGGCCTCTGCCTCTGAGCGATGCATGCAGCCATTTTATTAATTATTCATAAAAGACCTTACAAAGAAATACAACAGTAAGTCTGAAGCCACCGTCTAGGCGACAACTGTCGCTACTCCTATCAAGTTGATGAAGGGATGCTGATAGTCTGGGCCTAATACCACAAACCTCGCAACCAAGGCTAACATCTAAGACCTAAGGCCCCACCCAAGCCACTTGCCGGGTATGGGGCACACACCGGTCCGGCGCCCTCTCAGAGGCCGCCGCCATCAACTGCCACCGCTCCATCTTCAGAGCTGAACTGCCACATCATCCTTGCCCGATCTAGCTGCCGTCAACGCCACAACCTCCCTGCGCGCGAACTCCTGAGCACGTTGCGGTTTTTTGAGAACATGAACATCTATTATATACTAAAAGGAAATACGGATAAAAAATAGAGGAATTAGCTGAAAAATCCCACGTTAATGAGAAACATCTAGCCATTAATTCTGTGGGCCTTTTCCAATAAATGAATTATATGCGTTAGATGTTGTAAACCAAGGTGGACCCATACCCCGTATGATACACGATTCAAGCAAAAAAATCTCAAACGAAAAATGGAAATCCACTCTGATCCCAAAAAGAAAAAAAAAACTAAACCCCCCACAACAAAAAAAAGCACACACATGTACGTACAAAAGGCTCACAGGAAGAAAGAAAAATCCCTTCCGATCTAGCCAAAAAAAAACGCACACGCATGCACGTACAGGGCAATCCCACCAGATCTAGCTGCCAAAAAACAAAATAAACCCTCACAATAAAAAAAAAACACACACACACACGCATGCACCTATAAGGCTTGACATCTAACCTTTGATCTGGAAGATGAGAAGACCAGAACCATTAGATATCGACACTGCTTATTAAAAATAAGAGATGAGTTAGAATAAATCCGAGGCATACCGTTAATCATTCGAGGACCAAGCAATCACACGAGCACGACACCGAGATTTGTTAACGAGGTTCACCGATATGGCTACATCCCCGGGGCCTGACTATGGGCGCTCCTCCCCATGACACCGCTACAATACCGCACCCGGTCGCCCTGGACAGCGGCACATGTGCCGCCGGCTTCCCCTGCGTTCCGGTGCTATTATGTTGGCATAGGTTACATCGTGTGTCTACCCCCGCTATATATGAGAGGCCTAGGATACAAGTGTCCTACTAGGACACGACTCCATATCCTATCTAAACACAATACAACTCAGAGTCCAACTGTAACCTAACTTGTACACAATATTCGACACAACTCTAACAAGATGCAAGAAATTACCCACCTATGTCATAACTAATTTTTCCGTAACATCTTGCCATCTTGGTTAACCAAACAACTTTGCAGGATCCCGTCTAAAAACAAGGTCTACCAGAGAAGATTTTTGTGTGCAGGGAGGTCTACCAGAGAAGGTTACCCACGGACCATCGTAACTCCGCCGTCATGTTCGCCTCTATGTGCCCTCGGCATGTCCATTAAGCCAATAGATTTTCCTTTAGCACGATCTGCTCCTCTCAAGTTTGATAAATAAACTCTTGCATAAAGATCGCAGAGGTTTTCACGAAATACTTGGACGAGGCACATGGAGAGGGGGGGGGGGGGGGGGGGGGGGGTCGTTCTGACGTATATATGTGACCTCTCTATGTAACTTACACCGACTTATAGCATATTGTTCGCAAAAAAAGATCCATATCATATTGGAAAGAGGGTGTAGGCTGCTTCCCATCGTCGTGACTTCAAGCGATAGCAAAGTAGCCAAGATACATGACACCCATCACCTGTGTTTTTCAGCCAGAATGCATTCACTCATTCAGCCAATATATGCATGGATCGATTTTATCCTGAAGCAATCGCTACTTTTTGTTTATTTTTAAGTGGATTATCGTAATAGCATAGACCAGTTCCACTAGGTTGTTTGGTGTTGTTCAAGGATGCAAAACCATTTAGAGTCCAGCATGGACATTTGGCTGGTAAGTCTGGTCCGTCTGTCTATTAGAGTTGTTATTATGTATGTTGAATAACATGTGACTTCCCTGTTTCTACCCCGTTGTGCTTAGCTAGATCTTTATACAACACGTGATCAGATATACTATTTTGCACGCTTTAGAAATATAATATAATTTTTCGTTCAATAATGTTTCCATATTTATGTTTAATATTACCTCATTGTTATCCGTCAAGTGAATATCCCATGCACACGATTACTAGAAGGTAAAATTATAGACCTCTATCTGAATATTAGTTATTAGTATCCAAAAACTCATATTTAGCTTCACCCATCAATATTTTGATTTGAGGAATTAGTTGTTCTTCTATACAAACCACCGGGATTGGTGGAGCAGAATAGTAATAATTCTTTAAGGATGATCTATCCACACACAAAAATCAAACCATCTAGCCATTGATCTGTACACCCTCTTCTACTAGCAAATCCTAACTACTAGGTCTTTGGACTCTGGTGGACCCTTACTAGGTGGACCATTACTCTCTACTAGTTGAATGCCCGTGCGTTGCCACGGGCCAACAAATGAATCTATCGCTAGCTCTGGGCTACAACTCTTTGGTCATCGGCTGTCACTTTGGTATGTTGTCACCCTTGTTCCGAATCTGCCATATTTTCTCCAAGACCACCAAACCACCGTTGCTATTCCCAGCCCCGCTCCAAATTTGCATGAGTTTCCTCCAAGTGTGCCAAATTGCCAAAGTCATTCCCAATGTCACTAACTTCTGATAGCCTGCAACCTCACACCACAACATTCGAGTAATTCGACTGATACCCAATTATGTTTTTTGCAATGTTATACATCAGAAACCCAAAGGAGCCTTTTTTTCTTTCTAAACATTGCATGAGAGGTCATAGTTCCACTTGTATGAACACTCCTACCTCGGGATTAAAATCACCCGTATAAAAGAACAACGTAACACACAATTTATTATCCTAACAAAATAATTTATTGCTCTATCACTAATAAGTCTCTAACATGGCCAAAGAACGCTCTAGTTACACCAAGGACACCTACATAGCAGAGCCTTCATCTTGGCCCTCCCTTCTCCCTAGCACTTAATCCATTGTTTGGATGTCAGTGTGTTTGTGCCACTAACTAAGGGTTGGTTATAAGAAGAAAGCTTTATAAATATTATATGTAATGTAGTTTACAAGGATCAGTCATCATAAAGCATGAAAAACATGTGGTTGTTTGATGTATAAGCAGGGCACATTAGACCTAACAGAAGGACATCCGTGCATAGTCCAAATTCGTGTACAGTCCAAAATGATCACCTCCGGTTCATCCGGTGCACCTCCAATAAAGTCTGAAGTTCAACAATTCACCTACTTTTGTTAGGTTGTAAAAACGATAGCATGCTAATAAGATAATCTCGAGGAAATTGCTGTAACACAACAGAGGTCAAGATTTGTAGTAAATTTTATGGTAATCAAGCCATATGGCGAGAATTGTCCACTTTGAACGCTTCATTTCCGTTTGGAGTATCATGGCAAGAAGCAATGGATGATGAAATGCATATCACTGAACATGACAAAAAATCACTTGTGTTAATCTGGCTAATCTTTAACTGGCAGTGGGTACTCTTGGTTTTCTTATGTTCTGGTTCACAAAGAGCAGTCAAAAATGCATGTGTGCTGAGAAGTTAAATTTACTCATTTGATATTCCCGAAAGAATGATATCATATTGTATCATAATTTTAACTCTATATTTGAATTAAGGAATCAGGCGCAGAACAACACCAACAAAACTATAAGCAAAGGTGAAGTTTCTATTACAAAACAAGACGTCAAGTATTACATAAGTCTTCCAATGAAGAAAATAAAACAGTTTGCCAGCAGGTACGACCTATAAATCAAGGAGAGGTTTTTAACAATTAATGGAAAAGAAAAAAATATGGTATCAACTCAAACTAATCCAATTTTCAGGAATAACACATGTCACTTCCATGGTGGCAAGTGTATTTTCTAGAACCGAACATACAACAATTTGCATCACAATGATATGACATGGTGTACCAAAGGGAGTATAAGATTAATGCAAAAGGTATTTTTCAGTATTCTTTGATTAAATTAAGGTTCCAGAAGTTGCGCTTAGTAATGCTTGTTGGGGAACGTAGTAATTTCAAAAAAATTCCTACGCACACACAGGATCATGGTGATGCATAGCAACGAGAGGGGAGAGTGTGTCCACGTACCCTCATAGACTGAAAGCGGAAGCGTTAGCACAACGCGGTTGATGTAGTCGTACGTCTTCACGATCCGACCAATCCAAGTACCGAACGCACGGCACCTCCGAGTTCAGCACACGTTCAACTCGATGACGTCCCGCGAGCTCCGATCCAGCAGAGCTTCGCCAGAGAGTTTCATCAGCACGACGGCGTGGTGACGGTGTTGATGTTGCTACCGACGCAGGGCTTCGCCTAAGCACCGCTACGATATGATCGAGGTGGATTATGGTGGAGGGGGCACCGCACACGGCTGGGAGAGATCAACAGATCAACTTGTGTGTCTAGAGGTGCCCCCCTGCCCCTGTATATAAAGGAGCAAGGGGGGAGGCCGGCCGGCCCTCTATGGCGCGCCAGGAGGAGGAGTCCTCCTCCTAGTAGGAGTCCTCCTCCTAGTAGGAGTAGGACTGCCCTCTTTCCTACTCCTACCAGGAGGGGGAAAGGAAGGGGGAGAGGGAGAAGGAAAGGGGGGCGCCGCCCCCCTCTCCTACTCCAATTCAGACCAGAGGGGGAGGGGCGCGCGGCCTGCCCTAGGCCAGCCCTCTCTCTCTCCACTAAGGCCCATAAGGCCCATTATTTCTCCCCGGGGGGGGGGGGGGTTCCGGTAACCCTCCGGCACTCCGGTTTTCTCCGAAACCACCCGGAACACTTCCGGTGTCTGAATATAGTCGTCCAATTTATCGATCTTTACATCTCAACCATTTAGAGACTCCTCGTCATGTACGTGATCATATCCGGGACTCCGAACTACATTCGGTACATCAAAACACAAAAATTCTTAATACCGATCGTCACCGAACTTTAAGCGTGCGGACCCTACGGGTTCGAGAACTATGTAGACATGACCGAGACACGTCTCTGGTCAATAACCAATAGCGGAACCTGGATGCTCATATTGGCTCCCACATATTCTACGAAGATCTTTATCGGTCAAACCGCATAACAACATACGTTGTTCCCTTTGTCATCGGTATGTTACTTGCCCGAGATTCGATCGTCGGTATCTCAATACCTAGTTCAATCTCGTTACCGGCAAGTCTCTTTACTCGTTCCGTAATACATCATCCCGCAACTAACTCATTAGTTACAATGCTTGTAAGGCTTATAGTGATGTGTATTACCGAGTGGGCCCAGAGATACCTCTCCGACAATCGGAGTGACAAATCCTAATCTCGATATACGCCAACTCAACAAGTACCTTCGGAGACACCTGTAGAGCACCTTTATAATCACCCATTTACGTTGTGACGTTTGGTAGCACACAAAGTGTTCCTCCGGTAAACGGGAGTTGCATAATCTCATAGTCATAGGAACATGTATATGTCATGAAGAAAGCAATAGCAACATACTAAACGATCAAGTGCTAAGCTAACGGAATGGGTCAAGTCAATCACATCATTCTCCTAATGATGTGATCCCGTTAATAAAATGACAACTCATGTCTATGGCTAGGAAACATAACCATCTTTAATTAACGAGCTAGTCAAGTAGAGGCATACTAGTGACACTCTGTTTGTCTATGTATTCACACATGTACTAAGTTTCCGGTTAATACAGTTCTAGCATGAATAATAAACATTTATCATGATATGAGGAAATAAATAATAACTGTATTATTGCCTCTAGGGCATATTTCCTTCAGTCTCCCACTTGCACTAGAGTCAATAAATCTAGATTACACAGTAATGATTCTAACACCCATGGAGTCTTGGTGCTGATCATGTTTTTCTCGTGGAAGAGGCTTAGTCAACGGGTCTGCAACATTCAGATCCGTATGTATCTTGCAAATCTCTATGTCTCCCACCTGGACTTGATCCCGGATGGACTTGAAGCGTCTCTTGATGTGCTTGGTTCTCTTGTGAAATCTGGATTCCTTTGCCAAGGCAATTGCACCAGTATTGTCACAAAAGATTTTCATTGGTCCCGATGCACTAGGTATGACACCTAGATCGGATATGAACTCCTTCATCTAGAATCCTTCATTTGCTGCTTCCGAAGCAGCTATGTACTCCGCTTCACATGTAGATCCCGCCACGACGCTTTGTTTAGAACTGCTCCAACTGATAGCTCCACCGTTCAATATAAAAACGTATCCGGTTTGTGATTTCGAATCGTCCAGATCAGTGTCAAAGCTTGCATCAAAGTAACCATTTACGATGAGGTCTTTGTCACCTCCATAAACGAGAAACATATCCTTAGTCCTCTTCAGGTATTTCAGGATGTTCTTGACCGCTGTCCAGTGATCCACTCCTGGATTACTTTGGTACCTCCCTGCTAAACTAATAGCAAGGCACACATCAGGTCTGGTACACAGCATTGCATACATGATAGAGCCTATGGCTGAAGCATAGGGAACATCTTTCATTTTCTCTCTATCTTCTGCAGTGGTCGGGCATTGAGTCTTACTCAACTTCACACCTTGTAACACAGGCAAGAACCCTTTCTTTGCCTGATCCATTTTGAACTTCTTCAAAACTTTGTCAAGGTATGTACTTTGTGAAAGTCCAATTAAGTGTCTTGATCTATCTCTATAGATCTTGATGCCCAATATGTAAGCAGCTTCACCGAGGTATTTCATTTAAAACCTCTTATTCAAGTATCCTTTTATGCTATCCAGAAATTCTATATCATTTCCAATCAACAATATGTCATCCACATATAATATTAGAAATGCTACAGAGCTCCCACTCACTTTCTTGTAAATACAGGCTTCTCCAAAAGTATGTATAAAACCATATGCTTTAATCACACTATCAAAGCGCTTATTCCAACTCCGAGAGGCTTGCACCAGTCCATAAATGTATCGCTGGAGCTTGCACACATTGTTAGTGCCTTTTGGATCGATAAAACCTTCAGGTTGCATGATATACAACTCTTCTTCCAGAAATCCATTCAGGAATGCAGTCTTTACATCCATTTGCCAAATTCCATAATCATAAAATGCGGCAATAGCTAACATGATTCGGACGAACTTAAGCATCGCTACGGGTGAGAAGGTCTCATCATAGTCAACTCCTTGAACTTGTCGAAAACCTTTCGCAACAAGTCGAGCTTTGTAGACAGTAACATTACCATCAGCGTCTGTCTTCTTCTTGAAGATCCATTTATTCTCGATGGCTTGCCGATCAACAGGCAAGTCAACCAAAGTCCACACTTTGTTCTCATACATGGATACCATCTCAGATTTCATGGCCTCAAGCCATTTTGCGGAATCTGGGCTCATCATCGCTTCCTCATAGTTCGTAGGTTCGTCATGGTCTAATAACATGACCTCCAGAACATGATTACCGTACCACTCTGGTGCAGATCTTACTCTGGTTGACCTACGAGGTTCGGTAGTAACTTGATCTGAAGTTTCATGATCATCATCATTAGCTTCCTCACAAATTGGTGTAGGTGTCACAGGAACCGGTTTCTGTGATGAACTACTTTCCAATAAGGGAGCAGGTACAGTTACCTCATCAAGTTCTACTTTCCTCCCACTCACTTCTTTCGAGAGAAACTCCTTCTCTAGAAAGGATCCATTCTTAGCAACGAATGTCTTGCCTTCTGATCTGTGATAGAAGGTGTACCCAACAGTTTCCTTTGGGTATCCTATGAAGACACATTTCTCCGATTTGGGTTCGAGCTTATCAGGTTGAAGCTTTTTCACATAAGCATCGCATCCCCAAACTTTAAGAAATGACAACTTTGGTTTCTTGCCAAACCACAGTTCATAAGGCGTCGTCTCAACGGATTTCGATGGTGCCCTATTTAACGTGAATGCTGCCGTCTCTAAAGCATAACCCCAAAACGATAGCGGTAAATCAGTAAGAGACATCATAGATCGCACCATATCTAGTAAAGTACGATTACGACGTTCGGACACACCATTATGCTGTGGTGTTCCGGGTGGCGTGAGTTGCGAAACTATTCCACATTGTTTCAAATGTAGACCAAACTCGTAACTCAAATATTCTCCTCCATGATTAGATCGTAGAAACTTTATTTTCTTGTTACGATGATTTTCCACTTCACTCTGAAATTCTTTGAACTTTTCAAATGTTTCAGACTTATGTTTCATTCAGTAGATATACCCATATCTGCTCAAATCATCTGTGAAGCTGAGGAAATAACGATACCCGCCGCGAGCCTCAATATTCATCAGACCACATACATCAGTATGTATGATTTCCAATAAATCTGTTGCTCGCTCCATTGTTCCGGAGAACGGCGTTTTAGTCATCTTGCCAATGAGGCATGGTTCACAAGTACCAAGTGATTCATAATCAAGTGATTCCAAAAGTCCATCAGTATGGAGTTTCTTCATGCGCTTTACACCAATATGACCCAAACGGCAGTCCCACAAATAAGTTGCACTATCATTATCAACTCTGCATCTTTTGGCTTCAACATTATGAATATGTGTGTCACTACTATCGAGATTCAACACAAATAGACCACTCTTCAAGGGTGCATGACCATAAAAGATATTACTCATATAAATAGAACAACCATTATTCTCAGATTTAAATGAATAACCGTCTCGCATCAAAAAAGATCCAGATATAATGTTCATGCTTAACGCTGGCACCAAATAAAAATTATTCAGGTCTAAAACTAATCCCGAAGGTAGATGTAGAGGTAGCGTGCCGACGGCGATCACATCGACTTTGGAACCATTTCGCACGCACATCGTCACCTCGTCCTTAGCCAGTCTTCGCTTAATCCGTAGTCCCTATTTCGATTTGCAAATATTAGCAACAGAACCAGTATCAAATACCTAGGTGCTACTGCGCGCTCTAGTAAGGTACACATCAATAACATGTATATCACATATACCTTTGTTCACCTTGCCATCCTTCTTATCCGCCAAATACTTGGGGCAGTTCCGCTTCCAGTGACCAGTCTGTTTGCAGTAGAAGCACTCAGTCTCAGGCTTAGGTCCAGACTTGGGTTTCTTCTCTTGAGCAGCAACTTGTTTGCTGTTCTTCTTGAAGTTCCCCTTCTTCTTCCCTTTGCCCTTTTTCTTGAAACTGGTGGTCTTGTTGACCATCAACACTTGATGCTCCTTCTTGATTTCTACCTCCGCAGCCTTTAGCATTGCGAAGAGCTTGGGAATTGTCTTATCCATCCCTTGCATATTATAGTTCATCACGAAGCTCTTGTAGCTTGGTGGCAGTGATTAAAGAATTCTGCCAATGACACTATCATCCGGAAGATTAACTTCTAGTTGAATCAAGTGATTGTTATACCCAGACATTCTGAGTATATGTTCACTGACAGAACTATTCTCCTCCATCTTGCAGCTGTAGAACTTATTGGAGACTTCATATCTCTCAATCTGGGCATTTGCTTGAAATATTAACTTCAACTCCTGGAACATCTCATATGCTCCATGACGTTCAAAACGTTGTTGAAGTCCCGGTTCTAAGCCGTAAAGCATGACACACTAAACTATCGAGTAGTCATCAGCTTTGCTCTGCCAGACGTTCATAACATCTGGTGTTGCTCCTGCAGCAGGTCTGGCACCTAGCGGTGCTTCCAGGACGTAATTCTTCTGTGCAACAATGAGGATAATCCTCAAGTTACGGACCCAGTCCGTGTAATTGCTACCATCATCTTTCAACTTTGCATTCTCAAGGAACGCATTAAAATTCAACGGAACAACAGCACGGGCCATCTATCTACAACAACATAGACAAGCAAAATACTATCAGGTACTAAGTTCATGATAAATTTAAGTTCAATTAATCATATTACTCAAGAACTCCCACTTAGATAGACATCCCTCTAATCATCTAAGTGATTACGTGATCCAAATCAACTAAACCATAACCGATCATCACGTGAAATGGAGTAGTTTTCAATGGTGAACATCACTATGTTGATCATATCTACTATATGATTCACGCTCGACCTTTCGGTCTCAGTGTTCCGAGGCCATATCTGCATATGCTAGGCTCGTCAAGTTTAACCCGAGTATTCTGCGTGTGCAAAACTGGCTTGCACCCGTTGTAGATGAACGTTGAGCTTATCACACCCGATCATCACATGATGTCTCGACACGACGAACTTTGGCAACGGTGCATACTCAGGGAGAACACTTTTACCTTGAAATTTAGTGAGAGATCATCTTATAATGCTACCGTCAAACAAAGCAGAATAAGATGCATAAAGGATAAACATCACATGCAATCAATATAAGTGATATGATATGGCCATCATCATCTTGTGCTTGTGATCTCCATCTCCGAAGCACCGTCATGATCACCTTCGTCACCGGCGCGACACCTTGATCTCCATCGTAGCATCGTTGTCGTCTCGCCAACTATTGCTTCTACGACTATCGCTACCGCTTGCATTGCATACAATAAAGCGACAACCATATGGCTCCTGCCAGTTGCCGATAACTCGGTTACAAAACATGATCATCTCATACAATAAATATAGCATCATGTCTTGACCATATCACATCACAACATGCCCTGCAAAAACAAGTTAGACATCCTCTACTTTGTTGTTGCAAGTTTTACGTGGCTGCTACGGGCTGAGCAAGAACCGTTCTTACCTACGCATCAAAACCACAACGATAGTTCGTCAAGTTAGTGTTGTTTTAACCTTCTCAAGGATCGGGCGTAGCCACACTCGGTTCAACTAAAGTTGGAGAAACTGACACCCGCCAGCCACCTGTGTGCAAACCACGTCGGTAGAACCAATCTCGCGTAAGCGTACGCGTAATGTCGGTCCGGGCCGCTTCATCCAACAATACCACCGAACCAAAGTATGACATGATGGTAAGCAGTATGACTTGTATCGCCCACAACTCACTTGTGTTCTACTCATGCATATGACATCTACGCATAAAACCTGGCTCGGATGCTACTGTTGGGGAACATAGTAATTTAAAAAAATTTCCTACGCACACATAGGATCATGGTGATGCATAGCAACGAGAGGGGAGAGTGTGTCCATGTACCCTCGTAGATCGAAAGCGGAAGCGTTAGCACAACATGGTTGATGTAGTCATATGTCTTCCCGATCCGACCGATCCAAATACTGAACGCACGGCACCTCCGAGTTCAGCACACGTTCAACTCGATGACGTCCCGCGAGCTCCGATCGAGCAGAGCTTCGCCAGAGAGTTTCGTCAGCACGACGGCGTGGTAACGGTGTTGATGTTGCTACCGACGCAGGGCTTCGCCTAAGCACCGCTACGATATGATCGAGGTGGATTATGGTGGAGGGGGGCACCACACACGGCTGGGAGAGATCAACAGATCAACTTGTGTGTCTAGAGGTGCCCCCCTGCCCCCGTATATAAAGGAGCAAGAGGGGAGGCCGGCCGGCCCTCTATGGCGTGCCAGGAGGAGGAGTCCTCCTCCTAGTAGGAGTAGGACTCCCCTCTTTCCTACTCCTACTAGGAGGGGGAAAGGAAGGGGGAGAGGGAGAAGGAAAGGCGGGCTCCGCCCCCCCCCTCTCCTAGTCCAATTCGGACCAGAGGGGGAAGGGCGCGCGGCCTGCCCTAGGCCAGCCCTCTCTCTCTCCACTAAGGCCCATAAGGCCCATTATTTCTCCCCGGGGGGTTCCGGTAACCCTCCGACACTCCGATTTTCTCCGAAACCACCCGGAACACTTCCGGTGTCCGAATATAGTTGTCCAATATATCGATCTTTACGTCTCGACCATTTAGAGACTCCTCGTCATGTCCGTGATCATATCCGGGACTCCGAACTACCTTCGGTATATCAAAACACAAAAACTCATAATACCGATCGTCCCCGAACTTTAAGTGTGCGGACCCTACGGGTTCGAGAACTATGTAGACATGACCGAGACACGTCTCTGGTCAATAACCAATAGCGGAACCTGGATGCTCATATTGGCTCCCACATATTCTACGAAGATCTTTATCGGTCAAACCGCATAACAACATACGTTGTTCCCTTTGTCATCGGTATGTTACTTGCCCGAGATTCGATCGTCGGTATCTCAATACCTAGTTCAATCTCGTTACCGGCAAGTCTCTTTACTCGTTCCGTAATACATCATCCCGCAACTAACTCATTAGTTACAATGCTTGCAAGGCTTATAGTGATGTGTATTACCGAGTGGGCCCAGAGATACCTCTCTGACAATCGGAGTGACAAATCCTAATCTCGATATACGCCAACTCAACAAGTACCTTCGGAGACACCTGTAGAGCACCTTTATAATCACCCATTTATGTTGTGACGTTTGGTAGCACACAAAGTGTTCCTCCGATAAACGGGAGTTGCATAATCTCATAGTCATAGGAACATGTATAAGTCATGAAGAAAGCAATAGCAACATACTAAACGATCAAGTGCTAAGCTAACGGAATGGGTCAAGTCAATCACATCATTCTCCTAATGATGTGATCCCGTTAATCAAATGACAACTCATGTCTATGGCTAGGAAACATAACCATCTTTAATTAACGAGCTAGTCAAGTAGAGGCATACTAGTGACACTCTGTTTGTCTATGTATTCACACATGTACTAAGTTTCCGGTTAATATAATTCTAGCATGAATAATAAACATTTATCATGATATGAGGAAATAAATAATAACTTTATTATTGCCTCTAGGGCATATTTCCTTCAATGCTTGCAATGGATAAGAGTATACGCCGAAATTTGCGTTCACTTCAAAACAAAGAGAAGATATCACTTCTTAATTAACAGATTGATACATAATAAAGTTACTACAGCTCTTAAGAAATTTTAGTACAATCAGAAGCCACTTCTTCTATTCAGTAGAATGAATGAAAGTTTCAATTGTAACCCATATCAACTGTCCACACACTTAAAATCCCAGGTTAAATGTTACAGTCCAAACATAGTACGCAAAATATAAAATCATGGAACCACTTCGAAATATATAAATGAAGCTAAATTATAGAATTAGATTACCACTATGCAGATTGTGTTTTTGCTACTGATTTCCATTTAATTGTGCTCCAAGATGAGTGCCAACGTGCATGAAAATGCGCAAGCAGTTTAGTGTACAATTTCTAAGGAACACTTCTTACAACTCCTTTTGGTCTCAAGTTTAGCATTGCTAATTCCTGTCAGAGCACTAAAACCTGGCTAGAGATACCAAATAGCAGAAAGGGCCAACAAAAGGCAGCTCACCTAGGTTGCCACATGTGGTGAACCCGATTCAACCCCTTGAGCCCAGCAGTCCTCACGGTCTTCTCAAATCAGCAGACTGCTCGGCGCATGGTAGCAGGCAGGGCTGTCGGCCAGCACGACTCCGTCATGATCGCCGTGGTTGTTGACGCCAAGGTACTGTATCGACAACTTGTCGATGAACACGACTGCAAAAGGACTGAGTTGTTCGCATTGTCGAGCTCGGATAGCATGCGCTCCGAGTAGAACACTGTTGCGGCGGCCACTGCCGCCAAGCTCATCGTGTCCACCGTCGTCGTCACTGGCACAAATTTTAACGTCGCCTCCTTCTGGTACCCCACTTCTCGCCAATCTAACATATAAACAATCAGAATAAAGAAATGAGGAAATGAATATTTTAATGTTGCCTCCTTCTGGTACCCCACCTCTCACCAATCTAACATATGGCAAATAAACCATGAAAATAAAGTAACGAGGAAACAGAGATTTCTATGTCCCTCCACCACAAAACATGGTACAAGCCACCGAGCGAGTTCATCCTCTTGATTCTCTTCCCCAAGTTGAATTTATTTCTGGTGTTTTCCCGCTTGGTCCTGCCATCAACATAACAAAAATAAGATAGATTCAACAGTAAAGATAATTAATGTTCATGACCAACTGATCATGAACTCCATAAGTAAAAACATAATCAAATGAAATGCTTACAACAGCAGCAAGAACATTCGGCGTACACATACAACGAGTTTCCACAATAAAAAGAGACTTGAGTGATTTCTATTAAGGTGTCTTTTGGCAATTTAAGAATCAACACAACCTATACATGAGATTACGACAATAAGTAAACATCAAAAACACAATACTATAAGTCTACATTCATAAATTCAGTGCTATAAGTATTCATCTAGGTAAAAAGCAAACATCAAACCGTAATACCTGTATGCCGCTGCCACTTGCCAGATTTCCATAGGCAATCTTCTCCGTCTACCTGCTCCTCCCTACCACCACCCATCGTCCTTTACGCCACTAGCCGGACTGCCGCCCGTCCAGTGCAACTCGTCGGTCCCTGCCACGTGACAGAAGAATGAGGGGGTGCAGGAGTCAGGTTGCCACCACATGTGGTGAACCCAATTCAACCCCTTGAGCCCAGCAGTCCTCACGGTCTTCTCAAATCAGTAGACTGCTCGGCGCATGGTAGCAGGGCTGTCGGCCAGCACGACTCCATCATCATGGTTGTGGTTGTTGACGCAAAGGTACTGTATGGACAACTTGTCGTTGAACACGACTGCAAAAGGACTGAGCTGTTCGCATTGTCGAGCTCGGATAGCATGCGCTCCGAGTAGAACACTGTTGCAGCGGCCGCTGCCGCCAAGCTCATCGTGTCCACCGTCGTCGTCACTGGCACTGATTTTAACGCCGCCTCCATCTGGTACCCCACCTGTCGCCATTCTAACATATGGCAAATAAACCATCAGAATAAAATAATGAGGAAACAGAGATTTCAACGTTGCCTCCTTCTGGTACCACACCTCTCGCCAATCCAACATATGGCAAATAAACCATGAAAATAAAGAAACGAGGAAACAGAGATTTCTATGTTCCTCCACCACAAAACAAGGTACAAGCCACCGAGCGAGTTCATCCTCTTGATTCTCTTCCCCAAGTTGAATTTATTTCTGGTATTTTCCCACTTGGTCCTGCCATCAACATAACAAAAATAAGATAGATTCAACAGTAAAGATAATTGATGTTCATGACCAATTGATCATGAACTCCACAAGTAAAGACATAATCAAATGAAATGCTTACAGCAGTGAGACGTCTCCAATGTATCTATAATTTTTGATTGTTCCATGCTATTATATTATCCATCTAGGATGTTTTATATGCATTTATATGCTATTTTATATGATTTTTGGGACTAACCTATTAACCTAGAGCCCAGTGCCAGTTTCTGTTTTTTCCTTTTTTTTGAGTATCGCAGAAAAGGGAAATCAAATGGAGTCCAATTGACCTGAAATTTGACGGAGATTATTTTTGGACCAGAAGAAGCCCACGGAGCATCGAAGATGGACCAGAAGAGTCCCGAGGCACCCACGAGGGTGGGGGGCGCACCCCCTACCTCGTGGCCGGCTCGGAGTCCCCCCTGACTTGTTCCCGACGCCAAAACCTCTTATATATATCAGAAACCCCCAGAACATAACCTAGATCGGGAGTTCCGCCGCCGCAAGCCTCTGTAGCCACCAAAAACCAATCGGGACCCTGTTCCGGCACCCTGCCGGAGGGGGTATACCTCACCGGTGGCCATCTTCATCATCCCAGCGCTCTGACAAGGAGGGAGTAGTTCACCCTCGGGGCTGAGGGTATGTACCAGTAGCTATGTGTTTGATCTCTCTCTCTCTCTCCCGTGTTCTTGATTTGGCACGATCTTGATGTATCGCGAGCTTTGCTATTATAGTTGGATCTTATGATGATTCTCCCCCTCTACTCTCTTGTCATGGATTGAGTTTTCCCTTTGAAGTTATCTTATCGGATTGAGTCTTTAAGGATTTGAGAACACTTGATGTATGTTTTGGTGATCAACTTGCGGGTTCAGTGACCATGTGAACTTATGCATAGGGGTTGGCACACGTTTTCGTCTTGACTCTCCGGTAGAAACTTTGGGACACACTTTGAAGTACTTTGTGTTGGTTGAATAGATGAATCTGAGATTGTGTGATGCATATCGTATAATCATACCCACGGATACTTGAGGTGACATTGGAGTATCTAGGTGACATTAGCGTTTTGGTTGATTTGTATCTTAAGGTGTTATTCTAGTACGACCTCTAGGATAGATCGAACAGAAAGAATAGCTTTGTGTTATTTTACTACGAACTCTTGAATAAATCGACCAAAAAGGATAACTTTGAGGTGGTTTCGTACCCTACAATAATCTCTTCGTTTGTTGTCCGCTATTAGTGACTTTGGAGTGACTCTTTGTTGCATGTTGAGGGATTGTTATATGATCTAATTATGTTATTATTGCTGAGAGAACTTGCACTAGTGAAAGTATGAACCCTAGGCCTTGTTTCCTAGCATTGCAATACCGTTTGTGCTCACTTTTACCACTAGTTACCTTGCTGTTTTTATATTTTCAGATTACAAAAACCTATATCTACCATCCATATTGCACTTGTATCACCATCTCTTCGCCGAACTAGTGCACCTATACAATTTACCATTGTATTGGGTGTGTTGGGGACACAAGAGACTCTTTGTTATTTGGTTGCAGGGTTGTTTGAGAGAGACCATCTTCATCCTACGCCTCCCACGGATTGTGAAACCTTAGGTCATCCACTTGAGGGAAATTTGCTACTGTCCTACAAACCTCTGCACTTGGAGGCCCAACAACGTCTACAAGAAGAAGGTTGCGTAGTAGACATCAAGCAATTTCTGGCGCCATTGCCGGGGAGGTTAGTGCTTGAAGTTATATCTTTAGATCTTGCAATCGAATCTTTTAGTTTCTTTTTTTATCACTAGTTTATTCTATAAAAGAAAACTACAAAAAAATTGGAATTGAGGGTGCCTCATATGCTTCATCTTTTTGATGTCTTCCGTGAAAATAAGGATTCCAATAATTGTGCTCAATTGCTAGAGGAAGAATGCATTAGAATGTTTGGCACTAAATCTTTGAATGATGAGCATGATTGCAATGTTGTTAGTACGAATTCTTTGAATACCCATGGTGCTAATGATATGCAAAGCCACAAGCTTGGGGATGCTATGTTTGATGAAGATGATATGTTTAGTCCCCCAAGTTTTGATGAGCAAATTTATTATGATGAAAGCATGCCTCCTATTTATGATGACTATTGTGATGACACATATGCTACAAAGAATAAAGATAACCATGAAACTTGTCATCATGATTTTAATTTTCAACTAGATTATGCTTCACATGATAGTTATTTTGTTGAGTTTGCTCCCACTACTATTCTGAATGAGAAGAATTTTGCTTATGTGGAGAGTAGTAAATTTTCTCTGCTTGTAGATCATGAAAATAATGCTTTATGTGATGGTTATATTGTTGAATTCATTCATGATGCTACTGAAAATTATTATGAGGGAGGAATATATGCTTGTAGGAGTTGCGGTAATATCAAGTTTCCTCTCTCTATGTGTTGAAAATCTTGAAGTTATGCTTGTTTTACCTTCCTATGCAAGTTGATTCTTGTTCCCATAAGTTGTTTGCTCACAAAATCCCTATGCATAGAAAGTGGGTTAGGCTTAAATGTGCTTGTCATATGCTTCATGATGCTCTCTTTATGTTTCAGTTCTTATCTTTTATGTGAGCATCATTGAAATCATCATTCCTAGCTAAAAAGGCAATAAAGAAAAGCGCTTGTTGGGAGACAACCCAATATTTAACTTTACTGTTTTTCTGTGTTCACATGATTATGCTACTGTAGTAATCATGTTTTATAGCTTTTGTTTCAATAAAGTGCCAAGTAAGACCTTTAGGATATCTTACGGTGATAGTTGTGTTGATCCTGCTGAAAATCAGAAAATTTTGCGCCCAGTAAATTAGTTTTGATAATTCACAGAAACGTGCTTTTGATCTTTTTGATCTGGATTGGTACACAAATTGCTCAGGTTTTCCTAATTTGGTAGAATTTTTGGAGTTACAGAAGTATTCGAGAGTTACAGATTACTACAGACTGTTCTGTTTTTGACAGATTCTGTTTTCTATGTGTTGTTTGCTTATTTTGATGAATCTATGAGTAGTATCGGAGGGTATGAACCATGGAGAAGTTGGAATACAGTAGATATTACATCAATATGAATTTAGAATGAGTTCACAACGGTACCTAAGTGGTGATTTATTTTCTTATACTAACGGAGCTTACGAGTTTTCTGTTAAGTTTTGTGTTGTGAAGTTTTCAAGTTTTGGGTAAAGATTCGATGGACTATGGAATAAGGAGTGGCAAGAGCCTAAGCTTGGGGATGCCCAAGGCACCCCAAGGTAATATTCAAGGATAACCAAGAGCCTAAGCTTGGGGATGCCCCGGAAGGCATCCCCTCTTTCGTCTTCGTTCATCGGTAACTTTACTTGGAGCTATATTTTTATTCACCACATGATATGTGTTTTGCTTGGAGCGTCATTTTATTTTATTTTGTTTTGCTTGCTGTTTGAATAATATACCAAGATCTGAAATTCTTAAATGTTAGAGAGTCTTCACATAGTTACATAATTATTCAACTACTCATTGATCTTCACTTATATCTTCCGGAGTAGTTTGTCGTTTGCTCTAGTGCTTCACTTATATCTTTTTAAAGCACGGTGGTGGTTTTATTTTATAGAAATTATTGATCTCTCATGCTTCACTTATATTATTTTGAGAGTCTTTTAGAACAGCATGGTAATTTTCTTTGGTTATAAAATTAGTCCTAATATGATGGGCATTCAAGATGGGTATAATAAAAACTTTCATATAAAGTGCATTGAATAGTATGAGAAGTTTGATTCTTTATGATTGTTTTGAGATATGAAGATGGTGATATTAGAGTCATGCTATTTGAGTAGTTGTGAATTTGAGAGATACTTGTGTTAAAGTTTGTGATTCCCGTAGCATGCACATATGGTGAACCGTTATGTGATGAAGTCGGAGCATGATTTATTTTTTGATTGTCTTCCTTATGAGTGGCGGTCAGGGACGAGCGATGGTATTTTCCTACCAATCTATCCCCCTAGGAGCATGCGCGTAGTACTTCCTTTCGATAACTAATAGATTTTTGCAATAAGTATGTGAGTTCTTTATGACTAATGTTGAGTCCATGGATTATACGCTCTCTCACCCTTCCATCATTGCTAGCCTCTCTAGTATCGCGCAACTTTCGCCGGTACCATACACCCACCATTACCTTCCTCAAAACAGCCACCATACCTACCTATTATGGCATTTCCATAGCCATTCCGAGATATATTGCCATGCAACTTTCCACCGTTTTGTTATCGAGTTGTAATTCTTGAGTTGTAAGTAAATAAAAGTGTGATGGTCATCATTATTAGAGCATTGTCCCATGTGAGGAAAGGATGATGGAGACTATGATTCCCCCACAAGTCGGGATGAGACTCCGGACGAAAAAAAAGAGAAAAAAAGAGGCCATAAAAAAAGAGAAGGCCCAAAAAAACGAGAGAAAAAGAGAGAAGGGACAATGTTACTATCCTTTTACCACACTTGTGCTTAAAAGTAGCACCATGATCTTCACGCTAGAGAGTCTCCTATGTTGTCACTTTCATATACTAGTGGGAATCTTTCATTATAAAACTTGGCTTGTATATTCCAATGATGGGCTTCCTCAAAATGCCCAAGGTCTTCGTGAGCAAGCGAGTTGGATGCACACCCACTTAGTTTCTTTTTGAGCTTTCATACACTTATAGCTCTAGTACATCCGTTGCATGGCAATCCCTACTCACTCACATTGATATCTATTGATGGGCAACTTCATAGCCCGTTGATACGCCTAGTTGATGTGAGACTATCTTCTCCCTTTTTGTCTTCTCCACAACCACCATTCTATTCCACCTATAATGCTATGTGCATGGCTCACACTCATGTATTGCGTGAAGATTGAAAAAGTTTGAAAACATCAAAAGTATGAAACAATTGCTTGGCTTGTCATCGGGGTTGTGCATGATTTAAATATTTTGTGTGATGAAGATAGAGCATAGCCAGACTATATGATTTTGTAGGGATAACTTTATTTGGCCATGTTATTTTGAGAAGACATGATTGCTTTATTAGTATGCTTGAAGTATTATTATTTTTATGTCAATATTAAACTTTTGTCTTGAATCTTTCGGATCTGAACATTCATGCCACAATAAAGAAAATTACATTGAAAATTATGCTAGGTAGCATTCCACATCAAAAATTCTATTTTTATTATTTACCTTCTCGAGGACGAGCAGGAATTAAGCTTGGGGATGCTGATACGTCTCCAACGTATCTATAATTTTTGATTGTTCCATGCTATTATATTATCCATCTAGGATGTTTTATATGCATTTATATGCTATTTTATATGATTTTTGGGACTAACCTATTAACCTAGAGCCCTGTTCCAGTTTCTGTTTTTTCCTTGTTTTTGAGTATCACAGAAAAGGAAAATCAAAAGGAGTCCAATTGACCTGAAATTTGACGGAGATTATTTTCAGACCAGAAGAAGCCCACGGAGCATCGGAGATGGACCAGAAGAGTCCCGAGGCACCCACGAGGGTGGGGGCGCACCCTACCCCCCTGGGCGCGCCCCCTACCTCGTGGCCGCCTCAGAGACCCCCCTGACTTGTTCCCGACGCCAAAACCTCTTATATATACAGAAACCCCCAGAACATAACCTAGATCGGTAGTTCCGCCGCCGCAAGCCTCTGTAGCCACCAAAAACCAATAGGGACCCTGTTCCAGCACCCTGCCGGAGGGGGGATCCCTCACCGGTGGCCATCTTCATCATCCCGGCACTCTCCATGACGAGGAGGGAGTAGTTCACCCTCGGGGCTGAGGGTATGTACCAGTAGCTATATGTTTGTGAAGGAAATATGCCCTAGAGGCAATAATAAAGTATTATTTATTTCCTTATATCATGATAAATGTTTATTATTCATGCTAGAATTGTATTAACCGGAAACATAATACATGTGTGAATACATAGACAAACAGAGTGTCACTAGTATGCGTCTACTTAACTAGCTCGTTAATCCAAGATGGTTATGTTTCCTAGCCATAGACATGAGTTGTCATTTGATTAACGGGATCACCTCATTAGGAGAATGACGTGATTGAATTGACCCATTCCGTTAGCTTAGCGCCCGATCGTTTAGTATGTTGCTATTGCTTTCTTCATGACTTATACATGTTCCTATGACTATGAGATTATGCAACTCCCGTTTACCGGAGGAACACTTTGTGTGCTACCAAACGTCACAACGTAAATGGGTGATTATAGAGGTGCTCTACAGGTGTCTCCAAAGGTACTTGTTGGGTTGGCGTATTTCGAGATTAGGATTTGTCACTCCGATTGTCGGAGAGGTATCTCTGGGCCCACTCAGTAATGCACATCACTATAAACCTTGCAAGCATTGTGACTAATGAGTTAGTTGCGGGATGGTGTATTACGGAACAAGTAAAGAGACTTGCCGGTAACGAGATTGAACTAGGTATCGAGATACCGACGATCGAATCTCGGGCAAGTAACAGACCGATGACAAAGGGAACAACGTATGTTGTTATGCGGTCTGACCGATAAAGATCTTCGTAGAATATGTAGGAACCAATATGAGCATCCAGGTTCCGCTATTGGTTATTGACCGGAGAGGTGTCTCGGTCATGTCTACATAGTTCTCGAACCCGTAGGGTCCGCACGCTTAAAGTTACGATGACAGTTATATTATGAGTTTATATGTTTTGATGTACCGAAGGTTGTTCGGAGTCCCGGATGTGATCACGGACATGACGAGGAGTCTCGAAATGGTCGAGACATAAAGATTGATATATTGGATGACTATATTCGGACACCGGAAGTGTTCCGGAGAAGTTTCGGATTTAACCGGAGTGCCGGGGGGTTACCGGAACCCCCCGGGGAAGTATTGGGCCTTAGTGGGCCTAGAGGGGAGAGAGAGGGCAGCAGCCAGGAGGTGGCGTGCCCCGTCCCAGGAGGAATCCTAGTTGGACTAGGAGAGGGGGGCGCAGCCCCCTTTCCCTTTCCCTCTCCCTCTCTTTCCTTCTCCCCCCCCTCTTTTCCTAGTTGGACTAGGAAAGGGGAGTCCTACTCCTACTAGGAGGAGGACTCCCCCCTCTCCTTGGTGCGCCTAGGGCAGCCGGCCTCCCCCTTGCTCCTTTATATACGGGGGCAGGGGTGCACCTCCAAACACACTTGATATACGATATTTTAGCCGTGTGCGGTGCCCCCTCCACCATATTACACCTCGATAATACCGTTGCGGAGCATAGGCGAAGCGCTGCGCCGGTGGAACATCATCATCGTCACCACGCCGTCGTGCTGACGAAACTCTCCCTCAACACTCGGCTGGATCGGAGTTCGAGGGACGTCATCGAGCTGAACGTGTGCTGAACTCGGAGGTGCCGTGCGTTCGGTACTTGATCGGTCGGATCGTGAAGACGTACGACTACATCAACCGCGTTGTGATAACGCTTCCGCTGACGGTCTACGAGGGTACGTGGACAACACTCTCCCCTCTCGTTGCTATGCATCACCATGATCTTGCGTGTGCGTAGGAAAATTTTGGAAATTACTACGTTCCCCTACAGTTTGATCTCTCTCTCTCTCTCTCTCTCTCTCTCTCTCTCTCTCTCTCTCTCTCGTGTTCTTGATTTGGCACGATCTTGATGTATCGCGATCTTTGCTATTATAGTTGGATCTTATGATGTTTCTCCCCCTCTACTCTCTTGTAATGGATTGAGTTTTCCCTTTGAAGTTATCTTATCGGATTGAGTCTTTAAGGATTTGAGAACACTTGATGTATGTTTTGGTGATCAACTTGCGGGTTCAGTGACCTTGTGAACTTATGCATAGGGGTTGGCACACGTTTTCGTCTTGACTCTCCGGTAGAAGCTTTGGGGCACTCTTTGAAGTACTTTGTGTTGGTTGAATAGATGAATCTGAGATTGTGTAATGCATATCGTATAATCATACCCACGGATACTTGAGGTGACATTGGAGTATCTAGGTGACATTAGGGTTTTGGTTGATTTGTATCTTAAGGTGTTATTCTAGTACGAACTCTAGGATGGATCGAACGGAAAGAATAGCTTCGTGTTATTTTACTATGGACTCTTGAATAGATCGATCAGAAAGGATAACTTTTGTGGTGGTTTCGTACCCTACAATAATCTCTTCGTTTGTTCTCCGCTATTAGTGACTTCGGAGTGATTCTTTGTTCCATGTTGAGGGATTGTTATATGATCTAATTATGTTATTATTGCTGAGAGAACTTGCACTAGTGAAAGTATGAACCCTAGGCCTTATTTCCTAGCATTGCAATACCGTTTGTGCTCACTTTTACCACTAGTTACCTTGCTGTTTTTATATTTTCAGATTACAAAAACCTATATCTACCATCCATATTGCACTTGTATCACCATCTCTTCGCCGAACTAGTGCACCTATACAATTTATCATTGTATTGGGTGTGTTGGGGACACAAGAGACTCTTTGTTATTTGGTTGCAGGATTGTTTGAGAGAGACCATCTTCATCCTACACCTCCCACGGATTGATAAACCTTAGGTCATCCACTTGAGGAAAATTTGCTACTGTCCTACAAACCTCTGCACTTGGAGGTCCAACAACGTCTACAAGAAGAAGGTTGCATAGTAGACATCAAGCAGCAGCAAGAACATTCGGCGTACACATACAACGAGTTTCCACAATAAAAGGAGACTTGAGTGATTTCTATTAAGGTGTCTTTTGGCAATTTAAGAATCAACACAGCCTATACATGAGATTACGACAATAAGTAAACATCAAAAACACAATACTATAAGTCTACATTCATAAATTCAGTGCTATAAGTATTCATCTAGGTAAAAAGCAAACATCAAACCGTAATACCTGTATGCCGCTGCCACTTGCCAGATTTCCATAGGTAATCTTCTCCATCTACCTGCTCCTCCCACAGCCCTACCACCACCCGTCGTCCTTTACGCTACCAGCTGGACTGCCGCCCGTCCGTTGCAACTCGTCGGTCCCTGCCACGGGAGAGAAGAATGAGGGGGTGCAACAATACAGGATACGGGGAGAAGATGGGGTGGATCGAGGATAAGGAGATGTCAATACCTGGGCCGTCGTTCGTCGCTGCTGTCGATGCGACGCAGAGGTCCTGTTTGTCGCCCCTGCCACGTCTAGCACCTCGTGGACTCGATGAAGAAGAGATGAGATGCGGATCCACCGCTCCAATCTAGTATAGAAGTCTGGCTGCAGTGTTTTGCCGCTCAAGGTCGACGTAGGCAGGAGGAGGCCGCCGGCGGCGATTCGTCTCCCTCTCGGACGGCAGCGGCGGCAACGATAGATGGGGTCTATGGGATTGAGAGACGCAGCAGCGGCCTCTTCCCTTGGACGGTGGCGGCAACGAACGATGGGATCGAGACGAGTGGGCAAAGGAGGATGGGGTCGATGGAGTTTTTTTTTCTGGGTGTGGGTTTTTTTGGGTGGCTGCGTGGGATGGGGTGGGGTGGGTGGGGTGGGGGAGGGGACAAACAAAAACCAGCGAAAAAAATGGTTGAAAGTGGTGGGACAAAAATAAACCATGAAGGCTATTCACCAACTCAGACATTAGGAGTAGAGACATGCGTGTACCCAAACCACAATGCAAGATTTTCCAATACAAGCCGCTCATGTTTCGAGGCCCATGTGAAAAATAATACAACACATTAAAGCTAAATAAAAATTAGCTAGATGGAGCTCTTATGTGCGGGACTAAAAATCATGTAATACAAGTTGCACTTCGGTATAAATTTACATATGTGTATTAATTCCACACGATTATCATGCTTTAATGCTTGCCATCCAATCTTTTGATGTACTATAAACGCTAGCAACTAGATCTTCAATTCATCACACGGATTTGTCTGTATAATGTATGAACTAATAGTCATCTTGACATACTTATTATTATACCGACATATCATAAATGCCAATTTGGTTTGCAATCCAAAACTGAATTTCACATACTTATCTAACAACATGCATGGATGACTTACCCGATTGCTGATTTGGTGGTATGCATATAGAATCAATGTTTGGGATATCGCTTCTCGGTAACTTATCGGTCGACCCAAGATAAGAGATAAATCATCTTTTCGGCCGATTTATCGATTTTACTATTTATCTACAATGTTTTCTAAAATTCTCAGGTTTTCGTACCATCAAGATCAATCAACATGGCAAACTTGTAAGCCATGTCATTTGTATTCCTCTTAAATGACATGAGATGTACCAGAAGTAGCCATCTACACAAACATGAGTCATCAAGACCACAAAAACTCAACCAAAATTAAAAAGGGAGCTAAATCAGTTGGGTCCCATACCGGTGAATATCGGCAAATATCGGCGAATATTGGTGATATATCAGTTGTCCGACCAATATATCGATCATGCCGATAAATACCAGCGACATTCACTTATCTTTATCGGTCTAACTTGATAAGCGATAAATCGGCCGATTTATCGTCTTACCAGCTGATATTTTGAACCGCGATAGAATAATAAAAGACGCTCCCACATGCTTGTGTCCAGTGCACTATCTACTAGAAATATAAGAGTGAAACTATTCCATTTTTTCCAAAGTAATCTTATAGATTATTTGTTCATAAAAACTTGCTTTTTTAAAGAGCAATAAATTATTTTTCAAAAACACAAAAAATATTGTTCATTATAAAATCAGATTTATTTTGAAGAAATAATTTTTAAATTTCTATTGATTTTAATTCAAATATTTAATGTTCTTTGCTTTTTTACTTTTCACCCCGGGTTCAGGTGCACTATAGAGCATTTTTTATCCTCTCCTTAATACTTTCTTAACACTAATTCTTCCCTTGCCACGGTAGAATGCATTTCCCATATATTAATATATAGAGGATATAGAGCATAGTTTTTTCAACACTTATTTAAATTTTGACCATAAGTAATGAAAATTTAGAATTGCCATTTTGGTACAATATACTACCAACATTTCGGAAGTATTCATGATAGATCTATTGGTTTCAAAAATTGATACTGGCTATGTTGATGATTCTCCCTGCAATGCTAGCAAGAAAAAGACCGACACAACATCTACAAAAACAAGTATTTGAAACAGGGTTTGGTAATATTTGAGTTTATTCTTATTTAGTTCTGTTATGGCCGGGTGTCCATGTGCTAACATGAGGTATAGTAAAAAGACAACTCATGATCATTGCATTTGCAATTCAACAGCTCTCGCACACACAAAAAGTAGGTACATATGTTAGTTATTAGTTAACAATATATAAATAATTGACTTTATTCTGATTTAAACATGTTAGGTCTCACCACATACATCAATGTTATCTACAACAAATAGATACACGAGCTTCAGAAATTTATAGTCAATTATATTAAGAAGAAAATATAAATAATAGATCATTACAGTTGTAGTAAAAGGACTAAAAGAAAGATCTCGCACAAACAAAAAAGTTACAAATAATAATCAACAGTTTAACTTTAAATGACAGGTACATGTCATGTCATTCCTGGAAAAGTATATGGTACTTCTCATTGTAACAAATAAGATAACATGTTCTCATGATAAAATGCAAAGATTTTGCCTATGTAATAACTTAACTTTGTTAAATTCTAGCCCGCGCATTTGCCCACCTTGCTAGTAGTTTAAAGCTGAAAATAATTTGTAAAACATGAACATTTCTTGAAAACTGTGATTTTTCACAAAAGCAATATTTTAAAATATCAGTAGTTAAAAATGCAAACATTTTTTTGAAAGCCGAAAATTTTCTTTTGGAGACGGATAAAAAAGAAAAATAAAAAAAGTTGAAAAATGGAACGGAACCTTCTAGAAGATTTTCAAAACTGGTGAAACTGGACTGGACCATGTAGAACATTGCGAAAACCGAAACTCAGTATAGTGTAGCTAAATGGACCAGCCAACCCCGAGCATTTCGGGTCGTTGCATGTGTGTGAAAGGAATTGTCAAATAGAATTTTCCGGCACATGGTCCGTATTTTTTGGACGACAATAAGTGTCACACATGTGGGTGTTAAGGAGTCTGCCCACACGTTTTGTGTGGTGTCTAAAAGGACCAGCCCACACGCCTACGTATGGGCAAAATAATTAGCGCCCACACGCCTCTTTTTTCCCTTGCGGTTCCTCTCACACGCCTACGTGTGGGCAAAATGCATAACGTCCACACGACCTCTCTCAGCCACCGACCTCATGGCCCCGCATGCCCAGCGTGACAGTCACCCCGCGTCCCCGCAGTTGCCATGGTCCGGACCCTCTTCAATGTCCGTTTACCTGCATTTGCCATGTCGCTGAACTACAGTTGCCATGTCAGACAACTACAGTTGCCATGGTTGCTCAACTGCAGTTGCCATCTCAGGTCAAGTGCTAGATGCCATTTTGGACAACTGCAGCTATTGCCATTTTGGACAACAAGCACACTAGGGCACTTGCCGTGTACCCTGCAAAACATATGCAACTGACATGTTCGGGTAAAAAAAAGAGAGAGTTGTCATCTGCTTACAAGCACACTAGGGCAGTTGCCATGTACACTACAAAACGCATGGCAACTGACAGCTTGAGTGTGGGAGAGGAGACGGGCGTGTGGGCGAGATGGCAAATGCCCACACAGCAGCCCTTGTGCGTGAGTGAAAACTAGCGTGTGGGTGAACTGCTAAATGCCCACACACCGGCCCCTCCGTGTGATGAAACGAACGTGTGGGCGACCGGGGGAATGCCCACACACCAGCCCAGTCCTACATGGCACCACAAATATACCAAGATTCATGCACCCACAGACGGATGCAGATCCACGCGTGTGGGCAAGATGCAAACGCCCACACGTGTGGGCGTTAGCGTTTCCATATTTTTTTAGGGGTAGAACCAAGTTTATTGATCAAAAACCACAGATAGCGGAATACTTCTTGCATCATGGGGCTGACCAAGCCACAAGTGGCGCCCTTGACCTAAGAATGTGCAAACTTGGCTAGACCAGGGTCCGTGTAAGGCCCGTGCTCCTATATTTGTCAGGCGTGCGTTACTTGGCCCAGGCCCATTAGTAGTTTTCTGCTGCCGGTTTCTTTTTTCTTCTCGTTTCTTTTGGGCTTTGGCTTGTTCTTTTCGTGTTTTTGTTCAATTTTTTTGCAGCTGGTTTTTTTGAAAAAATATTATATATATTTAAAAATATTCACAAATATTCACTTGAACCGAAGCCATCGGGTAACCTCTGTGCATTCCTTCATCTTGTACAAATATTCGCAAAATAAAAAAACATGTTAAATTTTAAGAAATATTCATGGAATTTAAAAATTGATGAATTTTTTAAGAGTTGTCCATGATTAAGAATATTAACAGGTTTTCGGTAATTTTAAAAATGTGTTGTTTTCAGAATTTTGAAAAATGAACTAAAAGAAAGGCTTCATGTATTTGATAAATTTCCAAGAATTTATAAAATACCCATTTAATTTCAGAATTATCACTACAATTTTAAAATATTCATGAATTAACATAAGTTCCTAAATCTAAAACATATTAGTGAATTTAAATTTTAAAAATATTTACAATTTTAAAATGTTCTTGAATTTGAAATGGGTAAACGGAAAAGGTAGAAAAAATACAGGTAAAAAGGAAAATGTAAAAATAAAATACCAAAAGCGAACAAAGAAAGCTAAAGAAACCTAGGAAAACCGCAAGGAATCGAAACGACAAATCAAAAGAGCGGCCAAGATGGGCGGCCCAAGTGCGCTCACCCCCTGTGATATACAAACGTGGCAGCCGATAAAGTGTTTGCTACCTACAAATGTGGTGGCCGACAAAGGACAACGCTACACGTCCATTGGTTGATTGCAAGCCATTGGATCCATTGAAAGATAGGTGTCAATCGAGCTGACATGGTTTGCAATATGGGTCATGTTATGCCCAATCCGATCCAGCTGACGAGGTTTTCAACATGTGTCATGTTTAGTTCGAAGATTGCCGACATGGGTCATGTTGTGCTCGGAGATTTGCACATCGCCAGAATTGCATTCATTGCCGTTCAACACAGATGTGTGTTGCAGTCACAATACTGTCGTTGTTGCAACCTGGAGAGCTCGCGACACCGCCAATCGATCCTTTGCTCGGGACACCAATGACATTGCAAGCGAGTCGTTCCTCGCTCACTGCAAGGACCTACAACAGTGGTGATGTTGTGTTCGCTGCGCTTCACAGTACACAACACCTTGCATGTTACAATCAAACACCTATGAAGGCAACGACCTGCAGGGAAGGCGACACTCCCTGTTGGAGCAAGCAGTTGTGGTGGCGGTCGAGTCTTGCAGCATGTTTAAAACAAAGCAATGCCCGCGTCACCATCGCAGAAGGCATGACGAGATTCGATGGGTGCGGTGGTGGAATAGGCAGGGAGAGAGGGTCTCTCCCAGGAGCAGCAACTCGATGGAGAACACATGAATGTGGGTGCTTTGTGAGGTGCCGGGGAGGAGGGGGGTCAATTTGGTGAAAGACGATGAGACGAGGACGCTTTCACATAATAGGAGATAAGGGAAGTGGTCTGTAGGGTCTACTGGGACATATGAAAAATGGTGAAGGAGGCCGACTTGTGCGTGGTTTTCAACCGGTTGAATCTTAGTATTGCGGGTCAGTTTGAGTAGTTGTACTTCTGTTTATTAAAAAAAGAGAACAATGCAATTCTTCTCTTTTTGAAAATAAGAAAGGGAAACGTTACAAATCAGCCGGCGGATTCTGGTCACTCGCGTCCAATCGCTTTTTCCTTTGGTTGCGACGCGTCCCACGTGCGCCCATCCTGGTCTAGAAATATCTTGGACGACCCGTCCCCTTCCTCGCGTGTTTCAACCTCGTTGCTTTTTCCTCTAGTAGGATGACTGGTGTTTGGAAGGCGCTGGTGATGCGGGTCAGGGCACCACTTGCCACCGGGTGCTGGGCAGATCCATGCCCGTTGCTGCAAGGTGCCGGTGATGTGGGCCAGAGCACTGTTCGCTGCCGTCGCAAAGCTGTCGTCGCTGCAACACGGGGAAGTTGTCGTCGCCATTGACGCATGTCGCTCGTCGGACCTGGCCACGACGAAGTGGTGGAGTGGATGGAGGAGACACGGCCGAGGCGGCGGAGGGCCGTATTGTCGCCGAAGATTAACAAAGCCAACCCTAAACATCGGCCGTGCGGCGGAATATAACGGATCGACAAAGCCAAAAACCAGGTGGCGCGGCCTCCTCCTACCAGGGCGCGTCCTCCGCGGCGTCGCGTTCCACAAGCTCGAAGCGGCGCTCGGCCGCGTGTCTCCCGCGGTCTCCCTCCTCGAGATCCACGTCGCCAAGTGGGCTTGCCGCCTCCCTCCCGAGCAGCTCCGGGTCTCCCGCGTCACCTCCTTGCTGCGCGCCGCCGCGAGGCTCGCGCCCGAGGAGTTCGTCCTCGCTCTCCCTGGTGAATCAACACGAAACACGTACGACGTCGAGCTGCCAAGCTTCCACCGTGCCACCTCGATCGTGCTGGACGCGCTCTTCTTCTTTAAGGTGCCGGCCGGCGTCGAGTTCCCCGTGCTCGAGACGCTGTCCCTCTCGGGCTGCATGGTCGACCTCAAAGCATTGCTCCCCCAATGCCCGCGCCTGCGTGTGCTCAGGATCAAGCTGACCAAATTTTGGACTAAGGGCATGGACTTGATGGTCCACTCCGCGTCGCTGCAGGAGCTTGTCGTGGAGAATAAATGGATGCGCAATGTCGACATTGTCGCCCCCTCGCTTAAGCAACTGACAATGTCCATGGTCTCTTACATTGATAAGAACATCTCCGTCATGGCACCAATGATGGAGAAGGTTTCGTAGCAGTGCTTGTATGTCAGGGTGCGTGGTGAAGCTGGTTTTGGTCTTTGGTGCCTCGGTAAGTTGCGGCTACAAACGGCTGAGAGACAGGGACAGCCCACTTCGTTACACATTCATGCCTATACCAACAAAGTGTGTCTCCTTTCCTTTTTAATTTATTGGAGTTTCTAGCCTGACTAAATTGTATATGCATGTGACATATACCTTGACAAATTATTGTTTTTCCAGAGGTGGTATAGTCTTCTCAACGAAGTGGACAGCTGCAGGGAGGCTATTCAGAAGCATATCGTTGATGCATTCTCTGTTTTGGAGCTACATCTTGAAACAGCTGGGCATGTTTTCGGAGCTTTCGTGTTTCATCTCATTGGGATGAATTGCATTCATAGTGCTATGCAGAGGCTTAGGGTCGTCCTACAGAGATCAATGGTAATTCTCTGTTTTACTATATATATATATATATATATATATATATATATATATATATATATATATATATATATATATATATACTGATCATCAATTTTGTAGTTACTCTTGATTTTGGTTTTAGCAGAAAGAAGGATGCCTGACAAATTGTCGGTGTGATCCCATGAACTGGAAAACCGAAAATATGTCCTTGACCGCCCTCAAAGAGATGGAAGTTGACGGCTTCGAAGGCGAGGATCATGAGTTTGATTTCTTGAAATTGGTAGTCAAGTCTGCGCCAAATCTTGATAGAGTTACCGTGAAGCTGTCACGCGAGGACTCGTCAAGTAGTGATATATGCACAAAACTATATGATATTTTCAGGGCCTATTCTTACGTGGAATGTTGTGTTTGTCTTAACTCTGGTGAGTATATGTTCTGCATGCATGGTTAACATGCTCCTCAAGAATATAACTTTTAATCCTTATAAGTTTCTCCGATGGTGTGATCATCATGCTTTAGATTGTTGTCATTGGTTAATTTGTGCACAAACCCTCATATCTCTGTACAATAGAAGCTGAACGATGTAGTCATACATAATTTACTGGCTTCCTTAACTTAGTTCCTTTTTTATGCAATCTTCTCTGTTGATTTTGCCCTCCTACTTTGCATCCATATTTAGTTGCACAAAAGATAGTTTCTAGGTTAACTGTTTCATATTTGAATTTTATTTAATTTTGGGTTTGGGCACAAATTATTCAGCTCCATCTATATATTGTTTGGCGAGTACTTTGGTATTCCTCTCTTCCGTCAGCATTCATTGCATTTGATCTGCGAATGGCAACAATATTTACTGATACAACAAATCTTCATTTGCAAGTTGCAATACTTACCGGAGCTGGTTTCAATTTGCCTCCACTGCAGGGTTAATGCATGGCAGCCAAAATTGTTTGTCGACGTGATTCTCCATTTGTGAATTCATGATGTGCATCAACAAGATAGTCATTCGACGTGCTGACCAACTCCATATATATTAAGTAGTTTCAGGATTTGGCTTTGGTTACTTCTACCAATAAACTGAGATGTTGCCGTGTTATTTTCCACACTTCAATGCAGCTTAGGCTCAGAATATTGCACTCTAGCCTGCTTGCTATTTTGGAGACAGCTATATGCCCAGAGTGCTACAATAATCAACACGTTCAAGTAGTTATGCTCAGCATATATTCAGTTGTCGAAGTGTTGAACTTTTTGTGTCGAAAGCCTCAAACCATGTTGAATTGTCAAAGTTACTGTGCTCGACATATGTCAATATGTGCACCAAGTTTCTCTGTTACGCCTGTGATTTCTATTGCTTTTCACTATTTCATCACATTTTGAATGCTCTTCCTCATAATTTAACCAAATGAACTCAGTCTCTGCCTCTCTGGTTACACTAGTAGAAAACAGGGCTTTGGTTCGGGCCTGGCCAGCCCATTAGTCCCGGTTCTTCATGAACCGGGACCCATGGGGGCATTAGTCCCGGTTCATGAGCCCAGGGGGCCGGCCGGGGCCTCGTGGGCATTGGTCCCGTTTCGTCTGGACCCGTTTGTCCCGGTTCTAGGCATGAACCGGGACCAATGGGCCGCGCTCCTGGCCCACAGACATTGGTACCGGTTCGTGCCTAGAACCGGGACAGAAGGGGGGGCATTAGTCCCGGTTCCTGCCACGAACCGGGACAAATAAGTTGCCTATATATACCCATCGCCGCGGCAGAGCACTCCATTCACAGTGCTCTGTTTTTTCTGGCCGGCGAGGGGAGGGCATTTGGGTGCTCTAGCTCACCTCCTATGCACATGAGGTGTTTGATAAAATGCCCGAGCCACACTAGTGAAGCTTTCTCCTCTCGAAGCTCGACCTCGGAGCTCCATTTTTCCCGAGATTTGTGTAGATTTAGCAGTCCGTCACGCCCCGTCCCCGTTTTCACCGCCGTCGATCGCCCGCGCCGATCTCGTCGCCGGCACCATCGTGGTGAGCCTCTTGTTCTTATCTTCTTTCTGATTTTCTTACTTTAGATAGATACTTGTCTGATTTTCTTACTTTAGATAGATACTTGTCTGATTTTCTTACTTTTGACACACATAATTATATATAATGCACGCAGATGAACCGGCAATGGATGTACGGTGACAGACACACCTCCAAGTACATTAAGGGCGTGCATGATTTTCTCGAAGTGGCTGAGGCAAACAAGCAGAATGGTTTTATGTGTTGTCCATGCCCTAAATGTGGGAATACGAAGTCTTACTCTGACCGGAAAATCCTTCACACCCACCTGCTTTACAAGGGTTTCATGCCACACTATAATGTTTGGACGAGGCACGGAGAAATAGGGGTTATGATGGAAGACGGCGAAGAAGAAGAGGACGATGACAACTATGTGCCCCCTAAATACGGTGATGCTGCAACGGGGGGAGCTGCTAAAGATCAAGAGGAACCAGACGATGTGCCCGATGATGCTGCAACGGGGGAAGCTGCTGAAGATCAAGAGGAACCAGACGATGTGCCCGATGATGATGATCTCCACCGGGTCATTGTCGATGCAAGGACGCAATGCGAAAGTCAAAAGGAGAAGCTGAAGTTCGATTGCATGTTAGAGGATCACAAAAAAGGGTTGTACCCCAATTGCGAAGATGGCAACACAAAGCTCGGTACCGTACTGGAATTGCTGCAGTGGAAGGCAGAGAATGCTGTGCCTGACAAAGGATAACGAATTGCCCGACGGTACGTACGTAGCAAAGAAGGTCGTATGCCCTCTAGGATTGGAGGTGCAGAAGATACATGCATGCCCTAATGACTGCATCCTCTACCGCGGTGCGTACAAGGATTTGAACGCATGCCCGGTATGCGGTGCATTGCGGTATAAGATCAGACGAGATGACCCTGCTGATGTTGACGGCGAGCCCCGCAGGAAGAGGGTTCCTGCGAAGGTGATGTGGTATGCTCCTATAATACCACGGTTGAAATGACTGTTCAGAAACAAAGAGCATGCCAAGTTGATGCGATGGCACAGTGAGGACCGTAAGAAAGACGGGAAGTTGAGAGCACCCGCTGACGGGTCGCAGTGGAGAAAAATTGAGAGAAAGTACTGGGCTGAGTTTGCAGGTGACCCAAGGAACATATGGTTTTCTTTAAGCGCGGATGGCATTAATCCTTTCGGGGAGCAGAGCAGCAATCACAGCACCTGGCCCGTGACTCTATGTATGTATAACCTTCCTTCTTGGATGTGCACGAAGCGGAAGTTCATTATGATGCCAATTCTCATCCAAGGCCCTAAGCAACCCGGCAACGACATTGATGTGTACCTAAGGCCATTAGTGGAAGAACTTTTACAGTTGTGGAATGGAAACGGTGTACGTGCGTGGGATGAGCACAGACAGGAGGAATTTAACCTGCACGCGTTGCTGTTTGTAACCATCAACGATTGGCCCGCTCTCAGTAACCTTTCAGGACATACAAACAAGGGATACAACACATGCACGCATTGTTTAGCTGACACCGAAAGTATATACCTGGACAAATGCAGGAAGAATGTGTACCTGGGCCATCGTCGATTTCTTCCGACCAACCATCAATGTCGAAAGAAAGGCAAGCATTTCAAAGGCGAGACAGATCACCGGAAGAAGCCCGCCATGCGTACCGGTGATCACGTACTTGCTATGGTCAATGATTTACCCGTAATCTTTGGAAAGGGTCCCCGTGGACTAGCTGTTCCGAATGACGCTGAGGGACGCACACCCATGTGGAAGAAGAAATCTATATTTTGGGACCTACCCTACTAGAAAGACCTAGAGGTCCGCTCTTCGATCGACGTGATGCACGTGACGAAAAACCTTTGCGTGAACCTGCTAGGCTTCTTGGGCGTGTATGGGAAGACAAAAGATACAGCTGAGGCACGAGAGGACCTTCAACGTTTGCACGAAAAAGATGGCATGCGTCCAAAGCATTATGAAGGTCCTGCCAGCTACGCTCTTACCAAAGAAGAGAAGGAAATCTTCTTTGAATACCTGCTTAGTATGAAGGTCCCGACTGGCTTCTCGTTGAATATAAAGGAATAATAAGTATGCAAGAGAAAAAGTTCCAGAACCTAAAGTCTCATGACTGCCACGTGATTATGACGCAACTGCTTCCGGTTGCATTGAGGGGGGCTTCTACCGGAAAACATCTGATTAGCCATTGTTAAGCTATGTGCATTCCTCAATGCAATCTCTCAGAAGGTGATCGATCCAGAAATCATACCAAGGCTAAGGAGTGATGTGGCGCAATGTCTTGTCAGTTTCGAGCTGGTGTTCCCACCATCCTTCTTCAATATCATGACGCACGTCCTAGTTCATCTAGTTGACGAGATTGTCATTCTGGGCCCCGTATTTCTACACAATATGTACCCCTTTGAGAGGTTCATGGGAGTCCTAAAGAAATATGTTCGTAACCGCGCTAGGCCAGAAGGAAGCATCTCCATGGGCCATCAAACAGAGGATGTCATTGGGTTTTGTGTTGACTTCATTCCTGGCCTTAAGAAGATAGGTCTCCCTAAATCGCGGTATGAGGGGCGACTGACTGGAAAAGGCACGCTTGGAGGGGACTCAATAATATGCCGGGACGGATATTCTTGGTCTCAAGCACACTACACAGTTCTACAGAACTCTACCTTGGTGACCCCGTATGTCGATGAACACAAGAACAGTCTGCGCTCCAAACACCCGGAGCAGTGCGACGACTGGATTATATATGAACACATCAGGACTTTCAGCAGTTGGTTGGAAACACGTCTCAGAGGTGACAACACTGTTTGTGATGAGCTGTACTCATTGTCCAGGGGACCATCTTTGACTGTATTGACTTATAAAGGATACGAGATAAATGGGAATACATTTTACACGATCGCCCAAGATCAAAAGAGCACCAACCAAAACAGCGGTGTCCGCTTTGATGCAGCAACCGAGAGGGTTAAGGACACATATTATGGTTACATAGTGGACATATGGGAACTTGACTACGGACATGATTTTAAGGTTCATTTGTTTAAGTGCAAATGGGTCAATCTGTCAGGAGGCGGGGTACAGGTAGACCCACAATGACAACAGTGGATCTGAACAATCTTGGGTACACCGACGAACCGTTCGTCCTAGCCAATGATGTGGCACAGGTTATCTATGTGAAGGACATGTCTACCAAACCGAGAAAAAGAAAAGATAAGGAAGCGGATACATCATACGATGAGCCAAAGTGCCACATAGTTATTTCAGGAAAAAGGGACATCGTGGGAGTGGAGGGCAAGACAGACATGTCTGAAGATTATGAAAAGTTTCATGAAATTCCTCCCTTCAAAGTCAAGGTTGACCCAAGCATTCTAATAAACGATGAAGATTATCCATGGTTACAGCGCAATAAGCAAACGACACAAGCGAAGAAAAAGTGAAGACTTTCTCTCTACAACTATTATGATGATGCCTTTGATCTAGAATATCACTGCAGTTACATGTGAAGAAATGAAATGCATGTTGTAACAGACGAGTTTCCGTGTGAAATGATGATACCATGCCAATTTGCAACCTTTTCGGAGTTCATTTGAAATGATTTTCAATTTCAGGGTCTTATAGCTCAAAAAATCAGTAAATGCATGAAAAATAACAAATGAAGTCAGAAAGGGTTGAAAATTGATGATGTTGCTTTGAATGGTGCATTTTGAACACACAAGAAGTCTAGAGTTCAAATAAGTTCAAAAAAATGAAATCCCTTTGTAACAGATGAGCTTTCGTCCGAAACCCTGATACTTCGAAAGAGATTGTTCGTTTTGTACACGAAGTGCATCTAGTTTTTGCCGTAACCCTCTCAACTTTCTTGCACATGCTATGTGGGTGAAATGATGATACCAAGCCAATTTTCAACCTTTTCGGAGTTCATTTGAAATGCTTTTCAATTTCCCGGTCTTATAGCTCAAAAAATTTGTAAATGCATGAAAAATAATAAAATGCATAAAACTATAATATTTGTTATGATCAACTAAAAAACTAAAATCAATTAAAATATTCTGTTATGATGAACTAAAATAAAACTATAATATTCTTCAATAGCAAAAAGAATCAACTAAAAAGCTTTTATAAAACTATAATAGCAAAAGGAATCAACTAAAAAGATTTTATAAACCTCTAGTATTTTTGAAACTAAAATTATATAAAATTTATGCAACTTATATTAACAAAGTATTTTTTGTTCAACACATTAATAGCAAAAAGAATTTAATAGCAAAAAAATTAACAAAATCTGGTTTCGATTAAAACAGATATTTAAAATAACCTAAAATTACCAAATTGAGTATAATGATAAAACACAGTAATATTAAATAGCAGGAAAAAGAATCACTCAAAAATCTATTTTTATAGTAAAGTTATTCATAAAGCTAGTGATTCACATACATTTAAAAAATTAAAATTTTAAAACTAATGACACTAACCGAAAGTTTATAATTTTTGTGACCTAAAAGCAAAAAGAAATCACTAAAAAACTATAAGTATTTAGTTTTAAGTAGAAATAAAAAAATAAAAAGAAAAAAAGGAAAAAAATGCCACCTACTGGACCTCCACGGCCTGAATACGATTAGAAACCCTACAATGGGCCAGGATTTAGGCCCGCAGAAGGCCCAATAGGCCCAACATGCATGGCAAAGTAGAGATTAGGCCCGTAAGCCTGCAATAGAGAGGAGCTCGAGAGGGCGGCGGTAGCAAAGCTTATAAACCACCCCGAGCCCCTCTCAACTAGCGAGGTGGGACTAAACTTCCCACCGCACCGTGCCAGCACAAGGCCTATGGTCCCGGTTCGTGCCACCAACCGGGACCATAGGTGGGCATTCGTCCCGGTTCGTGGCACCAACCGAGACCAATGCCCACCTATGGTCCCGGTTCGTGCCACCAACCGGGACCATAGGCCTCTGTTTCCCGCCCTTTGGGTTGCCGAAAAGAGACCTTTGGACCCGGTTGGTGGCACCAACCAGGACCATAGGTGGGCATTTGTCCTGGTTGGTGCCTCGAACCGGAACCATTGGTTTTGCTATATAAGGTAGCACTTGTGAAAATTTCGCCAACTGCTCCCATTCCCCCCGACGCCGCCAGGCCGTTCCTCGTCGCCGTCGTCGCCCCGAGCCCCTGCCCCGACGCCGTCGTCGCGCCCCTGACCCGCCGTCGACGTCGTCCTCGCTGTCGCCATCGCCATCACCGCCCCCGAGCCCTCGCCGCGCGCGTACCCGTCCCACGAGCCCGCCGTCCTCGTCGCCATCATCTTCGCCGGCCTCGTCGTCGTCCTCGTCACCGACCTCGTCGCCGTCCTGCCTCGAGCCCCCAGTGAGCCCCTTCCCATCTCGATCCGTGTGCTACCGCGGCTGCCGCCGCCCCTGCGCCGCGTCGCCGCCCCTGTTTTTTGTATGTATGTATGTATGTATATGGATGTACGTATGTATGGATGGATGGATATGCATGTATATGGATGGATGTATGTGTATGTGTTCATAGTTTTTTTTGTTCATAGTTTTTTGTTCATAGCATTTTTAGGCTGTATAGTTTTATTTTTGTTTAATGTTTATGGTTAGAAGAGGAGAGGAAAAAATTGTGTTGCAAAATTTACATTTAAGGTTAGTTTATTTAGTACATTTTAGGTTATTAGTTCTACTGTTAGTGCATTTTAGGATAGTACATTCTAGGTTAGTGGATCGGAGAGGAAAAAGTAAAATAATGAAAAGGAAGAAAAGAGGAAGAAGGAAGAAGTAGAAAAAGAAGGAGAGGAAAAAGGAAAATAAGAAGAGGAAGAAAGGAGGGGGGGGGTATGTCGTTGTCGATATAACCCCTCCCCGATAACTTCGACATGAGGGGGGGTCGATAAATAATAGAACTAGTTAAACAAGTTTACTTTTAGTAAGTGCTTAGTAGTTGAACTAGTTGATTTAATAAAACTACTTTATTTTACTATAGAAGTAGTTTATTTTTAGTAAGTACTACTTTATTTTATTTATAGTAAGTGCTTAGTAGTTGAACTAGTTGATTTAATAAAACTACTTTATTTTACTATATATAGAAGTAGTTTATTTTTAGTAAGTACTACTTTATTTTATTTATAGTAAGTGCTTAGTAGTTGAACTAGTTGATTTAATAAAACTACTTTATTTTACTATATATAGAAGTAGTTTATTTTTAGTAAGTACTACTTTATTTTATTTATAGTAAGTGCTTAGTAGTTGAACTAGTTGATTTAATAAAACTACTTTATTTTACTATATATAGAAGTAGTTTATTTTTAGTAAGTACTACTTTATTTTATTTATAGTAAGTGCTTAATTAGTAGTTGAACTAGTTGATTTAATAAAACTACTTTATTTTACTATAGAAGTAGTTTATTTTTAGCAAGAAAATTAATAGAACTAGTTTTTTTTAGTTCAAGCAATTATTCCCGCATCGACGTCGACTGAGAGTATAATATTTCCACAAATCTAATCTGCTGACAACCTTTCATAACGTGACATCACGCCGTGGTCCGGTCATTATTCGAACCGTTTTTCTCAACCAGCTACTGCACATATTGCGAGGCGGTTTTCTTGGCACGTCTTGTCGAAGCAGAGATCGTGTCCCCTTATCGCAGGATTCTCATCAATACGGGTGTGGGTAACCCAACCGCGCCATTAATCATGGCGCTTGGGGAATAAGCGAGTTTGCCAGGCAGGTGAGGAGGCGCACAGTTTCCTCCGCCCTTATAAAGGGACAAGGACTAATCCTTTTTACCCACGCCTTCTTCTTCCCTGCCCATCCATTCTCGCGCACTCGAGCTCCAACGCCCAAGTTCACATTTTCTCCGCAAAACTACTTCAAACATGTCCGGAGCGGGAGGCAAGTGGATGGTCTCCTCCGTTACGGAGGAGAATATTACGAAGCTCCGGGAAGCCGGATACCTGGCCGCAGATATCGCGCACCGGCTCCCAGACGCGGGGTAGATCGTCCCCACCCCCGAACCCCACGAAAGGGTTGTATTTCTTACCCATTTCGTCCGCGGGCTGGGATTTCCCCTCCACCCATTTGTTCGCGGGCTCATGTTCTACTACGGGCTGGATTTCCATGATCTGGCCCCCAATTTCATCCTCAACATCTCGACGTTTATCGTCGTGTGCGAGGCCTTCCTCCGCATCAAGCCCCACTTCGGCCTGTGGCTAAAGACCTTCAACGTTAAACCGAAGGTGGTGGTCGGCCAGCAAGCGGAGTGTGGAGGCGCAATGGTGGGCAAAATGCCCAACGTCACCTGGCTTGAAGGCTCCTATGTGGAGACCGTAAAGGGGTGGCAATCAGGGTGGTTCTACATCACCGAGATGCGTGACACCAACTGGGTGGCGGCCCCCGAATTTCGATCCGGCATCCCCATGCGGCTCACCTCCTGGAAAGAGAAGGGCCTATCCTGGGGTTTATCGGTGGAGCTAACCGGACTCCAGAAATGCATCAAAAACATGATAAGCAAGAAAATCAAGGTTGTCAACGTGGTCCAAGTCATGCTCTTCCGCCGGATCCTTCCGTGTCAAAGACGGGCATTCAATTTGTGGGATTTTGACCCGGCCAAGCACCAGATGCTGCGAGAGCTCTTCGACACGACGCACCAAGACATCTGGAAGGTGCAGTTCAAGTCCGCCGAGGTACCTCCTCCCCTTACCGAGGATCTCGGACTCAGCGCGAAGCGCCATGCCAATCCGGTAAGCTCCTTATATCTCATAAGATGTTTATTTCCCCAGTATAATCATGTGAGGGATCTAAGCCTCCACGCCATTTAACAGGACTGGGTCGCGACAGCGGAGCAGATCGATTGCCCGGCCCCACTGCCCGAATATCCAGCAAGGGCTCTCTTAACGGAGATGCTGGTTCCGGCGCCCTATGAGGCACCGGAGAAGAAGGCCAAGAAGAAGGCCACAGGGACCAGGAAAGGTCTCCGGCGCAAGGTTGTATCGGACTCATCGTCTGATAACACCGAGGCGCCCTCCTCCCACGAAAACGAGGAGGAGGTGGAAAGTTCTCTCCCCCCCCCCCCCCAGCCGGGGGAGACAAGAAAAGGAAGGCCGCCCCGTCTGGGGAGGCCGAAGGGTCCAAGAAGGGAAGGACTCTCCTTCCGGACTGCTCCACAACGGCCGCTTTCAGCGACGAGGAGTGGTTACCCAGGGACAAGCCCCTGGCGAAGTCATGAGTATCCGGATACCATAATAGTTCTTGGTATGTTTTATTTTATTGCTTCTTATCATGCCGAACATGATTATGCAGTCCATCCCGAGCCCATATCGACGTATCTGCTTCGGATGATTCTTTGGGCCCGTCGGATATGAACAGCGATTCACCCCGACCGCCTCCTCCCCCCGCCCTGCGGACGACGCCGAGGTGTTGTCTCAAAGGGCACTGAACCAAGGGGAGATAGTTCCGGAGGCGCCCCAAGGCGACATTCCAGACGCTGGGCGCACGAGGGGCAAGACTCCCATGGGCCCTAACGTCGGGGGCAGCAAGTCTAGCCCCCAGCCGAATACTGCGCCGGAACCTCCAGTGGTTCTGGATTCTGTCAGGCAACCCCTCGCCAAGGGGGGCAAGCAGTCTGTGCTGATGGCCTCTGTCCATCCAGTCTGTGCCGAAGAGCACCACACTATCATGAGTGCGGTGGTCGAGAAGGTTCGGTCCGCCAAAAGCGGACTGACCAAAGCCTGTGCCAGCCTCCTAACAGGCTTTGAGGTAAGTAATCAAATTATGAGAAAATATTATAGCATAGACAGTAGCCCCTGATGCTCTGTTTGGTGATCGCAAAGAAAGGTCGAACAGAGGATCAAATAATAATCACATGAGTCTAATCAGAATATGTCTATGTGAATATGCAGGCTTCGCTACTGGCCGCTGCCGCTCGCACGGAGGAGGTCGCCGCACTGAAGCGGGACCTTGAGCGGTCCAAGGACGAGTTCGGCCTTACCAAGAGGCAGCTCGAAGAGAACAAAGGTAAGTAATACCCCGTCTGTCTATTGATAAAGAAAAAGTAAGGTGGTTGTTAGATCACAGGATCTTCATGAATTTTGCTAGGGGCCACGACCGAAGTGGCGGCCCTGAAGAAGGCGCTGTCCGAGGCCGAAGGCAAAGCGGCCAAGGAGCGTGAGAAGCAAGAGGCCCGAGTCGGCGAGGTGCAGCAAGAGCTCCAGGACTTTGTCAAGAAGTACGAGTCCTTGGAGCGTGACTTGAAGACGCAAGGGTCCGAGCTTGCGAAGGCCCTCGAGAACGCACAAAATGCCAAGGCCGAAGCCCAAAAGGCCCTCCAGGAAATTGAGGCAGTTAAGAAGATAGCGGCGGGTAAGGCATTCATTATGCAAAGCAAGCATGTGAAGGAAACTTTCCTTTTACTTACCCGAATTCGGAGCTCTCCAGGAGCGTTCGCAGATCTACCCAACAGTGTGTCGGATGCCGCGGAGTTCTACCGGGCCGAGGAAGGGAGATCGACGGAGAAGCTGTTCTGGTCTCAATATATTGGGACCGAACATCCGATGCCCTTGAGTGACCAGTTGAAGCAACTGGTCGAGCTTCACAAGGCGGCCGAACTGGCCATGAAGGGTCTCATAGTCTGGATGTGGCCTGGCGAGCCCCTGCCTGGCAGCTATTTTGGCCTGGTAAGGCGGCTTGTGAACGCCTGCCCACGGCTTGAAGTCATAAAGCGGTCCATCTACATTGAGGGTGCGCGCAGGGCTTTTGCCCGGGCGAAAGTGCACTGGGCGAAGATGGACGCCGAGAAGCTGGTGAAGGAGGGGCCGCCAGAGGGCAAGGAGCATCGCCACCCCGAAAAGTATTATGACAGTGCCCTGAAGGGTGCTCGCCTGTGGCAGAGGAATGTGCTAAGGATGTAATATTTGAATGAATGTACTCATGTGATCCTGTAATATGAAACGAGTTCATGTGCGCTATGCAACGCTTGTTAATTTAAAATATTGCCTTCTGTGCGGCCGTTTATAAAATTTGAGAGTTGGCCAGTCGTCGGCTTCTGCCCCCATGTAACTAGTACTGAGGTGTTCGGGATAAACCTGATCACTCTTTATCCCAGTTTTGGGTCCTTTGAAGGAGGTGTTCAGCACAACGAACCAGGAAATCGGACTATAAAGCTTTATCACTCTCACTTAGCCATAGAAGTCTACAATTTTAAATTTTGGCGAACCCCCTAGTATTCGGAAGGCCGAACTTGGGGCGCTATGTACGCCTAAATTGGACAAGGCCGACTCCTCGCCGGAAGTGGAAAAAATCTTTAAGGATTTGAGACCTCTCGAACAGCGACCAGCTCTCGCCTCATCATGACAGTCAGTTTTCGGCTTTCTCTACTGAGGTGTTCGTCCGGAAGAACCGGGACACAATCGCAGTAGTTCTCCCAGTGCTACCTTAGCCGATATAGCGGAACGTAAGGTACCAAAACATGGGAGCCGGGCATACCCAACTATTGACCCAAGACATGATTCGGAGCTGATGCATATAATGCTATAAGTTTGGGGTGCCGCACTGTCGAAAGTGTTCGGACTTTTCATGCCGTGTTATGGGGTACACTGAAGCCCCTGGCGCACTGGACGTACCAGAATGTACGGGTGCAATTTGTCGTAAATAAGCAGACAAGGAAAAAAATGAACAATAATAAGCTAACGCTATACATTGTTATTTAAATGATACGTCAAAGCATGTGTATACAAGTAGTGCAATAAGCAAAAAATAGGACTATTTGACATGTCCTATCCAAGGGCAAGCTGTGTATGGGTATGTAAAACAGGTATATCGATCGTTATCAGAGACCACTTGGGGATTCCCTTGTACGTCAGAGCTTCTTGCTTCCTTGGTATTTCCTTCCCGTAATGGGTCCGATAATCAGGCTGTCGGAAAGAGCTTCCAGAGAGTAGGGTCCTGAAAGAGAGAAAATGATAAAGATATACGGGCCCTGAGGTGGTTGAGCCGCATTGTGGGTCGTGCCATAGTCGTGCCTCTGCCTGCGCCCATGGTATCTTGAGTGCGTAATTATGTACGCGCGGCGCAAATTTCGCCGCTTTACTGGGACTATGACGGAGGCCGAATTGCTAGGCGAGCTCTGAACGTGCCAGGCGATCCTGTTGCAGGGTACTCCGGACTCGCTTAAAGGTGTCTGGGGGTTTTGTTGCCGAATTGGCGGCTTGTCTCAGAAGGCTGCTTTGCACTTCTGCCGCGAGGGCCGCAGTGTGCTCCTCCGTACGGAGCGAGCGTTCTGTGTTTCCATTAACTGTTATAACCCCGCGAGGTCCTGGCATTTTGAGCTTGAGGTATGCATAATGCGGTACCGCATTGAATCTAGCAAATGCGGTTCCTCCGAGTAGTGCGTGATAGCCACTGCGGAAGGGAACGATCTCGAAGATTAATTCCTCGCTTCGGAAGTTGTCCGGAGATCCGAAGATGACTTCCAATGTGATTGAGCCCGTGCAACAGGCCTCTACACCTGGTATGACACCTTTGAAGGTGGTTTTTGTGGGTTTGATCCTCGAGGGGTCTATACCCATTTTGCGCACTGTATCCTGATAGAGCAGGTTCAGGCTGCTGCCACCGTCCATAAGGACTCGAGTGAGGTGAAATCCGTCAATGATGGGGTCAAGGACCAATGCGGCAGAACCGCCATGACGGATACTAGTGGGGTGGTCCCTGCGATCGAAAGTGATCGGACAAGAAGACCATGGGTTGAACTTTGGGGCGACTGGCTCGCATAGACGTCCCTTAGTGCATGCTTCCGTTCCCACTTGGGAATATGGGTTGCGTATATCATGTTCACCGTTTTCACTTGGGGAGGAAATTTCTTCTGTCCTCCTGTGTTCGGCCGCCGGGGCTCCTCCTCATCGTTGCTATGCAGCCCCTTTTCCTTGTTTTCGGTGTTCAACTTACCGGCCTGTTTGAACACCCAGCATTCTCTGTTGGTGTGGTTGGCTGGCTTATCGGGGGTGCCGTGAATTTGACACGAGCGATCGAGTATGCGGTCCAAACTGGACGAGCCCGGATTGCTTCTTTTGAACGGCTTTTTCCGCTGACCGGATTTAGAGCCCCTGAATCCGGCATTGACTGCCGTGTCTTCGGCGTTGTCGCCGTTGTTGCGGCGCTTGTGTCTGTTGCGACGTGGTCTTTCGTTGCTATCTTTGGCATCTGAATCGCCAGGATTTCTTGATGTGTTGTTGCTGCAAGCCAGCCAGCTGTCCTCGCCCGCGCAAAAGCGGGTCATGAGTGTCGTGAGGGCTGTCATAGACTTCGGCTTCTCTTGGCCGAGGTGTCGGGCGAGCCACTCATCACGGATGTTATGCTTGAATGCCGCTAAGGCCTCGGCATCCGGACAGTCGACAATTTGGTTCTTTTTAGTTAGGAACCGGGTCCAGAATTTCCTGGCCGATTCCCCTGGCTGCTGGGTTATGTGACTCAAGTCATCAGCATCCGGTGGTCGCACATAAGTGCCCTGGAAGTTGTCAAGGAATGCGTCTTCCAGATTCTCCCAACTGCCAATGGAGTTTGCTGGCAAGCTATTCAGCCAATACCGAGCTGGTCCTTTGAGTTTTAGTGGGAGGTACTTGATGGCATGTAGATCGTCACCGCAGGCCATGTGGATGTGGAGGAGGAAATCTTCAATCCATACCGCGGGGTCTGTTGTACCATCATATGATTTAATGTTCACGGGTTTAAATCCCTCTGGGAATTCGTGATCCATTACTTCATCAGTGAAGCATAGGGGGTGTGCGGCACCTCTATGCCGGGCTATGTGACGCAGTTCATACGAGTCTTGTCTGCTGTATTCAGCCCGGCCGGATTTGCTTTTAGTATATCCGGCGTGACGATCATCGTCACGCATGTTGCCCCGGGCCTTGGTGTTTTTGTTTGACTGGCGACGGGGTGCGGGCTGGACTTCGGGTTGATATGTCGTTCTGTCTCGGCCACGGGGTGGCCGATCAGCCGCATCATACGCTGGTAATGTGGGGCTTAATGCTTCCTCCTCGAGTTGGGGTAGCAACCTGCGCTTTGGGTAACTCTTGGTTGGGCGCTCGAGTTCGTATTCCTCGGCCGCCAGGACCTCAGTCCATCTATCCGCTAGCAGATCTTGATCAGCTCGAAGCTGTTGTTGCTTTTTCTTCAGGCTTTTTGCTGTGGCTGTAAGCCGGCGCTTGAAGCGCTCCTGTTCGACGGGGTCCTCAGGCACGATAAATTCTTCGTCGCCGAGGCTCACCTCGTCTTCGGAGAGAGGCATGTAATTGTCATCCTCTGATTCTCTGTCTGCTGCCTGTTCCTGAGGGCTAGCTTGCCCATCCTCCCGCTCGAGGCCTGGCTGGAGGGGATTGTCTTCGTCTTCGGCACTATCCGGAGCGTTATTGTCTCTTGTGCCGGTATCGCTGCTTTTGCTGTGGCGGGGCTTAGAGCGGCGCTGATGACGCCGGTGCTTAGATTGCTTCTCAGGGGCATTATCCTCCGTTGCCTTGTTGCCATCGCTTTCCTTGGGGGTGTCCACCATGTATATATCATATGATGAGGTGGCAGTCCACCGTCCTGTGGGCGGTGGTTCCTGTTAGTCTCCTGCATCGTCGTCCATACCGTCGATGTCTTCGGAGCCGAAATCGAGCATGTCGGTTAAGTCGTCGACAGTGGCTATCAAGTGGGTGGTGGGTGGGGAATGAATTTCTTCGTCGTCCGCTTCCCACTCAAGCCGGACATCGTTCGGCCAAGGGTCTCCTAACAAGGAGAGAGACCTTAATGAATTTGGTACGTCGCCCAGGGGCGAGTGCTGAAAGATATCCGCGGAGGAAAACCCCATGATCGGCGCCCAATCAGATTCGATAGGCACGGACGCAGGCGGTTCGGAGCCCGTGGCCGGGGACGAATCCAAGGATCCGGCAACACAGGTCTCGTAGGAGGTGAAGTCTGTATTCGGCTCTATCGCCGCTGAGTGTGCAGCCTCCGTGGAGGGGTCCATCCACCCGTCCTCGGACGGCGCAATCTGCTCCGGATTGAGGGCCGGAGTAGCTACAGGTGTGACCTCCCGAACACCGTCCGACGACAGAGCTAAGTCATGCTCATCGTGACTGTGCGGCGCACCTGTCATGGGTTCGAATCCGTCGAAGATCAAGTCTCCGCAAATGTCGGCAGTATAGTTCAAGCTTCCGATCCTGACCTGATTCCAGGGGCGTAGCTCTCGATCTGCTCCAGATGGCCAAGCGAGTTGGCCCGCAGTAGGAAGCCGCCGAATACGAAGATCTGTCTGGGGAGAAAAACCTCACCCTGGATCGCATCGTTGTCGATGATCGGAGGAGCCATCAAGCCTTATGGTGACGGCACAGTGTAACTCTCAATGAAAGCACCAATGTCGGTGTCAAAACCGGCGGATCTCGGGTAGGGGGTCCCGAACTGTGCGTCTAAGGCGGATGGTAACAGGAGGCGGGGGACACAATGTTTACCCAGGTTCGGGCCCTCTCGATGGAGGTAATACCCTACTTCCTGCTTGATTGATCTTGATGATATGAGTATTACAAGAGTTGATCTACCACGAGATCGTAGAGGCTAAACCCTAGAAGCTAGCCTATGATTATGATTGTTCTTGTCCTATGGACTAAACCCTCCGGTTTATATAGACACCGGAGGGGGCTAGGGTTACACAGAGTCGGTTACAAGGTAGGAGATCTACATATCCGATTTACCAAGCTTGCCTTCCACGCAAAGGAGAGTCCCATCCGGACAAGGGACGAAGTCTTCAATCTTGTATCTTCATAGTCCAACAGTCCGGCCAAAGTATATAGTCCGGCAGTCCGAGGACCCCCTAATCCAAGACTCCCTCAGGTAGCTTCTTCTTCATTCCCGTGTGCTAGACAATTTGGTGTAATGCACTCGGGAATGAACGGAGGAGCTACCATCATTACACCATTCATTCCCGAGTGCATTACACCAAATTGTCTAGCACACGAGAATGAAGAAGAAGCTACCCCCACGACAACAGTCGGGATTCTTCGTCCTCTCATATATGGTGGAGACTCGACAGACTTAAAGTCAACCCGAGGACTCATATTATAGGACTCATATTGACATGGAGATTTGGCTGGTCTCACCTCGAGGTCGGAGGGGGTCGGTGACGGGGACGATGGCGGGGATGATGGAGGGGGGCTCCTAGCTAGATTTCTGCGAAAACAAAAACCCTATAAGCTATCAACTAATCATATGCATACGTCTTGCATAGTGCTCTCTAATTTTAGCATTCAAAGTAGGAGTAGTTTTCCAATTTCAGCATTCAATAAGCAAAATCAAATCGCAAAATAAAGTAGTATTCAAATTAGGATGCATTCAATTATAAGCAAAACTACATCATCTCTTGCGTCCGTACATCGTCGAATATTATCACTAATACACCTCAAATTCTATCATACATATAGCATCGCTAGTACAGCTAGAACCATAGCGCCCGACGGGTATCGGCGCGGGCGGTGGACACCCAAAGAGAAGGAACCATCACAGGATCATAGCTCCAATGAGATCCCTGAAGAACCTGCCAGCTATTGTCGAACCTGCCCTCCACGCAACCATGTAGCGACGGACGTGCTCGTCCTCCTCGCTGACACGGTGACGTACCACCTCCGCGGTGTCCGGAAGCCACGGCACTGTCACTGGCCCACGCGACCGCCACCAAACAATGATTGGGTCAACGACGGGCTGGCTCCTCACCAACCTACGCCCCCCGGAAGGTAGCACCTCCCAATACCAGCCCGGCGGAGCCCAGTCCCGGACATGGCCCCTCTGATCAAGCCGGCCTCCTCCGCCGAGTCGACGACGAGGATGCAGGATAGGCATCGTCGACGTCGATGCGGGAATAATTGCTTGAACTAAAAAATAAACTAATTCTATTAATTTTCTTGCTAAAAATAAACTGCTTCTATAGTAAAATAAAGTAGTTTCATTAAATCAACTAGTTCAACTACTAATTAAGCACTTACTGTAAAGAAAATAAATTAGTACTTACTAAAAATAAACTACTTCTATATATAGTAAAATAAAGTAGTTTTATTAAATCAACTAGTTCAACTACTAAGCACTTACTATAAATAAAATAAAGTAGTACTTACTAAAAATAAACTACTTCTATATATAGTAAAATAAAGTAGTTTTATTAAATCAACTAGTTCAACTACTAAGCACTTACTATAAATAAAATAAAGTAGTACTTACTAAAAATAAAGTACTTCTCTAGTAAAATAAAGTAGTTTTATTAAATCAATTAGTTCAACTACTAAGCACTTACTAAAAATAAACTTGTTTAACTAGTTCTATTATTTATCGACCCCCCCCCCTCATGTCAAAGTTATCGGGGAGGCGTTATATCGACAACGACATACCCCCCTCCTTTCTTCCTCTTCTTATTTTCCTTTTTCATCTCCTTATTTTCTACTTCTTCCTTCTTCCTCTTTTCTTCCTTTTCATTATTTTACTTTTTCCTCTCCGATCCACTAACCTAGAATGTACTATCCTAAAATGCACTAACAGTAGAACTAATAACCTAAAATGCGCTAAATCAACTAACCTTAAATGTAACTTTTGCAACACAATTTTTTCCTCTCCTCTTCTAACCATAAACATTGAACAAAAATAAAACTATACAGCCTAAAAATGCTATGAACAAAAAAAAACTATGAACACATACACATACATCCATCCATATACATGCATATCCATCCATCCATACATACATACATCCATATACATACATACATACAAAAAACAGGGGCGGCGGCGCGGCGCAGGGGCGGCGGCAGCCGCGGCAACGCACGGATCGGGATGGGAAGGGGCTCACTGGGGGCTCGAGGCAGGACAGCGACGAGGCCGGTGACGAGGATGACGACGAGGCCGGCGACGATGACGGCGACGAGGACGGCGGGCTCGTGGGAGGGGTACGCGCGCGGCGAGGGCTCAGGGGCGGTGATGGCGACGGCGAGGACGACGTCGACGGCGGGTCAGGGGCGCGGCGACGACGTCGGGGCAGGGGCTCGGGGCGGCGACGGCGACGACGACGAGGAACGGCCTGGCGGCGTCGGGGGGAATGGGAGCAGTTGGCGAAATTTTCACAAGTGCTACCTTATATAGCAAAACCAATGGTTCCGGTTCGAGGCACCAACCGGGACGAATGCCCACCTATGGTCCCGGTTGGTGCCACCAACCGGGTCCAAAGGTCTCTTTTCGGCAGCCCAAAGGGCGGGAAACAAAGGCCTATGGTGCCGGTTGGTGGCACGAACCGGGACCATAGGTGGGCATTGGTCCTGGTTGGTGCCACGAACCGAGACGAATGCCCACCTATGGTCCCGGTTGGTGGCATGAACCGGAACCATAGGCCTTGTGCTGGCACGGTGCGGTGGGAAGTTTAGTCCCACCTCGCTAGTTGAAAGGGGCTCGGGGTGGTTTATAAGCTTTGCTGCCGCCACCCTCTCGAGCTCCTCTCTATTGCAGGCTTACGGGCCTAATCTCTACTTTGCCATGCCTGTTGGGCCTATTGGGCCTTCTGCGAGCCTGAATCCTGGCCCATTGTAGGGTTTCTAGTCGTATTCACGCCGTGGAGGTCCAGTAGGTGGCATTTTTTTTCCTTTTTTTATTTTTTTATTTCTACTTAAAACTAAATACTTATAGTTTTTTAGTGATTTCTTTTTGCTTTTAGGTCACAAAAATTATAAACTTTCTGTTAGTGCCATTAGTTTTAAAATTTGAATTTTTTTTAAATGTATGTGAATCACTAGTTTTATGAATAACTTTACTATAAAAATAGATTTTTGAGTGATTCTTTTTCCTGCTATTTAATATTACTGTGTTTTATCATTATACTCAATTTGGTAATTTTAGGTTATTTTCAATATCTGTTTTAATCAAAACCAGATTTTGTTAATTTTTTTTGCTATTAATGTGTTGAACAAAAAATACTTTGTTAATATAAGTTGCATAAATTTTATATAATTTTAGTTTCAAAAATACTAGAGGTTTATAAAAGCTTTTTAGTTGATTCCTTTTGCTATTATAGTTTTATAAAAGCTTTTTAGTTGATTCTTTTTGCTATTGAGGAGTATTATAGTTTTATTTTAGTTCATCATAACAGAATATTTTAATTGATTTTAGTTTTTTAGTTGATCATAGCAAATATTATAGTTTTATGCATTTTATTATTTTTCATGCATTTACTAATTTTTTGAGCTATAAGACCAGGAAATTGAAAAGCATTTCAAATGAACTCCGAAAAGGTTGAAAATTGGCATGCTATCATCATTTCACCCACATAGCATGTGCAAGAAAGTTGAGAGGGTTACGGCAAAAACTAGATGCACTTCGTGTACAAAACGAACAATCTCTTTTGAAGTATCAGGGTTTCGGATGAAAGCTCATCTGTTAAAAGGGATTTCATTTTTTTAAACTTATTTGAACTCCAGACTTCTTGTGTGTTCAAAATGCACCATTCAAAGCAACATCATCAATTTTCAACCCTTTCTGACTTCATTTCTTACTTTTCATGCATTTACTGATTTTTTGAGCTATAAGACCCTGAAATTGAAAAGCATTTCAAATGAACTCCGAAAAGGTTGAAAATTGGCTTGGTATCGTCATTTCACCCACATAGCATGTGCAAGAAAGTTGAGAGGGTTACGGCAAAAACTAGATGCACTTCGTGTACAAAACGAACAATCTCTTTCGAAGTATCAGGGTTTCGGACGAAAGCTCATCTGTTACAAAGGGATTTCATTTTTTTTGAACTTATTTGAACTCCAGACTTCTTGTGTGTTCAAAATGCACCATTCAAAGCAAGATCATCAATTTCAACCCTTTCTGACTTCAATTGTTATTTTTCATGCATTTACTGATTTTTTGAGCTATAAGACCCTAAAATTGAAAAGCATTTCAAATGAACTCCGAAAAGGTTGAAAATTGGCTTGGTATCATCATTTCACCCACATAGCATGTGCAAGAAAGTTGAGAGGGTTACGGAAAAAACTAGATGCACTTCGTGTACAAAACGGACAATCTCTTTCGAAGTATCAGGGTTTCGGACGAAAGCTCATCTGTTACAAATGGATTTCATTTTTTTGAACTTATTTGAACTCCAGACTTCTTGTGTGTTCAAACTGCACCATTGAAAGCAACATCATCAATTTTCAACCCTTTCTGACTTCATTTGTTATTTTTCATGCATTTACTACTTTTTTGAGCTATAAGACCCGGAAATTGAAAAGCATTTCAAATGAACTCCGATAAGGTTGCAAATTGGCATGGTATCATCATTTCACACGGAAACTCGTCTGTTACAACATGCATTTCATTTCTTCACATGTAACTGCAGTGATATTCTAGATCAAAGGCATCATCATAATAGTTGTAGAGAGAAAGTCTTCACTTTTTCTTCGCTTGTGTCGTTTGCTTATTGCGCTGTAACCATGGATAATCTTCATCGTTTATTAGAATGCTTGGGTCAACCTTGACTTTGAAGGGAGGAATTTCATGAAACTTTTCATAATCTTCAGACATGTCTGTCTTGCCCTCCACAACCATGATGTCCCTTTTTCCTGAAAGAACTATGTGGCGCTTTGACTCATCGTATGATGTATTCGCTTCCTTATCTTTTATTTTTCTCGGTTTGGTAGACATGTCCTTCACATAGATAACTCGTGCCACATCATTGGCTAGGACGAACGGTTCGTCAGTGTACCCAAGATTGTTCAGATCCACTGTTGTCATTCCGTACTGTGGGTCTACCTATACCCCGCCTCCTGACAGATTGACCTATTTGCACTTAAACAAAGGGACCTTAAAATCATGTCCATAGTCAAGTTCCCATATGTCCACTATGTAACCATAATATGTGTCCTTTCCCCTCTCGGTTGCTACATCAAAGCGGACACCGTTGTTTTAGTTGGTGCTCTTTTGATCTTGGGCGATCGTGTAAAATGTATTCCCATTTATCTTGTATCCTTTGTAAGTCAATACAGTCGAAGATGGTCCCCTGGACAACGAGTACAGCTCATCACAAACATGTTGTCACCTCTGAGACGTGTTTCCAACCAACTGCTGAAAGTCCTGATGTGTTCACATGTAATCCAGTCGTCGCACTGCTCCGGGTGTTTGGAGCACAGACTGTTCTTGTGTTCATCGACATACGGGGTCACCAAGGTAGAGTTCTGTAGAACTGTGTAGTGTGCTTGACACCAAGAATATCCGTCCCTGCATATTATTGAGTCCCCTCCAAGCGTGCCTTTTCCACTCAGTCTCCCCTCATACCGTGATTTAGGGAGACCTATCTTCTTAAGGCCAGGAATGAAGTCAACACAAAACCCAATGACACACTACTAGGGAAAACCTTATACACAGAATCTTAGCAGCAGCGTGGTTCAAAAACAAACGCTACTGCTACTTAGCAGTAGCGAGCTTCAGGAAACTGCGCTACTAATAGCTGAGTAGCAGTAGCGCTCTAGGTGAAACGAGCGCTACTACTATAATTGCCACGGCGTTGCCTCCAGGCTAGATATAGTAGCAGCGCCCTTATCCTGAACGCGTTGCTGCTAAAGTACTTAGTAGCAGCGTTTTTCTTCAAAACTCGCTGATGCTAAGTATCACCGCAACTAATTAAGTTTAGTCCCATACTGCTAAGCGAAGAAGGTGTTTACCACCTTAAATATGTTACTTCTCAAACTATCTCGAGCACTTGGTCTTCATTGAACTATATGTGTAGGATTTGTGGCTGCATACAGGTACAGTGAGGATTCATGTTGACTATTTAGATTCTACACAAAAAGATCAATGATGACCAATGTATATTTTTGATGTTTTTACATTGCTTAGAATTATAGAGTTTTTCTCTTAAAAAATAACTGCTTCTATTAGCAGTAGCGTTTTTCTTTGAAACGCGCTATAGCTAAATTAGCTACAACGCGTTTCCTAATGAGCGCTACTGCTAGTTCGACTTAACCACCCGCGCGGGCACAAAATTTTGCTAAGTCCCTCTCCTTTCTCCCCCTATTCCCCTACTCCTCTGTCGCCGCCGCCCGAGCCCGAGCCTGCCCTCACCGCCGCCGCCCGAGGCCGCCCTCAACCTCACCGCCGCCGCCCGCCGCTGCTCTCGACCTCACCGTCGCCACCCTCGACCTCATCGCCGCCGCCCTCGACCTCACCGCCGCCGCCCGAGCCCGCCCAGGACCGCCGCCTCCCGATCCCGAGCCCGCCCTCGCCGCCCCTACCTCCGTCGCCGAGCACCTCCCCGCCATCGTCTCTCCCCTCTCTGTAAGCCCCCCACCCCTCCCCCACCCCCTCTCTCTGCTTAGTTAGTAGATGTTGTTTAGTAGTAGTAGATGTTAATTTAGGGTTCATAGATAATGATTTTTAGTAGTAGTTGAACCAGTTTAGTAAGTAAATTAATAAACTAGTTGAACTAGTTGAATTAATAGAACTAATGTATTTTTAGTAAGAAAATTAATATAACTAGTTGAACTACTTTATTTTTAGAAAGAACTAGTTTTTTCTATTTATAGTAAGTTTATATTTAGTAAGAACTAGTTGAACATGTCATATTTGTTGTTATTTTTTTAGTTTAAGCAATTATTGGGGATGTATTAGTGATAACTTATAGGGTTTTTGCTTTTGCAGAAATCTAGGAGCCCTCCATCATCCCCGCCGTCGTCCCCGTCACCGACCCCCTCCGACCTCGAGGTGAGACCAGCCAAATCTTCATGTCAATATGAGTCCTGTAAGATATATATGATGTAGATAAAAACATGTATATCCTGTGTTGCTCAAATAGGATATGTGGTTGCCCAAGTGGCCGGTCATGTTCAGGTTACACCTCCGAGTGGCCTATGTTTTGCCGGAGTGTTGATTAATTTCCGTTCCGGCAAATTTCAGGCGCTCGATATGTCCTTTTTTAGCAAAGGTCATGCCGGATTTTTCCGTGAATTCTGGCATGACTTGTGCTAGAATATGTAGGAAATATCGAGTGGCCTGGATTTTCTCGAAAAACAATGATCTAATTTAGGTTTTTTAGTACATATATTTAATTGTACAAGTTTAATCTTTGAATTATGAACGTAGGAAATGTCGTACTCGGATGACGAAAGTCTCCCGGGGGAGTGCAGCTAGTGCCACGACGATCGAGGTCTGTGCGACAGGTGCCCTTACCTGGACGATGATCGGCGCTTCAACATTAAGCTCGAGGAGACCTTCGACGTTGAAACGGTACGCAACGACGATAAATGTTTTTTTCGTAATTAAGAACGACTTCAACTATTTCAACGTCTAATTTTCATCTTTTACAATTCGACTAGCTTATCCCATGCCATGCAAGACGCTATGTCTTGGAGAGGATGGGTTTTGAAGACCATGAAAATTTTGAAACAAAGAAAATACACCTAAGGACCCATCATGATATAGATTTTGAAGTAAATCTGTACAATTCTCAGAGCGTAACCCATTTTGGTTGCCAAAATTGGGAAGCACTTTGCAAAATGTATGGTTTTTATGAGGGTATGATTGTCACCATGGATCTTGGTGATCCTGACATCAAGCAAGACAATATGGACATTTGGGTCCTTGTTGATACGCTTCCGATTCTACCGCTATGTGAGTTTCTCAAACATAGTTATTAACTAATTTATATTGTTTATTTCAAAATAGTTGACAGCTTATTTCCATTGACAGCTTATTTTCATTCTTCAAAGAATGTGCGGAAGATGGTAGACAAAACCCACTACACCGATGGCTCCAAATTAACTTATAAGGAGAAAAAGCATATGATCGCATTTTGTACTTTCTTTGATAATTACAATACCTATTATCGAACTCCTCCAAATTATGGTGAATACGTGCCACTAGTGCACGTGTTGAACCACGATAACTTCTATGGAGATACCCTGGTAAGATTTTTTACTATTACGACATCCGTGCATCTTTTGCATACTTCTAAAACTAGTACATCATTGCTAACTACGAAGTTATTACTATGTTTTTCAACAGAAAATCCCGATGGATTGTGTGCCTCATCTGATGTATCAGAATGGTCGCCTTGAAGTTCTGAACATACATCCAGGTCATCCTACGGATCTCACCTGTGCATATCGGATTTCTGAAACCGGTGAACACATGCTAATCAAAGAATGGAAAAAATGTTTGGACATTCGTAAGGAGGTTTTTGGAAGCAACATTAAGCAAAAAGCAAGAATTGGAGACAGGATAATCTCCATTCTCCATAATGGAGAGCCAGGGGCTATCTTGTTTTTTGCTATTTTACCTTAGAGAATATAGTAGGTCCTAAGAGAATGTAGTAGGTCCTATGAGGTACAATATGTTTATTATGTGGTACAATGTGTTAGAGTTGATGATGAGGAGTAGTTGTGATTATGACTAGTGACCAACTTGCTATGTGATGTCTCATCGATGAAAACGATGATCATGAGGAGGTGTTATATGACAATGATGTATTATGATGATAAGTTGTTAATGATATGATGATGATGATGATGATATTTATTATATCATTGCGTGAAAGAACCGCGGATTAGTTTCAAGTGGATGTCCATCCACTTGAAACTAGTCCACGGTTCTTTCACCCAATGATGTAATAACTCATTATGATGTAAAAACAATCTCTAAATTGCTGCTGTATGAAAACTTGTATATAGGTGTATGAATACAACATGAAATAAAAAAGAAATAAAATACGGAATAATAGTAGTAGCGCGGGCCGGGAGAAGCGCTACTAGTAATTACCAGTAGCGCCGCGTGGAGAAAGCGCTACTACTAAGTCGGTGTAGCAGTAGCGTGGGTAAACCAACGCTACTGCTAACCTTTAGCTATAGCGCCGTACCAGTAGCGCTCCTGCCCGCGCTACTGATAGGCCTAAAACCCGCGCTGCTGCTAGGCTTTTCCCTAGTAGTGACATCCTCTGTTTGATGGCCCATGGAGATGCTTCCTTCTGGCCTAGCGCGGTTACAGACATATTTCTTTAGGACTCCCATGAACCTCTCAAAGGGGTACATATTGTGTAGAAATACGGGGCCCAGAATGACAATCTCGTCAACTAGATGAACTAGGACGTGCGTCATGATATTGAAGAAGGATGGTGGGAACACCAGCTCGAAACTGACAAGACATTGCGCCACATCACTCCTTAGCCTTGGTATGATTTCTGGATCGATCACCTTCTGAGAGATTGCATTGAGGAATGCACATAGCTTAACAATGGCTAATCAGACGTTTTCCGGTAGAAGCCCCCTTAATGCAACCAGAAGCAGTTGCGTCATAATCACGTGGCAGTCATGAGACTTTAGGTTCTGGAAGTTTTTCTCTGGCATACTTATTATTCCCTTTATATTCGACGAGAAGCCAGTCGGGACCTTCATACTAAGCAGGCATTCAAAGAAGATTTCCTTCTCTTCTTTGGTAAGAGCGTAGCTGGCAGGACCTTCATACTACTTTGGAGGCATGCCATCTTTTTCGTGCAAACGTTGCAGGTCCTCCCGTGCCTCAGCTGTATCTTTTGTCTTCCCATACATGCCCAAGAAGCCTAGCAGGTTCACGCAAAGGTTCTTCGTCACGTGCATCACGTCGATCGAAAAGCGGACCTCTAGGTCTTTCCAGTAGGGTAGGTCCCAAAATATAGATTTCTTCTTCCACATGGGTGCGCGTCCCTCAGCGTCATTCGGAACAGCTAGTCCACCGGGACCCTTTCCAAAGATTACGTGTAAATCATTGACCATAGCAAGTACGTGATCACCGGTACGCATGGCGGGCTTCTTCCGGTGATCTGCCTCGCCTTTGAAATGCTTGCCTTTCTTTCGACATTGATGGTTGGTCGGAAAAAATCGACGATGGCCCAGGTACACATTCTTCCTGCATTTGTCTAGGTATATACTTTCGGTGTCAGCTAAACAGTGCGTGCCTGCGTGGTATCCCTTGTTTGTCTGTCCTGAAAGGTTACTGAGAGCGGGCCAATGGTTGATGGTTACAAACAGCAACGCGTGCAGGTTAAATTCCTCCTGTCTGTGCTCATCCCATGCACGTACACCATTTCCATTCCACAGCTGTAAAAGTTCTTCAACTAATGGCCTTAGGTACGCATCAATGTCGTTGCCGGGTTGCTTAGGGCCTTGGATGAGAATTGGCATCATAATGAACTTCCGCTTCATGCACATCCAAGGAGGAAGGTTATACATACATAGAGTCACGGGCCAGGTGTTGTGATTGCTGCTCTGCTCCCCGAAAGGATTAATGCCATCCGCGCTTAAAGCAAACCATACGTTCCTTGGGTCACCTGCATACTCAGCCCAGTACTTTCTCTCGATTTTTCTCCACTCCGACCCGTCAGCGGGTGCTCTCAACTTCCCGTCTTTCTTACGGTCCTCACTGTGCCATCACATCAACTTGGCATGCTCTTTGTTTCTGAACAGTCGTTTCAATCGTGGTATTATAGGAGCATACCACATCACCTTCGCAGGAACCCTCTTCCTGCGGGGCTCGCCGTCAACATCAGCAGGGTCATCTCGTCTGATCTTATACCGCAATGCACCGCATACCGGGCATGCGTTCACATACTTGTACGCACCGCGGTAGAGGATGCAGTTATTAGGGCATGCATGTATCTTCTGCACCTCCAATCCTAGAGGGCATACGACCTTCTTTGCTGCGTACGTACTATCGGGCAATTCATTATCCTTTGGAAGCTTCTTCTTCAATATTTTCAGTAGCTTCTCAAATCCTTTGTCAGGCACAGCATTCTCTGCCTTCCACTGCAGCAATTCCAGTACGGTACCGAGCTTTGTGTTGCCATCTTCGCAATTGGGGTACAACCCTTTTTTGTGATCCTCTAACATGCGATCGAACTTCAGCTTCTCCTTTTGACGTTCGCATTGCGTCCTTGCATCGACAATGACCCGGCGGAGATCATCATCATCGGGCACATCGTCTGGTTCCTCTTGATCTTCAGCAGCTTCCCCCGTTGCAGCATCATCGGGCACATCGTCTGGTTCCTCTTGATCTTCAGCAGCTCCCCCCATTGTAGCATCACCGTATTCAGGGGGAACATAGTTGTCATCGTCCTCTTCTTCTTCGCCTCTTCCATCATAACCCCTATTTCTCCGTGCCTCGTCCAAACATTATAGTGTGGCATGAAACCCTTGTAAGGCAGGTGGGTGTGAAGGATCTTCCGGTCAGAGTAAGACTTCATATTCCCGCATTTAGGGCATGGACAACACATAAAACCATTATGCTTGTTTGCCTCAGCCACTTCGAGAAAATCATGCACGCCCTTAATGTACTCGGAGGTGTGTCTGTCACCGTACATCCATTGTCGGTTCATCCGCATGCATTATATATAATTATGTGTGTCAAAAGTAAGAAAATCAGACAAGTATCTATCTAAAGTAAGAAAATCAGACAAGTATCTATCTAAAGTAAGAAAATCAGAAAGAAGATAAGAACAAGAGGCTCACCACGATGGTGCCGGCGACGAGATCGGCGCGGGCGATCGACGGCGGTGAAAACGGGGACGGGGCATGACGGACCGCTAAATCTTGACAAATCTCGGGAAAAATGGAGCTCCGAGGTCGAGCTTCGAGAGGAGAAAGCTTAACTAGTGTGGCTCGGGCATTTCATCGAAGACCTCATGTGCATAGGAGGTGAGCTAGAGCACCCAAATGCCCTCCCCTCGCCGGCCAGAAAAAACAGAGCACTATGGAGTGCTCTGCTGCGGCGATTGGTATATATAGGCAACTTATTTGTCCCGGTTCATGGCAGGAACCGGGACTAATGCCCCCCCTTCTGTCCCGGTTCTAGGCACGAACCGGTACCAATGGCTGTGGGCCAGGAGCGCGGCCCATTGGTCCCGGTTCATGCCTAGAACCGGGACAAATGGGTCCAGAAGAACCGGGACCAATGCCCACGAGGCCCCGGCCGGCCCCCTGGGCTCATGAACCGGGACTAATGCCCCCCATGGGTCCCGGTTCGTGAAGAACCGGGACTAATGGGCTGGCCAGGCCCGAACCAAAGCCATGTTTTCTACTAGTGCTGGCACGGCTGTGGCATCCGCGGATCAACACCGTCAGCCACGAGCATGGTGGCGTGTGAGCTCAGCTAGGCCATGGCCAGAGGGCATGCATAGGGGCTTGCTCGGCGGTGGCTGTCGGCAACCATTGGGTTGTGTCCACCCCCCTCCCCCCACGACCACCTGGACCGGTTGGGAACGCATGCATTGGTGCCTCCTATGGTGGATGTGCTGACCCAAACCCGGTTGGTTGATGTTGGGCTTGGGGTGGAAGGAGGTGCCTTCCATTCTTCCTACCATTGTTGGCGGGTTGCGTTGCAGATGGTTGCCGGTGTCTCGGGGCATGGATGCCAGGGCGACATCCCAAGGATAGCAGTCTGCATGGTTGGCTCTCCGGCAGGTGCCATGGGGGTCGGGGTGGCTATGCCTTTTGGTTTCCTAGGGGACGAGGGGTAGCGGCAGTTGGCTTGGGCTGGCTCTGTGTCGTTGGCGATGGCGACACCCAGATCTGGACCTATAGGCTTGTGCTCATGGCGGTTGTCCTGATACCTTGTGGTGGCATGGGTCAGCTGACGAGCGAAAGCTCTGCACTTTGGCGACGACGGTGGCGACACCTGTGGGTGCCGCTTTCCTCTCGAGGACATCGCTGTGGTTCTTCTCTCCATGCCAAGGTTCCTGGTGAAGACCCAAGTCTGTCTCGGACTCGCTAGCGGCAACGCTTTGTGTCGTCCCCCTCCTCCCCCTGCCGAGGGCGTTGTTGTGGACCTTACATGTCCTAGAGCGTATCGTGACGTAGTTTTCAGGCCTGCCGTGTTATATTTCAGCAACGTGACCAGTTATCCCGGGATCTACTTTGCAAGATGGCCTACTCACTACTATGTATCGTTAGGTCGTATACTGTGCTTTGTGCTTGATCTATGAAGTGAGAGCTTGTTTCGACAAGAATACAATTCTACTTGCACTAAAACGATGTACACCAAGTACAGAAATACTCATGGTAGTACATATACTTGGCTTTTCCGATCAAGGATTGAACTAGTACAGATTGATGCGTGTGTTGTTGACTACTACTCTCTTCGTTCCAAATTACTCGTCGTGCTTCGACGACTAATTTGAAACGGAGGGAGTACCAAACAAACAAACAAAAGCAGGGAGACACACGATACAAAGTAGAATCCCACGTATACTGTGCCGACAGAAATTAAGCCCTGGTGGGTCGACAGAAAGGCCACCGCCGTACGGGCCGTGGCCTAGGCTAGCTAGCGCATCCCACGTATCCAACGATTTCTGCATGCCGTGCAACGAGTTCATGCGCTACAGCATCGATTCATTGGCAAGGCTCTGCAAGCGACGATGGAGTTGAAATCCGAGTATCGTCGCCGGCTTTCCTCCCAGCAGTTAGGTTTAGGTTTCCCAGGCGGCGAAGCGGACCACATCAGCGACCTTCCCGACGACCTGCTCCTCCTCGTGCTCGCCCGCCTCCGCTGCGCCGCAACCGCCGCGCGAGCCCGTGCACTCCCGCCGGTGGCGCGGCCTCTGTGCCTGCCTCCACCAGATCGTCTTCCGCGACGTTCCACAAGCTCGAAGCTGTGCTTGTCGGCTTATCTCCTTCGGTTTCCGTCCTCGAGATCCACGTCTCCAACAGTACGTGCAGCCACGAGGCTTCCAATGTCAGGTCGCTGCTGCGCGCCGTCACGCGGCTTGCCCCGGAGAAGTTCGTCCTCGCCCTCGCTGGTCCCTTCAGACCTAATTCCACCATCTGCATCAAACTGCCATGTTTCCACCGTACCACCTCGATTGTGTTCGATTCACCCTACTTATTCCTCCGTGTGCCGTCTGATGTCGAGTTTCCCACGCTTGAAACTTTCTCTCTCTTGGACTGCATGATCGACCACATTGACGACTTGCTCTCGCGCTGCCCGCGTCTGCGGGTGCTCAGGCTCAGGCGGACGCAATTTGGGTATGACGGCAGGAACATGAGGGTCCACTCAGCATCGCTAGAGGAGCTTGTCGCGGAGAATGTATGGATACACAGTGTTGACATCGTGGCTCCCTCGCTTAAGCAATTGGCGATGTCCATGCACATTTACGTTGAGCTCAACGTCTCCATCTTGGCACCAATGGTGGAGAAGATCTCGTGGCAGTGCTTGTTTGCGTGGGCACCTGGGAAAATTGCCTTTGCTCCTTGGTGCCTTGACAGGTTGCTGCTAGAGACGGCTGAGAAACAGGGGAAACCCCACTTCGTTACAAATTCATGCCTCTTCCTGCGATGTGTGTTTCCTCAAATTCTCAATTTAATTAGAGTTGCGGACTAGCTAAATTTTATAAATGATATGTATTCCTTTTTTTGTGTGGGTGAAATGATATGTATTCCTGCCATGGTTTTCACTTTTAGTGAGATTTCACTAAAATTCACTAAATTTCATTAATTTCAGTAGACACTGAAATATTCCGTTTCGGTCAAAATATTTCAGCAAATTCCATAGTACACAGGAGATAAAATATTTTTCAAAATATTTTTTGAAAATTTCAAATATTGAATTAAATTCAGATGAATATTTCGGCCTTTTGGCTGAAATGCAAACTGAAATAACTGAATTTCACCGAATTTCAGTGATTTCAGTTAGTGCTGAAATTTTGTTGAAACTGAAATTGAAAACCATGATTCCTGCCAAATTGTTTTCTCGGAACTCGCTAATTTCTCCTGATCAAGCGGAAAAGGGTACACGGGAGATTGAGAAGCATATGGTTTATGCATTCTCTATTTTGGAGCTACATCTAGAAACAATTGGGCATGTTTTTGGAGCATTCGTGTTTCATATCATCGGAATCAACCAGATTCGTAGTGCTATGCGGAGTCTTAAGGTCGTCCTATGGAGATTAAAGGTAATTTCAGTTTTTCTATCGTATTCATCCTAAATAACCAGTTGTGTAGTTATTATTATTTTCTGGATGTAGGAGAAAGAAGGATGCCCAACAAATTGTCCTTGTGATCGTGTGAACTGGAAAACCCAAACTATTGCCTTGACTGCTCTCGAAGAAATGGAAATATATGGCTTCATTGGAAAGGATCACGAGTTTGATTTCTTGAAATTGGTAATCAAGTCTGCGCCAATGATTAAAAGAGTGATTGTGAGGTTGTCACATGAGGTATCATTAAGTAGCGATGGATATACAAAAATATACAACCTCTTTAGGCTATATTCTTTCGTGGAATGTCGTGCTTATCTTAGCTCTGGTGAGTATGTGTCATGCACGCATCACTAGCATCATCATAGGCGAAACAATAATGTAATTGTTATTTCTTCTAAGTTTTCTCAAAATATGCAGTTAAGTCGGTAGTGCCTTTTCATTTTGTGAACCGTTTCGAGGTTGGTTGACATGTCCCTCGCCGTAGCCTCCAATCGTGTACACACCTCCATAAACAAGCCTCGATTCTCCACGCGTTGTAGAGAGGACCATAAACGAAGAGTCCCGGTACATCTGTAGATAACCTGCAACAGAGAAGTACTTTTATCGTTAAAAACCTTATCATTTCTACATAGCCAAAGCGACCAAATAACGGCAAGCGACATATATATATCTCCTTTGACAAACAACGTACCCAGACAATAAAAATTTGCAGAACCCTTCCTATCTACAGATTTACTAATTCTGAGTCACCTGAGATTCCCTTATTTCTCAGTCGGTGAGAGTTCTCAATCCAACATTTACATTCATGTCAGATTCGACACTTTTGTAACTATGAGAAATTTGTCTACAAACTATTTTTGCATTATATGACTAAATTAAATGCATGGACGAATGCGAACATACTTTTAGATATGTATGAACAAGTTTGTAAAGTCAACAAAGAAATAACATTTTCTCAGCCAACCAACAATACTCAGATCTTTCTACTTTGTCTGCAATATATATGAATATTCTTTTGATCGGGATGAACAAACTTAAAAGTCAAATTGAGAAATAAAGATTTTTCCATCGGCCGAGCTGTAGACAGACCCTTATGTTATAATCATTAAATGTTACTAGGATATATTTATAGAGTATATAATTATAATATGAATAACTTTGACAAAGATATGTTTATTTTCCAAAGGATATACCATCGTATCAAGTTTTACTTATGTAACATCTAACTTTATTAAGAAATTATATGTAAAGTTAAAATTGAAAATTATATGCCAATGTGTATCAGTCATAATTTGGGTTCGAAGCTTTAATTCCATGTAATCTTTGATTTTAAGTGATCTTCGTTACTGAAATACATCTTCCGTCAGTTGAGTCACATCTTATTAATCATGCCAAAACCAAATTAAACATTCAGAAAACCAAAGATAAATCTGAAGATAATAAATACACAATTCAGATCTCCATTGAATATTATAGGTTCGATATTATTCATAGTCTATCTTTTTTTCTGTTTGTTTCTGGAGTAGCAACCGAGTTTTAGAATAAATTGTGTGTATTGACGTTGGCAGCACAGCAAGTAGTCGCTTAATTGCCCTGCCTAGAAACTGTATTGCTATTCTCATGTAGGTTCCCGCAATGGCAAAGGCTTGGAGATCACCGTTTCTATAGTCATTGGTGCATGCCTAGAAGGAGATACAGCTAAGTTTGAGTGGCAAAGTATTCTCACAAGATCAAGAATAGGAGGAGAAGATGATGGTTGGTGAAATCTATATCAAAGCATTCCGTCTTCTGGTCTCTATATAGTTTCCAAATAAAAATTTGGGACATGGTAAACGTATCTTGTATCAATGTTGTTGAAAAATAATAATTTTCTAATGATTTTCAGTTGATGACGCTCAATTTGAAAGCATTAGTTCTATGAGTCTTTGGGAAAATATCCATGGTTGACGAATCCTTTTCACCTATGATGACAATCACACTTTTGTATCCATTTATAGGAAAGTTTATCTTTAACTTGGAATTGCAGACACATAGTAAAATCAATGTGATTAAGATGCCAAAATTATGCATCCTATGTTTTCAAAACGACTACATTGAAGAGGGGGCTTGGGGTATTAAGGATTAAATGAAATAAAACATATAGATATAATACTTCTTTCATTTTCAAAATAGATGATGTTCTAGAAACTTATGTTCAAGTGGATCATACAGAGAAGCTAGAGAACTATCAACTCACTTATGTTCTAAATTTGATTTCTATCCAGTGATCCAATATCAGACATAGATACATATGGTCAATAAAATAGTAATTATAGGAATGACATAATTGATAAGTTCATCTTGAAAATTATAATAATATTACTTGTGGTTGTACAATTGTATTATTTCCTACCCATATATAATGAGAACATTTACAAAATCACAATTCATTTTCCAATCAATTCGTAGTTCAAAAAAAAATACGCCGCCCTTGCATTTGCGACGGTCAAGTGACACATGTCAGGATGTGGGATGTTTGATACTTGGTAAAGAACAAAGTTTATATATGAGTCATCTCATGGAGTTCTAAGTTAATGCTCAACACACACTAACAGATGGCATGTTATTCAGTGCCTCCTTAATTACTCCATTATATTTCATTTATTGTGGCGTCAGAGATGGACTACAATATAAGTTCACTGACAATACATATGTACAGTGCCATCTCTTACATGGAAATTATTTGGACATAAAGTTATGGACCGCATTACGGAAGAGGTTTATGGTGATGTTACATTAATTAAGCATATCAAGAGATGTATCTTTGGACAGAACATGGAAAAAAATGGTTGCAAAATAGAACAATTGAGATAGAAGTGACACAAAATGAGAGGAGGCGTGCACACTAGACTTGAGGAACCAAGGGAAAAGAGAGGAAACAACAATATGAAGACGTGAATTTTTTGGATTCTACATTTCGAGATAGCCATGGAATCTGCAATAGTTGTCATACAATAGGAACTTTTTATATAAAAATGTGTTTCTACGTTTATATTTTATACCTATGCTTTTTGGTATGAGTTCCTGTAAAATGAAAACATGTGAAGAAGGAATTAGTATATTTTAAATCTCGAAAAAAGGATATCATATTATATATCATGTAAATCACAATAGCTCTTCACAACGTTTATTCATTACATCTTATAGTATGAAATATCTAATTGGGATTATACTATTAGATTTTTTTGAAAATAAATAAAGATGATTCCAAAACGATGTTTGTGAAAGGCTCATATTTGTCAATGTCCTCACATTTGGTTGCAATTTTCTATAGACAAATCAAATAATGTCTACTGATGGAAATAATTATAAAATTCTAGCCCGCACATCGGGCGGGCCACTCTGCTAGTTGGTTTAACGACATATTTCCTCAGTCCAGAAATATTTGTCGGAGAAATGGATATATATCTAGACGTATTTTAGTTCTACATATATTCATTTTCGATAAAATAATTCCGTAAGGAGGCACGGTCACCTAAGAAAAAGTCTCACCTCGTTGTGTCACTCTCCTCGGTCGTCATCAACTTGCTCCCATGGAAGTGGAACGCAAGGAAGAAACGAACAAACCAGAAACTTGTGGTGGAAGCTGCCATTTATTGCAAGTTGCACGACTGTAGACAAGAACAAATTCATTCAACCCGATTCTCATCCACATGTATGCATGCATGGATGGAGATTAACTAAATTTATGCAATCAACAATCTTAATTTCATCTTCATGATACGCACAGACAGCACAAGAAAATAACCTCTCTTCTTTTCAACTCTCCGGTCCGGTCCGGTCCGGTCGATCACCCTCACCCTCAACATCATGCACCCAAAACATAAAGATTCATGCTACGGGAAGGATCCATGCGCCTAGTAGTCGCCGCCGTACATGTCCTCCTCCACGCGCTCCGTCACGCGGTCCTCGATCTTGTGCTCCACGTAGCTCGCCCCGCCCGCCAGCGCCAGCCCGCCAAGCACGCCCGCAGCCGCGCCCACCGCCAGCCCGCCAGCCATGCCCATCCCCTTCTTCTTCTTCCCGCCGCTCTGGTCCAGGGGCACCCCCGTCGTGCCGTACGCCGGCGCGGCAGACCCGTACCCCGCCGCCTGAGCTGGCTGCGCTTCGCCGTAAGCCGGAGCAGAGGAGCCATATGCGCCTGCTCCCTGTGTCGGCGGTGCGGCGCCGTAGGGCGGTGGAGCAGAGCCGTACGGTGCTGCGGCCTGGGGAGCCTGCGCGGTGGAGGCATAGCCGGGGTACCCAGACGGTGGCGCCGCCACGGCGTACGCGCCGTAGCCTCCAGGTGCCGCCGCGGCGCCGTACGCGCCCGCACCAGCGCCGTACCCACCACCATAGGCATCACGGGAGGATCCACCGCCGTAGGGGCCGGAGGGCTGGGAGGAGCCGTACCCCGCGGGCGCCGGGTAGGCGCCAGGGTTGGACTCGTAGTACCTCGCCGGCTCCTTCACGGCGACGCGGACGTCAAGCTTCCCCTGGGGCCTACCGGACGGCCGCTTCAGCTTCAGGTTCCTGGACACCTTGCCCCCGACGCCGGCGTCGTCGACGACGTCGCGGAGCGGGAGCCGGGCGGAGCCGACGAGCGGTTTGACGCCCTCGGCGGCGTTGGCGTGGACGACGTCGAGGTAGAGCACGGCGTCCTGGAGGCGGCTGGCGGGGGGCAGCGGGACGACGACCTTCTCATCCCAGGCGGGGTTCTCATTGTTGTCCAGGTCGACGCGGGTGGAGCAGCGGGCGCCGGCGTCGATCCAGAGCACGGCGTAGGGCTTGAGGTCGCCGTTGCGCCAGTTGACGTTCTTCAGGTCCCGGGCCGCGCCCACGGTCACCTCCACCTCGTACCGCGAACCCATCTTGCTAGGCTGGGCTGATGTTGGTTGCCCGGCGAGGCGGCGATGATGTGTTTGGTTGTGGTGGGATGCGGTGGTGGATGGCCGGTGGCGACGGCATAAATAGGCGAGAGTGCGCGGGGCGGCTCGGGCTGGGGGCGCACCGACCGGGGGTGGTGTGGCGCAGCCCGTCATGTCTGACTGGAAAGTGGTCCCGGCGTCTTCAGTTTGGTATAGGATATGAAGTATTCAATGCATTTTCTAGGTGCGGATGCCCGTAGAGTCAATGCTCTTATTTTCTTTGTGTTTGTATGTATACATTGTCATGACATATTGGCGCATCCTATCTCTATCTTTGGGCTATCTAGAATTATTATTACTTGGCATCGAAGGGATTGCACAAGATCTAATTAGGAGGCGCCATGCACAAATTAAGGAGCAGAATGAATGAGTGGCTACCCGATTTGGATCCTCCAAATTAACACTCAACACACATACTACTGGCATGTCCTTGTCTTTGTTTCTAAAATTATTATTATTAGTACTAATATCCTCCAATGCATTTTCTACCCGATATGAGTATCTCTTCACGTCTTTGTTGGTGTTGCTCAATGATGCCCGATAAATCGCGCATTATACCAAAAATAGTTAATTTCATTTTAGTACAATGTATTTGCTTCACTACTAAGGCAACGCAAATATTCATGAACCAGTGTTCGCTAGGTTTACGGACTGTGTAGCATAGCACTATTTGTGTCTAATGATATTAGGAGCGTTGTACAAAAATCATTAATCCATGGCTAATATAATAGATAAAAGTATGGAGTTTGTGTCGCACACAACTTTGAATCCGAGTACGACTCTTTGTACTTTGGTGACGGGCGAATGAAAACACAAAACCTGCACCGCGTACCACTATGTGCCATCTTTTGTATTCAACTCTGACAAACGTCACAAATAAGATTACTCTCCCTCTAGTAACATTGTGAAATTAAAGTTGTTTCACTAAAAGTAAAATACAAATATCTAGATTCTTGTTTGTTTTTGCGGAAAAACTTTGTCAAACATGCAAAAGTTGTTAGGTTTTCTTGCTTTTTTCAGTTAATTTGACTTATATCAGGTGTGTAGATGATCTGAAACTACGACTCCTAGCCATTCAGCATGGATGGTGAGCTATCCAAAAAATGAAGAAAACTATGACTCCTATGACATGAAGATATAGAAAAAAGCTCAATTCAAGTATAAAGGAAACCTTTAACCATTTTGCATCGGGAGAAAGATTGACGTGTATATATTTTTAGACGGAAGCATCGGCCCTTATGTCATAAATCAATCATTGCATGCGAGTATACAATCCCATTTCATGTGCGCATTTGAGAAATCTATTGTTTAAAAAAAAATCTGAAATCCCTCCCTTCCTTCTGTATTCACTTTCCTTCCCCTTCCTTTCCTTCTTTAGTTTCTTTATTTCCTTCCTTATGACGGGATGGCTTTCCACTTTTGCCCAGGTGGCTCACTAATGTTCAAGCAATTTGACTATGTATCTAAATTGGTCGGTTTTCGTGTACAGGAGTGCTGTGGTACTAATAAATTCTATGACGAACGAACTATAAAACACAAGTCACAAGTATTACCTAGCTCATGTGGCAGTAGCCGTAATGATTGCTGGTCATCGAAACCCTATGCCTATTTTTTTTGTTCGGCCCACAAAACATTTTCTCCCCTGAACCAGCTGCGTGCGGCCCAGAACGACGTACAAACAAAATAATTAAGGCCCATGAGAACTGACGGGAATAAAATCACACGGGCAGAAACTATTAGTACCACCTCAGATAGTTAAAATCTCAAAAGTATAATTAATAATATGGGTGAACGGATGAAAAATTTGACGAAACGCACCTTGCTTTATTAGTAGAGATATAGATATAGACTTAGGCTCAAAGGGATTGCACAAGATTTATTTAGGATATATATGGGACGCGGATTTGATGAACATGGTTTCACACACATCCCTTATGAGTAATAATCATAGATTTACACCTCAAAAAATAATCATAGATTTACTAGCGCATGGAGAAAGTAAAAGAGTAGTACAACTACTAGAATGAATGAATGGATGAATGAGTAGCTACCAGCCGAATTGGATTCTTCAAATTAAGTCTAGTTCGTGTGATTTTGAGAAAATGAAAGCATTACATGACCATTTCATTTCACTTTTCCAAAAAACTTGCATTACTGGAGTCAATCTTGATGACCCACTGTAGGGCTGGGCCACACCCACTGAAGTGGTGGGGACTTTGATGCCCCAGCAGGCCGAACAAGTTGACGACAATATCTATCTTGGCCGGGCCACTTCACATGTAGGCCCGACACCCATTGGCACGCGCGTGTGCGCACACACACACATTCTCTCTCTCTCTCTCTGCGTGAAAACAGATATCGACATACACAAACAGCCACTGCGGGCGGTACAATAGAGTTCCAGCTTTGCTTTGCCCTCAAAAAAAAAACAGATATCGACATGCCACGTTATAATGAGCAAACATATGAAATTTGAAGTCGTGTACCCAAGAAACATAAGATGCAAGTTTAAGTCCCACCACTCACTCCATTAAATATCAAATTATGAGTACCGAATATTCCACCACACCAAACTCGTGTGAAGTATATAAGAATAGCCAAATGCTCCATCCACAAAGGCCAAATGTTCTATAGGCGAGGGTGTAGTTGTCGAACTTCTTGGGCAATGCATGTACCATGTCGGACACGAGCACGCGATCAGAGACGGGCATGTCAGTATGCCACAATCTTGGAGTGTGTATGTCGGCATCTCGGGGACGGGTGCGGTACGCGCTGAATGAGTGGCAAAACACAGAAATTAATGATGATATTGTTCCATCTCTAAACATTAGCTATGATTACCCGACTTTCTTTCCGAAAAAATGTTTTTAATATTGTGCACTCTTCCCTGAAGATTATATGTTCTATAATATAGAAAACCAGAATGTGGTTTTTTGAATGGAGCTAATGGGGTTCTCCCGCCTTTTGCGTTGGATGATTTTGATCATCCCACAACTCCTCGTTTCCCTTCCTTAGCCTCGGCGCCGCCATCCTCTGAGCTCCTCGCCGCCATTTTTGAGCTTCAGCTAGGTCGCCGTGGCACATTCGTGCCGCTTGGGCCATCCGATAACCGCTTGTTCTTCGATTCCATGGAGCATGAGCGCCGCGAGCTTGCCTACCTTAACTCCCAAGTGTGAGGAAATGTTGGAGGAGCTCACCGAGCTCATCGACGAGGATGGGGAAATGTTTGACACCTAGGAGAGGCCTCTCTGACACCTACTTTTAATCGCAATGTAGCTAGTTTTTCTCGACGTGTAGAAGGGATGTTTAATTATGATCATAGTAGTGTTTAATTTATTTATGTTTAATGTTTAATTTGCAAATGATGTTTACGTATGCAATGAAGTATGTGTTATCTTTATATTTTATTTGATTTTGAAAAAATATGGATATGAAATTTTAGTTATGATATAAAAGAAAAAAAGTTTTGATTTACCTAAATCTTGTCTGCCCTATACATAAAATGTTTTTTGCCTTTGAGACTTCCAGGGTACATGACGTGTTATGCAAGGCCCTTTTGAACACAGCAACGAGAGAATTCATATGGAGCGAAATCAACAGCCTCTTGCCAGGTAAGTCACCTATTGGTTGGAGTTGAAGTTTTGTCCAAAATAAAATCATGAGGAGATCAACACAAATCCTAGCGAGCTCAACGAGATTGACAAAAAAAAGTCAAAGGAGAGGTTACTGGAGGCGGAAAACAGACCTGACGTTCAACCATGAGAAGCATGTGGTTGGCACTGCCAACAGAAAAGCTGAGTAAATCTTTGTTCCGAGTGGACCATGTTTGTTCTAGGGTTTCTCATGACCTTTTTGGTTTCAATTAATCGCACATGGAATTTTTTTAGTTTCTGGCAGCTTCGACTTTCCATGATTTTTAAACTGGTGATGTCCAGGTATCGCAGGGCAGCAGATGGCTATCCTCGGTCAACAACAAAAATGTCAACTTTGGCTTTATACTAAACAGGTTTACTTTTTATAAGCTACTAGTTGTTATTAGTTTATATTTATATTAGCACAAATGACAACATATAGTGTTCCAAGATCGATATATTGTATTCGATATACAATTCTAATGTCTCAATTATAAATACACATGCATTAAGTTAAGCCAATATTTTACGGTGGAGTTTGTTTTATACCTTGGCTTACCCAGGATGACTGGCAGAATCACTGAGCAACAATGTGTGCATATGAATGAGCGGTCAAAGGCAAAAGTGCAAGGGTGGTGTGAGAGGTTGACGTCATGTGCAGGAAAAGAAGTTCTCTTGAAGGCAGTGGTCCTGACATTACTGGCCTATTCTATAGTTGTTTTAAACTCTGAAAAGGATTGTGCAAAAAAAATTTACATGACTACGTAAAAATATTGATGGGTTGGATCATTGGACAAGAGAGGAATCCATTGGCAAACTTGGGATAAGATGGTTGTTCCTAAATCAAAAGGTGACCTTGGTTTTAGGGATATGGAGATTTTTAATGATGCAATGCTTGCTAAATAAGCCTGGAGATTACTTGAGAATCCAGAGAGAGTCTTTGTGCAAGAGTATTGAAAGGGAGATATTACCCAGATGGGGATTTTCTCACCGCTAGGTGTCCACAGGGAGTGTCAAAGACATGGCGGGTAATTATCATTGGCAGAGAACTGTTCAAAACCGGATTGATACGCCGAGTTGGTGATGGGAGAAGAACAAAAAGTTGGCACGACAATTTGATCATGGGCACAAACTCTATGAGACCGATGGGAAAATTAATTGAGAGTCCAATCCAGCTTGTCAGTGGTACCATTATTCCTGAAGCTGGTAACTGGAATAGTGACCTGATTCAACATGTGTTTTTGCTCCAGATGTTGGGCGATATTAGCAATGCTAAGGCCTAGAAACTCTAGGGAAGATATATGGGAATGGGTGTGGGATGGATCAGGTATTTTTATTGTTCGCTCAGCATACCAGGAGACCATGGATAGAAGATTATCTCAAGAACAATCTAGTATTGGAAGCTCTCGAGGGAGCGATCAAACTAGGAGGGCACTTTGGAAACGGCAGGTAGTACCAACAATCCGTATTTTTCTGGAGGTGGATGGTCAAGGACATGCTACCATGTTACAAAGCGAGCTGAAGCGGAGGCATGTCAAAGTGCTCTCGGTCTGCCCTATATGTAGCCATGGTGATGAAACTTTGTTCCATGCTTTCAGGCAATGTGACCATGCACTTTTGTTTCGGGAGAAGGCGGCAGTATACTTTTATATCAAGTAGCCAAAAATGAATCCTCTCACGTGGTCTACGAACTTGTGTCACTCCAGTTAAACTTTCTGTCCGCTGCAATGGCCAGCTCTTGGAGACGTTCTCCCTGTCTTGTGGAGACCCACTATCTCTATATTTATTCTTGTTTGTGACAGTGGCACTTTCTTTGCTGTTATAGGATGCGTATAATAGAGGATCACTTCTGGAATTCAAGGTTAACAAGCAGGCTTCGGGTATATCACACCTTATGTTCACTGATGACTGTAATTTATTTGTCAAGGGGTCCATTCCATTGATCAAGCTTTGACTATTAAGAATATTATTTCCACTTATGACGGGTCAGTTACTGAGTCCAGATAAATGTTCTATTATGTTTAGAAAGAAGTGTAGTATGGAAGCTCATGTGGCGGTGATGATAATTTTGTGCATTACTGCGGAGGGATTTGAGGACAAATACCTTGGGCTTCCGGTGCCACAAGGGAGAATGAAGGCCGGTAAATTCCAATCTACTAATTAAAGAGAAAGCTCTCAAAATTTTATCGGATTGGATAGAAACATATGCTTCATGTGGGGCAAAGGAAACTTTGATTAAATCTGTTCTGCAGGCGTTGCCGGTGTACGCCATGCGTATCTTTAAATTCCCAGCATCACTATGCTAGGAGTTGTCGCAGATGATTAAAAATTTCTGGTGGGGTGATGAGGAGAATAGGAGGAAGACTCATTGGCTGGCCTGGGATAAAATGACTAGGCCTAAAGGTGAGGGTGGTATGGGTTTCCGTGATCTTAGATTATTTAATCAGGCTCTCCTAGCTAAGCAGGCTTGGAGACTGGTGGTTAACCTCGACTCTCTGTGCGCCAAAGTGACCAAGGCAAAATATTACCCCCAGAGGCATATTCTGGATACTGCCTTTTCACAGTCAGCCTCACTCTCTTGGCAAGGTATATTGCATGGCTTGGATTTACTTAAGGCCGGAGTTATTTGGAGAGTGTGTGACGGCTCTAATATTAATATCTGGAGAGATAACTGGCTCCCAAGATCATCCGGCCTTAAAATCACTACAAGGAAGAATAGGACTAGGATCAAATGGGTGTCTGACTTAATGTTGAGTGGTCCGACGAGATGGGATGAAATTTTGGTTAGGCACCTGTTTTACCCATATGATGCGGAGGAGATACTGAGGTTGCGTATTCAGTCTTCAAGGGAGGGTGATTTTGTTGCTTGATATTTTGAAAATTCAGGGATTTTCTCAGTTAGAAGTACGTACAAGCTGGCACTATCTCTAAAGGAAAAAAGAGAGGACATGGGCAATATAGTGCTGATGCGCTGGGGGAGAGGAAAGTATGGAATATTATTGAATGCCAATGTTTCTTAGAAGATGCATATTTTTGCGTGGCGAGTTGCTTCTAATAGCCTGGCCGTTCACACTAATAGAGTGGTGCATCACCAAGCCACTGATAGTACGTGCACTATTTGCGGAATGGAGGAGGAGAGCTCCTTTCATGCGCTTGTCGTGTGTCCGAAGGCGGTTGCTTTGCATATGGCCTTAAGGGACATTTGGGTTTTACCTGCGTAGGAGGATTTGTCATATACGGGGAACGATTGGTTTCTTGTGCTCCTAAATCAACTGAGCCCTACCATGTGTGATCAGATTATATTCGTTTTCTGGAGAGTTTGGCATATGAGAAATGATTTGATATTTGGTAAAGGGAAGAAATCTATTGCAGCTTCAGTTAGTTTTGTGGATCATTACTGGACATGCTTTGTCGCATGTCATGCTTTTTCTCCGGCGGACCCCATGAATAAAGGAAAAGGTCCGATGCGTGGGTATGGAAGTGCTCCTAGTATTCCACAAACTAAGCTGGTTCGGGTTCCACCATCTGCAGGGGTATATCAAGATTAATGTTGATGCTAGTTTTGTGAAAAGTATCAACGCAGCAAGTGTAGGTGTGGTGGCCAGAGACGAGGATGGGAAAGTCATTGTATCTTCTTGGGATTTCCTTGGGTAGTGCCAGAGTGTGGAGGAAGCGGAGCTAAGGGCATGTATTGCCGGTCTCTATATAGGCATATCTCTGCACAATCATATAATTTTGGAGACTAACTGTGCGCTTGTCGTTGCGAACTTTGCACAGGATCCGTCGGACAGATCAGCGTTGCTTGATTTGAAGGAGGCGCTAAGTATTTCTAAGTTGATTAATAATTTTCAAATTTCGAAGATTAGCCGTTTGGCCAATGTAGTGGCCCATTTAATTGCAAAGTTTAGTTTTGATAATAGAATGGATGGTTTGCTTGTTAATGATGTACCGCCCTATGTGGTGAACTATGTAATGAACGATCGTAATTCTTGTTTCATTAATTAATATAAGGTGGTGTTAAAAAAAGATGTATACTAATATTACTAATATTAATATAATATAAGAAACTTTAACTAATTCATTTAAGAAATGTCTCAAGCAATACTTATACAAACTACAAAGCAACACATAAAGAGTAGAACTGCGACCATAATTTAGTAAAGGATGAACTCCGTGGCTCAAATATGCTTCTGATTTTTTGCATGTTTTCTCAAATTTATTTTCTTGTCATGCAAGAAGGTTTCTTTTTGACACGCACAACACAATCGCCACTATGAATTTACTATCAAGGATAATAAGCTAACCATATTCCAGAAATAAAGTAATTAAGGGTACTGGTTTGATTGTTTCTGATCGTGCATGTATGTGCACGTGGATGCCAAATAGGCACAGCAGAATTCTTGCCTGAAGTCTGAACATAGTTTCCATGGAGTGAAACCTTTTGGCCTTTGGTGCAATAGCAATAGCTCAACGAATCTAGGCTATTGGAGATGACCCTATGATCATTTAGAAATGCCTACAGTTTAATGAAAATGTTATGCCACCATGCCAACTCTGACCTTTGTAACATAAGTGATCAATCGCCAGTGGTCTGTAAATGGGCTTCAGTTGTAGTACAATCAACTTCTTTAGAAAGTTCATGCTGCATATTCTCTTTTGCTGCTACAAAACACGGAACAAAAACCATGTAATTTGAACCTCACGCGAGACTGGTTCCACATCAGTTACGCTGGCTGGACTGTGCTACTCCTGTATTATAACACATACTCCCTCTGTACATTTTTATAAGACGTTCTAGGTCACTACTTAAACAGTGTAATCAACAACCACTCAGAAAATTAACAACGCACTGAATAGACAACTGAGAAAAGGAGGTGATAAGGTGCACGCAATATGCTAACCCGCACCCACCCCAGATGCCATATGCGTGCTTTCAGGTCAGGCATGTCCGTCTCCTGCCCAAAGATATCAAACTCGTGCTAATTGTCTGCATCAGTAGTTCAACCCCCATCAACTTCCTCAAACAAGCACGAAAATATTTTTCCCGCAAAAAAAAAAAATGCAGGCAGCAGGAAAATGATCCCACAAAAAAAAATGGAAATAGAAGGGGTCAAGGCAAGAGCCATGGATGCTGGAAAAGTAGTATTACATTTAGATTGAAGGGAAGGACAAAGGGGTGGTTCCCGCAAAAAAAAGGACAAAGGGGTGGTCGGCAAAAACAGTTGCTTGGACATCGTAATTATACCTGGCCAAACGGGCCGGGCCGGCACGGCACGGCCCGGCCCACCGTAAACGTGCCTGGCCCGGCACGGCCCACCAGGGCACGATTACTATACGGGCCGTGCCGTGCCGGCCCGCGTTCTGCGCCCCCAGGCCCAGTTAGTAAACGGGCCGGCACGCTGGCCCGTTTAGCACGGTGGGCTGCATATTTTCAGCCTGTTATTTGACGCACTGAGTGTTTTTTAGCCTATTTTTACATATTGGGCCATATATAGATGTATAAAAAAATATAAAAAACGTAATCGGGCCGTGTTGTGCCGGCCCACGTGCCCAGCCTCCAGGCCAAGGCACGGCCCAGGGCGTGCCGCATGCTGGGCCCGGCCCATTTAGCCCGTGCCGTGCCTGGCCCAAGGCGGGCCGTGCCGCGTGTGCTCACGGGCCGGCCAAAAAGGCCCATTTGGCCAGCTATAATCGTAATGTCGCCGCCGGGGGCAGACGAACCACGATGAAGGAGGGTGAATTGTTCTTCTTTTCCTCGGTCGAGGCCACAAGGGAAACGGCCCGTGGGCAGATGAGCAACACCGATTGGGCTCTTTCCCGGCCCGTTTAACGACATGCGGCCTTGGTCGCTTTCTGGAGCAGCAGCCCTTTTATTTTTGGGCAGGTCGTTTGATGTGTTGTGAAAATGATGCAGTGGCGTTCGGTGGGACAACTGAAAGATCTGGACGGTGCAACAATATGATCGGACGACTCAAAGCATTGAATTGCTATGGTGGCTCATAGCTAGCTCTGTTTTACTGTTTCGTAATGTGGGTGATCTGGCATAACATAAACAAACACAAACATGGTCAAATGCATTATCAGCCAAAGCAGACCATATTACGGTTGCTGAGATAGTGTGGGCATTGGAGATCTCGCATGTGATAACAAGGAACGTAATTTTGAAGAATACCAGTTGGGATACGCCAGTTACAGGATGGTTAAGGATAGACCTCAACGGTCCTGTCGATAATGCTAATGACAAGGGAGCTTTTTTTTAGAAAAGGAGAATGACCCCCGGCCTCTGCATCTGGGAGATGCATGCGGCTATTTTATTGATTATTCTTGAGGACCTTACAAAGTAGAACAACAATATGCCTGAATCCACCATCTTGGCAACACCTGCCGCTACTCCTATCCAAATAATGAAGGGGTGCAAGCTGGGCCACATACCCAGACCTCTCACCTAAGCCTAACATCTAAAGCCGGAGGCCCCCGACCGAGCCATCTGCCGGGTCCGGGGCTCAAACCGGTCCGACGCACTCACATGTGTCGTCGCCGCCATCTTTCACTGGTCCATCTTCAGAGCAGATTGAGGTGACAACCTTGGCAGGTCCTCCGCCATCGACGCCACCACGACGCCAAACGACGACCTCCACCTACGCGAGCCTTGGCAGGTCCTCCGCCATTGACGCCACCACGACGCCAGACGATGACCTCCACCTACGCGAGTCCATCTTCAAGCAACGGACGTATATGCATGCTAGATAGGGCCGCACCACCGCCGTCGCCCACCACCCGCAAGCGCCACCCAACCCCAAGGTTCCCAAAGCGGCGCCTTCAAGAAGGGAACGGCCCTGTGAGCGCCGCCGCCGCCCAACAAAGTTAGGGCTTTCGCCCGGGAGACCTAGGGGAAGGTGAAGTGAGGAGATCAGTCCATACCGACGCCTCCAAGGAGGGGAACGGCGCCCTCAGGCGTCGTCGTCGGCGGGTTTTCGCCCGAACTAGATCCCCGCCACCAGCAGCGCCTCCTGTACAGAACCGACGACCAACAGGAAGCGCGGTCCGACCAGGCTGGCCCGCACGCCGAACAGGGGAGGAGGGGAGGCGCCAGATCGCTCGCACCGACCGCCGCAGAAGCCGCAGCTGGCCGCCAACAACCACCGGATCCCGCCGCCCGCGCAGCCGGGACCCCAGATCCACCGCCCGCACGGCTGCTAGCCGGCCGTGCCTTGCCAATGGAGCCGCCGCTCCAGATCCGGGGTTCCCCACGCGGAAGCAGGGCAACCGAGGCCCCGCCGCCACCATCCTTGGCGGCCTGGGGCTTGCCCGGTGGCTGCCTCAGGCGGCAGCGAGGAAGGGAAGAGGGGGGGGGGGGTGAGGAGGAGCGGCGGCTAGGGTTGGGGAGTAAAGGTTATATTGTCACTTCCAAGTGTAAATCCAAACTTGACATGGCCTCCGGAAGCCGCTACAGGACCTTCAAGCCAGAAAGCACATGATGTTGGATAAATGACAAGGGAGGTACAAGAATGGTTGCTCGCAATTATGATGGGGCTTTCCTGTCGGCAAGATGCGTTGGCTATACCAGTCTGAGTGGCCCTCTTAGCTAGGAGCTTTAGGCGTGTCGTGACACCGTGCTGCTTGCAAAGGAGAAGGGGTACCACTCGATCATCATAGCGACGAATTGTTTGAATGCCCAAAACTTTTGGGGAGCTAGTCAAGTGGATAGATCAATTGGCTATCACATTTTACAGGAGATTTAAGAAGAGACATTAAGTTTTTAGGGACTCGAGCTTCGTTATGTTAGTGGACATGTTAATCATGTAGCACATTAGTGTGATATGGAGGTTATAGAGCGTTAAATGAATAAAATCCGGTGAGCGCAGCTTAAAAAGGAAAAAAAAAGAGTTACTGTATACAGTAATAAAGTCGCAAAAAAAAAGAGAGTAGGTGGTCGCCTCCTCCCCTGAGATCTGGGGCGTCGATGGAGTTTCGCCGGCGTTCCGCCCGGCTGCGCGCCGGAGCGGACCGCATCAGCGCCCTCCCCGACGACCTGCTCCTCCTCGTCCTCGCCCGCCTCCGCTGCGCCCGCGCCGCCGCGCGCACGGGGCTAATCTCGCGCCGGTGGCGCGGCCTCGCGGCCCGCCTCCGCGAGATCGTCTTCCGCGGCGTCCCCCTCCACAGGATCGAAGCCGCGCTCGGCCGCCTGTCTCCCGCGGTTTCGCTCCTCGAGATCCGCGTCCCCAAGGAGCGCCGCGCCGACACCGCCCGCGGCAAGTTGCTGCTCCGCGTCGGCCCCGCCCGCGGCAACTCGCTGCTCCGCGTCGGCACCACCCGCGCCAACTCGCTGCTCCGCGCCGCCGCGCGCCTCGAGCCGGAGGAGCTCGTCTTCGACCTCCCCTCCGATCTGATCGACGGCTCCCTCGTCGTCGACCTGCCCTGCCTGCGCCGCGCCACCTTCATCGCGCTGCGAATCTTCCTCCTCATCCTCCGCGTGCCGGACGGCGCCGAGTTCCCGGCGCTCGAGTCACTGTCCCTGTCGTGCGGCATCGCGCACGCCCACCTCGACGCCCTGCTCCGCCACTGCCCGCGCCTGCGCACGCTCCGGCTCGGCGGCTTCCTGTTCGACCAAGGCGACCTGAGGGTCAACTCGGCGTCGCTGCAGGAGCTGGCCGTGGACCGCGAGAGCGGGCTGACACACCGCGTCGACATCGTCGCCCCCGCGCTCAAGCAATTGTCCATGTCCTTGATAGCCACGGAGGTCAGCATCTCCGTCTTGGCTCCAATGGTGGAGAAGGTCTCGTGGCACTGCTGCTACAGGGCAGGGTCTATTACCTTTGGTCTTTGGGAGCTTGAGCAGGTGACGCTGGAGACGTCAGAGAGCCAAGGGCAGCTCCCTTCGCTGCAGATTCATGCCTCCATAGTATGCCTCCTCTCCTGCTCTCAATTTACTGCGATGGAGTAACCAGAAATTGTTGTCTATATAAGTATCCTTATAAATTACTTTTCAGTTCCGGTCAAATTTTCCCGGCGGAGCGATCAGCTTCACGCAAGAGATAGCGAAGCATATGGTTGTTGCCTTCTCTGCTCTGGAGCTTCATCTCAAAACAGCCGGGCACGTTTTTAGAGCAATTGTGTTTCTTCTCCTTGGAATGAATCGGATTCGTCCAGCTGTGCGGAGGCTTAAGCTCGTCCTATGGAGAACAACGGTAATTCTCAGCTCTGATTACGTATCTCAGTAATGTACATTGTGTGGTAATTCACATTTGTTTTTGGTTTTAGGTGAGAGAAAGATGCCTACCAAATTGTCCATGTCAGCCCTTGGACTGGAGATCGCAAACTGTCTCCTTCACTCATCTCGAAGAAGTGGAGATCACTGGCTTTGAAGGGGTGGGTCATGAGTTTGATTTCTTAAAATTGATGCTCGGGTGTTCACCGGCACTTAAAAAAATGACTTTGAAGCTGTCACGTGATGTGTGGTCGAGGAAAGATGGATGCACAATAATAAACGACATCTTCAAGGCGTATCCATCCGTGCAATGCTATGTTTATCTTTCCTATGGTAAGTATATGTTTTGCATGCTCTGTTAATCCTTGTAGGTTTTGTTGAAACCTAAAGCCAAGTTAAGTTAGTGCTTATGCATTTCAAGTTCTGAACATAGACATGCCAATTACAAAGTCTGGCTGCACATGTGTATCCCAGTAATTAGCTCAATATGATATCTTACTGCTTAATCTATGTGCACACATCCTCACATCTATATTAGTACGGAACTGGCAGTAATTTGTTTGATCCCTTCAGCACAGGCTCCCTTACAATGGTTGCTCTTTTTGTTTTATGCAATCTTCTGTTGCTCACGGCCTTCTGTTTTGCTTTGGATATGCATTCAGTAACCAAAATGGGTTTCTAAGTTAGCTGAAGCGAACTAGTTGTCTCATCTGAATTTTACGGGCCTTCGGGTTTGGTATAAACTATAATTTCCTGTTAAATTTTGTTTTAAGAATTAGTTTGCTATTTTCCCTTTGCCAGTTGGCAACAATCTTTCCTGACCTAACCACTCTACACTATATGAGTTATTGACCAGAGCTTTCAATTTGCCTCTTCCTCAGGGTTCATCCATGGCTACCAAAATTATCACTGACATGATTCTCATCCATACCTCTGCAAATTCTTTGGTTTCGCATCGGCAAGATCATCCTTTCCCATGCTGAGAAACTCCATACATTTTGCATAGTTTCAGGAGTAATTTTTCTTGGTTGCTTTAACTGATGAACTTAAATGAATTGTTGAGTGGTTGCCATGCCAATCAATCATGGATGTGATATATTGTATTTGGCCGACCTATCTCTCTAGTCATGTGCTCCTACTGATTCTGCTAAGCACACGGTTTCAAATGTTGACACCATGTGTTTCTTCAACAAAACTAGATAAATCTGTAGAGGATGTTCAGTTTACTTCCATCACTTTGACAGTTGAATATAACTAAGAGTACGTGCTGCTCAGCTTCCTGGTGCAGCAAACCGGGCAAATTACTGGAACCAAATGGTGTTATAAGGAGTTGGCCATCGTCAGAAATGATGATCTTGTCAATGTACAACATGAATCCACTATCTGGAGGATGAAAATCATGTCCACAAACAATCTTGATTGGCATGCTTGATACGGTACATGCATGCTAATGCAGAGGCATTACATGAGCAAAGATTGTTGATGCTGGCAAATACTTATAATGCAACACATACCAAGAGACAAAATTCAGCATCAACAATAATTCGCTTTTCAGTAAGGACCAAAATTTTAAATAGCTAGCTATGGAAAATATTCCATAGCGGCAGCCATAGAATGTGCTAAATTGTAAATGGTGTTGTTTAGCATGATGCCCCTCAAAACGCTATAGCGAGGTCGCTATTTCAAACTTTAGTGATGATCGAGTAAAAAATAACGTCATTCAATTAGTTTGACTGATTTTGAGAAGATGCTAGATGTAACTATTCCAAAGAATATAAACCAAGTTATAGTCAAACAATTGTGTGATACCGAGGCGGTGGACGGAGGCGGTCCTAGAGGCCACGCCACCAGCGGGAGAGGATGCTGTGCTGCATAGCGGAGGCAGGCCCAAGAGGAGCAGCAGGTCGTCCGAAAGGGCGCTGACTTGGTACGGTTCTTCCTCCCTCTGCTGCCGGGAGGAACGCAAGCGGAGAATTCATCAAGCCAGCCAAATGCTTTTTCATACGCATACAATGCATACCTTCAGGTCGGGAGATCAACAATATGCAGCGAGGCACGAACAAGTGGTGGTGAATCGCGGGGCAAATCTCCTTTGGCAGACAGACAAAACATCAAGGTAGGAGGGGTAATCCACATCCATCCCTCTGCCAATGGAGCAGTTGCCCTGCAATGCACCTTCACACTCACACACATACATCATTACATCTATCTCACTAGGTAATCACCGCCACCGACATGGGGTTCCTTCCTGTTCTTGCAGCTATTGTTGATGCTTTGTCGGTGTTGGTTGTTAGAGGAGGAGAACCGATGGCCGGGGTGTATTTATGCGCTACCCAAAACGGCATATCCATTGAGCACATGCTCCTTTCATCGCATTTGCAACCGATGCCATGGATCGAGGCATTTTCTACTCAGATTAGATCGGATGCCCTTTCTGTTTCCAACTTGGATTTTCGTGATTCCTTGTCTGTGAGAAAGCTCTCTTGATGCACACGAGAGAGAAAGCTTGCGGAAGGGAATCAAACAAGGCCTTTCTCTCACTCCACTAGCAGGATGCCATGGACCATGGTCCACGGAATGTGATGTGATCGTGAGTTCGCGACCATTTCCATCTTTTTCTACGTACATTGGTTAGCTCTGCTCACTCGTACGAATAGCAAGAAGAAGCATCATCAGTCTTTCCTTTCTTGAGGAGATCGAGGTTCCACCGACCCAAACCTTAACTTGCGTGGTTGTATCGCCTAGAAGCGACGTTCAAGTCAATAAAATCCCCTTTATGAAGAAAACAGATTTGACTTCAATTCGGCCAACGGATCAAGTTTGTATCTCCTCCACTATCTTGTTTACTGCAAGTTTTGCACCAAAACAAGGCTATTCCGTGTATTTTTCCAGTCTATTGTAAATGCCATCCAAACCTTGCGAGATTTTATGAACACATTTTGGCCTAAATCGAGAATAACAGACAAAGAATACTGGAAAGTGATTTGGCTTTTACACGACACAACCAGGTGAATGCAACACATGCACTTTCCATATCCAAGCTAGAATCAATGGCACATGTACATGCAGCGCGGCACAGCACCGTTAGCTAAAAGAGAAGCTTCCCAAGAATATATCGTTCCCGCTCGGTAGAATATGCCAGGCATATCCAGATTTCGTGTCCCAAGGAGGATAGACTGCTGGCTGCCATCAAAGAAACAGATAGTGTGCCGTACACACATGACACAATTAGCTGTATCAGGTAGAGGGTGAAAATCACAGTGCGGTTCTCCTCTGCATGTAGGCTGACAGTCAGCCGGTCGGCGAGACTGCCGGTCCGTCCCTGCCAAATGATGATTTGCCCTGCCATTCATAATCCACCCTACTTTGTAATTTGTAGGCATTATGTGATTACTGTGCTATAAATTAAGCTTTTCTTTTCCGACCTGAATAGGAATTCCAATTTGGAAATGGTAAGTCCGAGGAACTCACTCCAGATTTTTAATGTTTTTTTTTTCATTTCTGCGCCTTTGAAAATAAATTGCAGGAAATTTCTGAAGCCTTCTTATCCTGTTTTTAAGTAGAGCGCGGGCATATGTTCCATTTAAGTTTGATATTTTATCATTTTAGAAAACTAGCACAGTGGTGCCCCGGGACGACACAACACTGTTTGTGAGATGACAGTATAAACCAAATATTAAGTGAATAGAGAACAAGATCAGGAAATATGATAATACTATAGAATCCAATGAAAACTGGTGCTGATAGCAAACCATGAGCATAATTTGGATGACCCAACAGCTAGGGTAGGCAAGATACCAGTTCAGGATACTACCTCAGTTCGTCGGGGATTAAACTGAAGCCTACCAAATAATAAACCATGTGGAAGATGGGAAGAACTTCAGTGTGATATGCTCAGCCAGGCTTTATAATTGATGGCACGACTTTAGGTTTCAAAACTTACAGAGACTAACGATTATTATATCTTCTTTTCATCTAGAAGCATACTAACCATACATGCAGAACATGTACTCACCAGTGCCAAGGCAAAACACAGAATTCCACGGTATAGTAGACCTTGGAGATGTTGTATATTTGTGTGCACCTAGCATTACCTGCAGATGCCTCATGTCACAGATTCACGGTCATTCTTTTAAGCATTGGCGCGCATTCGAATATCAGTTTCAAGAAATCAATCTCATGTTCGCCTCCTTCGAATCCGTTGATCTCCACTTCTTCAAGAGCAGTCAAGGAGATAGTTTGGGATCGCCAGTTTGGGGGTTTACATCGACAACGTATTGGGCATGTTTCTTTCACCTAAAATTAAAAATTATATGTGAATTGTTGACTAAAATGTATTATTGAGATGTATATATTCAGGGCGGAAAATTACCGTTGATTTCTGTAAGACGATCTTAAGCCTCTGCATAGCACTACAAATTCGATTGGTCCCTAGGAGATGAACCATGAGTGCTTCAAAAGAATGTCCCTTTGTTATGAGATGTAGCTCTAAACTAGAAAAGTCAGCAATCATATACTTCTCTATGTCCCGCGTAAATCCGTCCTCTTCACCGTAAAAGTAATCCGAGCTCTACAAAAGCAAAATTGGCAGGATATATATCGCTCACAAAACATTTTATAAGTCAGAGAGCTTGAAACAAATTGACCAGGAGAGGGTACACACCGCGCATGCATGAATATGCAGCGAAGGGAGTTGTCCTTGTCTCTCCGCCGCCAGAAGCCGCATCTCCTTGAGTCGCCAAAGACCATAGGCAGGAGACCCCTGGGTATAGGACCACGAGACCATCCCCACCATTGGTGCCAAGACAGTGATGACTGTCTTCTTCCATGGGATTAGGCACATGCTCAATTGCTTGAGCGAGGGGGTAAGGATGTCCAAATGTTGTATCCGTGAATGCTTGGTATCCACAACAAGCTCCTGCAGCGACGGCGAGTGGACCGTCAGGTGTTCGCTGTCGGAGTAAAAACGCGACATTTGAGCCGGAACACGCGCAGGCGGGGGCAGCGGGAGAGCAAAGCGTCAAGGTCGACGACGATGCAGCCCGTGAGGGACAGCGTCTCGAGCACGGGGAACTCTACTCCGTCCGGCACGCGGAGGAGGAAGAACGAGTCCAGAACGATGGAGGTGGCACGGTGAAAGCACGGTAGGTCGGCGTCGATTACACACTGTATCGAGCGCCGCGGCAAGACGAGGACAAACTCCTCAGGCTTGGTTCGCGCGGCGGCGCGCAGCAGCGAACGGATCCCCGCCGGTTCGAGCCAGGCAAGACGACCAGCCAGGACCGGGACCGGGACCGGGACGTGGATTTCGAGAAGGGAAACCGCCGGAGACACGCGGCCGACCGCTGCTTCAAGAAAGGGGAGCGCGACGCCGCGGAAGACGATCTGGCGGAGGTGGGTCCAGAGGCCACGCCACCGGCGGGAGAGGACGCTGGCGCGAGCCGCTGCGGCGGCGCAGCCGAGGCTTGCGAGGAGGAGGACCAGCAGGTCGTCGGAGAGGGCGTTGATGCGGTCCACTCGGCCGCGGCGGCTACCTAGGTCTGACCTCTCGATCCCGTCCATCCTACCTTGCGAAAGCAACAGAAATCGGCCTCTCTAGCTCTCTACGCGTAGATGCATGCGCTAGGTTTTTTTTTTGTTGGTGAGGGAATGGATAGGGTTTTTTTTGGTGAGGGAATGGCTAGGGTTGCTTTTTTTACTCCGCCTCTGGTTCGTAGCTTTTCCACCGTCTCCCGATTACAGCTTTTAGCGAAAACATTCTACATCCATCTGGATTTGGTTCGGCTGGGCCGGTTTCCACAACAATGCTACAGCTACGGGCAATTTTTCATGGGTTGGATGCTACGGGCATAGTTGTCATCAATTGATTGGGAAGAGAAAGGACCCACCCTGAAAATCAGGGGGGAGGGATGAATTAGGGGCTAACACGTACTCCCGTGGATCTATTTCCGTGAGATGCGTCCGTAAGTGTATCATTTTCGCCGGTTTCCATCACCCTGAGATACGGGAGAGTGGTTTTTCTAGCGGTCCGGGTTTCTACCGGATAGGCAGATGCCACATAATACAGCGATGAGATTCATGCAGTATTCATCGGTCAACATGTATAAGCACGTTGTGTACCGAAACGCAACCCATGTGTACATTCGTACATGTTGCATACCATTAAATTCAATACAATATTCTTAGTTGCGGCGGAAGATGTTGTGTAGGCACTAGTAGAAAACGGGGCAAAGGTCACAGGGCAGTTTTCACATTAGCCCCGGTTCAGTCACGAACCGGGACCCATGGGGGCATTCGTCCCGGTTCGTGAGCCCAGGGGGCTGGCCGGGGCCTCGTGGGCATTGGTCCCGGTTCGTATGGAACCATTTGTCCCGGTTCGAGCCACGAACCAGGACTAATGGTCCTCGCTCCTGGCCCACAACCATTTGTCCCGGTTCTTGGCATGAACCGGGACAGAAGGCCCGGATTTAGTACCGGTTCATGCCACGAACCGGGACCAATGAGGTGCCTATATATACCCCATCGCCACGGCAGAGCACTCCACAGTGCTCTGTTTTTCTCTGGCCGGCGAGGGGAGGGCTTTGTGGTGCTCTAGCTCACCTCCTATGCGCATGAGGTGTTCGATGAAATGCCCGAGCCACACTAGTTAATCTTTCTCCTCTCGAAACTTGACCTCCGAGCTCCATTTTCCTCGAGATTTGTCTAGATTTAACGGCCCGTCACGTCCCATTCCCGTCTTCACCGCCGTCGACCGCCCGCGCCGATCTCGTCGCCGGCAACACCGTGGTGAGCCTCTTGTTCTTATCTTCTTTTTGAAAGAAAAAAATTCTTACTTTAGATAGATACTTGTCTAATTTTCTTACTATTTTATTCCTTCTTATTACATAGTGCGATGGTTTTGGTATCCGCCCCCGTCGGCCCTCATCCTGTCTATGATTCGGATGTGGTATATATTATCTTTTTATAACTATTTGATTCATTTATTGTTTATGACAAATATACCGACCAGCGTGACATAGATTTTATTTATCTAGGAGGTGGTTGAACCGGAAATTCTAACCGACCCTATTGTCGAGAGGTTAAATTTAGTTGAAGAAGAAAACAATTACTTGAAGGAAAAAATAAAAAAAAATTGAGGAGGAGAAGATGATATTGGAGTTGCATGTTGCGGATGTCGTCGATGATCACAAGATCAAGATGGATGCAATGCGCTTGAAGATTAGAAAGATTAGAAAATATGCCATTCATACCGAGGCTTGGTATCATTATGCCGTTGGATCAATTGTTACCTTGGTTGCGATTATGATCGCATTTGTTTTCGCATTGAAATGTTTTACATAGTTTCAATGTATGGTTTAATTAATTAGATGCTCTGGAGAGCTATATATATGTTGTTAAATGAGAACTATGTATGTACTTTGGTTCTAATGTGATGATGAACTTCTATTAATTTGGTCACTTAATTATCTATTCATGATGTTCTGTAATGGTTTTTGACACACTTAATTATATATAATGCACGCAGATGAACCGGCAATGGATGTACGGTGACAGACACACCTCCGAGTACATTAAGGGCGTGCATGATTTTCTCGAAGTGGCTGAGGCAAACAAGCAGAATGGTTTTATGTGTTGTCCATGCCCTACATGTGGGAATACGAAGTCTTACTCTGACCGGAAAATCCTTCATGCCCACCTGCTTTACAAGGGTTTCATGCCACACTATAATGTTTGGACGAGGCACGGAGAAATGGGGGTTATGATGGAAGACGGCGAAGAAGAAGAGGACGATGACAACTATGTGCCCCCTGAATACGGTGATGCTGCAACGGGGGAAGCTGCTGAAGATCAAGAGGAACTAGACGATGTGTCCAATGATGCTGCAAGGGGGGAAGCTGCTGAAGATGAAGAGGAACCAGTGCCCGATGATGATGATCTCCGCCGGGTCATTGTCGATGCAAGGACGCAATGCGAAAGTCAAAAGGAGAAGCTGAAGTTCGAACGCATGTTAGAGGATCACAAAAAAGGGTTGTACCCCAATTGCGAAGATGGCAACACAAAGCTTGGTACCGTACTGGAATTGCTGCAGTGGAAGGCAGAGAATGCTGTGCCTGACAAAGGATTTGAGAAGCTATTGAAAATATTGAAGAAGAAGCTTCCAAAGGATAACGAATTTCCCGACAGTACATACGCAGCAAAGAAGGTCGTATGCCCTCTAGGATTGGAGGTGCAGAAGATACATGCATGCCCTAATGACTGCATCCTCTACCGCGGTGCGTACAAGGATCTGAACGCATGCCCGGTATGCGGTGCATTGCGGTATAAGATCAGACGAGATGACCCTGGTGATGTTGACGGCGAGCCCCCCAGAAAGAGGGTTCCTGCGAAGGTGATGTGGTATGCTCCTATAATACCACGGTTGAAACGTCTGTTCAGAAACGAAGAGCATGCCAAGTTGATGCGATGGCACAGTGAGGACCGTAAGAAAGACGGGAAGTTGAGAGCACCCGCTGACGGGTCGCAGTGGAGAAAAATCGAGAGAAATTACTGGGCTGAGTTTGCAGCTGACCCAAGGAACGTATGGTTTGGTTTAAGCGCGGATGGCATTAATCCTTTCGGGGAGCAGAGCAGCAATCACAGCACCTGACCCGTGACTCTATGTATGTATAACCTTCCTCCTTGGATGTGCATGAAGCGGAAGTTCATTATGATGCCAGTTCTCATCCAAGGCCCTAAGCAACCCGACAACGACATTGATGTGTACCTAAGGCCATTAGTTGAAGAACTTTTACAGCTGTGGACTGGAAACGGTGTACGTATGTGGGATGAGCACAAACAGGAGGAATTTAACCTGCACGCGTTGCTGTTTGTAACCATCAACGATTGGCCCGCTCTCAGTAACCTTTCAGGACAGACAAACAAGGGATACCACGCATGCACGCACTGTTTAGATGACACTGAAAGTATATACCTGGACAAAAGCAGGAAGAATGTGTACCTGGGCCATCGTCGATTTCTTCCGACCAACCATCAATGTCGAAAGAAAGGCAAGCATTTCAAAGGCGAGGCAGATCACCGGAAGAAGCCCGCCATGTGTACCGGTGATCACGTACTTGCTATGGTCAATGATTTACACATAATCTTTGGAAAGGGTCCCGACGGACTAGCTGTTCCGAATGACGTTGAGGGACACGCACCCATGTGGAAGAAGAAATCTATATTTTGGGACCTACCCTACTGGAAAGAGCTAGAGGTCTGCTCTTCAATCGACGTGATGCACGTGACGAAGAACCTTTGCGTGAACCTGCTAGGCTTCTTGGGCGTGTATGGGAAGACAAAAGATACACCTGAGGCACGGGAGGACCTGCAACGTGTGCACGAAAAAGACGGCATGCCTCCGAAGCAGTATGAAGGTCCTGCCAGCTACGCTCTTACGAAAGAAGAGAAAGAAATCTTCTTTGAATGCCTGCTCAGTATGAAGGTCCCGACTGGCTTCTCGTCGAATATAAAGGGAATAATAAATATGCCAGAGAAAAAGTTCCAGAACCTAAAGTCTCATGACTGCCACGTGATTATGACGCAACTGCTTCCGGTTGCATTGAGGGGGCTTCTACCGGAAAACGTCCGATTAGCCATTGTGAAGCTATGTGCATTCCTCAATGCAATCTCTCAGAAGGTGATCGATCCAGAAATCATACCAAGGCTAAGGAGTGATGTGGCGCAATGTCTTGTCAGTTTCGAGCTGGTGTTCCCACCATCCTTCTTCAATATCATGACGCACGTCCTAGTTAATCTAGTCGACGAGATTGTCATTCTGGGGCCCGTATTTCTACACAATATGTTCCCCTTTGAGAGGTTCATGGGAGTCCTAAAGAAATATGTCCGTAACCGCGCTAGGCCAGAAGGAAGCATCTCCATGGGCCATCAAACAGAGGATGTCATTGGGTTTTGTGTTGACTTCATTCCTGGCCTTGAGAAGATAGGTCTCCCTAAATCGCGGTATGAGGGGAGACTGACTGGAAAAGGCACGCTTGGAGGGGGGAACTCAATAATATGCAGGGACGGATATTCTTGGTCTGAAGCACACTACACAGTTCTACAGAACTCTACCTTGGTGACCCCGTATGTCGATGAACACAAGAACAGTCTGCGCTCCAAACACCCGGAGCAGTGTGACGACTGGATTACATGTGAACACATCAGGACTTTCAGCAGTTGATTGGAAACACGTCTCAGAGGTGACACCACTGTTTGTGATGAGTTGTACTCGTTGTCCAGGGGACCATCTTCGACTGTATTGACTTACAAAGGATACGAGATAAATGGGAATACATTTTACATGATCGCCCAAGATCAAAAGAGCACCAACCAAAACAGCGGTGTCCGCTTTGATGCAGCAACCGAGAGGGGAAAGGACACATATTATGGTTACATAATGGACATATGGGAACTTGACTACGGACATGATTTTAAGGTCCCTTTGTTTAAGTGCAAATGGGTCAATCTGTCAGGAGGCGGGGTACAGGTAGACCCACAGTACGGAATGACAACAGTGGATCTGAACAATCTTGGGTACACTGACGAACCGTTCGTCCTAGCCAATGATGTGGCACAGTTTATCTATGTGAAGGACATGTCTACCAGACCGAGGAAAAGAAAAGATAAGGAAGCGAATACATCATACGATGAGCCAAAGCGGCACATAGTTCTTTCAGGAAAAAGGGACATTGTGGGAGTGGAGGGCAAGACAGACATGTCTGAAGATTATGAAAAGTTTCATGAAATTCCTCCCTTCAAAGTCAAGGCTGACCCAAGCATCCTGATAAACGATGAAGATTATCCATGGTTACGGCGCAATAAGCAGATGACACAAGCGAAGAAGAAGTGAAGACTTTCTCCCGCAACTATTATGATGATAGCATGCCAACTTTGTAATAGACGAGTATGATACCATTGTCCGTTTTGTACAAGAAGTGCATCTAGTTTTTGCCGTAACCCTCTCAACTTTCTTGCACATGCTATGTGGATGAAATGATGATACCATGCCAACTTTCAACCTTTTCAGAGTTCATTTGAAATGCTTTATAAGCCCTGAGTGCAGAGAGGTTAGGCCCGTAAGCCTGCTTTAGAGAGGAGCTCGACAGCTCAGGCGCACCGCACCTTATAAACAGGTGCGGCTCTCTCTTAGCTAGCGAGGTGGGACTAAACTCACCACCACGCCGCTGTGCAAGGCCATTGGTCCCAGTTGGTGGCACGAACCGGGACCAATTCCACCCTTTGGTCCCTGTTGGTGCCACGAACCGGTACTAATGAGGCTGTGGCCCCACGAGCACCTTTAGTACCTGTTCGTGGCACGAACCGGTACTAGAGTTTCTTACTAGCTAAGTAGTTTTTTAGTCCCACCTCGCTAGCTGAGAGGCACTAGGAGCGGTTTATAAGCCCTGAGTGCAGAGACGATGAAGAAGAGGCGCAATGCTCACGTTGCGTAGCTTCAAGCCTTGAGGAATAAGGTAGACTGCATTGAGCTATGTGCAGTGCAGTCTACACTATTCCGAAAGGCTTGAAGCAAATCAACGCGCATTGCGCCTCTTTTTTATTTTTAATCATTAAAAGCAAAAAGAATTTTCATAAAGAACTTTTTTTGATAGAAACTTTAATAGCAGAAAGAATTATCATAAAGTAAAATAAATAAGTAATTAGAAACAAAATAAAATAAAATAAATAAGTTTTTTGTTGTAAGTAGAAATAAAACAAAATAAATATAGCAAAAAAGAAAATAAAAAAACTAAATACAGCAAAAAGAATTTTCATAAAGAACTAATGGCACTAATAGAAAGTAAAATAAATAAGTAATTAGAAACAAAATAAAATAAAATAAATAAGTTTTTTGTTGTAAGTAGAAATAAAACAAAATAAATATAGCAAAAAAGAAAATAAAAAACTAAATACAGCAAAAAGAATTTTCATAAAGAACTAATGGCACTAATAGAAAGTTTATATGTTTTCTAAAACTAATGGCACTAACAGACCGTTTATAATTTTGCTGACCTAAAAGCAAAAAGAATTAAAAAATAAAGCAAAAAACAAAAGAAAATAACTAATGCAAAAAATTTAAAAAACTGCCACCTATTGGGCCACCACGGCCTGAATACGACTAGAAACCCAACCTGGGCAAGGATTCAGGCCCGCAGAAGGCCTAATAGGCCAACACACAGCATAGTGTGAGATTAGGCCCGTAAGCCTGCATTTGAGAGGAGCTCGAGAGGGCAGCTGCAGCGGGGCTTATAAACCACTCCGAGCCCCTCTCAACTAGCGAGGTGGGACTAAACTTTTGGCTGCGACGCGGGCAGCAAGAGGCCTTTGGTCCCGGTTGGTGGCACCAACCGGGACCAATGCCCCCCTTTAGTCCCGGTTGGTGGCACCAACCGGGACCAAAGGCCGGCCTTTGGTCCCGGTTGGTGGCACCAACCGGGACTAATGCCCATCTTTGGTCCCGGTTGTTGCCACGAACCGGGACTAAAGGATTTGCTATATAAGTCCACACTTAGGAAATTTTCGACATACCTCGCCAGTTGCCCCCGACGCCGCCAGGCTGCCCGTGCTCGCCGTCGCCGCCCGCTCCTCATCGTCGTCGCCCCGCGCCCTTGCCTCGATGGGTCGCCGCCCGGTGCTCGTCGCCGTCGCCCTGCCCCCACGCGCCGCCCCGCCTCGTGCTCCCCTGCTCGCGCGCGCCGCCTCGCCGCCCCGAGCCCCCTGCCCGGCCCGCGCGTGCTCGCCGGCGCCCTCGCCGCCCCCGCCCCGTCCCGGCCCCGTGCGCCGGCGCCCTCGCCGCCCCCGACCCCGCCGTCGCCATCGTCCTAGCCGCCCCCGCTGTGAGAGCCGCCGCCCCGGCTCTGTTTTTTTATTTTTATTAGTTTAATTTTTTTTGTTCATATGTGATGTATATGTGTATGTGGCTATAATGTGTATGTGAACAAAAAAAATTGTATGTATGTAGATGTTCAAAATGTATGAATATATATGTCAAAAATGTTTTTTTGTTCATAGAAAGTTTTTTGTTCATATATAGAAAGTTTTTATATATGACAATGGATATATATTCGATATATATGAGGAATGATGATCCACATGGAAAAGTTTTATATATGCAAAAGTTACAATTTTAGAAAAGTTTTATATATCTAGCTAGGAAGGGAAGAAGAAGAAAAAGAAGGATAGGAAAGAAGAAAATAAGAAGAGGAAAGAAAGAAGAAGAGGAGAGGAAGAAGAGGAGATATAAATAAGAAGAGGAAAAAAGAAGAAAAAGAAGAGGAGAAGAAGAAAGGAATAGAGGAGAAGAAGAAAAAATAGAAAATATTCTATTTTTTCTTCTTCTCCTCTTTTTTTTTCTTCTTTTTTTTTCTTCAATCCTCTCCTCTATTCCTTTCTTCTTCTCTCCTCTTTTTATTTCTTCTTCGTTTTCTTATGTTTTATCGGGTCTGTCGTCGTTGATATATACCCCTCCCGATAACTTCAACACGAGGGGGGATAACTTCAACACGAGGGGGGTTCGATATACCCCCTCCCCGATAACATTATTTTCCCGTGTATATATGTCGTCGTTGTCGATATAACCCCCTCCTGATAACTTCAACACGTGGGGGGGGGGGTCGATATACCCCCTCCCCGATAACATTATTTTCCCGTGTATGTATGTTGTCGTTGTCGATATTACCCCCTCCCGATAACTTCAACACGAGGGGGGATAACTTCAACACGAGGGGGGGGGTCGATATACCCCCTCCTCGATAACATTATTTTCCCGTGTATGTATGTCGTCGTTGTCGATATAAAACCCCCTCCCGATAACTTCAACACGTGGGGGGGGTCGATATATACCCCCTCCCCGATAACATTATTTTCCCGTGTATGTATGTCGTCGTTGTCGATATATATAACTCCCTCCCAGATAACTTCGACATGATGGACGGTCGATATGTATACCCCCTCTCGACCGTGATAACTTATACCACGGGAGCACCCCCCGGCCCCCTCGCTCGACCAAAACTCTCGAGGACACCCAAACCCTAGAAAAAAACAATGTCGGTCTCCTACCCCCTCCCGCCGCGCCCCTACCCTTGAAGCGTTGCCTAGGCCACCCCAAACCCGGAATAAGCTAGGTCTACGTTTGCACTAATATATCCACCTGCTGTCATGTTTGTGTAATAATTGCCATGTTGTAATATTTGCAGAAACAATGGACCACGGACGAGATGAGCAAGCAGAAGAGGTGTTGGGGGACATAATCTTAGCCGGAGGTGATATCTTGTCGTATCTTAACGACAATGATGGTCTGGAAGAACAGGGTGAAGAAGCAGGCTGCGGTGATCGAAGAGTGGAGGAGGAAAGACATGATTATGATGGCTCCAGTGACCCAATGCTGGTGCAAGAAGGAGCCCGTGGTGACGGCTCCGGTGACCGAACAGAGTCCGGCCAGGTAAATATATTAGTTAAGCCTGTGCTGACTAGCTAATTGATGCATTCATTGTTTTGGTATGTACACATATTAATTAACACTCGTCTTTCTTCTTTTTTCTAGCCCTCCGGATCGAGCACAACTGCGGTAAAGAGACGAGGCCCGAAGAGAAAGTTGCGCTCGGATGAAAGGTTTGAGATCACAGCAATCGCGCGCGACGGCCAACCGATTGAACCCCTCCGGACAAAGGATGCTTTTGCTGCTCAGTGCGGGGTTCTAGTTAGGGACAAGATCCCGATCAGCATCCACCAATGGTATAAGCCTAAGAAGGAAGACCCTGAGGTGTCTTATGTCAATGATATGCAGAAAGATGATCTTTGGACTGAGCTGAAGGCAAATTTCACCCTACCGCCAGAGGAGGATCCGGAGAAGCCAGTTAAAGAGCAATTAATCAAGTCTCATGCTCTTAAGAAGATGGCAGACCTATTCAGGAGGTGGAAGAATGAGCTGAAAACGTTTGTCGACAAAGAAGAGACACCTGAATTCATTGGCCGATATGAGAAGATCAGAGATCACTGGCCCGCATTTGTGGCCCACAAGACATCGGAAAAGAGTAAGAAGATGTCAGCGACAAACAAGATGAATGCTGCGAAGAAGAAGCTTCACCATCGCACGGGGTCAGGTGGCTACCTCAAAGCCCAGCCTAAGTGGGCCAAGTCTGAGAGGGATCTGCTTGATAAAGGGATCGAACCACAGACAATGAACTGGCCAGACCGTTGCCGGACTTGGTTCTTCGGGGCTGGCGGAACCTTGGACCCTGTATCAGGGAGGTGTCGTTGGACGGACGAGCAACTTGCAATACCCGTCAAGAAGATTCAGCACTATATCGATGCAGCGCAGGAAGGGACGTTCGTTCCAGACAAAGAGAACGACGAGCTCACAATGGCCCTCGGGAATCCTGAGCACCCTGGACGGACACGAGGGACGCCAGGCTCCGTTCCGTGGAAGGCTGGTTTTCCGGACGCGGGCGGTTACAAAACCCAGGAGAGGAGGAAAAAAGTGGAGCAGATCCAAATTCAGCGTCTGCACGAAAGGGTTCAAGTGCTAGAGGAACGAGACAGCAATAGAGATGCCGAAACTGCCCCCGAAGCTAGACCGCCATCTCAGCGTAGAAGCAGCGTGGCTTCCACCGAGCTGCCTCAGCTGGAGCATGCGGCTACTCCTAGCTACCCTGTGGATGCTATCACGGAGTCTCAACATTGCCACCTTATGGCGGAATGGCAGAACTTGAAAGTCAAGGCGGCTGTTGGCTCTGTTTTACCTACTGAACCCGGCGCAACCTACCACTGCCGGCTGATTCCTGAAGGATATGCTAGGGTGATGGTGGATGAAATAACGGAGGGATTTGAGGACCTCCATCTTGACCACCCTACCGGTGAAGGGGAGACTCGGCTGGGTTTAGCTCTGAAGACTCCATGCCTATGGCGGAAGGAGCTCATCAAGCTTCCGAACTGGACGGCTCCGGTGAGTAAGGGCACTCCGCCTCCTCCTCCGCCTCCTCCTCCGGCGAGTGATCAGGGCACTCAGCCTCCTTCTCCGGCGCGTGGCGGCACTCCGCCTCCTTCTCCGCCAGTGCCAGCGCGCCAGAGCAGCCAGCCTCCTCCTTCTCCGCCTCGTCAGCAAGGGCGGAAGAGACCCGCCGCTGCTGCGGCTGCTCCGGCGCGTCGTAGTCCTTCTCCTCCGCCTCGTAAGCAAGGAAAGAAGACAGCCGCAGCCGCTCCGTCTGCTCTGCCGGCGTCTAGCGGTACAGCTGCCAGAGGCGGGAGGCAATACAGATTCGGTCCTTCTCTGAAGACTCCAGAGAAGTTACCATATGAGAGGACCGAGGAGGAGAACGCGAAGATCGTGCGAGCCGAAGTGAAGAACTTCTTTGAAGGGGTCAAAGCAAAGAAACATCCACCTCCGGAGGAGAAGGTAGATCCGGTGAAAGCAAAGCGCACTCTGGCTGCCCTGACAAAACCACCAAAGTCTCCGCCAAAAGGCAACTATGAGCGCGTTCTTGCAAAGGCATATGCCGAAGCGGAGCAGTCGGGAAGTACTGTCAGTGATAAAAGGATGAAAGAACGACGAGCTGGGAAAAAAATTGCCCAGCTCGGCGAACAAGAGAACCAATCGTGCCCCCCGCTCAAGGTGTCAAAAGACATCGTCGCTAATGATCCGGGTATGGTGCCCGGTTATACCGATCTTGAAGATTACCTGCCCGACGATGTACATTATGAAATCATGGAGGTGGACGAACACAAATACCATTACGGGAAGCCTCTCGTCAAAGATGTCAAATCTCTAAGCACGATGATGCGAAGACTACATGATTGGTACATGAAAACCTGCAGAGAGTCTGATGGGATGAGTACTTTAACGCTGAGAGTTAAACCGGAGCATGACCTTGTTGGAATTGAACTGCTGAATGTTCCATTTGAGGATTTCTTCCAGTTTTACAATCTAATGTCCCTCGATAAAACAACGATCACTTGCTACTGTCTGTAAGTAGTACTACTTCTGTCATTAAGTCTCTCTATATAGGTCAGCTCTTTCATTGCATGTATTTATACTTATCCTCACTATATTATGCAGATTGAAGATCGCCGAATTGAAGAAAAGACAAATCGGTGATATTGGGTTCATTAACACAAATCTCATAGATGATTATCAGGTTAAATTTCATGCCAAAGAAGCCGAGGCCAACTTGCTACAATCGTTGGTAATAAATCAAAACAAAGATATAATACTCTTTCCTTACAACTTCAAGCGAGTGTTACTGTCTTCTGCATATTCGGTTTCCCTTTATTAGTCCAGGTTATGGTAATGTAATTGATGACTTATGCATGCATGCGCAACTTCCACTATATTCTCCTAGAGATTAAGCTTGAGCCGGGAGTAGTAACCGTCTTAGACTCGAGACGAAAAGATCCCCAGGACTATGCGAACATGACTCAAATGCTCCAGAAGTAAGTTAAATCGATCATTATCCACCATATCAGCAACTTTGTTCATTTCCTGATATCAAGTAATTGTTTTCTTTGTCTGGCAGGGTTTGGAGAAAATTCACCACAAAAGCTCCGGGACTGCCGAAGAAGCTGCAATTTAAACACCCGAAAGTAAGTACTATAGTAGCATGTTCCGCCCATCTCCTAGTGATTCAAACGCTAGTTTCATCAATACCATTTAGCATGCTTGCTTATCAGTTTGATTGACCTCTATTTCTTGTAAAGTGGTTGTGGCAGGAACCCGGGAATAATTACTGTGGATACTACGTTTGCGAGTCCATCCGCTACACGACCTGTGAGCGGGGCTACTCTGAAGAACAATATGAAGTGCGTAAGCAATAATATTCACAATTTTATTTTATTACCATCATTTGTGTTGAGTTTCATTTATTCATATATATATGTATTAACCCCCTTCTTCAAATTAGATGTTTCGGAAGCGGGATGAACTCCTAGCACCAGATCGTATGCGAGGAATTCAAGAGGAATTGGCGGCATTCTTCCTTGACCACGTGATCGCTGAAAACGGAGAATACTATGTGGACCCTGTGTTCCTACAATATAATTAGGAGATTGTATTGTAAGAGATAATTATTGTATATATGTAGCCGGTAGTGTCGGATAGATATACGAGAACTTGTTGTTCGACCAATCTCTCGGAGAAGGAGAGGTGGTCGATATCACTTCTCTCTGTATGCATATATATATATATATGTTCATGACGATCTTCTGTTTCCTTCATTTGATTACTAGCTAGCGTGTCTACTCCTCTCCATACGTATATAGTACGTAGCGTCGACAAAGCACGGAGATAAGAGAGGACACTTCTCTCTATTAACTAGCTAGCTAACACAATATATGAAACACCTAAATTAACCCCCCAAAACCCCTAAACCACCCCCTTTCAAAAAAAAAACAAAAACCTCAGCTCCTGCCAGGTGCTGACGCGTGGATGCCTATTGGTCCCGGTTGGTGGCACCAACCGGGACCAAAGGCCCTCCTGCCTGGGCTCCCCGCACCGGCCACGTGGACGGCCTTTAGTCCCGGTTCGTGTAAGAACCGGGACTAAAGGGCTAGGGCATTAGTAACGACCCTTTAGTCCCGGTTCTAGAACCGGGACTAAAGGCCCTTATGAACCGGGGTAAAAGCCCCTTTTCCTACTAGTGAGGTCATAGCATTGAAGCGAGGCATAGCTCTTCGCTAACCTTTTCAACAATATGCAGCGAGGCACGAACAAGTGGTGGTGAATCGCGGGGCAAATCTCCTTTGGCAGACAGACAAAACATCAAGGTAGGAGGGGTAATCCACATCCATCCCTCTGCCAATGGAGCAGTTGCCCTGCAATGCACCTTCACACTCACATACACCTATCTCACTGGCCAGAGCCGTGGGCTCCTTCCTATTCTAGCTATTGTTGATGTTGTAGTTGGCGTTGGTTGGTGAGAGGATGAGAACCGACGTTGCAGCGTATTTATGCGCTACTGAAAACGGCATATCCATCGAGAACATGCTCCTTTCGTCGCGTTTGCAACCGATGCCATGGATCGGGGCCAAAAGGAGGGGGAAATAAAGGTTCGCCTAAACGAAATGCCAAAGGAAAAGAAAATAATATTACTGCTTTATTCTGAGATGAGATTAGATCGGATGATCATTCCTGTTTCGGACTTGGATTTTCACGATTCCTTCTTTTTTGAGAAATCTCTGTCCATTCACGTGAGAGAGAAAGCTTGCAGAGAGGAATCAATCAAGGATCAGGAGGAGAATGTGCTGCCGCCACAAGCTAGGCAGAGGATCAATCTCGCACAACCTTTCTATCGCTCCACCAGCAGGATGCCATGGACCATGGTCCACGGAATGCGACATGATCACGAGCATTTCCATCTTTTTCTAGGTACAATGACCTCAACTTGCCGCTGCATGCACGTGACGTACGGCATGAGCGTCGTACGCTCATCTTTTTTTCTTTTCTATTTGTACCGAGCATTGCTTGGGTTGATGTTAGCTTGAGAATTTGTTGAGACGCGCATATAAATGCATGATAAGACAATACATGTTTCCAAAAAAATATGCTATGACACAGTTAGAAAACTACGGCTCTCGTGAAAGTTATGCAAAAAAACCTTTGAAACATGATGAATTTACTGCAAACCTAATTAGATTTTGTTCACAATCAATAAGATGATGAAAATGTTGCTCCTGACCTAAAAAAAATGTTGGTTCTGTCCTTGTAACTAAAGTGAGCCGATTTATCTTTACCCTCACGTAAGGTACATACATGTATGGACTACAACTAGCTATGTAGAGGTCAAGTTTGTACAAATCGTGGTTATATCGCCTTGATCAGTCATTTGAGCCAATAAAATCCTCTTTATTGAAAAACAGACCGACTTCAATTCAGTCGCAGATCGAGTTTGTATATCTTCTATGTTATCTTGAACCAAATCAAGAGTATGCCGTGTACAAACCATCCAATTAAATGCCATCCAACTACGTAACACGTTTATGAACAAATTTAGGCTCAAATCGAGCTGACAAACAAAGAATATTTCGAAAGTGATTTGGCTTTAACATGACACAACCAGGTCGATGCAGCCTTTCCATATCCAAGCTAGAACGGCGCATGTACATGCAGATTGGCACAGCACCGTTAGCTAAAAGAGAATCTTCCCAAGAATATATAGTCGTCGTTCAGTAGACATATCCATATTTTTAACGTTTTCTCAGTTATGCGCCCTTTGAAAATAAATTGCAATATATTTCTGAGGCCTTCTCATACTGTTTTTAAGTAGAACACGGGCATATGTTCCATTTTAAGTTTTGAGAGCTCATCATTTTAGAAAGGGACTAGAAAACTAGCACAGTGGTGCCCCCGGATGACACAGAGCTGTTTGTGAGATGACAGTAAAACAAGGAGAAATGTCGGAGGCGAGGATAAACCAAGTATTAGGTGTAGGGAACAAGATCAGGAGACATTAGATTACAGAATCCAAAGAAAACTAGTGCTGATAGAAAACCATGAGCATAGTTTGGACGAACCTACGGCTAGGGTGGGCAAGATATCAATTCAGGATACTACTTCAGTTTGTCGAGGATTAAACTGACTCCTACCAAATAATAAACCATTTGGAAGATGAAGAACTTCAGTGTATGTTGGTCTCACCATCAAAAACTGCAAATTGGTGTATGTCTATTGCACATTGGGTACTATGGATACAGTTTAAATCTTTAGAGTGGAACAGCTATATCAGATGAACAACAGAAGTTGCATCTTTTCTCATGCAACTGCGTGCTCATGATCTATTTTACGGTGGTAACTTGGTAAAATGCTAAGAGAATGGCTGGATTTTTTTTTCAAAAGTAAAGCCAAGGCTTCAAGCCTCTACACACAAGTATAATTTTTAACAAAAGATTTCAAACATTTAGACGAGATAAATCGTCTTATAAAATAGAAAACCAAAATTGCAAGGCATCATCTTTGGAACCCCCACTAGCCTCACAAGTGTAATTTTCTCTACCATAATTCTTTCCCCTATCACCTTTATCCACCACCCATCAGACCCACAAACCCACAAGCCAACACTGGAAACGCGTTGCGGAGAGAGTAAATTGCTGAAAGCCACCACATTTGTGGCACGGATACTGCAAAACCACCACTATTGCCAAAAATTTCAAAAAACCACCACTTCCTCGGCAAGTGAGTAACAAAAAGCACTAAACGTGCTGTGAGCCGCGGCTAACTGAGAATCTGACTTATCGGGCCCATCTGTCGGAGCCACGTGGCAAAGGGCAAACGGCAAAGCGGAAACGACCGTTAGGACCCCGCTAGTTTAGCCCAGAGCGCGCGCACGTTAGGGCATTCCTCCCCAACCGCTCTCTTCTCTGCTCAACTCCTTCCTTTCTCGCGCCGCACCTCCCGTCGCCGTCGCGAGCAGCTTCGCACCGCTGACGGGAGGGGAGACATGGTTTCTTGGTCTGAGCCTTCCGACTGTTCCGACTCTTCCTCTGACGATGTGAGCCGGGTAAGATTCTGCTCATGTGCATCTAGGGTTAGGGTTAGGGAGAAAGGGGAATTTCTTCCCGATAGCAATTGACTTCATTTTCCCTCTGCTCAGGTACCTGCCAAAATGGAGTGCGCGGAATGGAGCGGCATTGCTTTGAATCATCCTGCACGTTGTGAGCATCGTGCGCCCTGTGAGAAGTTTGTTGCCTTTGAATCGACTGACAGCGGAAGGAGGTTCCTCGGGTGTGGAAAAAAGGTGATTTTCTGACCAGTTCAATTAGTTCTTGAAGTGTTGAAGTGATTTTGTGAAACATGTGAATTCATTACTGATAGAATTGGTGTGAAATATGTGAATCCACTGAAGTGCTCAGTTGACTGATACAATAAGTCTGAAATTAGGCAGTGATACAACAACAGTACAAAATGCATGAGTAGGCAGTGGAGTAGTTTTGTACAATAAGTCTGAAATTAGGCAGTTTCCAATTTCTTACAGGTTGTGGCCATTCTGTTTTTAAATCATTTTAGCTCTATATTTGCTATCCAGTAGTAGGCAATGCTGTACTAGAAACATGGATAATTAATGGATTGTTGTTTTTTATTTTTATCACTAATGTTTTTAGAAATTGGTTTAATTATATTTCCTTTCTTCATACATTCATAGGATGTACCCAAGTGCAACTTTGTGGACTGGATTGACCCAGAGTGGCCAGTCCAATTGAAGCAAGCTTTAAATACCATCTAGACTATGCATGAGGAGGAGTTGACCAATAGGTTGAGGCAGAATGTACTTAATGCTGAAGAAGTAGTGAAGGTAATGGAAGAGAAGAGGAAGATGGAAAATGACCTGAGGTTTTTTAAAGTTGACTTTGCCAAAATGGTGGCTGACAAGGAGGATGCAATTACCCAGTTAGGCAATGCAAGGTTGGTTATTAGTGACCTGAAGGAACAGATTGAGAGAAAGAACTTGGCTGACAAATCAGACACTAACATTCATCAAGTGTTGAGGGCCAAAGCAGAGAAAGAGAGAGACCAAGAGAAGGAAGAGAAGGTGAAGCTTGTGCAGGAGATGGACAAGATCAAGCAGGAGAGGGCCATGTTGTTGGAGGAGAAGGAGAAGTGGAAGCAAGAGAAAAGGCACCTAGAGTACACTATAGGTGATCTGTTCAAAGAGAAGGAGGCCACCAAGGGGAAGATCAAAGAGATAGTTGATGAATGATTCAATGTTATTGTAGTTGTATCTGCTAGAGTACTCTATCTGCTATTTGTGGCACTAAAAGTGCAAGACATTTGTACTGAATTTAAGCTGGATTAATTTGTGTTGCTGGATAATGCTATTATTTTGTGTTGCTGGATAATGCTATTAATTTGTGTTGCTGGATTAATTTGTGTTGATGTAGATATATAAGTAGAAGTACCAGTTATTGTTTAGGGAGTAGGTGGTTTTGGTTGATGTAGATGACCCAAAACATTTAGGCTTGACCAAAACATTTAGGCTTGACCAAAACCCACAATAATTCTGCTACAATAACAACATGTAGGATTGACCCAAAACACACAAAAATTCTGCTACACTAACATCATTTATGCACTCAAAACCAACAATAATTCTGCTACAATAACAACATTTAGGCTGCACTCAAAACCAACAATAATTCTACTACAATAACAGCATTTAGGCTTCACCAAAAACCCACAATAATTCTGCTAGATCAACATAACTCCACAACAGCATGAAGGCTTGATCACACATAACATAGGTTCACATAACATAAATACCACATAGGTTTTTAGGACTCAAATTGAAACATAGGTTCACAGGACTGAAATTACCACATAGGTTCAGAGGACTCAAATTACACAGGTTCACATGACCCCAATTCAAACACAGGTTCAAAGGACTCAAATCATCACACATCCAAGTTTCTCAAGACAGATACATGGGTTATAGGCCCAAAAGTTTCAAGCACTGGCAGATATCAAAGATCACACATTTCCACTTGCTGTGAAGTAGCTCTTCAGTCTTCCATATTTCTGAGGTTTCTTCCTTGAACCTGTTGCAGCATTTGATGCTCCACCAACTCTTCCACCTCTCACTGACCTCTGTTTTTTAGCAGCAGCAGCAACAGTTGATGTCGATGTAGAAGTACCAGCAGCAGAAGAAGTCCCTTCTCCACATGTAGGCCTAGCTGCTGGCCTTGGTGCTGAGAAAGCAGCAGTTGGTGCCCTAGGAGTAGCTCTTGGTGCCCTAGGAGCAGCTCTTGGTGCCATAGGAGCAGCAGTAGCATCAGGTGGAGTGTAGGATTCTGCCTTTTGCCTTCTCTTTTCCTGTAGTTTTTAGAACAAACAAAAAATTAAAATCTACATAAGCAAAATCAGATACAATGATGAAAAAATATGTACCATGCTTCTATTTTTCCTCAGCTGGAGATCAGGCCTCAAAGGTTGTCCACAATTAGTAAACCTGTGGCCCATTAACCTACAGTTGCCACATCTGATTGTAGCCATCCTAGAGGTATCTTTTGGTTTAGGCACTTCAAACCTTCCCTTCTTCCTCTTTTCTTCTTTTCTTCCACTCTGGTCCCCTTTGTGGAATACAGGAGGCTCAATATCAGGTTTTCCTGACTTGACCCAAGCATCTTCTCCAGGAACTGGATACACTATTGGTTTGTATGCCTCCAAATACATTGCTTTCCTCAAGAAAGGACTTACAAAATCCTCAGGTTGCATCTTTGCCTTGTAAATTGCACTGCAACCATGGTTGCATGGCAAACATGACATGTCCCACTTCCTGCATCCACAAGTGTGCTCCTGAAGGTTCACAGCATAGGTCTTTGGCCCACTGCTTACTTGCCACAGGTTAGGCCCTGCCCTAATTGCTTTGCAATCTCTTTGAAACTTCTTGCTCATCTCCAGCTGCTCTGCATATGTTGGAGCTATTTCCCATCTAGAAGTTGCTGCACTTTCTCTTTTTCCATCAAACCTGACTAGCAACTTGTCTTTGATTCCATTAATCATTGTCACTATTGGTTTGTTTCTAACATCCAAGATATATTTATTGAAGACCTCACTTATGTTATTAACCACTAGGTCTGTTTTGCAATTTGTGTCCATTTCATGCCTAGCCCATGTGTGTACTGGAATACCAGATAACCACCTCCATGCATCCTCACACTCATTCTTCAAATTGGCCATGGCTACATCAAAACCATGCTTTGTGTAGGAATAGCTAGCACTGTCCATGCATTTTTTTCAGATCTTCACCTCTAAATCCAGCTCTTTGAAAATTTGCATAAATGTGCCTTAAACAAAATCTTTGTGGGCAGTTTGGAAATACAGCATTGACAGCATTAAGCAGGCCCTGATTTCAACCAAAAAGAAAGTAACTAGGTTTCAATCTTAAGTTCAAACAATCACTAACTAATAAACAATCCACTAACTAGTAAACAATTAGAGCATACTTAAGGCACAAAAGAAAATATGTAGGTTTGAAAGAGAACATAGATCACTGACCTTCTGCCTATCTGACATGATGGTGTATTTGCCAAACTTTCCCTCTTCTGTGCCTCCCAGAGCATACTTAAGTTGGGTGAGAAACCAGCTCCAACTGGGTGTGTCCTCCACTCCTACAATTCCAAAAGCAATGGGATACATGTTGTTGTTCGCATCCCTACCAGTAGCTGCTAGGATTTGTGCTCCAGTTGTAAGCTTTATGAAGCATCCATCCAAACCAATGAAAGGCCTACATCCATTTAGAAAACCCTCCCTAGGTGCATTGAGACAAAAGAAAAGACCATGGAATCTGGGACCTGGATGTGGGTTTTCATTTGTGCTTTTAGGAGTGACAGTTGTGACAATGCATCTAGATCCTGGATTGCATAATTTAACTGTTTCAATGTAATCATACAACCTATGGTACTGCTTCTTATGATCTCCTAGGACAATTTCCTTTGCTACCTTTTTAGCTCTCCATACCATCATCTTTGGAACTTCAATTCCAAATTTCCTCTTTGCCTTGTCCACCAATGCTGGCACAGTTGTGTTTGGGTCTGATCTAATTGTCTCTAAGATAGTGCTTCCTAGCCACTTTGAGCTCACTTTACTATGTTTGTCACTAGTTGGGCAAGTATGTTCTGCTCTGAACTTCTTTACACAAAATGTTTGCTCATTCTTGATCTGAGAAGCAACAATATAAAAAGGACATCCTTTGTCCTTGTGGTCACACCAAGCAATGACCCTGTCTTTGCAGTTCCTGTGATATCTGAAAGACCTCAGCTGCTTGATGTGAAAGTTAAGTAGAGCACTCCTAAATTGGTACACATCTTTGAAACATAGCTTCAAACAAAATTGCTGCTCTGGATTGAGTCTGCTTTCATCATACCATTTTCTTGGCTTTGCCTTCTCTGCTCTTGTTTTCCTTCCTGAGGGAATAATAAAAGACATAGGCTCATTGCCATCATCATCCTCTGAGTACAAAAAACCAAGATTTTCATCCTCATCACCTGAGGGAAACCAGTCAGGCTCAATTGGATCATTGGCTGATGAGTGTGTTCTTGTTGTTGGCCCCACTCTCTTTCCAATCTTAAGCACAGGCTGCTGCAGTACTCCATCTTCATTCAAATGTTCTTCTTGAGCTACATTTGGAGCTTGTTCAGCGTGCTCTTCCTCTTCCTGCTCCTCAGGAACATCATAGATGTCCTCTGGTTCTGTGTCACCCTCAAAGTGCAGTGCTGCCTTCTTCATATCTGCTACAGTTGACTGCAGGTCTGCACTATCTTCATTAGAGCTATTTTCCTCCTCACTTTCTGAATCCAGATCCATGTCATCCATGTCTGCATAATTGGCCCTGTCAGGTGGTGGCATAGTTTGGATGGGCTGGTAATTTACACTCTGTTGTGTGGCCAGGAACAAATATTCATATGTGCCTCTGCCTGAACTTGAACCAACATAATCACCAAATTCCTTATGGGCCACACCATCTTCACTGACTGCAAACACTATATCAGGATCACTGCTATATTCTTCATCAGATATCTGAATTGGTTCTGCTGCCTTTCTCTTTCCCTTCTTTGCTGGAGACAAAACAATTGCCTGCTGCCTCTTGCCCTTAGTAACTGACAATGTGATCCTCCTGATGTCCTGGTATTGCCTAAGCATTTCATCCACCTTAATCTGGCTGTCAAGCAGTTTAAAACCATCCAATCCTATTCCACCACAGCTCATGTAATATAGGCAGTCTGAAAAAGTATACCCATTGTCAAGCAGCACATTCATAAGATTGTAATATCTTATGTCTTTCTTAAAGAACTTTGTCCTGATGTATTTAATCCCTTCAAAATCAATATGCACGTCCCACTGCTCATAGCTCGACCTACAATACCAATTAAAATGTACAAGTTACTATAACATAAATTTGAAGAACACATAGTACAACTGGAATGTAATCCTAACAGTGTAATTACCTAAATTTGTACAACACAAGTACACTGCAATCCTAACAATGTAAATATGCACAAAAATTGTAGAGCAAAATAGTTGTAGGTTCTAATCTGTGCTCAAACCCTAGTCAGGACTAAATTCAGAGGCAATACAAAACCCTAGATCGACCTAAACCTCAAGAACGAAAATTCAGAGGCAGAAGGAGCTTGAGATAGAGGCCGTACGTGTCGTCGCCGGTGTTAGTAGGGACGACTGCTGCATCAGACGGCGACCGCGCCGCAGCGGAAGCCTTGCCTGCACGGCAAGAAGATGGCGGCTCTTCCTCATCGGGTTGGTCTCCCGCGCCTTCAGCTTGAATGGATCTGGATCCAAATGGAGCAGCAAGCGGCGCCGCCGCCCCCGCAGCCGCCGCACCCGCCCTCTGCCCGTGCCACGGCGATAGTGGGCTGTCCTCTGAGGAGGACGAGTCATAGTCGACCCCAAGCAGGTCCCGCCCGCGACTCCGTCTGGATCTGGAGCCGCCGTCGTCACCACCCTCGACATCGCCGGAGGGAGTAGTTGCCATGGTTGCGCGCGCAACAGAGAAGAGAGGGAAGGGAATGAGAGCAACAGGGCCGGCGCGCTGGGCTTAACTAGCGGGGTCCTAACGGCCGTTTCCGCTTTGCCGTTTGCCCTTTGCCACGTGGCTCCGACAGGTGGGCCCGATAAGTCAGATTCTCAGTTAGCCGCGGCTCACAGCACGTTTAGTGCTTTTTGTTACTCACTTGCCGAGGAAGTGGTGGTTTTTTGAAATTTTTGGCAATAGTGGTGGTTTTGCAGTATCTGTGCCACAAATGTGGTGGCTTTCAGCAATTTACTCTTGCGGAGACAAGCCCCACCGCCACACCCCTGTGACATGGTAATTTTGATTTGTCTGTTATGTTCGTATCGCGCATTATTTTGTAGATTGATTAATTTGAAGACCGGTTCCACATTCATTCTCTCAATAAAATCCAATAGCAAACTTTCCACCGTGCAAATGATAACACAGTGAGATAAATGCTCCGTAAGAATCATGTGCATGAACAATTGAAACCACTTACCATCAATATGAACATGCTCATGTTTTTGTCATATGTGTGAACATTGTTGTCTCTAGGAAATAGCATGTGAACTAAATAACTCATGCCAAACCGATGTGTCAATAAATTTCAGATGACACAACTAATTTCAGGTAATTTATAGAGTCTCCTTTTGTTGTTGAATACAAATGCTAAACAGAAGGGCTTCTGTTTAGTGTATATATATATATATATATATATATATATATATATAGATATATATATATATATATATAGACACACACACACACATATGCTCAGCCAGGCTATATAATTGACGCCTTGACTTTAGGTTTCAAAAAACTTGCAGGGACTAACAATTACATCTTATTTTCATCTAGAAGCATACTAATCATGCATGCATAGTGTATACTCACCAGGTCTAAGATAAAAACACACAATCTGATGTTCGCGTCCTTCGAACACGTTGATCTCCACTTCTTCAAGAGCAGTCAAGGAGATAGTTTGGGATCTCCACTTTGTGGGCTCACATGGACAATCTGGTGGGCACCTTTGTTCCACCTAAAGCCACAAATTATATGTGAATTGCTTACTGCATTGTATTATTGAGATAAATAATCAGAGCCAAGAACTACCATTGATTTCTGTAGGACGATCTTAAGCCTCTGCGTAGCACAACGAATTCGATCCATCCCAAGGAGATGAAACACAAATGCTCCAAAAATATGCCCCCGTGTTTTAGCTCCAACTCCAAAACAGAGAAGGCAATAACCATATGCCTCTCAATCTCCTGCATAAAGTTGCCCGCTTCACCGTAGAAAATACAGGGGCTCTGCAAAAGCAACTTGGTAGTATATAGTATTATCATTCACAAAATACAGTTTATAGCTACCTCGCAAAAAAAAATACAGTTTATAGCTTGCAGTAAATTGAGCAGAAGAGGGGACGCACGGTACATGCATGAATGTGCAGCGATTGGAGTTGCCCTTGTGTCTCTGCCGTTTGCAGCCTCAGGTGCTCGAGCCGCCAAAGACCAAAGGCAATAGACCGCTCGGCTCGATATAGCGGCAGTTCCACGAGACCTCCTCCAACATTGGTGCCAAAACCGAGATGCTGACCTCGGACTCCACCGTTAAGCACATGGTGAATTGCTTAAGCGAGGGGGCAACGATGTCGACAGAGTGTGTCCATGATTTCTCAGTGTCCACGATAAGCTCTTGCAGCGAATCCGAGTGTACCGTCAGGTGTTTGCGGGAGCAACTAGTTAACGAGCGCTCTTTCGGGAGCCTCGCAACGATCAGCGTCATTTGGCACGCTCTCAGCCATTCGCCACGTGTCGCGCTCTAGGCGCTCTCTCTGGATTTTGTTTTTTTTTCCACACGTGTTTTCGGCTTTTTAAACGGTTTTTTTTACGTTCTGATTTTTCACCGGTCTTCCTTAGCTTTTTGATAAAAAATTGAAACAAAAAATTTTGCACGAAAGAACGCGTATTTTTTCCTTCCGCGAGAGGCACGGTTGTGCTTTCACGACCGTGCCTCTCGGAAACGAAAAAAACGTGTTTTCTGGTTTTTTTCCCTTTCGCAAGAGTCACGGTTTTGCTTCCGCGAGAGTCACGGCCGTGCCTCTCGGAAACGAAAAAAAACGCGCTTTCTTTTTTTTCTTTCGTGAGAGTCACGGTTTTGCTTCTGCGAGAGGCACGGTTGCGCTTTAGCGAGAGTCATGGCCGTGCCTCTCGGAAACGAAAAAAACGTGTTTTCTATTTTTTTTCCTTCGCGAGAGTCACGGTTTTGCTTCCGCGAGAGGCACGGTTGTGCTTTCGCGAGAGTCACGGCCGTGCCTCTTGGAAACGAAAAAAAACGCGTTTTCTGTTTCTTTTTCTTTCACGAGAGTCACGGTTTTGCTTCCGCGAGAGGCACGGTTGTGCTTTCGCGAGAGTCACGGCCGTGCCTCCTCGGAAACGGAAAAAACGCGTTTTCTCTTCTTTTTTTTCCGCGAGAGTCACGGTTTTGCTTCCGCGAGAGGCACGGTTGTGATTTCGTGAGAGACACGAGTGTGCCTTTTTCGGAAAGGGAAAAACCCATGCTCCCGGTTCGGTTTTTTCGTCCGGGTTTTTTTGTGAAAAAAAGTTCGTCAAAACCTATCAACATGAGATCTAGTTTTGAAGATCTCGACGCGAGGAATCTAACGGTGAAAGCGGTTCGAGATTTGGATGCACGATTTGAGAGATAAAATGTTTTGAATAAATGAATCTACGAAAAAAGGGAAAACTCCCAGGTTGCGACAAGTGGTATGCTGCATGTGCGCCACTTGTCACAACCAGGGAAGTAGGAGTGATCTTTGCAACGAGTACCCCTCAACTAGTGATTTTGGGTGTTTGCTGCAATTGAGATACCAATAAGTGCTCCAGTGGGTTGGTGGGGCCCGACATAGATAGAACGCCCCACCCACCGGGCCCTACATGCCTTCTTCCTATGAAAAAGAAAACAAAAAATAAAGCCCAGATTAAGTTATGACTAGTAAAAGCCCAGTTTTTATATGCGACTAATAAACATTGGTCTTTTGCACGACAAAATTGCCATGATCTTTCGCCATTCTATGGAAAAACTTGCCATGTTCAAGTTTATGTTTTAAAAAATGGCGCAAAAAAGGAAGAAAGCCATGGCAATCTGCGTCTTTACACTACAAGAAGTTTCCATCACTACGAAGTTTACGGGGCTGTTTGGTTTTAGGACTAGCATTGCCACACATTTTTGCCAAGCTTGTCTATAGTTCATCAAAATGAGAGCCACAAGTTGGCAAGCCTAAGGGAATCTTGCCACACTTTTTGTTTGTATGACATGTGGGGCCCAAGTATGGCTTGCCTAAGGTGTGGCTTGAACCAAACACTCACCTAAGTTGGTCAAACTTGCCTAACCTTAGTTGTGGTAATCTTTGGCTAAGTTAGTCACAAACCAAACAGCCCATACACTACGAAAAAGTTGCCATGAAGTTTACATACATATAGATACAACATGGATACTAGGTGGCAAAAAAAATGAAGTTTACAATACGAAATTTGCCATCATGGCAACAATGCGGTGAAAAGTGTTCTCTCTAGACATATAGAAAAATTTGAAAAAAAATTGGAGAAAACATCTTAAGTTGTAATGATAGCATACATGTAATCGGCATGGCAAAACAATTTCAAAGGATCGAAAACTTTTTGCCATGGCAAAACAAATTTGAAAGAACAGACTTGCCGTGTTCTCAGACTAATTTGTAAAGACCATGCCAAACATTCCTCGGATGGACATGGCATAAAGACACAACGAACCATGGCAAAAAAAATGCATTTAGTTGCCGTGGAAAAAAAACACAGCTATAAACAAACACTGATTTTAGTTGCCATGGCAAGTTTGCCATGTTTTTGAGTATATTAGGTTGCCATTTTTTTTAACATCTTGAGTTGCCATGGCAAGTTTGCCATGTTTTTGAACATCTTAGTTAAAGAAGTTTACCATGTTTTTGTGCAACTTAATTTTAAAAAATTGCCATGTTTTTGCACATCCTTAGTTTGCCGTAGCAAGTTTGCAAATGGTTTCGAACATTTTAAGTCGCCATGGCAAGTTTGCCATGTTTTTGAACGTCTGTAAGTTTGCCATGTTTTTCAACATCTTAAGTTGTCGGAGCTTGCCATTAGCTCCACAAGCTCGGGGTCCGCTGTAAGAGGAGTTCTGAAGAACCGCCCCCTCCGTCGCCAAACTTTGTTTATTTGGTTATATAGTCCGTTCTTCATCGCGCATATGCACCAATTTTTCCAAAAAGGGGGGGAAGAAAAGTTTCGTGGATACAAATTGGGTTTTGCATCGTGTGTATAAAAATGACAGATGCAGTGCTTAAGGCTTTTAGTAGGGGATGGCACCTCTTTGGTGGTGGCGGTGGCGCTTGTCCAGGGAATAAAATTTCATCGAAGTATGAGACCTCAAAGTGTCTGCACACGCACGCAAACATCATCTGTTCTCTTTAAGAATTACCCTCTGTCACATACCGCATTCTTCGGAGATCATTCAGGACAATGCTCCATGATCATTCAGGATCATTTATGGGAATGCCTCAGCGGCGCACTTTATTAAATATCAATGAGAGTTTCATTCAGTGAAGGTGCATTGCAAGAAACTGTGTTCAGCAGGTGCATTGCAAGAAACTGTGCTTTACATCATCGTAGGAATAAATGTGCAAGCGCAATCAGGATTTACACAAACGCCTCTTAAGCTGTCACTTGATGATATGCTTACGCTCTAAAGGATGACAACGTTCATGAACTTCCTCTTTGCAAAAGCCAGCCACCATTTGTTTGGAGTGCCATTAGCTCTGTATGCGCAGTTGAGCAGCCTCCCGCTCGTTTCCTCCCTTATCTGCTTCAGATAGTTCCTCAGCAGTTCTGCATTGGAGAGGATCACAATCCATGGGAGTTAGAATATTCTGCTGTTAGATTTGGTCGGTGTCTACCAATTTATAGCTGATCTAGCCTACGGCTTAAATAAAGTACTACTGTTTGATTCTCTCTCAAGAAGTAAATTACGTGAAAAAATACCAAGCAAACAACTTATTACTTTTGCAGAGAACAGTTTAGCTTAGTTACTTTCACTAAAAGCATATGCACGTGCAAATATGCAATTGAAGTTGATGGAGCTTTATATACCTGCTTCCTCCCCAGATTGGGGGAGAGTGAAAAGTCCAGGAAAAGGAAACCCTGGTTCCCCAGGCACAGGAACTTTTTCCAACCCCAGGTTAATGATTGCCTTAGTTCCGACAGCCAGCGTCCGGCAGGTTTCTAGTCTTTTCAAGGCAATATTGATGTAAGATGTCAGATAGATGAGCAATTTGTCTGCTGGGCTTTTGACATGGAAGTTTTTGAAGAAAACATTTGCTCGGAAGAAAGTTATCGCTTCATCAACTATATCCGCCTTATCTGTAATAGCATCAACGTTAATAAGCAGTTCGACATGGTCATACAGGAATGGAAGTACATCATTATAAATGTGTATGATGTTGTACAGCACCTGAATCCGCGGCTGGGGCTGGGCCCTTTATATGAGTTTTTAGTGGAAGCAAAGGACACCCACAGGCTTTTGTGATCTCATCATCGTCAATGAAACTAGAGTGATAAACCTGTCCATGAGGGAGAAATGCATATGGTGCTCAGATATTGCATAGTTAATGTTAACCATGACCAAACTAGAACCAACAAAATTAGCATGGGAAACTAAAGCAAGCGGTGAGCACATTTGATAGCTATTTGCTACCATCGATATTACCTTTGTCAAATGCTTAAACCCATGAAAGGTGTTTCTAAAGGAGTAACTCTAACTGAAGTACTTTGACCAACAAGATTGATGTCACCTTATTACATTTCTCCTGTTTGGACTACCTTGACTGGTATTAGCAGAAGACATCATACAACTATATGGCTTTTAAGTTTAACTTGCAAATGGAAGTGTCATATAGCTTCATCAGAGGATGGGCAAACAAATAACAGTTGAGGTTGGTGGGGCGGAGCTCGCCTCCCCCCTCTAGTTATGTATTATGGATCGCAAACTGTGATGGTGTCAAACTAGAATTGTCTGGGCTCTACTTTAACATCAGCTTCCAGGACCTTCCCAAACATGCTCTGTTAAGTAACCAGAAAATATAAACAGGAATTTTGTAATGAGGTGCATTGCATACGTTAGTGTAGCAGTACCGGCTCCGGTAATGAAAAACAAAGCACGTAAAAAATAGGACCAATCTTTATGTGCCAACTTAACACTCAAAACAGAACTCCGCTTTCAATTTGGCATAATCAGACCCGTTGGCTGCCCAAATTCGGTGACAATAGCATCCAAGGAATAACAAATTAACAAGGTATGGAAGAAGAAGATGGCAAGTAACTCACCATGTCTATGAACGAGCGCCAGGTACGGTGCACCGCTGACAAACAAGGATCACCGCCTGCGTAGATCTCCTGAGTGACGTCTATCTGGAAACGAGGAAGGATGGGATTGAGGCCGGTTGCCGAGGAAGGAAGTTCGCCCTAGTACAGCAATGGAACCTAAACAAAACAGATAATAAGGCAACTGCATACTGGACTTGCATTTCAACGGACTGCATAGGAAAGCAGGAGTTTCAAGAAAGCACTTACAAAAGAAGACTGACTGGCTCTGAATAGTTTCCTCAGAAGCTGGCTAATGCCCCCTGTCGGCCGGCAGCAATTCAGGCTCTGCATCGAAGATACAAGCTGCGTTATAGAAAAACTTGGACTGTGTATGGTAATAACAAAAGGCAGCAGCAAGTAACAGATGCAAACTTGCAGGTAATAAACTGAATGATTGTGACTGCATTTACATCATCCAAGGCATCATACCAAAGAGGACTGAAAGGAAATCAAGGCACAATCAAGCCCAACAACCACACGGACGGATTCGCTGCAAAATGTTATCTTCACAACGTCAAGCCCGGTTCAGTTCTCGAATCAAAATCCGGGGCGGTTACTTGGGCATATATTCAGAGCAGAGCAGACACTGGCCCCAGGGCCAGGGCTGGCGGTAGGTACGATGACCTCCACACGAAATGGAAACAAGAAAAGGGCGAAGGCCAGATTCACCGACGTGTAGCAGGCGGCTGTTCGATCCACAGCCGGCAATCAACGAGCGTTAACCCCTGCCCCGGGAGATCTAACCCGAGACGCGGGATTGGTAAGAGAGGGTAGGAGTGCAGGGGGACCCGGACCGTATCGCCGGCGCGCAGCCCCGCGACGACCGGAGCACATGAGCAGATCGGAATATTGCTGAAAGGGGGAGGGAGCGGGTGGAGAGGCGCTTACCGCAGTTGACGATTGGGGGCGGGCTTGACAGGGGGGCGAGGCGGGCTCCGGCGAGCGGCGGCGCGCGGGGGTGGGGGTGGGAGGGGGATCCGTGGATGGAGACGCAGGCGTTTTCTTTTTTTTTTTTTTTAGAGAGAGAAGAAGAAGAAGAAGAAGAGAAAGGCGCAGGCCATTTGCTTGCCCGCCCTTGGGCAGTCGGTGCTTTTTCCCCTAATAATGAGATTTTGGTGTTATTTTTCACGGTTGACCCAAGCGAAGGGCTCGCCGGTGAAGCTTGGAGGGGAGAGTTTGTCTAGTCGCCTAGAGTTATCGGAGGAAAAAATTTGTTTTTCCTTGAACACGTGTTAATTATATAGTAGTTCTGATCTCACATGATGTACTTCTTTTCTTTTCTTTCTATTTTTTCATAATTTAGGAGAAACCTGGCTTGGTTTTACAACATGTCTGAATAGGTTAATTCCTGTTGATGACTCTAGAATCTCTATGAAAAGGTTTTGAAAATTACACTCCAATGTGCTTGGAATGCCTTTGAAATTTATGTTATATGTATTTTCGTGAGGTATGCCGGCCGGGGCATATGAAAATCAACTAGATTTGTTCGTAGTGCCTGTTGAGTGATTCTGATATTCGTCAAAATATGGCTGGATTGGTTGAAACTTGCTTGAAATGCCCGCTAAATGTATCCAAAATTAATTGAAGTACGAATGGTCTGATTTTTCTAGCGAAACCTGGTTCAAAAATTTAAAAATCTTTTTTCTGAAATGGGAATGGACAAATGGCGGGTTTAAAGAATTGTCTGGGATGTTTGTTGCGTGTGCTTAGCTATTATGGAAGTTGAGTGAATTATCTGATACATTTGTTCAATCTGCATGAAATGTTTGAAATGCATAGTCGAATGTATCTAAAGATAATCGAAATGTGATTGAATGTTTTAGGCAAATACATTCAAACTTGAGTGGAATTATTTGTGAGACTTGTAAAAATGACTGAAAATTGAGGAACCGTGTTTGAGTTGCTTCCAAGTCAAACTCACACTCAGCTATGCTGTTGGATATTCCCTGCAATTTCGTCGACAATCTTTCAAAAAAATAAAGAAGGCAAATGCGTGCAAACCGAGAAGGCTTGAGTTTGTCGGGGACAGCCACCGTGACTTTACAAAGAGACCATATTCCCCAAAACATCAATAGCTACAATGAATACAGAGCATCATTGTTCATCATGCATGTGTAGTGATTTAGAAAAGAGAGAAAACAAAATGTTGCTCTCGTGTTATGAGAATTCAGCTGATCACATAGAGCTCATTTGGTTCGTGCAATCATCAAAACATAGATAACTTGGAGTGCATGACTGACACATGTTGATCAAAATATGTCACTTTGTGGATTGAGCATAGCCAAGAGCACAACGCTCCTAAAGCCAATAGTAGCGGTGCGCTACCAAAACAAAGCTTCACTTGAATGGTTGCAGGCTTCTACCAAACTAGGCAAAATCCTAAAACCAAATAATACTATAAGGAGTTGATTGTCATGGGAAAGGATGCTCTTCCCAATGCGCACCACCAATCCAAAAACTGGAGGATGAGAATCATGTCAACGGGCAATCTTGATTTTATGCATCGACTCTGCAAAATGAGACAAATGAAAACAAGCCCTAATCGGTGTAGACACATGCAAATGTATAGCCATAACATAAGCAAATATTGTTGCCAATGGAAAATACGAGCAAGCAAACTAAGTGTTGAATGTGATTAACTGGAATTTAATACAAAACCCGAAGGGTAATAAAATTCAGATGAGAAAACAAGCACCGGCTAATTTACAAACTCATTTTGGCTCCTAAATAAATATGCAAACAAGAAGGGCATAATACATAGAGGAGATTGCATATGACAAAAGGGCAACTAATTAAGTTAAGAAAGCTTGCATAAAAATCCAAAAATAATAATCCTAACTCTACACTTCAGCTTTCGTATGCATTGGTAAAGATGTTAGGGTGTGCTCACACAAACTCAGTAGTTATATATCATATTAGCTAATAAGTGAGATACATGTACACAACTAGACTTCGTAATTGGAATGTCAATTCCACATTTGAAGCACCCTAGAGATTTTTCATATCACGAAAAGCAATGTCAGCTTAACCTTTAGGCTTCGGCCAAACTTACCAGACATTAGATAAACATGGCACTTCACAGAAGGATATGCACGGAAGATGTTTTGTGCTATTTCGCATCCACCTTTCCTTGACCAGACTTCATGTGACAGATTCAAAGTCATTCCTTTAAGCTTTGGCGAACATTTGAGTATGAGTTTTAAGAAATCAAACTCATGATCTACTCCTTCAAAGCCATTGATCTCCACTTCTTCGAGAGTAGTCAGTGAGATGTTTTGGGTTCTCCAATTTGTGGGCGCACATGGACACTCTGGTTTGCATCCTTCTTGCACCTGAAACAAAAAAATAGATGTAAATTACCACATAATGTAATTTTTTCATGAATCACATAATGCATTTTTGAGATATGTAATCAGAGCTAATAATTACCGTTGTTCTCCATAAAAAAACCTTAAGCTTTTGCATAGCAGTGCCCATTAGATTAATCCCAAGAAGATGAAACACAAGCGCTCCAAAAACATGCCCCTTTGTTGTGAGATGTAGCTCTACAACAGAGAAGGCAACAACCATATGCTTCTCTATCTCTTGTGTAAAGTTGGCCAACTCATCATGGAAATTAGATGACAACTGGGAAACAATTTGGAAGGATACATATAATTCACAAAAAAACTGTTTAATATGAGTTTGCAGTAAACTGAATAGGAGAGGGGACACACCGCACAGACATCAATTTGGAGTGAAGGGAATTGTCCTTGTCTCTCAACTGGTGCCTGCAGCCTCAACAGTTGGAGTTGCCAAAGACCAAACACAATGGGCCATCTGGGTAACCAGTTCCATGACACCTTCTCCACCACTGGGGCCAAGAAGAAAATTTTGGACTCCTCCATTGTGGCAAAGGACATGGTAAATTTCTTAAGCATGGGGGCAACGATGTCTACATGGTCTATCCATGAATTCCCATCCACTACAATCTCCTGAAGTGACGGAGAGTGGATTGTCAGGTCGTGCTCATGTATGCCAACACGCTTGAGGTGGAGCGTGCGCAAGCGTGGGCAACATGAGAGCATGGCAACGATGTTGATGTAGCAGGATGATAGAGTCAACGTCTTGAGTGCGGTGAACTCGACACCGTTTGGCACACGACAGATGACGACGGGAAGTTCCATCGTGATCGAGGTGGCACGGTGGAAGCAAGGCAGATCCACGATATAGGGATTGATTATTTCCAAGGGGAGGCCAAAGATGACCTCCTTCGGCTCAAGTCGCGCTGCAGCATGGAGCAGCGAGGTTACATCGGGCTTGCGAAGCCCATGGAGGCGCCTTTGTTTCTTGGGGATGTGCCAGCCCTCCTTGGCAACATGGATCTCGAGGAGGGAAATCATGCTCGGGGGCCGAGGAATGTGGCCCATCGCCGCTTCGATCTTGGGGAAGGTGATGTTGAGGAAGACGATCTGTTGGAGGTGGGCCCAGAGGCCACGCCACCGGCGGGAGAGGGCGCTGGTGCGCGCGGCGGCGGCAATGCATCTGAGTCGGGCAAGGATGAGGAGGAGTAGGTCGGTAGGGAGAGCACTAATGTGGTCCGCTTCACTTCCTAAGGTATCGAGCAGTGGTTGGGAGGAACGCCGGCGACGATGCTCCCATCTCAACTCCATCAGATGTCCGCAGAAACTCCGATGTTCCCCTTCCATTCGAGCCAACGATGAGAGGATTCCTTTATACATACCTTCTCTAATAATGTGTTTCCCCATTTGGACCAGAAATAAATATTTCCTATTTGGCAAACGACATAAATTTTATCCCTAATTTCACACTTCGGCCAATTTTGGCAACTAATGATGGTATCTTCCCTATTTTACACATGGGCTAAATTCTATTGGTAATATGACACCTTTTGTCAATTTTGGCTACTAAGAATGTTAGATGAAAATTAGGTGTGCGCAAATAGGGACGATTTCTTTTTCCGGGGCCAAACAAGGAAGCACATTGTTAGAAATGACTAGCAAACTTGCACGCGTAACCCACATCTCCTGTAGTCCAAGTCCTGTCTTGTATGCAATAACGTGTCATGGGAACAACTTGCTCAAGCACTTCAGGTGAAGCCAAGGACGACCCGCTTGTTGGGGATATTACCACTGGGCGTAAACCGGCCAAGAGAGGCCGGGTTAACTTCATAAGTAGTTCATCTGTATCTGAAGCCCATGAAGACAGACGGTGACGCTTCATGAAGGCCCAGGGCCCAAAGCCGGTTTAAGGCATGTAGACACAAACCGGCATTGAGATGTAAACTTGTGTTGTAAGATATGCGTAGCAGAGACCGAGCCGGACATGATTATGAGCCGGCCTCGGAGTCTGTAAACCGACGGGCGTCAACCCATGTATATAAGGGGACGACCCGGCAGTGGTTCAGGGACAACAGACAACAACTCGAGACTCAGGCAAAGCATATTCGCTCCCTGGTCATCGAAACCCCATCAATTCCATCACAACTAGACGTAGGCTTTTACCTTCATCGAAGGGGCCGAACTAGTATAAAACTCTCTTGCGTCCCTTGTTCGCTTTAACCCCTTCGAGCTAATCGGTAGCGATGGCTCCACGACTAAGTCCTTTCTCTAGGACATCTGCCGTGACAAAACCACGACTCTGATAGTACCAAGGATCCCGAGTCTGACGATGACAAAATAGGGAAGGGAAAGAAGGGCGGCAACGCCAAGGGGCAGCACCACAACCCGGCGGGTCATGGAAATGGCGGCAAGCGTAAAGCGGACCATGGTTTAGACTTTGTGGCTAACACTAATACTCACGACAAGGGCCAACGGCGTAAGGGTAAACCGCCCCGGCGGAATGGAATGCCGAATCCTAATCCGGACCGTTTGTCGTATCTGTTGAACCAGCCCTGTCCAAAGCATGAGACGAAGGAGGAACCATCTACACACCTCTGGAAAGATTGTTATATCATGCAAGAGTTCAAAAATTCTGACTCTTTCTGGTATGATCATGGATCAGGAGGCGGTTCGGGCTTTGGCTCTCATGGGCCAGTTTATGGCGGAGGAAATTCCGGTTCTGGATTCCATGGCAATCAGGGCGGACATAACAATCAAAGTAATCAAGGTAACCAAGGTGGCTATAATCATCAGGGCAATCAGCAGCAGCAGCAGTCGGGTTACCAGAGCAACCCGAAGCAGGTGAATAGCGGACAGTATCATGTCTTCACCACTAGCTTGGACAAGCGCGATCAGAAGCTTCATAAATGGATGGTGAATGCCGTTGAACCGGCGGTGCCCCGTTATTTGCGCTGGTCCGAGCAGCCTATTGTGTGGAGTAGAGACGATCATCCACCCCGGGTTGACAATCCGGGTCATCTGGCTCTGGTGGTGGCACCTCAGGTGGGAGGTTATAAGTTCACTAAGGTACTCATGGATGGAGGGAGTAGTATCAATATCCTTTATTATGAAACTTTCCGTCGCATGGGGCTAACAGATAAAAATCTTAAACCGTCCAATACGGTGTTCCATGGTGTGGTGCCTGGTAAGTCGGCATATCCTGTTGGTAAGATAGCCCTGGAGGTGGCTTTTGGAGATGAGCATGACTCGAGATCAGAAACCTTGACCTTTGAAGTGGTGAAAATCAGAAGCCCGTATCATGCCCTATTTGGACGGCCAGCTTATGCCAAGTTTATGGCACAGCCTTGTTATGTTTATCTACAGCTCAAGATGCCGGGTCACAAGGGAACTATAACCGTGCATGGAAGCTGCAAGATTGCTCTGGAGTGTGAGGAAGGTGATGCGGCTTATGCTGAGTCGGTTTGTGCAATAGAGGAGTTGAAGTTTTACAAAGACAATGTTGATCCGGCAGATATGACTTCGTTGAAGAAACCAACTACGGAACATGATCCGACCCTGAAGTTTAAATCGGCTGATGAGACTAAACTTGTTGACTTCGTGCCTGGCGATTCGTCCAAGCAGTTTAGCATCAGCGCTAACTTGGATCCGAAATAGGAAAGCGCGCTCATCGAGTTCATCCATGAGAATCGGGACATCTTTGCATGGAAGCCTTCTGACATGCCTGGTGTACCGAGAGAACTCGCTGAGCACACCCTCAATGTTGATCCTAAGTATAAACCGGTCAAGCAGTTTTTCCGCCGGTTCAATGAAGAAAAGACGCAAAGCTATTGGAGAAGAAGTAGCCAGGCTCTTGGCGGCTGGATTTATCGTTGAAGTATTCCATCCTGAGTGGTTGGCTAATCCGGTGCTGGTCCTCAAGAAGAATGGCACTTGGCATATGTGTGTGGACTACACAGATCTCAACAAAGCTTGTCCAGTAGATCCTTTTGCCCTCCCCCGTATTGATCAGATTATTGATGCTACAGCGGGTGTGAGCGGTTAAGTTTTTTGGATGCATATTCTGGTTATCATCAGATCAAAATGGCAGTTAAGGACCAGGAGAAGACGGCCTTCATAACTCCCTTTGGAGCCTTCTGCTATGTGTCCATGCCCTTTGGGCTCAAGAGTGCACACGCAACTTATCAACGGTGTGTGCAGAATTGTCTTCATAAACAGATCGGCCGCAATGTTCACGCCTATGTGGATGATATTGTGGTGAAATCAAGGAAAAAGGAGACATTGATTGATGACTTGAAGGAAACCTTTGATAACCTGTGGGTTTATAAAATGATGCTTAATCCAGCCAAGTGCGTTTTTGGTGTACCTGCAGGCAAGCTCTTGGGTTTTTTGGTGTCTAACAGGGGCATTGAAGCTAATCCGGAAAAGATCAAGGCCATCACCTCCTTGGCTAAACCAAAGTGTATCAATGATGTTCAACGCCTAGCAGGCCGGATTGCCGCGTTGAGCCGGTTTGTCACTCGTCTTGGTGAGAAGGCCATTCCTTTGTATTAGATGCTGAAGAAAACGGATAACTTCGTCTGGAGTGATGCCGCTAATGAAGCATTTGAGGACTTAAAGCGGCAGCTAGCTAATCCGCCGATTCTCGCTGCTCCGGTTGATAAAGAACCGTTGCTGCTATATGTGGCAGCTAACGCTCGGGCCGTTAGTGTGGCTATTGTGGTGGAGCGCAAGGAGGCAGGAAAGGAATATCCGGTTCAGCGGCCGGTTTACTATATTAGTGAGGTACTCATTGAATCCAAGCAGAGGTACCCGCATTGGCAAAAATTGGTGTATGGGGTTTTCATGGCAAGCCGAAAGCTTAAGCAGTATTTCCAAGGTCATCCCATCACGGTGGTCAGCTCTGCTCCTTTGGGGGATATAATCCAGAATAGGGAGGCAACTGGTCGAATTGCTAAGTGGGCTATCGAGCTCGGGCCTCACGGGTTGAAATACATACCCCGAACGGCGATCAAATCTCAGGCACTTGTGGATTTCATCAATGATTGGACAGAATTACAAATGCCAGAAGAGAAGCCGGATCACACTTATTGGACTATTCATTTTGATGGGTCCAGGCAATAGGAGGGCTCGGGGGCTGGAGTCGTGTTAACTTCCCCACGAGGTGATAAGTTTTGTTATGTTCTCCGTTTAATGTTCCCTTGCACTAATAATGCAGCTGAATATGAGGCCTTACTCCATGGTCTACGGATGGCTAAGGAGATGAATCTCAGCCGAGTTAAATGCTTCGGTGACTCGGATCTGGTGGCTCAACAAGTGTCTGTCACTTGGGATTCCAAGGACCCACTAATGGCAGCATATCGTCATGAGGTGGATATTGTTGCAGGTCACTTCAAAGGTTATCAGGTGGATCATGTGGACCGGCGGAAGAATGAAGCGGCAGACGTTTTAAGCCGCGTGGGTTCCCAACGTAAACCGGTTCCACCTAATGTTTTCCTGGACGTTTTGCATAATCCGTCCGTCAAGCTCCCTGGTGAAGAGGATTTGGCTGTTGCTGATCCGGAGGCTCAGTTGGTGGCAGCTCTACATGTTATCCCGGATTGGACGGTTCCGTATCTGGCGTATACCAGGGCGAGTTACCAGAGGATGAAACTTTGGCCAGACAGATAACCTGGCGGTCCAAGTCCATGACTATTATCAATGGAGAGTTACATCATTACAGTGTGACAGGGGTGTTTCAACGCTGTGTATTGTTGGAAATATGCCCTAGAGGCAATAATAAATTGGTTATTATTATATTTCCTTGTTCATGATAATCGTTTATTATCCATGCTAGAATTGTATTGATAGGAAACTCAGATACATGTGTGGATACATAGACAACACCATGTCCCTAGTAAGCCTCTAGTTGACTAGCTCGTTGATCAATAGATGGTTACGGTTTCCTGACCATGGACATTGGATGTCGTTGATAACGGGATCACATCATTAGGAGAATGATGTGATGGACAAGACCCAATCCTAAGCCTAGCACAAGATCATGTAGTTCGTTTGCTAAGAGCTTTTCTAATGTCAAGTATCATTTCCTTAGACCATGAGATTGTGCAACTCCCGGATACCGTAGGAATGCTTTGGGTGTACCAAACGTCACAACGTAACCGGGTGGCTATGAAGGTGCACTACAGGTATATCCGAAAGTGTCTGTTGGGTTGGCACGAATCGAGACTGGGATTTGTCACTCCGTGTAAACGGAGAGGTATCTCTGGGCCCACTCGGTAGGACATCATCATAATGTGCACAATGTGACCAAGGAGTTGATCACGGGATGATGTGTTACGGAACGAGTAAAGAGACTTGCCGGTAACGAGATTGAACAAGGTATCGGGATACCGACGATCGAATCTCGGGCAAGTAACATACCGATAGACAAAGGGAATTGTATACGGGATTGATTGAATCCCCGACATCGTGGTTCATCCGATGAGATCATCGTGGAACATGTGGGAGCCAACATGGGTATCCAGATCCCGCTGTTGGTTATTGGCCGGAGAACGTCTTGGTCATGTCTGCATGGTTCCCGAACCCGTAGGGTCTACACACTTAAGGTTCAGTGACGCTAGGGTTATAGAGATATTAGTATGCGGTAACCCGAAAGTTGTTCGGAGTCCTAGATGAGATCCCGGACGTCACGAGGAGTTCCGGAATGGTCCGGAGGTAAAGATTTATATATGGGAAGTCTTATTTTGGTCGCCGGAAAAGTTTCGCGCATTATTGGTATTGTACCGGGAGTGCCGAAAGGGGTTCGGGGGTCCACCAGCCCCGGGGGGCCACATGGGCTGTAGGGGTGTGCGCCTTGGCCTATATGGGCCAAGGGCACCAGCCCCAAGAGGCCCATGCGCCAAGAGATAAGGGAAAGGGAGAGTCCTAAAGGGGGAAGGCACCTCCGAGGTGCCTTGGGGAGGATGGACTCCTCCCTGGTCGCACCCTTCCTTGGAGGAAGGGCCAAGGCTGCGCCCCCCCTCTCCCTTGGCCCTATATATAGTGGGGGGAAGGGAGGGCAGCAATACCCAAGCCCTGGCGCCTCCCTCTCCCTCCCGTGACACATCTCCCTCCTCCCGCAGCGCTTGGCGAAGCCCTGTTGGAATCCCGCTACTTCCACCACCAAGCCTTCGTGCTGCTGGATCTCCATCAACCTCTCCTTCCCCCTTGCTGGATCAAGAAGGAGGAGACGTCGCTGCTCCGTACGTGTGTTGAACGCGGAGGTGCCGTCCGTTCGGCGCTCGGTCATCGGTGATTTGGATCACGACGAGTACGACTCCATCAACCCCGTTCACTTGAACGCTTCCGCTCGCGATCTACAAGGGTATGTAGATGCACTCCTTCCCTCTCGTTGCTAGTAAACTCCTTAGATTGATCTTGGCGATGCGTAGAAAATTTTGAATTTCTGCTACGTTCCCCAACATGTATCTCCTGAGGAAGGCCGTGAAATTTTGCGTGAGATCAACGAAGGAGATTGTGGGCACCACGCCGGTTCAAAATCTTTGGTGGGCAAGGCGTTTCGTCACGATTTTTATTGGTTGATAGCTCATGCTGATGCTGAGGACTTGGTTAAAAGATGTGATGGCTGTCAGAAATTCTCACGGCATGCTCATGTACCAGCTCAAGAATTGAGGATGATTCCAATCACCTGGCCATTTGCAACTTGGGGGCTGGATATGGTTGGGCCTTTCAAGAGGTCCAAGGACAAGAAGACCCACCTTTTGGTGGCGGTTGATAAGTTCACAAAATGGGTGGAGGCAGAGCCAGTTAGTAAGTGTGATGCAGCCACGACAGTTCAATTCATCAAAAAGGTGATCTTCCGGTTTGGCTTTCCACACAACATTATAACAGACAATGGTACCAATCTGTCAAAGGGTGCCATGAAGGAGTTCTTTCAATGTGAGCACATCTGGCTTGACGTGTCATCAGTGGCTCACCCCCAGTCCAATGGTCAAGCGGAGAGGGCCAATCAAGAGATCTTGAGAGGCATCAAACCCCGGCTTATGGTTCCTTTGCAACGGACGCCGGGTTGTTGGGTTGAGGAGTTACCTTTAGTGTTATGGAGCATCAATACCACACCCAACAGATCGACAGGCTACACGCCTTTCTTCATGGTTTATGGAGCGGAAGCGGTTCTTCCTAGTGACATCCGTCATGACTCGCCTCATGTAGCGGCATATGTTGAAGCGGATAACGAGAAGGCACGGCAGGAAGCTCTTGATCTGTTAGATGAGGAGCGTGACATGGCGGCAGCCCGTTCGGCGATTTATCAGCAAGATCTGTGTCGTTATCATAGCCGCCGGGTTAGAACCAGAACCTTTCAAGAAGGAGATTTGGTGCTTCGACTCATCGAGGATCAGACGGATATGCACAAGCTATCCCCCCGTTGGGAAGGGCCTTTTGTGGTCAGTAAGGATTTGCACAATGGGTCGTACTACCTAATCGATGTTCGAGAGTGCAAAGACTCACGTAAATCGGAGGAGGAGACCAACCGGCCATGGAATATTGCTTATCTTCGGCCCTACTATACTTGAGCTACAGGCTCTGCTTATGTACATATTATGACATTGTATATATTATGATCAATATAATAAACTGGAACCTCAGCTAACGCGGGGTATCTGTTGTTTTCTTACATCACGTGTGGTTACATGGAGCTTACAAAGCGGCGTCCGGTTTACCCCGTGATTTAGCTTCTTAAAGCTTGATATCAGATCACTTGGGGGCTTGGTCGTATCCGAACCATAGCTACATCTCTTGATCGGCGCAATGCCACAACATCACTTGGGAGCATGGTCGAACCCGAACCATGACTACGCCTCTTGATCAGCGTAAAGCCACAGAATCACTTGGGGGCTTGGTCGTATCCGAACCATAGCCACGCCTCTTGATCGGCGTAATGCCACAGCATCACTTGGGAGCATGGTCGAACCCGAACCATGACTACGCCTCTTGATCGGCGTAAAGCCACAGAATCACTTGAGGGCTTGGTCGAACCCGAACCATAGCAATGCCTTTTGATCGGCGTAATGCCACAGCATCACTTGGGGGCTTGGTCGAACCCGAACCATAGCAACACCTCTTGATCAAATTTGGGGCCTGGCAGCCCATGAAAAGCCTCGACTACAACGGTTTTATTTGCCTTTTGCTAAGTTTCTTTTTCTTTTGCTAAGATTTGTGATGTTTTCAAACCAGTGTTTATCAACCCAGTTGGGCTGTCAACTACAAGTTGTCAGTACATGACCAAGTTATAATCCGGAGACTATCAGCCTGGTCTGGTTTTGACTCATAGTCACCAGTATGGAATAAGCCGGTGTTTATTACAACCCGGAACGGTTTTGTTGTAAACCGGCATTATATAACATGAGATACTTTTACTCCGGATTAAGGTTATGACCTTCATTACAAGGTTGGTCAGCTAACACTATGCCTAAAGGTCGCAGGTATCATATATTTCCATGCTTGGTTATCTTTTACAACCTTGGTTATAAAACTTGGTCATATATATAGTTGGGTATCCTGACCCGCCCGGTGGTAAACCGCCAGGGCATTTTAAGCTTTTTATCTGCAGGAACAATTGGAATAAATAGCTATGGATTATGAACATCATATCTCAAAGCATGGCGGATTAACACGCATCAGTTGCAGATAAATATGCACGAAGGCATAACAGACCAAGTGTTTTAACTAGCCTATTACAAGGCGTTTCAGTACTCAAATGAATAATTGTTTCTCAATAAACATTGCAGTATGGAAGGTTAAACCGGCCACCGGGTTATGATCACTGAGCAGCTTGACCTGACGGCTGCGGGTCATCCTGCACCGGTTCTTCTTCTTCGTCCCTACCCAGCGGCTGGAAGTCAACAGTTGTCCAGTCGATCCCATTGAAAGCTTGGAACACAGCTTCGTCGCTTATAAGGGTGGACGGTTCAATATCAGGGGCATAAGTGTGCTTACGGATTGGAGGGATCAGGCTTTGAGTTTCAAGAGCTGGTGCAGCAACCCGCTTGTTATTGATATCATAACTCGCCTGATAATGTGAAAGATCAGCTTCTTCAGCAAGTTGACAAGCCAGTGGACGTACTTCCCGGTTTATGGCGCGGAGATCTTCCGTGCAAAATTCTGATCCGTTCTCTTTCAAGCTTGGGTAGCCTTTAGCCACGTCCGTCGGATCAAGATCAGGCACCCATGCTTTTGCCCGGTTTAGCGCGGTCAGAGCGCCAGCCCTTGCAGCAGACCTCTTCAGCTCTTCTATCCGGGCAGGCAGCATAGATAGCCTGTCTAAGGTATCCTTGATCAACTTCGGGGGTGGCTTATTGTGCGAAGCGGTGCAGATAATCCGTTGTGCGCCGGTATAAAGTTGCTCTATCAGCGTGTAGGCAGCTTTCAACTTCTTCTACACATCTGAGCCCAGATGGCTAATGCGGGTTCCTGTATCATTACAAACATCAGTAAACCGGCAACGCATGAGAGGATATGTTGAAAGCATAAAGGAAGGATGCTTACCAAACACAGCAGAGGTCATAGCATGCACTTGCCGCTTTACACCAGTCAGCTCATCAACCACCGGTTTAAGAGCGGCTTCTGCGTTTTCAGCCCTTTTTATCAAAGCGGCTTTTTCAGTCTCCCAATCCGCCCGCTCTTTGTTGAAGCCCTCTTTCAGTTTCTCCATAGCGCCTAGAGCGTGGGTCAACTCTTCCTCCGCTTTGGAGGCTTCAGATTGCTGGGTTTTGATGTTCTCCTGCAGATCAGTGGTTTGGCGTTCCTTCTTGCTCAGCTCCGCCTGTAAAGAGACAGATACATAATGAGTTGACAGTACATATTTGAAGTACCAAGCACATAACAAGTTATGCCCTTAGTACTTGGGGGCTAATGCATATTTGCGTTTACTCAGAAATTTTTACAAGTCCCAAACACAATACAAGTATTAAGCTTGGCACTTGGGGGCTAATGTGTGTTTGCTCAAAAAGCTGTTGATATAGGAATTCTTCTACAGTCCCGGTTCATCTTTATAAAGTTAAACCGGCCCTTGGGGACTATACCGGCGAAAGAGAATTATGGCAAATTATAAGGAACCGGTTCATCTTAACAAGGTAATCCGGTTCCTGGAGGCTAAATAGGCAAGGTTAAGTTATGACAAAAGTCCCGGTTTAGATTGGTATCATAAACCGTCACTTGGGAGCTACTACGAGTCGATGAACTGCAATTGGACAAAGGATAAAAATAGTAGTTACCTCATATCGCTCCTTCATCAAGTTTACCAAACTAGCTTCATAGTCACGACTGGTATACAGACGGTTCAAGAAGCCAGAGTGAATAGCTTGAACATTGAGGTTGGCGAAGCTTGATAAATCGGCATTCCATTTGCCTTTGCCGATAGTAGAGAGATCATCCTTGGCAGTATGCTTTGACAAAGCTATAGGGTTGCCTGGAGTGGAGTGGCCAGTGCCAGTAATCATAACATCATCATCTTGTTCATCCGCAGCTCTTGCCGGAGTTGGCGGCTTATCAGTGTCCTTCGTTGGACTGGCCGGTTTGTCACCAGTTCGAACAGGGCTGGTTGGCCGGTCTGCATGACTTGTAGTATCAACTTGCACTTGTTCAGCAAGGAAATCATGGTCTTGAAGCGGCGGATCGTGAAGCATGGCGTCAACATCGGTTTCTTCCAGATCTGGAGTTGTTTCCGGTTCAGCAGCTACATTATCGTTAGCCGGTTTGTTCAACCGAGCTTTCTTGCTGGGTCTTGGCTTGGCGCTGCGAAAAGATAAGACATAAGGATCAGTACAGTATGAAAAGATAACATATCAAGAATAAAGACATGTGCATAACTCACCCAGGAACTGTTTTGAGAGGTGGAAGCTATGTGGCCGAAGACTCGCCAGAGGATGAGTGAGAAGTGCCCAGGTTAAGAGGCTGGCGAAAACAACCTGCTTTTGGGCATGAAGTATCAATGGGATAAGAGACCTCTGATCGGCGTTTCCGAACCGGACTGTTCGGTAAACTGGCGGAGGTAACTACCTGGCCACTGTGCCGGGTTGTACGGCGAGCTTCGTGCTGCTGCGTCTTCAAAAGAAAGTTTGGATCCAAATAAGCAAGAGGGTGAGAAAATTTTACTTTCCGGTTTGCTTGACAGATTTTTTATGTTGGCAGAGGATCTGAATCGGAGGAAAGAATAGTTACCTCTACGTCCTCAGCGTGACTGCCTTCAGCGTCGTCCTAATAATAACCATTGTCAATGAGATGTACGAAAAATGAACCAAGAGAGTCAAGTTCTACCTCTGATTCCGGATTACGCACATTGTCATCAACTGGTAGATCGGAGGATGCAGTGGTCCTTCTTTTGGCAGGTTTTTTAACAACCTTGGTCTTTGGACGAACTGGCTTGACCGGTTTGTCTTGCGGCTTCGCCGGTTTGTCTTGTGATGGTTTCTTGTTCTAGAACGGATCATCACCCTGTCAGAAAAATAATCAAACTTTCAGAGGGTATTTGGACAGAAGCAAATTCAGATACAAAGGATTATATGATTCTTACAGCTGGTGGTTTATTGAAGGTGCAGAAAGGGAGTAGCCCGGTTTGGGCACAGACGGCCTCCGGTTCGTTCAGTATTTTCTTTACAGCCTCAGTGACTTCGTCATCTGTAAGCTGAATGTCAATGTGCCGCTGAGCATACTTCAAACTCCCCGTGTACTCACACATCAAACCGGGGCGCCGTCTTAAGGGCAGAATGCTCCAGCTTATCCAGCAACGAGCAAGATCAACTCCTGTCAAACCGTTCGCCATGAAGGCTCTAAGCTTTGATAGTTGGGGAGCATAGTTGGCCCGTTCTCTTGCTGTCAGCCTCTGAGGAAACGGGTGTGTGTTGCTCAGGCGTTCAGGGCGGTAACCTAGCAGGGGGTTTCATCAGATGGAGAGGTATCCATGCAGTAAAACCAAGTTTGGTTCCACTCTTTGGGGTGACTGTGGAGTTTGGGATGGGGGAAGGTGACTTCTTTCCTCTTCTGAACCGCCATTCCGCCCAATTCTGTATTGGGTCCATCTGAGAACTCGGTGCGACGGTTTAAATGAAAGAAATCCCTAAACAGTTCGACTGTAGGTTCCTCTTGCAGATAAGCTTCACAGAATACTTGGAAGTGGCAAATATTGGTAACAGAGTTGGGACCGATGTCTTGAGGGCGCAGCTGAAAATTGGCTAGCACATCTCGGAAATTTTTTGAACCGGGAGGGCTAAAACTGTTGGGGAACGTAGTAATTTCAAAAAAATTCTACGCACACGCAAGATCATGGTGATGCATAGCAACGAGAGGAGAGAGTGTTGTCCACGTACCCTCGTAGACCGAAAGCGGAAGCGTTAACACAACGCGGTTGATGTAGTCGTACGTCTTCACGATCCGACCGATCAAGTACCGAACGCACGGCACCTCCGAGTTCAGCACACGTTCAGCTCGACGACGTCCCTCGAACTCCGATCCAGCCGAGTATTGAGGGAGAGTTTCGTCAGCACGACGGCGTGGTGACAATGATGATGTTCTACCGACGCAGGGCTTCGCCTAAGCACCGCTACGATATTATCGAGGTGTAATATGGTGGAGGGGGGCACCGCACACGGCTAAGAGATCAATGATCAATTGTGTGTCTAGAGGTGCCCCCCTGCCCCCGTATATATAGGAGCAAGGGGGGGTTCGGCCAACCAAGGGGAGAGGCGCGCCAGGAGGAGTCCTACTCCTACCGGGAGTAGGACTACCGGGAGTAGGACTCCCCCCCTTTTCCATGTTGGACTAGGAGAGAGAGGGGGAAGAGGTGGAGGGGAGGCAGGAAAGGGGGGGCGCCGCCCCCCTCTCCTTGTCCTATTCGGATTGGGGGGGGGAGGGGCGTGCGGCCCTGTCCTGGCCTCCTCTCCTCTCTTCCACCTAGGCCCACTAAGGCCCATTAAGTTACCGGGGGGTTCCGGTAACCTCCCGGTACTCCGGAAAAATCCCGATTTCACCCGGAACACTTCCGATGTCCAAACATAGGCTTCCAATATATCAATCTTTATGTCTCGACCATTTCGAGACTCCTCGTCATGTCCGTGATCACATCCGGGACTCCGAACAACCTTCGGTACATCAAAACATATAAACTCATAATATAACTGTCATCGTAACGTTAAGCGTGCGGACCCTACGGGTTCGAGAACTATGTAGGCATGACCGAGACACCTCTCCGATCAATAACCAATAGCGGAACCTGTATGCTCATATTGGTTCCCACATATTCTACGAAGATCTTTATCGGTCAGACCGCATAACAACATACGTTGTTCCCTTTGTCATCGGTATGTTACTTGCCCGAGATTCGATCGTCGGTATCTCGATACCTAGTTCAATCTCGTTACCGTCAAGTCTCTTTACTCGTTCCGTAATACATCATCCCACAACTAACTCATTAGTCACAATGCTTGCAAGGCTTATAGTGATGTGTATTACTGAGTGGGCCCAGAGATACCTCTCCAACAATCGGAGTGACAAATCCTAATCTCGAAATACGCCAACCCAACAAGTACCTTTGGAGACACCTGTAGAGCACCTTTATAATCACCCAGTTACGTTGTGACGTTTGGTAGCACACAAAGTGTTCCTCCGGTAAACGGGAGTTGCATAATCTCATAGTCATAGGAACATGTATAAGTCATGAAGAAAGCAATAGCAACATACTAAACGATCGAGTGCTAAGCTAACGGAATGGGTCAAGTCAATCACATCATTCTCCTAATGATGTGATCCCATTAATCAAATGACAACTCATGTCTATGGCTAGGAAACATAACCATCTTTGATCAACGAGCTAGTCAAGTAGAGGCATACTAGTGACACTCTGTTTGTCTATGTATTCACACATGTATTATGTTTCCGGTTAATACAATTCTAGCATGAATAATAAACATTTATCATGATATAAGGAAATAAATAATAACTTTATTATTGCCTCTAGGGCATATTTCCTTCAGTCTCCCACTTGCACTAGAGTCAATAATCAAGATTACATAGTAATGATTCTTACACCCATGGAGTCTTGGTGCTGATCATGTTTTGCTCGTGGAAGAGGCTTAGTCAACGGGTCTGCAACATTCAGATCCGTATGTATCTTGCAAATTTCTATGTCTCCCACCTGGACTAAATCCCGGATGGAATTGAAGCGTCTTTTGATGTGCTTGGTTCTCTTGTGAAATTTGGATTCCTTTGCTAAGGCAATTGCACGAGTATTGTCACAAAAGATTTTCATTGGTCTCGATGCACTAGGTATGACACCTAGATCGGATATGAACTCCTTCATCCAGACTCCTTCATTTGCTGCTTCCGAAGCAGCTATGTACTCCGCTTCACACGTAGATCCCGCCACGACACTTTGCTTAGAACTGCACCAACTGACAACTCCACCATTCAATGTAAACACGTATCCGGTTTGCGATTTAGAATCGTCCGGATCAGTATCAAAGCTTGCATCAACGTAACCATTTACGATGAGCTCTTTTTCACCTCCATAAACGAGAAACATATCCTTAGTCCTTTTCAGGTATTTCAGAATGTTCTTGACCGCTGTCCAGTGATCCACTCCTGGATTACTTTGGTACCTCCCTGCTAAACTTATAGCAAGGCACACATCAGGTCTGGTACACAGCATTGCATACATGATAGAGCCTATGGCTGAAGCATAGGGAACATCTTTCATCTTCTCTCTATCTTCTGCAGTGGTCGGGCATTGAGTCTTACTCAATCTCACACCTTGTAGTACAGGCAAGAACCCTTTCTTTGCTTGATCCATTTTGAACTTCTTCAAAACTTTGTCAAGGTATGTGCTTTGTGAAAGTCCAATTAAGCGTCTTGATCTATCTCTATAGATCTTGATGCCTAATATATATGCAGCTTCACCGAGGTCTTTCATTGAAAAACTCTTATTCAAGTATCCCTTTATGCTATCCAGAAATTCTATATCATTTCCAATTAGCAATATGTCATCCACATATAATATCAGAAATGCTACTGAGCTCCCACTCACTTTCTTGTAAATACAGGCTTCTCCAAAAGTCTGTATAAAACCAAATGCTTTGATCACACTATCAAAGCGTTTATTCCAACTCCGAGAGGCTTGCACCAGTCCATAAATGGATCGCCGGAGCTTGCACACTTTGTTAGCTCCCTTTGGATCGACAAAACCTTCCGGTTGCATCATATACAACTCTTCTTCCAGAAATCCATTCAGGAATGCAGTTTTGACATCCATTTGCCAAATTTCATAATCATAAAATGCGGCAATTGCTAACATGATTCGGACAGACTTGAGCATCGCTACGGGTGAGAAGGTCTCATCGTAGTCAATCCCTTGAACTTGTCGAAAACCTTTCGCAACAAGTCGAGCTTTATAGACAGTAACATTACCGTCAGCGTCAGTCTTCTTCTTGAAGATCCATTTATTTTCAATAGCTTGCCGATCATCGGGCAAGGTAACCAAAGTCCATACTTTGTTCTCATACACGGATCCCATCTCGGATTTCATGGCCTCAAGCCATTTTGCGGAATCTGGGCTCACCATCGCTTCTTCATAGTTCGTAGGTTCGTCATGGTCTAGTAACATAACCTCCAGAACAGGATTACCGTACCACTCTGGTGCGGATCTTAATCTGGTTGACCTACGAGGTTCAGTAATAACTTGATCTGAAGTTTCATGATCATTATCATTAACTTCCTCACTAATTGGTGTAGGCGTCGCAGAAACCGGTTTCTGTGATGATCTACTTTCCAATAAGGGAGCAGGTACATTTACCTCATCAAGTTCTACTTTCCTCCCACTCACTTCTTTTGAGAGAAACTTCTTCTCCAGAAAAATTCCGAATTTAGCAACAAAAGTTTTGCCTTCGGATTTGTGATAGAAGGTGTACCCAACAGTTTCCTTTGGGTATCCTATGAAGACACATTTCTCCGATTTGGGTTCGAGCTTATCAGGTTGAAGTTTTTTCACATAAGCATCACAGCCCCAAACTTTAAGAAACGACAACTTTGGTTTCTTGCCAAACCACAGTTCATAAGGCGTCGTCTCAATGGATTTTGATGGTGCCCTATTTAACGTGAATGCAGCCGTCTCTAAAGCATAACCCCAAAATGATAGCGGTAAATCAGTAAGAGACATCATAGATCGCACCATATCTAGTAAAGTACGATTACGACGTTCGGACACACCATTACGCTGTGGTGTTCCGGGTGGCGTGAGTTGCGAAACTATTCCGCATTGTTTCAAATGAAGACCAAACTCATAACTCAAATATTCTCCTCCACGATCAGATCGTAGATATTTTATTTTCTTGTTACGATGATTTTCAACTTCACTCTGAACTTCTTTGAACTTTTCAAATGTTTCAGACTTATGTTTCATTAAGTAGATATACCCATATCTGCTCAAATCATCTGTGAAGGTGAGAAAATAACGATATCCGCCACGAGCCTCAATATTCATTGGACCACATACATCTGTATGTATGATTTCCAACAAATCTGTTGCTCTCTCCATAGTTCTGGAGAACGGTGTTTTAGTCATCTTGCCCATGAGGCACGGTTCGCAAGTACCAAGTGATTCATAATCAAGTGGTTCCAAAAGTCCATCAGTATGGAGTTTCTTCATGCGCTTTACACCGATATGACCTAAACGGCAGTGCCACAAATAAGTTGCACTATCATTATCAACTCTGCATCTTTTGGCTTCAATATTATGAATATGTGTATCACTACTATCGAGATTCAACAAAAATAGACCACTCTTCAAGGGTGCATGACCATAAAAGATATTACTCATATAAATAGAACAACCATTATTCTCCGAGTTAAATGAATAACCGTCTCGCATCAAACAAGATCCAGATATAATGTTCATGCTTAACGCTGGCACCAAATAACAATTATTTAGGTCTAATACTAATCCCGAAGGTAGATGTAGAGGTAGCGTGCCGACCGCGATCACATCGACTTTGGAACCATTTCCCACGCGCATCGTCACCTCGTCCTTAGCCAATCTTCGCTTAATCCGTAGCCCCTGTTTCGAGTTGCAAATATTAGCAACAGAACCAGTATCAAATACCCAGGTGCTACTGCGAGCATTAGTAAGGTACACATCAATAACATGTATATCACATATACCTTTGTTCACCTTGCCATCCTTCTTATCCGCCAAATACTTGGGGCAGTTCCGCTTCCAGTGACCAGTCTGCTTGCAGTAGAAGCACTCAGTCTCAGGCTTAGGTCCAGACTTGGGTTTCTTCTCCTGAACAACAACTTGCTTGCTAATCTTCTTGAAGTTCCCCTTCTTCTTCCCTTTGCCCTTTTTCTTGAAACTAGTGGTCTTATTGACCATCAACACTTGATGCTCCTTTTTGATTTCTACCTCCGCTGCCTTTAGCATTGCGAAGAGCTCGGGAATTGTCTTATTCATCCCTTGCATGTTATAGTTCATCACGAAGCTCTTGTAGCTTGGTGGCAGTGATTGAAGAATTCTGTCAATGACGCTATCATCCGGAAGATTAACTCCCAGTTGAATCAAGTGATTATTATACCCAGACATTTTGAGTATATGCTCACTGACAGAACTATTCTCTTCCATCTTGCAGCTGTAGAACTTATTGGAGACTTCATATCTCTCAATCCGGGCATTTGCTTGAAATATTAACTTCAACTCCTGGAACATCTCATATGCTCCATGACGTTCAAAACGTCGTTGAAGACCCGGTTCTAAGTCGTAAAGCATGGCACACTGAACTATCGAGTAATCATCAGCTTTGCTCTGCCAGACGTTCATAACTTCTGGTGTTGCTCTTGCAGTAGGCCTGGCACCCAGCGGTGCTTCCAGGACGTAATTCTTCTGTGCAGCAATGAGGATAATCCTCAAGTTACGGACCCAGTCCGTGTAATTGCTACCATCATCTTTCAACTTTGCTTTCTCAAGGAACGCATTAAAATTCAACGGAACAACAGCACGGGCCATCTATCTACAATTAACATAGACAAGCAAGATACTATCAGGTACTAAGTTCATGATAAATTTAAGTTCTATTAATCATATTACTTAAGAACTCCCACTTAGATAGACATCCCTCTAATCATCTAAGTGATTACGTGATCCAAATCAACTAAACCATAACCGATCATCACGTGAAATGGAGTAGTTTTCAATGGTGAACATCACTATGTTGATCATATCTACTATATGATTCACGCTCGACCTTTCGGTCTCAGTGTTCCGAGGCCATATCTGCATATGCTAGGCTCGTCAAGTTTAACCTGAGTATTCCGCGTGTGCAACTGTTTTGCACCCGTTGTATTTGAACGTAGAGCCTATCACACCCGATCATCACGTGGTGTCTCAGCACGAAGAACTTTCGCAACGGTGCATACTCAGGGAGAACACTTTTATCTTGAAATTTTAGTGAGAGATCATCTTGTAATGCTACCGTCAATCAAAGCAAGATAAGATGCATAAAAGATAAACATCACATGCAATCAATATAAGTGATATGATATGGCCATCATCATCTTGTGCTTGTGATCTCCATCTCCGAAGCACCGTCATGATCACCATCGTCACCGGCGCGACACCTTGATCTCCATCGTAGCATCGTTGTCGTCTCGCCAACTATTGCTTTTACGACTATCGCTACCGCTTAGTGATAAAGTAAAATAATTACATGGCGATTGCATTGCATACAATAAAGCGACAACCATATGGCTCCTGCCAGTTGCCGATAACTCGGTTACAAAACATGATCATCTCATACAATAAAATATAGCATCATGTCTTGACCATATCACATCACAACATGCCCTGCAAAAACAAGTTAGACGTCCTCTACTTTGTTGTTGCAAGTTTTACGTGGCTGCTACGGGTTTAGCAAGAACCGTTCTTACCTACGCATCAAAACCACAACGATAGTTTGTCAAGTTGGTGCTGTTTTAACCTTCGCAAGGACCGGGCGTAGCCACACTCGGTTCAACTAAAGTGAGAGAGACAGACACCCGCCAGTCACCTTTAAGCAATGAGTGCTCGCAACGGTGAAACCAGTCTCGCGTAACCAAAATATGACATGCTGGTAAGCAGTATGACTTATATCGCCCACAACTCACTTGTGTTCTACTCGTGCATATAACATCAACGCATAAAACCAGGCTCGGATGCCACTGTTGGGGAACGTAGTAATTTCAAAAAAATTCTACGCACACGCAAGATCATGGTGATGCATAGCAACGAGAGGAGAGAGTGTTGTCCACGTACCCTCGTAGACCAAAAGCGGAAGCGTTAACACAACGCGGTTGATGTAGTCGTACGTCTTCACGATCCGACCGATCAAGTACCGAACGCACGACACCTCCGAGTTCAGCACACGTTCAGCTCGATGACGTCCCTCGAACTCCGATCCAGCCGAGTGTTGAGGGAGAGTTTTGTCAGCACGACGGCGTGGTGACAATGATGATGTTCTACCGATGCAGGGCTTCGCCTAAGCACCGCTACGATATTATCGAGGTGTAATATGGTGGAGGGGGGCACCGCACACGGCTAAGAGATCAATGATCAATTGTGTGTCTAGAGGTGCCCCCCTGCCCCCGTATATAAAGGAGCAAGGGAGGGTTCGGCCGGCCAAGGGGAGAGGCGCGCCAGGAGGAGTCGACTCCCCCCTTTTCCATGTTGGACTAGGAGAGAGAGGGGGAAGAGGTGGAGGGGAGGAAGGAAAGGGGGGGCCGCCCCCTCTCCTTGTCCTATTCGGATTGGGGGGAGGGGCGTGCGGCCCTGTCCTGGCCTCCTCTCCTCTCTTCCACCTAGGCCCACTAAGGCCCATTAAGTTACCGGGGGGTTCCGGTAACCTCCCGGTACTCCGGAAAAATCCCGATTTCACCCGGAACACTTCCGATGTCCAAACATAGGCTTCCAATATATCAATCTTTATGTCTCGACCATTTCGAGACTCCTCGTCATGTCCGTGATCACATCCGGGACTCCGAACAACCTTCGGTACATCAAAACATATAAACTCATAATATAACTATCATCGTAACGTTAAGCGTGCGGACCCTACGGGTTCGAGAACTATGAAGACATGACCGAGACACCTCTCCGGTCAATAACCAATAGCGGAACCTGGATGCTCATATTGGTTCCCACATATTCTACGAAGATCTTTATCGGTCAGACCGCATAACAACATACGTTGTTCCCTTTGTCATCGGTATGTTACTTGCCCGAGATTCGATCGTCGGTATCTCGATACCTAGTTCAATCTCGTTACCGTCAAGTCTCTTTACTCGTTCCGTAATACATCATCCCGCAACTAACTCATTAGTCACAATGCTTGCAAGGCTTATAGTGATGTGTATTACTGAGTGGGCCCAGAGATACCTCTCCGACAATCGGAGTGACAAATCCTAATCTCGAAATACGCCAACCCAACAAGTACCTTTGGAGACACCTGTAGAGCACCTTTATAATCACCCAGTTACGTTGTGACGTTTGGTAGCACACAAAGTGTTCCTCCGGTAAACGGGAGTTGCATAATCTCATAGTCATAGGAACATGTATAAGTCATGAAGAAAGCAATAGCAACATACTAAACGATCGAGTGCTAAGCTAACGGAATGGGTCAAGTCAATCACATCATTCTCCTAATGATGTGATCCCGTTAATCAAATGACAACTCATGTCTATGGCTAGGAAACATAACCATCTTTGATCAACGAGCTAGTCAAGTAGAGGCATACTAGTGACACTCTGTTTGTCTATGTATTCACACATGTATTATGTTTCCGGTTAATACAATTCTAGCATGAATAATAAACATTTATCATGATATAAGGAAATAAATAATAACTTTATTATTGCCTCTAGGGCATATTTCCTTCAAAAACCTCGTCCGAGATGATCAGCAAACACGACTACTTCTCCATCCTTGGGTGTAGGAGGATTCTCCAGGCCAGGGACCCTCCAGTGGATGACATCTTTCTTGGCTAAAGCGCCCGTTTTAACAAGGTTGTTTAATTGCTCCTCGGTTATTCGAGAGGGAGCCCAATTGCACTCATAGACTTGTTTAGCCATGACAAGGAAAATCTGAAATATGAGTATTACCGGTTTAAGATTTATAGTGGACAACTATACAACGGTATGAGGATACTAGCATATTGGTAAACCGGAGTCTGGCAATGGAACAGTGTAATGCATTGGCGGTTCAACAGGGGACTTTTAAGATTTACAGTGGACAACTATACAACGGTATGAGGATACTAGCATATTGGTAAACCGGAGTCTGGCAATGGAACAGTGTAATGCATTGGCGGTTCAACAGGGGACTAATGGTATCTACCGGGTCATCATTTTTTCTGTGAGGTTAAACCGGCCAATCTGGTATTCAAAGGGTGTAAGAGAAGGAAGAAACAAGTTTCACATCTTGCTATGGTAATTTCAGATCTACCGCGCATAGGAAAAACAAAGTATATTCTGACCTAAATTCCAGTGTACTGAAGGTTCACCAAGACGAGATGAGTTGGATATCAAACAGGTGCTGAAACTGCTAAAGTTCGAGATCTATGTGGTTTAAACTACTACCGCACGAGACCTATGTGGTTTTTGGATCTAACCCACGAATATAAACAAGGGAAAAGAAGGGCGGCGACGAACACCGATGAACGCCAGAAACCCTAAGCGCAGATCTGTGGTAAGAGAAAGGGGAGACTTACGGATGCTGTTGAGCAGCGGCGGCGCGCGGAGGAGCTCTAGTACGTTCAGGTCGATGCAGTGGCCAAGGTTGGTGCAGCAGTCGAAGGTGGACGGCGGCGGCCGAGGTCGAAGGTTCGGGCGTCGCGAGGATGAAGATGAAGCGAAGAGGCATGAGGGGGAAACTGGAAAGACCCTCTGGCCCTATTTATAAGGAGATAAACGACAGATGCGAAAATCGAGGAGCCGGATTTTTGGATATAAGGTAATGTTGTCGCCTCGATTGTCGGAGGCTCGTTAATGACAGGTGATGTCACGGCGGTTTACCAAGATCCTAGAAGATGATGTAATGGCGGTTTACAAGATTGTGTGAAGATGTTGAAGAAGAAATTTTCTCAAGTATTGAGGATTGACATGAACCAGTTCAAATCAATCTGGGGCCTAATGTTGGGGATATTACCACTGGGCGTAAACCGGCCAGGAGAGGCCGGGTTAACTTCATAAGTAGTTCATCTGTATCTGAAGCCCATGAAGACAGACGGTGACGCTTCATGAAGGCCCAGGGCCCAAAGCCGGTTTAAGGCATGTAGACACAAACCGGCATTGAGATGTAAACTTGTGTTGTAAGATATGCGTAGCAGAGACCGAGCCGGACACGATTATGAGCCGGCCTCGGAGTCTGTAAACCGACGGGCGTCAACCCATGTATATAAGGGGACGACCCGGCGGTGGTTCAAGGACAACAGACAACAACTCGAGACTCAGCCAAAGCGTATTCGCTCCCTGGTCATCGAAACCCCATCAATTCCATCACAACTAGACGTAGGCTTTTACCTTCATCGAAGGGGCCGAACTAGTATAAAACTCTCTTGCGTCCCTTGTCCGCTGTAACCCCTTCGAGCTAACCCGTAGCGATGGCTCCACGACTAAGTCCTTTCTCTAGGACATATGCCGTGACAAAACCACGACACCGCTCGTCCCAAGAAGGAGAGGAACCCCAACCCAAAGAAGATAGGAGCTGACTGGTCTAGTAACTGAAGATATATATTGACCTCTCAACGGGCTCTCCCGAATAGGCATCGAAGAACAGAGACCTGAACTCGGCGCCGTTGGGCGAACTCCTCCTATAAGGAGTTGATTGTCATGGGAAAGGATGCTCTTCCCAATGTGCATCACCAATCCAAAAACTGGAGGATGAGAATCATGTCCACGGGCAATCTTGATTTTATGCATCGACTCTGCAAAATGAGACAAATGAAAACAAGCCCTAATCGGTGTAGAAACATGCAAATGTATAGCCATAACATAAGCAAATATTGTTGCCAATGGAAAATACGAGCAAGGAAACAAAGTGTTGAATGTGATTAACTGGAATTTAATACAAAACCCGAAGGGTGATAAAATTCAGATGAGAAAACAAGCACCAACTAATTTACAAACGCATTTTGGCTCCTGAATAAATATGCAAAAAAGAAGGGCATAATACATAGAGGAGATTGCATATGACAAAAAGGCAACTAAGTTAAGAAAGCTTGGATAAAAAATTACAAAAATAATAATCCTAACTCTACACTTCAGCTTTCATACGTATTGGTAAAGATGTTAGGGTGTGCTCACACAAACTCAGTAGTTATATATCATATTAGCTAATAAGTGAGATACATGTACACAACTAGACTTTGTAATTGGAATGTCAAGTTCTGGGAGCATGACCCTCTTCAATTGGTACCCTCGGGAAGAATTCGCAGAAATATTCCCTGTTACTACATCATCAAGGGTGTTGCAAGTAAGGGTTGGTCCATGTCGACAGCTAACCAATGAAGTATGTGAGGAAGTGTTCTTATTGCAGCCCAAGCTTCCACGGTCTCCGTTGCTAATCAGTAGAGTGGTGGCAGTGCAGAACCCAATTTACACTATGATTAATCTATGTGTCAGCTTCATATATGGCTTGCACTTGCAACTGGGTAGTGACACCATCAGCAACGTGGAGGTTTTCTTGGAATATGTATACCACGAGTGCTTTATTTTTCAGGCTTCAGTGGGTCTCAAGTTTGATGTGGATTTCAGGGGCTATTTGACAACCGTACTAGTTGACAACAACACTCTATCCTGTAGTGTGCTTTGTCTCGGTTCTGCCTATTCAAGCCATGGGAGCAACAGTACGATACAATATGACAGTGCACTGCTCCAGTGGGAGATCGCTTGGTTTTCTTGGATGGGCACCTTACACCCTGAACTCTTGTGGTGCATTCTTGGGCAGGAAAATGGTGGGAAGCATGGGGCGCATATGACATGGAATGTTGGTGGTTTGGCATCTACTGTCCTTAGTACCCAGTGCTTTGTTTCTGCATATCATGATGGGCTTGGCGATCAATGCAGCGGTGGTTTCCTCTCGAAGATCACCAGTGCACTCGTGAACCGGCTTTTCTTGGTCATGCTGCTTCCTTGGGATCCGAGTGACTTCTTAACTGTTACCAGCGATGTATGGGTACTGAAACGACTTACACCATGTTGACCTCATTGGCCATCTAGATCGTCTTACGGAGAGAGAGACCAGCACGCTCAAAGCGCCGACCTGACACAGCAAAGGCGCCGGCCACCGCGCCGCCGCCAAGGAGGCGGCCGGGTTGGACCAGGAGAAAATCTAGTCGCCTGATAGGTCGCCTCACAGCAGAAAACGCTTCGCCCGCAAAAGACACATTCCGCAACCAGCCGCAACAAAATGGAGCGTTAGATGCCACGAAGCCACGCATTTGATCCGGCACGAATCTTAACGAGACGCATCAAGCGAAAGGGCAAAAGAGAGACAATTTTTTTAAAAGAAAAAAAGAAGGGCAAAAGACAGACAAAAACCCCGTCCTCCAGCCTTCTCCTCCGCCTGTTCCGCTTCCCCCAAATCCGCCGCGCCCGACCAAAAACCCTCAGCAGCGACGCCCCACTCCACCTCCACCTCCACCTCCGGCGGCATGGAGCGCCCGGCGGCGGGCGCCTCCTACCAGCGGTTCCCGCGCGTGCGGATCCGCGAGCTGAGGGACGAGTACGCCAAGTTCGAGCTCCGGGACACCGACGCGAGCGTGGCCAACGCCCTCCGCCGCGTCATGATCGCCGAGGTCCCCACCGTCGCCATCGACCTCGTCGAGATCGAGGCCAACTCCTCCGTCCTCACCGACGAGTTCATCGCGCACCGCCTCGGCCTCATCCCGCTCACCTCCTCCGCCGCCATGGCCATGCGCCTCTCCCGCGACTGCGACGCCTGCGACGGGGACGGCTCCTGCGAGTACTGCTCCGTCGAGTTCCACCTGGCCGCCCGCGCCACTGACTCCGGCCAGACGCTCGAGGTCACCGCCATGGACCTCCGCTCTACCGACCCCAAGGTCTGCCCTGTCGACCAGGCCGATGCTGCCGGTGACCACAGGCAAGTCGATCGCGCTCTCCATTACGATTTACGGCCCATTGTTGTGTTCTTTACTTGTTAAACCCCCAAGTATTGATGTGATGAAATGATGACCTCTGCCTGATCTACAGAAACCAACTAACCCTAGCTAGGTAGTCGTTCTACTAGTAGCTTATCTGTATGATTAGTGATATAATAATTGTGCTTTGTACTAACTGGTTTATGTGTCCCTAACTCTTTGTCTTGCCTCTAAATGTATTTTTTTTTATTTCCTTGGAAGGTACATGTATAAAAATGTAATCCTGTGACTGCACGTCTGCACCACTTGAATTAAGTACCTCATGCTCGGCATCGTATCTCTAGATGATTTAGTTCGATGGTTAATTTGTATCGAAAGGTCACAATTACACTTTCACGACATTGCCCATGCCCTCATTCTAGTCTTTTAAATCAGCATTCTGTTACTTGCAGTCTAGCAGCATTTTAAGTTGTATGTGCCTTCTGCCATAGTGTTATATTATAACTCTTACCCTACTGCTCATCACCTCATTGTTCCATGGGGTTCATCCATATACCCTAAGTTTATCTGCCTATGATTTGCTCAGTTTTCCATTTTCATTCAAAGGGTACAGATTGTAATGCTTATGTTGGGAGTACCACTCTATATGTCACATGTATCTTTTCTTCTCTTCTACAATAAGTTACCCAATTCATTTTCCTTTGTAAGCAGTTAGTTAAAGAAAAGAAACATAGCCTTTTTTTGTACAATCTTATTTTCCCTCCTCTTTCATTCCATCATAATGGGACATCATGAATGGAAGTACTGAGCATTTGGTTATTAGTTGATCTTACATGTCAATTGTACACATTAATCTTATGGGGGGACACACTGAAAATGACTCAATTTTCCATGTCCCATTTAAGTGTGCGGATTGTAATACTTATGTTGGGAATACTACTGTGTATGTCACATGTATCTTTCCTTCTCTTCATAAGTTAACCAAATCATTTTCCTTTGTAAGCAGTTAGTTATAAATAAATAAAAAGAGGCATTTTTTTTGTACAATCTCCTTTCTCCTTTTCTGTCATTCCAGCATAAGGGGGTGCAATGAATGGAAGTAAAACTGAGCATTTGGTTATTAGTTAATCTTACATGTTAATTGTACACACTAATGTTATGTGGAGACAGCAGTACAAATGGTGAGGCCACAGTTATCTGTGTATACCAGACTTACCGTCAGTGGCATCTTTAGGAGGGGATAAGACTTTTTATCCCTTAAGGGTTTGATTGAATAACTTCTAGGTTGGATGCACATTTAACTATTTTATTATGAAATTTTGGCTGTCTATCTATCTGACACTGATCTTTCATTTTATGTGCTTCTAAATGCAAGCGAACTCTGCTTTTTAACTATGTTAGCCTAATTAGTATTTTACTATATTTAGTGTTAGGTGGATATGTACATTAACTAGGTCCAAAGGATTAATAATACTATAAATCTTCTCCTACATGCACAGAGCATGCACTATTGATATGTTCTGCTGCTGTCACAATAAAAATTAAGCTACCTTATGAGTATATGTGTTAACTTTTGGTTGAGTGCTCAGAGGCATCTTCTGTGCATATCTTGGTCTTCTTGAAAATAAATGTCTGAAAATTGCCCTTAAATTTTCTCTTGCTTAACTAATGCTTATTGGTATTGAGCTTTAAATAATGATATCTTATTTCAGGGGCATATTAATTGTAAAGCTGCGTTGTGGGCAAGAGCTACGTCTCCGAGCAATTGCTAGGAAGGGAATTGGAAAGGACCATGCCAAATGGTCTCCAGCTGCTACTGTGACCTTCATGTATGAGCCTGATATATGTATTAATGAAGAGCTTATGGAGACACTTACACTTGAGGAAAAACAAAGCTGGGTGGAGAGCAGCCCTACAAAAGTATTTGACATTGATCCTGTCACCCAACAGGTCAGCTTGTTCTCTACTAGTGCTTCTCCATCACTTGTTTCAACAACATCATCAACGAATCCGGAGTTTTAGGGTTTTTTCATATGTTGTACGTGCTAAACTATTGCTAGATTCACAGTGTGTTCGTGTGTGTGCGTGCGTGCGTGCATGGGGTTCCGCACACGGGTCTGTGGGCGAACTATTCCTAGATTCATCAGACATCTTACATGGAGAAAAGAGATTCTACCATTCACGGGAGATCCCGTACATTCTATTGGAGATTAGAATGCATGCATGTTGGTCCCCACTCAAGTCACATCAATCAGTCACAAATTATGCCATACTTGATCACTAGCAACCTCTCTTCTATATTCCTGACACACAATAATACCTCACCCATTCATATTTTTTCATATAATTTCAAGGCTTCAATCTATTTTATTTTTTGAATCACAGTTCCAATTTACAATCTGTTTACATATTTGAGTTCCTTGCGATTAGGACTTTGAAACAAAACCGCTGTTGAATATATTTTGAGAGGTTTTAAAGTTCATATTTCAGAACATGATGAAACTCTATGAAACATAATAATGCAATCTAGAACATGAAAAACCTGATAAGTTTTCAGTGAATTGACACTGAATGAAACATTATGATACGATCTCGAACAGATAAACCACGGTAAAATAGTAGGATTGTTTTTCCTTTTGAAACATAATAAAACATTATGATAAACATTTGAATATTTGAGTACCTTTATATTGTAATGCACGTGTTTGTGGAAGGAGAGAGTACGTGGTTGAATAGTGCACACATATCTGTAACATTTTTTTTAGAAAATCTGGAGCATTTCTGACACAACGCTCAATGAATATGAGAATGTAGAGATAAAAAATATATCAAACATCTTAGTGGAAAAAATGGCATGAATCCCACCCAAAGCATAAGTGCTCAGCTATGCACGGTACCTCCCGTGCATGGTAGAAAAGCCAGTCTCATCTTACATGCAGTATTAGTCAAATCATTCAACACCACAAGTATGATGTTATACAGTCTCCATGCATTACTTCAGATAAGCCATCAATATTTGTTGATGCTGCAATCTGTCACTACAAAGTTGTAGCCACTTAATTGTAACCCAGCACCTGCTGTCGTAAGGGGTGCATGTGTTTATATTCAGTGCTTGTGTACTTATATCTGCTGTCTATTTTTCTGGCTATTAGAATTAAATTACTGTCAAAGTCCTGAGTTTGTTTTTTGTCTGGCTGAGAACTTGACATATCAATAGCATATCACTGATACTTCATAGTAGTTATTTTGAAGACAAATTCTTCTCAATGTTACAGAAATCTATTAAAATGGACTACTCAGAGCAATAATTGTTGTGTCGATATATTTACTAGTAACATGTGACTGTAAAACTGTGTTTCCTGTTACCAAAATTATGTTTCCATTCATGATGAAGATACCGCAAATTGCGCTGTTCTGTTTACTGAACTCTTGGGGTAGGAACTTCTCATGAGTCAACGAGAAGAAACCCCAAAAAGTTTGTCTGTTGAAACTCAATTGCTTCTCCAAAGTGCGACAGAACAAAATTACGGCAAGTCAGCAACCACAACAACATTTGCAAACCATGCTAATGATTGTTAAAAGACATTCCTAAACTCTGAGATCTCTAGTAGCCAAAGTTTACATTTCATGCATGCCTTCTTCTAGCATGTGCTTCTTCTAGCAAATGCCTATCTGTATAAAATAGTTTTTTTGCCAAATTATTATGATAGATGGGGTTGTATTTTATTTTCATGGAGCTGTCTGTTTGTAAATATAAAGACGTTTTAGGTCACTGTTATGTGGCAGTTTGGCCCAAACTTAAATATATGCGGCCATTTGTCTTATTTATTGCATATAACAAACCATTGATTTTAAGCATGCCTACTTTTGTGTCACTGTCAGGTGACGATTGTGGATCTGGAGGCATACACATACGACGATGAGGTGATCAAGAAAGCCGAGGCCATGGGGAAGCCAGGACTGGTGGAGATCAACGCCAAGGAGGACAGCTTTGTGTTCACCGTGGAAACGACCGGCGCCATCACAGCCTATGAGTTGATCATGAATGCTATCACGATCCTGAGGCAGAAGCTGGACGCCATTCGCCTACAAGATGATGATGGCGATCTTGCTGAGCTCGACGCCCACCTTGTTGGAGGCTAACCGTCTGGTTCTCTGGAAAAGAAATCGCTGGTTGCAAGTGTAGGCTCATCTGACTATGGTGTTTGTGGCAAGATGTAATGGATGATGCCTCCTTTGATCTTGGAACGGATGCCTCTTTTGATATCCAGTACCAAAACTCTAGTGGATGAACAGTGATGAATGCAGGGGAGAAGCAAAATGCAGCCTGATATAATACTCCAACCAAGTAGGCAGGGGAGAAGCAAAATGCAGCCTGATGAATGCAACTACTCTGTCTACAATCGAGCACACATTTACATTTGAGTAATTAACTTGCCCTAAATTATACAAATCAGTCCAGGACTCCAGGTGAATAACAATAAATGACTAGTGAACATCCATCTATGTCTGAAACACATTCAAACCAATTAACCAATCCAGGATAGTCAGTGTGAACTCCAGCAAATTTGATTGCTTCTCCATAGACTTGAACATACAGTATATATGAATGATGAAACGAGCAAACCAAGGGGAAGCGGAGCAGAAGAACAAGAGACCAAGGGTTTTTATTCATTCTACCAAGTTTGGATCCATCTAAGATCTAACCTCCCGAGCAACCAGGCAGGCCGCCACGACAGAATTGCATAATATCTGCTAACAAGACAAAAAAAAAAGCGACCAAACACGTGGCCTTCGTTCTCTTTGCCAAGTAAATATGACCACCTGCTATCTGGTTACACTATGCATTGATCAGTTCAAAATATTACAGTACCCTGTTAACAGGGGACCGGTCGCAGGACAAACAAATAGTTGGAATCACGGATGCAAACAGAGGTCTCACGGTCGGATCTGCCACCGGCTCCTCCTTTGGGCCCTCCCTTGCCACTCCAGCAGGCCCGACGTGAGGTGATCTCCACAAACAGAAACAGATGACTACCTCGCTACAACAAGTACGACTCCACAACAGTCCGTCCAAACTTCTGCTCCACGTCCTTGGGCGTTTCAATCTGCAAAACAAACAAATATTACAGATAGCAGATCGCTGAGGAAAGCGGGAGAGGACACAAAAGCACTCTAAGTAAATATCCTGAGTAATAGAGCACGCACGGCATTTAGTGCTATGAAGAGAGCTTTGATAACGTTGAGCGGGCTCCTTGATCCGATAATCTGCAAGATGATAATAAAGAGATAAGGTTACCACTTCGCAAATTCAGAGTGACAAGTGGTCCTGTCTAGTGTCTAGTACAGCAGAAGCACACCTTTGACTTGACGTTGCTAAACCCGGCTAGATACATCACAGTTTCGACAGTCCTGCCAGCGGCGCACATCCCGCTCCTCATTTGTCCAGGCCAGAGGTAGATCTTAAGATGCAACACAGGGAGATATAATATCCAGAAAAGAGGCCATACAGCAGCTGATCAAGAAGCCGATTTGATGCCCAGATGTGTATATTTTACCTTTGTTTTCTCGTATTTGGCCTGAATCGCATGAGCAATTGTGTGCTCCTCATAACGCTCCATGTAATGTAGGTTCTGGAAGCATTTCTCATAGGCCTGGAAAGTGGAAACAGAACAAGGAGCTTCATGTAAGAGCTGAACTTTTTAGTTGAGGTATCCATATCCAACTGAAGCCCAAAAGGTAATAACTCAGAATTTACTATTTTGCATATCTGCATACTAAATAAGCATTATCCAGATGAACATATTAAGCAACTAACAATTCAGTATGACTATTTTTAAGGAACTTCACTATACATACTATCCTATGGGCCATACTGGACCAAAAACTTTTGTTTTGAGAGGAAGCAAATGTCATGTAAGAGCCAGGATTTTCAGTTGAGGTATTGAATTACAATTGAAGCCTAAAAGTAGTAGTAACTCAGTATTTACCATATCTAAGATTCAGAAAAGTATTTAGAATATCTGCATATACCAGAAAAGTATTGCTCAGATGGATATACCCAGCATTGACAATTCAGTATGACTATATTTTAGAGAAATTTCACTAGATATATAACAAACTTACGGGCCGTACTGGACCAGCAAATTTTGTTTCCAGTGGAAGCAAATGTCATATGAATCTACCAGATTTAGCATCTTGCATCAACAAAAATATAAAGCTGGACATATTCAGCAATTTGAATTCCCAGCTCTGAAATGAATAAGATATATAACCCATGTTTCACTATCAATATTATTAATCTGCATGCTAACCCTGTACTGTACACACATATGCACAGCTCGGTCACCATCGCTTGAGACTCGCATGTACATACCACGTAAACCACAAAAGAGAAAAGAAAATGAGCCAATAGTGTAATGGATGATATAGATGGAGAGGAAGGAAATGATTCAATAGCTCAAATATAAGTTCAATATATTGTTTGGAACAGGGGACATCCATACCCTCTGTATTGCAATCTTTGCTGTTGGACCTTTAGCTTTTGCAAAACCTACAACACCATGGTAGTTTCCAGTTGCCAACAATGCTGTGTATTTTGCTATTTGGCCTCCCTGAGAAGAGAAATGCAGAATTAATCATAGGGATATTCTATAAGTAGTATTTATGAACATCCAGAAAAAGAGCATTCACCTTTGTAACTTTGCATGTCCGATTAACATCAATGACCTTCACATCAAAACCCTGTCAAATGCATACCAAATGTGTTAGTATAGGCAACAATGGGGTTGGCACAATGGAGTTACAAATGTAAAATTCAGAACATCAACGAAGGGCACGCCCAGCCATAAGGTGCCTGCTATAACAATTCAATAAACTCCAGTGATAAAGCATCACTTACTTTTCTGTACATAGGCCTCCTCTTTTTGTCCGTCAGGGAGTTCCTCTCCTCCACCAGATCCTTTATTTCCTCTTCCAAAACCCTGCCCTTCTTACCAAACGTATGATCCAGGTCCGCCAACTTCTCCTCGATCTTCTTCTCAATAGCATTTAGTTTCTCGATGAGCATATCATCCTTCTCCTTGTCTTCATTGAACTCCTCATCCTCATCATCGAGGCTCTCTCCTTGGATCATCTGCTTCTCCTTGTCGAAGCCAGCGTTATCAATCACATCGTCCGGAGAGTCGACCTGCTGGTGCTGGATAAGCCCGAAGTTTGCGGGGTTGCTGGGGTCGTACGCCTCCTTGCACTCCATGAGCCTGACGGCCCGGTTCAGCTTCTGCAGGAGGATGAAGCGCTCTTTCCCCGTGGAGTCCTTGAGGCGGTTCATCATGTCCCCGATGACCCTGTACTCCAGCGGCAGGCTCAGATGGCGCTGCTCGAACTTGTCGATCTTCGTCATGATCTTGTGAGCGTCATCGAGGGTCTCTGTTCGGCAACATCAACATCAACGCAGAAGGAGATTCATTCAGGAACATGGCAGCATTCAAGAAATGGAAATACATGACTAGTATCTGTGACTGATGGCTGTCAGCGACATTCAGGAACAAAGCAACATTCAGGAAATGGAAATGCATCACTAGCAGTAGCTGTGACTGTGATGGCTGTCAGCGCAAAATTGCCTGTGGTCAAGCAGAGCAAAACATAGATGGATTCCTTTACAATTTACTAATTAAGATATTGGGGCCATTAAGCTATTTGTGCTTACAGAGATCGCTTCGACAGTCATAGTACATTTGCTCACTGCTACATAAACAAATCAAATACCTCAGCCAGGTCATGGTAATATATATGTGAGGCTTTACAGACGTGGTATGAAGTTATATCAAAACACCAGGTACCCTGAGGTTAGAGCAGGCTTTGCATATATTTTCCTACCTATACGTGTGGCATGCCGTGTGCTTGATGCATTGTATAAGAGGACAGCCAGGGATTCACATGACTCATGACGGCGAGATGTGGTGGAAATGGAGAGGAATGGAGGGGGGAGGGGAAGCTATGCATACCGGCCTCGGCGAAGGAGCGGAGGAGCTCGGATTGGCGCTTGCACTTGCGGTCGAACTCGTCGACGCGGCGGCGGATGGAGTCGGAGGAGAAGCGCTCGTCGTCCTCGTCGGACTCGGAGTCGCTGGGCTCCAGGAAGGACTCGTCGGGGAGGTTGGCCTCCTTGGCGTTCCGCCGCTCCAGCTTCTCGATCAGCGGCTTCACGCCCAGGAAGTCCTCCTCCTCCTCCTCCTCCTCGTCCCCCTTCCCCTCGCCGCCGCCGGCCCCGGCCCTGCGCCGATCCTCGCGTTCCTTCTGCCGCTCCCGCTCCAGCTGGGCCAGCAGGTCGTAGACGGTCTGCTCGTTGAACGGCGGCTCCTTGTCCCTCCCCGCGCCGCCGGCGCCGGGGGAGGCGGAGGAGAAGGCGAGGTGGCGGCGCTGGGGCGCGATCCGCGGGCCTGCGAGGTGGGGCAGCGAGCCGGGCGCGGCTGCGGCGGCGACGTTGCGGTGGGAGAGCAGGCGAGCCCACGCGGCGGCGGTGGCGGCGCGCGACCTCGCGGCGGCGGCGGTGGCGGCGGCCATGGCGATGGGGTTTGTTCGTTCTGCGAGGGGAGAGGAAGACGTGGGTTTTGGAGCGGCCGCGCGTGGGCCCTTGATGGGCCTCTAGAGGAAAGGAGTTCGCTAAGCTCACAGCCATCTCGCGTGGGCCGGCCCATCCAGCGAGCTGGTTGCTCGCTTCTTCCGTTTCCACCTCATTTCGCTCTCACTGCTCAACCATTTGAAAAAGCTCGTGGATCTAAAAAATTACGAATTTGAAGACAGTTTATGGATTTGAGAAAAGATCACCTGTTTGAAAAAACTATACGGTATATAAAATGTTCATGGCTTTGAAAAAGTTTGTGGATAATTGAAAAAAATCATAAATTTTAAAAAACAATCACGAATTTGAGAAAAACTCATGAGCTTGCAACAAGTTCATGGATTTAAAAAATTATAATGTATTTCGCAAAAATTAAATAAAATCATAAATTTGAAGAAAATCATGAATTTGAGAAAAGTTCACGATTTTAAAAAATGATCATGGATTGGAAAAAGTTCTTGGATTTCTTGAAATTTTTAAAAAGTTTATAAATTTGAAAAAAATACGCTGAGAAAAAATTCAAAATTTTGTAAAAGGATCATGAATTTGAAGAAAAACTTCACGGATTTAAGAAAAAAATCATGAATTTGAAAAGGAATTGAAATTGATAAAAGTTCATGAATTCAAGAAAATAAGTTCACGAATTTGAAAAAAAAAACATCACTAAAATTGAAATGAAAGAAGAAAACTGAAATAAAAAAGAAAAAGAAAAGAATGAAAAAAATGACTAAACCCGGCCTAAATGGGCAAACAAAAAACAGGAAAAAAACCAAGCATGTAGTTTTCTTGCTTGGGTGATTGGGAAAAGGTAATGAAGGGTGGACCATGGACTTTCCACGACAACTGTGTGCTCATGGCTCGTGACGATGAATTCTCCAAACCATGTAGTATTCAACTTAACTGCCTGAAGTTGTGGATTCAGATACATGATCTTGCAGGCAGGTATGGTCATCGCGTGCCATCTCTTACATCCAAGGTGGGCGAGTTTGTTGCTGAGAATGGTAGCTCATTTGATTTCTTGGGCAATTTCTTCTGTGCTTGACGGAAAATTCATGTGAGCAAACCTACAAAAAATGCGGTGTGGATCATAAGGGGTGGTAAAAGGAAAAATCTTCCTAGTTAGGTATAATAGGCTCTTCGATTGGTGTGCGGTGTGTGGGACGTTGGTCACTTATATAAGGAGCATGACAAGCATTCACCCTCCGTCGGCGCTTTTATGAAGGATTTTCGTGTTGCATGGGTCTAGAACCCACCCTAACGCTCAGCCAGGCAGAGCGTGGGCTCCGACAAGCCACCATTGCAGCAAGGGCTCCGTCAAGCCACCAACGCTTCCCACACCCACCATGCAAACCAGCTCTAAGAGGGAAGTCCAGCAGCCCAAATCGGCACCATGCCGGCCAGAGCACACCACCGCAACCTCACCAAAGCACCGGCCCGATCGAGCAGTGCCGCCTGGCCGCCCATGTAGGTCGGGAGTAGCAACTCCAATCTCCTCGCAGCCGAGAGTCGACTAGAGCAGCCGCTCGCACGGCTCCGAACAGCCAGCGCTGCCGCATCCCGCTCATGGCCCACACCCATCGGATCGGGGCACGACGCCCTGATCCACCGCCAAAGCAGCACGTCGACGTGCCTCCACCGCGAGGAGGATGAGAAGATGAGATCGCCGCTAACTGGAGCCACCGCCATAGAGCCCAACACCGCCGCGCCGTTCAGACTCCACCGCGCCCACAAATTAGACGGATTTGTCAATTCTTTCTCATCTACTCCCTTCGTTCCTAAATATAAGTCCTTTTAGAGGTTCCACTATAGAGACCACATTCTGATGTATATAGACGTGTTTTAAAGTATAGTTTCACTCATTTTGCTTCGTATATAATTCATAGTGAAATCTCTAAAAAAACTTATATTTGGGAACGGAGGGAGTAGATAGGAATTAGCAAATCCATACAAAAAATTGCAGTACTCAAATACTTACCTAGTTATACAATTCAGGACTGAAGAAGGTGTTCATATTCATGCATGCGACAAGTTAATAAACGAGTTAGTACAACAAACCGCTTCCAAGTGGGATCACTTCACATTCATGCGCAATCTCTTGCATCAGAGAGAAGCTGCTCTGGAGCATGGAAGCTGGATCATGCTCAGGTTCAGGCATCACCGCACGGATTAATATGCAGGGCCAATGATCAAGTGACATGTGTCCTAGTGGGACTAGCTAAAAAGGACTTACTATTTTTTCTATTTTGTCTACCAATTTCCATGATTCTCAACCGTGTTGTTATTTTCTCCAGACAAGAGACCATGAAGTTATGCTTCCTGTGAAATCATCAACACCATAATTGCCGCCACTGTGAAGGCATGCAACACGTATTGTTGCTCACAGAGAGTAGTAGATGGAAGCTTCTGTTTAAATGAAACAGCATTTCAGGAACGATTTCATACCCACCGGCAGGCAAGGCAAGCGCGTGGTACCAGGCATGCATGTGTATACTACTCACTCCGTTCCTAAATATAAGTCTTTTTAGACATTTTAAATTGACTACAACATAAGGATGCATGTAGACATATTTTAGAGTGTAGATTCACTCATTTTGCTCCGTATGTAGTCACTTGTTGGAACCTCTAGAAAGACTTATATTATGGAACGGAGGGAGTACATATACAATATTGTTGTTTCAAAGTGAAACGAAGATACGCTGAATTAAGTGGGCAATTATCTTCTAAATTGATATCGATGGGGCAAATCTTTTGCCTCCGCTAAAAAAACATATGCTGAATGACTTATATATCTTGGTCCCGTCTCTTTAGGTATGGAAGGGCTAAATTTGGTGAGGGCTGGCGAGAGCAGGTATCTAGGGACAAGTTGCTGGCCACTGAATCCAGGACAGTCGACGGTTTCCACGCCAGAACTAGCGGCTGCCGCGATGATCAGAGAGTATGCCATGGGGGTGATGGCTGAGAGGCAGGTAGATTCAGGGCTGGCATGGCGACGAACCCTAGAGAGGAGGCGATCGTTGTCGGTGCCGCAGAACAAAGTCGTGTCGGTGGAGAGACACCGCACACCATGCTAGCCACCCCAGCAGCTTTTAGAGGTGTTCTTTCGGCTCAAGATTATTTATTTTTTGACCCAGAAAACAGTAGCGCAATGCCCTACTTTATAGTTCTATTGCAAAAAGAAAGGTCAATATTCACAAGACCAAAAGAAAGGGAAACACAAAGAAAAGAAAAGAGAACATGCTATCAGGGTTGCAACTCAAAGATTCAGCTCAAGATTGCCCTCAATTAACTGGCTATAAATAAATCTTGTCTGGTCAAGTCTTGATCAGCAAAGGAGTATGCACTCTCCGATAAACATAAGCAGGATCACACACATAGATCCAAATGGATACCAGCCAAGACAATTATGACTGAATCCTATGACGGAACTCTTACCACCAGCTTTACAAAGTGGACCTAGCTCTTTCGTATATAAGGTCACATTAGTAGATAGCAGTTGAGAAAAGAGAAGAAAGCACACATAAAGTTCATTTGGTTCATACAAATATAAATAACTGTAGAGTGCACAATCTACTTCTGCTGAAAACATAGTGCAACGTCAAAGTGAAACAGCGCGGCAAGCAATTGAAACCATAGGCTTAACTGGTCACCAGGTTGAGTACATTAACTTCGATAGCTGAATGTCACAGGACCATTCAGGAATTAACTAAGATAATCGGGTGCACCACTCTTACAATCATAAATTAAGCTTCAGTACACTGACAAAACAACACCTAAGATAATCAGTTGAAGCAACAAAGCAAAATCCTAAGATCAGCTACCAGAGTTGGTCATCGTTGGAAAGGATGATCTTGTCGATGCCAACCATGGATCCAGATGTAACCATGGAAATCATGCTGATGGGCAATTGTGGCTGCCAAGCATTAAATATCCTGCAGAGGAGGCAAATTGAAATAAGCTCTGGTTAGCGTCGTAATGAGCTGCAAATGTACGGTCATTGTATGAGTAAATTTGCTGCCATTGCCAGATAAAACGCAATACATAGTAAGGGAAGAGAAAAATAAATACGAAAGTACTCGAACAGAATTTAACCTAGAAACTATCTTTATGGACAATGAAATTCAGATGGGACAACTAACTTTATCTAACTTAGAAACTATCTTGAGATGCAAAATACAATGGCATAATCAGAAATTGAGACAGAAGATTGCATAAAAAGGGTAACTAAGGTAAGGAAGCTTGCATAAAAACATTCAAACCGTATATCGCCCACTATACCATTAAGCTTCTACTCCGTATTTGATAAAGATATGAGGGTTTGCCCACACAAATTCACTGGTAAGCATACCCACGCCACATTTGAACCACACTAGAGATTTTGCACGACATGAAAAAACTAACGACTTGACTTTAGGTTTTGATGAAATTATGAGGATTAGCAGTAATGTCCTTTTTGCATCTACAAGAATGCAAATCAGGCATGCAGGAAATACTCACCAGAGCTATGCTACGAAGATTACTCACATAGTCACATAGAGTTCCACAGAAGAATAAGCCTCGAAGATGTTGTATATTTTCTTGCATGCATCGTTTATTGATGAGGCCTCATACACAGTCATTTTTTTAAGCATTGGCGCACGTCTGGATATCATTTTCAAGAAATCAATCTCATGGTCGTCTCCTCCAAAGAAGTTGATCCACACTTCTTCGAGGGCAGTCAAAGAGACGGTCTGGGATTTCACCTAAAAGCCAAAAAAAAAAAAACAATATGTGAATTGCTTACTACAGAATGAATTACTGAGGTATGTAGTCAGTGTTGAGTAACGTGATTATATTAGGAAACATAGGTTAGACTAGGAAATATTCTGGCTTGCCTTGTACTCCAAATAAATCATGTACTCCTATATATATACCCACGAGGCTCAAGCAATACAATGAACTATTCCACCAATCCTCTCTCTCCCTTCTAACATGGTATCTGTCGCAAGTCGATCCTAAACCCTAGCCGCCGCCGCTTCCGCACCCGCGCGCCGCCCCCGGGGTGGTCGGCCTCCATGACCGCCGCCTGGGGCCGCGCCGCCCGTACCTAGGGTTCGTTCGCCGGTCGTGTTGACCGGCTGCCCTAGAGAGTCTTTCGGGGTTTTCTCTCTCCCGCCGGTCATCTTGATCGCGCGGTTTCTTTTTGGTTTTCCGATCTATTCTTGATCGGTTTGCGTTGCCTACCGCCGCCGTCCCGAGCGCCTCTACTCCGACCCCTGCGCGACCAGCGGGCCTCTCCTCCGACACGGCGGTCACGCGCGCCGAGGTGGCCCGTCAGGGCAAGCCGCCGTCCGCGCATCGGTCCGCCCGTCGCCCTGCGCCGGCCGTCACCCTGCACCGGCCGTCACCGCCCTGCTCCGACCGGGACACCTGCATCGCCCCGACCCGGCGGCCTCGCGCCATGCGACGGCCAATCATAGCCGTTGCTCGCGCGCCGGCCCGCCCATCGATCCACATCACCCGCCTCCGCCGCGTCTGCACGGCGGCCCGGCGGTCTACCTCGCCGGCCTCGTCCTCGGCTGCGTCGGGACGGCTGCGTAGGCTCGTCGGCTGCCTCAACTCGGGCGTCGCTGCTCTGTTGGTCGCTCGGGCCTCGCTGCCCGGGCGCCGGCGTTGCTTTGGCAGCCCGGTTGCTGGCGCTGACAAGCTCGTCCGCACGACGTCTCATGCCGTCCGTCGTCGCCGGCTTCATCTCGGACTCCGCCGCCACCACGCCTCCACCGAGCCTCCACCGAGCGGCGTCCCCGACCTCGCGCGCGATCGGCTTGATCACCCGCTCGCCGCCGCGACCCGCCTCATCTACGTCGCGCGACCAACCTGGCCTGTCGTCGGTTACGCGCGCCTCCGCAGGTCCCGTGAAGATCGTCCCCGAGTTAAGCGCGCCTCTCCATCGATCGAGCATCGGGCTGCCGCTGCGTCGCCCCGTCGGGCCGTAGCGCCGCCGCCCCTTGGTTCTCCCCGCGGCTGCATCGACTCGTGCGTCGCCTCTTTGGGCCGTAGTGTCGCGATACGCGGTCCCCGCTGCCGCCCCGAGGCCGTCCCCGCGGTTGCACCGACTCGCGAACCGCCGTTGTGTCGCCCCTTCGGGCCGCAGTGTCGCGGCCCGCGGTCCCCGCCGCCGCCCAGAGGTCTTCCCGCCGTCGCCCCGACCCGCCTGCCGCCGCTGCGTCGCCCCTTCGGGTTGTAGCGCCGCGGCCCGCGGTCCGCTCCGGTCTTCGTCGACCTCCCGTTGGTATGCGCCGCGCCATCTTCCTTGGCGCGGGAACGCCACCGTCTACGCCGGTCTTCGTCACGCTGTCACGGTTCTTCGCCTACTTCGTGCACCGCCGCCGCACTCCTAACCTAGCTGCAGCCGCAGCCGCCGCCGTCAGGCCGCCGCCGCCGCTGTTCTTTGGCCGCCGCCGCCGTTACCTTCGTAGCCGCCGCCGCCCGTCCACCCCCTTCGTCTTTGTCCAAGCACCAGCCCTTCGCCAGCGTCGCCGTCATCTACCCCGACCACTTCGTCTACTCCGACCACCGTTGGTGACATCGGCCCCGCGCCGATGGACGCCGCAATCGTCGTCGAGTTCTTCTTTGCTGGCCCCTCCGACTTCTCCGACATGACGTACAGGTCGTGCAGGTCCCTCGTCTACGCATGCCTCGTGCTGGCAACACCGATGCGTGCCTTCATCCACGACGTGTCCGCGGGCCTGGCAAGCCTGGTCGGCGCTTCGTCAACTTCGTCTTCGTCCGTCTACGCATGCCCGGTGCTGGCAATACCGGTGCGTGCCTTCGTCCATGATGTGTCCCCGGGCTTGGCAAACCCGCCGCGACGCGTCGTCAACAACATTTTCTTCCCGGCGCACCCCTACTTCAACACCACTGCGCCCATGCTAACTCGGCGCCCCCTTGCGCCCGCGGCTCCACGGCGACTTCCTCGACACCGGCCACCCCGACTCGACATCGACCATGGCATTCTTCGCACGGCTACCTCGACCACGGCTCCACCACCCACGCTCTCGGCTACATCGACAAACGACACAAAGGGCTACCGCCTGCTTGAGCAACCTCGTCGGTTTCCACTCCAGCCACGACTCCGCGATGCGTCGACAGTTACGACTATGGAGGGGGGGGTGTCCGTCGGCTTGCCTTCGGATTCTTCTCCAGTCTCACCGTCTGCGTTGCTACCGTTGTGACTGCGGAGGGATGTTGAGTAACGTGATTATATTAGGAAACATAGGTTAGACTAGAAAATATTCTGGCTTGCCTTGTACTCCAAGTAGATCATGTACTCCTATATATATGCCCACGAGGCTCAAGCAATACAATGAACTATTCCACCAATCCTCTCTCTCCCTTCTAACAGTCAGAGCAGAAAATTACAGTTGTCGTCTGGAAATCAACGTCGTTCGTTAAGGCAGCAAGTGGTGGATGTAGACAGTGTAGTGCGAGAGGGTCAGCGTCTCGAGCGCGGTGAAATCGAGGCCGGCTGGGAACCGAGCCACGATGTGGGAGCGAAGGGCCAGCACGATGGAGGTGGCGCGGTGGAAGCAAGGCAGTTCGACGACGAGGGAAGGGTTCATTAGGCAACGGGCGAGCTCAAAGACAAACCCCGCTCAAGCCGCGCGGCGGCGCGGAGCACGGGGGTGGCATTGTCCGTGCACGGGGGAGGCAGGCGAGGACGAGGAGGAGCACGTCGTCGGGGAGCTCGCTGATGAGATCGGGTCCGCCGCCGGAGGCTAGCAGCCGGGTGGAACGCCGGCGAGGTCCCTCCATCGAAGCTCCGGAAAACCCCACCCTCCCACCAAATTAGTTACCAATGGAGTGAAAATGGATCTCTCTCCTCGCGGCGACGGTGGGCGATGGGGTTTGTTCCGTGGGAGCTCCTAGTTGGCGCTTGCAGCGCCGGTTAGTGCTATCAGCGCTCCCAACGGCGAACCAATCTGTGGTTGGATGGTTAGAGGGACTGTGGTATTCCCAGCCCATCAGGGTTCAAATCCTGGTGCTCGCATTATTCCTGGATTTATTTCAGGATTTCCGGCGATGCGCATTCAGTGGGAGGAGACGTTTCCGTTGACGACGAGGCGCCTACGGCGACTTCGTAAATCTCAAGATGATATGCCGACTCAGTCTTTCGGAGGTGCTCATAGGGGTAGGGTGTGCGTGTGTGCGTTCATAGGGATGAGTGTATGCGCGTGTATATAAGTGTTTGTGTCTGTACTGATGTTAAAAAAAACAACGCTCGCAGCAGGCCGGCTCAATCGAGGAGAAAATTCATAGGGATGAATGTATGCGCGTGTATATAAGCGCTTGTGTCTGTATTGATGTTAAAAAAACAACACTCGCAGCGGGCCGGCTCAATCGAGGAGAAAAAACAGTAAAAAAACTACGATGCAAAACCTAGGACTCGAACCCATCACCTAAGGTATATCAATCGTAACGTCCAAACCAGCAGACCAAGGAGCTGCTTGTCAACTACTTTCTCCGTTTGAAAATAGATGACTCAACTTTGTATTAATTTTAGTACAAAGTTGAGTCATTTATTTTGAAACGGAGGGAGTACTAGAAACGAGGTACATTTGACCGTTCCTCTATAGATATATTATATACCCAGAGTTAATTATTTGAAAAAGAAATTCACAAAAAAACCATGAATATGAAAAACGGTTTGTGAAAAATGGAAAAAGATCATCAATTTCGAAAAAAACTTCATCCACTTTGAAAAAAAGTTCACTGTTTTCGAAGAAAAGTTCATCGAATTCAAAAAAGTTCATCAAATTTAAAAAAAAATGCATGGATTTTTTAAAAAAAGTTCATTCAATTGAAAAAAATTCATCGATTTTCAAAAAAGTTCATGGATTTCGAAAAAAAAGTTCATCAATTTTGAAAAGTTCATCGGATTTGAAAAAAGTTCATCGAATTAAAAAAAGTTCGTCGAATTGAAAATAGTACATTGGATTTGAAAAAAAAAGTTCATCGGATTTAGAAAAGTTGATCGATATTTAAAATAAGTTCATCAAAACGTTAAAAAGTTCATTCATTTTGAAAAGAAAGTTAATCGAGTTTGAAAAAAAGTTCATTGAAATTGAAAAAAAAATCGCCAAACTTGAAAAAAAATCATTGAAATTTAAAAAGTTCATCGTTTTAAAGAAAAATTTCACGAATTAGAAAAAAAATATCGTCTATTTCGAAACATTTCACACATTTAAGAAAAAAGGGAAACAAGAAACAAAAAAAGAAAGGGAAAAAACATGGAGAACATAGTGGGCATTTCCTGTATGTATAAGAATGATCAAAGGAGGTTTGTATTCGCGAGTAGCGTAGGTGGCGCATTGTTATGTTGAGACATATAGCAACATAGAGATCGACGGTTCGATTTCTTTGTACCCACACATTCCCTTGCCGCCCTTTTTTTAGTATCAAAACTGGTAGTTGGGCCGAGCCCATCTAATTCCGCTGCAGGCGCCGGTTTGCGGAAACAGCTATAACGGGTGCTTGCAGAGTCGTGTCGGTGTCTTAATAGGGATTACCTTGTTCTGCGAGGTGAGAGCAGGAGGCGATCGTTGTCAGTGCCGCAGAACAAAGTCGTGTCGGTGTCTTAATAGGGATTACCTTGTTCTGCGAGGTGAGAGCAGGAGGCGGTCGTTGTCGGTGCCGCAGAACAAAGTCATGTCGGTGTCTTAATAGGGATTACCTTGTTCTGCAAGGTGAGAGCAGGAGGCGGTCATGGTCCGTGCCGCAGAACAAAGTCGTATCGGTGTCTTAATAGGGATTACCTTGTTCTGTGAGGTGAGAGCAGGAGGCGGTCGTTGTCGGTGGAGAGACACCGCACACCATGATAAATAGCCACCCCAGCAGCTTTTAGAGACGTTCTTTTCGGCTCAAGATTATTTATTTGTTGACCTAGAAAACAGTAATGCAATCGCAAAATGCCAACGGCGGTCGACCTCCATAGAGGTGGGTTTTTGAAAAAAAACGAAAAACATATTTTAGAGTTTTAAAAAATTCTGAAAAAAATCATACATGTTAACATGGATGTATTTTACATGTGTGTAAATTTTGAAGATGGAATACATTATGATGAGTGCTACACAAAAAAGACAAATCACTGTTTGCTGTTAGAAATGCACGATTTTCTCTTGTTTGTGTAGCTCTCACCGTAATGTATTTCGTTGTGATATTTTATACACATGTAGAATACATCCATACGAATGTGTAGAATTTTTTGAAACTTCAAAATGTAATTATTGAATTTTTTAAAATATCCACTTCCATGGAGGTCGCCCACCAAAAGCCCTCACTCGTAATGTAATGCCCTACTTTATACTAGTTCTATTGCAAAAAAGAAGGTAAATATTCACAAGACCAAAAGAAAGGGAAAACAAAGAAAAGAAAAGACAACATGCTATCAGGGTTGCAAAGGCTGCAACTCAAAGATTCAGCTGAAGATTGCCCTCAGACTATAAATACTAAATCTTATTAATGGTTGATTCCTGGAGTCGGTCCCCTCTGGTCAATTCTTGATCAGCAGAGTATACACTCTCCTGCTGCACAATCTAGAGACGAGAGCACACATAAAGTTAATTTGGTTCATACAAATTTAAAGAACTGTAGAGTGAACATCTACTGTTGCACAATCTACATCTGGTGAAAACACAGTGCATCGTCAAAATGAAACAGCGCGACAGCTGACAAGCAATTGAAACCATAGGCTTAACTGGTCACCAGGTTGAGTACATTAACCTCGATAGCTGAATGGCATGGCACAGGACCATTCAGGAATTAACTAAGATAATCGGGTGCACCACTTACAGTCATACATTAAGCTTCAGTACACTGACAAAACAACACCTAAGATAAGATAATCGGTTGAAGCAACAAAGTTAAATCCTAAGATCAGGTAACAGAGTTGGTCATCGTTGGAAAGGATGATCTTGTCGATGCGCGCCATGGATCCAGATGTAACCATGGAAATCATCCTGAGGAGCAATTTTGCCAGCCGAGCATTACTCCTTCAGAGGAGGCAAATTGAAATAAGCTCTGGTTAGGATTGTAATGTGCTCCAAACGTAGAGTCATTGTATGAGCAAATTTGCTGCCGTTGTCAGATAAAACGCAATACATAGTAAAGGTGGAGAAAAAAAAAACCAAAGTACTGCTAAACAGAATTTAACCTAGAAACCATCTTTATGGACAGTGAACTTCAGATGGGACAACTAACTTTATGTAACCTAGAAACTATATTCTTGCTACTGAATACAGATGCAAACTACAAGGGCATAATCAGCAATTTGTTACAGCAATAGGTAAGGAAGCCCGCATAAAAACATTTAACCCATTTATTGCCCGCTACTCCATTAAGCTTCTATTTGATAAAGATATGGGGGTTTGCCCACACAAATTCACTAGTAAGCATATTTAGCTAATAACCAGGATACATATACATCAGATAATTGGCCTATCCATGCCACATTTGAACCACACTAGAGATTCTGCACGACATGAGAAAACTAATGACCTGACTTCAGATTTTGATGAAACTCACGAGGATTAGTAGTTATGTCTTTGTTGCATCTAAAGCATGTTAATCAGTCATGAAGAACATACTCACCAGAGCTAAGATAAACATAAGAGTTCCATGGAAGAATAAGCCTTGAAGATGTTGTATATATTTGTGCATCCATTGTCGGTTGATGAGGCCCCATCTAACAGCTTCACAGTCACTCTTTTAAGCAATGGAGCACATCTGAATATCAGTTTCAAGAAATCAATCTCATGATCGTCTCCTCCAAAGCTGTCGATCTCCACTTCTTCTAGAGCAAGCAGCCAAGGAGATAGTTTGGGATCTCCAACCCGTGGACTCACATGGACAATGTGGTGAGCATCTTTCTTCCACCTAAAAAGAAAAATTATACTGGTTAATACACAATGCATTATTGGGGTATATGTCATCAGAGCAGAGTATTACCTCTGATCTCTGTAGGACAACCTTAAGCCTCTGAATAGCACTACAAATCCGATTCATCCCTAGGAGATGAAACGCGAAGGCTCCAAACACATGTCCATTTGTTTTGAGATGTAGCTCCAAAGCAGAAAATTCGGCAACCATAAGATTCTCTATCTCCGGTGTACTGATGTCCTCTTCATCGAGAGAAATATAAAAGCGCTGAAAAAATAATTTGGTAGCTCCAAAGCTCTTCTTGGGACCGCGCTACTGCTATGGGTGACTTACCCCAAACCCCCCCTCCCCCCCCCGCCCCGACCATCTTCTTCCTCCCCTCACTCCCCGCTGCCTCATTCCTTCGCCACCGCCCCATTGCCGTCGCCACCGCATTGTCGCCGCTGTCCTCCCTCCTCCTTCCTCGGTAAGCCCTCCTCCCTCCTCTCCCTCCTCCTCCCACCACGCCCTCCTTCCTCCTCCTCCGGCCGCCCCTCCTCCTCCTCCTCTCTCCTCCCTCCTCCTCCGGCCGCCCCCTTCTCCCACCGCCTTCCTCCCCTCCTCCTCTCTCCTTCCTCCTCCTCCTCCCTCCCTCATCCCCCTCCTCCTCTCTCCTCCCTCCTCCTCTCCTCCTCCTTCCCCCACCCCCTGCTCCCTCCTCCCTCCCTCATCTCTCCTCACTCTGTTCTTGCATAGAGTAGATTTTTTTAGTAAATTAGTAAAAATTCAAAGTAGCTAGGTTAACTAGTTTAATTAGGTTAATTATCTAGGTTAACTAGCTAGGTTAACTAACTAGGTTATTTATAGTAAGTGCTTAATAGAACTAGTTTATTTATAGCAAGTGCTAAATAGAACTAGTTTATTTATGGGTCTTTTACATCCGTGTCCCTAACTCGAACCCACTACTTAGATTTGCCCCTAATTTCGAAGCCTGCTCAAATTTGCCCCTCCGTCGTTATGTGCCCTTACAGAAATGCCCTTCCGTGCCGTTTCCGTTAGGTCAAAGGGCTTTGACCGTTTTCTGGATGTTAGTAGGACATTTTGCCCCTGCCTCCATGTGCCACTTACATGTGGGACCTAGTCAGAAAAAAAACTCTCTCTCTCTCACCCTCTTTCTCACACACTTACATGTGGGCCCCAAAGAAAATAGAGAAATAAAAAAAATCCATCCCACCTCTCTGTCTCACCTCCGGCGAGCGCCGACAGCCTAGACTGTGCGCCGTCGGCACCAGCTCCCCACGCGCCGTAGCCCTCCCCCCATTCTATCCTCTCCCTCCCTCCCTCCCTTCCTCTCCCTCCCTCTCCCTAGACTATGCCCCGGACTGGCAGCATGCTCCAGTGACCAAATCCACGGCGACGATGGACGAAATCGCAACTCCGGCGACCAACTTGTTGGTGGAGAGTACAGTTCGGACGAGTGCGCTGAGTCGCGTCCAGTGGTACCAACAGCTCATGCAGGGGTGGTCGGAATCGACCGGAGCGACGAGCTAGGCGGTGGCCGATGGCGGTGCTCGACGGACTCGAGTAGGCAGCCATGGATCCAGCGGTTTAGGGGGCTGGGCGACATCTTAGGGGCACCACGAACACGACTGAGACATTGATTTGTGGTTTAGCAGCATAGGGGCGGCGAATTGACGATGGCGCCCCGGCGGCCACAGACGAGGAAGACGGTCGATCCGGTCATGTTTGCGAGGTCCTGCCAGAGCTGCTCCTAGGAGTAGACAAAGTCGAGGCGTGCGCGTCTCCTGGATAGCTTTTCAGCCGTCTGTGAGGACGATGGCCGCGGAAACGGTGAAGGTCACGGCGACGGCCGTCCTGGGGTGCGGTTGAGGGGATGAGAGCGAGCGAGGGAAGGGAGGGAAAGTTAGCTAGGGTTGTCCAGGGGCCTGCAAGCGTCGCTAAGTAGCCCTACTCGAGCTACTACGGCGGCAGCTGTCGAACAGCGGGCGACGGTGGTGCGCGCCGGCGCGTGCAGTCGATGAGCTGGGAAGACAATGACTGGGGGAGATGGGTGGGCCTGGCGCTATCCACATGGGCCGAAGTGCACATTGCACTTGGGCCAAAAGGTAAGCACTCTCTTTCTTCTCTTTAATCTCTGATTTGTTTTTTTCCAGGGGTAGAAATGTCCAACAAACGCCTCATAGACGGTCAAACCCCTTTGACCGGACGGAAACGGAACGGAAGGGTGATAACCCACAAGTATAGGGGATCAATTGTAGCCTATTTCGATAAGTAAGAGTGTCGAACCCAACGAGGAGCTAAAGGTAGAACAAATATTCCCTCAAGTTCTATCGACCACCGATACAACTCTACGCACGCTTGACGTTCACTTTACCTAGAACAAGTATGAAACTAGAAGTATTTTGTAGGTGTTTTTGGATAGGTTTGCAAGAATATAAAGAACACGTACATAAAAAGTAGGGGCTGTTTAGATAAAGACGCAATAAAGTAAATATAGCGAGCGTGGAAAAGTGGTGATAGGAGTTGCGAAATTGTCCCTAAGCAATTGACTACTTTACTAGACCGATAGCAAGTTTTATGTGGGAGAGGCCACTGCTAGCATGTCATCCCTGACTTGGAATTCTATGCACTTATGATTGGAACTATTAGCAAGCATCCGCAACTACTAACGTTCATTAAGGTAAAACCCAACCATAGCATTAAGTTATATTGGTCCCCCTTCAATCCCGTATGCATCAATTTCTATGCTAGGTAGAAGCTTCTGTCACTCTTGCCCTCCAATACATAGTCCTGTCAACATACAACTAACCCTATAGTGTGATCCACGCGCGCGCTCATATGATGGGCACCAAAGGACAGCAACATAACCACAAGCAAATTAAATCAATCATGGCAATTCATCAACCACCGATAGGACAACGAAAATCTACTCAGACATCATAGGATGGCAACACATCATTGGATAATAATATGAAGCATAAAGCACCATGTTCAAGTAGAGGGTACAGCGGGTTGCGGGAGAGTGGACCGCTGTAGATAGAGGGGGGGAAGGTGATGGAGATGTTGGTGAAGATGGCGGAGGTGTTGGTGAAGATCGCGGTGATGATGATGGTGGCCACGGCAGTGTTCCGGCGTCACCGGAAGAGAGGGGGAGAGGGGCCCCTTCTTCTTCTTCCCTTGACCTCCTCCCTAGATGGGAGAAGGGTTTCCCCTCTGGTCCTTGGCCTCCATGGCATGGGAGGGGCAAGAGCCCCTCCGAGATTGGATCTGTTTCTGTCTCTCTCTCTCTCTCTCTCTCTCTCTCTCTCTCTCTCTCTCTCTCTCTCTCTCTCTGTTTCTGCGCTCTCGGTCTTCTGCCCTTTCACCATTTTGTATATATATGAAGATATAAGGAGGCTTATGTGTGACAGAGCGTATCATGTCACAGGGTTTGGATGCACCGGCGAAGTTTGCACCAACTCTCGAGGTGAGAAAGGGCAATGCACGGTACCGAAGAGGCTAGCAATGATGGAAGGGTGAGAGTGCGTATAATCCATGGACTCAACATTAGTCATAAAGAACTCACATACTTATTGCAAAAATCTATTAGTCATCGAAACAAAGTACTACGCGCATGCTCCTAGGGGGATAGATTGGTAGGAAAAGACCATCGCTAGTCCCCGACCGCCACTCATAAGGAAGACAATCAATAAATAAATCATGCTCTGACTTCATCACATAACGGTTCACCATACGTGCATGCTACGGGAATCACAAACTTCAACACAAGTATTTCTACAATCCACAACTACCCACTAGCATGACTCTAATATCACCATCTTTATATCGCAAAAATATTGCAAGGAATCAAACATATCATATTCAGTGATCTACAAGTTTTACGTAGGATTTTATGACTAACCATGTGAATGACCAATTCCTGTCATCTCTCTAAATAGATATAAGTGAAGCAAGAGATTTTAATTCTTTCTACAAAAGATATGCCCACGCTCTAACAAATATAAGTGAAGAAAAAGAGCATTCTACAAATGGCGGTTTTCTATGTGAAGAGAAACAGGCAATCCAAACTTCAAATGATATAAGTGAAGCACATGAGGCATTCTATAAAGCCATACTCAAAAGATATAACTGAAGTGCAATGAGCATTCTATAAATCAACCAAGGACTATCTCATACCAGCATGGTGCATAAAAGAAAAATGAAAACTAAATGCAAAAGACGCTCCAAGATTGCACATATCGCATGAACGAAGCGAATCCGAAAACATACCGATACTTGTTGAAGAAAGATGGGATGCCTTCCGGGGCATCCCCAAGCTTAGACGCTTGAGTGTCCTTGAATATTTACTTGGGGTGCCTTGGGCATCCCCAAGCTTGAGCTCTTGCCTCTCCTTCTTCTCCTCACATCGAGACCTTCTCGATCATCGAACACTTCATCCACACAAAACTTCAATAGAAAACTCAGTAAGATCCGTTAGTATAATAAAGCAAATCACTACTCTAAGTACTGTTGCAAACCAATTCATATTTTGTTTTTGCATTATAGCTACTGTAATATAAATTTTCCATGGCTTAATCCACTGATAGAAATTGATAGTTCCATCAAAACAAGCAAACTATGCATCAAAAATAGAATCTGTCTAAAACAGAACAGTCTGTAATAATCTGAACATTCACCATACCTCTGGTACTCCAAAAATTCTGCTAAAATTACAAAAAATAAAATATTTGTATAGAAAGATAGTGCAAAAAGAATCAGAACCATTTGACGTTCCAGTAAAAAATTAAAAATCGCGCACTACAGCCAAAGTTTCTGTCCTGCACCGCAAAACCAACAAGCATTGTAAACATCCTAAAGGCAAACCTTGGCACATTATTTTTATAATACAATGGAATTGTACAAGGGGATAATTTTTTTTAAAAGTTTCTGTAATTAAGATTCACAAAGTTTCCATGGGCATGAACAAAGTTCAAGGACGTCCCCCACTTTCACAATGCTCGTCTATCTCACTTTCACTTTTCTTTTTGAAAAGTTTTTGGGTTCCCCTCTTTATTTTTGTTTTTAAACTATATAAAAGCACTCAACATAAATAAATGACTCTCTAAAACTTCCGGGTTATCTCCCTGGCAGCGCTTTCTTTAAAGCCATTAAGCTAGGCATAAAGTGCTCAAGTAATGGATCCACCCGGATCCCAAGGTATATCAAAGCCAATTTGAATTAGCAATGATTTGGCATTTAGTAGTGAGCACAAAGCAACATATATCAAGTAATGACGAAGTCTAACTCTCTTCCTATGCATCGGCATGTCATAAAAGAACAATTCATGAACACATAGTAAAGGCCAATGCATAGTATAAACAATTTCTTGCAATTTTATCATGTTGGAAACATAGAGAGGTGGAGATATAGTTCCTCTCTCATAATAATTGCAAGTAGGAGAAGCAAGCACATGCATATTATACTCATCAAAATCATCATGTGTAGTAGTAAAAGGCAACCCATCGATATAATCCTTAATAAGCACAAACTTCTCCGATATAGTGTAGTTTGGAGAATTCAAAAAGATAATAGGACTATCATGTGTGGGTGCAATAGCAACAATTTCATGTTTAACATAAGGAACTATAGCAATTTCATCTCCATAAGAATAATTAATATTGGCATCTTGGCCACAAGCATAGCAACCATCATTAAAAAGGGATATTTCAAGAGAATCAACGGGATCATAACAATCATCATAGCAATCATCCTTCGGTAAGCACGAAGGGAAATTAAACAATGTATGAGTTGAAGAGTTACTCTCATTAGAAGGTGGGCACAGGTAGCTAATCCGCTCTTCCTCCTTTTGTTCTTCGCTCTCCTCATCATCTTTTTCATCCAATGAGCTCACAGTTTCATCAATTTCTTCTTCCATAGACTGCAGCAAAATATTAGTCTCTTCTTGGACAGCGGAGGAGACCTCGACATATGGTTTAACATAGGCATTAGAAGCATAATTCTCATAAAAATATTCAAGTATGGCAAAATTTTCAGATTTGTAAAGAGTAGCATCATACTTTTCAATCAAAGAAGCAATTTCATAAGCACCCTTAAAAGCAACAAATTCTTCAATTTGTTGAACATCATAGTAATTATAAACACCCTTAGCATAAGAAGATACGATTCCATTATCACTAAACAAACATTGGTAGGGAATGAGTTTCTTAGGGTCTTCAGAACAACAAGTAATATCATAGATTTCGCATAAATTCCAAGCATAGCATTGCAAACGATGAATTTGATCCAGTAAACGTTTCCCTTTTTCACATATGCGGTGTCGCACATAACAAGCATGCTCATCTAAAGATTTGCCCTCAACTAAGCTAGTTGGGGTTTCAGCACGAGCACATAGGGATCGAAGATGATCCAAGTAATAAGCTTCAGGAGCGTGATAGATTTTGAGTGGCTCTTCAACCATTGGTTCAGTAGGTACAAATAATTTTTTTGGTATTTTGCATTTCCTACCCTTAACTAAAGATAGAAAACAACTAAGAACAACAAATAAAAATTACTTAGTGATAAAGCAAACAAGCACACACGAGAATATTCACCCCACGCTATAACTCCCCGGCAACGGCGCCAGAAAAAGGTCTTGATAACCCACAAGTATAGGGGATCAATTGTAGCCTCTTTCGATAAGTAAGAGTGTCGAACCCAACATGGAGCTAAAGGTAGAACAAATATTCCCTCAAGTTCTATCGACCACCGATACAACTCTACGCACGCTTGACGTTCACTTTACCTAGAACAAGTATGAAACTAGAAGTATTTTGTAGGTGTTTTTGGATAGGTTTGCAAGAATATAAAGAACACGTACATAAAAAGTAGGGGCTGTTTAGATAAAGACGCAATAAAGTAAATATAGCGAGCGTGGAAAAGTGGTGATAGGAGTTGCGAAATTGTCCCTAAGCAATTGACTACTTTACTAGACCGATAGCAAGTTTTATGTGGGAGAGGCCACTGCTAGCATGTCATCCCTGACTTGGAATTCTATGCACTTATGATTGGAACTATTAGCAAGCATCCGCAACTACTAACGTTCATTAAGGTAAAACCCAACCATAGCATTAAGTTATATTGGTCCCCCTTCAATCCCGTATGCATCAATTTCTATGCTAGGTAGAAGCTTCTGTCACTCTTGCCCTCCAATACATAGTCCTGTCAACATACAACTAACCCTATAGTGTGATCCACGTGCGCGCTCATATGATGGGCACCAAAGGACATCAACATAACCACAAGCAAATTAAATCAATCATAGCAATTCATCAACCACCGATAGGACAACGAAAATCTACTCAGACATCATAGGATGGCAACACATCATTGGATAATAATATGAAGCATAAAGCACCAAGTTCAAGTAGAGGGTACAGCGGGTTGCGGGAGAGTGGACCGCTGTAGATAGAGGGGGGAAGGTGATGGGGATGTTGGTGAAGATGGCGGAGGTGTCGGTGAAGATCGCGGTGATCATGATGGTGGCCACGATAGCGTTCTGGCGCCACCGGAAGAGAGGGGGAGAGGGGCCCCCTTCTTCTTCTTCTTCCCTTGACCTCCTCCCTAGATGGGAGAAGGGTTTCCCCTTTGGTCCTTGGCCTCCATGGCATGGGAGGGGCAAGAGCCCCTCCGAGATTGGATCTGTTTCTCTGTTTCTCTCTGTTTCTGCGCTCTCGGTCTTCTGCCCATTCACCATTTCGTATATATATGGAGATCCGTAACTCCGATTGGATTGAAACCTTCGCCCAGATTTTTCTCCGAAAATTAGCTTTCTTGCGGCCGAAGAAGAGCAGCAACCGCCTTACGGGTGGCCCACGAGGGTCAGGGGCGCGCCCAGGAGGGGCAGGCGCACCTCCCTGCCTCGTGGCCACCTCGGGCACCGTCTCGCGTTGATTCTTCTTCCCATATTCTCCAAATATTCAAAAAATATTCTCCGTCCGTTTTTATCTCGTTTGGACTCCATTTGATATGGGGCTTCTGCGAAACATAAAACATGCAACAAACAGGAACTGGCACTGGATCAATATGTTAGTCCCAAAAATATTATAAAAAGTTGCCAAAAGTATATGAAAGTGGAATAATATTGACATGGAACAATCAAAAATTATAGATATGACGGAGATGTATCAACATCCCCAAGCTTAATTCCTGCTCGTCCTCGAGTAGGTAAATGATAAAAAAGATAATTTTTGATGTGGAATGCTACCTAGCATAATCTTCATCATGTAATCTAATCATGGCATGAATATTAAGATATGAGTGATTCAAGGTAATAGTCTATCATTTGACATAAAAATAACAATACTTCCCGCCTACTAATAAAGCAATCATGTCTTTTCAAAATAACATGGCCAAAGAAAGTTATCCCTACAAAATCATATGGTCTGGCTATGCTCTATCTTCACCACACAAAATATTCACATCATGCACAACCCCGATGACAAGCCAAGCAATTTTTTCATACTTTTGACGTTCTCAAACCTTTTCAACTTTCATGCAATACATGAGCGTGAGCCATGGATATAGCACTATAGGTGGAATAGAATATGATGGTGGAGGTTGTGTGGAGAAGACAAAAAGGAGAAAGTCTCACATCAACGCGGCTAATCAATGGGCTATGGGGATGCCCATCAATTGATGTCAATGCAAGGAGTAGGGATTGCCATGCAACGGATGCACTAAGAGCTATATGTATATGAAAGCTCAAACTGAAACTAAGTGGGTGTGCATCCAAATTGCTTGCTCATGAAGACCTTGGGCATTTGAGGAAGCCCATCATTGGAATATACAAGCCAAGTTCTATAATGAAAATTCCCACTAGAATATTAAAGTGATAACTCAAGAGACTCTCTATATGAAGAACATGGTGCTACTCTGAAGCACAAGTGTGGTAAAAGGATAGTAACATTGCCCCTTCTCTCTTTTTCTCTCATTTTTTTATTTTCTCTTTCTTTTGGTGGGCTTCTTTGGCCTCTTTTTTTATTTGGGCTTCTTTGGCCTCTTTTATTTTGATAACCTCACATGGGACAATGCTCTAATAATGATGATCATCACACTTTTATTTACTTACAACTCAATATTACAACTCGATATCTAGAACAAAGATATGACTCTATATGAATGCCTGCGGTGGTGTACCGAGATGTGCAATGATCTAGCGTAGCAATGACATAAAAAACGGACAAGCCATGAAAACATCATGCTAGCTATCTTACGATCATGCAAAGCAATATGACAATAAATGCAAATGGCCCTTTATTTATAGTAAGTGCTTAATAGAATTAGTTTATTTATAGTAAGTGCTAAATAGAATTAGTTTATTTATACTAAGTGGTTATTTTTTTTATATTTTGTTTAGGCAGAAATCATGTTTGCCCCTGCCTCATCCCCGCAGTCGTCCCCATCGTCGACCCCTTAAGACCTCTAGGTGAGAATAGCCAAATGATAATGTCTTGTAAATGTCGATGATGAAAATGCTAGTGCTATATAGTTGCCATGTCATTGATGTCGATGATGATGCATTCTGTACATAGAGGATGTCTTGGTGTTCTTGTTTGCAATGTGCCTCCGAGTGGCCTATTTTTTGCCGGAATGTTGATTCGTTTCCGTCCCGGCAAATTTCAGGCGCTCGATATGTCCTGTCTTTAGCAAGGTCATGCCGAATTTTTTCATGAATTTTAGCATGACTTGTGCTACAATGTAGGGCATATTGAGTGCTTGTGATTTGCCAGAACGGGAATTCAATGATATTTCGGCAAAACATAGGGCATTTTTTCTATGTCATTGCTCGATATATGGAACGGGTTGACTTTAGGTATGTTTCGGCTCCTTGTGTGTCTTTCAGTGAGGGAGAGTGTCCACCATATATATATTTGAGAGAGGAGGAATGCCGACTGTTTTCGTGGGGGTCGCTTCTCCTTCCTTTCCTTGTGCTAAATATTTGTAATGCACTAGGGAAAGGAGGAGTAGAGACCATCACCGACGGGCACAATATCAGAGAGGGAGTGCCCACCATATACGTGAGATGAGAGTTTAGGAAGGAAGACTCGACAGACCTAAAGTCAACCCGTTGCATATTGAGTAATAGTGATCTGTGTGTTGAGTTTCTTGGTAGTTGCTTTCAATCGATTTTTGATTAATGTTTCAACTATGAACATAGGAAATGTCTGACGACGAAAAGGATTTCGGTATGTGCGAATACTACGAAGACGAGCGCGGCCTGTGCGACGGGCCTCACCTAGTTGGTGGTAGGCGCTTCAGCATCAAGCTAGATGAGACCTTCAAAGTGGATACAATAAGTCACAACGATGAGTCTTTTTTCGTAATTAAGCATGACTTCTACTTCTTTTGCTTCAACTTATAATTTTAATTTTTTACTATTTACTAGCGTATCCCCTGCCATGCAAGAATTTATGTCTTGGATAAGATTGGTTTCGGTCCTATGGAAACTATGGAGGTAAAGAGAGTTCACTTGAGGACCGAGCATGGTTATACTTTTGCCGCCAAATTATACAATGCAGACACCTACACCTATTTTGAATGCAAAAATTGGAGAGCACTATGCAAGGCTTATGCATTTGAGCCTGATATGCTTATCACCTTTGATATTCGTCCGAAATATGATATTGAAGGTAATATTAACATCTGGGTCGATGTGCAGACGCCTCCAGTTCTACCATTATGTGAGTTTCTCAACCATATTTATTAAGTAATTTATATTGTTTATTTAAAAATAGTTGACAACTATTTTCTATTGACAGCTTATTTCCATTCAAGAAACATGTCTGGCGTTTGGTAGACATGATCTACTACTGTCCCGGGGCTGAACTAAACTGCGAGGAGATAAGTCATTATGTTTCATGGCTTGAGGATCTTGATACTGTCAAGACATGTTATTTTCCTGGACTTCAAAATATTAGTACTCAAAACGTGCGACCACTAGCGTGCGTATTGAACTACGGCCACATCTATTTAGGAAAGATGGTAAGATTTTTACTATTTGTCCTCTGTGCATCTTTTGCATACATTATTTTTTAAGCTAAACTTCATTGCTAAGTATGTTACTATGATGTTCTTCAACAGGGACTCCTGGTGATAGTTGTGCCTCATTGGATCAAGCCTTGATACGTCTCCAACGTATCTATAATTTTTGATTGTTCCATGCTATTATATTATCCGTTTTGGATGTTTAATGGGCTTTACTATACACTTCTATATTATTTTTGGGACTAACCTACTAACCCAAGGCCCAGTGCAAATGGCTGTTTTTTTTTTTGCCTATTTCAGTGTTTCGTAGAAAAGGAATATCAAACGGAGTCCAAACGGAATGTAACCTTCGGGAGCGTGATAATTGGAACAAACGTGATCCAGAGGACTTGGAGTGGACGTCAAGAAACAACCGAGGAGGCCACGAGGCAGGGAGGCGCACCTGCCCCCTGGACGCGCCCCCACCCTCGTGGGCCCCTCGTGGCTCCACCAACCTACTTCTTCCTCCTATATATACCCATGTACCCCGAAACCAACCAGGAGCACCACGAAACCCTATTTCCACCGCCGCAACCTTCTGTACCCGTGAGATCCCATCTTGGGGCCTTTTCCGGCGCTCCGCCGGAGGGGGAATCGATCACGGAGGGCTTCTACATCAACACCATAGCCTCTCCGATGATGTGTGAGTAGTTTACCACAAACCTTCGGGTCCATAGTTATTAGCCAGATGACTTCTTCTCTCTCTTTGGATCTCAATACAAAATTCTCCTCGATCTTCTTGGAGATCTATCCGATGTAACTCTTTTTGCGGTGTGTTTGTCGAGATCCGATGAATTGTGGGTTTATGATCAAGATTATCTATGAACAATATTTGAATCTTCTCTGAATTCTTTTATGTATGATTGGTTATCTTTGCAAGTCTCTTCGAATTATCAGTTTGGTTTGGCCTACTAGATTGATCTTTCTTGCCTTGGGAGACGTGCTTAGCTTTGGGTTCAATCTTGCGTTGCTCGATCCCAGTGACAGAAAGGGAAACGACACGTATTGTATTGTTGCCATTGAGGATAAAAAGATGGGGTTTATATCATATTGCTTGAGTTTATCCCTCTACATCATGTCATCTTGCCTAATGCGTTACTATGTTCTTATCAACTTAATACTCTAGATGCATGTTGGATAGCGGTCGATGTGTGGAGTAATAGTAGTAGATGCAGGCAGGAGTCGGTCTACTTGTTGCGGACATGATGCCTATATACATGATCATGCCTAGATATTCTCATAATTATGCACTTTTCTATCAATTGCTCGACAGTAATTTGTTCACCCACCGTAATACTTATGCTATCTTGAGAGAAGCCACTAGTGAAACCTATGGCCCCTGGGTCTATTTTCCATCATATAAGTTTCCAATCTATTTTTACTTTGCAATCTTTACTTTCAATCTTTATCATCAAAATACCAAAAATATTATCATCTCTATCAGATCTCACTTTTGCAAGTGGCCGTGAAATGATTGACAAACCCTTTATCGCGTTGGTTGCAAGGTTCTTATTTGTTTGTGTAGGTACGAGGGACTTGCGTGTGGCCTCCTACTGGATTGATACCTTGGTTCTCAAAAACTGAGGGAAATACTTACGCTACTTTGTTGCATCACCCTTTCTTCTTCAAGGGAAAAACCAACGCATGCTCAAGAGGTAGCAATAAGGATTTCTGGTGCCGTTGCCAAGGAGTCTACGCACAAGTCAAGACATACCAAGTACCCATCACAAACTCTTATCCCTCGCGTTACATTATTTGTCATTTGCCTCTCATTTGCCTCTCTCCCACTTCACCCTTGCCGTTTTATTCGCCCTCTCTTTTCGTTCGCCTCTTTTTCACTTGCCTCTTGTGTCCTGTGTGCCGTCATGGCCAGTCCCTTATCTGCTCCCTTGTCTCCCGAGTTTGAAGTTCTTCACTTCAAACAAAGACAAGGAGAAAATTTAAAAGATGCTTGGGATAGGCTTTTAAGGATCCGAGCTAGCTATGTGCCCCAATATCAAATTGAGATATACTTAAAAAGCTTTTATGTTGGGTTGCCCGCTTTGTTCAAGCAAGTTTTAGATTCTATTTTTGAAGAGGGTTTTCTTGAAGGGGATCCCATAGATACCTATGAAAATATGAAAACTATATTTGGGCACCCCATGAGTGAGAAAGTTGAATCCACCTCTCTTTTGTGCTTTTACCAAAACGAAATTATCAAAGAGATGAAGGCTGGCTTAGATGCAAATTTCTGTAGCGTGCTTAATCTTTCCTCTACCATTAATGGGCACGTGCTTTCTCAAAATAGAAAGATAAATGCTATAGATAAGAAATTTTATCTTTTCTTTCCCAACACCAAAGATGGCAATACCTAGATCTATCCTTGCCTTTATGCCTAGCTAGGGGCGTTAAACGATAGCGCTTGTTGGGAGGCAACCCAATTTTATTTTTGTTTCTTTCTTTTTGGTCCTGTTTAGGAATAAATAATACATCTAGATTCTGTTTAGATGTGGTTTTATGTTTTAATTAGTGTTAGTGCCAAGTAGAACCTTTGGGAAGACTTGGGTGAAGTCTTTTTGATCTTGCTGTAAAAAACAGAAACTTTAGCGCTCACGAGATTAGGTACAACTTTTTACTGGAGAGTGATATTTAGTTGATTATTTTTGCAGATGATTAATAGATACATTCCTCACGTCCAGAAATTTATTTTAGAATTTTTTGAGTTCCATAAGTACGCGTTTGATACAGATTACTACAGACTGTTCTGTTTTTGACAGATTCTGTTTTTTGTGTGTTGTTTGCTTATTTTGATGAATCTATGGCTAGTATCGGAGGTTATGAACTTTAGAGAAGTTGGAATACAGTAGGTTTAACACCAATATAAATAAAGAATGAGTTCATTACAGTACCTTGAAGTGATGTTTTGTTTTCTTTCGCTAACGGAGCTCACGAGATTTTCTGTTAAGTTTTGTGTTGTGAAGTTTTCAAGTTTTGGGTAAAGATTTGATGGATTATGGAACAAGGAGTGGAAAGATCCTAAGCTTGGGGATGCCCAAGGCACCCCAAGGTAAAATCCAAGGACAACCAAAAAGCCTAAGCTTGGGGATGCCCCGGAAGGCATCCCCTCTTTTGTCTTCGTCCATCGGTAACTTTACTTGGAGCTATATTTTTATTCACCACATGATATGTGTTTTGCTTGGAGCGTCTTGTATGATTTGAGTCTTTGCTTTTTAGTTCACCACAATCATCCTTTCTGTACACACCTTTTGGGAGAGACGCACATTAATCGGAATTTATTAGAATACTCTATGTGCTTCACTTCTATCTTTTGGGCTAAATAATTTTGCTCTAGTGCTTCACTTATATCTTTTAGAGCACGGTGGTGGTTTTATTTTACAGAAATTATTGATCTCTCATGCTTCACTAATATTATTTTGAGAGTCCTTTAGAACAACATGGTAATTTGCTTTGGCTATAAAATTAGTCCCAATATGATAGGCATCCAAGATGGATATAATAAAAACTTCCATATAAGTGCATTGAATACTAGGAGAAGTTTGATACTTGATGATTGTTTTGAGATATGGATATAGTGATATTAAAGTTGTGCTAGTTGAGTAGTTGTGAATTTGAGAAATACTTGTGTTGAAGTTTGCAAGTCCCGTAGCATGCACGTATGGTAAACGTTGTGTAACAAATTTGAAACATGAGGTGTTCTTTGATTGTTATCCTTATGAGTGGTGGTCGGGGGCGAGCGATGGTCTTTTCCTACCAATCTATCCCCCTAGGAGCATGCGCGTAGTGCTTGGTTTTTGATGACTTGTAGATTTTTGCAATAAGTATGTGAGTTCTTTATGACTAATGTTGAGTCCATGGATTATACGCACTCTCAATCTTCCATCATTTCTAGCCTCTTCGGTACCGTGCATTGCCCTTTCTCACCTTGAGAGTTGGTGCAAACTTTGCCGGTGCATCCAAACCCCGTGATACGATACGCTCTATCACACATAAACCTCCTTATATCTTCCTCAAAACAGCCACCATACCTACCTATTATGGCATTTCCATAGCCATTCCGAGATATATTGCCATGCAACTTTCCACCGTTCCATTTATTATGACACACTTCATCATTGTCATATTGCCTTGCATGATCATGTAGTTGACATCGTATTTGTGGCAAAGCCACCATGTATATTATTTCATACATGTCACTCTTGATTCATTGCCCATCCCGGTACACCGCCGGAGGCATTCATATAGAGTCATATTTTGTTCTAGTATCGAGTTGTAAATAAATAGAAGTGTGATGATCATCATGAATAGAGCATTGTCCCAAAAAAGAGAAAGGCCACATAAAAAAGGAAAGGCCCAAAAAAAGAGAAAGGCAAAAAAGGCCAAAAAAAGAAAAAAAAGAAATAAAAAGGGACAATGCTACTATCCTTTTTCCACACTTGTGCTTCAAAGTAGCACCATGATCTTTATGATGGAGAGCCTCTTGTTTTGTCACTTTCATACAGTAGTGGAAAATTTTCATTATAGAACTTGGCTTGTATATCCCAACAATGGGCTTCCTCAAATGCCCTAGGTCTTCGTGAGCAAGCAAGTTGGATGCACACCCACTTAGTTTCTTTTGTTGAGCTTTCATACATTTATATATAGCTCTAGTGCATCCGTTGCATGGCAATCCCTACTCCTTGCATTGACATCAATTAATGGGCATCTCCCTAGCCCGTTGATTAGACATGTCAATGTGAGACTTTCTCCTTTTTTGTCTTCTCCACACAACCCCCATCATCATTATTCTATTCCACCCATAGTTCTATATCCATGGCTCACGCTCATGTATTGCGTGAAAGTTGAAAAAAGTTTGAGATTACTAAAGTATGAAACAATTGCTTGGCTTGTCATCGGGGCTGTGCAAAATGAGAGCATCTTGTGTGACGAAAATGAAGCATGGCCAAACTATATGATTTTGTAGGGATGAGCTTGCTTTGGCTATGTTATTTTGAGAAGACATAATTGCTTGATTAGTATGCTTGAAGTATTATTATTTTTATGTCAATATTAAACTTTTATCTTGAAACTTTCAGATCTGAACATTCATGCCACAATAAAGAAAATTACATTGAGAAATATGCTAGGTAGCATTCCACATCAAAAATTCTGTTTTTATCATTTACCTACTTGAGGACGAGCAGGAATTAAGCTTGGGGATGCTTGATACGTCTCCAACGTATCTATAATTTTTGATTGTTCCATGATATTATATTACCCGTTTTGGATGTTTAATGGGCTTTACTATAAACTTTTATATTATTTTTGGGACTAACCAACTAACCCAAGGCCCAGTGCAAATTGCTGTTTTTTTGCCTGTTTCAGCGTTTCGCAAAAAAGGAATATCAAACGGAGTCCAAACCGAATGAAACCTTCGGGAACGTGATATTTGGAACAAACGTGATCCAAAGGACTTGGAGTGGACGTCAAGAAACAACCGAGGAGGCCACGAGGTAGGGAAGCGCGCCTGCCCCCCTGGGCGCGCCCCGCACCCTCGTGGCCCCCTCGTGGCTCCACCGACCTACTTCTTCCTCCTATATATACCCATGTACCCCGAAACCAACCAGGAGCACCATGAAACCCTATTTCCACCGCCGCAACCTTCTGTACTCGTGAGATCCCATCTTGGGGCCTTTTCTGGCGCTCCGCCGGAGGGGGAATCGATCACGGAGGGCTTCTTCATCTACACCATAGCCTCTCCGATGATGTGTGAGTAGTTTACCACAGACCTTCGGGTCCATAGTTATTAGCTAGATGGCTTCTTCTCTCTCTTTGGATCTCAATACAAAGTTCTCCTCGATCTTCTTGGAGATCTATTCGATGTAACTCTTTTTGCGGTGTGTTTATCGAGATCCGAGAATTGTGGGTTTATGATCAAGATTATCTATGAACAATATTTGAATCTTTTCTGAATTCGTTTATGTATGATTGGTTATATTTGTAAGTCTCTTAGAATTATTAGTTTGGTTTGGCCTACTAGATTGATCTTTCTTGCCATGGGAGAAGTGCTTAGCTTTGGGTTCAATCTTGTGTTGCTCGATCCCAGTGACAGAAAGGGAAACGACACGTATTGTATTGTTGCCATCGAGGATAAAAAGATGGGGTTTATATCATATTGCTTGAGTTTATCCCTCTACATCATGTCATCTTGCCTAATGCGTTACTCTGTTCTTATGAACTTAATACTCTAGATGCATGCTGGATAGCGGTCGATGTGTGGAGTAATAGTAGTAGATGCAGGCAGGAGTCGGTCTACTTGTTGCGGACGTGATGCCTATATACATGATCATGCCTAGATATTCTCATAATTATGCACTTTTCTATCAATTGCTCGACAGTATTTGTTCGCCCACCGTAATACTTATGCTATCTTGAGAGAAGCCACTAGTGAAACCTATAACCCCGGGTCTATTTTCCATCATATAAGTTTCCAATCTATTTTTACTTTGCAATCTTTACTTTCAATCTTTATCATCAAAATACCAAAAATATTATCATCTCTATCAGATCTCACTTTTGCAAGTGGCCGTGAAGGGATTGACAACCCCTTTATCGCGTTGGTTGCAAGGTTCTTATTTGTTTGTGTAGGTAGGAGGGACTTGCGTGTGGCCTCCTACTGGATTGATACCCTGGTTCTCAAAAACGGAGGGAAATACTTACGCTACTTTCCTGCATCACCCTTTCCTCTTCAAGGGAAAAACCAACGCATGCTCAAGAGGTAGCAAGGCTAAAGGTCACATGAAAATGGTTAGCTTATGGCCAAGACATCCTACATTGCACATGAGTGCATTCAGGATTTCTCAAAGCGAGCAAGTCTTAATAGTCAAAGACTGGAGCAAAATTGTGAAGGATCGCAGAGAAGTACTAGGGGCGGCAATCAGAAGCACAACCCACAATTAGGAGACAGGTTCATCTGCATGCTGCAATATGATGAAGCAGGAGTGCTACACATGTTCTATGCTATTTTACCTGAGAGAGAGCAGCATGAGTGATTAGCTAGCTAGAATGAGTTTGAAGATGATAATGTGCTACACTATGATTATGATGATTAAATAGCTAGTTGGTGGTAATGACTATGATGATTATTATTACCTAGTGTTGGCGGTGATTAGATAGCTACACTATGACTATCATGATTAAATAGTGTTGGTGGTAATGAGTATGATGATTATTAGCTAGTGTTGTTGGTGATGATATGATGCAAGAGTTTTTATATTAACATGATGTTGATGTTGATCATGATTATCATGATGATTTGTTATGATGATCATGATTAGTTATTATATCATAGTTGGAAGGAACACGGATTAGATTCATGTGGATGGATCAAAAGTGACCAAAAGTTGAATTAGTAGGATTGTCATCCTAATTCAACTTTTGATTCATCCAAATGAATCTAATCCATGTTTCTTCCTCACAATGATATATTAATTCATCATGGATATAATGATATAACTACCTCTTAATTGGTACTGTATCAAAATTTGTATAACGGCGAATAAATACACTAAAAAGGAAAAAAAAGAAAAACAGAATAGTGGTAGTGCGGGGCACGAAAAACGCTACTACTAGTTAGATTAACAGTAGCGCTTGTATGGAAAGTGCTACTGCTAAGTAGCTATAACAGTAGCGAGGGTAGGAACGCGCTACTACTAAGTGTTAGGTGTAGCGCCGTATCAGTAGCGCGGTACCCCGCACTACTGATAGCCCTCAGACCCGCGCTACTGCCAGGCTTTTCCCTAGTAGTGAAGAGAAGGAAGAGAGGGAGCGAGAAGTCTTCTTTGCTTCACACGCGTGCTGGGTAACCAAGATAGGCTAGGGGGAGTGGGCACTGGGCGCAGCCATTAGCCAGCGTGGCCGGCGGGAGAGCACGGGTGGTGTGGGCTAAGGCTGGTCAATGGAAGCTCCTTTAGTATGAATTTTGAGAGTGACTTTAACTATTAATAAGATTAATAGTATATGAGATGTGTAATCTGAAAGTGCAATCATGCCCTTAATCTTGTTTTGATGTTGATGACAACATACATATATGGGACTAATCATGTTTCTCAAGTATATCTCAGGATTAAGTCTCAAGGGCGTGTGTGGATCACAACTAGGGTCAAATGCATATCATTCAAATATCGAAGATACAAGAAAATAGCTCTCGTTTACAGCTTTGTTTCTTGAGTATAGGGATCCCGCACTATTAAGAGGGGATCGTTGGATCTAGTGAAAGATTTGCTCAAAACCCACAAACTCTATTTTCACCGGACGTCCGATACTCTACGGACGTCCGGTCCCTCACAGCTGACCGGACGTCCGGTTCTCCACGGTCGTCCGGTGTTTCTTCACAGAACGATATTTACGGATATCCAGGCCTCTCTGGACGTCCGGTTGCCGGATGTCTGTTTTTCTCCGGAAATATACACCTTCTCAACAGAACATGATTTACAGATTTCCGGTTTCTCCGGACGTCCGGTCTCCGGACGACCGGCATGTCTCGGACGTCCGATGGCTGTGTACTGTGTCGTGGCATGTGGATTCCCAGCGACCGGACGACCGATGGTTGTCGGACGTCCAGACATATTTGTGCCACCGGACATCCGGTCCTGTCCGGACGTCCGATCTCTATAGTGCACTGAAGTGGCTCAAATGGTTACTTTTCCACTTCCACTATATATAGCCTTCTTCCTTCCACGGGATAAGGTTGACCATTCACTTTGAAGCTTTCTAAGAACACATCTCACTCCCTCTCTTGCCTCCCTACACCAAATCCTAGATCCTCAAGGGATTTGGGAACATTTGAGAGAAGTTCTCCAATCAGGTGATAGATCCACTCCTTCCCCTCTTTGCACCAAAGGAATTTGTGATTTGAGCAAATCTTGAGCTTTTCTCCATCGTTCTTGTTACTCTTGGAGGTTGGAGACTCCTAGGCGGTAGGAGTCATTCGGAGAGGAATCAACCATTGTGATTACCCCCGGAAAGTTTGTGAGGGTTCGGAGACCACCCCAAGGTCTACCACTAGTGGTTGAGAAACGCCTTCGTGGTGTTGTCTCAAAGGGAGAATAGGATGAGCCTTCGTGGTAACATCCACCTCTCTAACGGTGACGTAGCTTCCCTCCAAGGAAGTGAACATCGGCATATATCCTCGTCTCCCGGAGTTGCGGTTATTCCTAACCCTAACTCTCTACTTGTGGTTACTTGTCTCTTAGCACTTACTTATATCATATTGTGCTTGCTTACTTACATACTTGTGTTACTTGGTTATCTTGCTTAGCTCTTAGCATCACTTGCAATTGTTAGGCTCACTTTCATATTCCGCACTATTGCCTAAAATTGCTAAGTAATAATTAAAATTTGTAATTGTACCTATTCACCCCCCTCTAGGTCCATCTCGATCCTTTCAATTGGTATCAGAGCCTTGTGCTCTATTCTTGTGGCTTAACCGCCCTAGAGCGAGATGAACCCCGATGGGACCCCCTTGTTGCAGATCTGAAGAATGCGGGTGCGGCTTCCACGGAAGTCAAGACCTTCACTTCAGAGGATCTGGAACGAGATCTTGCTAAGCAAAAGGAGGAGCATGATGCCTCTCTTGAGGCCTTGGTCCAAATGAGGATAGCCTCACTAACCTCGACGCTTGCACCATCCTCTGGTGATGCGGCCTCGAGGCCAGCTGTGCCTATTCCTTCACTTGGCCAACAACCTCCTAGCAATGAACACTCCAGTGTTCCTTGGCTTTATGCAAGACCTCAAATAGAGAAACCTAAGTATAATCCTCAAGGCAAACCTCCTTTACTTGATGAAACTACCGATTTTGCTTTGTGGAGAGTTGCTATGCAGGACCATCTTCGATATGGAAATGATGAGATGTTGGAGATCTTGGAGTATGGATACCAAGCTGTTGACCCGAAGAATCTTACACCAAGAGAGGTGTATGACAAGAATTGCAACGACACAGCAACCATGTGCATAAGAAGAGGTATGACCGACAAGCAAAGGAGACCATACATACATATCACAAGTGCCAAGGAATTATGGGATACCATTGTGAGAACCAAGACCGGTACTTCCACTCTCCGGCTTGCTCAATATGAAATTTCCAAGGGGCAATTGCAAAACTTTTGTATGGAGAAAGGTGAAACTCCCAAGCAACTTCTTGAGCATCTCATGACTCTCACCGCCGACATCGAGTCATGTGAATGTGACAAGACACAAGATGGATTCAACTTGACTAAGAGATTTCTTGTGGATAAGTTGCTTTACGCTCTTGCTCTGTATCATCATCAAATGGTGTGGGACATAAGACAACACCATGGATTCAAGGAAATGACTCCGGATGACATCATATCCACCTTCCAACTATTTGAAGAGTCAAAGGAAAATGCTACAAAACATCTTGCCATGCATGGTACCTCAACATCAAAAATCAATCTTGCATTGAAGGCAAAGCATGTATGTGAAGAAGAGCAAAGTGAAGAAGAAGAAGATGATGATGATGGTGATGAGATTGAATCTGATGAGGGCCCTTCATATGAAGACATGGCTCTCTTTGTCAAGAAGTTTAGCGCAGGAAAATTCGAAGGAAGAGATTCCAGAAGAAGAAAGTGAGAAAATGCTATAACTGTGAAGAAACCAATCACTTCTCCAACGAGTGTCCTTATGAGAAGAGAGAAGATAAACCAAGGTTTCCCAAGACCTTTCCCAAGAAGAAGTTGGCAAATCCTTTGAACTCCAAGCTCAAGAAGAGAGATGGGAAAGCAATGGTTGCTCAAGAAGAATCTGATCCGGATGATGTTAGTGGTGTTGCCGGAGTTGCTCAAGATTCTCAAAACACGTTGAGGCTAGTCAACAAGAGTGGTGATGTTGTCACCTACAACTATATGAAGGACTACAAGGGCAACACTCACAAGTGCGTAATGGCAAAGGCCGTGGTAGAAGATGGAAAGGACCAAAGCTCTCTTGACAAGGTCAAGGTAACTCCACAATCAAATCCTCCTCTTTTCACTCCTCCTACTCCTAGTGATGAGTATCTTGATGCGGAGGATAGTCATGAGGATGATGATATAGATGATCCCATGCTTGCTAAACTAAATAAGTTCATGTGCTCCCTCAAAGGAAAGAAGCTCACTATGTTTCGTATGCTTATGGAGATGGTGAGTAAGCACACCATCACCATTAAGGAACTCGAAACCCTCTTCACCGAGGAAAAGGAAAAATATGAAATCCTTGAGTGGAAAGTCCAATATGAGGAAGCACGAAATGATGAACTATGCTTGAAAATTGGTACAAACATTGATGATCATACTAAAGATCTTGCCTCCTTGAAAAAGGCTATTGACTCTTGCGAAGAGTTGATGAATGATTAAAGTAAGCTTGTGAAGTCTAATGGTTCTCTCTCTAAGGATTGTGAGCTCCTATCCATGTCCCTCAAGACTAAGGAAGAAGAACTCGCCCTTCTCACAAAGAGTTTTGAGACTCTCAAGCTTACTTATCTTGAAACTCTAGCCAAGGCTTACTCTTCTCCTATTATCAATGTTGATGCTTTTACTACTAACTCTAGTAGTGATTTAGCATCTATTCTTGAGGAGAATCGCTTTCTTAAGGCTCAAATCGAGAAAGGTCTCATGACATGTGCTCAAGGGCAAAAGAACCTTAATGAGGTATTGAGCCAACACAATGAGGTGTTTGCCAAAGAGGGACTTGGGTTTGACCCAAGCACAAGCAAGAAGAAGACGTCCTCTCAAAAGTGCACCACTCCTCTAAAAGAAACTTTTGTATGAGAAGGGCACACAGAGAAAGGTAAGGTTGTTGGTGAGAAGGCCACAAGGGGCATGCCCACTCTCAACAAGCCAAAAGAGTTCATGCCTCCCTCCTATGTACTTCGTAAGACTAAGGATGGAGAAGTTTATGCAAAGTTTGTTGGTCCTCAAAATGCATTCCGTTTCTATACTATTTGGGTCCCTAAGACCCTTGTGACTAACTTGTGAGGTCCCATTGCAAAATGGGTTCCTCTAACCAAGTAATAATTGTGTGTAGGTTGCCTTCTCCGGTGGAGTAAAATGGGTGATTGATAGTGGATGTACCAATCATATGACTAGAGATAGAAAATTGCTCTACGATTTCATGGAAGCTATTAAACCATTTATGAGCATTATGTTTGGTGGGGGATCAAAAGGACAGGTACTCAGGTTGGGCAAAGTGGCTATCACAAATGACATGTCTCTTGCAAATGTCATGCTCGTCCAATCCCTTAAATACCATTTGCTTTCTGTTCGCCAGTTGGGTTGCGTTGGCTATGATACACTCTTTGGACTAACGGATGTGAAAGTCTTTAAGAGAGATACTCTCGAAGTGGCCTTTGTTGGAGAGTTGGATGGCAACCTTTACACGGTTGATTTCTCGAAAGAGAGCACATTCCATGCAACTTGTTTAATGGCCAAGGCCGACAAGGGGTGGCTATGGCATCGCCGGCTAGCCCATGTCGGCATGAGAAATCTTCAAGATCTCTTAAAGGGTAACCACATCCTTGGACTAACAATGTCTCTTTTGAGAAAGATCGTGTGTGTAGTGCATGCATAGCAGGGAAGCAACATCAATCAAAGCACCCACCCAATAATATAGTGTCCACTTCAAGGCTGTTGGAGCTCCTTCGTGTGGATCTCTTTGGGCCTCCTTCATGGGATAGTCTTGGTGGGAAAAGTATGGGCTTGTCATTGTCGATGATTACTCAAGATATACATGGGTCTTCTTCCTCAAATCCAAGGACGAGATGAAGATCACCTTCATTGATTTTGCCAAGCAAGCACAACGCAAGTTTGACAAAGAAATCTTGGCAATAAGAAGTGATAATGGATCTGAGTTCAAGAACTACACCTTGGAATAGTTTCTTAGTGATGAAGGGATTGAGCATCAATATTCAGCTCCATACACTCCCCAACAAAATGGTGTAGCAGAAAGGAAGAACCACACACTTGTGGAGATGGCAAGGTCCATGTTGGATGAATACAAGTCGCCACATATTTTTTGGGCCGAGGTCGTAAACACCGCATGCCATGCATCAAACCGGCTCTTCCTCCGCACTATATTGGAAAAGACTCCATATGAGCTCCTAACCGGAAAAAAGCCAAATGTCAAGTACTTTCGTGTATTTGGGTGCAAATCTTTCATCCTCAACAAAAGAGAACGGTTAGGAAAATTTCAATCTAAAACCATTGAGGGTATACTTGTTGGCTATGGATCAAACTCTCATGCCTATAGAGTCTACAACAAATCCAATGGATGTGTTGTAGAAACTTGTGACGTGGTGTTTGATGAATTTAATGGCTCCCATGGGGAGCAAGTTGATCTAAGTGATGTAGGTGAAGAAGATTCCTCTCAAGATATTTTGACCATGGGTGTTGGTGCACTTCTTCTAATGGAATAAGAACCTCATGATGAAGAAGAAGAAGATGGAAGCTTCACGCATCATCAAACTACTTCAACACCCATACCACCACAAGCTCCTATTTCTCAACCAATGCCCATAGATCAAGTACAAGATGATGATCAAGTTACTCTTCATGATAATCATCAAGAACAAGATCACCCTGAAGGGCAAGAACAAGAAAGTGCTATCATTGATGATGAACCTCAACAAATGAAAGATGAAGAAGAAGATCTTCCACCACACATTAATGATCCATATGTTGAGGACGTGGATGATGGACATGAAGTTGAACCTCATGAAACTCTTACCTCCACCATGCCTCGAGTGACTGGTCGTATTGATGTTGACAAAATTCTCACCGGTATATCAGAAGGTAGAGTCACTCGTAAACATTTGACAAACTTTTGTGCTCACTTCTCGTTTGTGTGTTGAGCCTCTCAAGGTACAAGAGGCATTGATGGACAACGATTGGCTCGTTGCTATGCAAGAAGAATTGAACAGTTTTGAACGCAACCAAGTGTGGTCATTAGTCAAGAGGCCAACTACCGAGCACAACGTCATTGGAACAAAATGGATTTTCAAGAACAAGCAAGATGAGAATGGTGTAATCATCCGTAACAAGGCAAGGTTAGTGGCACAAGGGTACTCACAAGTTGAAGGTTTGAACTATGGTGAGACCTTTGCCCCCGTTGCCCGTCTTGAATCCATTTGCATCCTACTTGCTTATGCTGCTTTCAATGGTTTTACATTACATCAAATGGATGTGAAGAGTGATTTCCTTAACGGTCCTCTAAAAGAAGAAGTATATGTATCACAACCACCTGGGTTCGTTGATCCCGATCACAAAGACTATGTGTATAAACTTCATAAGGCTTTGTATGGCCTCAAACCAGCACCTCGTGCTTGGTATGATCATCTCAAGAAGTTTCTACTCGACGATGGTTTTGTGTGAGGGGTGATCGATCCCACTCTTTTTACTAAGAGGGACAAGGGTGATTTGATCTTATGCCAAATCTATGTAGATGATATCATTTTTGGTTCTCCTAACATTCATTTGTGCAAGAAGTTTGCGGCTTCCATGACCAAGAATTTTGAAATGTCACTCAATGCGGATTTGAAGTTCTTCCTCGGATTTCAAATTCAACAATTTCAAGAAGGAATTTTCTTGTCTCAAGCAAAATACCTCAAGGATATCTTAGAGAAGTTTGGCATGTCTGATGCTAGTCCATGTAAGACACCCATGCCAACCAAAATTGCACTCACTGAAGACACAATGGTTCCTTTCGACCCATCTATTTACCGCTCTATGATTGGTTCATTGCTTTATCCTTGTGCGTCTAGACCAGACATCATGTTTAGTGTATGCATGTGTGCTAAATTTCAAGCTTCCCCTAGGGAAAGTCATCATAAGGCGGTTAAGCATATTCTTAGATACCTTGTTCACACCCCAAAGTTGGGTCTATGGTACCCCAAGGATGCTAAGTTTGATCTCATTGGGTACACGGATGCGGCTGGGCTGGCGACAAAGTGGATCGTAAGTCCACCTCCGGCGCATGTCAGTTTCTTGGACGCTCCTTGGTAAGTTGGTCCTCGAAGAAACAAAATTGTGTTGCCCTCTCCACCGCAGAAGCTGAATACATTGCAACCGCCAGTTGTGCCACTCAATTACTATGGATGAGGCAAACTTTGAAGGATTACAGTATCACCTATAGACATGTGCCTCTTCTATGTGATAATGAAAGTGCATTCAATATTGCCGAGAACCCCAAAGATCATACCCGCACCAAGCATATTGATATTAGGTATCACTTCTTGAGAGATCATGTGGAGAAGGGTGATATTGACATTTCTCATGTTGGCACAGATATGCAACTTGCAGATATTTTCACCAAGCCATTGTACGAAGCAAGCTTTTGTCAACTTAGGCGTGAACTTGGTATCTTGGAGCTTGACAATATTATGTGAAATCTAGTACCCATTCATGCATGAACTTAATGTCGTGTGTTGATGTAGGCATATATTTAGGGGGAGACACTCAACTCATGGGTACTCTCACCCTATACAATGCATAAATAGAACAAACACTCTCAAAGCTACCATGTTATTCTAACTACGGTGCTTTACAATGATGGAGCAGTGATTATGCACCCAAAGTTCAAATTCTTGCGGTGCCATGTCACATATACTCAAACATGGGTTAGATCGGTGTGATCTATGTTTGGTGCTGTTGTTGTATTGACATAGGATACTCACTACTTGACATTATACTAATTCATCATTGGTACCCTTACACATGGGTTAGATCATCATTGTCATCATCATCTCCTACCCTTGTCATCATCTCCATTGTCTTTTACAGAAAAATTTATGTGTGCCGGTCGTCCGGTACTGTCCGGACGTCCGTCAAAAGCCTTCTGGTGCCCTCAGGCCGGTCGTCCGGCCTATCCGGTCTTCCGATAATTTTTCCCCTGGCCCAGGAAACGGACGTCCGTAGAACTTCGGTCGTCCGTAAAAAGCTTTCTGTTACACTCAGTCCAGACGTCCGGTCTATCCGGTCGTCCGTTAGTTCTTCCCCTGGCTCAGGCACCGGACGTCCGTAGGACTCCGATCGTCTGGGACTTTCTCGGGCACATATATATAGCGTGGGGTGCGGTTCGGGTCATTTTACCCTAATACTTTCGCTCCCCACCGCCGCCGCCCCTGTCTCCCGGCTCCTCGCTGTGGCCACTCGCCGCTCGTGCCCCTCGCCGACGCCACATCGCTCAGGTCGCCCCAGTCCCCTGGGCGGCCCCTTGCCTGATTCGCTCCGGTCGCCGTCTTCCTCCGCGTTCTTCACTCCGAGGTAGCACCCATCTCTTCTCCCCTCGTCCATCGATTTTTCGATCTATGGTGGGGGTTGCTGATTTGGGTCTTCCTCCTCCTCTAGGTCGAGATGCCCAAGACCAAGCACTTTGCGCGCAAGCAGGTCACCGGTGGGCCATCTCGTATGTCTCGTCGTGGTGGCTCCGATGACTCACAGGAGCGGGCTCGTCCTCGGAAGCGTGCCGCCCGCCCTCATAGCTCTACTAGCAACTCCTCTTCGGAGGACTCCGACTATGAGGATGAGTTGGATGATTTGGAGCAGCCCGAGTTTGTCGCTGTTCGCACCTCCGCACCCAAGCCGGGTACTCGCCGTCCCACCTTCAAGCCTCCTCCTCCTCCGGTGCAACCTCACGGTGATGCTCGTCATATCTCTCTTGAACCTCCTTTATCACTCGGCCGCCACGCTAAGCGGTTCAACGAGGTTCCCATTGCTTCCTATCTTAAGTTGCATCGTGATATTGATCAATTTACGGTTGCTCGTGACTCTCGGGACAATCATTTTCGCACTAATGTCCAAGCTGACATTTTTACCACTGTCATCATTCCTAAGGGTCTTTCTCTGCATTTGTGCATTGATTTAGAGCATATTCGTACTCATCCGGAGAAATATTCCGGGGCTATTGAGCTCATTGAGTCGTCCAATCTTGCTGCTCCATTTGCATTTCAACATGACTTTAACCAAGCCGCCATTCATCAATTCCATGCCACATGTTTCTTCGGTCCAAATAACACTGTTACTTGGATGACCTCCGACACAAAACTCTCGGCTTCCTATTCTCAATTTGTTGCTGCCCTTGGTTTTCCTGACACCGGGTTCAAAATTCACAATGATGACCCCGAACATAGACCCAAGGGCACTGATGCATGTGCTGATGTTATCAAACCCATAGCAGAACTGACTGATGAGGAGAAACATAAGGGCTTTAACCAACTCTCCATTTGGCGCTCTCCTTTCTTCATTATCTATCAATGTGTCATTCGCACCATTTATCCTAAGATGGGTGACAAGGGCTCTTGCAGTAGCTACTGCATCGATCTCATGCATCGCCTTTGTGCATCTTCGAAAGGGAAGATCAATGTCCCTCATTTTTTGTGGCATGAAATTCGCCTCACTTCTCTCCAGCACAAGCGGGCCTTTCCTCATGCTCACTTTCTTCAGGCATTCATCGAGATTGTGGCTCCATTTCCTATTGCCCGCACTCATCTGCATGAGCGATGGGTCATTCCTATTCACATGGCAGATGATTATGTTCCCAAGGACTCTTCCTCTTCTGCTCATCCATGCCGCACTACTGCTAGCATTCCTCGTTCTGCTCCTGCTGCTCCCTCCGGATCTGCACCATTTGGTCGCATTGCTCGCTTTCTTGGGAAGGCTCACTCTGCCTTGATGAAGGCTGTTACCTTTAACTGCTCCCAAAATCACGATGTTGTCACTCGCCTGATCACCTCCAAGAATGCTCTGAAGGATCGTCTGAGAGACTCCGGGGCTTACGATGTGAGTGATGATGACCATCTTCTTGATGCTCCCTCTTCTGACTTTGGATTTCCTTCGGGTCCTGAGTGGTCTGATTTCTTTGACGAGGCCGGTGGTAGTGGTGCACATGATGACCATGATGATGCTGGGCTCTGATGATGATGATGCGGTTCTGGTTGCTCCTCTTGGCACCCTTTTGGGTACTTGATGCCAAGGGGGAGTAAGCACTTATCCTCTTAGTACTGTAATATGTGATATTAGCTTGTATCGAACTATGTTATGTATCGTACTATGAACCTTGTTATGGCTATTGTTGCTTTATGATTCTATGATGTGAGTGATGCACCTATTTATGGTATTATGGTATCATGTGTTACTTGAGATTTGGGTGTTTTGGTATCATACTGAGGGGGAGATCCTCTCATGCCTACTTGTAATAGTGCACATAGTTAGGGGGAGCTCCGCAACAAATCCTTTTCGATATTCAAAGTTTTTTTTATATATTTGAGAAGTGCATGTATGTTGTCATCAACTACCAAAAAGGGGGAGACTGAAAGTGCAATCATGCCCTTAGACTTCTTTTGATGTTGATGACAACATACATATATGGGACTAATCATGTTTCTCAAGTATATCTCAGGATTAAGTCTCAAGGGCGTGTGCGGATCACAACTAGGGTCAAATGCATATCATTCAAATATTGAAGATACAAGAAAATAGCTCTGGTTTACGGCTTTGTTTCTTGAGTATAGGGATCCCGCACTATTAAGAGGGGATCGTTGGATCTAGTGAAAGATTTGCTCAAAACCCACAAACTCTATTTTCACCGGATGTCCGGTACTCTACGAACGTCCGATCCCTCACAGCTGACCGGACGTCCGGTTCTCCACGGCCGTCCGGTGTTTCTTCACAGAACGATATTTACGGATATCCGGGCCTCTCCGGACGTCTGGTTGCTGGACGTCCGTTTTTCTCCGGAAACCGACACCTTCTCAACAGAACATGATTTACGGATTTCCGGTTTCACCGGACATCTGGTCTCCGAACGACCGGCACGTCTCGGACGTCTGATGGCTGTGTACTGTGTTGTGCATGTGGATTCCCAGCGACCGGACGACCGATGGTTGTCAGACGTCCGGACATATTTGTGCCACCGGACGTCCGGTCCTGTCCGGACGTCCGATCTCTACAGTGCACTGAAGTGGCTCAAACGGTTACTTTTCCACTTCCACTATATATAGCCTTCTTCCTTCCACGGGATAAGGTCGACCATTCACTTTGAAGCTTTCTAAGAACACATCTCACTCCCTATCTTGCCTCCCTACACCAAATCCTAGATCCTCAAGGGATTTGGGAACATTTGAGAGAAGTTCTCCAATCAAGTGATAGATCCACTCCTTCCCATTCTTGTTACTCTTGGAGGTTGGAGACTCCTAGGCGGTAGGAGTCACTCGGAGAGGAATCAACTATTGTGATTACCCCCGGAAAGTTTGTGAGGGTTCGGAGACCACCCCAAGGTCTACCACTAGTGGTTGAGAAATGCCTTCGTGGTGTTGTCTCAAAGGGAGAATAGGGTGAGCCTTCGTGGCGTTGGTGTGCCTTCGTGGTAACATCCACCTCTCTAACGGTGATGTAGCTTCCCTCCAAGGAAGTGAACATCAGCATATATCCTCGTCTCCCGGAGTTGCAGTTATTCCTAACCCTAACTCTCTACTTGTGGTTACGTGTCTCTTAGCACGACTTATATCATATTGTGCTTGCTTACTTACATATTTGTGTTACTTGGTTATCTTGCTTAGCTCTTTGCATCACTTGCAATTGTTAGGCTCACTTTCATATTCCGCACTATTGCCTAAAATTGCTAAGTAATAATTAAAATTTGTAATTGTACCTATTCACCCCCCTCTAGGTCCATCTCGATCCTTTCAGTCATATGTTAGTACCAAAGTTAGCCTCGAAAAATGCATTAAACTCTACATAGATGGATACAAGGAGTATGATACTCCCATTGTGACAAACCTAAGGAGGCAGGGGGAGGGGACCGACCATCTGGCATGTTCCAGACATCGAGAGGCATCGGCGGGTGCGCGGGAGAGGGTCGAGGTGGTCGGGAGCTCGGAATGGGTCCTGCTACAGTACCATGCAAATGGCCGACATAGGGATTTTTAAAAGGATGGAAGCCTATCTGTACTTGATCACAAAAGGTTTGAACAATGTCTATGAGGTAGAGGAGCTATGGGAGCCTTGCAGAAAATGAAAATGAAAGAGAAAGGGAGGCTTGCCATTGCTGAACAGGGAGAAAATTGGAGGGTTTTATCCCTTGCAATCATTGAGCTAGAGCTGGGAAAATTTACTAGAGTAAACTAGATAGGTGAGGAAGCTGTGGTAAAAATTTGGGCAAGACGGAATTGTTTTTGAGTTCAAAACAGTGATGTTAAGAATGTTGTAGGAACGGTTGTAGACCTATTTGAACTAATCTCTCCTTAGAGAAATTTCACATGCATGAAGAGGGAGGGGAAATGAAGCTATAGGCATTTTGTGGAATTTTCTGAAGAGTTTGCATATAGAAAATATTCAAACCCTAGGTTCGGACAGATATTGTTTTTGGATGATTTGCTCAATATAATGAACATGACCATGTGGTGAATCTCACATGTATGGACAACATATATCCTATGAGCTTCCTTAAAGTCTCTCAAACAGTTTTGAAACAGAAAAATATTTTTAACCTATTAAAGACCATTTCTGGCCTTAACAAAAAAGCCTTTAAATAAAATACTACAATAGTTTTAAAATACTATTTCCTGGTTTTGGGAAATATTATAACTAATGGAATTCAAATATAATTGTTGAATTTTTTCGTGAGCGTAAATTAAGTACATGTAGTTCAAGGCTTATTTCAGGGGTTTTGGAAAACCTAAATTAAAGAAATACTTTGTGACATTTTATGACCTATATACATGTCATGATGATTAGGAAGAACTTCATCTCAAGGGGTGGATGTATGAGAGTAGGCGAATTCATATGAATGATGAGCACAGTCAAACAACAACAAATTCAAATCAAATCAAAGATCCAATCAACACAGAAGTTTTTTTGGGTCCAATTTCTTGAGCTTTTATTATTATAGTGATGTGGTACAAAACACTGTGTGTGACACATACCCGCGTACCCGCATACCATATACTAGTTCCTTCCAAGAGGTAGGTCCCATGTGTCATTCATTAAAGGAAAGAAAACTAGCCGTTTTACCCTAGGCAGCCCAAAATCCCCTCCCCTTACCCATGTGCATTATCTTGTTTAAATGTGTTGCTTTTATTTTTTGAACCCATGATTTTGTCCCTAATTTTGTTGATCTTACTATATAGTCTACTTCGGGCGTGTTCGGATGTCCTCTAGCTTCACAAAACTTCACATATCCAACTTCTCTTCGCGACTTCTAACTCCAGGCAGCGATCTCAGATGTGTTCGGCTGCATCAGCAGCTTCTCCGGTGCTGCGGCCCGGCTAGGAGAGTTGTGGCCTTGTACGGTGCAGACTGGGCCAGCTGGAGGCAGCCCAATTAGGGCCTATAGGTGCACAGCGAGGCGAGGGAGATCGCTCCTATAGCGATAGGTTCTATTTCTCAAGCGTACTCAACGAACCTGTATCTTTAGCGGTGGCAGGATGTTGTAAATAGGGTGAACTCCAACTTTTCCAATCCGTGGAGCTGGGCCTTCCTCGCTCCGGATTTTTCCACTAGGATCGACCATAGCTTCGCGAAGGATATCAAAACACACCCTCTATCATTTCGAAGTAGGGGCTGCAGAAGTATCTTCAATAAGAAAAATAGAGAAAATCGTGCCCTCTGCTTTGTCTTGTAATTGGGGAAAATAAGAAAGAACTGATGTGAATGTTTACTTCAGTTACACACTACTCATCCATGAATTTAACTGGACATTGTTTAGTGTCATCTAGTTCATGATTATTGCTATCCACTTTGGAAAATTAATACTCCTACCATTTTCTTATTCCATCTAAAATGTTGATGTATATATGCTAAAATGCAGTGTATATATACGGAAATGCTAAAAAATACATTATGATGTGTGAATTGGATAAGGTGACCGAGATAAGTATTTTTACCCATGGGTATTTTCCGCACCCGGCCAGATATGGGTAACAGTTTAAAATCTGAGGTGCGGGTAGGTGTCCGAGTTTGGACAAAAAATATTGGGATGGCTACGGGTTTGGACGACCATTACCGGTTTACCAGCACCCAAACCCAGCGGGTGCTTAGGTTGAGGAAGACTTAGGGCTGGAGCAGCAAGGAACCACGGAGAGGTGGTGATCGTTGTCGTTTTGGGTACAACTAGTCAATTTTTTATCAGATCAGAGAAGGAGTATACGCCTCAGATCAACATAAGTAGGATCATGCACACCATTATCGAAAAAGGGTTTTCCCCACTTTGTATTACAAAACAACCAACACCGATCACATATAAATTACTGGAGCGAGTAGCATAACAAGCCTAAAAGAAAAGAGAAAGAACAAAGAAGAAGAAACAACTGGCAACAACTCGACAAAGCACGGATGACCCGCTGATACGTCTCCAACGTATCTATAATTTATGAAGTATTAATGCCATGTTAACAACAATTTTATATGGTTTTGGTATAATTTGCATGGAACTAACCCGGGCTGAGGTTGTTTTCAGCAGAACTACCGTGGTGTTGTTTTTTGTGCAGAAATGAAAGTTCTCCAAATGAGCTGAAACTTTTTGACAATTTTTTTGGAACAAAAGAGGCACTAGAAGCTTCATGGGGGGGGGGGGCAGAAGCTGAAGGAGGTGAGCACAACCCACCAGGGCGCGCCGGGAGCCCAACCTGTGTGTAGGTGTATCGTGCTCACCTCGAGGCCCATCTTCGCGTGAAACCGACGTCAAAAAATCCTATAAATACAAAAACCCCCAGAAATAACCCTAGATCGCAAGTTTCGCCACCGCAAGCCTTTGTAGCCATGAAAACCCAATCTAGACCTTGTTCCTGCACCCTGCCGAAGGGGGAAATCATCACCGGTGGCCATCTTCATCATCCCGGCGGCCACCATGATGAGGCGGGAGTAGTCCACCCTCGGGGCCGAGGGTTTGTACCAGTAGCTATGTGTTTAATCTCTCTCTCTCTCTCTCTCTCTCTCTCTCTCTCTCTCTCTCTCTCTCTCTCGCGCGCGCGCGCGCGTTCTTGAGATGTCATGATCTTGATGTATCACGGGCTTTGTTAATATAGTTGGATCATATGGTGTTTTCCCCTCTCTGTCTTGTTGTGAATTGAGTTTTCCCTTTGAGATTTTGTTCTTATCGGATTGAATACTTTTAAGGATTTGAGAACACTTAATGTATGTCTTGCTATGAATACCCGTGGTGACAATGGGGTATCATATTGATTCACGTGATATATGTTTTGGCACTCAACTCGCGGATTCCCGAGGTGACATTGGGGTAATCTATGCATAGGGGTTTATGCACGTTCTTGTCTTTGTTTCTCCGGTGGAAATCTTGTGGCACTCTTTGAGGTTCTTTGTGTTGCATTGAGTATTATGAATCTGAAATCATTTGGTGTTATCTTAGTACGAACTCTTGATAAATTGATCGGAGAGGATAACTTGGTGTTATTTTAGTACGAACTCTGGATAGATCGATCAGAAAGGATAACTTGGTGTAATTTTAGTACGAACTCTGGATAGATCGATCGAAAAGGATAACTTGGTGTTATGTTAGTACGAACACTTGGATAGATCGATCGGAAAGAATAGCTTCGAGGTGGTTTCGTACCCTACCAACAATTTCTTCTCATGTTCTCCGCTAGATAGAAACTTTGGAGTGATTCTTCATCGCACATTGAGGGATGGTTATATGATCCAATTATATTAGCATTGTTGGGAGATTGCACTAGCGGAAGTATGGACCCTAGGCCTTGTTTTCAAGCATTGCAATACCGTTTGTGCTCCGTTTTACCAATTGCTACCTTGTTGTTTTTTATTTCTAGATTATAAAAATATATTTCTACCATCCATATTACTCTTTTATCACCATCTCTTCAGCGAACTAGTGCACCTATACAATTTGCCATTGTATTGGGTGTGTTGGGGACATAAGAGATTTCTTGTATTTGGTTGCAGGGTTGCTTGAGAGAGACCATCTTCATCCTACACCTCCCACGGATGATAAACCTTAGGTCATCCACTTGAGGGAAAATTACGACTTTCCTAATATGATGAATATCCAAGAAGGACGATATAATAAAAACTTTCATATAGATCGTTGGATATGATAAGTTTGATTCCTTGCAAAAGTTTTGCGATATGGAGATAGTAATATGTGAGTCATGTTGGTGAGTAATTGTGCTTTAGTAGGAAATATTGGTGTTAAGGTTTGTGATTCCCTATGCAAGCACGAAAGTCAATAGTTGTGCAATCAAATTACATCCTACTTGTGGTGCATTATTTTGGTGTTAGTTATGCTTAATGCTCGTTTATGTGAATTTTTGTTTCTTGGTTGGTTGCTTCTCAATCTATTTGCTAGCCTTTCCGTGTACTAAGTAGAAATACTACTTGTGCATCCAAAATCGTTAAACCCAGTTTTGCCATATGAGTCCACCATACCTACATATATGCGGTGTTTCCGTGTTGTTCCAAGTAAAGTTGTATGTGCCAACTCTAATTTTCAAAATAAAATTCCTTTTTGTGTGCCTCTACCGCTCATGAAGCGGCAGGGGGTGGCCAATATTTTCCATGCTAGATGCGTTATTCTCCAGATGAGTGTGTATTCACTTGTCATTGCACGAGAGTGTGGCAAAGGTAACTGATCGCTCTCTGGCTATAGCGCCAGAAAAGCTCCTGTCTGCTAGGACTACGTCGGCATTTCCCCCAAAGAGGAAGGGATGATGCAGCACAACGACGGTAGGTATTTCCCTCAGTGAAGAAACCAAGGTTATCGAACCAGTAGGAGAACCAAGCAACACAACGTAAACAGCACCTGCACACAAATAATAACACCTCGCAACCCGACATGTTAAAGGGATTGTCAATCCCTTTCGGGTAACGATGCCAGAAATTGGTAATAGATTAAAATAATAGATCGCAAATAAAATAAAGTGCAGCAAAGTATTTTTTGTATTTTTGGTTTAATAGATCTGAATAAAAATGCAAAGGAAAAGTAGATCGCAAGCAAATATATGAGAAAGAAGACCCGGGGGTTGTAGTTTTCACTAGTGGCTTCGCTCGAGAAAGATAGCAAACGGTGGGTGAACAAATTACTGTTGGGCAATTGATAAAATATCAAATAATTATGACGATATCCAGGCAATGATCATTACATAGGCATCACGTCCAAGATTAGTAGACCGACTCCTGCTTGCATCTACTACTATTACTCCACACATCGACCGCTATCCAGCATGCATCTAGTGTATTAAGTTCATGGAGAAACGGAGTAATGCAATAAGAACGATGACATGATGTAGACAAGATCTGTATATCTATTGCGTTAGATATAGATCCCATCTTTTTATCCTTAGTAGCAACGATACATACGCGTCAGTTCGCTTTCTGTCACTGGGATCAAGCACCGTAAGATCGAACCCACTACCGGGCACCTCTTCCCATTGCAAGATAAATAGATCAAGTTGGCCAAAAAAACCCAAATATCGGAGAAGAAATACGAGGCTATAAGAGATCATGCATATAAGAGATCAAAGAAACTCAAATAACTTTCATGGATATAAAAAGGTACTCCCTCCTTCCATCTATATAGGGCCTAATGCGTTTTTTAAGACCACCTTTGACTATTGACAAGATTAATAGTACATGACATGCACAATGTGAAAATTATATCATTGAAAGCTCCTATCACACACGAATTTAACGGTGTGCTTTGTGTAAGTTGCATGTCATATATTATTGCTCTAATATTTGGTCAAAGTTAGCCTCGAAAAACGCATTAGGCCCTATATAGATGGAAGGAGGGAGTATGACTGATCATAAACTCAAAGTTCATCAGATCCCAACAAACACACAGCAAAAAGAGTTACATCATATGGATCTGCAGGAGACCATTGTATTGATAATTCAGCGAGAGAGAGAGAAAGCCATCTAGCTACTAACTACGGACCCGAAGGTCTACAAAGAACTACTCACGCATCCTCGGAGATGTTGGGGAACGTAGTAATTTCAAAAATTTCCTACACACACGCAAGATCATGGTGATGCATAGCAACGAGAGGGGAGAGTGTTGTCCACGTACCCTCGTAGACCGAAAGCGGAAGCGTTAACACAACACGGTTGATGTAGTCGTACGTCTTCACGATCCGACCGATCAAGTACCGAACGCACGACACCTCCGAGTTCAGCACACGTTCAGCTCAATGACGTCCCTTGAACTCCGATCCAGCCGAGTGTTGAGGGAGAGTTTCGTCAGCACGACGGCATGGTGACAATGATGATGTTCTACCGACGCAGGGCTTCGCCTAAGCACCGCTACGATATTATCGAGGTGTAATATGGTGGAGGGGGGCACCGCACACGGCTAAGAGATCAATGATCAATTGTGTGTCTTTGGGGTGCCCCCTTGCCCCCGTATATAAAGGAGCAAGGGGGAGGCCGCCGGCCAAGGAGGAGGGCGCGCCAAGGGGGGGAGTCCTACTCCCACCGGGAGTAGGACTCCTCCTTTCCTTGTTGGAATAGGAGAAGGGAAGGGAGAAGGAGAAAGAAGGAAGGGGGCGCCCCCCCCCCCTCCCTAGTCCAATTCGGACTAGTCCATGGGGAGGGGTGCGGCCACCCTTTGGGGCCTTTCTCTCCTTTCCCGTATGGCCCATTAAGGCCCAATACGAATTCCCGTAACTCTCCGGTACTCCGAAAAATACCCGAATCACTCGGAACCTTTCCGAAGTCCGAATATAGTCGTCCAATATATCGATCTTTACGTCTCGGCCATTTCGAGACTCCTCGTCATGTCCCTGATCTCATCCGGGACTCCGAACTCCTTCGGTACATCAACACACATAAACTCATAATATAACCGTCATCGTAACGTTAAGCGTGCGGACCCTACGGGTTCGAGAACTATGTAGACATGACTGAGACACCTCTCCGGTCAATAACCAATAGCGGAACCTGGATGCTCATATTGGCTCCCACATATTCTACGAAGATCTTTATCGGTCAGACCGCATAACAACATACATTGTTCCCTTTGTCATCGGTATGTTACTTGCCCGAGATTCGATCGTCGGTATCTCGATACCTAGTTCAATCTCGTTACCGGCAAGTCTCTTTACTCGTTCCGTAATACATCATCCCGCAACTAACTCATTAGTTACAATGCTTGCAAGGCTTATAGTGATGTGTATTACTGAGTGGGCCCAGAGATACCTCTCCGACAATCGGAGTGACAAATCCTAATCTCGAAATACGCCAACCCAACAAGTACCTTTGGAAGAACCTATAGAGCACCTTTATAATCACCCAGTTACGTTGTGACGTTTGGTAGCACACAAAGTGTTCCTCCGGTAAACGGGAGTTGCATAATCTCATAGTCATAGGAACATGTATAAGTCATGAAGAAAGCAATAGCAACATACTAAACGATCGAGTGCTAAGCTAACGGAATGGGTCAAGTCAATCACATCATTCTCCTAATGATGTGATCCCGTTAATCAAATGACAACTCATGTCTATGGCTAGGAAACATAACCATCTTTGATCAACGAGCTAGTCAAGTAGAGGCATACTAGTGACACTCTGTTTGTCTATGTATTCACACATGTATCAAGTTTCCAGTTAATACAATTCTAGCATGAATAATAAACATTTATCATGATATAAGGAAATAAATAATAACTTTATTATTGCCTCTAGGGCATATTTCCTTCAGGAGAGGCACCAATGGAGGTGGTGAACCCCATCCGAGATGGTGTGTAGATTGGATCTGGTGGTTCTGGACTCTGCGGCGGCTGGATGAATATTTCGTCGACGCTTCTAGGGTTATGGTATTTTTGGGGTATTTATAGAGCAAAGAGGCGGTCCGGGGGGCACCCGAGGTGGGCACAACCCACCAGGGCGCGCCTGGGCCTCCTAGCGCGCCCTGGTGGGTGTCCCCTCCTCGGGACTCCCCCCAGGTGCAACCAGGGCCCAACATGTTCCTTCTAGTCCATAAAAAATCTCCGTAAAGTTTCGTGGCATTTGGACTCCGTCTGATATGGATTTTCTGCGATGTAAAAAACACGAAAAAACAGGAACTAGCACTTGGCACTATGTCAATAGGTTAGTACCAAAAAATGATATAAAATGATTATAAAACATCCAAGATTGATAATATAACAGCATGGAACAATTAAAAATTATAGATACGTTGGAGACGTATCAGTAATAGGGATGCCCAGTCCCGAAATGCAAAAAAAATATTTTGTCAAATAATAAATTCCTTGGAAAGTGTTGGTATGGAAGGCACCCGTGGATACGGCTAGCCATGGATTGTGAAATAATGGTGGAAAAAGGAATAAACTTTATTTTATGTTTGGGAACCGCCTATGATGTATCTAGCATGGAAAGTATTGGGAACTACTCGGTCGTTTTCTTTGACGGCAAAAGCATGCCTCTCAAAATATTTTATCTCTCAATTCAAGCTTTGAGCTCTGGCACCTCTACAAATCTGCGCTTCCCTCTTCAAAGGGCCTATCTATTTACTTTATGCATTTTTTATTTGAGTCTCCATCTTCTCTTATAAAGCACCAACTAGGGAGCACTATGATCATACCTGTGCATTGGATGTAGCTAATATTCAAGTGTGTTTCATGAATGGATCAATGATTGAGCATAATGGGCTAGGGATAGCTTTCTTTATCGTTGATATTTTGAAAGACATCGTTGCTTGTTAGTATGCTTGAGTATTGATGTCTTCATGTCAAATTATAGACTATTGCTTTGAATCATTCAAGTCCAAATGTCCATGCTACAAAAGAAAGAGTATATGATGGATATGATAGGTAGAATTCCACAACAAAAATTCCGCTTTCAATTGCTACTTGATCATGATGAGTTTTATGAGAAAAAGTTGTTGTTATGATGCTAGGAAAAGTGATTGAAATTATCATTGATCAAACTTATGCACTATGCTAGCATCCATACAACATAAATTATTTCTTTTATCATTTACCTACTCGAGGACGAGTAGGAATTAAGCTTGGGGATGCTGATACATCTCCAAAGTATCTATAATTTATGAAGTATTTATGCCATGTTTACAACAATTTTATATGGTTTTGGTATGATTTGCATGGAAGTAACCCGGACTGACGCTTTTTTTCCAGCAGAACTATCGTGGTGGTGTTTTTTGTGCAGAAACGGAAGTTCCCCGAATGAGCTGAAACTTTTTGACGTTTTTTTGGAACAAAAGAGGCACTATCCCACCAGAGCACGTCGGGGGCCCAACCCGTGTGCAGGTGTATCGTGCTCACCTCGAGGCCCATCTTCACGTGAAACCAACGCCAAAAAATCCTATAAATACAGAAACCCCCATAAATAACCCTAGATCGGAAGTTCCGCCACCGCAAGCCTTTGTAGCCATGAAAAACCAATCTAGAACCTGTTCCGGCACCCTGCCGGAGGGGGAAATCATCACTGGTGGCCATCTTCATCACCCCGGTGCCCACCATGATGAGGAGGGAGTACTCCATCCTCGGGGTTGAGGGTTTGCAGCAGCAGCTATGTGTTTAATCTCTCTTTGTCTCTCGTGTTCTTGAGATGTCATGATCTTGATGTACCGTGGGCTTTGTTAATATAGTTGGATCATATTGTGTTTTCCCCTCTCTATCTTGTTTTGAACTGAGTTTTCCCTTTGAGATTTCGTTCTTATCTGATTGAATACTTTTATGGATTTGAGAACACTTTATGTATATCTTGCTATGACTACACGTGGTGACAATGGGGTATCATATTGATTCACTTCATTATATGTTTTGGCACTCAACTCACGAATCCTGAGGTGACATTGGGGTAATCTATGCATAGGGGTTGATGCACGTTCTTGTCTTTGTTTCTCCGGTAGAAATCTTGTGGCACTCTTTGAGGTTCTTTGTGTTGGATTGAGTATTATGAATCTGAAATTATTTGGTGTTATCTTAGTACGAACTCTTCATCGATCGATCGGAAAGGATAGCTTGGTGTTATTTTAGTACGAACTCTGGATAGATCGATCGGAAAGGATAACTTGGTGTTATTTTAGTACGAACTCTGGATAGAGCGATCGGAAAGGATAACTTGATGTTATTTTAGTACAAACTCTTGGATAGATCGATCGAAAAGAATAGTTTCGAGGTGGTTTCGTACCCTACCAACAATTTCTTATTATGTTCTCCGCTAGATAGGAACTTTGGAGTGATTCTTCATCGCACGTTGAGGATGGTTATTTGATCCAATTATATTATCATTGTTGAGAGATTGCACTAGCGAAAGTATGGACACTAGGCCTTGTTTTCAAGCATTGCAATACCGTTTGTGCTCCGTTTTACCAATTGCTACTTTGCTGTTTTTTTATTTTCAGATTATAAAAATATATTTCTACCATCCATATTACACTTTTATTACAATCTCTTCGCCAAACTAGTGCACCTATACAATTTGCCATTGTATGGGTGTGTTGGGGACACAAGATATTTCTTGTATTTGGTTGCATGGTTGCTTGAGAGAGACCATCTTCATCCTACGCCTCCCACGAATTGATAAGCCTTAGGTCATCCACTTGAGGGAAAATTGCTACTGTCCTACAAAACTCTGCGCTTGAAGGCCAACACGAGTCTACAAGAATAAAGTTGCGTAGTAGACATCACCCGCCACAGTTGTGCCCTCCGGGATCAACCCACCACAGACCAAGGCTCTGATCTGCCGCGTACCAAGCAGCACCTCCAAGAAGGGATGCGACGCCGCCGACGCTGCTGCTCGGACGTGTCCTAGAGTTTCCCCCAGCACACGGAAGATAGTGGGGGATAGATACCTCTGACACCCTCCAAGAAGGGATGGCGGCACCCGTAGGTGTCACCGCATTGGAGCCAGAAGAGCCGGCAAGGGATTTTTTCCCGCACTCCAAACCCCACTGCCCAATCGAGCCGGAGCCAACCAACCACCTCGACCCCGACTAGCATGCGCCACCACGGTCTTGACACCACCCACACCACCTCACTGAGATCACCACCATGAGGCCAAGAGGAAGTAGAGAGATGAAGTAGGCGACAGGAGTAGCAACACCGGAGCTGCGCGGGAGGGAACTACCTCCACCACTCGTGCGGGAGGCTCGTGCCTCCAGCACCGTTGTGGTCGCCATCCGGACGCGGCAGCAGGGCATACCAGGCCACCCCTGGCCCGGCCAAACCGAAATCGGGCCCCCTGGCCACGTTATACCAGGGCAGTACCAGCGCCTCCAGCATCCACCCGCCCATCACCGCCCACCCCCCCCCCCCCCCCCCCCCCGCCTCCCGGAAGCCACGCTGATGACCCTCCCAGCTGCTGGCCCGCCCAGACCCAGATGGGGCCCAAAGGGCCTAGATCTGGGCCAAGCGGGCGCCGCCGCGTCACCCCGCCGCCCAGCACGCCTGAGAGCCCCTCCGCCACACCGGACCGCCGCCGCCTAGGAGGCCGCACCGCCTTGCGTCAGCGCCAGCGCCGGCCGGGCCAAGCCCCACGTCGGACGCCAACGACGGCGGCAAGGAGGGAGGGAAGGGGGAGGGCTCGAGGAGGAGGCACCGGGGGCCCGGCCGGTTGCCCGCGGGGGCGACGCGGTCGCGAGGAGAGAGGCATGCACACCATTGATGCTTTTATTTGCGTACATCCACATGTTTGATTTCGTAGACATATATGAAATGCCAGCAAACAATATGACTGAAACTTGTGACGGAACTCTTACCATCCATCAGATAGATTGCAGTAGCTGAGAAAACAGGGGACCGAAAGCAACTCTCAAGTTCAGAAGGTGAACACACCGGAAAGCTGATCCCGTGCATATAAAGATAAAGGACTGCAGAGTGAACATCTACTGCTGAACAATCTACGTTTGGTGAAAACACACGGTGCAACCATAGCAATAGAAACCATAGGTTTAACTGGTGACTTGGTCGAGTACATTAAATTCGATAGCTGAAATACTGGATAGCACAGCACCATTCAAGAATTAACTATAACGGTGCACCACTTACAATCATCATACGAAAAGCTTCAGTACAGTGACAAAACAACACCTAAGATAATCGGTTGAAGCAGCAAACTAAAATACTAAGACCAGGTAACAGAGTTGGTCATCGTTGGAAAGGATGAGCTTGTCGATGCCCGTCATGGATAACCATGGAAATCATCCTGAGGGGCAATTTTGCCAGCCGAGCATTAATCCTGCAGAGGAGGCAAATTGAAATAAGCTCTGGTTAGGATTGTAATGTGCTCCGAATGTAGAGTCATTGTATGAGTAAATTTGCTGCCGTTGGTAGACAACGAAATACATAGTAAAAGCAGAGAAAAAATATACCAAAGTGCTCCTCGAACAGAATTGAACCTAGACACTATCTTTATGGACAGTGAAATTCAGATGGGACAACCAACTCTACGTAACCTAGAAACTATCTTTTTGCTACTGAATACAGATGCAACATCGATACAGAAGATTGCATAAAACGGGCTAATAAGGAAGGTAGTCTGCATAAAAACATTCAAACCGTTTATTGCCCACTACTCCCTTCGTTCCATAATGTAGTTCCTATAGATTTTTGAAAAGTCAAACTTTGCAAACTTTGACCAAGTTTGTAGAGAAAACTATTTATATCTACAATATATTTAATATATAGTGTAAAACTACATCTTATGATGAATCTAGTGATATATGTTTCGCACTCTAGATGTAAATAAGTTTATGAGGATTGACTTTGCAAAAAATCTATAGGCACTACATTATGGAACGGAGGGAGTACATCATTAAGCTTCTGCTCCCTCCATAACAAAATGTAAGAGGTTTTTTATGCCCTATGCAAAACCAAAAAATATCTTATATTTTGGCACAGAGGGAGTATTTGATAAAGATATGAGGGTTTGCCCACACAAATATGTATCAAATAATTGGCCTATCCATGCCACATTTGAACCACATTAGAAATTTTGCACGGCATGAAAAAACTAACGGCTTGACTTTAGGTTTCGATGAAACTTACGAGGATTAGTAGTTATGTCCTTGTTGCATCTAGAGGCATGCTAATCAGGAATGCAAAACATACTCACCAGAGCTAAGATAAACATAGACTTCCATAGAAGAACAAGCCTTGAAGATGTTGTATAATTTTGTGCATCCATAGTTACTTGATGAGGCCTCGTCTGACAGCTTGACAATCATTCTTTTGAGCATTGGCGCACATTTACATATCAGCTTCAAGAAATCAAGTTCATGATCATCTCCTCCGAAGCCATTGATCTCCACTTCTCCGAGAGCAGTCAAGGATATGGTGTTTGCTCCAGCCCTCAGGTTCACAAGGACAATCAAATGGGCATTCTTCATTCACCTAAAGGTAATAAGTTATATGTGAACTATTTACTAGAGAATGTAATATTGGGGGAGAGAAACAGAGTGGAAAATTACCATTGTTTTCTCTAGGGCGATCTTGAGCCTCCGCGTAGCACGTCGAATTCGATTCATCCCTAGGAGATGAAAGACGAGTGCTCCAAAACCATGTCCGTTTGTTGCGAGACGTACGTAGCTCCAAAACAGAAAACTTGACAATCATATGCTTCACTATCTCCTCTGTAAAGGCGTCCATTTTACCGTGAAAAAAAGACAGTCTCTGAAAAAACGATTTGGCAGTATCAATGTGCAGAAAATTCATAATAGGAGAATACAGAAAATTGAGCAGGAGAAGGGACGAACGGCGCAAGCGTCAATGTGCAGCGAACGGAGCTGTCCTTGTCCCTCTGCCGTCATTAGTGTCACCTGCTGGAGTCGCCAAAGATCAAACATAACATGCACCCTGAAGTAGCAGCTCCACCAAACCATCTCCACCATGGGTGCCAAGACGGAAATGTCATCCGGAGTGGAAAAGGACATGATTAATTGCTTAAGCGCGGGGGTTTCGATGTCGATAGTTTCTATCTGCTCGGCATGGCCCTCCAGGAGAAGCTCCTGCAGCGACGCCGATTTGACCGTCAGGTCGCCCTTATTGAAGGATGTTAGATCAAACTCAGGAATACACACGCGAGGTGGACACACATGATGGAGTTTCAGTTTCAGTGAGCGAACGCGAACACAGAGACAGAGATTTTGCGACGCATCAAGTTTGCGTCTTTTCTGTTTCTTTCTTTTATTCCTTCTGATCCTAACAAGCCGGCCTCGATCCGCTTTACCCGCGCCATCCCACGGACGAGATCGTGGCCAATGATTACACGATTGACAGGAAAAGTAAACGCTATCCCTACTCAGCCGCAGCACGAACACAGCGTGCCTCTGGCGTTATTTTTCAGAAAGTTCAGAAATGATACAGTAGCCTGACGGGTTCAGGTTCAGTGAGATTAACACAACACTTCACCTCCTTAAGCTTGATGACCTGAACCCACCTCCTGCATACCGATCTTCTCTTTCAGTGACTGAAACGAAGCCTGGCCAATGGCTTCGTCAAGATGTCTGCATGTTGCTCATCGGTTCTGACATGCTCCAATTCTATCTTGCCCTCTTCAACGCAATTTCTGACAAAATGATAGCGCACGTCAATGTGTTTGCTTCTCTCATGAAACACAGGATTTTTGCATAACTGAATTGCTGATTGGTTATCTATACGGATTGTGAACTTGTCTCCATCACAGCCCAACAATTCCTCAATCAGCCTTGCCAACCATACACCTTGACAGGCTGCTGCAGCAGCAGCCACATACTCTGCTTACATGAAGATTGTGCCACAATTTTCTGTTTTTGAGATGTCCAGGACACAGGGCAGTGTCCGAAATAGTACAACACTCCAGTGGTACTTTTACGATCGTCGACATCGCCTCCATGATCACTGTCACAATATCCTAACAACTCTGGTTTGCTTGTGACCCTTTTATAGCTGCACCCAAGATTGACAGTCCCCTTTACATACCTGAGAATATGTTTCACTGTTGTCATATGTTCCTTGGTAGGTCTCTCCATGAACCTGCTGACATAGCCGACAGAGAAGCTAAGATCAGGCCTTGTATGCAGCAAATACCTCAGGCCTCCCACCACGCTTCGATATTCAGTCGGATCAACTTCCTCGGCCTTACTCTCTTTGCTCAGTTTCAGCCTAGGTTCCATTGGAGTGTGTGTTGGATGGCAGTTTGACATCCCCATTCTGTCAAGTATACGGGATGCGTACCCAGATTGGCAAAGAGTGATCCCTTCCTCTCCTTGTTTCACTTCAATGCCTAGATAGTGAGACATCAGCCCCAGATCAGTCATGCTAAATTTCGACTTCATTTGCCGTTTGAAATCCGCAATAGCTTGACTGCTGTCACCGGTTATAACCAGATCGTCCACATATACTCCAACGATCAGAACCGAATTTCTTGCCTTTTTCTTGTACAGACCAGATTCAGAAGGGCACTTCTCAAACCCCAATTCCAGCAGTGTTGAGTCCAGCTTGGAGTTCCAAGCCCTAGGAGCTTGGTGGAGACCATACAATGCTTTTCTCAGTCTGTATACCTTGCTGCTCTTTCCTTCTATCTCGTGGCCTGGAGGTTGACTAACATACACCTCCTCACTCAAGTCCCCATTGAGGAACGCTGATTTCACATCCATTTGATGGATCTTCCAGCTGAATTGAGCTGCAAGCGCAATGAGTAAACGAACAGACTCAAGGCGGGCGATAGGAGCATAAACTTCATCGAAATCGATGCCCTGCCGCTGCACATACCCTTTTGCAACTAGCCTCGCCTTGTGTTTGACAATGTCCCCATTTGGGTCCCTTTTAATCTTGTACACCCACTTCAATCCAATCGGCCAGTGTCCACTTGGTAGATCAACTAATTCCCAGGTTTGGTTCTGCTCAATCGATGCCAGCTCTTCTTTCATTGCTTTCTGCCAACAGGACTCTCTTATAGCCTCAATGTGGTTTGTGGGCTCCTCTAATCCAAACAAACACAAACCAGCGTCGGCCTCGTTGATCTCTACAGTTTCTTCATAGATCTCCTCGAGCAGGCGCTTCCCTTGAGGCCCCTGCGATGGCTCACTATATGGTGTGTCAGGCATTGCGGACCTTTGACCTGGAGTCGACAGTGGGTCCTCCAGCTCACACGGGATGATCGCCCCATCATTTGCTTGTCGGGTTCTGCTGTCTTGCTTAGGTGCTGCCATGGTAACAGAATCGGGCGTTTTCCTTGCCATGGTAGGAGTTTCTGGTTCGGCTTCCTTGGCAACACTTTTCCCTGCCTTGGCAGGATTTTCAGTCACCACTGTTGCTGCTTCCTCTTCTTCTCCCCGATTAGGATAGCTGACAACAAACAATGCTCCATCACCATTTTCAGTGGATCCCGGTGAGCTCCAGTCCCAACACCGATCTTCCTCGAACACCGCATCACGTGTAATGATCAACTTCTTACTTTCAGGATCAAACATACGATAGGCTTTCGATCCGGTCTCATAGCCAATAAAGACCATTTGCTTGCTCCTATCTGACAACTTGTTCTGCCCTGGCCCAATGGACTTCACATGTGCTACACACCCAAATGTGCGGAGGTGCTGGACTGTAGGCTTCTGCTCATGCCAAGCCTGATAAGGTGTCATCCCTTTGACACTTCTTGTTGGTGACCTATTGAGAAGATAGACTGCAGTAACCACTGCCTCTCCCCAAAATCTTGCAGGCACTCCCATACTTTTGATCAAACTCCTTGCCATGCCAACAACAGTTTGATTCCTTCTCTCAACAACACCATTTTGTTGTGGTGTATACGGTGCAGTGAGGAAGTGCTTAATGCCATGTTCATTGCAATGCTCTGCAAATTCCCTAGATGTGAATTCTCCACCTCTGTCAGTCCGGATAGCTTTGAGCTTCAGATCGCGTTCTATCTCAGCTGCTCTCTGAATTTTCTCCGCTGCACCCAAAGCTTCATCTTTGTTGCGCAACAAGGCAATCCACATATACCGAGAGTAGTCATCCACCAGGAGTAAAAAGTACCTCTTCCCTCCTGGTGTTTCTGGCGAGATTGGGCCACACAAATCACCATGTATCAGCTGGAGCTGCTCCGTAGCTCGAAATGATGCCTGCACTGGGAAGGGAAGACGACGCTGCTTAGCAATCATGCATCCATCACATATCTGATCCACCTGGTCTATCTGAGGCATTCCTTCGACCATTCCATCAGCTGTTAGTGCTCGCAAGGATCGAAAGTTCACATGTCTGAAGCGCATGTGCCACAGCCAGGCAGCTTCCGTTGCGTGTGCAAGCAAACACACTGGCTCGGAAGGCTGAATATTCAGAATGTACATGCGGTTGCGCGTGCGCTGCACTCGAGCTAACACTTTCCTCTGTCTGTCCCAGACTGTCATTACTCCGTCCTCGCTCGCGTACTTGCAGCCATTCTCATCGAGCTGCCCGAGGCTAATTATGTTGTTCTTCAGCCGTGGTATAAAGTACACATCCGACAGAATACGGTGTTCGCCGGTGAGGCACTGCATAAGGACCGAGCCACTTCCACATATTTCCACAGCCGAGCCATCTCCAAACCTGACTTTTCCCTTCACTGTTCTATCAAGTTCTGCAAACTTCTCTGAATTTCCAGTCATATGATTGCTGGCACCTGTGTCCAAGTACCAAGCAACGTCATGGGCACCTGTGAGTTTTGGGACAACCTTCTCTTCATTCAGCAACACCTGCTCAGTTGGTGCTGGCTCGGGTGGTGTTAGCTCACATGTCTCCAACATGAGAAGTGCAGGATCATCTACATCCTCTCGCTGTGCAAAGTTTGCATTTTCCCTTTGTGGTTCTGGACAGTCTGACTTGAAATGCCCGATTTCATTGCGGTTAAAACATCTGACCTTGCTAATGTCAATTTTTCTGTGCTTCTTCTGCTTACCACGGTCCTTACTCTCACCACGGCCAGATTGCCCGCTGTCGGCGCGCTCACCGCGCCCACGGCCGCCACCACGGCCACGGCCGCCACCGCTGCTGCTCGCACCAGGTGTGCCTTTCTTTGCCTTCATCAGCTGCTCTAGGGCCTGGGTCATGAGCATGAGCTGATCGTCCTTGCCGCCGGACTGACGACGCCGACCTTTTTGGTTTTCTTCGAAGGCCGCCAAACGACCAACAGCCTCAGCCATGGTCATCGTCGTGAGATCGCCCCATTGCTCAATTGTATTGACGATGTCGCTGAAACGACTCGGGACGGCGTTGAACAGGATCTCGATGACGGCCTCGTCCTTCACCGTCTCGCCCATCGACCGTATCTCGCCGACAAGCGTCATGAGCTTCTGTGCGAAAGCGCTGACAGACTCGTTGTCTGTCATCTCCATGCGATCGAGCTGGCGCTTGAGCTGCTTCACTCGCGCCTTCTGGACGCGATCCTCGCCGACGCGCATGCGCCGGATGGCCTCCCAGGCCTCGTGAGCAGTCTCACAGTTGGCCACCGCCATCATCACAGCGTCCGGTACGGACTGAGACAGGGCGGCGAACGCCTCATCATCCTTGGCCTGATCGAACTCGGCCGTGCCTTCCAACGCCGGCCACACGCCGAACGGACGAAGAAGCACCCTCATCTTCACCGCCCACAGACCATAATTCGAGTCCGTCAGCATGGGGTACTGGATCGGGACACCACCAGATCTCGCCGGAGCGCGCTGCACGACCACGGCGCCCTCATCTCCCGGCCTCTTTGCTGGCGGCGTGTACTTTCCGCCGCCGCTGCCGCCGATGGTCTGGTCCTTCCTCGGCGATGTATCTCCCATCACTGATCACCGCCACCACAACTCCTCCTGGCTCCGCCGCCGTGCGCCGCCTCCCGTGAACCAACGCTCTGAATACCAAATGTTAGATCAAACTCAGGAATACACACGCGAGGTGGACATACACGATGGACTTTCAGTTTCAGTGAGCGAACGCAAACACAGAGACAGAGATTTTACGACGCATCAAGTTTGCGTCTTTTCTGTTTCTTTCTTTTATTCCTTCTGATCCTAACAAGCTGGCCTCGATCCGCTTTACCCGCGCCATCCCACGGACGAGATCGTGGCCAATGATTACACGATTGACAGGAAAAGTAAACGCTATCCCTACTCAGCCGCAGCACGAACACAGCGTGCCTCTGGCGTTATTTTTCAAAAAGTTCAGAAATGATACAGTAGCCTGACGGGTTCAGGTTCAGTGAGATTAACACAACAAAAGAAACCCAGGCGAGGTAGAGCTTGCGCAGGCGTGGGCAGCAGGAGAGCAAGCGGTCAATGGCAACGGTGCAGTACGAGAGGGACAGCGTCTCGAGTGCGGCAAACTCGGCGCCGGCTGGCACGCGGAGGAAGACGTAGCGAAGGTTCAGCACGATGGAGGTGGCGCGTTGGAAACAAGGCAGGTTGACGACGAGGGAGCCGTGGATTAACCCCGAATCGGAGGGGATCTCAAAGACGAACTTCTCCGGCTCGAGCAGCGCCGCTGCGCAGAGCAGCGACTTGACGCTGGCCTCGTCGGCGCGCTGGTCCTCAGGGACGCGCTGGGGGATGCGGATGTCGAGGAGGCAAACAGCGGGCGGGGGACTAGGGAGGCGGCCGAGCGCCGCTTCGAGCGAGCAGTACGGGACGTCGCGGAAGACGATCTGGCGGAGGCGGGCCCAGAGGCTGCGCCACCGGCGGGAGAGGACGCCGGTGCGCGCGACGGCGGCGGCGCAGTGGAGGCGGTCGAGGACGAGGATAAGCAGGTCGTCGGGGAGCGCGCCGATGAGATCCCGTCGGCCTCCAAGGGCTTGCAGCCGGGCAGAACGCCGGCGCGGCCCCCATCGCCGGTGCATCTCTCGTAGCTCTGGAAAACCCCACCTCCCCCCTCTGACCAAATTTAGCTGCCAATGGAGTAACCACGGGACGGCTAGTCCTTTTATTTACTCAGCCAATCTTAGCTGAGGAAGGGGTTAAGTGGGGGAGTTGTCGACCGCAGCGCGAGGGGATGCATGCATTGCTGTCATTACTGCGACCTCTCGGAAATGACAACAACGCCGCCTCGTTCGCTAACACCGAATTTAGTTGGAAGTTCATATTTTTGACCGATTTAAGCAAACTTATACTACTACTACTTTTAGTAATCTAAAACGCTCTTGCGTTTCTTTACGGAGGAAGTACTACTACTTATACTACTACTTATTTTTTTTTTTCAGACGCTTTGGACTCACTTTCAGTGTTGACTGTGCAAGCTACGTCGGCTGGTTTATTTTCTCATTTGCTTTTGTCTGGGTTTTTTCGGTTTCAATTTGGCTGCACGCCAGTTGCCTGAATTTCAAATTCAGGTCAGTCGATTTTTTGGGAAGGAAGTAGTGGTCGTGTGCGAAGCATTGAGAGCGAGCGAGCGAGCCAGGCTGCAGACCAGCTCCGCCGTCTGCGGCCTTGCAAACGAGCCACAACCGACGGCAAGCACGCGGAGGCGAGTCTGAAGTTTGATGCGTGCAGTGCGGGTGAAGGCTTGTCGGAAAGAAAAATTTGTGGTTACTGGTTTGGAGAGATGGCCAGGGGCGGCGGCAACACGATGGTGGGCGACGATGGGGGAGGGCAGTGCAGTGACGCAGGCGGTTTGGCTAGTCATACGTGGGGTGGTTCCAGAAAGAGATGAACATGAGGCTAGGAGGTTAACGAAGGTGATCCAGCCATTCATCTTGCATTCGATGACTGAGAACGGATTGACTGACCCAAATGTTTTTTTTGGGTCAACTAATACCTAGATAAGTCCCTTAAGTTTTGTTCTTGCTTCCATGATGCGCGAAGCGGGTGTAGCCCTGCCTCGCCTGCTACCGTCACTGATTGTTCATCATACCCACCTCGACTTTCTTTCATGCCACCACCTTCCTCTCCACCCCATCCTTCTTCTCCTCCATCAGTGGCACCAGGTTTGCGGGGATGACTTCCATGTAGAGCGGTGTTGCCTTGCCACACCGCCGCTCCTATTGGCCGGTGTGGCGAATGGGTGGTTGTTGTTCGGCACGATGAACAATAGATTGTGCTCTTATGTCTTCTGTCCGGCCACTTCGGGCGCCCCGTCCTACTACCCATTGGGACCCACCATGCAATTGGTGGCCTCAATCAATCCAAAGGGATGAAACCATCTAGAGCATAACACATTTAAGGAAGCCCAGCCCAACAGGCAAATGAAAATTGCGTACCAAATCTCAAATTTGAGACCTCAGTTGATTGAGAGGGCTCCAAAATTAAAGAGCTTAGTGACGTTAAAGATGTTTGCATGTGAGGGAAGAAAGGAAAGACACCTAATTGGAGGGAGGGACCAAGCATCGGCTGCATGAGCTGGATTTTCTTGTGGCGTGTGCTAGCTAGTCGGGCAGTAGATCTAGCGCCCTTTGCCCCATCTCTTCTCTTTTCTCCCCCTTTCAACTAGGATTTTTGTGACATGGCCCATACTATAGCCTGATGAATATGACTTACTAGAGTTTCTATGACTATCTACATTAGTTATACTAGCACATATGCCCGTGCGTTGCAATGGAAGAGATATTTTATTTACGACAAGCAACGGAAAAGATAATCGATTGTGTCCAAAAGAACGGTCTCCACAACGGTAGGTGACAGAGTAAGGAGTTGCGATCTTCTCACTGGACATGTTTGGCCCATGAAATCTTGATAGCGGTGGGGTTGGTAGGCGTGGTGGCGAGCACCCAACTCATGCCTTTTTCTTTCGCGTCCGCCTCCATCTCGGGGTTGTGCATGCCTCCTCATTTAGTGGATGTGTGACGACCATCAGGACACGGTTGCTTCGACCACTCTCCTACGACGGTATAACTGGATGGATTACTAATTACAACGCATAAATCCTCTTTCACAAGCATAATCAGGCATGAATGTCCCTTAAATACGACGGTTTATCTTTGATTATTTTAGTGCTCACGTTAATTGTTTTTGAAAGCCAAGACAGTTTTAAAAAATGTGAACATTTATTTTTTGAAAATTCCATAAAATTTTGGAAAAACACAAACAAAATTAGAAACTGGAATAGTTATTAAAATTCAAAAACAATATGTTGAAACCATCAACCTTTTATAAAAACACAACATTATTGATTTTTTCAAAAAGAGAACATTCAGAACAATTTTTAAAAATGTTTTCTTAGACACAAACATTATTTTGTTTTTGACAACTTTTCACTAAAAAAGGAATATTTTTTTTCATATGGAACATTTTATAAAATATTATTTTTATAAATAAATCTCAAAAAATTCTAAAATAGAATCTTTTTTAAATGGCAACATTTTTAAAATTTTGAGGAAATTCCGAAACCAGTTTTTTTAAGTTTCTAATATTTTCGAAAACAGGAATAAAATTTTGTAATGCTGATTTTTTGAATATTTGAACAAAAAGTTAAATTCTGAATATATATAGTATATTTTTATTTCAAGTAAAATAAAAAATGGGAAAAGGAAAACGAAACACAGGCACCAAAATTTAGTTGAAACGGGCCAGCCCAATCTTGGACGACCTGTGCGTACCTTCAACTATTTGTCGCCGCTAGATAGATTTAGGAACATGAGATATACAAGAGACTTAATAAAGTCTAGGTCGAATCATTTTATTATCAGTGCCGGTACAAGTTTGCTCCATCGGAGACGTTCCATTTAACTAGTTTGTGGAAAGAAAACCCCAGCCACCCTCTCGCGTCGCTCCCGAAGGGGATGGAGAGGGAACCCTAGCTGAAGGAAATATGCCCTAGAGGCAATAATAAAGTTGTTATTTATATTTCCTTATATCATGATAAATGTTCATTATTCATGCTAGAATTGTATTAACCGGAAACTTAGTACATGTGTGAATACATAGACAAACAGAGTGTCACTAGTATGCCTCTACTTGACTAGCTCGTTGAATCAAAGATGGTTAAGTTTCCTAGCCATAGACATGAGTTGTCATTTGATTAACGGGATCACATCATTAGAGAATGATGTGATTGACTTGACCCATTCCGTTAGCTTAGCATTTGATCGTTTAGTATATTGCTATTGCTTTCTTCATGACTTATACATGTTCCTATGACTATAAGATTATGCAACTCCCGAGTACCGGAGGAACACTTTGTGTGCTACCAAATGTCACAACGTAATTGGGTGATTATAAAGGTGTTCTACAGGTGTCTCCGATGGTACTTGTTGAGTTGGCATAGATCATTGTCACTCCGATTGTCGGAGAGGTATCTCTAGGCCCTCTCGGTAATGCACATCACTATAAGCCTTGCAAGCAATGTGACTAATGAGGTAGTTGCGGGATGATGCATTACGGAATGAGTAAAGAGACTTGCCAGTAACGAGATTGAACTAGGTATTGAGATACCGACAATCAAATCTCGGGCAAGTAACATACCGATGACAAAGGGAACAACATATGTTGTTATGCGGTTTGACCGATAAAGATCTTCGTAGAATATGTAGGAGCCAATATGAGCATCCAGGTTCCGCTATTGGTTATTGACCGGAGACATGTCTCGGTCATGTCTACATAGTTCTCGAACCCGTAGGGTCCGCACGCTTAACGTTCGATGACGATCGGTATTATGAGTTTATGTGTTTTGATGTATCGAAGATAGTTTGGAGTCCCAGATGTGATCACGGACAAGACGAGGAGTCTCAGAATGGTCGAGACATAAAGATTGATATATTGGACGACTATATTCGGACACCGGTTGAGTTCCGGGGGTCACCGGATATTTATCGGAGTGCCGGGGGGGTTATCGGAACCCCAGGGGGAACTAATGGGCCAACATGGGCCTTATGGGAGAGAGAGAGGAGAGGGCCTAGGGCTGCCCCCCCCCTTGGGAGTCCGAATTGGACAAGGAGGGGGCGGCGCCCACTCTTTCCTCCCTCTCTCCCTCTCCTTCCTTCCCCCTTCCTCCTTCCTAGTTGGACTAGGAAAGGGGAGTCCTACTCCCACTAGGAGGAGGACTCCCCCCTCTCCTTGGCGCGCCCCAAGGTCGGCCGGCCTCCCCCCTTGCTCCTTTATATATGGGGGCAGGGGGCACCCTAGGACACACAAGTTGATTGTTCCAAGCCGTGTGCGGTGCCCCCCTCCACCATAATCCACCTCGGTCATACCGTCGTAGTGCTTAGGCGAAGTCCTGCGCCGGTAGCTTCATCATCACCATCATCACACCGTCGTGCTGACGAAGCTCTCCCTCGAAGCTCTACTGGATCATGAGTTCGTGGGACGTCACCGAGCTGAACGTGTGCAGATCGCGGAGGTGCCGTACGTTCGGTACTAGGATCGGTCGGTCGTGAAGACGTACGACTACATCAACCGCGTTGTCATAACGCTTCTGCTTTCGGCTATGAGGGTACGTGGACAACACTCTCCCCTCTCGTCGCTATGCATCACCATGATCTTGCGTGTGCGTAGGATTTTTTTTGAAATTACTACGTTCCCCAACAGTGGCATCCGAGCCAGGTTTATGCGTAGATGTTATATGCACGAGTAGAACACAAGTGAGTTGTGGGCGATACTAGTCATACTGCTTACCAGCATGTCATACGTTGATTCGGCGGTATTGTTGGATGAAGCGGCCCGGACCGACATTACGCGTACGCTTACGCGAGACTGGTCCTACCGACGTGCTTCGCACACAGGTGGCTGGTGGGTGTCAGTTTCTCCAACTTTAGTTGAATCGAGTGTGGCTACACCCGGTCCTTGTTGAAGGTTAAAACAACACATACTTGACGAAATATCGTTGTGGTTTTGATGCGTAGGTAAGAACAGTTCTTGCTCAGCCCGTAGCAGCCACGTAAAACTTGCAACAACAAAGTAGAGGACGTCTAACTTGTTTTTGCAGGGCATGTTGTGATGTGATATGGTCAAGACATGATGCTAAATTTTATTGTATGAGATGATCATGTTTTGTAACCGAGTTATCGGCAACTGGCAGGAGCCATATGGTTGTCGCTTTATTGTATGCAATGCAATCGCCCTGTAATGCTTTACTTTATCACTAAGCGGTAGCGATAGTCGTAGAAGCAATAGTTGGCGAGACGACAATGATGCTACGATGGAGATCAAGGTATCGCGCCGGTGACGATGGTAATCATGACGGTGCTTTGGAGATGGAGATCAAAGGCACAAGATGATGATGGCCATATCATATCACTTATATTGATTTCATGTGATGTTTATCCTTTATGCATCTTATTTTGCTTAGATCGACGGTAGCATTATAAGATGATCTCTCACTAAATTTCAAGGTATAAGTGTTCTCCCTGAGTATGCACCATTGCGAAAGTTCGTCGTGCCGAGACACCACGTGATGATCGGGTGTGATAAGCTCTACGTTCACATACAACGGGTGCAAGCCAGTTTTGCACACGCAGAATACTCGGGTTAAACTTGATGAGCCTAGCATATGCAGATATGGCCTCGGAACACAGAGACCGAAAGGTCGAGCGTGAATCATATAGTAGATATGATCAACATAGTGATAATGTTCACCATTGAAAACTACTCCATCTCACGTGATGATCCGACATGGTTTAGTTGATATGGATCACGTGATCACTTAGATGATTAGAGGGATGTCTATCTAAGTGAGAGTTCTTAAGTAATTTGATTAATTGAACCTAGTACCTGATAGTATTTTGCATGTCTATGTTGTTGTAGATAGATGGCCCGTGTTGTTGTTCCGTTGAATTTTAATATGTTCCTGGAGAAAGCTAAGTTGAAAGATGATGGTAGCAACTACACATACTGGGTCCGTAACTTGAGGATTATCCTCATTGCTGCACAGAAGAATTACGTCCTGGAAGCACCGCTAGGTGCCAAACCCGCTGCAGGAGCAACACCAGATGTTATGAACATCTGGCAGAGCAAAGCTGATGACTACTCGATAGTTCAGTGTGCCATGCTTTACGGCCTAGAACCGGGACTTCAACGACGTTTTGAACGTCATGGAGCATATGAGATATTCCAGGAGTTGAAGCTAATATTTCAAGCAAATGCCCGGATTGAGAGATATGAAGTCTCCAATAAGTTCTATAGCTGCAAGATGGAAGAGAATAGTTCTGTCAGTGAGCATATACTCAAAATGTCTGGGTATAACAATCACTTGATTCAACTGGGAGTTAATCTTCCTGATGATAGTGCCATTGACAGAATTCTTCAATCACTGCCACAAAGCTACAAGAGCTTCATGTTGAACTATAATATGCAAGGGATGGATAAGACAATTTCCGAGCTCTTCGCAATGCTAAAGGCTGCGGAGGTAGAAATCAAGAAGGAGCATCAAGTGTTGATGGTCAACAAGACCACCAGTTTCAAGAAAAAGGGTAAAGGGAAGAAGGGGAACTTCAAGAAGAACGGCAAGCAAGTTGCTGCTCAAGTGAAGAAACCCAAGTCTGGACCTAAGCCTAAGACTGAGTACTTCTACTGCAAAGGGACTGGTCACTGGAAGCGAAACTGCCCCAAGTATTTTGCGGATAAGAAGGATGGCAAAATGAACAAAGGTATATGTGATATACATGTTATTGATGTGTACCTTACTAATGCTCGAGTAGCACCTGGGTATTTGATACTGGTTCTGTTGCTAATATTTGCAACTCGAAATAGGGACTACGGATTAACCGAAGATTGGCTAAGGACGAGGTGACGATGCGCGTGGGAAATGGTTCCAAAGTCGATGTGATCGCGGTCGGCACGCTACCTCTACATCTACCTTCGGGATTAGTTTTAGACCTGAATAATTGTTATTTGGTGCCAGCGTTGAGCATGAACGTTATATCTGGATCTTGTTTGATACGAGACGGTTATTCATTTAAATCAGAGAATAATGGTTGTTCTATTTATATGAATAATATCTTTTATGGTCATGCACCCTTGAAGAGTGGTCTTTTTATATTGAATCTTACCTAGTGATACGAGAGAACGGTAGAGACGTGAGAGATAATGAAAACCATGTAATGTATAATGATAGGGAGAGTGTGACACTTCTCAAGGGAGACGTCGAGAGACCATGTTTGCGAGGATAGGAGAAACATGAAGTGAGCGTGCGGGTGAGCTAGAGAAAAGAGAGTGATAGCTACATGAAGGAGCATGCATGCGAGAGAGATGGGCATGAAAGGAGTGAACATAAAAGGGATTCAAATATTTGAATTCGAGATGATGATACATGTAATCCATACTCGAACCAAAATTGATCTATCAAACATGCATACTCATATGAATTCACGCGCATCTATGTTATTTAATATGTAGATATTACTGATCCATACATTTTAATAGAACATAATTTGGTTTAATTTTTTGAATTCAACCTTATGATTTTGAGATCATTGTATTTGTAAATCATATTATACATATAAAGGAGCAGAATTCTTTGTTGTGCTTTTGAAAGTATATATTAAAAAATGATGTATATAGAATTTTATTCCAATCGAAAATGGATCCTGCCCGAAAAAAATAGAATACAAATGGGATTCGAATTGAGTTGGCACGGTAAACGTGCACTCTGCAAAATTTGAACGAAGCGGGGAAAGTCGCAGTAACCGCCCGAAACCAAAATCTGTGAGATGGAAATTACTACTGCCTATCCCTACCACGCAAAGCCTATCTGCTCGATTTCTATAGGTTTCGATAGGGGTAGGTTTGTAATTTCACTCGAATGTGACATAACCGCCTCTCACCCGGATTCATACACGGTGGGCGCCAAAACACAGTGTGTCCTCGGCCGAAATCGACTCCCTCCCCGATTCATACACGGTGGGCGCCAAAAACAAACTCTCGTCAGCAAATATTGGGTGTATGCGAGATTACCGTCCTATCCCCAACCGACTAATATTGCTGTGATGTAGGAAATTTGAAATGGGGGCTAAGTTTGTAAATTTCCTCGCATTTGAGACAAGTGCGCCCTGAAGACATGGTTCCCACCTTCCTCTCCACCTCCATTTCCCCATTCGTACTCCGTGGGCGCCAAAAGACCCTCTCCACCCCAGCCTCCTCCGTCCGCCACCCCATCCACCGCCGTCCTCCTCCACCATGCCGGAGCTGATACCCCGACGCCGCCGTCCATTACAAGAGATCGACCTCTCTCATCCACGGCTTCGGACCGGGATCCTTGCATCCCGTCCTCTCGCTTCATCCCCGCCGTCGTCCACCTTGCCGGCGCCGCTCCTACGACTGTCTCGTCCATCGCGCCCCGCCGCCACCGTCTACCCTCCTAGATCTGCTTCCACGCTGCCGACAGCCATCGCTACCGTAGCATCGTCAAATTCTCAGCAGATGCATACATGGCGCCGCACCAGAGGCGGTACTCTTTCGTATCTGCTCAACTTATTTATCGCAGCAAGAAAATAGATCGCCACTGCTTTACTCTGATTTCTTGTCCATCACTTACTTGCTAGTTGAGAGCAAACATTGGTTGCGAAGTTGCCTTTGTCCGGTTTGCACCTTCAGATCCGCCATGGCACGCTCAACACTATACTCCCAATGCTTATGGTTTTCGCCTTTTATATTCCACACTAGTTAAATCATAGTAGACTAAATTTCAAAATTGGCTCAGTCGATTTTTCAGAGCTCGCCGGAGTTCGCGGTGCGAACGAAGGGGCTCGGGTGGGGACTTTGGTTGTTGGGGGGGGCGGTGGTGGGGCCTCGCCGAATGAAGAAAACTCGACGCGGGTGGGGGCGGGGGGTGGGGGTGGCGGAGGAACACAGGCGGTGGGGGACGATGGTCCGGCCGGCGGCCCGTGCAGTGTTCTGTATGGGAAGAATCAGAGACGAGGAAGAAGAAGGGTTAGGAGACGTAGGATCTTCATCCAACTGCCTGAAATGGTCGACTGACCCAAATGCAGACATGCCTTTATATTCAGTACCATCATCGTACCTGCTTAGCACTGCTCCTGAATCCATCAAGCTAAACAATGTGCCACTCATAATTCCAAACTTGTTGCTCAAGTACGAATCTGATATGATGTTGATATTACTAAAACAAATAACATTTAATTGGTCAGCTAATGTTCCTACTTTACTTTCGAAAAAGCACGTGCACCACATATAGAGAGACAGCAGGGAGTTGCTTTCTTAATGCGCTCTGGTTCATCATGTGTGGGCACTGCGCAACGAACATTTTATTATCCGAAATCCGCTTGCTCTTCTTTACCATGTTCCTCTTCCGTTCTTCTTTAATAAGTACACTCTCCGTTCCTAAATACAAGTCTTTGTATAGATTCCACCATGGACTACATATGGAGCAAAATGAGTGAATCTACACTCTAAAATGTATCTGGATACATCTGTATGTGATCCATAGTGGAAATCTCTACCAAGACTTATATTTTGGAACGGAGGGAGTATGATAGTAGTACAGTATGTTCCTTGTAGTGAATATGAGCAGGGACATTTGTAGTGTAGAGGTCTATACGGTCGGTTGGTATGGACACTTTGAACTCGTCGGGCCTCTTTGATTCGTAGGATTTTGTAAACATGGGAATAGGATTTGTAGTGGCCTGCCCACTTGAATCCTATAAGAATAGCAAGGAAATGCGGGGAGCTGTGTCGCCTTTGAGAGTTACACTGATATTAACAGTACCGCACCTTCAGTTGAAGAGAGCTGGTATCCGAAGGCTTTCTAGCCGTACCGGCAATACTAGCACATATATTCCAGCAAGTTCCACTTTGCTGATTTTACTCTGATGCTTACGGTTTTCCCGTTATATCTATACTATGATCTGTGTAGCTGCTTTGTGTCGCACTAGCAGCAGTCCACTCTTGAAGCTAAACACCGCAATGACTTACAAAATTGGCACCAAGGCATTGAGTGCCATTCTGGATGCAATGAAACTCATACGCTCACCACCTGTTGATTCTTGTTCAGAATATGATCCTAATGACTATTCTAACCTCGAGGAGTCAAAGGCAGATGGCCTGTCCTGTTCACCCATCAAGGTGCCAGTTCTAATTTGGCAAGGTTTTATTGATTGCGCGTATCTTGCATATGTTGTCTTGCATTTCTTCTACTTTGTTGCACCGTCATCTGCTTAGTTTACTCATCATATATGTCAAGATGCCATGCCCATCCATTATCAATACATATTCCATCTGTCATCATACCATGTTTTTCCACTCAAATGATGTTCTTGTGCATCAGACGTCAAAAATGAAGAGGGTGATTGCCAAACTTGAAGGAGCACCAGCAAAGTCCTTGAAAAACGTGGTTGTGCCGGAGAAATCAGACAACACCCCACTTATATTGGCTGTACAACCAGTGACACAAAACGTAGGACCGACTCCAGCAGACTGTACCCATACTTCACTGGCCACACCACTAGCCGCACCACACAGGACCTGCACTCCAGCAAAAGCTATGCCGATTTCAGTTGCCATAGCACCAGCCGTACCACAGAAAAATCCCACTCCAGCAAAAAGTACAGCAAGTCCACCGGCCGAAGACCTATCCCAACTGCAGAGACGGCCAATTCCTGCAGATTGGAACCCCATTCCAGTTATTCCCAGTTTAAAAGACAGTGCTTTCAATGTTGTTAGGGACTACGTGCATATATTCCCATCATGGGAAGATTATAGTGAAGACAAACACCATTTTCACATCTTCCTGTCCCACTTACGTGTAAGTGCTATTATTCATGGTGATTATTTTCCTGTTTTCTGCTGATTGAACACATCAATGATTTACATTACATTGTTGTAAGTAGGTGAGGGTCAATCTGGATAGTCATGACGAGCAAAGCTTGCTTGCGCTTTTCAAGGAAGCATTACAGCAGCATCGGTGTTACCTGAGGAAATCACACTTTGATGGCAAGTCTATAAACGAATTTCTGGTGAAGTCTCATGTGCTAAATTTAGAAGACATTGAATGGAAAAACCTTGTTATGCACTAGTCTCATTCCGAGGATGAGGTACTGTCTATGATATCGCATGACAATTTGAACTTCTACTTTTCCTCATGTGCCTTATGGATCTTTTTTGCAGGAAATCTGCTTGAAAAAGAATTCCGGTTTGAAAAGAACGACAGGATATCGCAAATATGCTGCCCGCTGCTTTGCTCTTGTTAGTACCTGTTGTCCTGTATCACTGTACTTGCATACATACCTGGTTCATTATGTGATAGTAGTATGCATGATAGCTTGCTTATCAATTGTTCGCTCCAAATTATCTGATCTATATGAATGGTTACATTAGTGTAGAATATATCCAATGCCAATGAAATTTTTTAGCTCTGCATTGTTCTTGTAAGTACCTGATGTCCTTTATCAGTGTACTTATATTGACAGGTAGTTGTTCATGTACCATCACTCTGCAGCTTATTTTCCTTTGCCCTCCATTTTCTACACATAAGATCTATATTTACTCTTACCATAAGGTTGGATAACACCAATGGTACTGAAGAAGTTTAGCTCTGCATTGCTCTTGGCTGTACCTTTTGCCTGTATCACTGTACTTACATTTATAGCTACTTGGTTATGTAGCATCACTCTTCATCTTATCTTAAATATTCTCCATTTTTTCTTATATTGTCACATCTATATTTACTATTAACAAAATGTAGAATAAAGGCAATGCTTATGAAGAAGATTCTGTGGTAAACTTCTTGAATTGCCCCCCCCCCATCAGCATGGACAAGGGCTTTATAGAGCCTGCCTTCACCAATAATGTAAGTTTGTCCTTCTCAAGCCTTCAAACTTTGTTGTGTATATTTGGTTAGGCATGACTGCAACAGCTGTTTATTTTTAGTGTTTGCATCAAATTGCATGTTTAAACTTTATTATGTACTCCAGTTCATAAACAAAAGTTTGTCCTTCTCAATTTAAGTTTTTAGTTGTACAACCAAGTTCATTCTTCATACCATGTAAATTAAACTATACAGAGCAAGTGATCTTATTTTGACAATCTGAAATGGGATAAATTGACAGCACACTAACCATTGATACTTATGAGTTCTTGATCTGTAATCCAGTGGTGTCGTGAAGCTGCCAACTCCTTCACAATGTCATTTCCTGCCATGTCTTGACCTGAACAATACCATATTGTGTTAATGCTATTTTAAACTGTGTCACTTTATTCGTCAGTAAGAAATGTGATGAATTGTCAGCACTGATACTTATATGTGCAAAACCTGTCATCTGTCTGCTTGTTTATCTTTCAGAGTGAGGAGGATATAAGTGTCAAACAAGTGCAGTCTCACCAGCTTGCTCTGCTGCTTGCGCTGCAGCTCCCGAGCAGGGCTAACCTTTCTTGAACTCTATTGAAGTGTTGTCGGTTTTGTATATTGTTTTGTCGGTGTGTTTAGTTGCACTAGTGGCGATCTTTGATGCCCAGTGTATGTAATCTGTTGTCTGCTTGTGCTTTATTATCATAGTGGCGAACTTTGATGCCCAGTGGATGTAATATGCCGTAATTTCTTTATTGTATAGTCTAGGTTTTTTCTTATTCACGATGCTGCAGTTATTTTACTGTATATATATCATGTCTTTGCAGTAAACCGGTCAAACCGTAAAATTACGGTACATAATCGGGCCGCCATGCAAATCACCATGTATGATCCGCATCATGGGCCCCGTCATCTTGGTCCGTTAACAGGCCTAAATGTAAACTGGCCCACTAGTAGATCTGGGCCTTTAATAGGCCGAGTAAACCGCCGGCCCTATTCTCCCAAGAAAACTCAATGGGCCTTTAGGAGGCTGAAAAGTAGGTTGGGCCTGAAACGTGCCGAACAGCTCACGGGCCGGCAGTAGGCCGAAATAGACCCCGGCCCATGAATGTGCCAATCGAATCATGGGCTTGTAACAGGCCAAAATTGTCTCGGTCCTTGTTTGGCCCAATCAGATTATCGGCTGCGAGCAGGCCGGATGCAAACCGGGCCATAGTTAGGCCCAACTATATGACGGGCTTTTAACAGGCCGAAATTAATATAGGGCCGAAATGTTAAACGGGCCCTTAACAGGCCAAAACTAATATCAGGCCGAATTACTAAATGGGCCTTTAGCAAATGGGCCCAAAAGCATAGCGTCCAGTTGACGGGCCGAATCTGATATGGGCCATAATTTAGCCCAAAGCCTCTTAAAGGGCCGGACCTGATCTGGGCCGTAATTTGTCCCAGAACGTGGTAGGCTTTTAACGGGCCGGATCTCATATGGGCCATTATTAGGCCCGGAACGTGGCAGGCCATTAATGGACCGGATCAAATATGGGCCGGCATTTGGCCCAAAACATGGCAGCCAGTTAATGGGTCGGCCTACTAGGGTCCTCAAAATCTTGTGGGCCTACAGCTGGGCCGGCCCATTAATGTCGGCGAAATCTCATGGGCCTTTAGCTGGGCCGGCCCATTATGGTCCACAAATACCTTGTGGGCCTTCACCTGGGCCGACCCATTATGGCCCGCAAAAATCTTGTGGGCCTTTACCTGAGCCGACCCATTATGGCCTGCAAAATCTTGTGGGCCTTTAGCTGGGCCGGCCCATTATGGTCCGCAAAATCTTGTGGGCCTTTAGTTGGGCCGGCCCATTTAAACTTTATGGGCCACTTTTGGGCCGGTCCACGTGTTAACATATCATAGGCGCATCTCGCCCATTGGATGAGTGACACCTGTGCCAACACGGAGCTGACACGTGTTTCCTCCAGCCAATGATGATTTTACACATGGAAAATCCCCATTGGTCAGGGCTGTTAACGGGTTATCGGATCCAAAACCGGACACGATAGCTTAACAGCGTTCCGTTACGGTGGATGCCACGTGTCGGTCACCCTTGATGAAAGCACTTCTGTGACGCGCAATTTATCGTCATGGAAGTGGACACTTCCGTGATGATAATTTTGGTAATGTCATGGAACACTTCTACGACAACATAGGTATGACTATCTTGATTCTGTCATAAATTTGTCATGGATGTACATGCATGACAGAAAACGTGACCTACTGTGACAAACACGTATCATCACGGAAGTGTATTTTTTTTGTAGTGGAGAGTCCCATCCGGACACGGGTGCAGTCTTCGGTCTTCGTATCTTCACAGCCCATCAGTCCGGCCCATGGCTAACAGGCCGGACGCCCGAGGACCCCTTAGTCCAGGACTCCCTCACCGGCCTCTGACCAGGCGGCCTTCCTCTCCTTGGAGTTTGTGCGCCATTAACTAGAAGAGAAAGGGAGTGGCTATAGTGAACGCCCGCTAGGCGGCGGTACTGTAGCCACGCATCCCCCGACACAGCATGCATCATTACCAGCATCGCTACAGTGCTGAGCAGCCGGCAAGACCCGCGAGCGGCGGGCGCGGCCTGTCGGCCAAGCACGAGACAGCCAGCAGGGCCCACCAGGTGGCGGGCCCCAGGGGCCGGCGGAGAAGCCGGTGACCGTAGACACTGACCGCAGGGCCATCACCCGGCCAGATTACCTTTGTACCCCTGGGGGGTAGGCCTATATAAACCCCCAGGGCACCCATGCAAAGGGTTCAGACTCTGGTTCATCCACACATCCATATAGAGAGAGGAAGCTAGGGCTAGCCTTGTTCTTCTTCCCCCTCTAGAGAAACAGCTCAAGGGGCAATCTTGTAACCACCATTGTTGCTTGAGTGATCATGCGGAGACCCCGTAGAGCAGGACTAGGGGTGTTATCTCCTAGGAGAGCCCCGAACCTGGGTAAGATCCGCTGGCGTGCATGTCTTCGCCTCATCCCGTTTCCTGGCACCGGCGACGTCTTATTAGCCCCCTCCATGATAAGCCATCCTTTGGCATATGTCGCACGACACCCCCGACATGCGGTCTTTTGAGTTAAATCTCAGCCTCCCTAACTAGACGTACAGTTGTCACAGCAACTGAAACTGGTCCAACAAATCCTTGTCCTCACCAAGCAACTGGTTCTATCTCTTACCTCTCTTTACTTACAGTTTGTCTTCGTGAAGTCATTGCCTGCTTGCATGATCTAATTGACTTCACTGTGTGAAGACTGTTGTTGTTTGGCTTCATACTATCTTCCATCCTGATCCATACTACCTAGCTGCTAATAGTCTTCGTGCTTTCACTTCATTGCTTACTTGACTATGGCTTGTCTAGTGTAGTCTACCTTCCGCTGCATATCAGTAGGTTCATTTCTACTGTTTGTCTTCAAAGCGCCCGTGTTTTGAAGACTTCCATAAAAATCGCCTATTCACCCCCCCTCTAGTCGATAACTAGCACTTTCAATTGATATCGGAGCAAGGTGCTCCCTTGTTCTGTGTGATTCGGTTTAACCACCTGGAGTTTTAGCTATGTCGACTGCAGGGATAATCAAAGTCTTTGCTGCGTGCCCTGTCTTCGATGGCACTGATTACCCCTACTGGAAGAATAAGATGTTGGGGAACGCAGTAATTTCAAAAAAATTCCTACGCACACGCAGGATCATGGTGATGCATAGCAACGAGAGGGGAGAGTGTTGTCCACGTACCCTCGTAGACCGAAAGCGGAAGCGTTAGCACAACGCCGTTGATGTAGTCGTACGTCTTCACGATCCGACCGATCAAGTACCGAACACACGACACCTCCGAGTTCAGCACACGTTCAACCCGATGAGGTCCCCCGAACTCCGATCCAGCCGAGTGTTGAGGGAGAGTTTCGTCAGCACGACGGTGTGGTGACGATGATGATGTTCTACCGACGCAGGGCTTCGCCTAAGCACCGCTACAGTATTATCGAGGTGGACTATGGTGGAGGGGGGCACCGCACATGGCTAAAAGATCAAACGATCAACTATTGTGTCTCTAGGGTGCCCCCCTGCCCCCGTATATAAAGGAGCAAGGGGGGAGGTGCGGCCGGCCAGGAGGGGTGCGCCAGGTGGAGTCCTACTCCCACCGGGAGTAGGACTCCCTCCCTTTTCCTAGTTGGATTAGGAGTGGAGGGGGAAAGAGGAGGGAGAGAGGAAGGAAAGGGGGGGCGCCGCCCCCCCTCTCCTTGTCCTATTCGGACTAGGGGGGAGGGCGCGCGGCCCTGCCCTGGCCGCCTCTCCTCTTCTCCACAAAGGCCCACTATGGCCCATTAAGCCCCCGGGGGGTTCCGGTAACCCCTCGGTACTCCGGTAAAATCCCGATTTCACCCGGAACACTTCCGATATCCAAATATATGCTTCCAATATATCAATCTTCATGTCTCGACCATTTCGAGACTCCTCGTCATGTCTGTGATCACATCTGGGACTCCGAACAACCTTCGGTACATCAAAACATATAAACTCATAATATAACTGTCATCGAAACGTTAAGCGTGCGGACCCTACGGGTTCGAGAAATATGTAGACATGACCGAGACACGTCTCCGGTCAATAACCAATAGCGGAACCTGGATGCTCATATTGGCTTCCACATATTCTACGAAGATCTTTATCGGTCAGACCGCATAACAACATACGTTGTTCCCTTTGTCATCGGTATGTTACTTGCCCGAGATTCGATCGTCGGTATCTCAATACCTAGTTCAATCTCGTTACCGGCAAGTTTCTTTACTCGTTCCGTAATACATCATCCCGCAACTAACACATTAGTTACAATGCTTGCAAGGCTTATAGTGATGTGCATTACCGAGTGGGCCCAGAGATACCTCTCCGACAATCGGAGTGACAAATCCTAATCTCGAAATACGCCAACCCAACAAGTACCTTCGGAGACACCTGTAGAGCACCTTTATAATCACCCAGTTACGTTGTGACGTTTGGTAGCACACAAAGTGTTCCTTCGGTAAACGGGAGTTGCATAATCTCATAGTCATAGGAACATGTATAAGTCATGAAGAAAGCAATAGCAACATACTAAACGATCAAGTGCTAAGCTAACGGAATGGGTCAAGTCAATCACATCATTCTCCTAATGATGTGATCCCGTTAATCAAATGACAACTCATGTCTATGGTTAGGAAACATAACCATCTTTAATTAACGAGCTAGTCAAGTAGAGGCATACTAGTGACACTCTGTTTGTCTATGTATTCACACATGTATTATGTTTCCGGTTAATACAATTCTAGCATGAATAATAAACATTTATCATGATATAAGAAAATAAATAATAACTTTATTATTGCCTCTAGGGCATATTTCCTTCATAAGATGCGTATGCATCTTGAAGCCATTGATGTCGACCTTTGGTATGTTGTAAAGAACGACGTCCCAAGGTCGGTGAAGGTGTCACCGCTGCTGATGTCAAGAGGTTCATTCAACTGGACTCGACTGCCAAGAACATCATATGTGGTCATCTGACCAAAGGACAGTATGGTCGTGTGAGTGCTCTGGAAACTGCGAAGCTAGTCTGGGACTGGCTCTCCAAGGTCAACGAAGGAGTCTCAACCCAGAGAGACTCAAGGATCAGTGTTCCTCGCAATCTCTTCAACCGCTTCAAGAGAAATGACAATGAGAATGTCCAGCTCACATTTGATCTTCTCACTGATATCACAAATGAGCTTCACGCACTCGGCGCCACTGAGATCACCAAGCACGAAATCGTCAAGACACTTTTGAGATCGCTTGACAGCTCATTCGACACCTTGGCCCTGATGATTCAAGAACGCCCTGGCTTCAAGACTCTCGATCCGTCTAACATACTTGAGAGGCTCAACACACATGAGTTCCAGTTATCTGAGAAAAAGAGATATCTATGGTCCCAACTATGGCCGAACTCGCGCTTTGAAGGCAAAGGTTGTTTCCTCATCTGAAGAAGAATCTGACTGTTGTTTCGAGGATCCTGAAGACATTGGAAAGGAGCTTGCTATGCTTGCGAAGAAGTTCCAGAAGTTCACCAAGAAGAAAGGCTTCGGAAAGTCTTCAAGATCCAGCTCTAGAAATAATGAAGCTTCCACTCGTGATCACAAGAAGAGAACATGCCACAAGTGCAAGAAACCTGGTCACTACATCTCTGAGTGTCCACAGTGGGACAACGAGACCAAGAAGAAGAAGAAGAAGAAGAGCAAGGAATATGATTCTGATGGCAAGAAGAAGAAGAAATCCTCAAAGTCTTCGTCAAAGTCTTCATCACACAAGAAGAGCTCATCTGGCAAGGCTCGTGCTTTTGTTGGCAAGGAGATGGATTCAGAGGAGGAGTCTGCTTCTGAGCAGGCAGAGTTGGAGACTGGGGAGGAGTCCGATTCAGGCGTTGCGAGCCTGGCTCTAACTACTGCCTATGTTGCCAAGTCCATCTTCAACACTGAAGACAATGGCCCCGTCTCCAACGCTCATGCTAACGATGAGGATGACTCTGCTCCTACCTACTGCTTCATGGCACGTGGTGCCAAGGTAAACTCACGCGATGCTTACTTTCAAACATCAAGTGAAGATGACTAAATGTGAATCTAAACCTAGCTACAAAACACTTGCTAAAATTGCAACGGAACAACAAACTGCTATGGAACATATTCAAAAGTTGTTAGACAAAAGTGATGACCTGTTGTTCGCGGAAATGACCCGATCTCAGTCCTTAACTGAAGACATCAAAAATCTTCATGTTAAGTACGAGGAACTTGAAAGTCTTCATGAAACGCTCTCAACAACTCATGAAAAGCTTTCCTACGATTATCTTCAAAGGAAGCAAGAACTTGAGAAATTGAGAGCGACTCATGAAGATCTTCAAAAAGAGAACGAGTCACTTCGCGCTCAACAGATCAGTTCCACTTAGGAAGGATTTGAACCACCATGTCTAAAATGTCTTAAGCGTGATAACACTGTCTCTATTGTTGAATGTTCTACTGCTGCTACTGTTGCATTATCTTCAACTGCTGATGTGGTAACTAACCCCTCTACTGAGGATACCACTACTATTGCTGATGAGAATGCCAGGTTGAAGACATTGCTTGAGACAGGAATGTACAAAAGTCTCAAAGGGCATCAGACACTATGTGATGTCCTCAGAAAGCAGATTCTGAACCGAAACCCTAGGAAAGAGGGTGTTTCGAGAGGAAAATGAATGTTGATGGTTCTTACTGGTAGCCTGAGCAGTACCCCAAAACCATATGGGTTGCTGCAAAGGGACCTTCTGTGGATCCATCTACCTTATCTGGCTTCACTTGTGCTAACCCGATTATCATTGATGAATCCTTTGATGCAAACTATAAACTGTTTAAGAATCAGAATGGTGAAGTGTTTGCCAGGTATATTGGTACTAACTGCAGGAATGGGCCACCTATGAAGAAGATCTGGGTGCCCAAAAGTTGTCTTGAGAATCTTCCTGTGAATGTCATCATGACACCACCTGGGAAGAAGACAAACCCCAGACCAAAGGCTTCATATGGTCCAAAGGCTTCATACAGATAGAGGACTCACCAGAGTCACCCTAACGCCAATGTTTTGCAGGGAAACCATACTCAGACTTATGAATATGAGCGTGTTTCGTCAAACCGCTATGTTCATAAGACCAAGAACTATTCTGCTTATTCTTATGAGTATTATTCACCACCTGCAAGGCTATTTGCTAGGGCTCCAAAGCCAAAGTTCTCAGATGCTGCACTTAGACTCATTGCTTCTAAGCCACCCTTGAAGATGTGTGTGGTTAAGAAAAATTAACTCTCTTTTGCAGGGAAAGGTCTCCAGCCGGAAATCAAAGGCGTCTGATGCTTATGCTGGGGACCTAAAACATCTTGTGGGGCGCAAGATAAAATGCCCAAATGGTCTTACTATGTATTTTGTTCCAGGATTCCTTGACAATGATCCTCTTTATCTTAACCAAGATCTGAACTTTCATAATCCACTTGTTCGTCAAATGTTTATGCTTCACAATACCCTTGGTGAAGCCTATCCCCCAAACTGCACTGTAGGGTATGACACCAAAGGCTTCAGAATGGATTATGGACAGTGGATGCACTAACCACATGACTGGTGATCGAAGTCTTTTGATGGATTCAACCCTACGTCCACCTGACAAGAGTCACATCACATTTGCTGACACTGGTAAAAGCAAGGTATTGGGTCTAGGTAGAGTTGCAATCTCAAAGGATCAGCACATGGATAAAGTGATGCTTGTTGAATCCCTTGGTTTCAACTTAATGTCTGTCTCAATGCTTTGTGACGTGAACATGATTGTGATATTTGGAAAATATCGTTGTCTTGTGCTTATGGAATCTGACAAATCTCTAGTCTTTGAAGGGTATTGAAAAGATGATCTGTACATGGTATATTTCTCAGAAGGACCACAATTGGCCGTATGTCTTCTAGCAAAAGCTTCAGAGTGCTGGCTCTGGCATCGGAGCCTAGGGCATGCTGGCATGAGGAACTTGTACACACTCGCAAAGCAGAAACATGTCGTTGGCATCGAGGGCATCAAGTTCAAGAAGGATCATCTGTGTGGTGCCTGCGAAGCTGGAAAGATGACTAGGGCCAAGCACCCCTCGAAGACAATCATGACGATGACTCGTCCCTTCGAGCTGCTTCACATGGACTTATTTGACCCTACTCACTACTCTACTCTTACTACCACTGCTTGCCTCTATGGCTTCGTCATTGTTGATGATTACTCAAGATATACATGGGTGCATATAATCCTCTACAAGAATGAAGTGTAGGATGTCTTCAGATGATTCGCCAATCGTGCCATGATGAACTATGGCATCAAGATCAAGCACATCAGAAGTGACAACGGCACAGAGTTCAAGAACACCGGCCTCGACACTTATCTTGATACATTGGGCATCACTCACGAGTCTCAGCTGCATACACACCTCAGCAGAATGGCATTGTGGAGCGCAAGAACAGAACCCTCATTGAGATGGCTTGGACGATGCTTGATGAGTACAAGACTCCAAGGAAGTTCTGGCCTGAAGCCATTGATACTGCATGCCACGTCATCAACTGTGTTTTTATCTTCACAAGCTTCTAAAGAAGACATCCTATGAGCTCCTAACTGGTAAGAAGCCAAATGTCAGTTACTTCAGAGTATTTGGTGCTAGGTGCTGGATCAAGGATCCACATCACACTTCAAAATTTGCACCGAAAGCACATGAAGGTTTTATGCTTGGCTACGGAAAGGATTCGCACTCCTACAGAGTCTTCAACCTCTTTCACTATAAAGTGGTTGAAACTGTGGATGTGTGGTTCGATGAGACTAACGGCTCGCAAACAGAGCACCTGCCAAATGTGCTAGATGAAGTCTCACCTAGTGAATCGATCAAGCTTATGGGTACTGGAGAAATCATACCTTCAGAGGCATAGGCTAAAGAAGAAATCATCATTTCTGCACCTAATCAACCAGAAGACACTGCTCAGCCTGAAGCCAATGCTGAAGACGAAGACAATGATCAGCAAGGGCGAAGTCTTCGTCCAGTTCATCCTCGTGTTGCAAATGAAGTACAGATTGAGAAGATAATTGATAGCATCAATGCACCTGGTCCACTCACTCGTTCAAGAGCAACACAGCTAGCAAATTTCTGTGGGCACTTTGCATTTATCTCTATATCTGAACCCAAGAAAGTTGTTGAAGCCTTCATGGAACCTGAATTGATTCAAGCTATGCAAGAAGAGCTTCAAGAGTTCGAGCTGAAAAATGTGTGGGAATTGGTTAAGCGTCCTGATCCTCGCAAGCACAATATCATAGGCACCAAATGGATCTATCGCAACAAGCAAGATGAGCATGGTCAAGTTGTCAGAAACAAGGCTCGTCTCGTTGCTCAAGGATACACTCAAGTTGAAGGGATTGACTTCGATGAAACACTTGCTCCGGTGGCTAGGCTTGAACCATTCGCATACTACTAGCCTATGCCAACCATCACAACATCCTCCTGTACCAAATGGATGTGAAGAGTGCTTTTCTCAATGGCGAGATTGAAGAAGAAGTGTATGTTGCACAACCACCTGGCTTTGAAGACCCAAAACATCCTGACATGGTATACAAGCTCAACAAGGCACTATATGGCCTCAAACAAGCCCCTCGCGCTTGGTATGACACACTCAAAGACTTCCTGAAGAGCAAAGGCTTCAAACCTGGTTCCCTGGATCCCACTCTCTTGACGAAGACATACGGTGGTGAACTGTTTGTATGCCAGATCTATGTGGATGACATTATCTTCGGCTGCACTGACAATAGATACAGTGATGAGTTTGGACACATGATGCAAGAGCAATATCAGATGTCCATGATGGGTGAGCTGAAATTCTTCCTCGGTCTTCAAATCCGTCAGCAAAGCAACGACATCTTCATATCACAAGAGAAATACCTCAAAGATTGCCTGAAGAAGTTTGGAATGCAAGACTGCAAAGGGTACACGATGCCAATGCCAACCAAAGGTCAATTGGGTCCCGACGACAATGGTAAAGAGTTCGATCAAAAGGTATATCGCTCCATGATTGGTTCTTTACTCTATTTATGTGCATCTAGGCCAGATATAATGCTTAGCGTTTGCATGTGTGCCCGATTCCAAGCGGCACCAAAGGAATCGCATCACTTAGCAGTGAAGCGAATTCTTCGATATTTGGCTTACACCCCAACACTAGGATTATGGTATCCAAAGGGCTCAGAGTTTGATCTAGTTGGATTCTCAAATGCTGATTATGCTGGTGACAAGGTTGATCGCAAGTCCACATCAAGCACATGTCATTTTCTTGGGCGATCTCTTGTCTATTGGTCTTCAAAGAAGCAGAACTGTGTATCCCTCTCCACTGCTGAATCTGAATACATTGCTGCTGGATCTTGCTGCGCTCAGCTTCTATGGATGAAGAAAACTCTCAAGGACTATGGCATCCACCTGAAGCAAGTGCCACTTTACTGCGACAATGAAAGCGCCATCAAGATTGCTAACAACCTAGTCCTGCACTCGAAGACAAAGCACTTCAAATCCGTCATCACTTTCTCAGAGATCATGTCATGAAGGAAGATATTGATATCATTCATGTCAACACTGAAGAGCAATTGGCAGATATCTTCACAAAGCCCTTGGATGAGAAAAGGCTTTGCAAGTTGCGGTGTGAGCTAAATATCTTAGAATCCTCGAATGTCCTGTAATTCGACACACATCCTAACGCTTACACATATTGATGACTTAGATGTGCAACACACGAAGTAACGTATATCTTCAATCAATGAAGACATACACTCTAAGTGTGAATACATTAATGCGGAATTTGACTTCGGAGCGCCATGATAATTGTGCATCGTGTCTGGGTCTAATACTTCATATACGGTGGGTAACGCCACCACCAAATTCTTTTGAAGTGTTTCAATTGGCGTCATAATTGCATAGTCTTTGCATTTGATTTGTCTTCAACATTGATTTGTCTTCACGTTTATCTTCACAATGTTGATTTGGTCTTATGCTGATATATACATATATTTGTGTTCTGTCCTCTACAGCATTCACTTATGGCTATGTCTTCATACTTGAATTCTTATTGATCTAAGTGAACTGTGATCGGACCCTAACCCCTTTGTGCTTCTACCTCAAATTCTATCTATCCAAATCATATGCATTCTATTGAAACCTGTCGATTGTCTTCTCTGAATCCTTGTCAGCAGAAGACAAAGAGACAAAAGTTTAAATCTGTTTTTAATGCTGTATCCTTATTGCCTGAATACCGGAGAAGCCGGAACGACCACCCGACAATCCAGGCGTGCGTGGGAACATGGAACAACCTCCAATAAGTTGCATGCATGCCACGTGTCCTTCAGATGTGAACCGCCAGGGGCACTTGCGTAATTACGCTGTGTTGTCTCTTTCCTTATAAATATACACTCACCGCGGTCATTATCTCTTCTTCCACCTCACCACCTCGCACAAACCCTAGCGCCTCTGCTAACTCGCGTCGACGCCGGAGACGAAGCGCTTTGTTGCCACAACTTCTTCGACGCTGTCCTCACGCCGGCCGCGGACCTCGTCCTCTCTGCCGCCGCTATAGGTGTCTTCCGCCGCCAATTTAGGGCGCGGGAGATTGAACTGCTAGGCCTCTCTCTCCACCTCGTCTAGCAATTCGTCAAGCGGTAATTAAAACTTACTTTTTACTGCCTTTTTGATCCGTCAAATCCATCCACTTCAACCAAAAGTGGTTTCTTCACTTTCAAATCTGGATCCTCTTTATCTGCATCTCATATCATGCTAAGTATATTCACTTATGCTTCATAACTAGTTAGATTCCTCACTTGTACATATTCATGGATTTGTACAAATCTAGAACCAACTCTCTTCAAATAAGTGAATGTCTTCGCACTATGAGGTCAATGTCTTCAAACTGATTTATCTTCAAAATCTTCTGAGAATGCATATGACCTCTTCCCCTTCCCTCGCACCTCTAATGCTGTCACAAGTACATGTCCGTGGGAGAATCCCTTGGTTCTCGTAGTCTGCATTCATTTGCAGAGTTCTTATAGCGTCACATCAACTCCCCTGAAGCCAGTTCATGTCTAACCAGCAAAAGGAAGCCATTCACAGTCTTGAAGCCATTCAGTCTGAATATAATGGCAACAAAGAAATCAGCTAGAAAGGGTGACAGGCAGCGCCGTGGAGATACTGCTAAGGATTTACCTCCTGATCTGTTTGAAATGTACAAGACAGATCCTGAGGAAAGCTATGGCCAGCGCAAGACCCGAATCCAGTGGATTCGAAGATATTGGGTGGAAGAATGGTTCAAGTACAGATTTGTGACTACTGAATATGCTGAAAAGAACGCTATCAAGCGCCCATGGGGAGATATTCTATACAGAAATCTTCAGCCCAAGTCCAAGTTTGAAGCCATTGCTCAAGGCTTCTACCCATGCATGGTCCGAGGAACGAAGCCAGAGAATGCCGATCCATCATCTACGTTATGGTGTCGCGAAGACAATCTTTTCAAGCGCAACTATCAGTTTGGAAAAGAGTCAGCTGTGAAGAACAAGAAAGATCTTGGACTCAACTTCAACCCTGGTCCGTCTGCTCCAAGGGCTGATGGCACACGCGATGCCGATCCAAATGTCATTGGCCCCTTCAACAACTTCGATGGCCTCCTCTCTCACATAGCTGCTCAGAGGGCCACTGTGGAGCAATCAACTGATGACGCAGATTCTGAAGATGCGCCAGCTCCACCAAAGCAGAACAAGAAGAAATCAAAAGCTTCGAAGCCCTCTGCCGCACCAAAAGCTTCGACTGTGAAGCCATTGGCCACTGCACCTCCTAAACCCAGTGTGCAGTCTGAAGATTTGTCTCGTGTCACCAAGAAGACTGAGAAGTCCAAGAAGACAAAGAAGCCCATGAAGAGTTCTGGGCATGAATTGACCCCAGCTGCCGTTCTGCGCAATGAGGATGCCACCATTGATCTGTCTAGCGATGAAGATCTTGGTGATGAAGCCCTTTAGATGCTTATCAAGAGCAAGCAAGAGGCGGAGATCTTCAACGATCTGCCCCTCTTTGACGTGGACATTTTGAACAATTTCATTGATGAGTGGTTTGATGACCAGAGCATCAGCATTGATGATCTTCAGCTGCCTGTAGACATCAGCGTCACCTTCCAGGGAGCCATTGCTAATGAACTGGCCTTGGCTCTGACGATTGTCGAGCTCAAGAACAAGATTGACTATGAGAAGGCTCACTTTAAGAAGAACATGGCCAAGCTCAGCGTGGCTGATGTGCAGATCTTCAAGAAGATGATGCATGATCTTAAGGAACAATCTATTATATATAAAAAGTATTTGACGGGTTAACCAGAAAAAGATAAATACGCTAGAAATTACCACAATAATTAGAAACATCCAGCCGTTAATTTTAATAGACTTTCTTTTATAGCCATTAGATATGATTTTAAGTTAAAAAATTACCCACCATTGCCATTATAATTATAGTGGAGAAAATCAGAGTAAAAAAAAGGAAAATAACACAGCAGAAAATTAAAAGAAACCCTAACCATTATCCTCTCACGTTGCCGCCGCCGTCCAAGATCGTAACTGATGCGATCTCCCTAGCGATCCCACTCAATCCTCACAGGCGTTAAGTCCCTGGCCGGTGCTTTTGGCCGTGATGGACGTATCCAGCAAGAAGTACATGCATGTATACGTAGTTTGCTTGCTTGCGATCCCACTCAATCCTTACAGGCGTTAAGTCCCTGGCCGGTGCTTTTGGCCGTGATGGACGTATCCAGCAAGAAGTACATGCATGTATACGTAGCTTGCTTGTTTCTTGCGGCCGGCCGGAAACGGACACACCTCAACTTAACATCAGCGGGTCAGAAGATCATGTCAATAATTTATTGATAATCCTTCATGCACATTAGAAATTTCAGATTGATGGACTAATCCTTCATGCACATCGTTAATTTCAGGTAAATTAAGATTTGATGCATGCACATCTGCGTGGTCGGCCAGGATGACTTGCAGCACGCATATGGCCAGCTGATGGAGCTGCTCTATGCATCAGGTGCTCTATGGAGCTGCTCTATGCATCGCCAGTTGTTCCGCAATGGATGTAATCAAATCAGGTGCGGGTTTAGGCAATAGTAAAATAAATCCCCTTTAGTACAACAGCTAGGAGCGATCACCACATGCTATCTTTATTTTTGCTGTCATATTATATACAGAAACTATGCATAAAAGAAAGGTACGTATGAAAAAAATTGATTTGTGGCTGGAGTATTTCCAGCACTTCGTTGTCAACCTATTCTTTTTATTGAAGTCTTTGGGTTTCCTCTACTACAGGCCTTGATTGACTATGGTGCCTCATGGTATGCAACCTTTTCACACATGGATGAAGGCTGAGAGTGAGATGAGACAAGAGTCTGTGAAGGATAAAACATGACAAATAAGATACCATGCAAGTATCATGCGGCAACCCATGACTCAAGGTCTAGACAGGGAGACAAGGTTCCTGGAGGAAGCCATTCCTCAAACATGAAGTCTCCACACTATCGAAAAATGTTGCGGACTGAGGAGGCAGAGTTCATACGTGGAGTTGTTGTTTGAGGTGATGACGGGTCAATGACAAGGGATTCAGCTCAGGCTTGGTTTGAAATTAGCAACAAGGGAAGAAAGGTTGGTCGTCCCTTCTTTGTTAAACTTTACCACTAGGTGTGATCTTCATCCCTAGTACCATTTAGTGTTTGTAGATCTAATGGAAATATAGCCAGAGTATATAGCTGCAAGAATTGAAAACTACAGCTTGAAGAGATATGTGTGTGCATTTTAGTTATGCACAATAAATCCGTGTGCCTTACTGGGCACGTACATGAATCATGGTGATCAATTTTGAATAGTACTGAAACATAGATAAAATAAACACCGCCCGTGCACTATTATATAATATATATACCGTCATGCATCATTCAAGCTCTCTGCATGTAGGGACCGATTATCCGAAATACCTTTACAATTAGGCGAGGAGCTGCCCGTAAAACAATCTGTCCTTAGTACTAGCCGCCTAGAATAGAATCTATAGGAGGTGGCTCAATAGAAGAGACATCCGGAATAACATCTGTCCCTTGCGGCTATTACATATGGAAGTGACTTGGGAGAGATTGCTAGAAATCCCACATAAACAATAGCTGATCATTAACTTCATAGACCCACATGATCAATGAACATCTAACACGTATTGGGATCTATTTCTACAATTCCCTGAAACTTGCACATCCATCATAATTGCCAGGTCATCCCCCAAACTATAGCATAATTTGTTATGAAGTGTAATAAATTGCAAATAATTCTTAGAAATTTTAGACACAAAAATAATATACATTCTAATGTGTTTCATGCACACTAATAGTACAATAATAGATAACAAGTTCTATCGGTTTAATCATAAAAAATAAATTCAATGTTTTTTAGGCGAATACAACGATATCAATTTTACTTTCCTAATCTAGATATTTTCCATAAGATTAGTGGCTAAAGTTTTAAAGTTGCGACAACAAACGTACTTATCACCCTAAACATCAAAGGTACTTGAGAATTATGATAAAAATCACATTTCAAACTATCATGGAGAGCCAGTTGCAACATCGCTGAAAATTAACATCTTTGTAGATTGGATGTGTGAGGATTATACATCTGGATTGGTCTAAAAAAAATATGATACACATATCTTTGATTCTAATAATACATTAAGCCACTACCCAATAAAATAATATGTGTTGATCATTGTGTCCTGTTTGACTTCCACGTGACACTCAAGGGTGAGGACGATGGTACCTACATAGGTGCCAACATCCTTCACCATCGGATTTCTATAATTGGAAATGTGAATATGATACACATATGTTTGATTCAAATAATACATTAAGTATATCAATTTATAGCCCCATTTTCGTAATAATTTAATGGTAAAATAATATGGTTTAGAGATAATTTATTTTTATATTAGAGAGGGTATGGAAACATGTACTATATTTCAGTGGGAACTCATAGAGAAAAAGCAATATATGGTGATATACTTGGCCTCTTCCACATAGTTCACTAATTCAATATTGACGACCACGTTTTATGGATGTTCACCATTAAACATTGATTCAAAGAGATATATTATCAGAACGTCAAGTTATCAGTTACCAAAAGATTTTTCCAAATTTTAAATCACTGTTCCCGTGACTAAGTAAATTGTAATTACTCCTATGTATTTCGTATACCAAACAAATGTCATATAGCATGTTAAAATTAAATAATCATTCATTAATTCACCGTTGTTAATATAACATCATGTGTCTACATGATCACAGCTTCATGTAATATGTACTAAAGCACACAATAATAAAATATTGGTATGCTCAAAATTCTCACGGAAAGTCAATCAATTTTTTTTTCATTTGTACTAATGCAAAATTGCATAGAAAATTCTAACTTGAATTTGGTTCTTAATATTTAGTTTTTTTTTAAATGGTAAGCATGAGTCGCACAATTTTATATAAAAAAGGTGTCATTCAACAAGCAAAGGAAAGAGATAAGGTAATTTAAAAAAAAACTATTCAATTGTTAATCAAGTGAATCTTTTATTAACTAAAGGATCAAAACCCATACTTCTTCATTTTCATATTTAATATGTTAGCAACTCCCTGCATATGACCATCATAAATCTATCAAAGTGGATGGGAACATAAGTCACTACCAATATGTAATCATGGTTTGCACATGACCGGATAAAGATCTTAGCATCTAGCAACCGACACACCTTCACAGTTATACATAAAATAATTTTCATATGACTATCACAACAAATAAATAAAAAATATTGAGCCATTTCAAGCATTACCTTTTTTAATTATACTACATTATTTATAAGATTAGAATCACACTACCCACAATATGTACCAAACAGATTTATTGCCATGAGAATATTTAAACTCATTTGAGATTTTTGGGTTTCAAATGAGATGTTTCCTGTTACAAATGATATAATCACAGTATAAACATTCAAAAATTCTAGCCCGCGCATCGAGTGGGCCACTTTGCTAGTTTGTCAAGAAGCGTGAAGAAGCAAAAGGCTCACGAGAGCGAATGAAATACTTCGCAGAGAAATGCGTCCAGGCCCACAATGAAGCTGAAAAGCGCAAAGCTCTTGGGCGTCCTGGCATCGACCCCAGAATGGCTGCCAAACAGAAGAAGAAGCCTGCTGCGGCCCAAGCTGAAGCATCAAGGCAGGAAGAACCAAGCATTGTCTTCCCCGCCAGTATGACAGGCTCGAAGTCTAAGGTCACCTCAGCAGCTTCAGAGCTGAAAAAGACAAGGGCAGCTGAAGCCGAAGCCAGGAAACGCAAGCACAAGGATGCTTCTGATGATGCCCCATCCAAGAAGAAGCTGAAGACAAAGTCTTCAAAGAAAGAGCGTGTTGCGGCCTCTCAGCCCCTCATTGTGAACCCATCTCTGTCGCTCTTCCAGCCACCACCAACAAAGATCGTCGCATTATGATCCACCAGCCTGCTTCCACAGAGGCTCATGAAGATGAAGAAGTTCCAGCTGTTGACCCCATCACAGATGAAGACATTGGTCATGAAGACAATGTTGAAGATGATGAAGTCCTTCCTCAACTTGAGCACCAATTGGTATCATCGCCTGTTCTTACGAACAACGAACTCATCAGCATTGGCCGTCCCTTGACGCCAATCACTCAGGATGATTCATGGGCCGATTGCCCTCAACAAGACACCCCCATTCATGATGAGACACCCAGAACACCACCACCTCAAGTCACCACTCCGGTACTTGACAACAACAACTATATGGTGCACACCACTCCATCACCACAGGCGCCGCCCGCTTTCCGCAGGCTTCACAAAAGCCCTAGGCCACAGGTCACCATGTCGAGCATTCCGGAAGGGGAAGCGCAACAAAACTCAGTAGCACGTCAAGTGTTTTCTGAAGCCACCCCTATTGCGGATGTCTCTGAGTCTGAAGCTAAAGCTGCTGAAGACATTCTGGCTGCATCAGCCGATGAAGATCAAGAAACAAGAGAAGAAGAAAGAGTTGCCACACCCCCTGCCACTGATCAAGTCATTCTCGAGGAGAATGTGACTATGCCCGACCCTCCTGTTATTGCAGAAACGGAGGTTGAAAACACTGAGGCTGCCACAAACAACGCTAATGACGCCAATGACGTTGTCATGGCCGAAGACAATGTGGAGCCTAAAGCTAATGTGGTGCCTGAAGCTCATGCACAACCTGAAGCCACTGTGAATGCTGAAGCCACTGTTCCACCTCCCAGGCCTCACACCATTGAACAGGGCTATGATCGCGGCCAGCTTGTCACAGTGAGATGGCCCGTTTTGGTTCCTCCAACAGCTTCCGGGCCACAGTACGACTACCATGTTGAGCAGAGGCCTCAAGTTCAGAAGCCGAAGCCAAGGCTGCCAAGGCTTCCAGGTGCTGCTACATCGCCAGGATCTTTCAGCGTGAACAGCTTCAGGGCACACAACACATTCTTCGACAGTGCCAAAAATCCATATTCGAAGCCTAAGATCTCTTCCGATCGATTCTGGAGCTATCAGCAGCGCAACTATTCCTCTTGCATTCTATACAACCAAGAGCGAATCTTTCCTCACATGCGTCTTGATTGTGAAGCTTTTGCTGGGCTGCCCTGTCTTGAAGAAGTACTAGACTGCTTTAGAGATGCTGGTCTTCTGCAGTTTGTAACAGACAAAGAGCACTGGAATGAAGAGCTTCTACTGCAGTTCAATGCCACACTTCACATTCATGGCTACAACAGGGATCCAAAGACATGGATCCTTGAGTGGATGACAGGAGATGTGCATCATGAAGCCAAAGCTCAAGACATCATCGAGCTTACTTCCCTGCCCACTCCAGGTGAATTGTATGAGCCTGGTTGTCAGCTTCACAATAATGAACTGCAGAGTATCTTTCAGAGGCCGGAACCCAATATGAGTCAGATGCTCAGTATGATGAAGCCATTGCCTCAAGATGCTGAATATCCCATGGAATTCTTCGTCAAAGACCTCGAGTACTTGCCCCGCACAGTTTATCACATTCTGAGGCATACTCTATGGCCAGCCAAGGGATATTCTTCTGAAGCCAAACTTGAAGGAACCATGAAGACTTTGGTATTCTATATTGTCAATGGGATCAGATTCAATACCCAGGATTTCTTCATCAGACAACTTGCTGCATCTGGGATTGATCTGTTTGGCTTGAAGTTTTATGCTCCATGGGTGATGCGCCTGATCAAACTCCATTCTTCTGTTGACTATCAGCCCTCAGCGCGCAACCATCTTGTTTTTCTGCCTGAGGTTGATCTGTCCGTTGAAGCCATCTACCCTGAGCCTGCCAAGGAGCCTCTATATCTTCATAATGTTGATCGTCAAAGCCTTACACAACCAATAGAAGGAATTCATGTTCCAAATGCTGCAACCACTGCTTATCCTCTAGCTGGCAATATGCGTGCACCACATCATGCCAACACTAATGCCACTGCTAGTACAATCGCCCAAAGGCCTCAGAAGCGTTCTCGTGTACTCAATGACCGAGAGCTTCTTGTGGCCTTACATCAGAAGCAGGATAAGCACCATGACTGGCTAAAGCGTCAGATGCAGAGTATCTTGGTGGACGTAAATCACATCAGAAACTTGGCCACCAAGAACTCGTTCGTTGCCCATGAAGCCTGTCGGCGGTCTTGGAAGAGTCCCACACTACTATGCCCTGAACAGGATCTTCATGAAGATGGCTTCACAGGGGGCTTTAAATTTGATTCCAGACCTCCATGCAATGCTAGCTGGCGCCGCACTCCATCTATTGAAGATTCTGAGCGTTCATCTTCGGCTGCAACTGTTGTTGCGAGAGTCATCGATGAAGAAGACGACGCCACTTCAACGACCATGGTTGCACCGCATCTCGACACTGCACTAGGCCCCTCTGCACCACCGAACTCCTGCGTCGACCCTGCACCTTCATCTACTCCTGATGGGAACGAGTAGATACTCTATGTCTTCAAACATTTTTGGTCATTACTGACAAAAGGGGGAGAAGCATATGAGTTGATAGTCTTCAAGCGGGTCCTTATGGGTGGTTGCACTAATTTTTTGCCAAGTTTCTACAAGTCTCGTCTTTTGAGACATTTGGTTCTTTTGGTTGTAACACTTAAACTCGATGGTCGTCTGCTACTTTTTCTGCTACTCTGTGATGCGATGATAAATTCCGCATGAAGCCATTCCGCAGACGTCCATTTTTCATTATGCATGTCATTACCATCATTATATCTTTATATGCATGATGTATTGTCTTCATAAGTTGAAGAGGATCTCCACAAAGAAAACCTGCCATGTGCATTTGCATTCAAAAGCAAACTACTTATATGCACATCTTCAGGGGGAGCCTTCTGCTACTTATGAAGACAATGCCTTAATCCATAAACTTTCACATACTTTTATCCCCGTTGAAAAATTCAACTAGTTTGTCATCAATCGCCAAAAAGGGGGAGATTGTAAGTGCATCTAGTGCCATCCCTAGTTGGTTTTGGAGTATTGACGACAAACTTGGTTGAGGGACTATTGTGTTTGTGAGAATTGCAGGATAACACAGGTAGTAGTCCCACATTGATTCAGTTTACCTACCAGAGATGACCCCTAAAAATGTGTGAAGACATTGAAGACAATGGTGGTCTGTGAAGATATTCACAACAAAGATTATGACTTGAGAAGACATTCACGTGAAGACTATGGAGTGCGAAGACATAGTTGTTTCGTAGTTTCCTTTTCTTCTTTGTTGAGTCATATGAACCACCGTACTGTTAAGTGGGGTCCAAGTGAACAAAGTCAGAGTGACTGATGTGATGCTCAACCAAATCCTATGTCTTCGAGCGAAGACAATGAGAGCAAATCTTATCCAGAGCTGGATGAGTCAACTTTACTTGTAGCCCAAGTCAAGCTGCCGCGTGTGTTTGAAATATGACCGTTGGACACGTATCAGTTCCTTAGTGACCCAGGGTCATTTCGGACAAATCAGGATGGGTTGCCTCTTGGCTATAAATAGCCCACCCCCTACACCATAAATTGGTGGCTGCTCAGAGTTAGCGCACGGCTTTTGTCGTTTGAGAGCAACCCAACTCCGAAGCTTTTGAGAGAGATCCTTGCAAGGACAAAGCCCAAAACACCCAGAGCCAAAGAGTGTAAGGCATCACTGAAGTCTTTCTGTCCGCGTGATCTGAAGACTTGTTACACTTGAGGACTGTGAATCCTGCAGCCGGTTAGGCGTCGTGTTCTGAGCATCCAAGAGTCATTGTGGATTGCCGGTGAACGAAGTCTGTGAAGGTTTGGAAGTCTACCTTGAAGACTTACCAGAGTGATTGGGCGAGGACTAAGTGTTCTTAGCTCAAGGGGAATAAGGTGAAGACGCGGTCTTCTGAGTTAAATCTCAGCCTCCCTAACCAGACGTACAGTTGTCATAGCAACTGGAACTGGTCCAACAAATCCTTGTCCTCACCAAGCAACTGGTTCTATCTCTTACCTCTCTTTACTTACAGTTTGTCTTCGTGAAGTCATTGCCTGCTTGCATGATCTGATTGACTTCACTGTGTGAAGACTGTTGTTGTTTGGCTTCATACTATCTTCCATCCTGATCCATACTACCTAGCTGCTAATAGTCTTCGTGCTTTCACTTCGTTGCTTACTTGACTATGGCTTGTCTAGTGTAGTCTACCTTCCGTTGCATATCAATAGGTTCATTTCTACTATTTGTCTTCAAAGCCCCCGTGTTTTGAAGACTTTCATAAAAATCGCCTATTCACCCTCCCCCCCTCTAGTCGATAACTAGCACTTTCACCTCCCTCGCCGGTAGCCGGCTCGCAGCCGCCCGGACGTCGCTGAATCGGGAGGCAGGCGGCGCGGGATTCGGTGCCTCCGGCGGTCTGGCTGCCGCGGTAGGCCTCCGCCGGGTCTTAGGCTGCCGCCGACCTCCTCCCCGTCGGCCGTGAGCCTGTCCACGGCCGTTGCGCCGGCCGCACGACCGCCACACCAAGCCCTCCGCCCGGCTACCGAACTATTCTTCGCCGCCCGCCGAGCTCCTCTTGGCCGGCCTCCAAGCTCATTTCTTATCACCGCCGCCGTCCGGAGCCGACTACAGCCGTCAGCAGCAGCCAATCCAACCAACAGCCATCTTCTTCCACCGCGCGCACAAGGTGTTCGACGGAATTCCCCAAGGTAAAGAAATGACGAAACTTGATGATTTAACTTGGGATTGGATAGTATGTTTGACGGTGGTTGTGTGCATTGTAGATGAGCTCGGTTGACTCCTCTTTCGTGGATGATTCATCATCGGACGAGGAATTTGATTTGCATGAAGAAGAGGAGATTGCTATGCTAGTGGCCATGCACAAGAGGAAGAAACCGAAGCACAGTGGTTTCGTTTATGGTCGTGCGTTCATTCGGAGAGAACGGATTGATGCGCACAAACGGTTGGTGCGCAACTACTTTGCATCATCACCTGTTTTTCCGGAGAATTACTTTCGACGTCGTTTCAGAATGTCGAAAGACTTGTTCTTCCACATTTGCAATTCCGTGAAGCAGCATAATCCAGTCTTCGAGCAAAGAAGGAACTGTGCCGAGTTGCTTGGCCATAGCATTGAGCAGAAGGTCACTGCCGCTTTGCGCATGATGGCATATGGTGTTCCGGCAGATTACATTGATGACAACTTGGCGATGGCAGAGAGCACTTCTATCTTCTATGTCAAGCAATTTGCAATAACTATGGTAGAAGTGTTCGGTCCACAGTACTTGAGAGAACCCAATGCTTAGGACACTCAGAGGCTTTTGGAGATGAACAAAGCTTGAGGGTTTCTAGGTATGCTCGGGTCTATGGATTGCATGCATTGGAAATGGAAGAACTGTCCAAAAGCATGGCATGTACAATTCAAGGGTCGTGGGAAGGATGCCACTATCATTCTTGAGGCAGTTTCTGATCATGAAACATGGATTTGGCATGCATATTTTGGTATGCCCGGTTCTTGCAACGACATCAACGTGCTCGACCGGTCACCTCTCTTTGCCAACTTAGCAAATGGAGAAGCACCACCGGTGACCTTCGAAGCAAATGGCCGCACCTACAACTATGTGTACTATCTTGCAGATGGGATCTACCCGAGGTGGAGTACATTCGTCAAGCCGGTTGCAAAACCTGAAGGTAAGAAAGAACTTGTCTTTCATAATGCACAAGCGGCGGCTAGAAAAGATGTTGAGAGGGCATTTGGGATTTTGCAATCCCAATTTGCTATTGTGCGAGGACCATCTAGATTTTGGGATCAAAAGATCCTTTGGTACATCATGACCGCTTGCGTGATCATGCATAACATGACCGCTTGCGTGATCATGCATAACATGATCATTGAGAAGGAGGTAGATGCGAGAGCACACAGAAGAAACAGACATGCCTCGATAGATCTGGCGAAACTAAGAGCAAGCAAGCAACTAGAATGTATTTAACCATGGCGACTCCCACCTCTCCACCGCCACCCTAACCCTAGCCACCCAACATCGCCGGCGATCCCCACATCCCTCCGTGGGTTTTGCCATCTGACCGGCTCATCTTTCCCGGCGTCTCTTCCTCTCGCCTCTGGTTGTTTTCTTCCTCATGGCGGTTCACGCTGCGCTCTCCTTGGGATTGGATTTCTCCCCGGGGATGAAGTTGGCGTCTGAGATCCAACGCACCTTCAACAGAAGACATGGGCCATTTCATTATGGTCGTCTCTTTTGCACGACACACCTTCCGGCTTGATGAGGAAACTGTGGGGTTCGCTCTTGAGGCGGCCATCGGAGGTTATTGCTCACACCTCAAGGTATCTTTTCTCCACCATGGCGTCTTCTCTTTCAATGTTTCTTGCAAGGAGGTGGGTTTTTTCATTCTGCACCAGAGGAGTTTTGTCTGCGATCAGTTCAAGTGTTTTTTCCACCTCTGGGGCCATGGTGGCCCTGATTGGCAGAAGGATTTCGTCTTTGGCAATCTGAATGCGTAGAGGAATGGGTTTTAGTTAGCCCCTCTAAGAGGAGAGCTCGCCTTGGTTTAGAGGCCATGAAATTTCCTCCGGCCAAATCTTCTCTCCGTGCTCGCTGGCCAAATCTCTTCCTAAGAAACATGCTACGTTTGCAACGTTCATGCAATACCCGGCGCGTAAGGGCTATAGCTATGGCCCGTCCACCGATGAGGTGGCCACGGTCAGAGCAGCGGGCTACCGTGTCTCGTCTCATGAGGATGCGGATGATCTTTCTCCGGTGACCACCCCACCGCCGGCAAGGCTAGCGATTCAGTTTGGAACAATCCCGCCTTCCCCGGAGGGTTTATCTCCTGCCCGTTTAAACCCTGGAACCTCGGGTGGCCGATTAGTTTTCACATTGGAAGGTTTGGATTCTCCTGTACCCGCTCAGCCGCCTCTACCAGGCCATGTTCCTCAGTTGGGCTCCAGGGTACAGCCCATCTGTCTGTCTGATGACGAGAGTGGCAGCCCATCACCTCTGGCCTCTAGGGCTTCGTCCCCTGAGGATATTATCCGAGACCTGCAAAGTTTTGACGTTATGATTGAAGATATGGCTGCGAGCTATTGGGACTGTCAGCATTGCTTGGCTATGCGCCACACATCAGAGACATGCACGAATCCGGTCCGGTGCCGTAATTGTTTTCGTTCGGGACACGTTAAAAAAAACTGCACCGGCAAGCCGCCTGACTTATCCGTCTGGGTGCCTAAAGTCCCATCGCCGGGTTTTGGGAAGCGGGACCGAACAGAGGATTCTCCCCTTGTCTCTCCAGTTTCCCGAGACCAAACGACTCCGGAGAAAACCCCATCCTCTGCTTCTCCGCCGCCACCATCGCCGCCTGACCGCCCTGTCGAGCACACCCAAGCTTCCCCCAGCTCTGGTCCGGCTCCTGCTCTGCAGCCTCCAATGGCGGTGTTTGAGATTGACCCGCACCGCTTTATCCCTGCGGGCTTCGACATTGAAGATGGCGGAGCAGATCGTCTACCCCGCACCTTCTACACGCCGGCCGTCCCGCCGCCCCGAGCGCATGAGCAGTACATGGTGGCCATTGTGGAGCCGATCCCGCCTCCAGAGCTAGTTGGGGTCCGTCGTCAACAGGTTCTTGATTTTCTAGTTCAAGTGATGCATGTTCCAGTTCTTTCTGCTCAGACTTGGTATCAAGGAGTTGGTCTGTTCGAGATGGAAGATCCAGTTGTCCGGGGCTCTTTTACTCTGCATCCACCGTTTCCCTTAGGGATTGATGATGATGGCAATGAGTTTTTTGTCCGTTTTATCCCGCATAATCAGGGTGAAGGTTTTCGTGCTATTCATGGCCAGCGGACGGGGTGGTTGATGTTCATCGGCATCCCTTTAGACTACAGGAACACGCAGTGCATTGCTGATATGGTTGGCTCTTTCGGACAGTTCCACTACTGGAATAGCACTGACAGGCGTAAGGTTCGAGCCTTGGTCGTGCCTCGTTCCCTGACAATGCGCTAGTTCCTCGTTCGGTCACCTTTCGGGAATTTGCCAATTGGGGCGACGTCATGGTGTCTTGGTCTGCTGGTTGCTATATCCTGTCAGGGGAATTCGCTGGTGCCATGATCCCAGCGGATGAGGACCCAATGCCTCTAAATGGGAATCCCCACCCGTTGCCTGGAGTTCAAGTGCCGCAGCCATTTTGGGCAATGCCTCCATACCCTGCTCTGGGATGGAACGCCGTTCCTCCGGGCCCTCCTCAAGGGCAGAATGAGGGGGCGGGATGGGCTGACAATGTGCCGTAGGCAGCAGGATGGGGCCCATGGGAGGAGCAGATTCAGCCTGATCATCAGCAGCAGCATCAAGAGGTCCAACCTGTCCAAGACCAGAATTCTATGATTTTGAACCCATCTGCGGATTCTTTTGATGATGAGGATATGGCTGAGGTCCAGCAGCCTCTACAAGCCCCACCAATTGTGCAGCTGGAGCCGATTCATCTTGGCCTGGTCCGGGTTTTTTATGGGCCAGTTCTGCCGCCGGCCATGATCTGGGAGAGATCTTTCAAGTCTTTGTTGCCTGAATTCTTCATCAGGGATATACCAACTTGTCTGCCTAGTTCTTCTACGATGTTGCTAAAAATCAAATTTGGGTCTACCGATCTACAAGCGAAGTATCAGCTTTTTTCTGCTCCGCATGATGTTCCCGTTCCTGGACCCAGCTCTTCGGTGGTCATTGAGGAGTTGGCACCTGAAGATCACTCGTGCTCCACTTACCAGGTTACACCTTCTCCCTCTCAGGTCTCTCAAGAGGACTTTCAGTTTTCTTCGGTTACACCTTCTCCGCTGGGCAAGCGACCACGTCAGTTTGCACGCTCAAGGCGCTCTATCATGCTTGTGGAGCCAGTTCTAGACTTCTCCACTAGAAGGATGAGGCGCAGTTCTGCCAAGAGGACAGGCATGAAGCCAGTCTCTGCCATTCCTCCGAGGTCTGCCCCCAAGCATCGCCCGAAGGCCAAGAAGCTTCGTCTAGATGATGAGCCCAGCATGCTCCCTCTCCCACCTCCGACGCCTATTCCGACGCTGCAGGCCATTGGAGTGGCTTTGGGCATTGATCCATCTGAGTTATCAGTGGAGAAGCTTATGGCTTCTCCCAATCCTGTTGAAGAAGGCGATGGTTCACATGATGCTTGACGGCCCACGAAGATTCCTGGAGAATTGGGCGCTTTTGCTTTTGTGCCCGTTTTTTGTTTTCAGTGACTGTCTGCAACACTTGGTTACTGTTATTGCCACTTATGTTCCGTTTATGTCCATGCTGTTAAGCAGCTGGATCTGCAACTATTCCCCTGCGTTGTTTTTTTATGGATAATTGCTATTTTCGCAACTGGAATGTGCTCTGTTGGAATGTGCGCGGGCTCAATTCTGAGGCTCGACAGCGTGATCTACGTGCCAAGATTGAGGAGAGCAGATGTTCTGTTATTTGTCTGCAAGAAACTAAATGTGAGAGCTTTGATATCCGTGCGATTAGATCCTTCTGCCCTAGGCGGTTTGATCAATTCGCGTTCTCCCCTTCTGTTGGAGCCTCTGGCGGGATCCTCGTTGTTTGGAATTCCTCGATCTTTCATGGTCAGCTTGTGGATATTCAGAGGTTTGGTGTTGTCGTCTCTTTCCAGTCGTTGCAGGATTCTGAAAAATGGACCCTAACCTCTGTCTATGGGCCATGTGAGGGCCAGCCTAGGGACGATTTTGTTAGTTGGCTTTATCACCTACAAATCCCCCCGGATGAAAATTGGCTCTTGTTGGGGGACTTTAATTTCATCAGATCTTTGGAGAACCGAAACCTTCCGGGTGGTGATACCAATGATATCTTCCTATTCAACGAAATAATTGGTCACCTGGGTCTTTTGGAGTTGCCCTTGAAGGGCCGGAGCTTTACCTGGTCTAATATGCAGCAAAACCCCCTGCTTGAGCAACTCGATTGGTTCTTCACTACTGCTGATTGGATTTCACACTACCCAAACACTGTGGTTACACCACCAGCCAGAACTTCCTCCGATCACGTGCCTTGTGTGGTGTCCATTGACACTACCATTCCTGCGGCCAAGATTTTTCGGTTTGAAAATTTCTGGTTGGATATGCCGGGGTTCATGGATTGTGTCTCCAAGTCCTGGAATGCACCTGTTTTCTCTGATCTTTCTGCTTCCGCGGTTATCACAAGGAAATTTAAGCGACTGCGGTACGATTTGAAAATTTGGAGCAAAAAACTATCGTACATCAAAAAGCTTACTGTTGATTGTTCAAAGGTGATTCTGCACTTTGATCAGCTGGAGGAAGTACGACCTTTAACACGGCCGGAATTCAACTTCCGGAAACTCGTGAAGTTTCACTATGAACATCTGTTAAAACTTCACTATATATATTGGAAACAGAGGTGCACTATTAGGTACATCAAGGTTGGTGAGGAGAATTCAAAAAAATTTCATGCCATGGCCTCTGAGCGTATGAGGAGAAACTCCATCTCCAGTCTGAAAACCAGCTCCATGCTTGATCCAGTGACTGATCGTGCTCAGATGGCGGGAATCCTTTGGGCCTCTTTCAAATCTAGGATGGGCCAGGCCCAAGGGATCTCTATGGGCTTTGATTTGAATCATTTAATCCAACCCATCCCGGGACTGGAGGAGCTATCCTTGCCTTTTTCTGATGAGGAAATTCACAAAGTTTTGAAGGATTTGCCGGCGGATCGGGCACCTGGCCCAGATGGCTTTAATGGGATGTTCGTCAAGCGCTGTTGGCCTATAATTGAGGGGGATTTCTTGAGGATGATTCAGGCTTTTTATGAGGGGAAGCTTTCGTTGGAAAATATCAACTCCTCCCTCATTACGCTCATACCCAAAATCATGTCACCAGAAGGGCCGGATGATTTCCGGCCAATTTCCCTCACCAACACTTGTCTTAAATTCCTAACAAAATTGCTGGCCAACAGATTGCAGCGGGTGATCCTTAAGTGCATCCACAAAAATCAGTATGGGTTCCTTAAGGGTCGGTCGATTCAGGATTGTCTGGCCTGGAGTTTTGAGTATATTCACCAATGTCAGCAATCCAAGCGTCCAATTGTAATTCTTAAGTTGGACTTTGCTAAGGCCTTTGACACAGTTGAGCATGAGGTTATTCTTCAGATGTTACAGCATAAAGGATTTGATGCCAAATGGATTCTTTGGGTTAAACAGCTGTTGTCTACAGGTTCTTCGTCTGTGCTGTTAAATGGCATTCCTGGAAAGCAATTCTTGTGTAAGTGTGGTGTTAGGCAGGGTGATCCACTCTCTCCTCTGTTGTTCATCATCGCAGCCGATCTGTTGCAATCTGTGGTCAATCAAATGCTGGCGTCTGGCACACTCTCTTTGCCTCTTCAGACCCATGACAGGGATTTTCCCATCATCCAATATGCGGATGACACGATCCTATTTCTTGCGGCTAAGGATGATGAGCTTGTTGCCCTCAAGAATATGCTGCTTACATTTCAACAATCCACTGGTTTAAAGGTCAACTTTGCTAAATCCTCAATGATCCCACTCAATATGACTACCGAGGAGGCTGACAGACTTGCTGCTATTCTTGGTTGTAAAATTGGCCAGCTTCCATTTACTTATCTTGGATTGCCTTTGGGAACTATGAGGCCAAGGATCATTGACCTCATGCCCTTAGTTGACAGTCTTGAAAGGAGATTAACTGCAAGCTCTTCTATGCTGAATCAAGGTTCTCGATTGCAGCTTCTCACCTCTATCCTGACCTCTCTGCCAATATACTTTCTGTGTAGCCTCAATATCCCAGCCGGGATCATTAAGCGACTGGACAGGATCTTCAGGCAATGCCTTTGGAGGGGTAATAGTGATGTTCCAAAACAGTCTCTGGCTGCTTGGGAGCTCGTTTGCAGGCCAAGAGATAAGGGTGGTTTGGGCATTATTAATCTGAACATCCAGAACAAAGGACTGCTTCTCAAGCATCTCCACAAATTCTATAACAAGGTTGATGTTCCTTGGGTGACCCTGATATGGAATAGCTACTATGATCATGGGGTCCCACAGGCAACAGCTACTGCTGGATCTTTCTGGTGGAGAGATATTCTGAAGCTGCATGAGGCTTACACTGCTATTGCATCAGTACACATCAACATGGGTGATTCTGCTCTTTTCTGGACTAATTCCTGGCACATTGGGGGCTCTACTAGACCCCTCTGTTGGAGATTGCCAAGGTTGTTTTCTTTTGTCAATAATGACAGGATCTCTGTGAGGGAATTTCTTCAATCCCAGGATCTTTTCTCCATGTTTTATTTGCCTCTTTCTCGGGAAGCTGCTGCTGAGTTGCACATACTGGAAAGTTGGATCATGCAGTTAGACAGAGACCCCACCTTACCTGATGTTTGGATATGGCCTGGTCAATCAGGAGGATATACTGCGAAAAGTTTTTACAGGATCATGCACTCCCACTTGCCTACAATACAACCCTGCAAATGGCTTTGGCAGAGTAAGTGCACCATGAAGATCAAGGTGTTCGGCTGGCTTTTGCTCTTTGACAGACTTAACACCAAGGATATGCTGGTTAGGAGACACTGGCGCTCAAATCAGGATGACAATCTTTGCCTCATCTGCAGTGAGTTGGCGTATGAGAATAGGATACATCTATTTTTTAACTGCACCTTCAGCTGTAGAATCTGGAACTATTTGGGTATTGATTGGTCTGGAGGTTCAGATATTCTGCAATGTCTCCTGCACGCCAGGTCCAACTTCATACACCCTTTCTTCGTTGAAGTTATACTAACAGGAGCATGGAATATTTGGATTATGCGAAATGGCAGAATTTTCAGAGCTGAGAGAGCTACTTTCAGTGCTTGGAAGTGTAATTTCATCCATGATATTTCTTTGCTTGCTCACAGGGTGAAGGACTGTAACAAGCCAAAGCTTTTGGCTTGGATTGCTTCTTTGTTGTAAAGCAAGTACAGTTAGTTAGCAAATAGGTAGACTCTTTCCCCTTTTGTTTTTCTTCTTTGTATAGTCTGTTTTACTTGTACAGTGGTACTTTATCTAATAAAGGGCTGTGGGGCTTTGCCTCACAGTAAATATTCAAAAACATGATCATTGAGAACGAGCATGGAAAAAATTTAGATTACAACTTCTATCAGTTGATGGGCATTCGTGTTAACCCCATGCGCAAAGAGGAGCGCATCAGACGTTTCATGAAGGTGTACAGCGAGATTAGAGACACCGGTGTGCATGACCAACTCCAGAAAGATTTGATGGAAGAGCATTGGAAATGGCATGGCGAAAGATCTGCATAGATTCATTATTTGTTTGTTCAAAACTATGTTGTATTGTGCAAAACTATGTTGTATTTGTGTTTAATTTGATATTGTGGACATGAAATTTTTTATGTTGTTTTAAAACATGTTTTATGCAATATGTGCGGCTGTACAGTGGCTGGACAGCGGCTGAACAGCAGCCGCGCGGCTGCTGGCCGGTTTTGGACCATCTATTGGAGTTGCTCTTTTGGATCATGAATTTGAACCATCTGTTGGAGTTTTGGAACTCCAAAACGCACTTTTTGGCAGTCCAAATTTTACATCTCCGGTTTTGCACCGTCAAAATTTGGACCATCTATTGGAGATGCTCTAAATATGCCAACTGCAACCGACAACCCCTCTCTTTATATATCTCAGCGGTTTCACATCTAGCGAACAACTAGTCAGATCGAGTGTACATACAAAAAAGGGGCGATGCTAGGCTACGGGCTGAACCCACCCCCCCACCCCCCCCTCCCCCCCACACACACACACCACCCAAAAAAAGCCCTATTGCCCTCTTGCCGCTTGGCAGTCGCAGCACCGGTGCCCACTGGTCCGCCTTGTGCAGCAAATCGGGTTGCCAGACACAGCAAAAAAGGCCCGCCGATCCCTAGCATTCATCACCACTACAACTCTGCCGTAAAGCTGTCACAATAGCCGGTTGCAGCAATGGCAGGCTGCCGATTTGTAGCATCCGTTGCAGCACATGGGTGCCAAAAATCGCGGTGTGCATCATCGGCTCGTCGATACTTTTTTGTTGTCGCCGGTCTTTGGTTGAAGCTTTTCAATATACGTTAGAAGCTTTTCATGTGAACGGTTGCAGCTTTTTTCTGTTGCGCCGGTTGAAGCTTTTCGTTGCACAGTGCTCCAGTTGAAGCTTTCTATATCGCCGGTATGATCTGCTTCAACCGGCCCGCTGATCGAGTCCCACACAGGTAATTATCAGGACGTCAGTGGAGCTTCTTGAAAATTTTCTTTGATTTGCTGCTCATGCACATGACTGAACTTGTGGGTCTGTTAGCTGAGCCATCATCTGTTGACACAAGCATAGTCAAATATGATTCAGTATCACACATATATTTATCACAGTTTCAAAGCACATGGTTCTCATGAGTTCGAGAAGATTAATTAATTCCAAGGAACGGCAAAATGAAGAACCAATGTCATTTTTTGCATCGACATAAATATGAGATAGCCTACAATCAGATTGCCAGTTTCACAAGAAGCAAAATATAGTGAAGTATGTAAACAGAAACTCACAAGCAACCATAGCTATTTCACCATACAACACTTGTGCCATTGCTCATGAAACCATATTTATCACTAAGGTGGACATATACATTACAACTTACAACGTGAGACATTTTCATGGCCAAATTCCAAACAGAGGAGCAAATCCGTCATCTGTCATTCAGCTCATCTTCGGTGCTGTCAGTCCTTCCATCGACGACTCGTTGTCCATTGCTCTTACACCCAGACCTCCCGATAGCTTCTTTTAAAGGAGAGGTTGCAGGCTGCATAACACCAGGGAAATTGTGAGAGTGCAATGGTGTGAAGCTGAAAGACCAAATGTAAGCATGGAGTTTAAGATTGAAGAACCCAGAACAAGATGTGTCGAAGACTGATCCAAGTCTTGTCAAAATCCCCAAAAGAAGAGAAGAGGCAGGACAAGTGTTTCAGCGAGGATTATGGGAATATCTAGTAAACCAAAAGGGAGATTGTACGGACAGCTAATGCAAAACGGGAAACTCTTAACTAGGTGTTCACTTTGCAAAGCGAAGTGCTCTGTTGAGCTGAGACTGAAATTTCATGCAGAAGAAGCTTTTGTATTTTCAAGCTGCCCCTTTATAAAAGCCTGGCTTGGAATTACCATACTCGATAAACCATATCTCATTACGAAGGTAACTTCAGTTCATTTCAATAATTCTCATAGAGTGGATACGAGATTAAAGACTTGAGAAAATAATCCTCCTAGAATGTTCAGCCAATTTCACGAATCTAAGTTATATGAATACAAACCTAACTTCTACAGCAACAGATAAGGGATTCTGACGCCTGGCACAGAAAAAACACAATGGTTCTTTTAGGCATCAGCATCACAAAATAGTTCTCATGTGGTTATTATTAAGCTTCTTCGATACACTCGAATAGGCCTCTTGAGATCTATGCTCGCATCCATAGCAATCCAAACTGAATCACCAAGCATACAGTGTATGTGCTTAACACTAACTTTAACTTGGGGATTTCTTACTACATTGATACAGAATATCAAACAAATCGTACAATCTCTGGAAAATTTCACCTGCCTTTTGCATGATCCAAAGCGGCGAAGCACCAAAATGGCTGAGTAATCAGTCAGCCAATCAGTCTTCCCACGCTCCAAGAAGCTTGTCGACCATCTCCACCGTCTTCTTGAACTCCGGCAGCCGCATAGCCTCCTCCAGCGCCCACGCCTCCTCGATCCTCGCGTCGTGCAGCATCGCGTCCCGCACCGCCTCCTGCAGCTCCTGCGAGGGCCGCACCCCGTCGGAGGCCATCTCGCCGAGGGCGACGAGCGCGCTCTTGGGGTCCCCGAGCCTGCAGAACCCGGCGACGGCGATGCCGTAGGTGGCGGCGTCGGGCCGGAGCGGGGAGTCGGGGCGGCAGAGCCAGCGGAGCACGGAGGCGGCCTCGCGGGCGCGGCGCATCGCGAGGAGGTGGCCGAGGAGCGGGGTGGCGAGCGGGAGCGGCGAGGGGCGGACGGGGTGGTGGCGGAGCGCGGTGAGGAGGGCGAAGGCCGGGGTGAGCGTGGGCAGGGAGGCGAGGTGCTCGGCGAGCGGGGGGAACGGGAGGCGCTCCGGGGAGCCGGGCAGGAGGAGCGCCGCGGAGAGGAGGCGGCCGGCGGCGGGGACCTGGCCCTCGGAGATGAGCCGCGGGATGAGCGCGGAGATGGTGTCGAGCTCGGACGGGGAGAGGGGGGAGGGAAGGGGCGCTTCCGTTGTAAAGAGGCCGCGAAGGAGACGGCGGAGGACGGCCGCGCCGGCGTGCGGCGGCGGCGGCGGCACGAGGCGGAGCGGTACGCGGGGGAGCGGCATCTTTCGGGCTTGCAGGGAGTTGGGCCGGGAGAGGGAGAATGGCTCCGCGGTACCCTGTATCTTCGCGGTTTATTTTTCTCTTTCAAAAACCGCTCAAGGTCATATATTCAATAAAACTATTCTTACAAAAAAGACGGATTTGATGAACATGGTTTCACATGCACCCCTTATGAATTGTAAATCTAAAAACAGTAGAAAAGTAAAACAAATCTGAATTATTATTTTAGCATAGATAGTCAACCGGTATACTAGCGCATGAAGTTTCAAGAAGAAATGACACCTGTAGTAATATGGGGAAAAAAAAATGAAAAAATCAGAGATATGTTAAAAATCACTGTTTGATAGATAGTAAGGTCTGAATTGTATTTTCTTCATTACGAATACCATGGTCCATGGGTGTCGGTGCTTCACGAAACATCACAGTGAGTAGAATGGTGGTCCAAGCTTGCTATCCCAAAATTTCAGATTTTTAAAAATGTTAATAGTATTTTTTTTGGATTTTACTATTCACGTGGAAGCATGTCACCTTTATATTTTCATTACAAAAACTTCTATACAAGAATATCAAGCTTCTTAAGCAATCCATCAGCGTCTCATCGTGAGCAAAGTTCGCTATTGCCTTTGGCCTCGTCTTTCCAGAGCAACATTGTTGAAACATAGAACTTTGGAGAAGTACTAACTGAAAAGACAATGATATAAACCAGAAGATGCCAACGATGGTGATCTAGATAGGCCGTGTATCACCGCGAGGGCTATGTCTCTCCCATACCGATTTCTACTTATTAGGAATCGCCTACGGGAGAGTGAATTGGCATGGCCCACTATTGTTCACTATATATCCGCTTGATTTGCTTTATTCTTTTTTCTATTTTCCTTTATTTTTTCTTTGTTTTCTTATATATCTTTATTTTTCATTCGTTATGCTTTGTTTTTTCTTTTCATTGGCTTTCTTTTGTTTTTCTTTCTTCGTTATACTTTTATTTTATTTTCTTTGTTGGTTTTTGTCATATTCTTTGGCTTTCTTTAGTTTTCTATTGTTCTTTGTCATTTTTATTCGTGTTTCTTAAAACATGTGTACCTTCTCTTAGTGCACGGTGTACTTTCTTACCGCACACATTAAACATTTTCTGATACACTTTGGAAATTTTTAAATATGTGAGATACATTTTTTAAGTACATGTTTTGAAAACTTTTTTGAATTGCTTAGTAACATTTTTCAAATACACGTTGTGCATTTTTCTGAACTGCACGAACATTTTTCTACATTCTATAAACATGTCAAAATTTTGATGGACATATTTTGGAAACACTTGAATATTTCTTGAAAAAATGAATGTAAAATTTTAATTGAAATAAACATTTTTTACAGACAGATTTTTTTTTACATTAACCATTTTTTAAATTGGCAAAACATTTTTGAATCACCGGATTTTTATTTAAATGTGACATACAATTTTTAATGGTATGCTTTTTTTACATCACACAATCATTTCTTTAGATGATATTAAACTTTACTGAAAATATCTTAGACACATTTTTGAAACTCATGAACATTTTTTAAATGTAATGTACATTTTTTTCTCCTCATGCGAACATTTTTTGTTCTTGTATAAAAAAAATTAAGTGTCACGTACATTTTTTAAACATGTGATATTTTTTTAATGTCACAAACTTTTTTTCGCACACATGGTTAATATTTTTCTATACACATTTAACATTTTCGAATATATGATTAGAAAAATTCAAAAATTTATGTGACGTTTTTTATTATATATATTGAATATTTCTAAATATAAAAAAAATAGTAAAAATAAAGCAAAAAATGGAAAAAAATTGAAAAAAAAAACAGGGGTTACGTCTCCCCGTGGATAAATACTAATTATGGCAGACCGAATGCCCGACTATTGACACTATCCACCGACTTGTGGACGCAACTCCGATGAAGCACATCGGTGTGGGAAAGCCGATGAACTATTATTCCCATTGTTGCCACTGGCCCAACCTTACCAGCGATGAAGAACTTGGAGACCCTACGGGAGACGGTACATGCAGATAGACCCGGGGTTCCCCAATCTCCCGTTGTTGTAGTAGCTGGCGGAGGGCAGGTGAACCGGTGGCACCGCCGATGGGTGGAGGGCAAGTGCATACCGCTTCCTTTTAGGACATATCCTATGAATCCCGATTCTTTTAGATAATCAACCTTCGTGTGTTCTGTTTCCTTCCCAATTTTTTGTATTTTAGCCACTCCAGAGCAGCATGATGGTGCTCGGATCTGAGGATTTTCTAGCTTGCTGATCCCCGGGAGATGATGTACTAAGGGGAATGGGTTACGGGGTAGCCAAATCCATCGCAGGCGAGTCCAAGCGGCGTTGACTTTCCAAAAAATATGAAGGTTAGTGATTTTGTAGGTTTTGAAATGCAGGCGACATGCTATGACGATTATGGGTGCGTGTGTGCCAGAAATGTTGTGAAGCGTTGGCCTGTATGTTAACACACGATGTTCTTTTCTACGCGATTTTGCTGCATCAATTTGGGATTTTTTGTATGCACACACAAAAGCACCGCATAGGGTGTTTCAAGTACTGCGATATTTTTTCTTCCCGTTGTAAAATGTTGTGTCAATGTTTCGAAAGCATAAACCCTCCGTTGCACACGGGGAGATTTTTACTACAATAGTCAGATAACCTGTATTTTATTTTGACTTAGAATCTAACGGCCCGCAAGACTGTAGATCCGGCGATTCCATTGCCCAACCATCGCCTAGGGCCACCTATTTTCTTAGCAGCTTTCATAAAACAACATAAGATGCCATAAATCAAGAACATTCATCCTGCCTTTCTGGTGGATGCACTGAAACATTAGGGCCTTATTTCTTTTTCGAGGCAATCAACAAGAGAGAATCCCTGCCTAAATACATTACTCAAAAACATAGAAATACAAAGGCATGCAAACATAATTAGAAATGTAACTGTGTCAAGACATAGCAATTTCCTATTTTTTGTGTATTAATTTATCCTTCATTGAATCAGAAGCATGCGGTTGATGGTAGGCATGCATGTCTAAATCATGGAAAATTCAAGGAAATCACATAACCAAGCATCACTCGTTTTCCTGATAAATAAGAAAGCTGAAATTCACCTTTGTATGAACTAAAGTTGAGATGATGAGCAACAAACCACTTACAGTGCACCAAGTCTTATCCCCTGGCCATGATCTGTTCTTTAGTAGTACGTAGCATACAATAGCATATCCCGCGTGAGGAAAAGGCAGACAAAAGATGCAAGTGAAAGCAGTTAGTGGTGATAGGATCATTGCAACAAGACAAGCTATCGCTTAGTGGAAAGCCTCGCTTTCAGATTCAGATGATCAGATAGAGTTCGGTGTAAGCTCAGAATGGCAGGTATGTGGAATGTGATTGAATCTTTGTAACGTCTGAAAACGCCACCTCCGTGGTTTTTTAGCACGCGCTGCGCCCAGCATTGGACGATGGTGGATACCCCAATTTGAGGTTCAAAGATCCATAAAAAACAATCAGATCCCGGCTGATTTCTTGTTTCCTTTTCCAGCTTGGGGATTCCTAGCAGGGACGTGCTCAACTGACTGATTACAAATGGGCCATGGTGCTTTCCAAAAGCGTGCCACTCTTTCTAACTTTGGTCTGCTTTATGTGGCTGTACTGCACTTGATGAATCATGCAGAGACTATATAGGGAGTCGTCTGCTTTCTTCCTTCTTCCTTCCATACTTAAAATAATATCCAGATCTTCTGGGGCCGCGATATGACCATTGTTCTCTGTTTCAGGTGGATTATTTGCCATATTCATGTGAAATCCTCTCATGGCCGAGAAAACTTGTTAGCAGACAAGATGATCGGTGGATTGATCTGCAAGGGAAAACATAAAAAATCATTTCTCTTTACTACTTCCATTTTAGACAAACTGAAAAGCCACAATATTCATGTGAGACTGTAGCTGGAGACAGAAAATCACTTGCAGCCTACAATTGAATGTGTTTCCTTACATTCGTCTCAAAAAGAAGTACGAAGCTGCTGTTATTGATGGACAAGTGTCCACTGATTGTACCTGAGAGAGGATATGCAAAAGCCAGACTAGGCCACCACTCATATAATGCCTAATTGGAGTCTACCTAGCTCCCCTAGGCATAAGAAAGTGGTAAGGCCATAATGGCCACCCATAAAAAGTAACCAAAGCACGAGAATCCAATGGCTTAAAGATAAGTGGGTGCAGACATGCTAGAATCCTCACCATGGCCAAAGAAGAGAATTCCCCATTACCAATTAACAATTCCCTAACAGACCAACCGCTAGCAGAGACCTGGGTGATGTAGTTGATACGAAAACGCCTATATAAGTGGACGGCAGGGCAAGGGAAAATCAATATTGCTCTGGCTTCCTAACTAACTAAACAGTAAACAGAGAGCTCGCTCTCCGTGAATGATGTCGAGGAAGAGGAGGAAGAAGAAGAAGTGTGGAGCACGCTGCTGCTACCTGGTCACGCTCTCAGCAGTGTGAATTCCCAGAAGCATGCTTGCCGTGCCTTCTTCCGGGTGCACCGGAGGCTGGCATGTGAGCAGGGATGCTTCAGTGATGCAGAAGAAAAAAGGCAAGTCTTATCGGCAAGGGAAGGCTACGCCTTTCTTCCAGGTCTCCCTCTCTCCATCTAAATCTGTGTTTGGAGGAGGGGGCTACGGTTAGTTTACCCACCGGTTTACTGCGTCCTTGTGAGTTGTGATCATTATCATGCACTCGTCAGTTGCTTGTCATGTATGGTGTTCTTGAATTTTCAGCTACATAATGGTCGGTTGTGTGAGTGAATGTTATGGTGTTCTTGAATGCTCATGTGTCAGCCTGTGTGTTGACTGTTACTGTGAGTCAATTAGCTAAAAGAAGTGTGATGTGTGGGTTCAGCGAGGGTGTAACAGTCACTGAATAAGAATGTAAGGGTCCTATCCTATATGTATGTCTAAAATAGTAACATGTAACATGTGTTGCTCTTTCTTTCACCTTGGGCTTTGGTACAAATCAATATTTCAAGTTAAACTCTATCCAGCTAACTTAGAAAATCTTACATATGTGAAAGGAAGGGTGTGTATATTAAATAAGATAGCAAAATGCAAAAGTAAGCCCACGCAAAAATATTGAAACTTTCTTATCACCCATTCTACCATCTAGCATCTATTTCTACAAAAATATGAGGATGTTGGATCATAATTTTGGCAGAAATGTAGCATTTTGACTTAGCTAAATAATTGGGACGATACAAGCACAAACTCTATAATTGGCATGCCAATGCCACATATTCAACAAATCTTTCGAGGATTAACAATTATAACTCTGTTCCAACGACGAGCACGCTAATCATACATGCCAAACATATACTCACCAGAGCTATGATATACACAACATTCCACCGAAGAATACGCCCCGAACATGTTGTATATCTTTGCGCACACATCATTATTTGTGGAGGCCTCCTGTGACAACTTCACAATCATTCTATTAAGCATCGGTGCACATCTGACGATCAGTTTCAAAAAATCAAAGTCATGATCCTCTCCTTCGAAGCCATTGATCTCCACTTCCTCGAGAGCAGTCAAGGAGATAGTTTGGGATCTCCAGCCTGTGGCCTCGCAAGGACAATAATTTGGTAGGCATCCTTCCTCGATCTAAAACCAAAAATAAATGTCAATTAGTACACAATGTATTGTTGAGATAAGTAATCAGAGATGAGAATTACCTTTCTTGATAGGACAACCTTAAGCCTCCGCACATCAGTACGAATTCGATCTATCCCAAAGAGCTCAAATACCAATGACCCAAAAACATGCCCCTCTGTTGTGAGATTTAGCTCCAAAACAGAGAAGGCAGCAACCAAATGCTTCTCTATCTCCTGCTTAAAGTTATCCGCCTCATCCTGATACACAGACAAGTCCTGGAAAAACAATTGAGCGGGATATACATATATCACTCACAAAATTTTATTTACTCAGAGCTTGCAGTAAGTTGAGCAGGAGAGAGGACGCACGCAGTGGGCACGAATGTGCAGCGAGGGGAGCTGTCCTTGTCTCTTTGCCGTCTGTAGCGGCACCTGCTCAAGTAGCCAAAGACCAAATGTAATAGACCCATTCATATAGCAGCATTTCCATGAGACCTTCTCCACCAATGGTGCCAAGACGGAGATGACGCTGATCTTCGAGGCGGTGAGGGACATGGTCAACTGCTTAAGCACGGGGGCAACAATGTTGACACTGCGTGTCCATCTGCTGTCCACGACAAGCTCCAGCAGTGACGCCGAGTTGACCCTCAGGTGGTCTTCAACTCAGTGCTGCTGAGATAGAGCGTGCGCAGGCGCGGGCAGCTGGAGAGCAAGGAGTCGAGGGTGTCAATGCGGCACGCCAGGTACAGCGTCTCCAGCGCGGCGAACTCGACCTCGACGCCGGCCGGCACGCGTATGGCGGAGAAAAGGCCGAGCTTGATGGAAGTGGCCCGGTTGAAGCAGGGCAGATCGACGACTGGGGAATCGCCGATCAAGGCCGACGAGAGGCCGAAGACGAGCTCCTCCGGCTCCAGCCTTGCGGCGGCGCGCAGCAGCGAGTTCACGCGGGAGGTGTCGACCCGGTCAGTCGACCAGCGGCGAGTTGACGCGCGGGCGTGGATTTCCAGGAGGGAAACCACGGGAGAGATGCGGCCGAGCGCCGGTTCGATCGAGTCGAACGCGATGTCGCGGAAGACGATCCGGCGAAGATGGGGCCAGAGGTCGCGCCACCGGCGGGAGAGGATCCCGGTGCGCGCGGCGGCGCCCGCGCAGGGGAGACGGGCGAGGACGAGGAGGAGCAGGTCGTCGGGGAGGGCGCTGATGAGGTCCGGTCCGCCGCCGTCACCGCCGCTTGGTTGACCTAGCCGCTGTCGCGAGAAATGGAGGCGACGGCCCGATCTCAACTCCATGGCAACTTTGCAAAACGAGACGGTGCGGTGGCTGATGGGCCAAATTCGAGCCGGGCGACTATTCCCCTCCTCGTCCTATTAATTTCTTTCTTTTTATTCAGCATTTTTTCAAAACCCCTCAAAATTCAGCATTTTTCAAATAATCTGACATTTAACATTTTTCTAGAATGCAGTACAATCACAGGCGCTCATATATACGTGAGTACACTCACGTCCCGCAGTCGATGAAAACGTCGTGAACGCGCATCGCCGGAAATCCTAAAATAAATCAATGAAAATGAGAGCACCAGGACTTGAACTACTACCCTCCCAACCATCCAACAATATGTGTGCTTCGTCTCACATTTAACATTTTGTGGCGTAAAACATCGCCGTTATTAATTGATTTTTTTATTGATACAAACCGAAGGATAACCCTCTCCAAACAAAATAATCTAGTGTAAAAAGGGAGGAAAACATGACCAACAAATTTAAAATCAAGCTAGCAAAGTTAACCCTTCATAGGATTGTTGCGGGATCCAGCGGGTGAAACAAGCAGAGAAACATCAAAACCTGACTTTGTGCTCTAAGTTTTTTGTGTTCTTGTAACATTTTCATGTTGTTGTTGACTTTGTTTCGAGATGACCATGACCAAACTTAGACGAGTTTCTGTAAGACCCCTCTTTCCTATGGGCTATCTGAGTTTATCAATTTCGGATGTCGTCCCTCGTCTTCAAAGATTTAAACTAGCAACGGTTGTATAGTACACTAGCAAAACAACACATAACGAAATTGGTCAGCATCAAAAGGATCTTGTCGATGCATGCTACCTCTTGAGCATGCGTTGGTTTCCCTTGAAGAGAAAAGGGTGATGCAGCAAAGTGGCGTAAATATTTCCCTCAGTTTTTGAGAACCAAGATATCAATCCAGTAGGAGGCTACACGCAAATCCCTAGTACATGCACAAACAATTAAGAACCTTGCAACCAACGCGATAAAGGGGTTGTCAATCCCTTCTTGGCCACTTGCAAAAGTCAGATCTGATAGAGATAATAAGATAAATATTTTTGGTTTTTTTATTGTATAGATTGAAAAGTAAAGATTGCAAAATAAACTACGATAAAAGTAGCTAGTTGACGGGAGATTAATATGATGGAAAATAGACCCAGGGGCCATAGGTTTCACTAGTGGCTTCTCTCAAGATAGCATATTTTACTGTGGGTGAACAAATTACTGCCGAGCAATTGATAGAAAAGTGTATAATTATGAGAATAGCTAGGCATGATCATGTATATAGGCATCACGTCCGTGACAAGTAGACCGAAACGATTCTGCATCTACTACTATTACTCCACACATCGACCGCTATCCAGCAAGCATCTAGAGTATTAAGTTCATAAGAACAGAGTAACACATTAAGCAAGATGACATGATGTAGAGGGATAAACTCAAGCAATATGATATAAACCCCATCTTTTTATCTTCGATGGCAACAATACAATACGTGCCTTGCTGCCCCTGCTGTCACTGGGAAAGGACACCGCAAGATTGAACCCAAAGCTAAGCACTTCTCCCATTGCAAGAAAGATCAATCTAGTAGGCCAAACCAAACTGATAATTCGAAGAGACTTGCAAAGATATCGAATCATGCATATAAGAATTCAGAGAAGAACCAATATTGTGCACAGATAATCTTGATCATAAACCCACAATTCATCGGATCTCGACAAACACACCGCAAAAAGTATTACACGAATAGATCTCCAAGAAGATCGAGGAGAACTTTGTATTGAGATCCAAAGAGAGAGAAGAAGCCATCTAGCTAATAACTATGGACCCGATGGTCTGTGGTAAACTACTCACACATCATCGGAGAGGATATGGTGTTGATGTAGAAGCCCCCCGTGATCGATTCCCCCTCCGTCGGAGCGCCGGAAAAGGCCCCAAGATGGGATCTCACGGGTACAGAAGGTTGCGGCGGTGGAAATAGGGTTTCTTGGTGCTCCTGGATGTTTTCAGGGTATATGAGTATATATAGGCGAACGAAGTAGGTCGGTGGAGCTGCGAGGGGCCCACGAGAGTGGGGGGCGCGCCTACCCCCTGGGTGCGCCTCCCTGCCTCGTGGCTTCCTCGCTGCTTCCTTGACGTCCACTCCAAGTCTCCTAGATTGCGTTTGTTCAAAAAAGATCCTCGCGAAGGTTTCATTCCGTTTGGATTCCGTTTGATATTCCTTTTCTGCGAAACACTGAAATAGGCAAAAAAAGAACAATTTGCACTGGGCCTTTGGTTAGTAGGTTAGTCCCAAAAATAATATAAAAGTGCATATTAAAGCCCATTAAACATCCAAAACAGATAATATAATAGCATGGAACAATCAAAAATTATAGATACGTTGGAGACGTATCAAGCATCCCCAAACTTAATTCATGCTCGTCCTCGAGTAGGTAAATGATAAAAACAGAATTTTTGATGTGGAATGCTACCCAACATAATTTTCAATGTAATTCTTTTTATTGTGGCATGAATGTTCAGATCCGAAAGATTTAAGACAAAAGTTTAATATTAACATAAAAATAATAATACTTCAAGCATACTAATTAAACAATCATGTCTTCTCAAAATAACATGGCCAAAGAAAGTTCATCCCTACAAAATCATATAGTTTGGCCATGCTCCATCTTCGTCACACAAAAATGCTCTCATCATGCACAACCCCGATGACAAGCCAAGCAATTGTTTCATATTTTAGTATTCTCAAACTTTTTCAACTCTCACGCAATACATGAGCGTGAGCCATGGACATAGCACTTGTTGGGGAGCATAGTAATTTCAAAAAATTTCCTATGCACACGCAAGAGCATGGTGATGCATAGCAACGAGCGGGAGAGTATTGTCTACGTACCCTCGTAGACCGTAAGCGGAAGCGTATGACAACGCGGTTGATGTAGTCGTACGTCTTCACGATTCGATCGATCGAAGTATCGAACACACGGCACCTCCGAGTTCAGCACACGTTCAGCTCGATGACGTCCCACGAACTCACGATCTAGCAGAGTGTCGAGGGAGAGTTTCGTCAGCACGACGGCGTGATGACGGTGATGATGAAGCTACCGGCGCAGGGCTTCGCCTAAGCACTGCAACGATATGACCGAGGTGGATTATGGTGGAGGGGGGCCCCCTGCCCCCGTATATAAAGGAGCAAGGGGGAGGCCGGCCGGCCCTTGTGGCATGCCAGGAGAGGAGGAGTCCTCCTCCTAGTAGGAGTAGGACTCCGCTTTCCTACTCCTACTAGTAGGGGGAAAGGAAGGAGGAGAGGGAGAAGGAAAGGGGGGCGCCGCCCCCCCTTCCCTAGTCCAATTCGGACCAGAGGGGGAGGGGGTGCGCGGCCTGCCCTGGCTGGCCCTCTCTCTCTCCACTAAGGCCCATGTGGCCCATTAGTTCTCCCGGGGGGGGTTCCGGTAACCCTTCGGCACTCCGGTTTTCTCCGAAATCACCCGGAACACTTCCGGTGTCCGAATATAGCCATCCAATATATCAATCTTTATGTCTCGACCATTTCAAGACTCCTCGTCATGTCCGTGATCACATCCGGGACTCCGAACTACATTCGGTACATCAAACCACATAAACTCGTAATACCGATCGTCACCGAACGTTAAGCGTGCGGACCCTACGGGTTCGAGAACTATGTAGACATGACCGAGACACGTCTCCGGCCAATAACCAATAGCGGAACCTGGATGCTCATATTGGCTCCCACATATTCTACGAAGATCTTTATCGGTCAAACCGCATAACAACATACGTTGTTCCCTTTGTCATCGGTATGTTACTTGCCCGAGATTCGATCGTCGGTATCTCAATACCTAGTTCAATCTCTTTACCGGCAAGTCTCTTTACTCGTTCCGTAATACATCATCCCGTAACTAGCTCATCAGTCACATTGCTTGCAAGGCTTATAGTGATGTGCATTACCGAGAGGGCCTAGAGATACCTCTCTGACAATTGGAGTGACAAATCCTAATCTCGATCTATGCCAACTCAACAAAAACCATCGGAGACACCTTTAGAGCACCTTTATAATCACCCAGTTACGTTGTGACATTTGGTAGCACACAAAGTGTTCCTCCGGTGTTCGGGAGTTGCATAGTCTCATAGTCATAGGAACATGTATAAGTCATGAAGAAAGCAATAGCAACATACTAAACGATCAAGTGCTAAGCTAACGGAATGGGTCAAGTCAATCACATCATTCTCTAATGATGTGATCCCGTTAATCAAATGACAACTCATGTCTATGGCTAGGAAACTTAACCATCTTTGATTAACGAGCTAGTCAAGTAGAGGCATACTAGTGACACTCTATTTGTCTATGTATTCACACATGTAGTAAGTTTCCGGTTAAAACAATTCTAGCATGAATAATAAACATTTATCATGATATAAGGAAATATAAATAACAACTTTATTATTGCCTCTAGGGCATATTTCCTTCAGTCTCCCACTTGCACTAGAGTCAATAATCTAGATTACATTGTAATGATTCTAACACCCATGGAGTCTTGGTGCTGATCATGTTTTGCTCGTGAGAGAGGCTTAGTCAACGGGTCTGCAACATTCAGATCCGTATGTATCTTGCAAATCTCTATGTCCCCTTCCGACACTTGATGACGGATGGATTTGAAGCGTCTCTTGATGTGCTTGGTTCTCTTGTGAAATCTGGATTCCTTCGCCAAGGCAATGGCTCCAGTATTGTCACAAAAGGCTTTCATTGGACCCGATGCACTAGGTATGACACCTAGATTGGATATGAACTCCTTCATCCAAACTCCTTCATTTGCTGCTTCCCAAGCAGCTATGTACTCCGCTTCACACGTAGATCCCGCCACGACGCTTTGCTTAGAACTGCACCAACTTACAGCTCCACCGTTTAATATAAATACGTATCCGGTTTGTGACTTAGAGTCATCTGGATCAGTGTCAAAACTTGCATCGACGTAACCATTTACGACGAGCTCTTTGTCACCTCCATAAACGAAAAACATATCCTTCGTCCTTTTCAGGTATTTCAGGATGTTCTTGACCACTGTCCAGTGATCCACTCCTGGATTACTTTGGTACCTCCCTGCTAAACTAATAGCAAGGCACACATCAGGTCTGGTACACAACATTGCATACATGATAGAGCCTATGGCTGAAGCATAGGGAACATCTTTCATTTTCTCTCTATCTTCTGCAGTGGTCGGGCATTGAGTCTGACTCAACTTCACACCTTGTAATACAAGCAAGAACCCTTTCTTTGCTTGATCCATTTTGAACTTCTTCAAAACTTTATCAAGGCATGTGCTTTGTGAAAGTCCAATTAAGCGTCTTGATCTATCTCTATAGATCTTGATGCCCAATATATAAGCAGCTTCACCGAGGTCTTTCATTGAAAAACTCTTATTCAAGTATCCTTTTATGCTATCCAGAAATTCTATATCATTTCCAATCAATAATATGTCATCCACATATAATATTAGAAATGCCACAGAGCTCCCACTCACTTTCTTCTAAATACAGGCTTCTCCAAAAGTTTGTGTAAAACCATATGCTTTGATCACACTATCAAAATGTTTATTCCAACTCCGAGATGCTTGCACCAGTCCATAAATGGATCGCTGGAGCTTGCACACTTTGTTAGCATCCTTTGGATCGATAAAACCTTCGGGTTGCATCATATACAACTCTTCCTCCAGAAATCCATTCAGGAATGCAGTCCTTACATCCATTTGCCAAATTTCATAATCATAAAATGCAGCAATTGCTAACATGATTCGGACAGACTTAAGCATCTCTACGGGTGAGAAGGTCTCATCGTAGTCACCTCCTTGAACTTGTCGAAAACCTTTCGCAACAAGTTGAGCTTTGTAGACAGTAACATTACCGTCAGCGTCAGTCTTCTTCTTGAAGATCCATTTATTCTCGATGGCTTGCCGATCATCGGGCAAGTCAACCAAAGTCCACACTTTGTTCTCATACATGGATCCCATCTCAGATTTCATGGCTTCAAGCCATTTTGCGGAATCTGGGCTCATCATCGCTTCCTCATAGTTCGTAGGTTTGTCATGGTCAAGTAACATGACTTCCAGAATAGGATTACCATACCACTCTGGTGCGGATCTTACTCTGGTTGACCTACGAGGTTCGGTAGTAACTTGATCTGAAGTTTCATGATCATTATCATCAGCTTTCTCACTAATTGGTGTAGGGATCACAGGAACTGATTTCTGTGATGAACTACTTTCCAATAAGGGAGCAGGTACAGTTACCTCATCAAGTTCTACTTTCCTCCCACTCACTTCTTTCGAGAGAAACTCCTTCTCTAGAAAGGATCCATTCTTAGCAACGAATGTCTTGCCTTCGGATCTGTGATAGAAGGTGTACCCAACAGTTTCCTTTGGGTATCCTATGAAGACACATTTCTCCGATTTGGGTTCGGCTTATCAGGTTGAAGCTTTTTCACACAAGCATCGCAGCCCCAAACTTTCAGAAATGACAACTTTGGTTTCTTGCCAAACCACAGTTCATAAGGCGTCGTCTCAATGGATTTAGATGGTGCCCTATTTAGCGTGAATGCAGCCGTCTCCAAAGCATAACCCCAAAACGATAGCGGTAAATCAGTAAGAGATATCATAGATCGCACCATATCTAATAAAGTGCGGTTACGACATTCGGACACACCATTATGTTGTGGTGTTCCGGGTGGCGTGAGTTGCGAAACTATTCCGCATTGTTTCAAATGAAGACCAAACTCGTAACTCAAATATTCTCCTCCACGATCAGATCATAGAAACTTTATTTTCTTGTTACGATAATTTTGCACTTCACTCTGAAATTCTTTGAACTTCTCAAATGTTTCAGACTTATGTTTTATCAAGTAGATATACCCATATCTGCTCAAATCATCTGTGAAAGTGAGAAAATAATGATACCCACCGCGAGCCTCAATATTCATCGGACCACATACATCAGTATGTATGATTTCCAACAAATCTGTTGCTCACTCCGTTGTTCCGGAGAACGGAGTTTTAGTCATCTTGCCCTTGAGGCATGGTTCGCAAGTACCAACTGATTCATAATCAAGTGATTCCAAAAGTCCACCAGAATGGAGGTTCTTCATGCGCTTTACACCAATATGACCCAAACGGCAGTGCCACAGAGAAGTTGCACTATCATTATCAACTCTGCATCTTTTGGCTTCAATATTATGAATATGTGTATCACTACTATCGAGATTCAATATAAATAGACCACTCTTCATGGGTGCATGACCATAAAAGATATTACTCATATAAATAGAACAACCATCATTCTCAGATTTAAATGAATAACCGTCTCGCATCAAACAAGATCCAGATATAATGTTCATGCTCAACGCTGGCACCAAATAACAATTATTCAGGTCTAAAACTAATCCCGAAGGTAGATGTAGAGGTAGCGTGCCGACCGCGATCACATCGACTTTGGAACCATTTCCCACGCGCATCGTCACCTCGTCCTTAGCAAATCTTCGCTTAATCCGTAGTCCCTGTTTCGAGTTGCAAATATTAGCAACAGAACCAGTATCAAATACCCATGTGCTACTGCGAGCATTAGTAAAGTACACATCAATAACGTGTATATCACATATACCTTTGTTCACCTTGCCATCCTTCTTTTCCGCCAAATACTTGGGGCAGTTCTGCTTCCAGTGACCAGTCCCTTTGCAGTAGAAGCACTCAGTCTCAGGCTTAGGTTCAGACTTGGGCTTCTTCACTTGAGTAGCAACTTGCTTGCCGTTCTTCTTGAAGTTCCCCTTCTTCCCTTTACCCTTTTTCTTGAAACTGGTGGTCTTGTTGACCATCAACACTTGATGCTCCTTCTTGATTTCTACCTCCGCAGCCTTTAGCATCGCGAAGAGCTCGGGAATTGTCTTGTTCATCCCTTGCATATTATAGTTCATCACGAAGCTCTTGTAGCTTGGTGGCAGTGATTGAAGAATTCTGTCAATGACACTATCATTAGGAAGATTAACTCCCAGCTGAATCAAGTGGTTGTTATACCCAGACATTTTGAGTATATGTTCACTGACAGAACTATTCTCCTCCATCTTGCAGCTATAGAACTTATTGGAGACTTCATATGTCTCAATCCGGGCATTTGCTTGAAATATTAACTTCAACTCCTGGAACATCTCATATGCTCCATGACGTTCAAAACGTCGTTGAAGTCCCGGTTCTAAGCCGTAAAGCATGGCACACTGAACTATTGAGTAGTCATCAGTTTTGCTCTTCCAGACGTTCACAACGTCCGGCATTGCTCCTGCAGCGGGTCTTGCACCTAGCGATGCTTCCAGGACGTAATTCTTCTATGCAGCAATGAGGATAATCCTCAAGTTACGGACCCAGTCCGTGTAATTGCTACCATCATCTTTCAACTTAGCTTTCTCAAGGAACGCATTAAAATTCAACGGAACAACATCACAGGCCATCTATCTACAACAACATAGACAAGCAAAATACTATCAGGTACTAAGTTCATGATAAATTAAAATTCAATTAATCATATTACTTAAGAACTCCCACTTAGATAGACATCCCTCTAATCATCTAAGTGATCACGTGATCCAAATCAACTAAACCATGTCCGATCATCACGTGAGATGGAGTAGTTTTCAATGGTGAACATCACTATGTTGATCATATCTACTATATGATTCACGCTCGACCTTTCGGTCTCAGTGTTCCAAGGCCATATCTGCATATGCTAGGCTCATCAAGTTTAACCCGAGTATTCTGCGTGTGCAAAACTGGCTTGCACACGTTGTATGTGAACGTAGAGCTTATCACACCCAATCATCACGTGGTGTCTCGGCACGACGAACTTTCGCAACGGTGCATACTCAGGGAGAACACTTGTACCTTGAAATTTAGTGAGAGATCATCTTATAATGCTACCGTCGAACTAAGCAAAATAAGATGCATAAAGGATAAACATCACATGCAATCAATATAAGTGATATGATATGGCCATCATCATCTTGTGCCTTTGATCTCCATCTTCAAAGCACCGTCATGATCACCATCATCACCGGCGCGGTACCTTGATCTCCATCGTAGCATCGTTGTCGTCTCGCCAACTATTGTTTCTACGACTATCGCTACCGCTTAGTGATAAAGTAAAAACAATTACAGGGCGATTGCACTGCATACAATAAAGCGACAACCATATGGCTCCTGCCAGTTGCCGATAACTTCGTTACAAAACATGATAATCTCATACAATAAAATTTAGCATCATGTCTTGACCATATCACATCACAGCATGCCCTGCAAAAACACGTTAGACGTCCTCTACTTTGTTGTTGCAAGTTTTATGTGGCTTCTACGGGCCGAGCAAGAACCGTTCTTACCTACGCATCAAAACCACAACGATATTTTGTCAAGTATGTGCTATTTTAACCTTCACAAGGACCGGGCGTAGCCACACTCGATTCAACTACAGTTGGAGAAACTGACACCCGCCAGCCACCTGTGTGCGAAGCACGTCGGTAGAACCAGTCTCGCGTAAGCGTACACGTAATGTCAGTCCGGGCCGCTTCATCCAACAATACCGCCGAATCAAAGTATGACATGCTGGTAAGCAGTATGGCTAGTATCGTCCACAACTCACTTGTGTTCTACTCGTGCATATAACATCTACGCATAAACCTGGCTCTGATACCACTGTTGGGGAACGTAGTAATTTCAAAAAAAATCCTACGCACACGCAAGATCATGGTGATGCATAGCAACGAGCGGGAGAGTATTGTCTACGCACCCTCATAGACCGTAAGCGGAAGCGTTATGACAACGCGGTTGATGTAGTCGTACGTCTTCACGATTCGACCGATCCAAGTACCTAACGCACGACACCTCCGAGTTCAGCACACGTTCAGCTCGATGACGTCCCACGAACTCACGATCCAGCAGAGTGTCGAGGGATAGTTTCGTCAGCCCGACGGCGTGATGACGGTGATGATGAAGCTACCGGCGCAGGGCTTCGCCTAAGCACTGCAACGATATGACCGAGGTGGATTATGGTGGAGGGGGGCACCGCACACGGCCGGAAACAATCAACTTGTGTGTTCTAGGGTGTCCCCTGCCCCTGTATATAAAGGAGCAAGGGGGAGGCTGGCCGGCCCTTGTGGCGCGCCAGGAGAGGAGGATTCCTCCTCCTAGTAGGAGTAGGACTCCCCTTGACTACTCCTACTAGGAGGGGGAAAGGAAGGAGGAGAGGGAGAAAGAAAGGGGGGCGCCGCCCCCCCTTCCCTAGTCCAATTCGGACCAGAGGGGGAGGGGGCGTGCGGCCTGCCCTGGCTGGCCCTCTCTCTCCGCACTAAGGCCCATGTGGCCCATTAGTTCTCCCGGGGGGGGGGGGTTCTGGTAACCCACCGGCACTCCGGTTTTCTCCGAAAGCACCCAGAACACTTTCGGTGTCCGAATATAGCCGTCCAATATATCAATCTTTATGTCTCGACCATTTCGAGACTCCTCGTCATGTCCATGATCACATCCGGGACTTTGAACTACCTTTGGTACATCAAAAAACATAAACTCATAATACCGATCATCACCGAATGTTAAGCGTGTGGACCCTACGGGTTTGAGAACTATGTAGACATGACCGAGACACGTCTCCGGCCAATAACCAATAGCGGAACCTGGATGTTCATATTGGCTCCCACATATTCTACGAAGATCTTTATTGGTCAAATCGCATAACAACATACGTTGTTCCCTTTGTCATCGGTATATGTTACTTGCCCGAGATTCGATCGTCGGTATCTCAATACCTAGTTCAATCTCGTTACCGGCAAGTCTCTTTAGTCGTTCTGTAATGCATCATCCCGTAAATAACTCATCAGTCACATTGCTTGCAAGGCTTATAGTGATGTGCATTACCGAGAGGGCTTAGAGATACCTCTCCAACAATCGGAGTGACAAATCCTAATCTCGATCTATGCCAACTCAACAAACACCATTGGAGACACCTGTAGAGCACCTTTATAATCACCCAGTTACGTTGTGACGTTTGGTAGCACACAAAGTGTTCCTCCGGTGTTCGGGAGTTGCATAGTCTCATAGTCATAGGAACATGTATAAGTCATGAAGAAAGCAATGGCAACATACTAAACGATCAAGTGCTAAGCTAACGGAATGGGTCAAGTCAATCACATCATTCTCTAATGATGTGATCCCGTTAATCAAATGACAACTCATGTCTACGGCTAGGAAACTTAACCATCTATGATTAACGAGCTAGTCAAGTAGAGGCATACTAGTGACACTCTATTTGTCTATGTATTCACACATGTACTAAGTTTCCGGTTAATACAATTCTAGCATGAATAATAAACATTTATCATGATCTAAGGAAATATAAATAACAACTTTATTATTGCCTCTAGGGCATATTTCCTTCAGCGCTATGGGTGGAATAGAATATGATAATGGGGGTTGTGTGGAGAAGACAAAAAAGGAGAAAGTCTCACATTGACGCGGCTAATCAACGGGCTAGGGAGATGCCCATGAATTGATGTCAATGCAAGGAGTAGGGATTGCCATGCAACGGATGCACTAGAGCTATAAATGTATGAAAGCTCAACAAAAGAAACTAAGTGGGTGTGCATCCAACTTGCTTGCTCATGAAGACCTAGGGCATTTGAGGAAGCCCATTGTTGGAATATACAAGCCAAGTTCTATAATGAAAAATTCCCACTAGTATATGAAAGTGACAAAATAAGAGACTCTCTATCATAAAGATCATGGTGCTACTTTGAAGCACAAGTGTGGAAAAAGGATAGTAACATTGTCCCTTTTACTCTCTTTTTTGGGCCTTGTTTTTATTTGGCCTTCCCCTTTTTTTTATTTGGCCTTTTTTTCGGGACAATGCTCTAATAATGATGATCATCACACTTCTATTTAATTACAACTCGATACTAGAACACAATAGGACTCTATATGGATTCCTCCGGCGGTGTACCGGAATAGGCAATGAATCAAGAGTGACATGTATGAAAAATTATGCATGGTGTCCTTGCCACAAATACGATGTCAAATACATCATCATGCAAGGCAATATGACAATGATGAAGCGTGTCATAATAAATGAAATGGTGGAAATTTGCACGGCAATATATCTCGGAACGGCTATGGAAATGCCCTAATAGGTAGGTATGGTGGCTGTTTTGAGGAAGATATGAGGAGGTTTATGTGTGATAGAGCGTATCATATCACGGCGTTTGAATTCACCGGCAAAGTTTGCACCAACTCTCAAGGTGAGAAAGGGCAATGCACGGTACCGAAGAGGCTAGCAATGATGGAAAGGTGAGAGTGCGTATAATCCATGGACTCAACATTAGTCATAATGAACTCACATACTTATTGCAAAAATCTACAAGTCATCAAAAACCAAGCATTACGCGCATTCTGCTAGGGGGATAGATTGGTAGGAAAAGACCATCGCTCGTCCCCGACCGCCACTCATAAGGATGACAATCAAAGAACATCTCATGTTTCAAATTTGTTACACAACGGTTACCATACGTGCATGCTATGGGACTTGCAAACTCCAACACAAGTATTTCTCAAATTCACAATTACTCAACTAGCACAACTCTAATATCAGCATCTTCATATCTCAAAACGATCATCAAGTATCAAACTTCTCATAGTATTCAATGCACTCTATATGAAAGTTTTTATTATACCCATCTTGGATGCCTATCATATTAGGACTAATTTTATAGCCAAAGCAAATTACCATGCTAATCTAAAGGACTCTCAAAATAATATAAGTGAAGCATGAGAGATCAATAATTTCTATAAAATAAAACCACCACCGTGCTCTAAAAGATATAAGTGAAGCACTAGAGCAAAATTATCTAACTCAAAAGATATAAGTGAAGCACATTGAGTATTCTAATAAATTCCGATTCATGTGTGTCTCTCCAAAATGTGTATACAGCAAGGATGATTGTGGTAAACTAAAAAGCAAAGACTCAAATCATACAAGACGCTCCAAGCAAAACACATATCATGTGGTGAATAAAAATATAGCCTCAAGTAAAGTTACCGATAGACGAAGACGAAAGAGGGGATGCCTTCCGGGGCATCCCCAAGCTTAGGCTTTTGGTTGTCCTTGAATTTTACCTTGGGGTTCCTTGGGCATCCCCAAGCTTAGGCTCTTTCCACTCCTTATTCCAAAATCCATCAAATATTTACCCAAAAACTTGAAAACTTCACAACACAAAACTCAACAGAAAATCTCATGAGCTCCGTTAGTGTAAGAAAACTAACCACCACTTTAAGGTACTGTAATAAATTCATTCTTTATTTATATTGGTGTTAAACCTACTGTATTCCAACTTCTCTGTGGTTCATACCCCCCGATACTAGCCATAGATTCATTAAAATAAGCAAACAACACACGCAAAATAGAATCTGTCAAAAACAGAACAGTCTGTAGTAATCTATAACTTTCGACTACTTCTGTTACTCCAAAAATCCTGAGAAATTAGGAAGTCCTAAGCAATTTGTTTATTAATCTTCTGCAAAAAGAATCAACTAAAAATCATCTTTCTGTGATTTATGAAAACTAATTTCGTGCGCGCAAAAGTTTCTGTTTTTTAGCAAGATCAAATTAACTATCACCATAGGTTATCCTAAAGGTATTACTTGGCACAAACACTAATTAAAACACAAAACCATATCTAACCAGAGGCTAGATGAATTATTTATTACTAAACAGGAACAAAAAGTAAAGAATAGAAATAAAATTGGTTGCCTCCCAACAAGCGCTATCGTTTAACGCCCCTAGCTTGGCATAAAAACAAGAATAGATCTAGGTATTATCATCTTTGGTATGCAATCCATAAGTGGCTATCATAATAGATTCATAAGGTAATTTAATTTTCTTCCTAGGAAAGTGTTCCATGCCTTTCCTTAACGGAAATTGGAATCTAATATTTCCTTCTTTCATATCAATAATTGCACCAACGTTCTAAGGAAAGGTCTACCAAGAAATAATAGGACATGTAGGATTGCAATCTATATCAACAACAATAAAATCTATGGGCACATAATTCCTATTTGCAACAATAAGAACATCATTAATCCTTCCCATAGGTTTCTTAATGGTAGAATCCGCAAGATGCAAATTTAAAGAACAATCATCAAGTTCATAGAAACCTAACACATCACACAAAGTTTTTGGAATCGTGGAAACACTAGCACCCAAATCACACAAAGCATATCATTCATGATCTTTAATCTTAATTTTAATAGTAGGTTCCCACTCATCATAAAGTTTTCTAGGGATAGAAACTTCTAATTCAAGTTTTTCTTCATAAGATTGCATTAAAGCATCAACGATGTGTTTAGTAGAAGCTTTATTTTGACTATAAGCATGAGGAGAATTTAACACGGATTGCAACAAGGAAATACAATCTATCAAAGAGCAATTATCATAATTAAATTCCTTGAAATCCAAAATAGTGGGTTCATTGCTATGTAAAGTTTTGACCTCTTCAATCCCACTTTGACAAATTTTTGCATCAAGATCTAAAAAGTCTGAATCATTGGTACGCCTTTTAACTAAAGTTGACTCATCTCCAGTCCCATCTTTATCAAGATTCATATTGGAAAACAAAGATTTAATAGGATACACATCAATCACTTTTAGATCTTCATCATTATTATCATGAAAACTAGAAGAACACGCTTTCACAAAACAATCTTTTTTAGCACGCATCCTAGCGGTTCTTTCTTTGCACTCATCAATGGAAATTCTCATGGATTTGAGAGACTCATTGATATCATGCTTAGGTGGAATAGATTAAGTTTCAAAGAATCAACATCAAGAGAAATTCTATCCACGTTCCTAGCCAACTCATCAATCTTAAGCAATTTTTCTTCAAGCAAAGCATTGAAATTCTTTTGCAAATTGATAAATTATTTAACACTAGTCTCAAAATCAGAGGGCATCTTATTAAAATTTCCATAAGAGTTGTTGTAGGAATTACCATAATTATTAGAGGAATTACTAGGGAATGGCCTAGAATTAAAATTTCCTCTATACTCGTTGTTACCAAAATTGTTCCTACCAACAAAATTCACATCCATAGATTCATTGTTATTCTCAATCAAAGTGGACAAAGGCATATAATTAGGATCAGAAGAAACACTCTTATTAGCAAACAATTTCATAAGTTCATCCATCTTTCCACTCAAAACATTAATCTCTTCAATCGCATGACCCTTTTTACTAGTGGATCTTTCGGTGCTCCATTGAGAATAATTAACCATAATATTATCTAGGAGTTTAGTAGCTTCTCCTAAAGTGATTTCGATGAAAGTGCCTCCCGCAGTCGAATCTAAAAGATTTCTAGAAGCAAAATTCAATCCAGCAATTTTTTATATATAATCATCCATAAATTCAAACCATGTGTACGGCAATTACGTATCATTAATTTCATCCTCTCCCAAGCTTGTGCAACATGCTCATGATCAAGTTGCTTAAAATTCATAATATCGTTTCTAAGAGAGATGATCTTAGCGGGAGGAAAATACTTAGAGATAAAAGCATCTTTGCACTTATTCCATGAATCAATACTATTTTTAGGCAAAGAAGAGAACCAAGTTTTAGCATGATCTCGAAGCGAAAACGGAAATAGCTTCAGTTTAACAATATCATTATCCATATCTTTCTTCTTTTGCATATCACACAAATCAACAAAGTTGTTTAGACGGGTAGCGGCATCTTCACTAGGAAGGCCAGAAAATTGATCTTTCATGACAAGATTCCATAGAGCAGCATTAATTTCACAAGATTCAGCATCGGTAATAGGAGCAATCGGAGTGCTAATAAAATCATTGTTGTTGGTATTGGAAAAGTCACACAATTTAGTATTGTCTTGAGCCATTGTGACAAACAATCAATCCAACACACAAGCAAACAAGAAGCAAGAAAAAAGAGGTGAAAGGAAAAGGGCGAATAAAACGGCAAAGGTGAAGTGGGGGAGAGGAAAACGAGAGGCAAATGGCAAATAATGTAATGCGAGGGATAAGAGTTTGTGATGGGTACTTGGTATGTCTTGACTTGTGCGTAGATCTCCCCGGCAACGGCACCAGAAATCCTTCTTGCTACCTCTTGAGCATGCGTTGGTTTTCCCTTGAGGAGGAAAGGGTGATGCAGCAAAGTAGCGTAAGTATTGCCCTCAGTTTTTGAGAACCAAGGTATCAATCCAGTAGGAGACTACACGCAAATCCCTAGTACCTGCACAAACAATTAAGAACCTTGCACCCAACGTGATAAAGGGGTTGTCGATCCCTTCTCGGCCACTTGCAAAAGTGAGATCTGATAGAGATAATAAGATAAATATTTTTGGTTTTTTTTATTGTATAGATTGAAAAGTAAAGATTGCAAAATAAACTATGATAAAAATAGCTAGTTGACAGGAGAATAATATGATGTAAAATAGACCCGGGGGCCATAGGTGTCACTAGTGGCTTCTCTCAAGATAGCATATTTTACGGTGGGTGAACAAATTACTGCCGAGTAATTGATAGAAAAGCGCATAATTATGAGAATATCTAGGCATGATCATGTATATAGGCATCACGTCCGTGACAAGTAGACCGAAACGATTCTGCATCTACTACTATTACTCCACACATCGACCGCTATCCAGCATGCATCTAGAGTATTAAGTTCATAAGAACAGAGTAACACATTAAGCAAGATGACATGATGTAGAGGGATAAATTCAAGCAATATGATATAAACCCCATCTTTTTATCCTCGATGGGAACAATACAATACATGCCTTGCTGCCCCTGCTGTCACTGGGAAAGGACACCGCAAGATTGAACCCAAAGCTAAGCACTTCTCCCATTGCAAGAAAGATCAATCTAGTAGGCCAAACCAAGCTGATAATTCGAAGAGACTTGCAAAGATATCAAATCATGCATATAAGAATTCAGAGAAGAACCAAATATTGTTCATAGATAATCTTGATCATAAACCCACAATTCATCGGATCTCGACAAACACACTGCAAAAAGTATTACATCAAATAGATCTCCAAAAAGATCGAGGAGAACTTTGTATTGAGATCCAAAGAGAGAGAAGAAGCCATCTAGCTAATAACTATGGACCCGAAGGTCTGTGGTAAACTACTCACACATCATCGGAGAGGCTATTGTGTTGATGTAGAAGCCATCTATGATAGATTCCCCCTCCGGTGGAGCGCCGGAAAAGGCCCCAAGATGGGATCTCACGGGCACAGAAGGTTGCGGCGGTGGAAATAGGGTTTCGTGGAGCTCCTGGATGTTTTCAGGGTATATGAGTATATAGGCGAAAGAAGTAGGTCGGTGGAGCTGCGAGGGTCCCACAAGGGTGGGGGGCGCGCCTCCCTGCCTCGTGGCTTCCTCGCTGCTTCCTTGACGTCCACTCCAAGTCTCCTGGATTGCGTTTGTTCCAAAAACGATCCTCGCGAAGGTTTCATTCCGTTTGGATTCCGTTTGATATTCCTTTTCTGTGAAACACTGAAATAGGCAAAAAAACAACAATTTGCACTGGGCCTTTGGTTAGTAGGTTAGTCCCAAAAATAATATAAAAGTGCATATTAAAGCCCATTAAACATCCAAAACAGATAATATAATAGCATGGAACAATCAAAATTATAGATACGCTGGAGACGTATCAATGCACACCAATAATCCATAGATGCATGGATGATAATCATGTCGATGGTCAACTTTGACCGATGTGCATTAATCCTACAACAGAGGCAAATTGAAAAGCTTCAGTCAATATTGCAAGTTTGATTGCAACGAAAATGTAGTTGTCATATGTGTCACAACAGAGAATTAGTTCCCGTTGATGTCCATAGGATGTTCTCAAACCTCTGCATAGCACTAGGAATTCTGTTGAGATATTATTCACAACAAGCTCCTCTAGTGACGGTGAGTTCACGCTTAGGTCGCAAGTATCGAATAAAATGCCGTTGAGGCGGAGCGCGCAAGCGCGGGTAACTTGAAAGAAAAAGGGCCGTGGTCGGGCATTATAGTGCTAAAGGGAGAACGTCTCGAGCGCAGGGAACTCAACGCTAATTGGCATAAAGCGGATGATGTAAAGAATAGTTCAATATGATGGAGGTGGCGCGGTGGAAGCAATACATGTATATGATGATGCAACGGTATGTTAAGCCTGAGGGTGTGAGGAGGGTAACGAAGAGCTCCTGGGGTTCGAGGCACACAACGGTACGGAACAACGAGTTGACAAGGGAGATGTCAACCCTATCATGCTGGGGAATGTGGATTTCCAGAAGAGAAGCTGCTGGAGTAGGACGAGCACTGATTTGGTTGATTCAAAGAGAATGTCAAGATAGACAATCTAGCGGAGTTGGGCCTAAATACTGCACCATCAGCATGGGAGGATGCTGGTGCGCTCCGTGACACCGATGAAAGGGAGCACGAGGAGGCTAGGGAGGAGGAGGATGTCGTTGAGAAGGGAGCTAATGCGGTCTAGATCTACCTTGCCATCACGCCTATTGAACCCAGCCCTGTCCACTCTCATGACAGATGTGTGGCTACGCTGAAGGTTCTTCGCGCACGCCGACATCACCATCTTCACCCTCGAGCCATCTACTTCGTTAAGCCGGCGCCATGCAGGACGAACGCATGGAGCTCGCTGAGACGCCTTTGCAGGACAAAGGCATGGTGCGCTCCGTGACACTGATGCAAGGGAGAATGATGAGGCTGGGGAGGAGGAGGAGGTCGTTGAGAAGGGAGCTAAAGTGGTCTAGATCTACCTTTCCATCATGCCTATTGACAACACCCAGCCCTGTCCACTCTCGTGACACATGTGTGGCTTCACCGAAGGTTCTTCATTGCACGCCGACATCACCATCTTCAGCCTCAAGCCATCTACTTCGTTAAGCTGGCGCCATGTAGGATGAAGGCATGGAGCTCGTTGAGATGCCGCCCCAAGTCTAGTTCCTCAAGTCGGCGTCATGAAGGACGAAGATGTGGAGCTCGTCCTGACGCTGCCTACCATTTACTTTGTCAGACCAATGACACGAAGGATGAAGAGGTGGAGTTCTTCGTGACAAAGCCCGCCGTCTAGTTCCTCAAGCTGACGTCGTGGAGGACGAAAACATGGAGATCACGGTGATACCACTCGTCGTCTACTTCGTCAAGATGGCGCCGTCGAGGACGAAGATCGTGCAGCTCGTCGTGTTGCCACCAGCCATCTACTTTGTCAAGCCATCGTCGTCTAATACGAAGACGTCGAGTTCTCCATCACACAACCCACCACCACTAACACCTTCATGTGGCCGCTGTTAAAGACTATGCTGCCGGTGCACCTGAAAGACTGATGCTACTGGTGACTCCTTGATGTGGCCGCGTTGAAGATAGTGCCCACTGCCGCCCGTGTCTCGATCGAGGAAGATGGTTAGCCCATCGGCTTCTGCCTTTGGTTTCTATCTAGTCTGATCTTTCACGATGCTCCCGTTGTCTGCGGTGCCATTGCTACGAATGCGGGGGGATGTTAGAGTACAAGGCTTGGAGGGAAAGAAGTCTGTCCTAGAGATAAGGCAGGACATGATTATAGATCATATTCTACCAAATACAGAGATATGCCTATATACTCTAACAGAAGATAACACCCCACCTTGGCACCGGCACAATGCCTCTCCTTCACCTTGTCGGGACTTGATGGGTACGTAATTATGTGCAGACAAGACCCAACCCCAGCAAACGCATGAAGATCATCGACGGCCGGCTGGCCCATTACCAGAAACCATCATGTGCGGGACGGATGCCTAGGTTGTTGCCGCACTTGCCTTCCTCTTCCTGCCAGTGGATTTATCTACATGTACTGTACAGAGGAGTGAATCTAGAAGCAAAATGCATTTCACAAGTTAGCATGTACGTGGTGGCACGCACACATTCTTCATCAGAGAGAAGTTGATACGTCTCCAACGTATATATAATTTTTGATTGTTCCATGCTATATTCTATTCTGTTTTGGATGTTTATTGGGCTTTATTATACACTTTTACATTATTTTTTGGACTAACCTATTAACCAGAGGCCCAGCCCAAATTGCTGTTTTTTGCCCGTTTCAGAGTTTCGCAGAAAAAGAATATCAAACAGAGTCCAAACGGAATGAAACCTTCGGGAACGTGATTTTCGGAACGAACGTGATCCAGGGGACTTGGAGTCTACGTAAAGCAATCAACGAGGAAGGCACGAGGTAGGGGGGCACGCCTACCCCCTGGGCGCGTCCTCCACCCTCCTGGGGCCCACGTTGCTCCACCGACGTACTTCTTCCTCCTATATATACCCATGTACCCGGAAAACATCAGAACATGAGCCAAAACCCTATTTCCACCGCCGCAACCTTCTGTACCCATGAGATCCCATCTTGGGGCCTTTTCCGGCGCTCCGCCGGAGGGGGCATTGATCACGGAGGACTTCTACATCAACACCATAGCCTCTCCGATGATGTGTGAGTAGTTTACCTCAGACCTTCGCGTCCATAGTTATTAGCTAGATGGCTTCTTCTCTCTTTTTGGATCTCAATACAAAGTTCTCCCCCTCTCTTGTGGAGATCTATTCGATGTAATCTTCTTTTGCGGTGTGTTTGTCGAGATCTGATGAATTGTGGGTTTATGATCAAGATTATCTATGAGCAATATTTGAATCTCCTCTGAATTATTTTATGTATGATTGGTTATCTTTTCAAGTCTCTTCGAATTATCAGTTTGGTTTGGCCTACTAGATTGATCTTTCTTGCAATAGGAGAAGTGCTTTGCTTTTTGTTCAATCTTGCGGTGTCCTTTCCCAGTGACAGCAGGGGCAGCAAGGCACGTATTGTATTGTTGCCATTGAGGATAAAAAGATGGGGTTTATATCATATTGCTTGAGTTTATCCCTCTACATCATGTCATCTTGCCTAATGCGTTACTCTGTTCTTATGAACTTAATACTCTAGATGCATGCTGGATAGCGGTCGATGTGTGGAGTAATAGTAGTAGATGCAGAATCGTTTCGGTCTACTTGTCGCGGACGTGATGCCTATATACATGATCTACCTAGATATTCTCATAACTATGCTCAATTCTATCAATTGCTCGACAGTAATTTGTTTACCCATCGCAATACTTATGCTATTTTGAGAGAAGCCACTAGTGAAACCTATGCCCCCAGGTTTATTTTCCATCATATTAATCTTCCAACACTTTGCTATTTCTATTTCCGTTTATTTTACTTTGCATCTTTATCGTAAAAATACCAAAAATATTATCCTATCATCTCTATCAGATCTCACTCTCGTAAGTGACCGTGAAGGGATTGGCAACCCCTTTGTCGCGTTGGTTGCGAGGTTCTTGTTTGTTTGTGTAGGTGCGTGGGACTCGCGCGTGGTCTCCTACTGGATTGATACCTTGGTTCTCAAAACTGAGGGAAATACTTACGCTACTTTGCTGCATCACCCTTTCCTCTTCAAGGGAAAACCAACGTAGTGCTCAAGAGGTAGCAAGAAGGATTTCTGGCGCCGTTGCCGGGGAGTCTACGCACAAGTCAAGACATACCAAGTACCCATCACAAACTCATCTCCCTCGCATTACATTATTTGCCATTTGCCTCTCGTTTTCCTCTCCCCCACTTCACCCTTGCCGTTTTATTCGCCCTCTCTTTCGTTCGCCTCTATTTCGCATGCTTCTTGTTTGCTCGTGTGTTAGATTTCTTATCACGATGGCTCAAGATAATACTAAATTGTGTGACTTTACCAATACCAACAACAATGATTTTCTTAGTACTCCGATTGCTCCTCTTAATGATGCTGAATCTTGTGAAATTAATGCTGCTTTGTTGAATCTTGTTATGAAAAATCAATTCGCCGGCCTTCCTAGTGAAGATGCCGCTACCCATCCAAATAGCTTTGTTGATTTGTGTGATATGCAAAAGAAGAGGGATGTTGATAATGATATTGTTAAATTGAAGCTATTTCCGTTTTCGCTTAGAGATCGTGCTAAAGTTTGGTTCTCGTCTTTGCCTAAAAATAGTATTGATTCTTGGAATAAGTGCAAAGATGCTTTTATCTCTAAGTATTTTCCTCCCGCTAAGATCATCTCTCCTAGAAACGATATTATGAATTTTAAGCAACTTGATCATGAACATGTTGCACAAGCTTGGGAGAGGATGAAATTAATGATACGTAATTGTCCTACTCATGGTTTAAATCTTTGAATGATTATACAAAATTTTTATGCCGGATTGAATTTTGCTTCTAGAAATCTTTTAGATTTGGCCACGGGAGGAACTTTTATGGAAATCACTTTAGGAGAAGCTACTAATCTCCTAGAAAATATTATGGTTAATTATTCTCAATGGCACACCGAAAGATCTACTAATAAAAAAGTGCATGCGATAGACGAAATTAATGTTTTGAGTGGAAAGATGGATGAACTTATGAAATTATTTGCTACTAAAAGTGTTTCTTCTGATCCTAATGATATGCCTTTGTCTACTTTGATTGAGAATAATAATGAATCTATGGATGTGAATTTTGTTGGTAGGAATAATTTTGGTAACAACGCGTATAGAGGAAACTTTAATCCTAGGCCGTTCCCTAGTAATTCCTCTAATAATTATGGTAATTCCTACAACAATTCTAATGGAAATTTTAATAAGATGCCCTCTGAATTTGAGACTAGTGTGAAGGAGTTTATGAATTCGCAAAAGAATTTCAATGCTTTGCTTGAAGAAAAATTGCTTAAAGTTGATGAATTGGCTAGGAACGTTGATAGAATTTCTCTTGATGTTGATTCTTTGAAACTTAGATCTATTCCACCCAAGCATGATATCAATGAGTCTCTCAAAGCCATGAGAATTTCCATTGATAAGTGCAAAGAAAGCACCGCTAGGATGCGTGGTAAGAAAGATTGCTTTATGAAAGCGTGTTCTTCTAATTTTTATGAGAATAAAGATGAAGATCTAAAAGTTATTGATGTGTCCCCTATTAAATCTTTGTTTTGCAATATGAATATTGATAATTATGGGACTGCAGATGAGTCACCCTTACCTAGAAGGCGTTCCAAAAATTCGGAGTTTTTAGATCTTGATGCAAAATTTGGTAAAAGTGGGATTGAAGAAGTTCAAACTTTAGATATCAATGAACCCACTATTTTGCATTTCAAGGAATTTAATTATGATAATTGCTCTTTAATAGATTGTATTTCCTTGTTGCAATCTGTGCTAAATTCTTCGTATGCTTATAGTCAAAATAAGGCTTTTACTAAACATATCGTTGATGCTTTGATGCAATCTTATGAAGAAAAACTTGAGTTGGAAGTTTCTATCCCTAGAAAACTTTATGATGAGTGGGAACCTACAATTAAAATTAAAATCAAAGATCACGAGTGCTATGCTTTGTGTGATTTTTGTGCTAGTGTTTCCACGATTCCAAAAACTTTGTGTGATTTGCTAGGTTTCCGCGAATTTGATGATTGCTCTCTAAACTTGCACCTTGCGGATTCCACTATCAAGAAACCTATGGGAAGAATTAATGATGTTCTTATTGTTGCAAATAGGAATTATGTGCCCGTATATTTTATCGCTCTTGATATACATTGCAATCCTTCATGTCCTATTATTCTTGGAAGACCTTTCCTGAGAACGATTGGTGCAATTATTGATATGAAGGAAGGAAATATAAGATTCCAATTTCCGTTAAGGAAAGGCATGGAACACTTTCCTAGAAAGAAAATAAAATTACCCTATGAATCCATCATGAGAGCCACTTATGGATTGCCTACCAAAGATGGCAATACTTAGATCTATCCTTGCTTTTATGCCTAGCTAGGGGCGTTAAACGATAGCGCTTGTTGGGAGGCAACCCAATTTTATTTTAGTGTTTTGATTTTTGCTTCTGTTTAGGAATAAATATTTGATCTACCCTCTGGTTAGATTCTTTTTTGTGTTTTAATTAGTGTTTGTGCCAAGTAAAACCGTTAGGATAACCTATGGTAATAGTTATTTGATCCTGCTGCAGAAAACAGAAACTTTGTGCGCACGAGATTAGTTTTCATAAATCACAGGAACGTGCTTTTCAGTTGATTCTTTTTGCAGTAGATCAATAAACAAATTATCTAGAACTTCCTAATTTGGTGGAATTCTTTACGTTCCAGAATTTTGCGTTAGTTACAGATTACCACAGACTGTTCTGTTTTTGACAGATTCTGTTTTTCGTGTGTTGTTTGCTTATTTTGATGAATCTATGGCTAGTAAAATAGTTTATAAACCATAGGGAGGTTGGAATACAGTAAGTTTAACACCAATATAAATAAAGAATGAGTTCATTACAGTACCTTGAAGTGGTGTTTTGTTTTATCTCGCTAACGGAGCCTATGAGATTTTCTGTTGAGTTTTGTATTGTGAAGTTTTCAAGTTTTGGGTAAAGACTTGATGAATTATGGAACAAGGAGTGGCAAAAGCCTAAGCTTGGGGATGCCCATGGCACCCCAATATAATCTAAGGACACCAAAAAGCCAAAGCTTGGCGATGCCCCGGAAGGCATCCCCTCTTTCGTCTTCGTCCATCGGTAACTTTACTTGGAGCTATATTTGTATTCACCACATGATATGTGTTTTGCTTGGAGAATCTTGTATAATTTGAGTCTTTGCTTTTTATTTTACCACAATCATCCTTGCTGTACACACCTTTTGAGAGAGACACACATGATTCGGAACTTATTAGAATACTCCATGTGCTTCACTTATATCTTTTGAGCTATATAGTTTTTGCTCTAGTGCGTCACTTATATCTTTTAGAGCATGGTGGTGGAATTGTTTTATAGAAATTATTGTTCTCTCATGCATCACTTATATTATTTTGAGAGTCCTACAAAACAGCATGGTAATTTGCTTTAAATGTGAAATTAGTCCTAATATGATAGGCATTCAACTTTAGTAAAAACTCTCTTATGAGTGCGTTGAATACTAAGAAAAGTTTGATGCTTGATGATTGTTTTGAGATATGGAGGTAGTAATATTAAAGTTGTGCTAGTTGAGTAATTGTGAAATTGAGAAATACTTGTGTTGAAATTTGCAAATCCCATAGCATGCACGTATGGTAAACGTTGTGTAACAAATTTGAAACATGAGATGTTCTTTGAGTGTCATCCCTTGTGTGGAGGTCGGGGGCACGCGATGGTTAACTCCTACCAACCTCCCCCCTAGGAGCATGCGTGTAGTGCGTGGTTTTGATGACTTGTAGATTTTTGCAATAAGTATGTGAGTTCTTTATGACTAATGTTGAGTCCATGGATTATACGCACTCTCACCTTTCCATCATTGCTAGACTCTTCGGTACCATGCATTGCCTTTTCTCACCTTGAGAGTTAGTGCAAACTTCGCCGGTGCATCCAAACCCCGTGATACGATACACTCTATCACACATAAACCTCCTTATATCTTCCTCAAAACAGCCACCATACCTACCTATTATGGCATTTCCATAGCCATTCCGAGATATATTGCCATGCAACTTTCCACCATTCCGTTTTTCATGACACGTTTTCATCATTGTCATATTTCCTTGCATGATCATGTAGTTGACATCGTATTCGTGGCAAAGCCACCGTGCATATTATTTCATACATGTCACTCTTGATTCATTCCCGGTACACCGCCGGAGGCATTCATATAGAGTCATACTTTGTTCTAGTATCGAGTTGTAATCATTGAGTTGTACATGAATAGAAGTGTGATGATCATCATTCATAGAGCATTGTCCCAAAAAAAGAGAGAAAGGCCAAAAAAAAAGAAAAGGCCCGAAAAAAAAGAGAAAGAAAAAGGGGCAATGCTACTATCTTTTTCCATACTTGTGCTTCAAAGTAGCACCATGATCCTTATGATAGATAGTATCTTGTTTTGTCACTTTCATATACTAGTGGGAATTTTTCGTTATAGAACTTGGCTTGTACATTCCAACAATGGGCTTCCTCAAATGCCCTAGGTCTTCATGAGCAAGCAAGTTGGATGCACACCCACTTAGTTTCTTTTGTTGAGCTCTCATACATTTATAGCTCTAGTGCATCCGTTGCATGGCAATCCCTACTCTCCTCACATTAACATCAATTGCTGGGCATCTCCATAGCCCGTTGATTTGCCGCGTTGATGTGAGACTATCTTCTCCTTTTTGTCTTCTCCACATAACCCCCATCACTATATTCTATTCCACCCATAGTGCTATGTCCATAGCTCACGCTCATGTATTGCGTGAAAGTTGAAAAAGTTTGAAAATTCTAAAGTATGAAACAATTGCTTGGCTGAAACCGGGGTTGTGCATGATTTGAGTATTTTGTGTGACGAAGATGGAGCATAACCAAACTATATCACTACAGGAATCAGCTACTTTGCCGTCTGCCACGGCGGATGACAAAGGCAAGGATGGCGGACGGCAAAGGCCTTTGCCGTCTGCCGCGGACGGCAAAAGGCTCCGGCAAAGTAGGCTATGGTAAAGAGCTTCTTTGCCGTCTGCTTTCTGAAGCGGACGGCAAAGGGGCCTTTGCCATCAGCGGCTGACGGCAAAGAAAGCCGACGGCAATAAATGTGTTGTTAGTCCATTAGGCGGCTAACGGCAGCCTTTGCCGTCCGCCGAATGACGTCAGCTGGACGTCACTGCGGGACAAGCCTTTGCCGTCTGCCACTGTAGGCAAAGCCTTTGCCGACCGCCACTGTAGGCAAACTGACCAAATGGGTCAGCTCCCAGGGAGAACAGGTGGCCGCCGCGTGGTTTATTTGCCGTCCGCGGTAGACGGCAAAGGAGCCTTTGCCATCAGCGGTTGACGGCAAAGGTGCCTCTTTTTTCTGTTTTTTTAAATCCAGCAATTTTCACAGCAAATATATGACATATATATATATTTCACAGGGCTATTTAACAGCAAACATATGACATATCCAGCACATAAGTTTCATCGTGCATACATATATAGTTCCATCCATTCATACATACCAAGTTGCACATACACATTGTTCCATCCATACATATTACAATGCAAAGTTTCATCAAGATAGCAAGTTCCATCATAGCAAGCTAGAAGAATACTAGAGGAGAATGAAAGAAAAAACAAGCACTCCATCATAGCAAGCTAGCTTCCGTGAAGTGAATGAAATCTGCAAAAAGGCAAATAAGAAAGTTAGAAAAAGGTGACTAGAAGAAGAAGTATATGCCATTTATGAGCTAACTTAGGTGAAATGGATCATTTATGAGCTAACTTAGTTGAAATGGATCGTTTATGGGCTAACCTAGGTGAAATAGATCGTTTATGAGCCAACTTAGGTATAATGCATCATTTTAGAGCTAACCTAGGTAAGATGGGTCATTTTGGAGCTAACCTAGGTGAAATGGATCGTTTTTGAGCTAAGTTAGGTGAAATGGATCGTTTATGAGCTAACCTAGGTGAAATAGATCGTTTATGAGCTAACTTTGGTAAAATGCATCATTTTAGAGCTAACCTAGGTGTGATGGGTCATTTTGGAGCTAAACTAGGTAAAATGGATCGTTTGTGAGCTAACCTAGGTGAAATGGATCGTTTATGAGCTAATCTAGGTAAAATGGGTCATTTTAGAGCTAACTTGGGTAAAATGCATCATTTTGGAGCTAACCTAGGTAAGATGGGTCATTTTGGAGCTAACCTAGGTAAAATGGGCCATTTTAGAGCTAACATAGGTAAAATGGATCATTTTTGAGTTAGTCTAGGTAAAATGGGTCATTTTAGAGCTAACTTGGGTAAAATGGATCATTTATGAGCTAACTAAGGTATAATGGGTCATTTTAGAGCTAACTTAGGTAAAATGGATTGTTTATGAGCTAACTAAGCTAATTATGCCATTTTTGACATAAGTAAGCTAAGTACATGTCATTATTGAGCAAACCTAGTTAACTAAGCATACTAGAGCTAACTTAGGTCATTTTGGAGGAAACAAAGCTAAGTATAAATCGTTTTAGAGCTAACTTAGGTAAAATGGATGGTTTTGGAGGTCAGTAAGCTTATTAAGTCATTTTGGAGGAAAAGAAGCTAACTCTAGGTCATTGTGGTAAGCATATTGGAGGAAATAAGGCTAAGTGTAGGTCTTTATGCATTTGTTAAGCAAAACACTAGAAGAAACTTACCAGCGCCCACCATCTTTCAACACCTGCCATGACAAAGAGTAAACGAAATTAGTACAACATAAAAAAATACCGACATGAATAATAATATGTATATCACTTAAGTGTATCATCATTAAGTACAACATAAAATAATTATATACCTGACACTACTAATAATCTCGATCACTATCATCAATAAATGCATAATCATCATCATCAGTATAATCAATGACGGGCTCATAGGGTTTAGTGGCATCAACATGTGGAAGGCCACCTTGACGTAATCGGTCAAGCATTGACAGGTCATCCGCAGCAGTAACCTCTTCTTGTTCCGGCTCTTCTTGTTCCTCCTCTGGGTTGATGTCGGATTCACTACCGCTGTCTACTTCAATGTTTTGGGGTGAAGTATAGCGGTTCTTGAAACGCTTTTTGGAAAGACGTGTCTCTTGGAAGAATTCTCCTTCAAATGTGTCTAGGTTAATGTGAGGTTCATAATCCTCTTCCTTTGGGGGAGATAGTCTAGCACGTGGCGGCACTTCATAAACGACATCCCAACCTTTCAGATTTGGATTAGTTTGCCAGGCCCACGGTAGATAGAATACTTGGGTCGCCTGTTGAGCCGTAATATAGACATCAGGAACATCTAAATGGGTGCTTTGTTTGATTTCAACTAGCCCTATATGTTCATGAGTCCTTCTAGTCTCCTTCGGCTGAAACCAATAACATTTGAAGAGTACGACATTCGGTGGGTTGTCACCATAGAATATAAGTTCATAAATTGCTTCAACTCTCCCATAATACTCGGTACCTCCTTCGCCGATAGCAGATACACAACAATTTGTAGACTTTCGGTCGGCCATAGATAGCTCTTTGCCATAGGTACGAAAGCAATACCCGTTGATGTCGTATTTGTCAAATGAACGGACCTTATAGTCAAAACCATTAGCGACTTGTCTCAATTCGGCATCCATAGACTCTGAATTAGCCTACAAGTTTAATACGAAAGGATTGTTGCATTAGGCAGAAATTAGCGAATGTAATGAAATGGTCTAATAGAAATTACCGTTTGTTTGAACCAAGAGATGAAACCGGGATAGCCGCCTCCTTGCTTTGCGAGAAGCTCATAATCTTCGACGGAATCCTTTTGGATTACCGCTCCATACGAGAATATGGCGATGTATCGACTGTATGAAATATCCAGGAATAAGAGCAGTTCAAAGGAAATAGATGTTGCGAAACAATGTACCGAGAACTTACTCGATGTACGGCCGCACTTCTGTCAGGTTGTTGAAGATATACAACGTAATGGTCCGCCATTCTTCGTTATCCAAAGATACTGGTTTCGAACCACTGGTTGGTGCGAGATTCCCTTTGAGTAGGCTGAGGTTGGATCCACCCTTTTGAGGTTCGTCGGCATTGTACCGAGGCTTCGGATTATGCAAATGACGATTTTTGGCTTCGTAGTGTGCTGTCACGAAGTTTGCCGCCTCCTCAGTGATGAATGCCTCAGCCATCGATGCTTCAATTCTACGTTTATTTTTACATTTTTGTCGAAGCGTCTTTTGCATCCTCTCAGTTGGGTAGCACCAACGATTTTGCACGGGGCCCCCCAATCTTGCCTCGGTCGGGAGATGCAAAATCAAATGCTGCATTGGATTAAAGAAGCCCGGTGGAAAGATCTTCTCTAACTTGCAGATCAACTCCGGCGCCAACTCTTCCATTTCTTCTAGCACGCCAGGCGATAGTTCTTTCGCACAAAGAGCACAAAAGAAATAGCTGAGTTCTGCCAGTACTAGCCATTCATCCTCAGGGATGAAGCCACGCAACATCACCAGCATTACCCGCTCAATCCATATGTGCCAATCATGACTCTTGAGACCAAATATCTTCAATTTATCAAGACTCGCTCCCCTCTTTAGATTCGCTGCATACCCATCGGGGAACATCAACTGCATTTTCACCCACAAGATAATTTCCCTCATAGCTGGCCTTCCAAGATTGAACCATGCCTTTGGCTTCGCTCAGTTCTGCTTTCCTTTCGGTTCTTTCATGTTTTGTAACAGCGTATCACATAGCGCCTCCAGATCGACTCTAGCCTTAGTATTATCCTTTGACTTCCCATCTATGCCGAACAATGTACCAAAAAGTGCCTCGGTGATATTCTTCTCAGTGTGCATCCCGTCGATGTTGTGTGGGCAAAGGAGGTCTTTGAAGTAAGGCAGATCCCGTAAGCATGTCTTGTGAGTCCAGGCGTGCTTAGAATTATACCCCTTGAAGTACTCTGGACGCTCTGGATCTGACTCGAGAGCGTTTAACTGATCCAGGGTCTGTTGGCCTGTCAACGCAGGTGGTGCAGAGTTTTTGACAACTGTACCTCTGATGAAGTTCTTCTTGTCTTTCCTGAACTTATGGCGAGGATCCAGGAACTGTCTATGCATGTCGAAGCAAGAAAACTTGCGACCGGCCTGAAGCCAACGAAACTCAAGAGCTCCCTTGCATGTGGGGCACGAGAACCTTCCATGCACACACCAGCCAACGAATAGCGCATACGCCAGCAAGTCATGCGTCAAGTACATGTACCAGACACGCATTATGAAGTTCCGTTTGCTATAGGCGTCATATGTCTTGAACCCATTATCCCAGGCTTCTTGCAATTCGTCCTTAAGCGGCTGCATGTACACATTCATATTTTTCCCTGGATAGTTGGGCCCTGGAATTATCAACGTCAGGAAAATGTTCTTTCTTTGCATAATCTGTCCGGGGGGGGGGGGGGGGGGGAGATTGAGTGGAAAGACAAATACGGGCCAACAACTGTATTGGGCTGCCGTCATACCAAACACACTGAACCCATCCGTGCTGATGCCGACTCGAGGATGCCTCGGATCTGCCGCTTTGTCAGCATGTAATTCATCAAACTTTTTCCACGCAACACCATCCGATGTGTGTACCATCATCAGATTCCCATCTGCATCTAGTTCGGTTCTTTTGCCTGTTTTGTGCCATGTCATCTGTCTGGCCGTCTCTTCGACCATGAAAAGACGTTGAAGTCTTGGTACGATTGGCATATACCGAAGAACACTAACGGGGATTTTGGTCTGTGTCTTCTCACCCATACCGTTGTCTACCACAACATACCTGGAAGACTTGCAAATGGGACAATAGTTCAAGTCCGCATAGTCAAGCCTAAATAAGGCACATCCTTTCTCACAGGCATGTATCTTCTCATAGGGCATCTTCAGTGCACGGAGGATTTTGTCCGACTGGTACAGGTTTGCAGGCATTACATGGCCTTTGGGTAGAAAGCGTCCAAATACTGTCATTATTGCGTCGTAGCATTCTCTGCCCAAGTTGAACTGAGCCTTCAGAGCCATTACTTGTGAGATGGCATCCAACTGACAAAGCTCAGTGTGCTCGTGGAGCGGACGTTTTGAAGACTCCAACATTTCATTGAAGGCCTTTGCAGATTCCTCCATCTCCTCGTCCGAATCCCGAGCATCATCATAGTCTTGCACCATGTTTTCCATCCCGGTACCATGCTCGTCGGTGCGACGACGATCCACCTCAGCTCTGTCACGTTGGGCAGACTCACCATGATATGCCCAGACCGTATAATCGGGCGTAAAACCACTCTTCTGCAGGCGTTTGCCCATTTCAGCCTCTGTCCTCTTTTCCCAATTGCCGCACCGGAAACAGGGGCACCAGGTTTTCCTCTGGCCATTTACAAATGCGGCTTGCACAAACCCCTTGGTTTTTGTGAACCATTCAGCGCTCCATTTGTTCTGACCAGTGTGACCGGTATACATCCACGCATAATCACTCATCTTGACTTTCAGAGCTATTGGACACACAACAAATATATATATATATATATAATTCACCATGTATATATTCATCAGTTGATCTACTTTGTCAATTTTATTACGTCCATGCAACCTACACCCTAATAGGTAATGATAGGTCCTAATCCCACCCAAGTATGTGTAGATTGGGTTCATTTTCCCATGCTATGCTCCGGATCCGACGCAAAATTTCGGCAGCACCTCCCCGCTGTTCTCCTGATACACGTCTCTGCAATAAACAGAGAGGATGTGTACCCGGAGAACAACAGGGGAGGTACTGACGAAATTTATGCGTCGGATCCGGAGCAAAGCATATGGGAAAACGAACCCAATCTACACATACTCGGGCTGTCCATGGATAGCGTTGGACAATTCGAAAGAATCAAGGTTATAAATATGCAAATGCATGCATATTTATAACTATAACACATTCGAACGGGAGACACATATTGGTTACGCATACTGATGATTCAAGACACATATATAGCTAGCTATCAAGTTTCATCGGCACGAACACTGGAACAGAGCAAATAATTAATGGGGGAGGAGGACATGTCATTTGTGCTCACCCACGAATGAAGGGGCAGAGCTCGTCAAACGCACGGCGAGGTCGTCGAACACTAAACCTCGCAACGATGAAACAACTGCACATTTAAATCTACCCGATCAACACAATTATATATGATGTTTTTCATAACAAAATCGAAAAATATATGACCTAACTCATAATTCACAAATATATGACCCCGTCGGCCTCTGGAAGGCCAAAGAGCACCTTTTCGAGAGCTGTCGGGGGTCGGGGTGTCGTGTCGGTGTCGAGGTGCCGTGTCGGGGTTGGGGTGCTGTTTCGGGGTCGGGGTGTCGTGTCGGGGTCGGGTTGTCGGGGTCTGGTGTCGGGGTCGGGGTGTCGGGGTCAGGGGGTCAGGGGGTCGGGGTGTCGTGTCGGGGTCGGGGTGTGGTGTCGGTGTCGGGGTGTCGGGGTCAGGAGGTTGGGGTGTGGTGTCGGGGTCGGGGTGTGGTGTCGGGGTCGGGGTGTCGGGGTTAGGGGGTCAGGGGGTCGGGGTGTGGTGTCGGGGTCGGGGTGTCGGGGTGTGGTGTCGGGGTCGGGGTGTCGGGGTCAGAGGGGTCAGGGGGTCGGGGTGTCGGGGTCGGGGGGTCGGGGTGTTTCCTTCTATCCTTCTTCTTCTTTCTTTCTCTTCTTCTTCTTCTTCTTCTTCTTTCCTTTCTTCTTCTTCTTCTTTCATCTTTTTTCTACTTCTTTTACTTCTTTTCATTTCTTCTTTTCTTCTTCTTCTACTTCTTCTACTTCTTTTCTTCTTCTTCTTCTTTTTCATCTTTTTTCTACTTCTTTTCTTTTCTTCCTTTCTTCTTCTTCTACTTCTTTTCTTCTTCTTCTTTTTTCATCTTTTTCTACTTCTTTTCTTTTCTTCTTTTCTTCTTCTTCTACTTCTTCTACTTCTTTTCTTCTTCTTCTTCTTCTTTTCTTCTACATATTCTTTTTTCTTCTACTCCTTTTCTTCTTTTCTTCTAACACTAACACTATATAACACATATCTAGCACTAAATCTATCACTAACAATTAAACAGCAAAAAAAATGAAAAAACAGAAAAAAAAAAATAACTCACCGGAGCAATGGGACGGTCGGGGCAGTGGGGCGGGTGGGCCGGCGACGTGGTGGCGCGCCGGGGCGCCGGGATGGTGGAGCGACGGAGCGTCGGCGGGTGGGGTGGGGGCGGCGGGGTGGTGGGGCGACGGGGGCGTCGCCGGGCGGCGGGATGGTGGGGCGACGGGGCGTCGGCGGGTGGGGTGGGGAAGACGGGGTGGTGGGGCGACGGGGCAAGCGGGGGCAAGGGCGGCGCCGGGCGGCGGTGGGTGGATCTGGTGGCGTGGCGTCGGGGAGGAGAGAGGAAGAGAAACAGAGAGGAGTAACGGGCAGGGGGGGCTCGATCAGCCGTTAGTTAGGTTAGGTTAGTTAGCCTTTGCCGTCCGCCAAGCCTTTGCCGTCCGCTTTTTTTTATCTTTGCCGGCTGCTAGCAGACGGCAAAGAGGGGGGCCGTTAAGTTTTTTCTAATCGGCTCGTTAGTGGGGGCCACCTCTCTCTTTGCCGTCAGCCAGCTGACGGCAAAGATTCTTTGCCGTCAGCCAGCAGACGGCTAAGAAGTGACAAATGGCAAAGACCTTCTTTGCCGTCTGCCAGTTGTTTGCCGTCTGCTTTTTGGTAGCTGATGGCAAAGACCTTCTTTGCCGTCTGCTAGCGGACGGCAAAGAACTGGCAGACGGCAAAATCCCTGATTCCAGTAGTGTATGATTTTGTAGGGATGAACTTTCTTTGGCCATGTTATTTTGAGAAGACATAATAGCTTAGTTAGTATGCTTGAAGTATTATTATCTTTTATGTAAATATTAAACTTTTATCTTCAATCTTTCGGATCTGAATATTCATACCACAATTAAGAGGGTTACATTGAAAATTATGCTAAGTAGCATTCCACATCAAAAATTCTGTTTTTATCATTTACCTACTCGAGGACGAGCAGGAATTAAGCTTGGGGATGCTTGATACGTCTCCAACGTATCTATAATTTTTGATTGTTCCATGCTATATTATATTCTGTTTTGGATGTTTATTGGGCTTTATTATACACTTTTATATTATTTTTGGGACTAACCTATTAACCGGAGGCCCAACCCAAATTGCTGTTTTTTGCCCGTTTCAGAGTTTCGCAGAAAAAGAATATCAAACAGAGTCCAAACGGAATGAAACCTTCGGGAACGTGATTTTCGGAACAAACGTGATCCAGAGAACTTGGAGTCTACGTAAAGCAATCAACAAGGAAGGCACGAGGTAGGGGCGCACGCCTACCCCCCTGGGCGCGCCCTCCACCCTCATGGGGCCCACGTTGCTCCACCGACGTACTTCTTCCTCCTATATATACCCATGTACCCGGAAAACATCAGAACAGGAGCCAAAACCCTATTTCCACCGCCGCAACCTTCTGTACCCGTGAGATCCCATCTTGGGGCCTTTTCCGGCGCTCCGCCGGAGGGGGATTGATCACGGAGGGCTTTTACATCAACACCATAGCCTCTCCGATGATGTGTGAGTAGTTTACCTCAGACCTTCCGGTCCATAGTTATTATCTAGATGGCTTCTTCTATCTTTTTGGATCTCAATACAAAGTTCCACCCCTCTCTTGTGGAGATCTATTCGATGTAATCTTCTTTTGCGGTGTGTTTGTCGAGATCTGATGAATTGTGGGTTTATGATCAAGATTATCTATGAACAATATTTGAATCTCCTCTGAATTCTTTAATGTATGATTGGTTATCTTTGCAAGTCTCTTCGAATTATCAGTTTGGTTTGGCCTACTAGATTGATCTTTCTTGCAATAGGAGAAGTGCTTAGCTTTGGGTTCAATCTTGCGGTTTCCTTTCCCAGTGACAGTAGGTGCAGCAAGGCACGTATTGTATTGTTGCCATCGAGGATAAAAAGATGGGGTTTATATCATATTGCTTGAGTTTATCCCTCTACATCATGTCATCTTGCCTAATGCGTTACTCAGTTCTTATGAACTTAATACTCTAGATGCATGCTGGATAGCGGTCGATGTGTGGAGTAACAGTAGTAGATGCAGAATCGTTCCGGTCTACTTGTCGCGGACGTGATGCCTATATACATGATCATACCTAGATATTCTCATAACTACGCTCAATTCTATCAATTGCTCGACAGTAATTTGTTTACCCATCGCAATACTTATGCTATTTTGAGAGAAGCCACTAGTGAAACCTATGCCCCCGGGTCTATTTTCCATCACATTAATCTTCCAACACTTTGCTATTTCTATTTCCGTTTATTTTACTTTGCATATTTATCATAAAAATACCAAAAATATTATCCTATCATCTCTATCAGATCTCACTCTCGTAAGTGACCGTGAAGGGATTGACAACCCCTTTGTTGCGTTGGTTGCGAGGTTATTGTTTGTTTGTGTAGGTGCGTGGGACTCGCGCGTGGTCTCCTACTGGATTGATACCTTGGTTCTCAAAACTGAGAGAAATACTTACGCTACTTTGCTGCATCACCCTTTCCTCTTCAAGGGAAAACCAACGCAGTGCTCAAGAGGTAGCAGAAGTCCACTCGGTTTAATTTGCATTCCTGAACTTCAAAAACCGGTCAAAATACACACTAAACTAATCATGTGGTCCAAAACTCAACCCTTCTTTCGAATTTGCATTGATCATGCGGTTTTGACCGCAGTCAATGCTGAATAGGCAGCACCACATCAATAATCGTGCGAACTAGGCCTAGGCATGGGAGGGGCAAAAACAAGTGGCTCGTTTTCTGTCCGTCTTCTTGACTCGCCTGACCCCTACCTCCTCACAAGACAACGACTATCGCTGCCCCCTTGCCCATTGGCCCCACCATCAGGGGCGGATCCAGGTATCTGGCAAGGATTGGTGGCTGCCATATACTTAACATTTAAAGTAAATACTAGGTATATGTACTGCATGGTTGTAGGCCAGCCACTATGTTGATAGACATCGCATGAGGAAGAAATAGTAGAAGAAAGGGAACACGAAGCTGTTGAACCTGCCGGCCTGGTGACTAGTGGGCCCGATGGCTGCGACACTTGGGCAGCTGGGCTATGCGCGAGAGTCAGTCTTCAGGAAACAAACGAATAAGATATGCAGGCCTAAAAATAAATACTTATGATACATTGATACACGATCCAGCCGGAAACCTTCACCTGACTCGTCTTCCCAATTCCAAATATTCCAGAAACCCTCATGATTGTGGTCGTGCAGAGCTGAGGCGGTTGGGCGCAAAAGGCAAAACCAGTGAGCGAGGAGAGAACAGGAGAGGCCATGACACTAGGCAACTAGTAAGGGCAAGGCTGCGAGCGCGAGTGTGGAGAGTCGGAGTGGCGCCGAAGAAGACATACACAATGGAAGGTTTTGGATTCAAAATTATCGTATACTCTTGTAAGATCGGATACTAGTGCTTGAGACCGCACTTGCTCCCATCCTCCTCCCCCGCGTCGCCCTCCTTAATGACTTGGGGGCATAGCCCTAGCCGCTGCCAAGCCAACCCCCTGCTCCCTACCTCCCCGATGTCGCCGGTGACCGTCGCAGGGAAAGCCTGCGCGGCGATAGGCGGCGATGGGGCTTCGCCTCGCGCTTGGAAGGTCCAGATGGCTGATGTCGCTTGAAGCTATGCCGGTATTTCCCCAAAGAGGAAGGGATGATGCAGCACAATGGCGGTAGGTATTTCCCTCAGATATGAAACCAAGGTTATCGAACCAGTAGGAGAACCAAGCAACACAACGTAAACAACCCCTGCACACAAATAACAACCACTCGCAACCCAATGTGTTAAAGGGGTTGTCAATCCCTTTCGGGTAACGGCGCCAGAAACGGTGCACGGACGGGAGAAAGTTGTAATAGATTGAATAAATAGATCACAAATAAAATAAAGTGCAGCAAAGTATTTTTGTATTTTTGGTTTAATAGATCTCAAAATAAATGCAAGGAAAAAGTAGATCGCAAAGGCAAATATATGAGAAAGAGACCCGGGGGGCGTAGGTTTCACTAGTGGCTTCTCTCGAGAAAAATAGCAAACGGTGGGTGAACAAATTACTGTTGGGCAATTGATAGAACTTCAAATACTCATGACGATATCCAGGCAATGATCATTATATAGGCATCACGTCCAAGATTAGTATACCGACTCTTGCCTGCATCTACTACTATTATTCCACACATCGACCGCTATCCAGCATGCATCTAGTGTATTAAGTTCATGGAAAAACGGAGTAATGCAATAAGAACGATGACATGATGTAGAGAAGATCTATCTATGTAGAGATAGACCCCATCGTTTTATCCTTATTAGCAACGATACATACATGTCGGCTCCCTTTCTGTCACTGGGATCAAGCACCGTAGGATCGAACCTAGTACAAAGCACCTCTTCCCATTGCAAGATAAATAGATTAAGTTGGCCAAACAAAACCCAAATATCGAAGAAGAAATACGAGGCTATAAGAGATCATGCATAAAAGAGATCAAAGAAACTCAAATACTTTCATGGATATAAAAAGATCGATCTGATCATAAACTCAAAGTTCATCGATCCCAACAAACACACCGCAAAAGAGTTACATCATATGGATCTCCAAGAGACCATTGTATCGAGAATTCAGAGAGAGAGAGATGAAGCCATCTAGCTACTAACTACGGACCCGAAGGTCTACAAAGAACAACTCACGCATCATCGGAGAGGCACCAATGGAGGTGGTGAACCCCATCCGAGATGGTGTCTAGATTGGATCTAGTGGTTCTGGACTCTGCGACGGCTGGATGAATATTTCATCGACTCCCCTAGGGTTTCTGGAATATTGGGGTATTTATAGAGCAAAGAGGCGGTCCAAGGGGCACCCGAGGTGGGCACAACCCACCAGGGCGCGCCTGGGCCTCCTGGCGCGCCCTGGTGGGTTGAGCATGGACATTTGGACTTTTATATTGTTCAAAGCAATAGTCTAGTTTTGACATGATAATTTTAATACTCAAGCATATCAACAAGCAACCATATCTTTCAAAATATCAATGCTAAAATAAGTTATCCCTAGCCCATCATGCTCAACCATTGATCCATTCATGAAACACACTCGCATATTAGCTACACCCAATACTTATGTACGATCATATTGCCTCCTATTGGTGCTTTTGTAAGAGAAGATGGAGACTCAAATTCAAAATAAAAATTGCATAAAGTAAAAGAAAGGCCCTTCGCAGAGGGAAGTAGGGATTTGTAGAGGTGCGAGAGCTCAAAGCGAAAAACTTAGAGATAAAAACATTTTGGGAGGTGTATCCATCCCACCAACGAAAACGACTTAGAGTTCCCAACACTTTCCATGCTAGATATATCATAGGCGGTTCCCAAATAGAAAATAAAGTTATTCCTTTTTCCACCATACTTTCACTTTCCATGGCTAGCCGTATCCACACTTGACCTCCATACCAGCACTTTCCAAGGAATTTATTATTTGACAACATAAAGTAAATTCATTTTTTTCATTTTGGGACTGGGCATCCCTAAAACCTTTGCCTTACTCTCGTGCAATGACAAGTGAATAAACACTCATCGTGAGAATAACACATCCAGCATGGAAAATATTAGCCACCCCTCACCGCTCCGCGAGAGAAACGAACACACAAAAGAGAAGTTTATTTTGAAAATTAGAGATGGCACATGCAAATTTGCTTAGAACGGCAAAAGAATACCGCATATAGGTAGATATAGTGGACTCATGTGGCAAAACTAGTTTAAAGGATTTAGGATGCACAAGTAGAGATCATACTTGGTGCAAAAGGAAGGCTAGCAAAAGATTGAGAAGCGACCAACCAAGAAACGAATAATCTCAAAAGCAAGCATTAAGCATAAATAACACCAAATAATACCACAAGTAGGATATAATTTCATTGCATAACTATTGACTTTCGTGCTTCCATAGGGAATCACAAACCTTAACACCAATATTCTTACAAGCATAATTTCTCATCAACACAACTCACATATCACATCATCATATCTCAAAACTATTACTAAGAATCAAGTTTATTTTGTCCAATGATCTTCATGAAAGTTTTTATTATATCCTTCTTGGATATCTATCACTTTGGGACTAATTTTCATGTGTTCCTTTTCATAAGCTCAAACAAATATAAGCGAAGATCATGAGCATAATTTTTCTTTCTTTCTCTCAAAATAATTGAAGTGAAGCAAGAGAGAATTTCTTTTAAAATTTTACTAACTCTCAAATAAATCTAAGTGAAGCAAGAGAGCATTTCTTCAAAAATACTAAGCACACCGTGCTCAAAAAGATATAAGTGAAGCACTAGAGCAAGTCCCTGGCTCATAAAAAATTTAAGTGAAGCATAGAGAGCAATTCTAACAAGTCATGACCTAATTTTGGCTCTCTCAAATAAGTGTGTCCAGCAAGGGATCAAGACTTAAAACAGAAAATAAAAAAAACAAAGACTTATATCATACAAGACGCTCCAAGCAAAACACATAGTATGTGACGAATAAAAATATAGCTTTAAGTAAAATACCGATGGTCGTTAGAAGAAAAAGGGGATGCCACTCGGGGGCATCCCCAAGCTTAGTTGGTTGCTCATTTTTGGATAATAGCTTGGGATGCCGGGGCATCCCCAAGCTTAGGCTCTTCTATCCTTTATTCCTTCATCCATCGTAAGATAACCCAAAACTTGAAAACTTCAATCACACAAAACTCAACAAAACCTTCGTGAGATCCGTTAGTATAAAAAGAAAACCACTACTATAATTATATCTACTGTATTCCAACTTTTCTATGGCAAAAACTCATCAAAGAAAACCATAGAGCCATCAAAATAAGCACACAACGCAAAGAAAACAGAATCTGTCAAAACAGAACAGTCTGTAGCAATCTGACAATTCGAAAACTTCTGGAACTCCAAAAATTCCTCCAAATTAAGAAGGCCAGGATAATTTGTATATTAATATTCTGCAAAAATAATCAGGGCAAAAGCACTTTTCTGTGATTTATGAAAATTATTTTCATAAGTGCATAAGTTTCTGTTTTTCAGCAAGATCAAACAACTATCGCCCAAGAAGATCCTAAAGGCTTTACTTGGCACAAACACTAATTAAAACACAAAAAACACAATAATAACAGTAGCATAATTGTGCTAACACTCAAGAACAGAAAGCAAAAAGTAAAAATAAATTTTATTCATTGGGTTGCCTCCCAATAAGCGCTATTGTTTCACGCCCCTAGCTAGGCATAAGATTTTATTGATGCTCTCATGAAAGATAATAATTGCAACGCAAAGAGATCATCATAAAACATGTGACAAACACATTTAATTCTAACATACTTCCTATGCATAGGCATTTTATAAGCAAAAAAATTATCAAGACAAGAAATACGTAGCATATGCAAAGGAGAGGAATAAAACTTTGAAAATATCAACATAATGATAGGTAATTTAGTAACACGAAAATTTGTACAACCATATTTTCCTCTCTCATAATAATTACATGTAGGATCATACTCAAATTCAACAATATAGCAATCATATAAAATTTTCTTTTCATGATCGTCATGCATGAAAGTCTTAGAATCTTGCAAGATAGTGTGATAAACATCAACTAAAGTCATGACCTCTATGAACCCACTTTTGTCAAAATTTTCATAAGATTGAACATTCTCCGAGTATGCGGGTTTCTTATTTCCTAAAGTTGACACTCTTCCAAACCCACTTTCAATATTATTGCAAACATTATTATCAATAGCATATTCATCATGAGGCATAAATAAATATTCTAGATCATAGGAATCATTATCACCCAAATGATGATCATTGGAACAAGCAGTGGACATAGCAAAATTAGCATCCCCAAACTTGGGGTTTTGCATATTATTAGCACAATTGACATTAATAGAATTTATAGTAAAATCATTGCAATCATGCTTTTCATTCAAGGAGCTATCATGAATCACTTCATAAATTTCTTCATCACAACTTTCAGATTCACGAATCTCAAGCAAAACTTCATAAAGATAATTTAGTGCACTCAACTCACTAGGAATTGGTTCATCATATTTAGATTTCTTAAAAAGATTAGCTAGTGGATGAGGATCCATATCAATAAATTTTTAGCAAGTGAAGATGCAAGCAAATAGAAGACACATGGTCACACAAGCAAACAAGAGATCTGACGAGAAAAAGGCGAATGAAAAAGAGGGCGAATAAAATGGAAATTTTTGTGAAGTGGGGGAGAGGAAAACGAGAGGAAAATGGCAAATAATGTAAATTGCGAGGAGATGAGATTTGTGATTCTCCCCAGCAACGGCGACAGAAATTCCTTTTGATGTCGCTTGAAGCTACGTCGGTATTTCCCCAAAGAGGAAGGGATGATGTAGCACAGCGCCGGTAGGTATTTCCCTCAGATATGATACCAAGGTTATCGAACCAGTAGGAGAACCAAGCAACACAACGTAAACAGCCCCTGCACACAAATAACAACCACTCGCAACCCGACGTGTTAAAGGGGTTGTCAATCCCTTTCGGGTAACGGCGCCAGAAACGGTGCGCGGACGGGAGAAAGTTGTAATAGATTGAATAAATAGATCGCAAATAAAATAAAGTGCAGCAAAGTATTTTTGGTTTAATAGATCTGAAAATAAATGCAAGAAAAAAGTAGATCGCAAAGGCAAATATATGAGAAAGAGACCCGGGGGGCGTAGGTTTCACTAGTGGCTTCTCTCGAGAAAAATAGCAAACGGTGGGTGAACACATTACTCTTGGGCAATTGATAGAACTTCAAATACTCATGACGATATCCAGGCAATGATCATTACATAGGCATCACGTCCAAGATTAGTAGACCGACTCCTGCCTGCATCTACTACTATTACTCGACACATCGACCCTATCCAGCATGCATCTAGTGTATTAAGTTCATGGAAAAACGGAGTAATGCAATAAGAACGATGACATGATGTAGACATGATCTATCTATGTAGAGATAGAACCCATCGTTTTATCCTTAGTAGCAACGATACATACGTGTCAGTTCCCTTTCTGTCACTGGTATCAAGCACCGTAAGATCGAACCCACTACAAAGCACCTCTTCCCATTGCAAGATAAATAGATCAAGTTGGCCAAACAAAACCTAAATATCAAAGAAGAAATACGAGGCTATAAGAGATCATGCATAAAAGAGATCAAAGAAACTCAAATACTTTTATGGATATAAAAAGATAGATCTGATCATAAACTCAAAGTTCATCGATCCCAACAAACACACCGCAAAAGAGTTACATCATATGGATCTCCAAGAGACCATTGTATTGAGAATTCAGAGAGAGAGAGAGAGAGATCAAGCCATCTAGCTACTAACTACAGACCCAAAGGTCTACAAAGAACTACTCACGCATCATCGGAGAGGCACCAATGGAGGTGGTGAACCCCATCCGATATGGTGTCTAGATTGGATCTGGTGGTTCTCGACTCTGCGGCGGCTGGATGAATATTTTGTCGACTCCCCTAGGGGTTCTGGAATATTGGGGTATTTATAGAGCAAAGAGGCAGTCCGGGGGGCACCCGAGGTGGGCACAACCCACCAGGGCGCGCCTGGGCCTCCTAGCGCGCCCTGGTGGGTTGTGCCCCCCTCGGGGCACCCCCAGGCGCAGCCAGGGCCAATTATGTTCCTTCTGGTCCAAAAAAAAAGCTTCGTGAAGTTTCGTTGCGTTTGGACTCCGTCTGATATTGATTGTCTGTGATGTAAAAAACATGCAGAAAACAGCAACTGGCACTTGGCACTATGTCAATAGGTTAGTACCAAAAAATGATATAAAATGACTATAAAATGATTATAAAACATCCAAAATTGATAATATAACAGCATGAAACAATAAAAAAATTATAGATACGTTGGAGACGTATCAGTGGCCTGCTTGTCGCCCCCTGTCGCCGGCTCGGGTCATCCTCGGCTCCTCAGGCCGTCACTGGTGTCGCAGCCGCAGGTGCTCCTTCTTTTGTGCTCAGGACGTCGAGGGGCTGGTGTGCGTCCTGGCGCCCTCCTGTGCAGCTGCAGCAACCCCAAACCGCCAGATCTGGCTGGTGCGGGTTGGGGTCACCTGGATCTGCCCGTCGTGGTTCCTTGGGTCACCGTGATGGACCTTGTGGTGGCTCCTAGTGGTGGTGGGTGAGCGGTTGCTTCTTGTTCTAGTGAGATGTGCGCAGGGCCGGCCCTGAGGGGGGGCAGAGGGGGCGGCCGCCCCGGGCCCCCAAGCTGCAGGGCCCCCACCCAGGGATACGTACGCTTGCTAGCTTAGGCTAGCCCACACACGAAGCTTCTCACTACATGGGCTGGACATGCAGACTTAGGCAACTGCTAGCCCACGCACGTAGACGCAGCCGCTCGTTCGTCGACTCTCGTACGTAGCCTCGAAGGCGGCCTGTCCGCTTTCCTAATTCCCCTTTCTTCCAAGATCCAATCTTCCCGAACCCTGGATCTGATCGCTAGTCGCCGTTTCGCCGGGGAGCTCCGCTCTTCTGTGTCCACTCGAGATGTCAACCACATCGTGCGATCGCCGAGCGCAACGGGTTGCCAGTGCGAGTCCTCTTCGCGTCATGGCGGAGCGCACGAGCTGGCCACCAGGGAGAAGCAGATCCAAATGATCTGAGGTAACCATATTATTATTCACTATTAAGTTATTCAGCAGTCCTTCTTTGCACATATATGACGTATAACTTTTTCACTGTTCAACTTATTTTCTATCTTTTATTTATTTTCAGTATCGTGTTTGTGTGTATAAACTATTTCATATGAATATTGGTTCCGAATGGATTCAAGTATATGTACACGTACTAGAAACTTGCCCGTGCATTGCAACAAATCCAAAATAAAAGAATACATGTTCATAAACTTGAAAAAAAAACACCTTGTTCTCGGTATATATATCACTACAAATATGTTAGGATTCATCCATGGTATATTCCTCTTATATGTTTGAATGATGTTAGGAAGGGTTGGGGCTGGTTCGGACACACGATTTTCTGCAAACATGGAGTAGAGTAGTGGGGGTCTCTTTTCAATATGATAACCTAACTCGCATGCAGAAAATATAGACCGGATGATCAAAAATAGCGGATGACACATGCCGTGATCATCGGCTGAGTCTTTTATAAGAGGAGAGATGGTTATTAGTATTATTATTTTGTTTGTCATGGAAAGGGGCCCCGAGTTTTGGTTTCGCCCCGGGCCCCCGAAATGTTAGGACCGGCCCTGGATGTGCGTGGTGGGTGGATGTCGGGGTGGCGGCCCTGTACTGGCGGACGACATCATCTCAGCGGCGAGTGATGGGCGTGGGTGCTAACCTATGACATCGGCCATGCGGATGGCAAGGTCGCGGCTTGAGTGTATTGCGATGGGTGGTAGTTCCCCGACACCTACTGCCTGCCTTCAACGTACACGCCACTTCACCTGAGGTTTTCACTTCCCAGTCCATTTCAGGCATCAGCGGCTTTGTCTTGCTGGTTTGTGCTCTCGACTGTGTAGTGGGAGTTGGCAGCGGGACCGGGGAAACCGGCTTTCACTTCTCCTACTGGTCTTCATCATGCAGTGGTGCTTTTCAGCTTGTGTGTTGTTTGCATGGGTGGCCGGTGGCAGAAGGCTTGCAGAGGTGGTTCGACACTCTGGTTCCTTCTCCATGGAACTTTGGCGGTAGTTCTCAGGCGGGCTCTAGGGCGAGCATCCTGCTTTTCCGATGGTATGATGCCCTTCGAGCTAGGGCGGGACGATTGTGCTCCTCTTGGGAGGCAGAACCAGATGGCTTGTTTGGCCAAGTCTTGGTCTTCATAAGTAAGTGAGAACCTGCTTGCTAAAAAATGTTATTGTCTCATGCTGATTTTCTCCCCTACACTGATGTACCTACAAGCTGGATGTTGGACCTTGGAGCTTTAGGCTGGGCTTCTCCTTTCAAATGTTTGTCTGTAACTCCAATAGGTTCTTGCTGTATTAGCACCTTGTATATTTGTCGTTTCCTTTTTTATTTGTATGTTGGTTATGCGTAATCCTGACCGGTTAATGGCTTTGTTAATTCAAAGTCAGGCAAGGTTCGAGCCTTCTTGGGCTTGACCTCGGTCTTTTCTCTAAAAAATAGAATAAAAACTATCGTATACTCTAGTGCTATATCATTCTTGTCCTTTATAGGATCCGCCACACATCATTTTTTGTCCTGTCTCCGCACAACCTGCCACCCCTGCCACTGTACGGCGTCGGTAACAAGTGATCGGTAGCGCTGCACTTCCGTTGTTGTCTCTACCATCCCTTCAGGCTACGACGAGCCTCCTCACCCCATCAGAGTCATTGGAAACAGTGGGACACGACACAACCGGATGCAGCGGGTGTCCACCGGAAGCTCCCACCACACTGATGGTGCAGCGCTGCATAGAATGAGCACCTCTAGGCTCGCGGCCATAGCAGAAAGGTGGTGTTCGCACAGATGCTACTAGCTGTGCCGAGGCTGATTTCTTCACGAGCACAAGTCTGCAAGTTCACGGAAACGCTCGAATTGCTAGGCTTCTTGTGTGTGGGATTCCTATCCCCCGTTAACACTCTCGATGATCCTCCCATCCCATGAATTGCTCGAGTTCGCTCCCCGCGCACACCTCCATGACCGGCCAATTGGAGACGAAACCGTCACTAGACCGGGTCTATAGGACATGTACCACCTCATGAATGTATGTTGCTGACATCGAGACCACCACCACGTGGATGCATAGAGCAAGCTACAATATAATTGAAAAATGAAGGCCAACGAGCTTAGTGGTGGCAGCGTCACTCCCAACAAGGGTTCTGAATGAGGGATGGCCACAACGAAGAGGAGTGCAGCACCGGGGAAGGGAGAAGCAACCAGCAATCAATGTGGCGAGAGATAGAACAGAGAGGGAGAGAAAAGGGGCTTTTGTTTATTTTCTTTTGTTCCTCGGTGGGTCTCACATTTAAGGAGGGTATCAAAAGGTGACATCGCGGCACTTAGTCAGCTGTCAAAGCGGAGGGTTGATTCTTGAACCAGGTGGTTAATTCGGGGATCAGGACAAACACTTTTGAAGTTGGTGGTTGAATATTAAAACGAGTGGGTAGTTTAGGGTTGTAATGTGAATTGTTCTCATCATCAGAAATAACAATGAAAGAAACCGCACCATGACGGGGTTATCAAGGCTGCGCCATGTTCCCAAAGTCTGAAGTTGATGAAGGCGTCGCCATGTCATGACACATACACATCCCGCTCACCGGAGGTCGTCGTCAAGAAAGTCAAAGCTACCCGAGGACAAGGAGACGCGACAATAACTACAACTCACTTCACTATACGAGCCCATGAGATGGCGTCCTTGTCTAGGTGGACTGCCGTAGATTTGGCATACATCTGGGATAATGTGCTGACCACACCTGCCATGCCAATGTGAGTTCCCATTGGTTTCATACTATGTGAGTTCCCATCGATTTCATACGGACGCCGGTTTCTACAAACAACTTACTCCCACAAGGTGCAACCTTCGCATACCCCGACAAAGTTGCTAGTCGTCAAGAAGTCTGAGCCAAGCAGGACCCATGCATGCTATACCAACACCAACTACAACAACGCCGCCAAGATCGACGAGGCACGACTATCGGTGTCAAAACCGGCGGATCTCGGGTAGGGGGTCCCGAACTGTGTATCTGAAGATCGATGGTAATAGGGGGAAACAAGGACACGATGGTTACCCAGGTTCGGGCCCTCTTAATGGAGGTAATACCCTACTTCCTGCTAGATTGGTCTTGATGAATATGAGGATCACAAGAGTTGATCTACCTCGAGATCGATGTGGCTAAACCCTAGAAGCCTAGCCTATGGTAATTGTGATTCTGCCTCTACGGACTAAACCCTCTGGTTTATATATCCACCGGAGGGGCCTAGGGTTGTACATAATCATCTTGCAGAGGAAGGAAACATTACACCCAAACTTTAAACTTGCCATTCTACACATATAGGAGTCCTATCCGGATACAAGAGACAATCTTCTACGGTGATCTTCACGGCCCACCAGTCCGGCCCATAACAGGTAATTCGGCCACCAAAGGACCCCTTAATCCAGGACTCCCTCAGTAGCCCCTGAACCAGTCTTTGATGATGATGAGTCCGGCACGCGTACTGTCTTCGGCATCGCAAGGCGGGTTCCTCCTTCCGAACATATGAAGTTTATTTCCTACATAAAGGAACTATGTCCGGCTCTGCATGATTAGTACAACCCTTAGCCTCGAAGGCAATGTGTGAAAACAAATACTGTGTCTTTACTGACAACTTTTCTAGCAAAACGTCATGTCCAACCCTTTAATATTTTGAACCGTTTTCTTGGCTCTTAGTTTCGCGTTTCGAGGCATAGTCTCGATTGGCACGTCCCGTCGAAGCAGAGATTGTGCCCGCTTATTATGGGATCCTCATCAATACGACATGGGTAACCCAACCGCACCTTACGCACGATTATGTTGGGAACAGGTGAGTTTTACGGCTGGAGTGGGAGACGTTTGGTATTTACCATCTATAAAAGGACACAGATCCTTCCCCTTTTACCTCAAGCCCTCCTCAAGCCCCTGCTTCCCAATCTCTTAGCTCCAGTGCCCACAGCTCCAGCGCCCACGGCTCCCATCTCCTCCACCACCGCCTCCTTCTCCAGCAATGGCTGGATCTGGCTCCGAGGGCAAGTGGGAGGCCTCCACCGTCACGGAGAAGAACGTGAAGAGTCTCCGGAGGGCAGGCTACCTCGCCGACAACATAGCGCACCGGATCCCAGATGTGGATCAGGTGATCCCCATCCCCAAGCCTGGCGAGAGGGTTGTGTTCCTCCCTCACTTTATCCGGGGGCTAGGATTTCCGCTTCACCCCTTTGTTCAGGGTATCTTATTCTTCTATAGGCTAGATTTTCATGGTCTGGCCCCGAATTCTATCCTCCACATATCGGCTTTTATAGTCGTGCGTGAGGCTTTCCTCCGCATCCCCCCACACTTCGGCTTATGGCTCAAAACCTTCAATCTGAAGCCGAAGGTGGTCGACGGGCAGCACGCGGATTGCGGGGGAGCCATGGTGAGCAAGCTGCCAAACGCAACTTGGCCCAAAGGGGCTTTTGTGGAGACCAACAAGATATGGTAGTAGGAGTGGTTCTACATCACCGAACCCTGCGATGCCAAGTGGGCGGCTACGCCAAAATTCAGATCCGGACCCCAGAGAGGCTCACCTGATGGACCGCCAAGGGCCTTGACTGGGGGTCTTAGACGGAGGTGAAGACGCTCCAAAACCGCTTCTCCAGCATGATGTCGACGGGCACCCACCTCACCAACGTGATTCAGGTGATGCTCTTCCGTCGCACCCTTCCCTGCCAACTCCGGGCCTCCCACTTATGGGAGTTTAATTCGGAGGAGCCACGGACCTTGAAGCGCTTCTTCAGCACTACGCACGAAGACATATGGAAGCAGCTTTTCAAGGCCCAGAAGGAATGGCCAGAGGAGACCGAAGACAAGGGCTTCGACAGAATGACTTCGGCCTCAGAGGTAAGCACAATTTTGCCGAATACCTATCCTGTCCATATTTCAATTATAACAGGAATTAGAACTCTTATGTTCCATTCAGGCCTGGACGAAGAAAGCGGAGCGGATCAACTGTCCGGCTTCGTTGCCCGAAAACCCAGCCACGCCCCAACTGACGGCGATGCTGGTTCCGGAGCCGTACAAGGTGCTGGAGAAGAAGGCAAGAAGAAGGGCAAGGAGGTCAAGAGTGGCCCTCGCCCTAAGGGTCCTTCAGATACTCTGTCCGGAGAGACCGATGCCCACTCCTCCCATGACGAAGAGGAAGAGGAGGAGGAGGTGGTGGAAAGCAATTCCCCCATCAAGGGAAAGGGGGGGGTGAGCGGGAGGCCCCCGAAGGCGCGGGAAAGGGGGCGCCCAGGAGGAAACTGAACCTCCCGGACAGCTCGGACTCGGAGTCCGGAGCTGATTTCCGAAAGCAACCCAGGAGCAAGCCCCTAGCCGAATCGTAAGTGTGCAGACTTTTGCTGTTATCTTCGGTCAGTTTGTTATCATTGCATAAGCAATTCTATTTGTTGTTTTGCAGTCCTCCCCTCACACTCCCCAGCACACCATTGTCGTCAGGGAGCTCTCTGCCAACTAACATGGCGGAGAGTGACACATCGCCGCAGGCTCAATCGCCCATCATACCAGGGAACACCGAGGTGACTTCCCAGCGGGTATCTCCTGCGCGAGGAGGTGGCAGTGGGGTGGACGAGAGGGTGCCCGAGGTTAACACCTCGGCCACCGTCCGCCAAGGGGAAATAGTCCCTATGGCAACCGACGGCGGGGAGCTCAAGCAATCCGAGCTCCCGCCGAACACCTTTCCGGAGGCCAGCATGGCTCCGGAATCGGGAAAGCAACCCCCTACGATAGGGGGAGGAGCATTAGCTCCAACGGCATCCTCCATTAATCCGGATGCACCGAACATGCTGGAGGAAGCACTACAAGGTGCTTCCATCGTGGAGGAACACCGCACCCTGATGGGTGCGGTTATGGGAAAGATTCAGTCTGCCAAAAGCGGACTGAATGAAGCCTTCAACGGCCTACTAACAGGCTTTGAGGTATGCAATGTAATACTCTAAAAGAACTTTATGTTTTATTTGTATACGATAACAAACATGTATACGACAGTATCCTCTGATGCTTTGTTTGATTCTAAAAAGAATCAGACAGAGCATCCACGTAGTGCCAGCTAATAGAAGATATTGTGCCATTTATTTGAACATGCTTCCCTGGTAGCGGCATCTGCCCAGGCCGCAGAGGTTTCCGAGCTCAACCGGAAGCTTCAACTAGCTGACAAGGAACTCGACCGCGTCAACAAGCGGTTTGATGAAACACAAGGTATGCGGACTTTCAAAGAATTGTTATGTGAAAAGACGATGTGTTTGATTGTAAGAGTATGAACTCATTGTGCGGTGTGATTATGTCATAGTTGGCGCAGCTAAGGTCGAGACCCTCAAAGGCGCTCTTGCACAGGCCAAGAAGGAGGCCGAGATGAACAAAGCAGCTGCCGATCTGGAAGCCAAACAGGTCTCCCACCGAACACATGAGTCACGGGTGACTGAAGTCGAACAAGAGCTGCAAGATGCTATTCGCAAGTGCGAGGAGTTGGAGCAGAAGACTTTGGACCAAGCGTCCGAGCTCAGTAAGGCTCTCAACGCCACCAAGGAGGCGCGGAGCGAGTCCCGGAGTGCTCGCGAGGAGATCAAGCAGGCGTGGCAGATAGCGGCTGGTAAGGCCTTTCTTATGCAGAGTATCTTTGGAGGTCGGAAGTACTTGTCGCTGACGCGATTGTCGAGTTCTCCAGGCGCGTTTGCGGATCTCTCGAAGAGTATTGCCGCTGCCGCCGAATTCTTCACAGCCCAGGAGGGGAACACAACGGAGAAACTGTTCTGGCCGCAATTCCTTGCACCAGAACATCCAGTGCCCCTGAATGACCAGTTGAAGCAGCTGGTCGAGCTGCATAACATGGCAGGTGTAGCCATGAAGAACTTAATAGTCCGGCTTTGGCTCACCGAGCCAATCCCTAGTAGCTACTTTGGATTGGTGAAGCGGCTCGCCGATGCGAGGCCGCGGGTCGACGCTGTGAAGCGTTCGGCATGTATAGAAGGAGCCCGGATGGTGTTTGCCCGTGTCAAGATGCATTGGGCGAAGATGAAGGCCACCAAAGTGGCGACCGCCGGTCCGCCCGAAGGCAGGGATCATTTGAGGCCAGAGAGGTACTTCGATGACGTCCTAGAAGGAGCCCGCATTGTAGAGGTACTTTGATGACGTCCTAGAAGGACGTGGCCTTTGAGTAATTGTATTCGGATTGTAAAGACTATGCTTATGAACCGATATGTATATATTTTTGCGCCTTATATTTCAAGCGACTTTTCCTCCTATGCGGCTGTTTATTATATCTAAAAGTTTCCAGTCGTTGGCTTCAGCCCCCATGCAGATACTACAGGGGTGTTCGGTATTGCGCGTGATCACTCTTTACCCAACATCTTTGTCCATAAAGGAGGTGTCCGTGGAGCAAACCAGGCAATCAGACTATCCGGCTTTATTGCTTTCACTTAGCCATAGGAGCTTGACTTGTGGGGCTAAGTACTAGCCCCTGATGCGTGTGCGGCTATCCGGATTACGGTGCCCACTTTACGCGGCTGGGCGAAGACCAGCCCCTCGTATAACACGGAGTAGATCGCTAACGATCGTAGTATAACACTAAGTCACCGAATTGCCGACCAGCTCGCGCTTATCATGACAGTCAGTTTTCGGCTTTATCTAACGAGGTACTTGACCGGATGAACCAGAAATACAATTGCAATAGTTCTCCCTTTACTACCTCAGCCGAACAATGCGGAACGTAAGGTGGTAAGCACAGGAGCCAGGCAACCCAACTATAGACCCAAGACATGATTCGGAACTGATGCATATAACGCAATATCCGGGACGCCGAACAGTTCCCTATAGGTGTTCGGACTTTAAGTGTGCCAGGCCGAATACAGCCCCTGGTATTAAATCTAGATTTGAGGCACATGTGGCAATCTGAGGTAGGGAGAGAACGCAGATGGTGATAAAATAAACTCCAAACAAATTGGAACCAAACTGCTTCTTTTATATCCCGTTTATACGGTGAACCGCGTGGTTACAGATAATGCCAAAAACATCTTGGGCATTTTACATGCCAAAAAAAAGAAGAAGAAAAAAGTGATGAAGGGAAAGGTTTACACAGAGCCTAAAATTAACAATTTAAAAATCTCGATGGTGGCCATGCTGCACGTCTGTGCAGTTTCTCCTTTATAACGCGTCCTTGAAGGGGAGAGGTTTGTTGGCCGCCTGTGAACAAGGAAGGGGAACTCTGAAAAAGAATGCCCATCACAACCATATATAAGGTGGGTTCTTTTAATGGACCTTCAATGAAAATATGTTTTAGAGTCCAAATAGGGTCAAGCCGAACTATGGACTGTTTCTATGCAGTGTGCCCCCGGCTCTGCCCAAGATATTTTGAGGGCGTAGTTGTGTACACGAGGTACGTATGCTACTACCTTGTAAGGCGGTCGGAAGAGGCGTAACTTCTAATCAAGCTCAGGTTCTTCTAAGCTGCCGCATTGTAGTGTCGGCCGGACACGTTTAGCAATGTCTCTGGTCTTCACGACTGATGAATTATTCGGCTTGAATATGGCGCCTTGAACTTCGGCTGCCAGGGCCATGGTATCCTCCTCTGTACGGAGGGAGCGCTCCATGTTTCCGTTGACTGTGATGACGCCGCGCGGTCCGGGCATTTTAAGCTTTAGGTAAGTATAGTGCGGGACTGCATTATAGTGGGCTAAGGCCGTTCTGCCGAGTAGTGCATGATAGCCACTTCATAAAGGAGCGATGTCGAAGATTAACTCTTCGCTTCGAAAATTGTCTGGAGAGCCGAATACCACTTCAAATGTTAATGAGCCCGTGCAGCGAGCCTCTACGCCGGGTATCACTCCTTTAAAGGTAGTGCTGCTAGGCTTGATTCTTGACGAGTCTATCCCCATCTTGCGGACAGTCTCTTAATATATCAAGTTTAGACTACTGCCGCCGTCCATAAGGACTCGAGTAAGATGATATCCATCGATTATTATAGGATCGAGTACTAGGGCCGCCGAACCTCCGTGATGGATACTGGTTGGGTGATCCCTACAATCAAAGGTGATCGGACAAGCCGACCATGGGTTGAACTTGGGGGCGACGGGCTCTACGGCATAAATGTCCCTAAATGCGCGCTTGCGCTCCCTCTTAGGGATATGGGTGGCATAGATCATATTCACCGTTTTCACCTCAGGGGGAAATTTCTTCTGCCCCTCAGTGTTCGGTTGGCGAGGCTCGTCTTCGTCCTCGCTTTGAGGTCCTTTCCCCTTGTGTTCGGCATTTAACTTGCCGGCCTGCTTGAAGACCCAACAATTTCTGTTGGTGTGGTTTGTGGGTTTGTCAGGGGTGCCATGAATCTGGCAAGGTCTCTCTAATATTTTGTCCAAGCTGGATGGACTGTCTCTGTTGCCTTTGAACGGCTTCTTCCGTTGACCGGGCCTAGAGCCACTGAATCCGGCGTTTACTGCCGTGTCATCTGTTTCTCCGGTATTGTTCCGACGCTTGTTCTCATTGCGTCGTGGCTTGCCATTGCCATCCCTGACTTCAGAAGTGCTAGGGTCGCTGGTACTGTTGCTTCTACGAGCCAACCAGCTATCTTCGCCCGCGCAAAAGCGGGTCATAAGTGTAGTGAGGGCTGCCATTGTCCTCGGCTTCTCCTGGCCGAGGTGTCTTGCGAGCCATTCGTCTCGGATGCTGTGTTTGAATGCTGCTAAGGCTTCGGCGTCCGGACAGTCGACGATTTGGTTCTTTTTAGTGAGGAACCGATTCGAAAGCTTGCGGGCTGATTCCCCAGGTTGCTGGATTATGTGACTTAAATCATCAGCATCCGGTGGCCGGACATAAGTCCCCTGAAAGTTAGCCCGGAAAGCATCCCCTAAATCTTCCCAGCTTCCAATGGAGTTCTCTGGGAGGTTGTTCAACCAGTGCCGAGCTGGCCCCTTCAGCTTTAAAGGTAAGTATTTGATAGCATGGAGGTCATCTCCACGAGCCATGTGGATGTGAAGAATATAGTCTTCGATCCATTCGGCGGGATCCGTCGTTCCATCATATGCCTCAATGTTTACGGGTTTAAAGCCTTCCGGAAATTGGTGATCCATCACCTCATCGTCAAAGCACAGAGGGTGCGCATCGCCCCTATATCGTGCGATATCGCGGCATAGTTTGGACGGCATCTGTGTCCGGTGTTGACCCCGAACTTGATTGTATCCAGCGTGCTTGGTTTGATAGCCACCATCGCGTGTGGGAATAAGTTCTCTTGATCCGTAGATTGATCAGGCCTATCCGGCTTTTTTATTCAGGTCCTGACGCAAGTCGTACTTATGGCCCTGAGCCACTATATCCTTTCCTTTACGGTGGGGAGGTGCGGGCTGGTATACGGCATTGCTAGTCACTTTGTCCCGTCCACGAGGTGGCCGGTCCGGTTGATCGGCCTGATTGTGCCTTGACGGAATTGGCGCAAGGGCCTCGTCGTCGAATTGTGGTAGCAACTTGCGCTTGGGATATCTCTTCGTTTGGCGCTCACGACCATATTTCTCTTCCGCGTCTAGCACTTCATTCCATCTGTCGTTGAGCGTATCCTGCTCGGCTTTAAGCCCCTGCTGCTGCTTTTTCAGGCTCTTTGCTGTGGCAATAAGCCATCGCTGAAAGCGTTCTTGTTCAAGGGGTTCCTCTGGGATGATGAATTCGTCGCCCCCAGGCTGACATCCTCTTCAGAGACATGTAGATAGTTACTATCTTTGGAATCATTATGATCGGTGAGATGCTCGGGACTGCATTGGCCATCCCCCCGTTCGTCCTGCTCCATCGCTGGCTCTACGGGGTCTTCGGCATCCTCCAGAGCCTCATTATCTCCGGTGTCGGTATTACTTTCCCTTCTTCGACGCGATCGTGAGCGGCGCCGCTGACGCCGGCGATTAGGAGATTTATCAACGGGCTTATCCTCTTCTGGATCTTTTGTCGCCATCGCCGTCCTTCTCCTGGGGTGTGTCCACCATATATACTTCATAGGTAGAAGTGGCCGCCCATCGCCCGGTGACGGGAGGGCTTTGAGCTAGATCGGCTTCAACGTCGTGGTCCATACCCTCGTAGTCTTCGGAAGCATAGTCTAGTACATCGGTTAAGTCTTCGACCGTAGCTACCAAGTGGGTGGTGGGTGGGAAGCAAAATTCCCTGGTCTCAACCCCCATTTTTAACTGGGCACCGTTCGGCGATAAATCCTCCGTAATGGTGAGAGATTGCAGTAAGCCCGACGCCTCATTTAAGAGCGAGAGCTGTGTAGGAGTTTGGGGGTCTGCGGAGCCAGGCTCGGTGATGACCACTTAATCGAGCCCGGAGAGTGCGGATCCCGAGAGTTCAGAGCTCGTAATCGGAAACGAGTCCGGCTTCCCAGCAGCGGGGAGAGTCCCATTCGATTCTGGGTTTGTGAGCGGCACGATCGCGGTTGAGCCACTGGCTAAAAGTTCCATGGAGGGGGAGAGTCCGGCGGGGTTTATCCTCTCGTATTCGGACGAAGTGAGCTGCTCCGGATCTAGGGCCAGACCGGGCACGGATGTTGACCCCTGGATGGGATCTCGTGATAGATCTAGGATGTTTTCATAGTCCAGGTAGGGAGCGACAGGCGAGGGTGCGAATCCTTCGAAGATCAAATCTCCTCGAACATCGGCGTCGTAATTCAGGTTTCCAAACCTGATCTGGTGACCAAGGGCGTAGCTGTCAACCTGCTCAAGGTGGCCATCCGAATTGGCACGTAGCACGAAGCCGCCAAACACGAAAAGCTGACCGGGGAGGAAGATCTCCCCGGGGGTGGTGCTGTCGCCGATGACGAAGCGAGCCATCAATCCTTCTGTTGACGACACAGTGGAACTCTCAATGAAAGCACCAATGTCGGTGTCAAAACCGGCGGATCTCGGGTAGGGGGTCCCGAGCTGTGTATCCGAGGATCAATGGTAACAGGGGGAAACAAGGACACGATGTTTACCCAGGTTCGAGCCCTCTTAATGGAGGTAATACCCTACTTCCTACTAGATTGGTCTTGATGAATATGAGGATTAGAAGAGTTGATCTACCTCGAGATCGATGTGGCTAAACCCTAGAAGCCTAGCCTATGGTAATTGTGATTCTGCCTCTGCGGACTAAACCCTCCGGTTTATATATCCAACGGAGGAGCCTAGGGTTGTACATAATCATCTTGCAGAGGAAGGAAACATTACACCCGAACTTTGAACTTGCCATTCTACACATATAGGAGTCCTATCCGGATACGAGAGATAATCTTCTGCGGTGATCTTCACGACCCACTAGTCCGGCCCATAACGAATAATCCGACCACCCGAGGACCCCTTAATCCAGGACTCCCTCAATGACGGCGAGGGTGGGCGTAGTTAAAGCAATAGCCAAATTTACAGTGGTGCGTGTACCGACGTGGACATAGGTTCTGCAACTGCCGACACACACCACCATCATCATGCATGGAGAACGCAAAATGAAGACGACAAAAACGACGAGGATGACCCTAAGGCTCAATCGAAGTTATCCAGTGGAGCAACCTGCGAGAGTAATTAATCTGGAACCTTCCAAGGCCCCGGGAACCAGGAGATCACACAAACCAACACTCAGGCTGGACGCTAGTAGGCCACTGAGGACATTTATTTTGGGATCTTATAACCGTATTCCAATGATATTAATTAAATACATGTTTACCTACCATATTCCTTTGCGTACTACGGTACACTACACTCACGCATGAAAGAAATACACTCCCCTATTCTCTTCTCCATGGAGTTTGGTTTTTCTCATGTCAAACAGATGTTTCAACATTTTGTAATAAAATCATGCTTGCTTGCATAGGCTGAAAGGCTTCAAATTCCTTTTCAAAAAAAAAATTCCTGACTGTAGCATAGGCTTTACCTAGTCACCACCCAGTAATAGAATGAACACTAATGCATCATCAAAAATTACTTTCGGATGTTCGTAGGATAAGTAGCTTAGAAAACATGCCCAAAAGCACACAATTTGAAGAATCAAATGGCTCATACCCACAGTCAAGCAGCATCAATCACATATGCAGTAGTATACATAAATCAATTTGGTGTTTGACAATGAAGCGAACAAAATTAATACAAGTGCTATTTTGCAGAGGCCACAATGTCGTGGCTTGTGGCAAAGACCGCCACGAGGGAACTGCAAAACAATACCGTATGGAGTGGCATGACGACAAGGCAAAGGCCATACCAACAAATTTCTATCGTTTTCTTTTTCAGATGAATTTCCAAAATTTTCTATATATGTTCTTCAGTTAATTAGCTTTATATCTTAATTGTTTTAATTATCCCTTTGTCTAATTAGCAAAGAATAGATATTTACTCAAGATCTAATAATGTAATACTCCTTTTGTAAATTGAGTTGTGTACATAAAATCAAGATCAAAAGATGAAGGTTAAAGAGTTGTCGTTAGTGTTCTGAGTCGTTAGTATGTTTGATGATAATATATCCAAATAATAGCAAATTAAGTACAATTGAATGCATTTGTTTGTTCTGTGCAGGCATGGCAGAAACTTGTGAGGACAATCATTCCAATGGCTTTACAAAGTGATAAGCAAGATGCATCTTTTGTTCATGCCTTAGTTAGAAAAGAGAGGAAATGGAAGATAATTTGCACATTAAGACGCTGAGCTAACACACAACTCATTTGGTTAATCTAACTAGATATATAAGCATAAAGAGCCGCAAGGCAAAAATTCACTGCTTCTCAATCCAAACATGCGTTGCGTCATCAAAATGAAACACCACAAACAACAACTGAGACTACAGTCTTAACAAAATCACTAGCTTTGAAAATTTACTGGTATAAGTTGAGTGCATTAACTTATTTAATTTAGCGAAAGATATACCATTCAAAATTTAACTGAGTACCATATATATATGTAGTAACAATAGTACACTGGCCAAACAATGCACAGGTGATCAGTTGAAAGCAACCAAGTGAAGTCTTGAGACCAGGTACTAGAGTTGGATATCAAGGGAAATGATGATCTTGTCGGTGGACACCAAGAATCCACGTACAAAAGGATGAAATTCATGTTTACGGGCAATCTTGGCTATGATGCACTAACCCTGCAACAGAGGCAATTGAAATTCTATGGTCAGTATCACAAGCATGCAAATGTAATCATCGTATGTGTATGGATTGTTCTCAGTTGAAATAAAATAAAATACATGCTAAGAGCAGAAAGAAAGAAATAAGAAGTACATGCCCATTTTTTAAATTGGCATTAATAATTAGTGCCATTGAATTTCGGTAAGGTAGCTTTGGCTAACCAAGAAAGTAAAACTTTACCAATCAAGACCAACACTTGGAGCCTTGACGCGGGTCCGCGGGTTGCAAGCATTTTATCATGCTCTAGCTAGCCAACTGGTTGAAGCCTACTTCTTGCTAGCCTATAAACTAGAATACAAATGCAAAGCACAAGCGTGTGATCAGCATAGAAGATTGCAAAATGCAAAAGTGCGACAAAGGTAAGAAAACCCGCATAAAGATATTGAACTTTTGGTTCTGAACCATTCCAACATACAATTTCTATTTACATAAACATATGAGTGTGTGGGCACACAAATTCCAAAGGAATGTAACATGATTAATTAGTTAATTATTGGGATACATGCACAACTAAACTATATAATCAGGATGTCAACACCACATTTTAAGAACCATAAACATATAAAGCGATGAAAGCTTGACAGTCCAAACTTACAAGAGGTAACATTGATATCTCTATTTAGTGTAGGAGCATTCTAATCATGCATGACCAACGGAATACTCACCAGAGCTAAGATAAATATAGCATTTCACTGAAGAGTAGACCTTGGACATGTCGTATATTGTAGTGCATCCATTTCCACTTGGTAAGACCTCATGTGACAATCTCAGAATAATTCTTTTAAGCATTGGTGCACATATGAGTATTAGTTCCAATAAATCAAACTCATGATCCTCTCCGTTGAAGCCATTAATTTCCACTTCTTCGAGAGCGGTTAAGGAGATAGTTTGGGTTCTCCAATTCATGGGCACACAAGGACAATCTGTTGGACATTCTTCTTTCACCTAAAACAAAACACTAAATGAAAACTACCACACCATATATTTTTGGCAATATAGTCAAAGTGGAGAATTAATTACCACCGATCTCAACAGAACGATCTTCAGCCTCTTCATAGAACTAGCAATTCGATTAATCGTAAGGAGATAAAACACGAGTGCTCCAAAAATATGTCCTCCTGTTAGTAGATATAGCTTCAAATTAGAGAATTTAAAAATGATATGCTTCTCTATCTCCTCTGCAAAGGTGGGTTCATGGGGAAGAAGTGACAACTTCTGGAAAAAAAATAGGCAAGAAATATGTCATTCACTAAATTTCTTTAGTCAAGTAATCTAGTAAATTTAGTAGGACAAGAGGCGCACCGCGCAGGCATGAATACATAGTGAACGCAATTTTCCTTGCCTCCTTGTCGCGGGCAACCTTAGAAGCTCGAGTTTCCAAAGACCAAACACAATAGAGTCATCACTGTAGGTGCAGTGCCACTCGACCTCCTCCAGCATTGGGGCCAAGACAGAAACATTCTTGAGCTCCGGCAATGGAATAAAGATCATGGTCAATTTCTTAAGAATGGGAGCAACAATGTTGACACGTTGTGCCCATATAGTGTCCACAATAAGCTCCTGCAACGACGAAGAATTCACCCTCAAGTTCCATGTCTCAAACAAAAGGCCGCTAAGGTGGAGCGTGTGCAAGTGTGGGCAGTAGGAGAGTAAGGCATCAAGATCGGCTTTGCAGCACGAAAGGGAAAGCGCTTCGAGGGCATTGAATTTGATGTCAGCTAGCACACAGTGAATGATGTCAAAATTCTCCAACACGATGGAAGTGGCATGGTGGAAGCAAGGCAAATCAACGATGATGGATTGGTCTGATATAGAGCGCGAGGGGAGGGTGATGACAAGCTTTTCTGTCTCGAGCGGTGCAGCAACGCGCAACATTGAGTTTACGCTAGGACTGTCGACCCTATCCTGCTCGGAGACATGGATTTCCAGGAGGGAAACAATAGGGGAAGGATGAGCGTAGCGGTTGAGCACTAGTTCGATCGAGTCGAACATGATGTCGCGAAAGATAATCTGGCGGAGGCTGGCCCAGAGGCCACGCCACCGGCTTGATAGGACGCCAGTGCGCACCGCGGCACCGATGCAGGTTAGCCATGCGAGGATGAGGAGGAGCAGGTCGTCTTGAAGCGCGCTGATGCGATCTGGTTCGGTGCTTGGACCTAGTTCTTGCGAGAAACGCATATGTCCAGATCTCAGATCCATCCAAAGCTTTGCAAAGCGCAACATTTCCCCCTCCTGCAGAGATAGTGGGGTGGCGGTGGAAGAAATCAGAGAGGGACACTGGGGAGAGGGAACGAAGGGGAGTAGAGTACAATGGTGGCGGCGGCGGCGTTCGGTAGTGTCGAGAGGGTGGAGACGGCGGTGATTTGGTGGTGATGGTGGGTGGGTGGGTTGGGGGGGGGGGGTGTTGCCCGAGACAAAAATTCTTATTTGACAACACTGAATAGATATTTGACCTTCCTTATTTGACCCTAAAAATTTCAAATTTTCTTGCTTGGTGTTGGGTCTTCATTTCTTTCTTAATATGTTTTACACGGTATACCATATAAGTCCTAAATTAAATGAATATTTCATCTTCCTTATATGACTCTGAATATTTCAAATTTTCTTGTTTGAGGTTGAGTGTTGGGTACTCTGAATATACCAGCACAAAGCAAACTGCTCATGCAAATCTGACTACAAAATAAAATACCTCCTCCGTTCCATAATACTTGTCGTGGTTTTAAAAAAGTATTTTGGACCGGAGGGAGTACAAAAGATGATGAACATCTAGGTGATCTTGAGTACTGGGTTGTTAGCTAGCATATACAGACTATTCACAGGAGGTCACAAATCAATGGTTAAAAATGTATATAGAGATGGGGGAGAAACGAGTGTGCACGATTTTAAAAGGCACAGAAGATATCTCACTGATGTCACAAAAATGACAGAAGCTGGGTGTTATATTGATCAGAGGCAGATCAGTGTATTCCTTGCATAACTGACTTACTCCTCATTTTCAGTTGTCCAATGCAAAGTCAGATTAAGCTTTCCGCCATTTGCATCCTCTTAAAATCTGGGAATAACACGGAACCCACCAGAATTGCGAGTTCACACACCACATGAATCCGACATCTGTATCATAAAATCAATCAAGAATATCACAGAGATGAGGAGAAAACGAATGATTATGGCGGCGGTCTCTTACCATGGTGGTTCTCCCTCGGAATCGTGCGCCACCTGTGTGCTCAAAGGTGGAAGGGAAGAGATAGGTGGAGGAGGAAGGCATGGAGACTTCACCAGCCTATCTGCTAGGGCTGGTAGATTTTCATCTCTTCCCTCTGGAGGGTAGGGAAGGCAGCGCAGGGGGTGATGGAGGCGGCGGGGCGATCGCCTAGGGCATTGGGGGTGCGTGGTGGCCGCTGCGTACTGAGGGACTCGTGGGTGGAGGTGGTCACGGCAGTTTCCTTTTTCCTTTTTCTGATTTTTGTTCTATATGCCTTTTGTTTTATCCAGCGGGGAAAGGAGAATAGGCTGGCTGGTTTTTCAGGTTATATACGTGCTTTGGCTAGGCAAAAAAATACAGAGTGGAAACGAAAATCTCTCTAAAAAAAGAAACGAAAATTGGAGGTGAGGTATCAATCTTCTGGATAAAAAAAATCGCTGGGTGAGGGGATATGCACCTAGGATCGTGGCAAAGCCCACGCGCGAGTGCAACCCCGTCCTTCAATTTTTTTTAAACCAATTCTTCTTTTCTGGTTAACCCATTATGTACTTTTTATATATACTATTATATAAAAGATTGTACTGATGAGCCACAGTATTCCCCTGAGACGTAGCTAGAGACAGGAAATCACTTGCAGCCTAAAATTGAAGGTGATTTCTTGACATTCGCCTCGAAAAGAAATGTGAAACTGATGTTATTTCTGGACAAGTGTCCACTGTTTGCACCTGAGAGGATATGCAAATGCAATAGCCAGATAAGACCACCACTCATATAATGCCTATTGGAGGCTATCTCCCTCCCCTACGCTTAAGTGTTAAGGCCGTAATGTCCACCCATAAAAAGTAACCAAAGCACGAGAATCAACTGGCTTAAAGATAAGTGGGTGCACATATTTCCCGCAAAAAAAAGTGGGTGCACATATGCTAGAAATAGAATCCCCAGCATGGCCAAAGAAGAGAATTCCCCATTACCAATTAACACTTCCCTATCAGCCAATCGCTAGCAGAGATAATATTGCTCTGATTTCCTAACTGACAAACAGTAAACAGAGAGCTCTCCGTGAATGATGTCAAGGAAGAGGAGGATGAAGAAGTGTGGAGGACACTGCTGCTAACCTGGTCACGCTCTCAGCAGTGTGAATTTGTAGAAGCATGCTTGCCGTGCCTTCTTCCGGGTTAGTTTACCCACCAGTTTACTGTGTCCTTGTGTGGTCATTATCATGAGTGTGTCCTTGTGTGGTCATTATCATGAGTTGCTTGTCCTGTATGGTGTTCTTGAATTTTCATCAGCTACATAATGGTCGGTTGTGTTAGTGAATGGGAGTCTTCATGTGTTAGTCTGTCTGTTGAGTGTGACTCTTGAGTCGGTTAGCTAAAAGAAGTGTGATGTGTGGGTTCAGTGAGGGTGTAACAGTCACTGAATAAGAATGTAAGAATCCTATCCTATATGTATGTCTAATAGTAACATGTAGCATGTGTTGCTCTTGCTTTCACCTTGGGGTTTGGCACAAATCAATAATTTGAGTTAAACTCTATCCAGCTAACTTAGAAAATCTTACATATGCAGAACAGAAGGGTGTGGATATTAAAGAATATAGCAAAACACAAAAGTAGGTCCGCGTAAAAATATTGATACTTCCTTATGACCCATCTCACCATTTAGCATATATTTCTACAAAAATATGAGGGCATGGCAACATATATTCGGCAGAAATATAGAATTTTGAATTAGCTAATAATTTGGATACATGCACAACCAAACTCTATAATTGGCATGTCAATGCCACATATTCAACAAATCTTACAAGGATTAACAATTATGACTCTGTTCCATCTACGAGCACACTAATCATGCATGCCAAACATATACTCACCAGAGCTATGATAAACACAACATTCCACAGAAGAATACGCCCCGAACATGTTGTATACCTTTGCGGACACATCATTATTTGTGGAACCCTCGTGTGATAACTTCACAATAATTCTTTGAAGCAGTGGTGCACATCTAACTATGGATTTCAATAAATCAAATTCATGATCCATTCCTTCGAAGCCACTGATCTCCACTTCTTCGAGAGCAATCAAGGAGATAGTTTCGGACCTCCAGTTTGTGGGCACCTCACATTTACAATTTGGTGGGCATCCTTCTTCCACCTAAAACCAAAAATAAATTTCAATTACTACAGAATGTATTGTTGACATAAGCAATCAGAGATCAGAATTACCGTTCCGCGCAGGACAAACTTAAGCCTCTGTATACTGGTACGAATTCGATCCATCTCAAGGAGATGAAACACCAATGCTCCAAAAGCATGCCCCTCTGTTGTGAGATGTAGCTCCAAAACAGAGAAGGCAGCAACCATGTGCTTCTCTACCTCCTGTGCAACGTTGTCCGCTTCATCAATAAAAGCAGGCGAGTTCTGAAAAAACAATTTGGCAGGATATATATATATATATATATATATATATATATATATATATATATATATATATCATTCGCAAAGATTAGTTTAGTCAGAGCTTGCAGTAAATTGAGTAGGAGAGGAGACGCACGGCAGAGGCATGAATGTGCAGCGAAGGCAGCTGTCCTTGTCTCTCTGCCGTTTGTAGAGTCACCTGCTGGAGGCTCCAAATAACAAAAACAGCATGGATCCCATAGGAATAGCAGCATTTCCACGAGACCTTCTTCACCATTGGTGCCAAGACGAAGATGATGCTGATCTTCGAGGTGGTGAAGGACATGGTCAACTGCTTAAGCAGAGGGGCAACAATGTAGATACTGTGTGTCCGTTTGCTGTCCACGACAAGCTCCATGTTGCCGGAGATGCTCGCCGGAGATGCTCCTTCCTCTCTCTCTCTCGTTCTCTCACTCTCTGAAACTCAGACGAAGAAGAACAGAGACAGGTAGTTTGTGCAGCGCAAGTTCTGCTGCTTTTCTGTTTCCTTGATCCTTTTATTTTGTGATCGAGAGTAATGCCGAGAAGCTCGCAACAACCCTATCGTGCCCGCGCCATCCCACGGGCGAAGTCGTGCAGCTGGCTTCCTAACTATTCGCACGGGACACACGACGATCGTGCCCTTCATGCGCTAACAGAAAACTAAAAACTGAAGAAATCTGAAGCTACTAAACTTTCTGAAACTACTGAACTTTCTGAAGAAAACTAACACCTAACATTATTGTGCGCAGCTGAAATACCCAACACTCCAGCAGTGTCGCCGAGTTGACCCTCACATATGGCTCATTTAACACAGTGCCACTGAGATGGAGCGTGTGCAGGCGCGGGCAGCTGGAGAGCAAGGAGTCGAGGGCGTCAATGCAGGACCCCAGGTACAACGTCTCAAGCGCGGGGAACTCGACGCCAGTCGGCACGTGTATGTCGAGAAAAGGCCCAATGTGATGGAAATGGCGAGGTGGAAGCAAGGCAGAACGACGACTGAGGAATCGCCGATCAAGGCCGATGAGAGGTCGAGGAAGATCTCCTCAGACTCCAGCCTTGCGGCGGCGCGCAGCAACGAGTTGACGCTGGCGGTGTCGACCATGTCAGTCGACCAGCGGCGAGTTGACGCGGGGACGTGGATTTCCAGGAGGGAAACCGCGGGAGAGAAGTAGCCGAGCGCCGCTTCGATTGAGTCGAAGGCAACATCGCGGAAGACGATCTGGTGGAGGCGGGCCCAAAGGCCGCGCCACCTGCGGGAGAGGACGCCGGTGCGGGCGGCTGCGCGCGTGCAGTGGAGGCCGGCGAGGACGAGGAGTAGCAGGTCGTCGGGTAGGGCGCTGATGCGGTCCGGTCCGCCGCCGCCTGGGCGACCTAGCTGCTGCCGCGAGAAGCGGTGGCGAGGCCCCGTTCTCGGCTCCATGGGGACTTTGGCGAAATGAAACGATGCGGTGGCTCGTGGATAAAAGTTTTTTTCGTGAATACGCAAAGATTGCGTATCATTTCATTGATAGATAGAAAGGAGTTTACATACAATTGTGTGCTACTCTTGCGGCCGTACACAACTAGCTGGCGGCATCAAGAGAGCAAGTGAGCAGAAGGAGAGGTTGCTCAGCCTCGAGATGAAAGTTCAGGTCACATGCAAAATTCGATCTAGTCCTTTTGCGCCGGCCTTGGCCCAGCGCACAACCTCCTGCTGAATGGTCGCCGTGAGGTGGGTGTGGGATGGAGTTGCTCCGTCGAAGAGGACGGCATTCTGATGCTTCCAAATACTCCATGCCGTGAGGATGATCAGAGAGTTCACAACTTTCCGCAGACCTGTCGGGGTGGTGGTAGCCGCGGCCTCCCACCAGCTGAAGAAGCTGGTGGTTCCGTTCGGTGGTGCAATGGGCAGCCGGCACCAGGCAAGCACCTCGTGCCAGGATATGCGCACTAGCACACATCCAACAAGAAAATGATCAATGGTCTCGTCCGCATGGTTACAGAGCTTGCAGTTGGGGTCGTGGGGTAGCCCGTGTCTCGCGCGTCGCTCTGCTGTCCAGCAGTGGTTGAGGGCAGCAAGCCATAAGAAGATATTGGCATTTGAGGGCGCCCAGGTCCTCCAGATGAGCCGCTAGAATGGTGCCGTGGTGGAGCCATGGAATAGTGCACGGTAACAGGAGCTCGCCGTGTAGATTCCATTAGGAGTCCATTTCCAGGATAGCTTGTCGAGGTTGGCTGATAAGGAGACGCCCTGAAGCTGCTGCCATAGCTCGACATACTCGACGATGGCCCCGGGGTAGAGCGTGCCATGGATGTCGGAGATCCAGGTGTTGTTTGTCAGTGCTTCACTGACGAAGCGTCTTTTACGTTGTCGGCGCGGAATGAGAGAGATCAGCATAGGGGCCAGCTCCGTGATGGAATGGCCGTTGAGCCAATGATCAGACCAAAAACGGCATGTGTTTTCGTCGCCAAGGGTCCAGATGGTGGAAGCGCGGAAGAAGTCCGAGGTCTCGCGGTCGTGCGGGAGGTGTAGGTGTTTCCACGGGCGCTCCTGGTCAGTGGCCTGGAGCCTAAGCCACCGGGACCGCAGCGACACGCCGGTGCGCTGGATGTCGCGTATGGCTAGCCCGCCATAGGCAAGAGGGCGGCAGACACGGGCCCAGGAGACCAGCGGCAGCAGCCACCATTGACATCCTGCCGTCCAAACCAAAGGAAGTCTCAGATGAGCTTGGTGATCCGCTTGAGGATGGGAGGGGAGATCGCCATCGCAAGGAGAATGTGGACCGGCATGGCTGTAAGAACGTGGCGAACAAGGGCCAGCCGCTTGCCGTGGGAGAGCAAGGAGGCCTTCCAGGTGGCTAACTTCTTGACGATCTTGTCGACCAGGGGGAGCAGGGCAGATATCGGTGTCTTCCGAATAGACAGAGGCAACCCAAGATACTTAATGGGAAAGCTCGCCAGGGGGCAGGAGAGGGAGGCCATGACGGTGGCTAGCTCGCCGTCGGAGCAGCGGATCGGGGAGGCAGAGCACTTCCGGAAGTTAGTGGGGAGGCCAGAGGCTTGGCCGAAGAAGTCAAGGAGGGCCCGGATGGTGGCCAGCTCATGGGCATCGGCATGGCAGAACACGACGACATCGTCCGCAAAGAGCGAGATGCTGGCGGGGGCGTGTCTCGCAGTCAGCCTCTTGATGGCCCCTCTATGCACGGCATGCTGCAAGAGGATGTTCAGCTGGTCGATGACGAGGACAAAGAGCATTGGGGAGACGGGGTCTCCTTGGCGCAGGCCTTGGGCGTGGGCAATTGGAGGCCCGGGGTTGCCATTGATGAGGACCCGAGTGGAGGCGGTCGAGAGCATGATGGAGATCCACTCACACCAGTGTCGCGCCAAAACCAAGGTGCTGCAGGACCTGGAGGAGGAAGGGCCATGACACGGTGTCGAACGCCTTTGCGATGTCAAGCTTCAGGAGAAGGCGGGGGAGCTTGAGGTTATGAAGCAGCCGCGCCATTTGCTGGACAAGGAGGAAGTTGTCTTGGATGCTCCGACCGGCGATGAATGCGCTCTGGTTGGTGGTGATCATTCCGCCGAGGCGGGGGGGGGGGGGGGGGGGGGGGCAAGCCGTAATGAGAGGACTTTGGCGAATAGCTTGGCTATGAGGTGGATGAGGCTGATCGGCCGGAAATCCGTTAGCGCGGAGGCGTCGGGCGTCTTGGGGATGAGGGTGAGGAGTGCCTCATTGAGCTTGCTGAAACTCATGCCGTTCATGGAGTGAAGCTTGTCAAAGGCAGCGCAAATGTCCTCCTTGATGATGGGCCAGCACGCGCGAAGAAACTCCGAAGTGAAGCCGTCGGGGCCCGGGGCCTTGCCCGAGGGCATCTTGGTGATGGCGGTCCATATTTCCTCCTCGAGAAGGGGAGCTCGAGCTCGTGGAGATCGAAAAGCCTTGGATCAGTTTCCGGGAGCCGCATGGTGAAAGGGCGCACAGTGTTCGTGCCCAAGAGGGTGGAGAAGTGCTCGAAGGCGGCCGTGGCCAGTCCAATCTCGTCGGTAACAAGCGTGCCGCGGTGGTTGAGGCTGAGGATTCTGCTTTTCCGATTGCGGTGCGCAGCGTGAATCTTGAAGAAGGCGGCATTGGTGTCGCCCTCTTTAAGCCAAGAGAAGAGGACACGCTCCCACGCAATCGTACGCTCGAGGAGGCAAGCCCTAGGTATTTGCGCTTCAGCTCCCGTCTTAGCCAGGACTCGTAGTCGGAAAGCGAGCGCAGGTCTTGGGCAATATCCAAACGGGCGCAGGTCTCGTGGATAAAATTTGATCCAGGCCACCAGCCCCCGCGGGGTTACACAGGGCTGGGTGGATGTATGGAGCGGGCTTTTCGGCCCGCTCGTAGCCCGTTCTCGATCGGACCGTAGGGTCCCAGCCCGACAGAAATCCCGAACTCACCGTACAGCTTCGCGTCAACCGGTCCGGTCCTGTTTTTGACAGTCTCCACCCTCTTTACACATATTGTCGTTTCTGATTTTCAGGCACTTGCCACCTCCTCTCATCCTATTAATTTTCCATAACAGATATGCAAAGAGTGGTACTCGGGCAAGTACTCCCGACATTGCAATTCTGACAAAAAACAGCAAATCAGTAGGATGATGAAAACTAAAGGACCTTACCAACGTGCCATAGCAGCAGGGTAGGTTCCTCCAAACCATGCTCGTCCCAAATTTCATTCCAATCAAAAGATCTGTAGTGACCAATACATCTCGTGGGTTTTTGTAGGCGCCAATTTTGCTTGGTTCTACAATCTCATGTCCCAGCATCTTCTGCCCTACATTTCATAGTTGGTTGGTTTGGTTTGTCCTTGCCTCATACATTTACCCTTGTTTTCATTGTCCTTAGATAGCCCTGAATATTGTCGACCAAGAGGGGGTGGTAACACCCCCCGTGTCATAGAGACCAAAGAGACTTGGGAGTCGGGGCTTTGGTATGACGGTCTCCACGTCTTAGTCAAAGTTAACAAAGTTTGACTTTGACCAAATCTTATATGCAGAGTAAAAAGAAATGGAGGGAGTACATCACAAGTAGTTATAGGAGTACCACATTATTTGAGCTTCAGTGCATAGTAATTCATACCATAGGCTTAAAATAATAACTAGCTTAGAGTACTTGACTAACATAGGTAGAGTACATTAACTTAAATAAGTGAATGGCAGATAAACCATTCAAGATTTAACTAAGAATGCCACAGTATAGTGCCAAAACAACACATCAGATGATCAGTTGACGCAACCAAGCAAAGTCTTGAGATCAGGTAATGGGGTCAGCATGGAAAGGATGATCTTGACGATGCTCACTACCATTCCACACGTATGGATCAGAATCATGTTGATGGGCAATTTTCATTGGCGTACATTAACCCTGCAGAGGAAACAATTTGAAACCCAGATGCGGTCAGTTTCGCAGCAAGCAAATGTCGAGTTGTTATTTGTGTAAGGAATGTTCTCAGTGGCAAATAAAACACAATATGCCGAGACGAGAGAGAGACCCGAAGGCTAACAAAATTCAGATGAGACAAATAACTTCAGGTAATATAGAAACTGTCCTTTTGCTACTAAATACATATGCCAAAATATATGTTGTTATTGGCAAATAAAACTGAATACAAGCTGACAGCAGAAAGAAATAGCAAAGTACTTGCTGAATAGAGTTTAACTGGGACTAATAGTTTGTGCCAAACCCCACAGCCAGTGAATTGAGATGAGACAACTTTGTTAGGTTGATCTCTCTCCCGTTCGAACCCAACGGGTCGAACGGGCCCTTGACTCGCGCTCTGATCGGGGGCGCCCAACCAAACCATGGTTGGTGGGCCCCTGTGACCCGCGCTATATAAACAGAGGTGGGGGCCAGGGCACGACTTACTAGGTTAATCGCTGCCACAATCCCCACCTACAATCCCTACCGATCTAGGGTTAGCGCGGTGCTCACGGGAAGCTCCACCACCTCGCCCACTCTCCGCCATCGCCGTGCGCCCCAGCACCACGATGGTCTTCGGCTCGAGTTCATCCACTGCCGGACAAGGTAGGTTCACCGGATCTACTAGCCTACTCCGATCCAAAGCAATCTATCAATGGTATCAGCCAGATCGGGCTAGTTGATTTCGGTACAAAGAAACAAAAACAGAAAAAGAAACAGAAAAAGAGACCCCCCTTCCCCAAAGAACCCTAGAAGGGCAAAGAAGAAAAGAGCGCCGCCGTAAGGCCGCGCCTGTTCCTCTCGATCCCGTCGCGCATCGGCAAGCCGAGGCGACAGGGACAAAGAACCAACCCCCCACAGGGGCAAAGTACAGGCACCACCACCGAGCCGTTTGACGGCGGCGCGTTCACCATCGAGGTGCTTGCGCACGCCGGCAAAGGGGACAGGGAGGGCGCCACCGTATCGCGCACCGCAGCTCACGGCTCTCTCTCTCTCTAATAGAAGGAGGTGGTGGATGGCTGAAACAGAGAAAGAGAAAGAGAAAGGAAGGGGGAAAGGGAAGGCTCGCACAGCGCGGCTCGACGCCGTCGCCGGTGGCCGGCGTGGCTCCACCCGCCGCATCGGGAAGGCCGGCTGCGCCTCTCTGCTCTCTCTCACGCTCTCTGTTGCGGGAGATGGGGAGAAACAGAGAAAGGAGAAGGAAGAGGACGCGCGCGCGGCGCTGTGGCGCGGTGGCTTTCGCCGCCGCCGCCGGCGGCCGGACAGGGCGGCCGGGGCGCATCCCCGTGCTCAGCCAGTGGGAGCGGCGAGAACGAACCGAGCGGCGCGAGGGGGAGGAAATGACTAGGGTTCGCCTCGCCCCTCACCGCATCGATCGACTTTGATCAGGCGAAAACGATGCTGGTCCGTCGGATCGCTATGGACGGTCTAGATCGAAACCCTAGCCCCGCCCTGGGCCACTGGGCCGGAAGAGAGGGAGGCCGGGCGCAGTCGCCGCTGGGCCGTGGCCAGCCGCCGCGGGCGCGCTGGGTCCAGGCCGGCTGGGCCGCGCGCTGGGCCGAGGCCTTAGCCGCACGCCGTTGCTGCTGTCGATTTTGTCCAGTTTCTGGGCAGATATTAAATAGCTTTCCTATGCAATTTTTTCCAACGAAAATTTTGTCTAGAAAATAGAAAAGTGACAGAAAAAGTTTCTGAAAATGCAAAAAGAAATTTTTCAGAAAATAAATGTTCATGAATTTTATAAAGAAAATTAAAAAAGTTCATGATTTCTTATTCGGTCAAAGAAAAGTTTCTGTAAAGCTTAAAAAGTTCATGATTTTTTATTCATGTTTTCCGCTGCGTAAATAGTTAATAGTGCTCTTTTACAAAGAAAATAAAAGTTTAAAAAGAATTAAGTTTTTTAAGAGCTTGTTAAAGTGAATATTTTAATGAATATGATTATGTTATTTGTATGACCAACGTTGTTAATAACATGATCATGTTTTATTATTGAAATTTAAAGGTGCTCTTTTAAAAGTGAATTGAACTAAAGTAAGATATTAAATTGTTGCTTCTCTAATGCATTTTTGAACCAACCGGTTAAAATTGCTTAGAGAGTAAAAGAGTACAGAATTATTTTTGAATAGAATATTATAAAGTTTCCGCTGCAAAGTAAAAGTTTTATCCTCCAATTAAATTTGAACCAACGGGAAAATTTAATTGGAAGAAATGTTCTTAGCAATGTTTTTCCTCTGTGGGTGAAATAAGATGCAGATAGTTTCCACTATGACAAAAGAAAGATATTTGTTTTAAAGTTAAAATGTGGTATTGTTATTTTCTGACCAACGTTGATGATAACAATGCTATCATTCTATGAGTCTTATGTTCAAAGTTTAAATCTCTGATAGTTTTGTATCAAAGTGGTCAATTTTCAGAGAACGGATAAAGATCAAGAAATGCTCTTGAACTAGAGAAATGTATATTTCTTGTTCCCGCTGCAATAAAGTTGATGGTGAAGATTAATTCTTAGCAAAGTTGTTTAATAGAAATACTATCATCACATTGTTTATAAGTTATATGCATTATTTCCATTTCCGCCCAACGGTGATATGGAATTAATGTATAAGGATGATGTTTATTCTAATTCTGCCACAATGGTGATTTAGAATATAAAAGAAAGTTTCAAAAGTTGAATGTGCATTTTTTTTAACCAGACCAACGTAGGGTTATTTTTATGCCCATTATTGTTGATTATTGGCTATGTTTTCTCAGACTAAAAGTTTTCCATGCTTTCATTCGTGAAGGCGAATGGCTGGGTACTTGTGACCCGAAAGATGACCAAGAAAGGTCATAACGTGAGGGAGTATGTTCTCTCTAAAGAATGGCTTCAAAAGAAAAGAGATAGATCATTGAGAGTCTTGGTTGACGAATGTCTTTCGTGTACTCTCTATGAATAAGATTTTTTCAGTCAACATGATTTGAAATGAAACAAGCAACATGCGTGTTTAATTTGACCAACGTCGGATCAAGCATGTGTGTTAAAGAGCATTCGGATTTATTTCTGAATTTGATGATTGAATATGCAGTCAAAAGAGCCAATTCTGTCATTTATGTTCCCTTACAGGGAATTACCCGCATGGCGGGAAAAGATGATTATGATAAAACCTGCATGGCGGGAAAAGTCTGGGAAAATACCTGCGTAACGGGGTAAAGCTGACATAATATTATGTCAAAAATCCCGTATGGTGGGAGAAATTCTGGCAAGAGAAAGATATGATAACTCATGTGTTTTTAATGTATCCCACTCTGGGAGAAAAGAATGGAGTAGCTGAAAGGTGCAACCGTACACTTATGGATATGGTGCGCAGCATGATGAGTTATTCCAACTTGCCATTAGGATTATGGATGGAGGTGCTTAAAACCGCCATTCACATTCTCAATAGAGTACCGAGCAAGTCGGTGCCCAAAACACCGTACGAGCTATGGACAGGAAGGGTGCCCTCCCTACAACACTTCAGTGTGTGGGGTGCCCTGCTGAGGCCAAAATGTTTAATCCAAACATTGCAAAGTTAGATCCCAAAACAGTGAGTTGCCACTTCATTGGCTATCCAGACAGATCAAAGGGTTTTTGTTTCTACTGTCCATACAGATATACCAAGTTTGTAGAAACAAGACATGAAGTCTTCTTAGAGGACGAAATGATGAGGGGGAGCTTGGTAGCTCGGAAAATTGATCTTGAGGAGAAGCGGGTGCATGCACGATGATTCAGGAGCCATTTTTCTCACTACCAGTTGCAACTCCACCCATGACAGCTATGGGGGAAGACCCGGAACCTGTCCGTCAGGAGCTGACTGAACCCGTTGTTGAGCATGAAAGGGAGGTGCAACAGCAAATTTTAGAAGAAGTGCCAGAAGTTGAGGCACAAAATGTGGCAGAAAATGAGGCCCTTAGAAGGTCTACAAGACCAAGAAAGTCAGCTATTTCTACTGACTTTAAAGTTTATAACACAGAAATGGTTCATATGGAAAGAGATCCCACCTCATATGAAGAAGCCATGAGAAGCCCTCATTCATCGAAGTGGATGAAGGCAATGGAAGACGAGATGAAATCGATGAGTTCCAAAGATGTTTGGGACTTAGAGGAAATTCCCAAAGGAGCCAAAACAGTAGGCTGTAAATGGGTCTACAAAATTAAGTATGACTCTAAAGGGAATATAGAAAAGTATAAAGCACGACTCGTGGCAAAAGGATTTACACAAAGAGAAGGGATAGATTACAATGAGACATTTTCTCCAGTCTCATGTAAGGATTCCTTCAGAATCATAATGGCATTAGTTGCTCATTTTGATTTATAGTTACATCAAATGGATGTAAAGACGGCATTTCTCAACAGGGATTTAAAAGAAAATGTCTACATGAAACAACCCAAAGATTTTATCATGGAAGGCAAGGAAAATATGGGATGCCGCCTGGAGAAATCCATTTATGGATTAAGACAAGCCTCTCGGCAGTGGTATCTAAAGTTTAATCAAACGATTAAAAGTTTTGGATTTAAAGAAAATATTGAGGATAATTGCATTTATGCAAAGTTTAAAAATGGGAAATATATTTTCCTAATCTTGTATGTGGATGATATCCTGCTTGCTAGTAGTGATGTTAGTCTACTACAAGAAACACATAAATACTTATCCTCAAATTTTGACATAACAGATCTTGGTGAAGCATCATATGTGTTGGGCATAGAAATTCACCGCGATAGGAACAATGGAGTCTTAGGACTATCTCAGAAGGCATATTTAGAAAAGGTTCTTAAAAAGTATAATATGCATGCGAGTAAAGCCACACCTGCTCCAATAGTCAAGGGCGATAGTTTTGGGAAATTCCAATGTCCCAAGAACCAGTATGAGATCGATCAAATGAAAGCAGTACCATATGCTTCGGCAGTTGGCAGCTTACAATATGCACAAGTGTTCACTCGCCCTGATTTAGCTTTTATCACCGGGGTACTCGGTAGATATCAAGAGAATCCAGGCCTAGAGCACTGGAAGATGGTAAAGAAAGCATTGCATTATGCACAAGGCACGAAGGACTACATGCTAATATACAGGAGAAGTGATTCCCTAGAGATAAAAGGGTATTCAGACGCAGATTTTGCGGGGGACAGAGATGATAGAAAATCCACGTCAGGATACGTCTTCACTCTCGCTGGGGGGGCTATTTCGTGGAAAAGCTCCAAACAGTCGATAGTTGCATCATCCACGATGTATGCAGAATTCATAGCATGCTTCGAAGTCACGGGGCAGGCGATATGGCTAAAAAAAATTTGTACCCGACTTGAAAGTGGTAGATTGTATTCACAAACCACTAAAGATGTACTGTGACAACCAGCCCGCAGTATTCTATGCTCACAACAACAAGTCGAGTAATGCTGCCAAAACAATAGAGATAAGGTATTATGTTGTGAAAGATAAAATCCAGGATCAAACTATAAGTCTCGAGCATATAAGGACAAAGGATATGCTTGCGGATCCGCTAACGAAAGGCTTACCACCCAATGTGTTCAAGGAACACTTAGCCGGCATGGGTTTAAGGGAAAGCCTTATGATTCTTGGATAGGCCCAAAAGGAACAGAATTTGTTTCTGAACATAACGTATGTTGTAGCTGTATGATTCTAACGGCAATTAAGCCGTGACGATGAAACATGCTCTATGTACTAATATGTGATGAAACAGATAAACTAGAAAGTATAAAGTTAAAAGTAAAGTTGAGATCAAGGGGGAGAATGTTAGGTTGATCTCTCTCCCGTTCGAACCCAACGGGTCGAACGGGCCCTTGACTCGCGCCCTGATCGGGGGTGCCCAACCAAACCATGGTTGGTGGGCCCCTGTGACCCGCGCTATATAAACAGAGGTGGGGGCCAGGGCACGACTTACTAGGTTAATCGCTGCCACAATACCCACCTACAATCCCTACCGATCTAGGGTTAGCGCGGTGCTCACGGGAAGCTCCACCACCTCGCCCACTCTCCGCCATCGCCGTGCGCCCCAGCACCACGATGGTCTCCGGCTCGAGTTCATCCACTGCCGGACAAGGTAGGTTCACCGGATCTACTAGCCTACTCCGATCCAAAGCAATCTATCAAACTTCAGCTAAACCTAGAATTAGAAACTCGAATAAAGATGCAAAACGGAAGGGCATGATCAATAGAGAAGACTGCAAAAAGCAAAAGAGCAATATATGTAAGGAAGCCAATCATCCAGTCTAACATTCAGTTTATGTTTCTATAAAAGAAAAATACTACCTCCGTCCGGTTTTATTACGCCCCCTTGTATTTTGGGTCTAAATTTGACCATGCATTTAACTAAAAATATATAAAGTATATGCTACACAAAGTATATTATTGAATTTGTATTTGAAAGAGAGGTTTTCTATGGTATAGTTTTCTTAACATATAGTTTATATTACAATACTCATCATCCAGCGTACCCCTTCGCTTCTCACGCAAGCAGTCACCCAGTGCTAGGGTTTCGCTACCTCCCGCCATGCAGCCGATGGCCTGGCTCGTCTTCTCTGGCCTTAGGGCCATGGAGGCACGGCGGATCCCGGTCTTTGCCGGTAGAAGGGCTCCGTTTTTAGGTATTATTTTGATTGGGTAGGGTTCGCGTCCTTCTCAAAAAAGGTGAGGCGGTGGCGGTTTTCTAAAGATGGAATAAGGTTATCCCTGTCCAGCACCCGTCCCAGTGGTGCTTCTAGCATCCTTGAAGGCGTGTCAAGGAATCGAAGGCAAGTCTGGACCCATCATGGATAAAATTCAGCATGAGCAGGCGGAAGCATGGGCACCGGGCGAGCAAGACGCGGAGGTCGTTGAGGCTCTCAGTACCCCAGATGGACACCGTGTCGAACAGAGTAAACTCACCACCGGAGCAATGGACGGGTACCCCAGGAATGAACTACTTGAAGGTGACACAGTAACAGCTTTGATATACATTGTAGGAGTATTATATAGAGATAAAAATGGCATCTGAATAAAAACGAGAGCAGAAAGAAATAGCACGGTACATGCTGAATCGAATCTAACGGGAACCAAAGAACTTGTGCCAAACCCGAAGTACAACAAAATTCAGACGGGACAACGAATTTAAGGTAATGTAGAAACCATCTTTTTGCTACTGGAGACACATGCAAAACAGAATGTTTTTCGTTGGCAAATAAAACCAAATACATGCTTCACCAAAATATATTCTCTCCGGCCGGTCAGCTGCTCTCTCGTTCTGGCCCTCGTTTGACACAGCTGACGGACGGACGGACGGCTTAATCTGAAATATCGTCTCCTCCTCACAACTTCTACTGCTAGGGCCTCGGCCGTCTCCTCTTCCCTCTCCGGCCGGTCAGGGGTAACTCCAACTGCTACTACTTGGCCGGCCTCAGTCCACCTCTCTCTCTCCTCATCCCTCCGACCGCCATCGTGCCCTTATTCATTAATTACTTGTGCCCTCCTCCGCCTCCGCCCTCCCGCAACGCATGGCTCCTCTCCTCTCCTGCTGCGTCGTCGTCGCCCAAGTCCTAAGTCACACATGCATCTCGCACGCGGATGAATCGCTACTGCAAGTATATATAGAGAATACGGTCATGGTGAAGAGGGCGAGGGAGGGCATAGTCCAGGCTAGAAGGAAAGATGTACTGTGTCGTGGATCAGTGAGGTGGCATAATCTAGACCCTCGATGGCTGGATGATGGGTTTCTCACACGAATTAACTAAGGCGCGGATTCATTTCCATGAAAGGGAATTAAGTGGCACGGATTCCTCACTGGCACGTCGTTCAATGACAGGACTTGGGAGCTACACTGTAAGATTTCCCTGATTTAACTCTTCTTTGACTCAGCTTCTACTAGATGTTCAAAACGGTTTGGAACAACTGCTTTGAGCAATTTGTTTGCAATTCATTCATCTTTAGTAACTATTGTTCTAGAAACATCCCATCTTTTTTCCTCCTCTCATGTCCATGGACACGGACAACCTCTTTTCTCTTATTTCATCATCTCAATGACAAGTCCCTCGTATATGATAGCTAGCTAGCGTTTAGAAGAAAGCAAAGCTATTTATTTATTTCACAAGAATGACAACAGTCAACAGGTCCTGGTTCATTCATACATGCATCTCCAAGCAGGTCCTGGTCCTGGTTCATTCATACATGCAAGCGCGGGCAGAAGGAGAGCAAGTCATCGTGATCGGCGGCGCAGGATGACAGGGACAACGTCTCCAGCAGCCGATGATGTTTAAATCGTGTAGCACGATGGAGGTGGCGTGGTCGAAGCAAGGCAGGTCAAGGCCGATGCTACCGTCAAAGAATTCCAAGGCGATGGCGATGACGAGCTCCTCCGGCTCGAGCTGAGCGACGGCGTGCAGCAGCGAGTTGACGCGGGGGTCATAGTTGTAGGCCTCGCGCTCATAGTACCAGACCTGCTTGGGGATGCGGATTTCCAGGAGGGAAACTGCGGGAGGAGGAGAGGACACGCCGCAAAGCCCCGCTTCGACCGAGGTGAGGGTGACGTCGCGGAAGACGATCTGGCGGAGGCGCGCCCAGAGCCCGGGCCACCGGCGGGAGAGAACGCCTGTGTTCGCGGGTGCAGCGGAGGCGGGCGAGGACAAGTAGGAGCAGATAGTCGGGGAGGGCGCTGATGCGGTCCGGCCCGCCGCCGCCTCGGCTACCTAGCTGCTGGCGACGCCCTGGTCTCAATTCCATCACCCCTCCTGCCAGTTACCAATTCCCCTCCTCGTCTTATTATTTTCTTGGGTTAGGCTAGAAATCAGTCGACTGACCCACCGCTCCCGCGCATTTCGAACGTCAGACCCACATGCAACAGCTCCCAGCCTTTCTTCTACCTCTGTCTCTTCTTCTTCTCCAGTCCGCCGCCCGGGCCGCCGGCCGAACCGCCTGCAACCACCGCTCCCGCGCAGCCTTGCCGCCCCGCCCTCCCCAGAACCTCCCCCCACCGCCGGTCTAGCTGCCAACCCCGGCCATCCCTCTAAGGCCGCCGGCGTTTAGTTTTTTTTCTCCGGCGAAGTGCACCACGGCCCCCCTCCATCACCGTCCGCCACTGCCCTCACCTTGAACCCTGAGATAAATACTGGGGTAGCCCTACGGCGAGCCCTTCCTGCTCCTTCCTTATCTCCGGCTCACTCTGGCCAACTCTCTGAAAATCAATTGACCCTATTTTAAAATCAGTCGACTGGAATTTAGCTAAACTATATTTTCTTTTGAGTAAAATGCATTTGTGGTCACTGAACTTGTCTCGAAAGCTCACTTCAGTCATTGTACTTAAAAATACAGTTAATATGGTCACTAAATACAATTTGAGGTAATTATACGGTCAGCGCCTCTCCGTATTCGTGTTTTTCGTGGTTGACTAGTCAAATGCTACAGCACCCTCTCTACCTTGCGCTGGTACCACCTGTCTGTAAAAAAATATTATGATCACAGGAGAATCGAACAAGGGATCACTGGCTGCACCTTCAAAATTGACTGCAGGTTCTTTGTCTGAACAATTAGAGCAAAACCTTTATGTTAGGGTCGTTGCTGCCGCGTGCGTGCATGCATGCATACATGATTATTTTTTGTTCTCCGTTCAACAGCCGCTTAGTTTTCCCCTCTTTTTTGAACACAGTCACGAGGCTATTCTCATTTATATCTATATCTATATCAATATCTAATATTAAAGGACAAAGTCTTTCATAGTTCTTCATCCATCACCTCTTCATATCCGTTAATTTTACGTTAGGCACAACGATTGACGGTTGAGATTTAAAATGAGGTAGGTTTTTCTTTTCTTCTTAATGTTCCGCTCTGCTGTCCCGCATCCAACAAGAGAAAACGACAAATAGATTCTCCACTCTAATTCACGTTCCATAGTCCCATCAATCACGCATTCTCCTTCCAGGAATAAGATCGTGAACTGCCATATAGCCTGCCTCGACCTCATGACCCTGGCCGTAATAGGTCGCAACTCAACGTTGGCACAGCGTCTAGGGCAGCAACTCAACGCTGCCGCGCCGGCTTGGCTGCCGGGACAGGAACCCGCCACCGCAGCGCTGGCTTAGCGGCCGCCATGACTTGAACAATGATGTGCACGAGGGTCGCCATCACTAGTAGGCCCATTTGTCCTGGTTCTGAAATCGGGACTAAAACCCAAAACCTTTAGTCCAGCGAATCGGGACAGGTGGGGCTCCACGTGGGCGCTGCGGCGAGCCCAGGCAGGAGGGCCTTTAGTCCCGGTTGGTAACACCAACCGGGACCAAAGAGCATCCACGCGTCAGCAGCTCAGAAGCTAGGGTTTTTCTTTTTTTATTGGGGGGGGGGGGGGGGGGGGTTGGGGGGTTTTGGAGGGTTAATTTAGGGGTTTCATATATTGTGTTAGCTAGCTAATAAAGAGAAGTGACCTCTCTTATCTCCGTGCTTGGTCGACGCTACGTACTATACGTATAGAGAGATCTCGACACGCTAGCTAGTAAGCAAATGAAGGAAACCATTAAGTACACAAGATCGTCATGAATATATAGAGAGAAGTGATCGACCTCTCCTTCTCCGAGAGATTGGTCGAACAGCAAGTTTTCGTATTATCTATTCGACGCTACTAGCTACATATATATACAATATAAAATCTCTTACAATCCCTAACATCTGAAGTCAAGTTCTACTTGGTATTCTCCGGCTGGATTGATGACATGGTCAAGAAAGAATCCCGCCAATTCCTCTTGAATTGCTCGTATGCGATCTTTTGGTAGGAGTTCATCCCGCATCTGCCAGATCTAAATTGAAGAAGAGGGTCAATACATGTGTATCAATGAGACTCAACACAAATCATGGTAATAAAATAAAATTGTGAATATTTTTTCTTACGCACTTCATATTGTTTTTCAGAATAGCCCCGCTTATTAGAGGTCGTTGCGTTGTAGATGAACTCGCAAACGTAGTATCCACAAAAATCATTCCTAGCTTCCTGCCACAAGCACTTTACGAGAAATAGAGGTCAATCAAACTGATAATCAAGCATGCTAAATGGTATTGACGAAATTAGCTAGAATCAATGGGAGATGCGCGGAACTATATAGTAGTACTTAATTTCGGGTGTTTAAATCGCAGCTCGGTCGGCAGTCCCGGAGAAATTGCGGTGAACTCTTTCCAAACCCTGCTAGACAAAGAAAATAATAACTTGATATCAGGAAATGAACAAAGTTGCCGATATGGTGCTATAATGATCGATTGAACTTACTTCTGGAGCATTCGATTCATGTCCGCATAGTCCTCGGGGTCTTCTCGTCTCGAGTCTGAGACGGTTACTACTCCCTGCTCAAGCTTATTCTCTAGGAGAATAAAGCGGAAGCTGCGCACGCATGCATAACTCATCAGTTACATTACTATAACCTCGAGTAATAAGGAAAACCGAATATGCACAAGACAGTAACACTCACTTGAAGTTGTAAGGAAAGGGTATTTTATCTTTGCTTTGACTTTTGAGCAACGATTGTAGCGAGTTGTCCTCGGTTTCTGAGACATTGTGTTTAACTGTCCATTCATGTATGACATATGGGTTAATGAACCCAATGTCATAGATTTGTGCTTTTCTGCCTTCGACGATCTTCAATCTGCATAATATAGTGAGGATAATTATATATACTAGTCGTCTACCCGTGCATTCGCACGGGCTAGTCAATAAATTTTATGCATTTATTTTGGCATAAATAATATCAATCATGAAAGGAAAAAATGTGAAACACCCATCCAAGCACATGAACCTGAAGCACATGGAGGGTGTCTCCAATTTTTTTTTAATTTTTCCAATTCTAAGTGACAATATGATCAGAAGAATGTCTTGTAACTCTTTCGCTTTCAGTATATTTGTTTCCTTAAACCTTCTTTCTCTGTATATCCAATATGTGCCCTGAAAATTTAATTCTAATTTCTTTTTGCTATGTTCATGTTTTCTCAGGGTCAAAGTCATTACATACTTCAGAAATTTGAAGCAATTGAATATAGAGACCTAAAGGAGAGTAGATTTATTGGAAATCATTGATTTGAGGCTTGTATAGACTACTTGTAGAAATAAATATGAGGGTGATATCCCTACATACTAATTTGGTCGATCCATGAAACTTTTTCCCATTGGACCATAGAAGCGTGACATATGACATTCATGCATTTCTAAGTATATAATAATCATGTCAGATAAATTAAGTGGATAGGCTTAATTATTTTACATATTTAATTAGAAATGAATATATTATATCAAAATTATTATGTAGCTAGATTACATGTGTAAAAGTAAGGTTACATGATTAGCTTTGTTCTTACTTTTACACATGTAGTCTAAGTTCACCAAACAGAATGAAGAATCTCTGCTAAAATGTTTTCCTCGTAGATAATTTCATATACATGATTAGCTTTATTCTTAAGTACCATTCCAGTAGTCATGCGGGCATCCTTCCAACCCCTAAGCATCAATGGGCAATGTGTCCTTGCCATGAATGTTTTGCAGCAAAACACAACGCGTGTGAAGTCGACACATGAAGGACTTCAATTCTTCCACAAGCACTGACAGGAAAAAGGGAAATTATAGATCAACCCTCAATAGAAAAAGGAAATTATAGATCAATCTATGGATAAAAACATTGGTGTCAGTGTTGCCAACGTAACCTGGTCTCCATGTATCAACGGATGGTAGTACATGTCTTGATTGAAAATGCTCTTTGGAGGCCGAGCACCATGGGGCTCGCTATCTTGGGCGTCGGTCTTCACATGGATCAGACGCAGCTTCGTACTTATCTCGTGTATTCCACCCGCCAGGCTTTTACACCGAACCGTATTCCCATTTATGCACAGTGGCAGCACATGTAAACCAGCGGCCAGACCAGCGCACGAACAAGCACTGGTAGAAAAAGAGGCTTCCATACGCCCCCATTAGTCCCCAAAACAATCATGGAGAAAGAGGGGTTAGAATGGAAGAAGATGAAGAAGGGGATGATATCGATGACAACTATCATGATCATTTCGGTGATACTTTCATGGAGGATGATGCTGAAGGTGGGGAAGGGTTAGGTGAAGGTGAAGAAGAGGCACATGATGAGCCCGCTGATGATCTTGGTCGGACCATTGCTGATGCACGGAGACGCTGCGAAACTGACAAGGATAGGGAGAATTTGGATCGCATGTTAGAGGATCACAAAAAGTCGTTGTATCCAGGATGCGATAATAGTCTGAAAAAGCTGGGCTGCACACTGGATTTGCTAAAATGGAAGGCACAGGAAGGTGTAGGTGACTCATCATTTGAAAATTTGCTGAAAATGTTGAAGAATATGTTCCCGAAGAATAACGAGTTGCCCGCCAGTACGTACGAAGCAAAGAAGGCTGTCTGCCCTCTAGGTTTAGAGGTTCTGAAGATACATGCATGCATTAACGACTGCATCCTCTACCGCGGTGAATACGAGAATTTGAATGAATGCCCTGTATGCACTGCATTGCGTTATAAGATCAGAGGCGATGACCCTGGTGACGATGTTGAGGGCGAGAAACCCAGAAAGAGGGTTCCCGCCAAGGTGATGTGGTATGCTCCTATAATACCACGGTTGAAACGTCTGTTCATGAACAAAAAACAAACAGAAGAAAAAAAAAAGAAAACAAAAAAACAGAAGAAAAACAAAGGAAGAAGAAAAAAACAAAAGAAAACAAATAACAAAAAAAAAGGAGGAAGAAAAACAAAGGAAGAAGAAAAAAAGAAAGAAGAAAAACAAAGGAGGAAGAAAAAAAAAGGAAGAAGAAAAACAAAGGAAGAAGAAAAACAAAGGAAGAAGAAGAAAAGAAAGAAGAAAAAAAAAGGAAGAAGAAAAAAAGAAAGAAGAAAGAAAGAAGAAAGAAAAGGAAGAAGAAAAAACAAGAAAGAAAAAGGAAGAAGAAAAACAAAGGAAGAAGAAAAAAAAGAAAGAAGAAAAAGGAAGAAGAAAAAAAGAAAGAAGAAAGAAAGAAGAAAGAAAAAGGAAGAAGAAAAAACAAGAAAGAAAAAGGAAGAAGAAAAAAATGAAAACCAAATGAAAACCAAATGAAAACCAAAAGAAAGAAGAAAGAAAAAGTAAGAAGAAAAAAAGAAGAAGAAAGGAAGAAGAAAGGAAGAAGAAGAAAGAAAGAAAAAAGAAGAAGGAAGAAGAAGAAAGAAAGAAGAAAGGAAGAAGAAGAAAGGAAGAAGAAGAAAGAAAGAAGAAGAAAGGAAAAAGGAAGAAGAAGAAAGGAAGAAGAAGAAAGAGGAAGAAGAAAGGAAGAAGAAGAAAGAAAGAAGAAGAAAGAAAGAAGAAAGAGGAAGAAGAAAGGAAGAAGAAGAAAAAAAAGAATTTTTACTTAAAGAATCTTATTTTTTAATTCCTCCTCCTCTATGTCCCCTTAATCTTATTTTTTAATTCCTTTATACTTAAAGAATTTTTACTACATGCAGGAGTGACATATGGCGGACGATAGAACCGAGCCGCTTAGGGATCCGGAGGCTGAACGTTATTTAATGGGCATCATCAACAACGAGATTCCTTATGTGCCGGGCTCAGAATATGAGCAACAAGAGGATGTAGTCTCTTCTTATCTGAACCTTGACGGTGGAACAGAGATAGTCGATGATCAAGAAGGTGAAGGAACGGACATTGTCGACGGAGGTCAACCGTCAACAACCGACGATCTCGAATTGCAAGTAGCAACCACCTCCGGCGAGGTATATATATACATTGAGAGCCTCTCGTGATACAAACTTACTAAAATGTGAATACATATGTATTAACGCGCGCGACTCTTTTTCTTTTTTTAGCCCTCCGGATCTAGTACGACAAAGCGTGGCAAATCCAAGGCGATGAAAACAGGAGAAACATATGCCATTGAGTTTGTCAGTGAAACCGGCAAGCCCCTACAGCACACCTCAAAGTTTATCAACCAATGCGGAGTCGTTGTTAGAGACAACGTCCCGATCACCGTCCAGGAATGGAAGGAGCCAAAGAAGGCACGTCTTGGTTTCAGTTTTGTCGACAAGAGAACGAAAAAGGATTGCTGAAAAAAGGATTTTTTGACGACACCGTCCCAAGCCGAGCTGAATATGCCTGACGACTATGGACATGAACTTCGTAGGCAAGCAAAAATATTGAAGGAGGAGAAAGAAGAAAGTAAAAAAAGCGGGAAACAAGTTGACCAGCTCGGGATGCAGAAGAAACAATCGATCCCCCCGCTCATAGTGAAAGCCGGTCCGGAAGAGGACCCCGAGATCATAGCAGCTGCGGCAGCACTTGGATTGACTGTAGCGGGTGCCATGAAACAAGCGTCCGAGATGGGTTTGACTCTTCGTGCCTTCTTAGGCCTTGAGGATGCGCCAGTATGTGAGATAGCATTACAATATGTGCGGAATGGGCCTCTCGTCGAGCCTGCGCGGGAAAAGAGTCTACCACCACAAATGCGAAATCTGCTACGTTGGTACAAGCAATTCATAACATGGGCCGACAAAGAATATGTTTATGCGGATGTTACAGATGAGCATCACACCAAACGGTACTCTGTAGAAGTTCATATGAGTGAATTGTTCCAGCTGTTCAATCTGCGCGACCTCGACAAATCTATGCTGAGTTGCTACGTTCTGTAAGTGATTTATTTCTACCTCATCTCGTTCTTCATTGCCTGCACTATATATATATATATTGTCCTAACTATATTGTTGCGTACGCTATTATGCAGATTGAAGATTTGGGAATGCAAAATAAGAAACATCCATGATGTTGGGTTCATTGACCCACATATCGTTAATGGACATGTGTTACAACATCACCCCGAAGACGTGGAGAAAGACCTGTACAAGTTTCTTAGAAAGCATCAACTCAAAAGTCATATTCTATTTCCTTACCATTTTGGGTGAGTGTTTCTCTCTTGTGCCCATTTTCTCTTTTGTTTACTCCATGCATGGTATGTCTAATCGATGAGTTATGCATGACTGTGCATGTAACGTGTCCGCAGGTTCCACTGGATTCTGCTAAATATTGAACTTCACACCTCCAGAGTTCTAATCATGAACTCTATGGATTCGGATCCAAAGCGTTGGGCCGACATGAGAAAAATGCTGCAAAAGTAATTATTTTCAATCATTTGAGCTCTATATCGATCGGTCTCTTTCGTTCATTTCCTAATATCAAGTAACTAATAACTCCCTTATTCATTTAATTTTCTTTGCCCTGTAGGGTTTGGAGACGGTTCTCAGAAGAAATTGTCGGTGAATTCAAACATGAGCTAGATTTCAGAAGGTTAGTTAATGTGGATAAGCAGTCACCGGGGACCAATCTATGTGGATACTATGTTTGTGAGAACATCCGGAGACACACCACTGAGCGGAAGGCATCAGATAGCATGCGGAACGCGACGGATAACTTGCGGAGGAGGCTTAGTCCAGAAGCTCGCTTCCGACCAATTCAAGAAGAATTAGCAGGATTTTTCATGAGGGAAGTCATCAATCCTAAAGGATAACACTATACCGAGGACGAAGAAATTTATATGCATACCCGAGATTGAAACTTGTACGAAGTTGTATATGGTCATCCATCCTAATTGTGTATGGAAACTTGTTCGAAGTTGTATATGGTCACCCGAGATTGAATATATATTATATATTCCTCTTGAATTCTTCTTGTTTGAAATTTCATATGCATGTATATAGTAGCGTAAAATATGTGTACTGAAACTTTACCAAAATTAAAATAAAACACAAAATATAATATAAAAAAATTAAAACACTCCAAACTAAAAAGAAACCAGGTTTAGGGGGGCTAAAACCCTAAACCTGCGGAGGAGCCCTTTAGTCCCGGTTGGCCACGAGAACCGGGACTAAAGGTCCTCCGCCCCGACGGACCACGGGCGCCCACGTGGACGGGCCTTTAGTCCCGGTCAGCCACAAGAACCGGGACTAAAGCCTTTAGTCGCGGTCCGTAAGAGGCGCGACTAAAGGGAGGGTCTTTAGTCGCGCATATTTAGTCCCGGTTGCACAGCCGGGACTAAAGGCTGTTGCGAACCGGGACTAAAGGGCTTTTTTCTACCAGTGAAGTGCCATCATCGCATCGTGCACGGCAGCATAGAGGAACACGGGTAGGATTCTGACTGATTCTAGCGACCGATTTTACTCGTTGATGCATCCCATGCGCGGAGCCATCGCACATGTTCGCGCGCTGCTTGGTGAACGTCTCTGCCTCATCAAATCTTACACGCAGCTACGTTTAAGCGAGTACCGGGAGAGATCACATCGCATGGCCCCTCCGGCCAGTTAACAAACCAGCCGCGTCACTTCGTCCAACTTGGTGTATCAAATTTCTAGGACAAATCGTCATTGTGTAACCACTAAACACCAACATAATATGCCCATTTTAGTACCCGAAATCACCTAAAAACATCATTTCTTTTTTTTTTCTGAGTCGTGAAAGCATCATTTCTCGCTTGATAGGTTTAAAGAAAAAGAGAAATTGTGCGATTCAAATTGTTTTGACTGTCACATCTCGGAATGACATTTTCCCTTCAAATGCATTAATTGTCTAGATTTATTTTCCAAATTACTTTTGCATCACAAATTTTTGTTAGAAAATTCTGGTGACAAATTTATTTTCGAACACGTAAGACACAACCACCCTTCACGCAACACACAAATAAGTGTACTCGGGCAAACCTCGCACGGATATTGTAACTCATTCAGTTTCTGATCAATTTGTCACGCGCTATCAAGAAAAATGCATTCAGATTATTTATCATTTTACACTAGCATTTTATTTTTATAACAATCGCTCCCCTAGCACTAATAATCCCGTTACCAATTGAGCATACACCCCCCTTTAGTTCTTCGATGTCATACCATAACTGCAGCTCACATCGACCCCATGGCAGTCCAAGTGTACTAATCGACATTTTCCAGGTGTGAAAATTCCAAGAAATCCCCATATCTAAAACTCGCATTGGCACAAGATAAATCACACATGCGAATAATATTTTTATTGTCGGCCGCTCTAGCCAAGGATAGAAACCATTCGACTAATCGCGCTCTTCAATTTTTTAGTCAACCATAGATGTTACCCAGTGTTCCTAATCACTTCAATTAAGATGCACTCTACCATTTTTTATGGCCACCTTTTTTCAGAGGAAGATAGAAAAAATTGTGATATTTTTCCTTTTTAAATAATATTTCTTATTTCTTAACCAACTAAAAGAAGATGCACTCTGCCTGGTGTGGTCATATTCTATTTTTAAATGAATTGCGTGCACCAAGTTTGCCTTGTTACATTTTTATTTTCTAACTAGCACTGCATTAACTTGTACGAATAACCGTTTTTGGATTTGTTGCATCACAGTAGCTGAGATTCTCCGCACACCCAACTGAATCCCGATACTAGAAGGACAAATTTTACAGAAATGCCAAATGATTACCTGAATCGCATTTCTCGAAGAACTCCATCCCATCAATAATGAAATCGCTCATGTCTAGTGTGCTAGTTGAAGGGGACGACCTGTGCATGGCCTCCAAGTAAATGTAACGTGACTTGTATCATCAGTTGGGCCATCCATACCATTTAATGACACACCAGGCCGGCCCTAGCACCACATGTCGAAAATTCATGTCTGCGGGGTCTGAGGGGTCCACCACGCAGGAAAACTCTGAGGCGTCAGGAGGCGATCGCGAGGCGATTCTCTTCCTGCGCTAGGGTTAGGGTTTTTGCCGGCGGGGGTGGTTGTGTCTCCGGTAGCGGTTGGGGAGCGACGGCGCTCTCCGGATCGCGGACTGGCAACCCGTCTGATCTGCTAGCAGGGAACTGATGGCGGAGAAGATGGATGGGACGACCGCAGCAACTCCGAGATCAAAGGCGACTCCGGGGGCGTCCGTGGCGGCAACGCCGACGGCGAAAAAACCGGCGAGCTCAGCAAGCGGGGGATCGTCAAAGTCCCCGGCAGAGTGCAAAACTCCGGATCCGGCTGCGAGTTTGTCGGCAAGGATGGGAAGCATGGTTCTGATGGACAAGGAAGTGGAGGGCTTAGTCTTGGAGACCTCCGAGCAGATGCCTCCACGTAAGGCAAGATGGGCAGTGGTGGGCAAATCATGTTCACCCAGACCCCTCAACAGGACAGTCCTCGAGAGAACGATGCAAAGGGCATGGGGGTTGCACAAGGAGGCAAAGTTCAGAGATCTAGGGAATAATGTGTTCGAAGTGCACTTTGGGTGTGAGGGGGACTGGAAACATGCGCTCTATAATGGACCTTGGCAATACGATTTTAGTGTTCTGATTCTGAAGAATTATGAAGGAGGAACAAGGCCCTCGGAGATGGTGTTTGACAAGATTGATGTATGGTTCCAGGTGCTCGATCTCCCTCCTGACAACCGCACGGAACAACTGGGAAAAGCACTGGGAAATTGGTTGGGGAAAGTGATCAGGGTGGATGTTGACAATGAAGGTTTTGCCAGAGGGAACCAACTTAGAGTTCGTGCCTCAATCTCGGTTTTTGATCCTCTTGTTAGAGGCTTTTATCTGAAATCTTCTCCTGATGACAAGATGGGTACATGGTATGACTTCTGTTACGAAAAGGTGCCCCACTTCTGCTTTGAGTGTGGGCGTTTAGTGCATGTGGATGGGATGTGTGACCCTCCAGTGGACTCTTCACATCAGTGGGGCGGCTGGCTTAGGGCGTCGTCTGAAAAAACAGGAGTGGTGAAAGAAGGGTCCCAGGGGGCCTTAGTGAGCAGTAATAACAGCTGGGGAAGTGGCAAGACGGGGGATAGTGAACGGAGTAAACTAGTTTCTCAGAGGGCTCGTGATGTGCCTGCGAAGAGAAACCTTCAGCCGGAGTTGTCCAGGTCTGCAGCCTCGCGCACTGGCGCCGAGGCTAGAGACAAAGGAACGGAGGAACATAGCCCGAGGAAGTTTAGCGCAAATGGATCGGCCCCAAGGGAGAGAGACCTGAGAGAAGATCTGGAGAACAGAAGAGAAAGAGAGCTGCGAAGCAAGCTTGTAGAGGAACAGGAGTATAGGGGCGATTCACAGAAAAACTGGGAGAGAAAGGGAATGGAGGACGTGCAGTTTTCACGTGCATCGCGGGAGGAGACGGGTAAGCGAACGGACGTGGACACTGGTTCACGGCTGTACGGCTCAAACGAAAGAAAGAGAGGCTACTACGTGAGGAAGATTAGAACCGATCATGGACAAACTCACCCAAGGGAGAGCGGTCGGTATGAAAACGTGAACAAGAAGAGGAGGCCGAGGCAGCTTTGGGTGGCAAAGGATGACCCAGAACGACAAATTGTGCATGATGGCTTCATACGTGATAACAGGCGTAGGACGATGTCAGTCTTTGAACGGATTTCGGAGAGTAAGGATAAAGCGGCGGACCCCGAGGACTGGGGCCGCCAAGCACAATGAATCTGTTAGCCTGGAACTGTCTAGGATTGGGGTTGGACTCGACAGTTGGAGAACTCAGAAACCTGATACGGTCCTACAACCCAGCGGTGGTTTTTCTTTGTGAAACAAAGAAGAAGGCGAGAGCAATGGAGAATCTGAAGTGGAGCTTGGGATTTACGTGTGGTGTAGACGTGGACTGTGTCGGGAAGAGTGGAGGTCTTGCTTTGTGGTGGAGAGATCACCTGCAAGTTACAATCCGTCCATGGTGTCAATATTTCATCAATGCAGAGGTAACTGATGAGGGAAAGACCTATATAATCACTAGATTCTATGGAGAACCCCGTACGGAGTTGCGAAAAAGTCCTGGGACGCAATAAGATACTTGCGGGCTCAAGATGATTTACCATGGATTTGCTTGGGAGATTTTAATGAGGCTCTTTTCCAGTCGGATCAGATTGGTGGCAACCTTAGACCGTTCATGCAAATGGAGGACTTTCGCGACTGTCTCGCCGACTGCGGCTTGGCAGATTTGGGGTTTACGGGTTACCAATATACATGGGATAATAAACGAGACGGAGCAGAGAATATACAGGTTCGGTTAGACCGCGCGGTGTGCACGGATGATTTCTTGCATCTCTTCCCGGAGACTTTGGTGGAAAACATCATGACGGAGGAGTCAGATCATCAGGCGATTTTGGTCCGGGCATTGGAGACGGCTCCGCGTCAAAGGGACCGGGAGAAAGGCCTTTTCGCTATGAAGAGGCGTGGACTCGCCTTGAAAGCTATCAAGCAATGTTTGAGGAGGCCTGGGAAGCTGCGGCTACTGGTGAACAAGGGCTCCGAGCGGTCTGGCAGAAACTTAGATGCACGACGGGATCCATGCAGCGATGGGCGAGGGAGGTCTTTGGCTCTATAAGAAGATCGATCACCAAGTTAAAGCACCAGCTAGCAGAGGCAAAAACGAGAGCACTCGTCTCCGGGTCCTCACTGGAGGTTCGTGAGATTGAAGAGCAGCTCAAAGAAATTTATACAAGGGAGGAAGTGATGTACAAACAACGCTCGAGGGTGGATTTGCTGAGTGCGGGCGACTAGAATACCAAATATTTTCAAAACCGCGCATCGCATCGGAAGAGGAAAAACACGGTGAAAGCTTTGCGCAGGGATGATGGGTCTAGGTGTACAAGTGATGAACAAATGCGTGAGATGGCAGCTCATTTTTATGAAACTCTTTTCTCTTCAGGGGGCTCGGTAGGAGCAAATAATCTTCTCCAACACATCGAGCAGATTGTCACGCCGGAGATGAACGATGCACTAACATCTACTATCACCGATGAGGAGATCAAAGGGGCGCTCTTCCAAATGGGCCCAACGAAGGCACCGGGGCCGGACGGCCTCCCGACCCTTTTCTACCAACGCCACTGGGCGCAAGTAGGAGGGGACGTTTGCCGGGCTGTCCGGGATTTTTTGAGTGGTGTTGCTGCTCCTGCCGCCTTCAATGACACGGTCATCGTCATGATTCTGAAGACCAACTCACCGGAGTTGTTGTCCAGTTCCGACCGATTAGCCTCTGTAATGTATTATATAAGATTGCTACAAAAGTTCTTGCTAATAGATTGAAAGGCATCCTCCCCATTCTTATTTCGGAGGAACAAAGTGCGTTCGTACCGGGGCGGCTTATTACTGATAATGTGCTCGTGGCTTATGAGTGCGTTCATGCCATTCGGACGAGGAAGAGGAAGAAGCCTTTATGTGCGGTGAAGCTGGACATGATGAAGGCGTACGATCGCGTAGAGTGGTTGTTCTTGCAGCAGATGTTGGAAAGAGTTGGGTTTTCTCACACATGAATCATGATGATAATGAGGTGCATCTCTACAGCAACTTTTTCTGTCAAATTAAATGGTGCATTCTCTAGGAATTTTTCACCTTCTAGGGGGCTTCGACAAGGTGACCCCCTATCCCCGTACCTCTTTCTTTTTTGCGTGGAAGGTTTTTCGGCCCTGTTGAAGAAAGCTCAAAGAGATGCAGAGATAAAAGGTGTGTCGTTTGGGAGCACTGGCCCCCATGTGTCACATCTACTCTTCGCTGATGCCAGCATAGTTTTTCTGGAAGGGTCGAGAGCCAACATGGAGGCTCTAAAGGGGATCCTGGCTTCCTATGAGGCGGCCTCCGGGCAGCGAGTCAACTTGCAAAAATCGTCCATCTTTTTTGGTATGGGATGTCAGGAGGAGGTGAAGGCTGAGTTAAAGGGTGCTCTAGGTGTTGAGTCCGAGGCGCTGAGTGAGAGGTACCTGGGATTACCGACACTGGTTGGTAGATCGAAGGAAGGTACCTTCAAATATGTAACAGAGAGCTCAAAAAAAAAAGTAAGTGGTTGGAAGGGGCAGGGGCTGTCCAAAGCAGCTAGAGAGGTGTTGGTTAAATCTGGGCTTCAAGCTGTACCTACCTTTACCATGAGTTGTTTTCAGCTCATAAAGAAAACGTGCTGGAACCTGACTTCGATCTCCTCGAAATTCTGGTGGGGTGCAACGAATGGTGAAAGGAAAGTGCACTGGGTCTGTTGGCAAAAAATGTGTGCAGCAAAGAGTGTTGGTGGTCTTGGGTTCCGCGATCCCGAGGCATTCAATCAAGCTTTGTTAGCAAAGCAAGCCTGGAGAATTCTGCAAGTACCAGCCTCTCTTTGTGCTAGGGTTCTTAAAGCACGCTATTTTAAAGAAGAGACAATCATGTCGGCCACCTGCCCTTCAAATGAGTCTTACACCTACAGGAGTGTGCTACATGGCCGAGATCTTCTCAGGGAGGGTGTGATTTGGCGGATTGGGGATGGTTCTAAAGTTCATATCCACCATGATAATTGGATCCCAAGAAGGGGTAGCATGAGACCACTGGGTCAAATTCATGTGCCGGGCGTCACGCGGGTTGCTGACCTGCTCACCTTGAACGGGCGTGCATGGGATCCGGCTAAAGTGAACGAGATGTTCAGTCCAAGTGATGCGCAAGATATTCTCTAGATTGCAATAGGTGGGCCAGATGAGCAAGATTATGTGGCATGGAATTACACAAAAAATGGATGCTTCAATGTCAAGTCTGCGTATCACTTGAAGAGATCGCTGGGCCGATCGAGGACCGGACAGCCGGAGCCCTCTGACTCGGTGCAGACACATAAGGGGTTCATGGCGCTGTGGGAGTCATGTGCTCCGGCTAAAGCAAAAATTCATATATGGCGCATGATAAGAAACGGGCTGGCTGTAGGGTATGAACTACATCGACGTAGGATAAAACCAGGAGTTTTTTGTGTTGTCTATGGTCAAGAAGAAACGATTCATCATCGCTTCTGGTCATGTCAACATTCAGTAAGGTTCTGGCAGCTTCTTCGCTCAGAGAAGGGAGTTTCGGTGGCGATCCCACCGTGCACGATCGACTCCCAGAGTGCTCTAGCGCTGGTTACTTAACTGGTTCTCGGGTGCTTCCGATGAAGAGAAGGAGGTTATGGTGCAAGCCACCTATGGACTGTGGCTAGCTCGTAATGCTACAAGAGAAGGAAAGATTATTGCGCCACCACATGAAATAATGCACACAGTGTTCTCTCACATGACGGAATGGAAAGCTGTGCATCGTGGGACGCTGACGGAGCCGAAGCGTGCAGAATCACAAAGATGGAAGCCACCTGACGAAGGCTGGGTAAAGGTGAATTCGGATGGAGCGATCTCAAAATATGGCCAGAAAGGTGGAGGTGGCGCTGTGCTTAGGGATCACAATGGTGGTTTTCTGGCAGCTGCTTGTCACTTCTTCCCAAATGTCATCGAACCAGAAGCCTCGGAGATACTAGCATGTAAAAGGGGTTTGCAGGTGGCAGTGGAGTTGAATGCTACAAGAGTTCATGTGGAGTTGGATGCTCAGGGCGTGGTGAATATGCTACAGCAATCGAGCAAGAACCTTTCCGCCGTCGGCCCGTGGGTACAAGAAATCAAAACCATCCTTGGGAGTTTCGCTGAGAGCAAAATTTCTTGGGCAAGTCGTAGTGCTAATGTTGCCGCTCATAAGTTAGCTAAGGTAGGGGTAGGAGATGAACTATGTAAGGTTTGGCTAGGAGTTCCACCGGACTTTGTGCGTGATGTAATTTCGGATGACATTCCGAGGTTCGATGATTAAATAAAAGCGGCAACAAGTTACCCTCAAAAAAAAAATTTCATGTCTGCTCTGGAGGCACATCACGTACCTGTGATCTCAGGCCCTTGTACAAATCTAGCACACCAACCACGGCACCTGTGTATTCCCACTTGATAGCCAGCATACATGCATTGTAAATCACTAGTAGAAAAAAGTCATCTGTCCCGGTTGGTAAGGGCATTTTGTCCCGGTTTTTGAACCGGGACTAAAGGGTCGTTACTAATGCCCTAGCCCTTTAGTCCCGGTTTTTACACGAACCGGGACAGATGGGCCTCCACGTGGCCGGTGCGGCGAGCCCAGGCAGGAGGGCTTTTGGTCCCGGTTGGTGGCACTAACCGGGACCAATAGGCATCCACGCGTCAGCATTTCAGGGGCTGGGGTTTTTGTTTTTTGTTTTGAAAGGGGGGGAGGGTTGGGGGTTTTGGGGGGTTAATTTAGGTGTTTCATATATTGTGTTAGCTAGCTAATTAATAGAGAGAAGTGTCCTCTCTTATCTCCGTGCTTGGTCGACGCTACGTACTATATACGTATAGAGAGGACTAGACACGCTAGCTAGTAAGCAAATGAAGGAAACAGAAGATCGTCATGAACATATGCATACAGAGAGAAGTGATATCGACCACCTCTCCTTCTCCGAGAGATTGGTCGAACAACAAGTTCTCGTATATCTATCCGACACTACCGGCTACATATATACAATAATTATCTCTTACAATATATTCTCCTAATTATATATGAACACAGGGTCCACATAGTATTCTCCGTTTTCAGCGATCACGTGGTCAAGGAAGAATGCCGCCAATTCCTCTTGAATTGCTCGCATACGATCTGGTGCTAGGAGTTCATCCCGCATCCGAAAGATCTAATTTGAAGAAGGGGGTCAATACATATATATATATATATATATATATATATATATATATATATATATATATATATATATATATATATATATATATATATATATATATATATAAATGAAACTCAACACAAATGATGGTAATAAAATAAAATTGTGAATATTATTGCTTACGCACTTCATATTGTTCGTCAGAGTAGCCCCGCTCATAGGTCGTGTGGCGGATGGACTCGCAAACGTAGTATCCACATAAATCATTCCCTTGTTCCTGCCACAACCACTTTACAAGAAATAGAGGTCAATCAAACTGATAAACAAGCATGCTAAATAGTATTGATGAAACTAGCGCTTGAATCACTAGGAAATGCGCGGAACATGCTACTATAGTACATACTTTCGGGTGTCTAAATTGCAGCTTCTTTGGCAGTCCCGGAGCTTTTTTGGAGAATTTTCTTCAAACCCTGCCAGACAAAGAAAACAATTACTTGATATCAGGAAATGAACAAAGTTGCTGATATGGTGGATAATGATCGATTTAACTTACTTCTCGAGCATTTGAGTCATGTCCGCATAGTCTTGGGGATCTTTTCGTCTCGAGTCTAAGACGGTTACTACTCCCTGCTCAAGCTTAATCTCTAGGAGAATATAGTGGAAGCTGTGCACGCATGCATAAGTCATCAATTACATTACTATAACCTGGACTAATAAGGGAAACCGAATATGCACAAGACAGTAACACTCACTTGAAGTTGCAAGGAAAGAGTATTATATCTTTGTTTTCATTTATTACCAACGATCGTAGCAAGTTGGCCTCGGTGTTTTCGGCATGATATTTAACCTCAGTTGCATCTATGAGATTTGTGTTAATGAACCCAATATCACCGATTTGTCTTTTCTTCAATTCGGTGATCTTCAATCTGCATAATATAGTGAGGATAATTATAAATACATGCAATGAAAGAGCTGACCTATATAGAGAGACTTAATGATAGAAGTAGTACTACTTACAGACAGTAGCAAGTGACCGTTGATTTATCGAGGGCCTTTTGATTGAAAAACTGGAAGAACTCCTCAAATGGAACATTCAACAGTTCAATTCCAACGAGGTCATGCTCCTCTTTAACTCTCAGCGTCAAAGTATTCCTCCCCCCAGACTCTCTGCAGGTTTTCATGTACCAATCATGTAATCTTCGCATCATCGTTGTTAGAGATCTTTCATCTTTGACGAGAGGCTTCCCGTAATGGTATTTGTGTTCGTCCACCTCCAAGAAATCATAATGTACATTGTCGGGCAGGTAATCTCCAAGATTGCTATAACTGGGCACCATCCTCGGATCATTAGCGATGATGTCGCTAGACACCTTGAGCGGGGGGCACGATTGGTTCGCTTGTTCGCCGAGCTGGGCAATTTTTTTCCCAGCTCGTCGTTCTTTTAAGCTTTGATCACTGACAGTACTTCCCGACCGCTCCGCTTCGACAAATGTCTTTGCAATAATGCGCTCATATTTGCCTTTCGGCGGAGACTTTGGTGGTTTTGTCAGGGCAGCCAGAGTGCGCTTCACTTTCACCGGATCTACCTTCTCCTCCGGAGGTGGATGTTTCTTTGCTTTCACCCCTTCAAAGAAGTTTGTCACTTCGGCTCGCACGATCTTCGTGGTTTCCTCCTCGGTCCTCTCGTATGGTAACTTCTCTGGAGTCTTCAGAGAAGGACCGAATCTGTATTGCCTCCCGCCTCTGGTTGTACTGCTAGACGCCGGCAGAGCAGACGGAGCGGCTGCGGCTGTCTTCTTTCCTTGCTTACGAGGCGGAGGAGAAGGACTACGACGCGCCGGAGCAGCCGGAGCGGCGGCGGGTCTCTTCCGCCCTTGCTGACGAGGCGGAGAAGGAGGAGGCTGGCTGCTCGGGCGCGCCGGCGCAGGCAGAGTGCCGCCACACGACGGAGAAGGAGGCTGAGTGCCCTGATCACTCGCCGGTGCAGGAGGCGGAGTGCCGCCACACGCCGGTGAAGGAGGCTGAGTGCCCTGATCACTCGCCGGAGGAGGAGGCGGAGGAGGAGGAGGAGTGCCCTTACTCGCCGGAGGCGTTCAGTTCGGAAGGTTGATGAGCTCCTTCCGCCATAGGCATGGAGTCTTCAGAGCAGAACCCAGCCGAGTCTCCCCTTCACCTGTAGGGTGGTCAAGCTGGAGGTCCTCAAATCCCTCCGTTATTTCGTCCACCGTCCCCCTAGCATATCCTTCTGGAATCGGACGACAGTGAAAAGTTGCGCCGGGTTCAGGAGGTCGAACAGAGCCGACAGCCGCCTTGACTTTGAAGTTCTGCCATTGCGTCATAAGGTGGCAATGTTGAGACTCCGTGATAGCATCCACGGGGTAGCTGGCAGGAGCCGTCAAGACATGCTCCGGCTGAAGCAGCTCGGTGGAAGCCACGCTGCTTCTCCGCTGAGATGGCGGGGTAGCTTCGGGGGTAGTTTCGGCAGGGCGATTGTTGCGACCTACGTCTCGTTCCTCTAGCGCTTGAACCCTTTCGTGCAGCTTCTGAATTTGGGTCTGCTCAACTTTTTTTCTCCTCTCCTGGCTTTTGTAACCACATGCGTCCGGAAAACCAGCCTTCCACGGAACGGAGCCTGGCGTGCCTCGTGTCCGTCCAGGGTGCTCAGGATTCCCGAGGGCCATTGTGAGCTCGTCGTTCTCTCTATCTGGAACGAACGTCCCTTGCTGCGCTGCATCGATATAGTTCTGAAGCCTCTTGACTGGTATATTCATTTGCTCGTCCGTCCAAACGCACTTCCCTGATACAGGGTCCAAGGTTCCGCCAGCCCCGAAGAACCAAGTCCGGCAACGGTCTGACCAGTTCATTGTCTCTGATTCGATCCCTTTATCAAGCAGATCATTCTCAGCCTTGGCCCACTTAGGCCGGGCTTTGAGGTAGCCACCTGACCCCGTGCGATGGTGAAGCTTCTTCTTCGCAGCATTTTTCTTGTTTGTCGCTGACAACCTCTTACTCTTTTTCGATGTCTTGTGGGCCACAAATGCGGGCCAGTGATCTCTGATCTTCTCATATTTGCCGATGAATTCCGGTGTCTCTTCTTTGTCGACAAACGTTTTCAGCTCATTCTTCCACCTCCTGAATAGGTCTGCCATCTTCTTAAGAGCATGAGACTTGATTAATTGCTCTTTAACTGGCTTCTCCGGATCCTCCTCTGGCGGTAGGGTGAAATTTGCCTTCAGCTTAGTCCAAAGATCATCTTTCTGCATATCATTGACATAAGACACCTCAGGGTCTTCCTTATTAGGCTTATACCATTGGTGGATTCTAATCGGGATCTTGTCCCGAACAAGAACCCTGCACTGAGCAGAAAATGCTTCCTTTGTCCGGATGGGTTCAATCGGTTGGCCGTCGCGCGCGATTGCTGTGATCTCAAACCTTTCATCCGAGCGCAACTTTCTCTTCGGGCCTCGTCTCTTTACCGAAGTTGTGCTCGATCTGGAGGGCTAGAAAAAAGAAGAAAGACGAGAGTTAATTAATATGTGTACATACTAAAACAATGAATGCATCAATTAGCTAGTCAGCACAGGCTTAACTAATATATTTACCTGGCCGAACTTTGTTCGGTCACCGGAGCCATCACCACGGGCTCCTTCTTGCACCAGCATTGGGTCACCGGAGCCATCATAATCATGTCTTTCCTCCTCCACTCTTCGATCACCGTAGCCTGCTTCTTCACCCTGTTCTTCCAGACCATCATTGTCGTTAAGATACGACAAGACATCACCTCCGGCTAAGATTATGTCCCCCAACACCTCTTCTGGTTCCTCGTCTCGTCCGTGCTCCATTGTTTCTGCAAATATTACAACATGGCAATTATTACAAAAACATGACAGCACGTGGATATATTAGTGCAAACGTAGACCTAGCTTATTCCGGGTTTGGGGTGGCCTCGACAACGCTTCAAGGGTAGGGGCGCGGCGGGAGGGGGTAGGAGACCGACATCATTTGTTTCTAGGGTTTGGGTGTCCTCGAGAGTTTTGGTTGAGCGAGAGGGCCGGGGGGTGCTCCCGTGGTATAAGTTATCACGGTCGAAGTTATCCGGGAGGGGGTTATATCGACAACAACGACATACATACATGGGAAAATAATGTTATCGGGGAGGGGGTAGGTCGAACCCCCCCTCGTGTTGATGTTATCGGGACACGGGGTATATCGACAACGACATATCCGATAAAAAATAAGAAGACGAAGAAGAAATAAAAAGAGGAGAAGAAGATATTAATAGAGAAGATTGAAGAAAAAAAAGAGGAGAACATTATTTTCTTCTTTTTTCTTCTTCTTATTTTCCTTTTTCCTCTACTTCTTTTTCTTCTTCTTCATTATCTTCCTAGCTAGATATATAATACTTATCTAAAAATGTAACTTTTGCATATATAAAACTTTTTCTTCTTCTTCCTTCTTCCTTCTCTTCCTTCTTTTCCTAAATATATAAAACTTTTCTAAAAATGAAACTAACCTAAAATGTACTAAATCAGAGAACATATATAGATAAAACTAACCTAAAATGTACTCAAATGTACTAAAGATGTAACTTTTATATGCACAGAGAACATACATACATTTTTATAAAAATGCAAAAAACAAATCATCATATATATGAACAAAAAATCTGAAAAAAAAACAGGACATATAATCATATATACACACATACATATAATCACACATATGCACATAATCTGAAAAAAATATCATATATATGAAAAAACAGAGAGGAAGGCCGGCGGCCGGACCGAACGTGGCGGCGGCGTGTGGTCGGGGCAGGCCGGGGGCGTGGGGCGGCGTCGGGGCAGGGGCTCGGGCCGGGGCGGCGCATCGGGGAAGGGGCGCGCGGGCCGGGGCGGCGCGTCGGGGCAGGGACATGGGCCGGGGCGGCGCGTCGGGGCAGGGCAACGGCGCGGGGCGACGGCGACGAGGAGTGGGCGGTGACGAGGAGCGGGCGGCGGGGCGGCGATGGCGAGCACGGGCAGCCTGGCGGCGTCGGCGAGCATGGGCAGCAAGGGCGCGGGGCGGCGAGCACGGGCAGCCTGGCGGCGTCGATGAGTTCGGCGTCGTTGGGGGGCAAATGTTCGATGAAACTGAAAAATTTACAAGTCCTGCTTATATACGGAGAGCATTGGTACCGGTTCATGGTAGCAACCGAGACCAATGCTCCTTTTAGTCCCGGTTGGTGCCACCAACCGGGACCAAAGGTCTCTTTTCAGCAGCCCAAAGGGCGGGAAGCGGCGGCCTTTGGTCCCGGTTGGTGGCACCCACCGGGACTAAAGGGGGGGCATGGGTACCGGTTAGTGCCACCAACCGGTACCAATGCACCCCTTTAGTCCCGGTTGGTGCCACCAACGGGGACCAAAGGCCTTGTGCTGCTGCGCCCGCGTCGAAAGTTTAGTCCCACCTCGCTAGTTGAGAGGGGCGCGCAGTGGTTTATAAGCCCCACTGCCGCTCCCCTCTCGAGCTCCTCTCCATTGCAGGCTTACGGGCCTAATTGTCACTGCTATGCCTGATGGGCCTACTGGGCCTTCTGCGGGCCTGAATCCTGGCCCTTCGATGGGTTTCTAGTCGTATTCAGGCCGTGGTGGCCCAGTAGGTGGCATATTTTTTATTTTTTGCCTGTTTTTTGTTTTCTTTTTTGCTTTATTTATTTTGTTTTGTTTCTACTTACAACAAAAAACTTATTTATTTTATTTTGTTTCTAATTACTTATTTATTTTACTTTATGATAATGCTTTTTGCTATTAAAGTTTCTAACAAAAAAAGTTCTTTATGAAAATTCTTTTTGCTTTCAATGATTTTGAACAGAAAATACTTCGATAATTTTAGTTGCATCAATTTTATATAATTTTAGTTTCAATCATAATAGAGGTTGCTTATAATGTTTTGAACAGAAAATACTTTGATAATTTTAGTTTCATAAATTTTATTAATGTTATTAAAGTTTATTTTATTTTGTTTGTACTTATATGTTTTTATTAAAGTTTATATTATTTTGTTTCTAATTACTTATTTATTTTATTTGTTATTTTTCATGCATCATTTTTCATGCATTTACTGATTATTTTGAGCTATAAGACCCTAAAATTGAAAATCATTTCAAATGAACTCTGAAAAGGTTGAAAGTTGGCATGGTATCATCATTTCATCCACATAGCATGTGCAAGAAAGTTGAGAGGGTTACGGCAAAAACTGGATGCACTTCGTGTACAAAACGGACAATCTCTTTCGAAGTATCATGATTTCATACGGAAACTCGTCTGTTACAAAGGGATTTCATTTTTTAAAACTTATTTGAATTCCTGACTTTTTGTGTGTTCAAAATGCATCATTCAAAGCCACATCATCAATTTTCAACCCTTTCTGACTTCATTTCTTATTTTTCATGCATTTATTGATTATTTGAGCTATAAGACCCTGAAATTGAAAAGGATTTCAAATGAACTCTGAAAAGGTTGAAAGTTGGCATGGTATCATCATTTCATGCACATAGCATGTGCAAGAAAGTTGAGAGGGTTACGGCAAGAACTGGATGCACTTCGTGTACAAAACGGACAATGGTATCATACTCGTCTGTTACAAAGTTGGCATGGTATCATCATAATAGTTGCGGGAGAAAGTCTTCACTTTTTCTTCGCTTGTGTCATTTGCTTATTGCGCCGTAACCATGGATAATCTTCATCGTTTATCAGGATGCTTGGGTCAGCCTTGACTTTGAAGGGCGGAATTTCATGAAACTTTTCATAATCTTCAGACATGTCTGTCTTGCCCTCCACTCCCACGATGTCCCTTTTTCCTGAAAGAACTATGTGGCGCTTTGGCTCCTCGTATGATGTATTCGCTTCCTTATCTTTTCTTTTTCTCGGTTTGGTAGACATGTCCTTCACATAGATAACCTGTGCCACATCATTGGCTAGGACGAACGGTTCGTCAGTGTACCCAAGATTTTTCAGATCCACTGTTGTCATTCCGTATTGTGGGTCTACCTGTACCCCGCCTCCTGACAGATTGACCCATTTGCACTTAAACAAAGGGACCTTAAAATCATGTCCGTAGTCAAGTTCCCATATGTCCACTATGTAACCATAATATGTGTCCTTTCCTCTCTCGGTTGCTGCATCAAAGCGGACACCGCTGCTTTGGTTGGTGCTCTTTTGATCTTGGGCGATCGTGTAAAATGTATTCCCATTTATCTCGTATCCTTTGTAAGTCAATACAGTCAAAGATGGTCCCCTGGACAATGAGTATAGCTCATCACAAACAGTGTTGTCACCTCTGAGACGTGTTTTCTACCAACTGCTGAAAGTCCTGATGTGTTCACATGTAATCCAGTCGTCGCACTGCTCCGGGTGTTTGGAGCGCAAACTGTGTAGTGTGCTTGAGACCAAGAATGCCCGTCCCTGCATATTATTGAGTCCGCTCCTAGCATGCCTTTTCCAGTCAGTCTCCCCTCATACCGCGATTTAGGGAGACCTATCTTCTTAAGGCTAGGAATGAAGTCAACACAAAACCCAATGACATCCTCTGTTTGATGGCCCATGGAGATGCTTCCTTCTGGCCTAGCGCGGTTACAGACATATTTCTTTAGGACTCCGATGAACCTCTCAAAGGGGAACATATTGTGTAGAAATATGGGCCCCAGAATGACAATCTCGTCGACTAGATGAACTAGGACGTGCGTCATGATATTGAAGAAGGATGGTGGGAACACCAGCTCGAAACTGACAAGACATTGCGCCACATCACTCCTTAGCCTTGGTATGATTTCTGCATCGATCACCTTCTGAGAGATTGCATTGAGGAATGCACATAGCTTCACAATGGCTAATCGGACGTTTTCCGGTAGAAGCCCCCTCAATGCAACCGGAAGTAGTTGCGTCATAATCACGTGGCAGTCATGAGACTTTAGGTTCTGGAACTTTTTCTCTGGCATATTTATTATTCCCTTTATATTCGACGAGAACCCAGTCGGGACCTTCATACTGAGCAGACATTCAAAGAAGATTTCTTTCTCTTCTTTCGTAAGAGCGTAGCTGGCAGGGCCTTCATACTGCTTCAGAGGCATGCCGTCTTTTTCGGCAAACGTTGCAGGTCCTCCCGTGCCTCAGGTGTATCTTTTGTCTTCCCATACACACCCAAGAAGCCTAGCAGGTTCATGCAAAGGTTCTTCGTCACGTGCATCACGTCGATTGAAGAGCGGACCTCTAGGTCTTTCCAGTAGGGTAGGTCCCAAAATATAGATTTCTTCTTCCACATGGGTGCGTGTCCCTCAGCGTCATTCGGAACAGCTAGTCCACCGGGACCCTTTCCAAAGATTACGTGTAAATCATTGACCATAGCAAGTACGTGATCACCGGTACGCATGGCGGGCTTCTTCCGGTGATCTGCCTCGCCTTTGAAATGCTTGCCTTTCTTTCGACATTGATGGTTGGTCGGAAGAAATCGACGATGGCCTAGGTACACATTCTTCCTGCATTTGTCTAGGTATATACTTTCAGTGTCATCTAAACAATGCGTGCATGCGTGGTATCCCATGTTTGTCTGTCCTGAAAGGTTACAAAGAGCGGGCCAATCGTTGATGGTTACAAATAGCAACGCGTGCAGGTTAAATTCCTCCTGTTTGTGCTCATCCCACGTACGTACACCGTTTCCATTCCACAGCTGTAAAAGTTCTTCAACTAATGGCCTTAGGTACACATCAATGTCGTTGCCGGGTTGCTTAGGGCCTTGGATGAGAACTGGCATCATAATGAACTTCCGCTTCATGCACATCCAAGGAGGAAGGTTATACATACATAGAGCCACGGGCCAGGTGCTGTGATTGCTGCTCTGCTCCCCGAAAGGATTAATGCCATCCGCGCTTAAACCAAACCATACGTTCCTTGGGTCAGCTGCAAACTCAGCCCAGTACTTTCTCTCGATTTTTCTCCACTGCGACCCGTCAGCGGGTGCTCTCAACTTCCCGTCTTTCTTACGGTCCTCACTGTGCCATCGCATCATATTGGCATGCTCTTCGTTTCTGAACAGACGTTTCAACCGTGGTATTATAGGAGCATACCACATCACCTTCGCAGGAACCCTCTTCCTGGGGGGCTCGCCGTCAACATCACCAGGGTCATCTCGTCTGATCTTATACCGCAATGCACCGCATACCGGGAATGCGTTCAGATCCTTGTACGCACTGCGGTAGAGGATGCAGTCATTAGGGCATGCATGTATCTTCTGAACCTCCAATCCTAGAGGGCATACGACCTTCTTTGCTGCGTATGTACTGTCGGGCAATTCGTTATCCTTTGGAAGCTTCTTCTTCAATATTTTCAATAGCTTCTCAAATCCTTTGTCAGGCACAACATTCTCTGCCTTCCACTGCAGCAATTCCAGTACGGTACCGAGCTTTGTGTTGCCATCTTCGCAATTGGGGTACAACCCTTTTTGGGATCCTCTAACATGCGATCGAACTTCAGCTTCTCCTTTTGACTTTCGCATTGCGTTCTTGCATCGACAATGACCCGGCGGAGATTATCATCATCGGGCACTGGTTCCTCTTGATCTTCAACAGCTTCCCCCGTTGCAGCATCATTGGGCACATCGTCTGGTTCCTCTTGATCTTCAGCAGCTTCCCCCGTTGCAGCATCACCGTATTCAGGGGGCACATAGTTGTCATCGTCCTCTTCTTCTTCGCCGTCTTCCATCATAAGCCCTATTTCTCCGTGCCTCGTCCAAACATTATAGTGTGGCATGAAACCCTTGTAAAGCAGGTGGGTGTGAAGGATTTTCCGGTCAGAGTAAGACTTCGTATTCCCACATATAGGGCATGGACAACACATAAAACCATTCTGCTTGTTTGCCTCAGCCACTTCGAGAAAATCATGCACGCCCTTAATGTACTCGGAGGTGTGTCTGTCACCGTACATCCATTGCCGGTTCATCTGCGTGCATTATATATAATTAAGTGTGTCAAAAACCATTACAGAACATCATGAATAGATAATTAAGTGACCAAATTAATAGAAGTTCATCATCACATTAAAACCAAAGTACATACATAGTTCTCATCTAACAACTTATATATAGCTCTCCAGAGCATCTAATTAATTAAACCATACATTGAAACTATGTAAAACATTTCAATGCGAAAACAAATGTGATCATAATCGCAACCAAGGTAACAATTGATCCAACGGCATAATGATACCAAGCCTCGGTATGAATGGCATATTTTCTAATCTTTCTAATCTTCAAGCGCATTGCATCCATCTTGATTTGTGATCATGGACGACATCCGCAACATGCAACTCCAATATCATCTTCTCCTCCTCAATTTGTTTTATTTTTTCCTTCAAGAAATTATTTTCTTCTTCAACTAATTTTAACCTCTCGACAATAGGGTCGATTGGAATTTCCGGTTCACATACCTCCTAGATAAATAAAATCTATGTCACGTTGGTCGGCATAATTTTCATAAACAATAAATGAACCAATAGTTATAAAGATAATATATACCACATCCGAATCATAGACAGGACGAGGGCTGACGGGGGCGGATACCAACACCATCGCACTATATAATAACAAGCAATAAAATAGTAAGAAAATTAGACAAGTATCTATCTAAAGTAAGAATTTTTTTCTTTCAGAAAGAAGATAAGAACAAGATAACGGTGGTGCCTGCGACGAGATCGGCGCGGGCGATCGATGGCGGTAAAGACGGGAATGGGACGTGACGGGCCGCTAAACCTAGACAAATCTCGAGGAAAATGGAGCTTTGAGGTCGAGCTTCGAGAGGAGAAAGCTTAACTAGTGTGGCTCGGGCATTTCATCGAACACCTCATGTGCATAGGAGGTGAGCTAGAGCACCACAAAGCCCTCCCCTCGCCGGCCAGAGAAAAACAGAGCACTAGAGTGCTCTGCTCGCGGGCGAGGGGTATATATAGGCACCTCATTGGTCCCGGTTTGTGGCATGAACCGGGCCTAAAGGGCAGCCTGTGGTCCCGGTTCAAGCCACCAATCGGGACCAATAGTGGTGGGCCAGGAGCGAGGCCCATTGGTCCCGGTTCGTCGCACCAACCGGGACCAAAGGGGCCAGACGAACCGGGACCAATGCCCCCACGAGGCCCGGCAGGCCCCTGGCCTCACGAACCGGGACCAGTGCCCCATATGTCCCAGTTCTGGACTGAACCGGGACTAATGGGATGACCCGGCCTGAACCAAAGCCTTCTTTTTCTACTAGTGAATGCACCCTGCACACATTACAGCGTCTCGATGCATGGCTCAGATAAAGGCCTCCTGGTAGCCCGGCCTCCAAAATGCTCCACTCATGTCTTGATGTGTTTGTATCGAAACTACAGATTAAAGACCAGCTGTACATGGAGCTAATTTTAGGTGATCTTTAAGTTGATGGCGCTGTTGCCTAGCCTCCACGGATCACTGACGGCAATGTGTTGGCTCAAGTTTTTGGTGCCTGCGTGTTGAAATATTTCTTTATACTCCAAGTGATACACGCTTCACGTAATATATTTAAGCTAAAACGTGAAATTGCACACGTGCTTTGACAATATTACGATATTCACCAAAATTTTCATCTGTATATGTACTAATTAGATCTCCTCCAGCCCTAATTTATTTGGTAACATGGCTTGCTCTAAAAAGCTTGATTGTTGATTGTACTTTTCAGCACAAAATACTGTATTTCTCTTATTAACAGTGAGATTAAAAACTTTGTGTGCTTTTCTACTCCACTATCCACTACTCAGTCACATTAATATATGATTATATTTGAAACCCTGAATGGCTCCTTTCAGCTCGGCTAAAAAATACAGAAAAGTGTCTATTTAAGTTCTATAATAACTGTACATTTAGATGTGTACTTCCTAACTTTAACGTTTATTTGAATTTATTTTGTATGTTACCCTGAAAGAGTAATAAAATATTATTTGATCCTAAATATACACGTAATAGACATTTACATGTAGGTAAAATCTTGATTTTCAAAAAAATTATAGGGATTTGATTTGTTTTTGGATAATTTTGCCTATTTGAAGCTTGGGATCAAAATGCTTACACTCTCAATAGAAATAAACCACACAATTATCTTGGAATGAAACTAACAAAGAGAAAGATCTGACACATAATGTTACCATCGTTTAAAAAATAGCAGTCCAAGACTCTGTGTAAAATACATAGACATGAGTCATGCATGTAAAACGTAATCAGTTTCACCCATAAACCGTACAGAGAAAAAACTGTACATCTATTAAAAAGCAGCGAGTAGCTTTCTTGGGTATGAACCACATATGATATTATCTCTGGACAGAAGGATTTTGTTGCTACTATTCTTTCTCCAGCAATAAGACATCAACCCTAGCAGCAGTCCACCAAAAAGTATGGCTTGTCTCCGGTTGCCATGTGTGCTCGCCTGTGTGCTTTGCATCTGTTCTACTATTGAAGGGAGAGTAACCTAGGTATCATCAGAAGGTCAGGATGAGGAACTGATGGAACCTAGCTCATGCAGTCCTGCCAAAGCGCCAATATGCATCTTGCAGTTCGCTAGCACATGATAACAACGGGTCTTCATGTACGCAGAGCAATGTATATCATTCCCCGTACAATAAGTGATAGATGATCAGGGGCAAACAATAATCAACAAAGTTTCTGAAACACTAAATTTCTTTTCTTGTACGTCAGTTCACTCATGGCAAATTATGTACATGTTACTACATACAAAATAATTAAACAAACCTCCAATTTCTCGAACTAAGCAACTCGAACCCCCAACTAAAAGCTGAGTACTTCAGTTATCATCCCGAGCTCCTTAAGGAAGACGCGAGTGTATTCTGAAATCTGAATCCTGCTATGCTAATACACATGGTCCCCTTTGCTAATTAATAACAGTCTGCCCCACTTCGTACTATCCAGACTCGTCCATAAGAAAATAAAGCAGACAAAGCCCAAGGGTGATGGTATCGTTTTTAATTTGCATGGTAGAGAATTAACATATAAAATTCTTAAGACATGATATACCTATCAATTATCAAACCTGGCTTGACTTGGACACATACGTTGAAGCATCTCACAATCCTGCCTACATGTGTGCCGCAATACCACGCAGCTCATAGTTTTGGGGCCAGTAGATGTTGCCTTCTCCACTGAAGCACCGCTAGTGCCACCGATCAGAAGGCACATGCGCAGTGGTGCCATCTCAGAGTCCTTCAGAAAAAAGCACGAGAAGATCGTCAGGTAAAGAGAGAAAGGAACATGACGGGAGTTGTACAAAGAAAAAGAAAGTTGGCTTTCGCACAGAGGTTGGTCGATTCCGGCTACATGTGCTAGCATCGTACGTAAGTACACATAACATATGGATTTCTTCCTGCCGCTGACGCTGCCATTGTTGTGTAGATCAAACCTGCTTGATAACATCAATTACTTTATCTGCCCGCATATCGGGAGTCAAGAGTCAAGACAGGCTAGGTAGATTTGGCGGTGCAGGCTCAAGGTCATACCTGACCTCCTTACAGATGCCGCTCTCCGTGAAGTCGCTGCTACCGACTTTGTTGAAGAAGACATGCTGACATACCTATTAATCTTGAAGAGCGCCATTAGGATACTCACCATCAGCTTAATCAATTTCTTATCATAATCAATTTCCCTCACCACAACGACCTACAGCAGCATATGCCCAACACAAGTTCTTCCTCCCCACTCAATCCGCCCTGACCTCCTTAAATCTTCCTATCCTCCTGCGGCGATGACCAAGAGCAACAGCAACAGCATCGTCTACCCAATCCTCTCCACAATCTCATCTTCCTTTGATATCCTCTGCCCCACATATTCTCCGTGGACCCTCCTCAAGCGGGGAGAAGCAGGAACACATCCACCATTCTTCGATCTATCACTGGAGGAGTCCAGTCACGCAAGGAGCAGCAACCCAGCGGCCATCTATCACTGGAGGCTCCTCTCTGGTCGACAACCATTTTTTTTCTTTTGGGGGACATAGAAATAACGGAGAAGAGGAAGAGGCCCTGGATGGATTTGATGTCCATGGGAGAGAGATGGATTATGTAGAATACGAAGAGTCCGTGAAGGGGAGAGGAAGATGGCGTATAGAACGAAGCGCATATAATGAAGAGATCGTGGAGTACATAGAGATTGTTTGTTTCTGTTTTTTTTTCCTGTGAAAGAGATAGATTCCTTCTGCTTTTTTTTGTGAAAAGAGATAGATATTGTTTTTTTCAAAGAGATATAGGTTGCTTTAAATAAGGGAGTACACCGTAATGAGATAGAGATTATTTTTTATATTTTCTGTCAAAGAAATAGAGGTTGCTTTAATAATGGGAGGACATGATTAGATCTACACCGTAATAACTCGGTCCCACCAGATTAATGGTTCGTAAAATTAGATTAACGTGGAAATTTCTAGGAAGTCTAGAATTAGTATAGGTATAGATAGATAGATATAGATAGATAGATAGATAGACATGCAATGAAAGAGCTGAGCTATATATAGAGACTTAATTACAGAAGTAGTACTTACAGACAGTAGCAAGCCACGAGTGATTTGTCGAGGGCCTTTTGATTGTAGAACTGGAAAAACTCATCAAAATCAACAGTAATCAGATCTTGTCCAACGAAGTCGTGCTCATCTTTAATTCTCATCGTCAAAGCATCCTTCCCAGACTTGCTGCAGGTTTTCATGTACCATTCATGGAATCTTCGCATCATCATTGTTAGAGCAGGACTTCCATCTTTGACGAGAGGCTTCCCGTACTAGTATCTGAATTCGTCCACCTCCATTGTATCAAAATGTACATCATCGCCCAGGTAATCACCAGGATTGGTACCGGGCACCATCCCCGGCAGATTAGTGACGATATCGCTAGACACCTTTAGCGGGGGGCACGATTGGTTCGCCTGTTCGCCGAGCTGGGGAATTTTTTCCCACTTCTTCGTTCTTCTAACCTTTGGTCACTGGAAGTAGTTCCCGACCGGCGCGCATCTCCATATATCTTTTTAAGAGCGCGGACATAGTTGTCATCCGGCGAAGGCGGTGGTGGTCGCTTCAGGGCATCGATAGTGCGCTTCGATTTCGCCGGATCTATCATCTCCTTCGGAGGTGGAGGTTTCTTTGCAAAAAAGTTCCTCACTTGGGCTTTACTGATCTCCGCGTTTTCCTCCTCGGTCCTCTCGTATGGTAACTTTTCCAAAGTCTTGAGAGATGGACCATATCTGTATTGCCTCCCGCCTCTGGCTGTACTGCTAGCCGCCGGAGCGGCGGCGTCTCTCTTCCGTTGTTGCTTACGAGGCAGAGGAGGAGGCGGAGTGCTCCGACGCACCGGAGCAGCCGGAGCGGTGGTGTTTGTCTTCCGCCATTGCTGACGAGGCGGAGTAGGAGGCGGACTGTTCAGATGCGCCGGAAGAGGCGGAGTGGCCTCACCCGCCGGAGCAGCTAGAGAAGGAGGCGGAGTGCCCTGATCACTCGCCGGAGGAAGAGGAGGAGGAGGCGGAGGCGTCCAGTTCGGAAGCTTGATGTGCTCCTTCTGCCATAGACATGGAGTCTTCAAAGCAAGACCCAGCTGAGTCTCCCCTTGACCTGTAGGGTGGTCAAACTCGAGCTCCTCAAATCCCTCCGTTACTTCATCCACCATCACAACAGCATAGCCATGTGGAATCAGATGGCAGTGAAAAGTTCCGTCGGGTTGAGGAGGTGCAACAGAGCCGACAACCGACTTGACTTTGAGGTTCCGCCATTGCATCATAAGCTGGCAATGTTGAGCCTCCGTGATAACATCCACGGGGTAGCTAGGAGCCGTGAAGTTAGGCTGCTGAATGAGTTCAACTTGTTCCTCTAGCTTTTGTACTCTTGCATTCAGCTTCTGCATTTCGCTCAGCTCCAGTTTCCTCTTCCTCTCCCGGGTTTTGTAACCGCCTGTGCCGGGAAACCCAACCTTCCACGCAACGAAGCCTGGTGTGCCTCGTGTTCGTTCAGGGTGCTCAGGATTCCCGAGGGCCTCGGTTAGCTCGTCATTCTCTCTATCGAGAAGGAACGTCCCTTGTTGCGCTGCGGCGATACACTTCTGAAGCTTCTTGACGGGTATTGCAAGTTGCTCGTCCGTCCAAACGCACTTCCCTGTTTCAGGGTCCAAGGTTCCCCCAACCCCGAAGAACCAAGTCCTTGAACGGTCTGGCCAGTTCAATGTCTCTGGTTCCACCCCTTTAGCAAGCAGGTCATTCTTAGCTTTGTCCCATAATGGCCGGGCTTGGAGGCAGCCACCTGACCCCGTGCGATGGTGAAACTTCTTCTTTGCAGCATTTATCTTATTTGTCTCTGACATCTTCTTACTCTTGTCCGATGTCTTGTAGGCCACAAATGCGGGCCAGTGATCTCTTACCTTCTCAAATCGGCCGGTGAATTCTGGAGTCTTCTCTTTGTCGAAAAACATTGATTTCAACTCATTCTTCCACCTCTTGAATAGATCTGCCAGCTTCTTAAGAGCACACGCCTTGACCAATGGCTCTATAATTGGCCTATCCGGATCCTCCTCTGGCGATAGGGTGAAATTTGCCTTCAGCGAGGTCCAAGGATCTTCTTTCTGTCTATCCTGGACATAAGGAACTTGACGGTCTTCGTTCTTAGGCTTATTCCATAGCTGGATGCTGATCGGGATCATGTCCCTAACAATAGCCCGGCCCTAAGCAGAAAATGCTTCCTTGGTCTGCCTGGGTTCAATCGGTTGGCCATCGCCCGAGATTGTTGTGATCGTGAACCTTTCATCCTGGCGCAATATTTTCTTCGGGCCTCGTCTCGTTACCGAAGTTTGGCTCGATCCAGAAGGCTATAAAAGAAGAAAGAAGAGTTAATATATGTACATACCAAAACAATTAATGCATCAATTAGCTAGTCAACACAGGCTTAATTAATATATATACCTCGCCGTACTTTGCAATAGCTCCCTCCTCCGTTCGGTCACCAGAGCCGTCATCACGGTCTCCTTCTTCCACCGGCATACGGTCACCAGAGCCATCATGATCATGTCCTTCCTCCTCCATTGTTCGGTCACCGGAGCCATCACCCTCTCCTTCCAGACCATCGGCGTCGTTGAGATACGACAAGACATCACCTCTGCCGAGGATTATGTCCCCCAACAACTGTTCTGTTTCCAAGTCTCTTAGCTCCATAGTTTCTGCAAATATTACAACATGGCAATTAATATACAAACATGAGAGATGGATATATTAGTGGCAAACATAGAGATAGCAAACTAATCACAACAAGGAATATTAATTAGTGGCCTCAACGCTTCTACGGTTTGGTGTGGCCTCGACAACACTTCTAGGGTTTGGGGTGGCCTCGACAACGCTTCTAGGGTTTGGGGTGGCCTCGACAACGCTCTTTTAACTTGGTAAATTTGGGTGGCCTCGACACTTCTAGGGTTTGGGGTGGCCTCGGCAACGCTTCTAGGGTTTGGCCCGGACCGCCTCTCTCATGAATGTCCGACGTCCGGACCGCCTCTCTCATGAATGTCAAACAAGGGATTTAACAAAATGGCGCCATTCTGGATGTGCAGAAAATGGTCCCTATTTTTCCTGATCTCATCTACCCTTCTATATGTCACGTTGTCTAGTGTCAAAGGATTCAAGAAAACCATGGCTTCATCATTAGCCAGAAGTAACAGGCGCATGATGGTATGAAGCTCTCCAAAGTTATTTTGGAATGGAGTCCTGATAGGATAATTCGCTTTTTGGACCGAAGTTGAGCAAGAGCGTTTCAGTAAACTGATAACCCACAAGTATAGGGGATCGCAACAGTTTTCGAGGGTAGAGTTTTCAACCCAAATTTATCGATTCGAAACAAGGGGAGCCAAAGAATATTCTCAAGTATTAGCAGTTGAGTTGTCAATTCAACCACACCTGGAAAACTTAATATCTGCAGCAAAGTATTTAGTAGCAAAGTAGTATGGAAGTAACAGTAACGGTGGCAAAAGTAACAGTAGCAGTGTTGTAGTAATTGTAACAGTGGCAACGGTAAAGTAACTAAGCAAAGATCAATATGTGAAAAGCTTGTAGGCATTGGATCGGTGATGGATAATTATGTCGGATGCGATTCCTCATGCAATAGTTATAACCTAGGGTGACACAGAACTAGCTCCAGTTCATCAATGTAATGTAGGCATGTATTCCGAATATAGTCATACGTGCTTATGGAAAAGAACTTGCATGACATCTTTTGTCCTACCCTCCCGTGGCAGCGGGGTCCTATTGGAAACTAAGGTATATTAAGGCCTCCTTTTAATAGAGTACCGGGCCAAAGCATTAACACATAGTGAATACATGAACTCCTCAAACTACGGTCATCACCGGGAGTGGTCCCGATTATTGTCACTTCGGGGTTACCGGATCATAACACATAGTAGGTGACTATTGATTTCAAGATAGGATCAAGAACTCACATATATTCATGAAAACATAATAGGTTCAGATCTGAAATCATGGCGCTCGGGCCCTAGTGACAAGCATTAAGCATAGCAAAGTCAGAACTCCCATATATTCATGAAAACATAATAGGTTCAGATCTGAAATCATGGCACTCGGGCCGTAGTGACAAGCATTAAGCATAGCAACATCAATCTCATAACATAATGGATACTAGGGATCAAACCCTAACCAAACTAACTTGATTACATGGTAAATCTCATCCAACCCATCATTGTCGAGCAAGCCTACGATGGAATTACTCACGCACGGCGGTGAGCATCATGAAATTGGTGATGGAGGAACGTTGATGATGACGACGGCGACGGATTCCCATCTCCGGAGCTCCGAACGGACTCTAGATCAGCCCTCCCGAGAGAGATTAGGGCTTGGCGGCGGCTTCGTATCGTAAAACGTGATGAATCCTTCTCTCTAATTTTTTTCTCCCCGAACGTGAATATATAGAGTTGGAGTTGAGGTCGGTGGAGCCTCAGGGGGCCCACGAGGCATGGGGCACACCCTCCACCCTCGTGGACAGGGTGTGGCCCCCCTGGTGTTGATTCTTTCGCCAATATTTTTTATTTATTCCAAAAATATTCTCCGTGAAGTTTCAGGTCATTCCGAGAACTTTTATTTCTGCACAAAAATAACACCATGGCAGTTCTGCTGAAAACAGCGTCAGTCCGGGTTAGTTCCATTAAAATCATGCAAGTTAGAGTCCAAAACAAGGGCAAAAGTGTTTGGAAAAGTAGATATGTGGAGATGTATCAACTCCCCCAAGCTTAAACCTTTGCTTGTCCTCAAGCAATTTAGTTCACAAACTGAAAGTGATAAAGAAAAAACTTTTACAAACTCTGTTTGCTCTTGTTGTTGTAAATATGTAAAGCCAACATTCAAGTTTTCAGAAAAGATTATGAACTAACCATATTCACAATAGAACTTAGGTCTCATGTTTACTCATATCAATGGCATAATCAACTAGCGAGCAATAATAATAAATCTCGGATGACAACACTTTCTCAAACCAATCATAATATGATATAACAAGATGGTATCTCGCTAGCCCTTTCTGAGACCGCAAAACATAAATGCAGAGCACCTCTGAAGATCAAGGACTAACTAGACATTGTAATTCATGGTAAAAGAGATCCAGTCATAGTCATACTCAATGTAAACTAATAGTAATGCATGCAAATGACAGCAGTGCTCTCCAACTGGTGCTTTTTAATAAGAGGGTGATGACTCAACGTAAAAGTCAACAGATAGGCCCTTCGCAGAGGGAAGCAGGGATTTGTAGAGGTGCCAGAGCTCAATTTTAAAATAGAGATCAATAATATTTTGAGCGGCATACTTTCATTGTCAACATAACAACCGAGAGATCTCGATATCTTCCATGCTACACACATTATAGGCGGTTCCCAAGCAGAATGGTAAAGTTTATACCCCCCTCCACCAACAAGCATCAATCCATGGCTTGCCCGAAACAACGGGTGCCTCCAACTAACAACAGTCCTGGGGGAGTTTTGTTTGCAATTAATTTCATTTGGTTTGAGCATGGAACTGGGCATCCCGGTGACCAGCCATTTTCGCGTGAGTGAGGAGCGGAGTCCACTCCTCTTGAGAATAACCCGCCTAGCATGGAAGATACAGACAGCCCTAGTTGATACATGAGATATTCGAGCATACAAAACAGAATTTCATTCGAAGGTTTAGAGTTTGGCACATACAAATTTACTTGGAACGGCAGGTAGATACCGCATATAGGAAGGTATGGTGGACTCATATGGAATAACTTTGGGGTTTATGGAGGTGGGTGCACAAGCAGTATTCCCGCTTAGTACAAGTGAAGGCTAGAAAAAGACTGGGAAGCGACCAACTAGAGAGCGACAACAGTCATGAACATGCATTAAAATTAATAAACATGGAGTGCAAGCATGAGTAGGATATAATCCACCATGAACATAAATATCGTGGAGGCTATGTTGATTTTGTTTCAACTACATGCGTGAACATGTGCCAAGTCGAGCCACTCAAATCTTTCAAAGGAGGATACCACCCTATCATACCACATCACAACCATTTTAATAGCATGTTGGCACGCAAGGTAGACTATTATAAACTCCTAGCTAATTAAGCATGGCATGAGCAACTATAATCTCTAATTGTCATTGCAAACATGTTTCATTTATAATAGGCTGAATCAGGAACGATGAACTAATCATATTTACAAAAACTAGAGAGGTCGAGTTCATACCAGCTTTTCTCATCTCAATCAGTCCATCATATATCGTCATTATTGCCTTTCACTTGCACGACCGTACGGTGTGGATAATAATAATAGTGCACATGCATTGGACTAAGATGGAATCTGCAAGCATTTAGTACAAAGGAGAAGACAAGGTAACATGGGCTCTTTGTTAAATCAACAATAATGCATATAAGAGCCACTTCAACATTTTCATTATGGTCTTCTCCTCTCGACCCCCAAAGAAAGGAAATAAATAAAACTATTTACACGGGAAAGCTCCCAACAAGCAAAAGAAGAACGAGAAATATTTTTGGATTTTCTTTTAATTATTACTACCACGGGCATGGAAAGTAAACTAGCTAAAAGCTACAACTAATTTTTTGGTTTTTCTTAAGGTTTTTCAAACACACAAGAAGAAAGCGAGAAAAAGGAAAATAAACTAGCATGGATAGTACAATGAAAAAGTATGAGCACCGACAACTGGAATGAGTGAGTGAACATGAATGTAATGTCGGTGAGAAATACGTACTCCCCAAGCTTAGGCTTTTGGCCTAAGTTGGTCTATGCCCACAGATCAAAGTGGTCCTCTCCAGTGTACTGAGGAGGATCCTCGGGGTGCCACTGGTTAGCGAGATCCTCCTGATCCCACTGATAAACAGACTGCCGATAAGGGTCAAGTGGTGGCTCCGGCTCAGCCTCTGGAGCAGGTGTCATGCTCAAGTATGCATGAACGTGCCTGAAAATATGTTAAACAAAGAGGGCGTAGGCAAAGTAATAATCTCACAATAATTTTTATCAAATATCAATTTATACTTAAGCATCTTCTTCTTATCTTTAACAATAAAATCATGTGCTACCATACTATTATAATCTAGAAAAATAGGAGGCAGCAACTTTTCCTCTTTCTCATAATGCCTAATATGTATGTTAAAGTGTGCAGCAAGGCGCGAAGCAAAGATGCCTCTAAAGATGAGACCCTTTGTACGGTTCAGATTTAACCGTTTAGCAACAATAGCGCCTAAACTGAAAGTAGTATCACGAAACAAGGCATGGCGCAAAATAACAATATCAAGGGCACTAAGGTTTCCACTGTTCCCACGACCAATTAAGCATCTACTAGCAAATATTGCAAAGTAACGCAGAACAGGAAAATGTATGCTAGTGATTCTTGCATCGGAAACTTTCCTCGTTTCCCCTACAGCAATCATATCAATAAACCCTTTCACACCATTACGATGTGGTTCCTCTATGCTGCCCACAAAGGGTAACTTGCAAACCACACAAAAATCATAAAGTGACATCTCCTTAAACTCATCATATAAATAAAAATCCACCGAAGGTGGCGATCTCCTAACATGGAAATGAAAATTTTGCACGAAAATATTAGTGAGGAGGAGATACTGTTCGCGCTGGTCGCGGAGGAAGTCGACGAGGCCCGCATTCTCAGCCAAATAATAGAAATCGTCATGGATCCCATCTACTCTCAAGAATTCATCACAAGGCCATTCACACGGACGAACTTCCGTGGTGCGAGGAAGATTATATTTGGGCTTCTTATCTTCTTCACTTTGCTTATCCTTCGAGCTTCGGCTCGAAGAGCCCCTCAATAATCTCTTCATCATTTTTGAAAAACAATCCCCCAAAGCAGTTTTGTGAGTGGAGCTTTGAGCAAGGAGATCGAAAATCGCAGCAAGATGAGCTAGAACTCGTGCTGAGCTGTGTGGTGATTTTTTCTGGAGGAAGACGAAGTGTGTGGGTGCTGGAATAAGTGGAGGGGGGCCACGTGGGGCCCATGAGGCAGGGGGCGCGCCCAGGGGGGGTGGGCGCGCCCTGCACCCTCGTGGCCAGGTGGTTACCCCCTATGGTGTGTTCTCAGTGCCAATAATTCTTAAATATTCTACAAAAAAACATATTTCAATTTCAGGGCATTTGGAGAACTTTTATTTTCGGGGTACTTTTATTGCAAGGATAATTCAAAAAACAGACATAAAATACTATTTTTTCTTTATTTAATCTAAATAACAGAAAGTAAAAGGAGGGTACAGAGAGTTGTGCTTTCTAACTTCATCCATCTCATGCTCATCAAAAGGAATCCACTAACAAGGTTGATCAAGTCTTGTTAACAAATTATTCCGGATTGCATGAAACCGGAGAATTTTCGAATAGCACTAGGTTACCTCAACGGGGATATGAACATCCCCAACAATAAGAATATCATATTTCTTCTTGACAGTACGAAGAGGAAATTCAAAACCTCCAATAGTAATTGTTGAAGTTTTTCCAATAGAATTTATACTGTGGACTTGAGGTTGTTTCCTCGGAAAGTGTACCGTATGCTCATTACCATTAACATGAAAAGTGACATTGCCTTTGTTGCAATCAATAACAGCCCCTGCAATATTCAAAGAGCGTCTACCAAGGATAATCGACATACTATCGTCCTCGGGAATATCAAGAATGACAAAGTCCGTTAAAATAGTAACGTTTGCAACCACAACAGGCACATCCTCACAAATACCGATAGGTATAGCAGTTGATTTATCGGCCATTTGCAAAGATATTTCAGTAGGTGTCAACTTATTCAAATCAAGTCTACGATATAAAGAGAGAGGCATAACACTAACACCGGCTCCAAGATCACATAAAGCAGTTTTAACATAGTTTCTTTTAATGGAGCATGGTATAGTTGGTACTCCTGGATCTCCAAGTTTCTTCGGTATTCCACCTTTAAAAGTATAATTAGCAAGCATGGTGGAAATTTCAGCTTCCGAAATCTTTCTTTTGTTTGTGACAATATCTTTCATATACTTAGCATACGGATTCATTTTGAGCATATCAGTTGAACGCATACGCAAAAAGATAGGTCTAATCATTTCAGCAAAGCGCTCAAAGTCCTCATCATCTTTTTTCTTGGATGGTTTAGGAGGAAAGGGCATGGGTTTCTAAACCCGTGGTTCTCTTTCTTTACCGTTCTTCCTAGCGACGAAGTCTCTCTTATCATAACGTTGATTCTTTGATTGTGGGTTATCAAGATCAACAACAGGTTCAATTTCTACATCATTGTCGTTGCTAGGTTGAGCATCAACGTGAACATCATCATTAATATTATCACTAGGTTCATGTTCATTACCAGATTGTGTTTCAGCATCAGAAATAGAAATATCATTGGGATTCTCAGGTGTGTCTACAACAGGTTCACTAGAAGCATGCGAAGTCCTATCATTTTTATTTTTCTTCTTCTTAGAAGAACTAGGTGCATCAACATTAGTTCTCTGAGAATCTTGCTCAATTCTCTTAGGGTGGCCCTCAGAATACAAAGGTTCTTCAGTCATTTTACCCCCTCTAGTCATAACTCTAACAACATTATCATTTTTCTTATTATTTAATTCATTGAGCAGATCATTCTGAGCTTTAAGCACTTGTTCTACTTGAGTGGTAACCATAGAAGCATGTTTACTAATGAGTTTAAGTTCACCTTTAACTCTAGACCTATAATCACTCAGGTGTTCAATCATATAAGCATTGCGTTTCAATTGTCTACCAACATAAGCATTGAAGTTTTCTTGTTTAACAATAAAATTATCAAACTCATCTAAGCATTGGCTAACAGACTTATAACGAGGGATATCACCTTCATCAAATCTATAGAAAGAATTTACCTTTACTACCTGTGTCGGGTTATCAAGACCATGTATTTCTTCAATAGGTGGTAAATTCTTAACATCTTCAGCTTTAATACCTTTTTCTTTCATACATTTCTTTGCCTCTTGCATATCTTCCGGACTAAGAAATAGAATGCCCCTTTTCTTCGGAGTTGGCTTAGGAGTTGGTTCAGGAAGTGTCCAATCATTTTCATTACTCAACATATTATTCAATAGCAATTCAGTTTGATCAACAGTTCTTTCCCTGAAAACACAGCCAGCACAACTATCCTGGTGGTCTCTGGAAGCATCGGTTAGTCCATTATAAAAGATATCAAGTCTTTCATTTTTCTTGAGAGGATGATCAGGCAAAGCATTAAGTAATTGGACAAGCCTCCCCCAAGCTTGTGGGAGACTCTCTTCTTCAATTTGCACAAAATTATATATTTCACTTAAGGCAGCTTGTTTCTTATGAGCAGGAAAATATTTAGCAGAGAAGTAATAAATCGTATCCTGGGGACTACGCACACAACCAGGATCAAGAGAATTAAACCATGTTTTAGCATCACACTTTAATGAGAACGGAAATAACTTAAGGATATAGTAGTAACGAACTTTTTCCTCATGAGTGAATAGGGTGGCTATGTCATTTAATTTAGTAAGATGTGCCACAATAGCTTCCGATTCATAGCCATAAAAAGGATCAGATTCAACCAAAGTAACTATCTCAGGATCGACAGAGAAATCATAATCCTTATTGGAAATACAGATAGGTGAAGTAGCAAAAGCAGGGTCATATTTCATTCTAGCATTCAAAGATTTTTCTTTTAGCTTAGCTAATAATTTCTTAAGATCATATCTATCATTGCAAGCAAGAAAATCTCTAGCAGTTTCTTCATCCATAACATAACCCTCAGGCACATCAGGCAATTCATATCTAGGGGGAGAATCTTCATCATCACTTTCATCGATATTATCAGTTTCAATAATTTCATTCTCTCTAGCCCTAGCAAGTTGTTCATCCAGAAATTCACCTAGTGGCACAGTAGTATCAAGCATAGAAGTAGTTTCATCATAAGTATCATGCATAGTAGAAGTGGCATCATCAATAACATGCGACATATCAGAATTAATAGCAGAAGCAGGTTTAGGTGTCGCAAGTTTACTCAAAATAGAAGGTGAATCAATTGCAGAGCTAGATGGCAGTTCCTTACCTCCCCTCGTAGTTGAGGGATAAATCTTGGTTTTTTCGTCTTTCAACTTCCTCAAAGTTATCAGAAGATATAAATCCCAAGTGACTGAAATAATAGAGCTATACTCCCCGGCAACGGTGCCAGAAAATAGTCTTGATAACCCACAAGTGTAGGGGATCGCAACAGTTTTCGAGGGTAGAGTATTCAACCCAAATTTATTGATTCGACACAAGGGGAGCCAAAGAATATTCTCAAGTATTAGCAGTTGAGTTTTCAATTCAACCACACCTGGAAAACTTAATATCTGCAGCAAAGTATTTAGTAGCAAAGTAGTATGGAAGTAACGGTAACGGTGGCAAAAGTAACAATAGCAGTTTTGTAGTAATTGTAATAGTGGCAACGGTAAAGTAACTAAGCAAAGATCAATATGTGAAAAGCTCATAGGCATTGGATCAGTGATGCATAATTATGTCGGATGCGATTCCTCATGCAACAGTTATAACCTAGGGTGACATAGAACTAGCTCCAGTTCATCAATGTAATGTAGGCATGTATTCCGAATATAGTCATACATGATTATGGAAAAGCACTTGCATTGCATCTTTTGTCCTACCCTCCCATGGCAGCGGGGCCCTATTGGAAACTAAGGGATATTAAGGCCTCCTTTTAATAGAGTACCGGACCAAAGCATTAACACTTAGTGAATACATGAACTCCTCAAACTACGGTCATCACCGGGAGTGGTCCCGATTATTGTCACTTCGGGGTTACCGGATCATAACACATAGTAGGTGACTATTGGCTTGCAAGATAGGATCAAGAACTCACATATATTCATGAAAACATAATAGGCTCAGATCTGAAATCATGGCACTCGGGCCCTAGTGACAAGCATTAAGAATAGCAAAGTCATAGCAACATCAATCTCAGAACATAATGGATACTAGGGATTAAACCCTAACAAAACTAACTCGATTACATGATAAATCTCATCCAACCCATCACCGTACAGCAAGCCTACAATGGAATTACTCATGCACGGCGGTGAGTATCATGAAATTGGTGATGGAGGAAGGTTGATGATGACGACGACGACGGATTCCCCTCTCTGGAGCCTCGAACGGACTCCAGAGCAGCCCTCCCGAGAGAGATTAGGGCTTGTCGCGGCTCCGTATCGTAAAACGTGATGAATCCTTCTCTTTGATTTTTTTTTCTCCCCGAACGTGAATATATAGAGTTGGAGTTGAGGTCGGTGGAACCTCAGGGGACCCACGAGGCAGGGGGCGTGCCCCAGGGGGGTGGGCGCGCCTTCCACTCTCGTGGACAGGGTGTGGCCCCTTGGTGTTGATTCTTTCGCCAGCATTTTTTATTTATTCCAAAAATATTCTCCATGAAGTTTCAGGTCATTCCGAGAACTTTTATTTCTGCACAAAAATAACACCATAGCAATTCTGCTGAAAACAGCGTCAGTCCGGGTTAGTTCCATTAAAATCATGCAAGTTAGAGTCCAAAACAAGGGCAAAAGTGTTTGGAAAAGTAGATATGTTGGAGACGTATCAAAAACCATGGCTTCTTCTTCTCCTTTTTTTTCTTATTCTACTTTTTCTTCTTCTCCTCTGTTCCTTCTTATTCTATTTTTTCTTCTTCTCCTCTATTCCTTCTTCTTCTCCTATTTTTTTCTTATTCTATTTTTTCTTCTTCTCCTCTATTCAAACTTTGACATATGATCAAACTTTGACATTTGATCAAATGTGGCATATGTCAAATTTCAAACTTTGACATATGATCAAACTTTGATATATGATCAAATGTTGCATATGTCAAAATTCATGTCCGACGTCCCCCCCCCCCTCATGTCGAAGTTACCAGGGAGGGGGGGTAGATCGACAACGATTTTTCAGTCCCGGTTTGGCGAGAGGGGTTTGATCGATCAACGTCCCCCCTCATGTTGAAGAGTTACCGGAGTTTTCTATGAACAAAAATACTACCTATCACATCTCAGTCCGGCCGGTTTGGGTGGACTAGAGAGTTTGGCGGGCGAGAGGGGGGGTTGATCGACTTCCCCCCTCATGTCGAAGTGCTAGGAGTTTTCTATGAACCAAAAAAATGCCTAATGACATGTCCGACGACCGGACCGCCTCTCTCATGAATGTCCGACGTCCCCGCCTCTCTCATGAACAAAAAGAATAATCCATGAATAAAAAACATCATATTCCATCCACATCCATCCATAAATGATATATATGATCATCTATGAACAAAAAAACATCTTATTCTATAAAAAAAATCATCATATATATGGACAAAAACAATTATGAAAAATTAGGACATATCATCATATATATGAAAAAACATGCATATATATATATGAAAAAAACAGGGAAACGGGAGACGGAGGAGGACATGGAGGCCGCCGGCCGGACCAAGGTGAGGAGGGGCATGGGCGCAGGGTCGGCGGCAAGGACGGCGATGTCGACGGGGCAGGGGCGCGTGCTCGGGGCAGGGGGCGACGGCGACGATGGGGGCGGGGCAGGGCGACGGCGTTGTAGGGTTACTACCATAGTTATTACTATCCCTAATAATCACTCCCTTCATCCCTTAATATAAGATGCTTTTGCAAACTAACATAGTTTGCAAAACCGTCTCATATTGTGGGACGGATGGAGTATTACACGTACCTACAATAAGGGAGTGGAAGCCTCTTGGTGCATGTAAGGGTTTGTTTCTCTCCCGTTGCAACGCACGGGTGCACTTCCTAGTATGTTATAATAGATGCATCATATCTTGTTTTTATATCGATTAATTATATGCCATGCCTTTTTAGCAAAAGTAGCTACATAGAATCGATCAGTAATATTTTGGATTGATGATTGATAGCTAGCTAGTATTATAATTCTTTGTTATGCTAATAAAAATGTAAATATGCATGCATAATTAACATTGTTCAAATATTTGTATATATATATAACTTTCCATTGGTAGTGTTAATTACATGTACTTTACGTGTTTTTATGTATATAATTAATAATGATATCTTATAAATTCATTTGTATCTTTACCTAATATTAAAAGACGGAGGCTTTCATAGTTCTCCATACGCTGACCTTTTTATATCCGTTGATTTTATGTTAATCATAAAGATTGACGGATGAGATTTAAAAGTAGATCTATATATTTTCCTATTTAAAAGAAAATCCCGACCGACCTCATCTGGCTTTCTTTGTTCTCCTTCGGTCATATCCTTTCGTGTTTTGTTTTTTTATTACTCGCGCTCGCCTGGTTTATAGAGTTGGACACCGGGACAAGCAACGAGTCAGCAGCCGATCCGATCGATCACGAATTGGTATGGTTTGATCGGCCAAAGCCCACAAACGAATCAATCACGAGTAAGCCACAAGAATCCATTGGCCCAAGCCCACCCACCCCTCACCTGCCTCTCGTACCCAACAAATATATGTTTGGTAGTTACAAAAAAAAGCTATGTTTGTGTTCAACTCAGCAAAAAAGGTACGTTTGGTGGACATTTTTGTTTCTAGGTCGGTTTGCGATTGTAACCCAAGATGTGCCTGAGGAACTCCAGATTGAAATCCGCTATAAACGAGCATGCCACTGGTAGAAAAAGAGGCTTCCATACGCCCCCATTAGTCCCCAAAACAATCGAACCGCGACAAAAGGGGTCTTTAGTCGCCGTTCGGGAGGAGACCCGCGACCATATATCTGGGCCCAGCGCGCTCGGTCGACAGCTGGCGGACGGGAGGGGCTTTAGTCCCGGTTGGCCTGGCCAACCGCGACTAAAGGCCCAACCGGGACTAAAGGTCCCCGAAGGCCTTTAGTCGCGGTTGGCCAGGCCAACCGGGACTAAAGGCCCATCCAGCTGGCGGACGGGAGGGGCTTTAGTCCCGGTTGGCCTGGCCAACCACGACTAAAGGTCCCCGAAGGCCTTTAGTTGCGGTTGGCCAGGCCAACCGGGACTAAAGGCCCATCCCTATATATAGGACTCAGCTCACTTCACTTCACTCAGCTCACTTCACAATTTTCAGAAGGGGGTGGTGGGTTTGCTTTTGGTTCCTCCTATGCACACAAGGTGTTTGATGAAATGCCCGAGAGCCTGAAACAAACATGATATGAAGTGTCCGAGCCACACTTGAGCTTTCTCATTTATTTTTCCTCCGCGATCGCGGTTAGCAACTTGAACCTTTCATGTGTCATTGATAAAATATGCATGTGTGTAGTTCATTGTTTAATTTGTATTATTTCTAGCTAGTTAGTTTAACAAATGCATGATGGTTAATTATATACTTTATATAATAATAATGCAGATGAATCGACAATGGATGTACGGTCCCCGACTCTCCGGCGAGTTCACTACGGGTTTGAAAGATTTCCTCGTAGTGGCAAATGCGAACAAGCAGCAAGGTTTTATTATTTGTCCATGTGTTGTCTGTAAGAATCAGAAGGGTTACTCCTCCTCAAGAGACGTTCACATGCACCTGCTTCGGCACGGTTTCATGCCAAGCTATAATTGTTGGACCAAGCATGGAGAAAGAGGGGTTAGAATGGAAGAAGATGAAGAAGGGGATGATATCGATGACAACTATCATGATCATTTCGGTGATACTTTCATGGAGGATGATGCTGAAGGTGGGGAAGGGTTAGGTGAAGGTGAAGAAGAGGCACATGATGAGCCCGCTGATGATCTTGGTCGGACCATTGCTGATGCACGGAGACGCTGCGAAACCGACAAGGAGAGGGAGAATTTGGATCGCATGTTAGAGGATCACAAAAAGTCGTTGTATCCAGGATGCGATAATAGTCTGAAAAAGCTGGGCTGCACACTGGATTTGCTAAAATGGAAGGCACAGGAAGGTGTAGGTGACTCATCATTTGAAAATTTGCTGAAAATGTTGAAGAATATGTTTCCGAAGAATAACGAGTTGCCCGCCAGTACGTACGAAGCAAAGAAGGTTGTCTGCCCTCTAGGTTTAGAGGTTCTGAAGATACATGCATGCATTAACGACTGCATCCTCTACCGCGGTGAATACGAGAATTTGAATGAATGCCCTGTATGCACTGCATTGCATTATAAGATCAGAGGCGATGACCCTGGTGACGATGTTGAGGGCGAGAAACCCAGGAAGAGGGTTCCCGCCAAGGTGATGTGGTATGCTCCTATAATACCACGGTTGAAACGTCTGTTCATGAACAAAAAGCATGCCAAGTCGTTGCGATGGCACAAAGAGGACCGTAAGTCCGACGGGGAGTTGAGACACCCCGCTGATGGAACACAATGGAGAAAGATCGACAGAGTGTTCAAAGATTTTGCAGCTGACGCAAGGAACATAAGATTTGGTCTAAGTACTGATGGCATGAATCCTTTTGGCGAGCAGAGCTCCAGCCATACCACCTGGCCCGTGACTCTATGCATCTACAACCTTTCTTCTTGGTTGTGCATGAAGCGGAAGTTCATTATGATGCCAATTCTCATCCAAGGCCCTAAGCAACCCGGCAACGACATCGATGTGCACCTAAGGCCATTAGTTGAAGAACTTTTACAGTTGTGGGCCAGACCTGGTGTACGTGTCTGGGATGAGCACAAAGGAGAGGAATTTGACCTACGAGCGTTGCTTTTTGTAACCATCAACGATTGGCCTGCTCTCAGTAACCTTTCGGGACAGACAAATAAGGGATACAATGCATGCACGCACTGCTTACATCAGACTAAAAGTGTACGTTTGGTTAATTGTAAGAAGAACGTGTACCTGGGTCATCGTCGATTTCTTCCCCGAAATCATAACGTAAGAAAGAAAGGCAAGCATTTCAACGGCAAGGCAGATCACCGGCCGAAGCCTGTGGAACGTACTGGTGCTGAGATATTTGATATGGTCAAGGATTTGAAAGTCATCTTTGGAAAGGGTCCTGGCGGACAATCAGTTCCGCGGGGAGTTGACGGGCACGCACCCATGTGGAAGAAGAAATCTATATTTTGGGAGCTAGAATATTGGAAAGTCCTAGATGTCCGCTCTGCAATCGACGTGATGCATGTTACGAAGAATATTTGCGTGAACCTGCTAAGCTTCTTGGGCGTGTATGGGAAGACAAATGATACAAAGGAAGCACGGCAGGACCAGCAACTTTTGAAAGACCCAGATGACCGGCATCCGGAATGGTTTCAAGGTCGTGCCAGCTACGCTCTTACCAAAGAAGAGAAGGTCATTTTTTTTGAATGCCTGAGCAGTATGAAGGTCCCGTCTGGCTTCTCGTCGAATATAAAGGGAATAATAAACATGGCGGAGAAAAAGTTCCAAAACCTGAAGTCTCACGACTGCCACGTGATTATGACGCAATTGCTTCCGATTGCTTTGAGGGGGCTCCTACCGGAAAATGTTCGAGTAGCCATTGTGAAGCTATGTGCACTCCTCAATGCAATCTCTCAGAAGGTAATCAATCCAGAAGATCTACCACGGTTACAGAACGATGTGGTCCAATGCCTTGTCAGTTTCGAGTTGGTGTTCCCACCATCCTTCTTCGATATTATGACACACCTCCTGGTCCACCTAGTCGAAGAGATTTCCCTTCTCGGTCCTGTATTTCTACACAGTATGTTCCCCTTTGAGAGGTTCATGGGAGTATTAAAGAAATATGTTCGTAACCGTGCTAGGCCAGAAGGAAGCATCGTCAAGGGCTATGGAAATGAGGAGGTAATTGAGTTCTGTATTGACTATGTTCCTGACCTTAAGCCGATTGGTATTCCTCAATCGCGGCACGAGGGGAGACTAAGTGGAAAAGGCAAGATCGGAAGGGAATCCACGATATGTATGGACGGTCATTCTATGACTGAAGCACACCACACAGTTCTGCAAAATTCCAGCTTGGTGGCTCCGTACTTCGAGCAACACAAGAATATTTTACGCTCGGACAACCCGGGGAAGCCTGAATCCTGGATCAGAAAGGCCCACATGGAGACTTTCGGCAGTTGGTTGCGAAAACATTTAATGAATGACAATGATGTTGGAGATCAGCTGTACATGTTGGCCAAGAAACCATCTTCGACTATAACGACTTTCCAAGGGTACGAGATAAATGGGAATACATTTTACACCATCGCCCAAGATAAAAAAAGCACCAACCAAAACAGTGGTGTCCGCTTTGATGCAGCAACCGAGAATGGGCAAAAGGTCACATATTATGGTTACATAGAGGAGATATGGGAACTTGACTATGGACCCTCCTTTAAGGTCCCTTTGTTCCGGTGCAAATGGTTCAAGCTAACAGGAGGTGGGGTAAAGGTGGACGAGCAATACGGAATGACAATGGTGGATTTCAACAATCTTGGTTACCTTGACGAACCATTCGTCCTTGCCAAAGATGTCGCTCAGGTTTTTTATTTGAAGGACATGAGTAGCAAACCGAGGAAACGGAAAGATAAGAAAACGATCAGTACATCATGCGATGATCCAAAGCGCCACATTGTTCTTTCAGGGAAAAGAAACATCGTGGGAGTGGAGGACAAGACAGACATGTCAGAAGATTATAATATGTTTGGTGAAATTCCGCCCTTCAAAGTGAACACTGACCCAAGCATTAAGTTAAATGATGAGGATGCTCCATGGATACGGCACAATCGTAAGCAAGCAGGGACACAAGGGAAGAATTGATGTGTACCAAAGTTTGTATTTGGTCGATGAACTGAATGATGTATCAAACCTTTTGTCAAACCTTCAAGAATAAAACAAGAATAAAATATATAAGTACAAACAGAAGAAAAAAGGAAGAAAAAAGGAAGAAAAAAACAGAAGAAAAACAAGAGTAAAATAAACAGAAGAAAAACAAAATAATATAAACTTTAATAAAATATATAAGTACAAACAGAAAAAAACAGAAAAACAAAACAAGACTAAAATATATAAGTACAAACAGAAAAAAAAGAAGAAAAAAGGAAGAAAAAAACAGAAGAAAAACAAGAATAAATTTTAATAACATAAATAAATAAGTAATTAGAAACTTTAATAGCAAAAATAATTATCATAAAGTAAAATAAATAAGTAATTAGAAACAAAATAAATAAAGCAAAAAAGAAAACAAAAAACAGGCAAAAAATAAAAAATATGCCACCTACTGGGCCACCACGGCCTGAATACGACTAGAAACCCATTAATGGGCCAGGATTCAGGCCCGCAGAAGGCCCAGTAGGCCCACAGGCACATAGTGACAGAATAGGCCCGTAAGCCTGCATTTGAGAGGAGCTCGAAGTGGTGAGCGCAGCCGCGCTTATAAACCACTGTCGAAGCCTCTCGGCTAGCGAGGTGGGACTAAACATCCCACCACACCGCGCCAGTTCCAGCACAGACCTTTAGTCCCGGTTGGGGAGGCGGACCGCGACTAAAGGGTACCCTTTAGTCGCGGTTGTTGTTCCCAACCGCGACTAAAGGGTCTTTCTGCGCGGGAGCGAAAGCGGCGCCAAAACCCTTTAGTCCCGGTTGGGGAGGCGGACCGCGACTAAAGGGTACCCTTTAGTCGCGGTTGGTGTGGCCAGCCGCGACTAAAGGTGCGTCTATAAATACTGCACTTAGCAGTTTCGCCATTTCCCATTCTCCTCTCTCTCGACGCCGAAGCGCTGCCCCGACGCCGATCGACGCCGAAGCCCTGCCCCGACGCCGACGCCGACGCCGAAGTCCTGCGCGCCGCCGCTTCCGTCCCCAGTGAGCGCCGCCTCCGCCCGTGCCCTGCCCTTGCCCGCCGCCCGTGCCCTGCCCTTGCCCGCCGGCCGCCGCCCGCCGCCCGACGCCCTGCCGCCCGCCGCCCGACGCCCTGCCGCCCGCCGCCCGCTGGCCCTGCCTGCCGTCCTCCGCGCGCCGGCAGAAGAAGAAGAAGGAAGAAGAAAAAGGAAGAAGAAGCAGAAAGAAAAAGGAAAAAGGAAGAAGAAGAAAGAAAGAAGAAAAAAAAGGAAGAAGAAAAAAAGAAAGAAGAAAGAAAGAAGAAAAAGGAAGAAGAAAAAAAGAAAGAAGAAAAACAAAGGAGGAAGAAAAAAAGGAAGAAGAAAAACAAAGGAAGAAGGAAAAAAGAAAGAAGAAAGAAAGAAGAAAAAGGAAGAAGAAAAAAAGAAAGAAGAAAAACAAAGGAGGAAGAAAAAAAGGAAGAAGAAAAACAAAGGAAGAAGGAAAAAAGAAAGAAGAAAAAAAAAGGAAGAAGAAAAAAAGAAAGAAGAAAGAAAGAAGAAAAAGGAAGAAGAAAAAAGAAAGAAAAAAGAAAAAGGAAGAAGAAGAAAGAAAGAAGAAAGGAAGAAGAAGAAAGAAAGAAGAAGAAAGGAAGAAGAAGAAAGAAAGAAGAAGAAAGGAAAAAGAAGAAAAAAAGAAAGAAGAAAGAAAGAAGAAAGAAAAAGGAAGAAGAAAAAACAAGAAAGAAAAAGGAAGAAGAAAAACAAAGGAAGAAGAAAAAAAGAAAGAAGAAAAAGGAAGAAGAAAAAAAGAAAGAAGAAAGAAAAAGGAAGAAGAAAAAACAAGAAAGAAAAAGGAAGAAGAAAAAAATGAAAACCAAATGAAAGAAGAAAGAAAAAGGAAGAAGAAAAAAAGAAGAAGAAAGGAAGAAGAAGAAAGAAAGAAAAAAGAAAAAGGAAGAAGAAGAAAGAAAGAAGAAAGGAAGAAGAAGAAAGGAAGAAGAAGAAAGAAAGAAGAAGAAAGGAAGAAGAAGAAAGAAAGAACAAGAAAGGAAAAAGGAAGAAGAAGAAAGGAAGAAGAAGAAAGAGGAAGAAGAAAGGAAGAAGAAGAAAAAAAGAATGTTTACTTAAAGAATCTTATTTTTTAATTCCTCCTCCTCTATGTCCCCTTAATCTTATTTTTTAATTCCTTTATACTTAATGAATTTTTACTACATGCAGGAGTGACATATGGCGGACGATAGAACCGAGCCGCTTAGGGATCCGGAGGCTGAACGTTATTTAATGGACATCATCAACAACGAGATTCCTTATGTGCCGGGCTCAGAATATGAGCAACAAGAGGATGTAGTCTCTTCTTATCTGAATCTTGACGGTGGAACAGAGATTGTCGATGATCAAGAAGGTGAAGGAACGGACATTGTCGACGGAGGTCAACCGTCAACAACCGACGATCTCGAATTGCAAGTAGCAACCACCTCCGGCGAGGTATATATATACATTGAGCCTCTCGTGATACAAACTTACTGAAATGTGAATACATATGTATTAACGCGCGCGACTCTCTTTCTTTTTTTAGCCCTCCGGATCGAGTACGACAAAGCGTGGCAAATCCAAGGCGATGAAAACAGGAGAAACATATGCCATTGAGTTTGTCAGTGAAACCGGCAAGCCCCTACAGCACACCTCAAAGTTTATCAACCAATGCGGAGTCGTTGTTAGAGACAACGTCCCGATCACCGTCCAGGAATGGAAGGAGCCAAAGAAGGCACGTCTTGGTTTCAGTTTTGTCGACAAGAGAACGAAAAAGGATTGCTGGAGAAAGCTTATGGAACATTTCATTCTACCTCCGGAATACAACAAAGTCGATGAATTCGGTAATGAGGTTCCGGGTGGACATCAGAGGAGGAGGCTAGTTAAAGAGTTCGCTCTTCAGAAGATGGGCGAAGCATTCCGGAACTTCAAGAAAAATTTAACCCATGACTATGTCAACAAGGGCAAGACTCCGGATTTCAATGGACAACATGAGAAACTGAAAGATGATTGGCCAGAATTTGTGAGGCAAAAGCAATCGGAGCATTTCAAGGAAATATCGAAAAAAATAAGGATAATGCGAGTAAGAAAAAGTTCCATCATATTATGGGGCCAGGAGGATACCGCCTTTCGGAGCCTAGGTGGCAGAAGATGGAGGAGGACCTGAGGGTGCGAGGAATCCCTCTAGGTACAGAGGGATGGGACCCAAGGGCCAAAAGCTGGTGGTACGGGCATGGGGGATCGCTAGACCCGGAGACAGGGGTGTGTGTTCACCGGCAGAGACAGTTTGCTCCCACCCAAGCCCTTATTGACGCAATGACCCAAGCTCAAGAGGGCTTGATCAAGTTCAACAGAGAGAAAGACGCACTGACAACAGCCCTCGGGAATGATGAACACGGAGGACGTGTACGAGGCAAAGGCAAAGTTCCGTGGAAAGTAGGGTTTTCCCAGGACAATGACCCGTACTGTTACAGAAGCCGTAAGAGAAAGACGGACCGGGATGCAGATCTTATGACGAAGTTTGCATCGGCACTCCATGAGTTGAAGCAGACCGTGCATGAACTAGTGAAAGAAAAATCGGCTGCAGGGCCGCATGAAGATCATGAAGCGGATCGCGGAAGCCAGCAGCGGAGAAGCAGCGTGGCTTCCACGGATGCCCCGCCTGCTGCTAGTGCACCGATGATCGAGATTCGTGCACCGGAGCCTCACTACCCCGTGGATGATGTAAAGGAGATGAAAGAATGTGATCTGCATTATCCCGTGGGGAACGTTTCCACGAAGGTAGCTAGCGGCAGTGCTTTACCCTGTACACCTGGAGCACTCCACCACAACAACCCCATTGCATATGGCTATGCTCGTGTCACGGTGGAAGACATAGTCCAAGGGTTTGAGGACCTGGAGATTGACAAACCTACACTCGAAGGGGAGAGAAGACTTGGAGATGTCAAGCGCCAGTTCATTCTATGGAAAAAGAAGTACATAGTGTTTCCAGGCGAGGCGCCAAGACTAGCAAGTCCACCCCCCTCCGATGGTGGTGGTGGTGGTGGCGGTGGTGGCGGTGGTGGTGGTCGTGGTGGTTCACCTACACCTCCTTCACGCCATTCGACGCCGTCCCCCGATCCACAACCTCCGGCGGGTACGACGCCCCCCAATCCTCCTCCGGCGGGTACGACGCCCCCCAATCCACCTCCGGCGAAGAAGCAGAAGCAGGCGGACAGCAAGGAAACCCGCTCCTGGACTATTAACCCGGACCCTTATGTACCTAAGACCACAAGGGTACCGGAGCCATCACTGAAGCCTCTCCTCCCAAGGCCTGGGGAACTTAGTGAAGCTGAAACCAAATTGGCCGCGTCTGTTGATTATGAGAAATGGAAGGCGGATATGAAGGCGAAAAAAGAGCCTGAGCCCAAGCAAGTATTCACTGAGAAGCAAAAGAAGTGGGCTAAGGATTTTTTGACCACACCGTCCCAAGCCGAGCTGAATATGCCTGACGACTATGGACATGAACTTCGTGGGCAAGCAAAAATATTGAAGGAGGAGAAAGAAGAAAGTAAAAAAAGCGGGAAACAAGTTGACCAGCTCGGGATGCAGAAGAAACAATCGATCCCCCCGCTCATAGTGAAAGCCGGTCCGGAAGAGGACCCCGAGATCATAGCAGCTGCGGCAGCACTTGGATTGACTGTAGCGAGTGCCATGAAACAAGCATCCGAGATGGGTTTGACTCTTCGTGCCTTCTTAGGCCTTGAGGATGCGCCAGTATGTGAGATAGCATTACAATATGTGCGGAATGGGCCTCTCGTCGAGCCTGCGCGGGAAAAGAGTCTACCACCACAAATGCGAAATCTGCTACGTTGGTACAAGCAATTCATAACATGGGCCGACAAAGAATATATTTATGCGGATGTTACAGATGAGCATCACACCAAACGGTACTCTGTAGAAGTTCATATGAGTGAATTGTTCCAGCTGTTCAATCTGCGCGACCTCGACAAATCTATGCTGAGTTGCTACGTTCTGTAAGTGATTTATTTCTACCTCATCTCGTTCTTCATTGCCTGCACTATATATATATATATATATATTGTCCTAACTATATTGTTGCGTACGCTATTATGCAGATTGAAGATTTGGGAATGCAAAATAAGAAACATCCATGATGTTGGGTTCATTGACCCACATATCGTTAATGGACATGTGTTACAACATCACCCCGAAGACGTGGAGAAAGACTTGTACAAGTTTCTTAGAAAGCATCAACTCAAAAGTCATATTCTATTTCCTTACCATTTTGGGTGAGTGTTTCTCTCTTGTGCCCATTCTCTTTTGTTTACTCCATGGATGGTATGTCTAATCGATGAGTTATGCATGACTGTGCATGTAACGTGTCCGCAGGTTCCACTGGATTCTGCTAAATATTGAACTTCACACCTCCAGAGTTCTAATCATGGACTCTATGGATTCGGATCCAAAGCGTTGGGCCGACATGAGAAAAATGCTGCAAAAGTAATTATTTTCAATCATTTGAGCTCTATATCGATCGGTGTCTTTCGTTCATTTCCTGATATCAAGTAACTAATAACTCCCTTCTTCATTTAATTTTCTTTGCCCTGTAGGGTTTGGAGACGGTTCTCAGAAGAAATTGTCGGTGAATTCAAACATGAGCTAGATTTCAGAAGGTTAGTTAATGTGGATAAGCAGCCACCGGGGACCAATCTATGTGGATACTATGTTTGTGAGAACATCCGGAGACACACCTCTGAGCGGAAGGCATCGGATAGCGTGCGGAACGCGACGGATAACTTGCGGAGGAGGCTTAGTCCAGAAGCTCGCTTCCGACCAATTCAAGAAGAATTAGCAGGATTTTTCATGAGGGAAGTCATCAATCCTAAAGGAGAACACTATACCGAGGATGAAGAAATTTATATGCATACCCGAGATTGAAACTTGTACGAAGTTGTATATAGTCATCCATCCTAATTGTGTATGCAAACTTGTTCGAAGTTGTATATGGTCACCCGAGATTGAATATATATTATATATTCCTCTTGAATTCTTCTTGTTTGAAATTTCATATGCATGTATATAGTAGCGTAGAATATGTGTACTGAAACTTTATCAAAATTAAAATAAAACACAAAATATAATATAAAAGAAATAAAACACTCCAAACTAAAAAGAAACCAGGTTTAGGGGGGCTAAAACCCTAAACCTGCGGAGGAGCCCTTTAGTCCCGGGTGGCCACGAGAACCGGGACTAAAGGTCCTCCGCCCCGACGGACCACGGGCGTCCACGTGGACGGGCCTTTAGTCCCGGTCAGCCACAAGAACCGGGACTAAAGCCTTTAGTCGCGGTCCGTAAGAGGCGCGACTAAAGGGGGGGTCTTTAGACGCGCATATTTAGTCCCGGTTGCACAGCCGGGACTAAAGGCTGTTGCGAACCGGGACTAAAGGGCTTTTTTCTACCAGTGTGCGCTCCCGAAATCAGCGGCCGTGCAAGGGCAGGAGCGCGTGTTGCTACCGAAGGCAGCCATTTCACACCTTGCAGCCTCCTTACACCGCCACCAATCTCGCCGCCAGGGTGCCTCAATGTTCTCCCACGATCTCGACTTGCTCTTCCTCCAATTCGCCCTCATCTCCGATGCACAAGACCGGCCTCTTCTGAGCTAACACATCATTCTTGACGTCTGATCGGCACGGCCATACGATCTGTAGGGTGCAGCCACACCTGAACCTACCAGCCAGCGAACCATATGACGGGCTCTAGAAGTGCGGCCTACGCTACAGGGGAACAAGGCGCGGAAGCAATATGCAGGCCACGCCAATCCCAGAAGATGGGAAGTATTTTTTTAAATTCGTTGGCCTCCAAACCCATGCATGTATGTCGTTGTGCCGTTCAAGGTGCCAACCTCCGGCATTCTTCTGTTGGAAATATGAGCAATTTACCGAATGATTTTATTAACAGAAATACTATATAAAGCACGACTAGTATAGCAGTGATAAAACAAGTCATGCGATTTGACAAAGAGAAGTTAAACAACATTTTCATGTATGAACTGTAACTAAACACATCTAGAGCAGACAGTATAACAAGTTGCATATACGAAACAGAGTCTAACAAATCTAGGGCAAATACTAGAACAAGGAACTGTAGCAGGGCCTCTAATAGAAAGAGGAAGAACACGTACGGGACAGCAGTAGTAGAAGCGCTGGACTTGGGGTCGGTGTCCTCGTTTGCTACCTCTTGAGCTTGCGTTGGTTTTCCCTTGAAGTGGAAAGGGTGATGCAGCAAAGTAGCGTAAGTATTTCCCTCGGTTTTTGAGAACCAAGGTATCAATCCAGTAGGAGACTACACGCAAGTCGCCTCGTACCCACACAAACAAATAAGAATCTTGCAACCAACGCGATAAAGGGGTTGTCAATCCCTTCACGGTCACTTGCAAAAGTGAGATCTGATAGAGATAATAAGATAAATATTTTTGGTATTTTTATGATATAGATAGAAAGTAAAGATTGCAAAGTAAAAATAGATTGGAAACTTATATGATGGAAAATAGACCCGAGGGCCATAGGTTTCACTAGTGGCTTCTCTCAAGATAGAATAAGTATTATGGTGGGTGAACAAATTACTGTCGAGCAATTGATAGAAAAGTGCATAATTATGAGAATATCTAGGCATGATCATGTATATAGGCATCACGTCCACGACAAGTAGACCAAAACGATTTCTGCATCTACTACTATTACTCCACACATCGACCGCTATCCAACATGCATCTAGAGTATTAAGTTCATAATAACAGAGTAACGCATTAGGCAAGATGACATGATGTAGAGGGATAAACTGAAGCAATATGATATAAACCCCATTTTTTTATCCTCGATGGCAACAATACAATACGTGCCTTGCTGCCCCTGCTGTCACTAGGAAAGGACACTGCAAGATTGAACCCAAAGCTAATCACTACTCCCATTGCAAGAAAGATCAATCTAGTAGGCCAAACCAAACTCATAATTCGAAGAGACTTGCACAGATAACAAATCATACATAAAAGAATTCAGAGGAGATTCAAATATCGTTTGATAGATAATCTTGATCATAAACCCACAATTCATCGGATCTCGACAAACACACCGCAAAAAGAATTACATCGAATAGATCTCCAAGAAGATCGAGGAGAACTTTGTATTGAGATCCAAAGAGAGAGAAGAAGCCATCTAGCTAATAACTATGGACCCGAAGGTCTATGGTAAACTACTCACACATCATCGGAGAGGCTATGGTGTTGATGTACGTAGAAGCCCTCCATGATCGATTACCCCTCCGAAGGAGCGCCGTAAAAGGCCCCAAGATGGGATCTCACGGGTACAGAAGGTTGCGGCGGTGGAAATAGGGTTTCGCGGTGCTCTCTGATGCTTTCGGGGTATATTGGTATATATAGGAGGAAGAAGTAGGTCGGTGGAGCTGCGAGGGGCCCACGAGGGTGGGGTGCGCCCAGGGGGCAGACGCGCCTCCCTGCCTCGTGGCCTCCTCGCTTGTTTCTTGACGTCCACTCCAAGTCCTCTGGATCACTTTTTTTCCAAAAATAACTCTCCCGAAGGTTTCATTCCGTTTGGACTCCGTTTGATATTCCTTTTCTGTGAAACACTGAAATAGGCAAAAAAAAAACAGCAACTTGCACTGGGCCTTCGGTTAATAGGTTAGTCCCAAAAATAATATAAAAGTTCTTAGTAAAGCCCATTAAACATCCAAAACATATAATATAATAGCATGGAACAATAAAAAATTATAGATACGTTGGAGACGTATCAAGCATCCCCAAGCTTAATTCCTGCTCGTCCTCGAGTAGGTAAATGAGAAAAACGGAATTTTTGATGTGGAATGCTACCTAGCATATTTCTCAATGTAATTTCCTTTATTGTGGCATGGATGTTCAGATCCGAAAGATTCAAGACAAAAGTTTAATATTGACATGAAAATAATAATAGTTCAAGCATACTAACAAAGCAATCATGTCTTCTCAAAATAACATGGCCAAAGAAAGTTATCCCTACAAAATAATATAGTCTGGCTATGCTCTATCTTCATCACACAAAGTATTTAATCATGCACAACCCCGATGACAAGCGAAGCAATTGTTTCATACTTTTGATGTTCTCAAACCTTTTCAATCTTCACGTAATACATGAGCGTGAGCCATGGATATAGCACTATATGTGAAATAGAATGGTGGTTGTGGAGAAGACAAAAAGGAGAAGATAGTCTCACATCAACTAGGCGTATCAACGGGCTATGGAGATGCCCATTAATAGATATCAATGTGAGTGAGTACGGATTGCCATGCAACGGATGCACTAGAGCTATAAGTGTATGAAAGCGTAACAAAACAAACTAAGTGGGTGTGCATCCAACTCGCTTGCTCACGAAGACCTAGGGCATTTTGAGGAAGCCCATCATTGGAATATGCAAGCCAAGTTCTATAATGTAAAATTCCCACTAGTATATGAAAGTGACAACATAGGAGACTCTTTATCATGAAGATCATGGTGCTACTTTGAAGCACAAGTGTGGCAAAAGGATAGTAACATTGTCCCTTCTCTCTTTTTCTTTAATTTTTTTATTTGGGCCTTTTTATGGCCTCTTTTTTCTTTTCTTTTTCTTTTCGTCCGGAGTCTCATCCCGACTTGTGGGGGAATCATGGCCTCCATCATCCTTTCCTCACTTGGGACAATGCTCTAATAATGATGATCATCACACTTTTATTTACTTACAACTCAAAAAATTACAACTCAATACTTAGAACAAAATATGACTCTATGTGAATGCCTCCGGCGATGTACCGGGATATGCAATGAATCAAGAGTGACATGCATGAAAGAATTATGAATGGTGGCTTTGCCACAAATACGATGTCCACTACATGATCACGCAAAGCAATATGACAGTGATGAAACGTGTCATAATAAACAGAACGGTGGTAAGTTGCATGGCAATATATCTCCGGAATGGCTATGGAAATGCCATAATAGGTAGGTATGGTGGCTATTTTGAGGAAGGCATATGGTGGGTGAATGACACCGGCGAAAGGTGCGCGGTATTAGAGAGGCTAGCAATGGTGGAAGGGTGAGAGTGCGTACAATCCATGGACTCAACATTAGTCATAAAGAACTCACATACTTATTGCAAAAATCTATTAGTTATCGAAACGAAGTACTATGCGCATGCTCCTAGGGGGATAGATTGGTAGGAAAAGACCATCGCTCGTCCCCGACCGCCACTCATAAGGAAGACAATCAATAAATAAATCATGCTCCGACTTCATCACATAACGGTTCATCATATGTGCATGCTACGGGAATCACAAACTTTAGAACAAGTATTTCTCAAATTCACAACTACTCAACTAGCATGACTCTAATATAACCATCTTCATATCTCAAAACAATCATCAAGTATCAAACTTCTCATAATATTCAATGCACTTTATATGATAGTTTTTATTATACCCATCTTGGATCTTCATCATATTAGGACTAATTTTATAGCCAAAGAAAACTACCATGATGTTCTAAAGGACTCTCAAAATAATATAAGTGAAGCATGAGAGATCATTAATTTCTATAAAATAAAACCACCACCGTGCTCTAAAAGATATAAGTGAAGCACTAGAGCAAAATTATCTAGCTCAAAAGATATAAGTGAAGCACATAGAGTATTCTAATAAATTCCGATTCATGTGTGTCGCTCCCAAAAGGTGTGTACAGAAAGGATGATTGTGGTAAACTAAAAAGAAAAGACTCAAATCATACAAGACGCTCCAAGCAAAACACATATCATGTGGTGAATAAAAATATAGCCTCAAGTAAAGTTACCGATAGACGAAGACGAAAGAGGAGATGCCTTCCGGGGCATCCCCAAGCTTAGGCTTTTGGTTGTCCTTGAATTTTACCTTGGGGTGCCTTTGGCATCCCCAAGCTTAGGCTCTTGCCACTCCTTATTCCATAATCCATCAAATCTTTACCCAAAACTTGAAAACTTCACAACACAAAACTCAACAGAAAATCTAATGAGCTCCGTTAGTATAAGAAAAAAAATCACCAGCATAAGGTACTGTAATGAACTCATTCTTTATTTATATTTGTGTTAAACCTACTGTATTCCAACTTCTCTAAGGTTCATACCCTCCGATACTAGCCATAGATTCATCAAAATAAGCAAACAACACACACAAAATAGAATCTGTCAAAAACAGAACAGTCTGTAGGAATCAGATTTGTTCGAATACTTATGGAACTCCAAAACTTCTGAACAACTAGGAAAACCTGGAAAATTTGTATATTGATCTACTGCAAAAATAATTGGTATTTTATCAAGTTCTGGTCAATTTTAACAATTATTTTCGTGAGCGCAAAGTTTCTGTCTTTTTCAGCAAGATCAAACAACTATCACCCAAGAAGATCCTATTGGTTCTACTTGGCACAAATACTAATTGAAACATGAAAACACATCTAAGCAGAGGCTAGATGAATTATTTATTACTAAACAAAACCAAAAAGCAAGAAACAAAAATAAAATTGGGTTGCCTCCCAACAAGCGCTATGGTTTAACGCCCCTAGCTAGGCATAAAGGCAAGGATAGATCTAGGTATTACCATCTTTGGTGTTGGGAAAGAAAAGAGAAAATTTCTTATCTATAGCATTTATCTTTCTATTTTGAGAAAGCAAGTGGCCATTAATGGTGGAAGAAAGATTAAGCACGCTGCGGAAATTTGCATCTAAGCTAGCCTTCATTTCTTTGATAATTTCATTTTGATAAAAGCACAAAAGAGAGATGGATTCAACCTTCTCACTCATGGGGTGCCCAAATATAGTTTTCATCTTTTCATAGGTATCTATGGGACCCCCCTCAATAAAACCTTCTTCAAAAATAGAATCTAAAACTTGCTTGAACGAAGAGGATAGGCCAACATAAAAGCTTTTTAGGTATATCTCAATTTGATACTGAGGCACATAGCTAGCTCGGATACTTAATAATCCCAAGCATCTTTTAAAGACTCATCAAGTAAATAACAAAAAATTCCGGGATCATCTTCATCGAAATTATTCAAACCCTCATTAATAACCCCAGTAGGTCTTTCCATAGCATCATTATTTATGAGTTTAGAGAGGACAAAGGGACTATCCAAAGTAAAACCCGGGAAAGAACCCTTAGCCCTTTTTGATTGAGCCATGGCGAAAGAAAACAAACGGGGAAGAGGCGAATAAAATGGCAAAGGTGAAGTGGGGGAGAAGAAAACGAGAGGCAAATGGGAAATAATGTAATGTGAGGTATAAGAGTTGTGATGGGTACTTGGTATGTCTTGACTTGACTTGACTTGGCGTAGATCTCCCCGGCAACGGCGCCAGAAATCGCACGTTGGCGGGAGACCAAATCTTGATTGGACTAGGTGTAAGCCTCCCCGGCTACGGTGCCAGAAATCCTTCTTGCTACCTCTTGAGCTTGCGTTGGTTTTTCCCTTGAAGAGGAAAGGGTGATGCAGCAAAGTAGCGTAAGTATTTCCCTCAGTTTTTGAGAACCATGGTATCAATTCAGTAGGAGACTACACGCAAGTCGCCTCGTACCTACATAAACAAATAAGAACCTTGCAACCAACGTGATAAAGGGGTTGAGAATCCCTTCACGGCCACTTGCAAAAGTGAGATCTGATAGAGATAATAAGATAAATATTTTTGGTATTTTAAAGATATAGATTGAAAGTAACGATTGCAAAGTAAAAATAGATTGGAAACTTATATGATGGAAAATAGACCCGGGGGCCATAGGTTTCACTAGTGGCTTCTCTCAAAATAGCATAAGTATTACGGTGGGTGAACAAATTACTGTCGAGCAATTGATAGAAAAGTGCATAATTATGAGAATATCTAGGCATGATCATGTATATAGGCATCACGTCCACGACAAGTAGACCAAAACGATTCTGCAACTACTACTATTACTCCACACATCGACCGCTATCCAGCATGCATCTAGAGTATTAAGTTCATAAGAACAGAGTAACGCATTAGGCAAGATGACATGATGTAGAGGGATAAACTCAAGCAATATGATTTAAACCCCATCTTTTTATCCTCGATGGCAACAATACAATACGTGGCTTGCTGCCCTTGCTATCGCTGGGAAAGGACACCGCAAGATTGAACCCAAAGCTAAGCACTACTCCCATTGCAAGAAAAAACAATCTAGTAGGCGAAACCAAACTGATAATTCGAAGAGACTTGCAAAGATAACAAATCATACATAAAAGAATTCAGAGGAGATTCGAATATTGTTCATAGATAATCTTGATCATAAACCCACAATTCATCGGATCTCGACAAACACACCGCAAAAAGAATTACATCGAATAGATCTCCAAGAAGATCGAGAAAAACTTTGTATTGAGATCCATGGAGAGAGAAGAAGCCATCTAGCTAATAACTACGGACCCGAAGGTCTGTAGTAAACTACTCACACATCATCGGAGAGGCTATGGTGATGATTTAGAAGCCCTCCGTGATCGATTCCCCCTCCGGCGGAGCGCCGGAAAAGGCCCCAAGATGGGATCTCATGGGTACAGAAGGTTGCGGCAGTGGAAATAGGGTATCGTGGTGCTCTCTGATGTTTTCGGGGTATATGGGTATATATAGGAGGAAGAAGTAGGTCGGTGGAGCTGCGAGGGGCCCATGAGGGTGGGGGGCGCGCCTAGGGGGGCAGGCGCGCCTCCCTGCCTCGTGGCCCCCTCCCTTCTTTCTTGACGTCCACTCCAAGTCCTCTGGATCACGCTTGTTCAAAAAATAACTCTCCCGAAGGTTTCATTCCGTTTGGACTCCGTTTGATATTCTTTTTCTGCGGAACACTGAAATAGGCAAAAAAGCAGCAACTTGCACTGGGCCTTCGGTTAATAGGTTAGTCCCAAAAATAATATAAAAGTGCTTAGTAAAGCCCATTAAACATCCAAAACAGATAATATAATAGCATGGAACAATCAAAAATTATAGTTACGTTAGAGACGTATCATCGCCTGCCATGTCGTCCAGGAGGTTGTCGACGTCGGGGAAGAAGTCATCGTCGGGGAAGTAGTCGTCGGAGTTCGTGGCGTCCGTGACGAAGAAGTCAGTAGTCGCAAGAAGCGCTCCCCAAAAACCTTATCACCCTTCTCCCGTACAGGACTCAAAGAGGTGCAGCTTCGGAGGCCTACTGTCCCGACCTGCGGTGCACGCCACAAGCCGGGATGGGGAAGAACGTAGCAGCAGCGCAGTGCTCAGGAACTTGTGGCGAGAGGAATAAGAAGTTCTGGTGCGTCTCTCTGAGAGGAGCGACCTCCCTTTTATAGGCGCAAGAGAAGGAGGCGAGAGGCTGCGGCGGGAGCTGAAGGGAACGAGGGAGACGAAGCGAACAGGCAGCAGGCGAAGTGGTGTGCCGTTCGTATTCAATCTCCACTATAGCAAAATGTTTCAGCTTCCGTGTGACCTTTCGTATACCCGTCGTGCGTGGCAAAAATTTAGATATCGGCTCGGCTCATTCCCGCAATCCGCGGCGCGGCGCGTCGTGACAAGGCATGGCGTGGCGAGGCAGGCGGCGGAGAAGGAGCGCGCGTGGATGTCCCTCTTGTTCTCATCCTCATACATGTGGAGAAAGAGCCTCCCTTATAAAGAGGTCCAACTCCCTCTAAACTAGCATTGTGGGACTAAACTTTAGTTCCACCTCTTGCCTTGCACGAATGGGCTGCGTGGGCCTCTATGATTTATTAGGAATTTCTAAAACTGCTATTGGGCTAGGCCCAAAATATATAAAATTCCAGCAATCCCCCACCAGATCCCAGAGGCACACAAAATTTGCCTTTGGTTCCAAAACTCTGTTTTATATACCGGTACTGCAGTGGAGACTGTTAAGTTGAACTTCCACCTAGAACTCTATGCTACACTAGTAAGCAACTTGAACAGTGGACTGGGCCTTGAACTGCAAGTTTTCTGCGAATCTAGCTTCACATAATGCCTTGACCGATACGTGGCTACCGTGGGTCTTCCCTGCGGGTGGAGCTTATGCGTCATACTCTGAGACCTTTCACGAGTTTACTAGAGAGAACCCAACTCTCATAGATTGCGACGTTTAACAATCAGACTCATATAGGTGCGTTCTTCAAAAGATGTTCTGCAGGACGACATCTCTGCTTCAATGAGCCACTTAGAACACATTAAGATATACATCAACCTACCATGCAGATTAGGAGAGTATTGCATCTTCATGGAGTGGTATTGTTTAATAGTAAGGATACTCTCCTCTCAGTTGACCAACAACTTGTCTTCCACATCTAATTCACGGGATCTCCAATCACATAGACTAGGTTACCACTAGGAGCAACTCATATTGTGGGTCTCATACCCACATCTCCCTCGATGCATTATCTATCACATTACGGGATAGACCCTTAGTGAAAGGATCTGCCAGATTTTTAGACGTTTGGATATAACCCAATGCAATAACTCCGGAGTTTCACATTTTCCTGACAGACTTTAACCTTCACTGAACATGTCTTGATGACTTCATGTTATCCTTTGAGCTGCTCACTTTCGTGATTACAGTTTGATTGCCGCGGTTCATAAGGATATCCGGTATAGGTTTCTCAACAACCGGCAAGTCATTCAAGAGCCGACGAAGCCAATCTGCTTCGACCGTAGCTGTATCTAGTGTTGTGAGTTCTGCTTCCATTTTTGGCCTCGTTAAGATGATCTGCTTGCAAGACTTCCAAGAAACAGCGCCACCTCCATGAGTGAATACATATCCGCTCGTGGCCTTTATCGCATCAGCATCTGAGATCCAGTTTGAGTCACTATACCCTTCAAGCACCTCTGGTTGCCCGGTGTAGTGAATTCCGTAATGCGCAGTGCCTTTCAAATAACACAAAACTCTCTCTAGAGCTTTCCAATGCACATCTCCTGATTTTGAGACAAACCGACTCAGTTTGCTAACAGCAAAAGAGATGTCAGGTCTTGTAGCACTGGCTAAGTACATAAGCGAGCCAATAATCTGAGAATATTTCAATTGATCTCTAGCAATTCTTTGATTCTTTCGAAGTAACACTCGCATCATACGGTGTTGGAGAGGGCTTGTAGTCACTATAGCCAAAGCGACTCAAGATCTTTTCCACATAGTGAGATTGAAGCAATGTAATCCCAGCATCATCGTCTCTCAACAACTTGATGTTCAGAATGACATCAGCCACTCCTAAATCCTTCATCTCAAAACAACGAGATAGGAAATCCTTGACCTTCTTAATAACATTCATATTTGTTCGAAAAATCAGATTGTCATCAACATAAAAGCAAAGGATAACTCCCTCGCCCCCACCATGGCGATAGTACACACATTTATCAGCTTCATTTACGACAAAGCCTACAGATGTTAAAGTTCTTTCAAACTTCTCATGCCACTGCTTGGGTGCTTGCTTAAGTCCATACAAAGAGTTTAGCAACTTGCACACTTTTCCTTCCTGACCATCTACTAGAAACCCATCTGGTTGTTCCATGTAAATTTCCTCATCCAACTCTCCATTTAGGAAAGCAGTCTTCACATCCATTTGATGAACGAGAAGACCATGTGAGGCGCTAGAGAAAGTAGTACTCGAATAGTGGTCAGTCGATCCACAAGTGAGTAAGTATCAAAGAAGTCTTCACCTTCCTTTTGGGTATAACCCTTGGCCACGAGATGTGCCTTGTATTTCTCAATAGTACTATGGCCTAAGTTTCTTCTTGAATACCCATTTGCACCCTATAGGTTTGCACCCATAAGGACGATCAGTGATCTCCCAAGTTTCATTTGCCAAGATGGAATCCATCTCACTACGGACCGCTTCCTTCCAGTAGTCAGCATCTTCAGATGCATAGGCCTCTGAAATAGAACTGGGAGTGTCATCTACGAGATATACAAGAAAATCATCACCAAAGGACTTTACAGTCCTCTGTCTTTTGCTCCTAGTAGGAACTTCATTGTTCTTCTCCACAGGATTTTCAAAGTGTTCCATCGAAATGACAAGTTCAATAATTGTAACTGGTTCCCGATTCGATGAACTAGGCATCTCCTGATTAGATGAGGTAGCCATATCCTTCATGGGAAAGATATCTTCAAAGAAAGTCGCATCATTCGACTCCATGATCGTACCGACTTGCATGTCAGGTACCTCAGATTTTACAACCAAGAATCTATAACCAATGCTATGAAAAGCATATCCCAGGAAAACACAATCCACAGTTTTTGGTCCAAGCTTCCACTTCTTTGGAATTGGCACATTGACTTCCGCCAAACAACCCCATGTTCGTAGTTAAGAGAGCTTTAATCTTTTCTTCTCCCATTCCTCGAATGGAGTTATCTCTTTGTTCTTTGTGGGAACTTGGTTTAGGACATGACATGCAGTCAATATCGCCTACCCCACCATGCCTTGGAGAGACCCGATGTGTCTAACATGACGTTAACAAAATCACTTAGAGTATGGTTCTTTCTTTTGTCCACCCCATTTAACTGAGGTGAATAGGGAGGCGTCCTCTCATGGATTATACCATGTTCCGCACAAAAAGAATCAAATTCATTTGAGAAATACTCTCCACCACGATCGGACCTAGGCCTCTTGATCTTTCGATCAAGTTGGTTTTCCTCTTCAGCTCTATAGATCTTGAAATAGTTCAAGGCCTCATCCTTAGATTTCAAAAGATACACATGGCAGTATCTAGTAGAGTCATCAATTAACGTCATAAAATATTTCTTTCCACCTTTTGTCAAAACACCATTCATTTCACATAGATCTGAATGTATGAGCTCTAGTGGTGCAAGATTTCTCGTTTCCGCAGTCACATGAGACTTACGAGGTTGCTTAGCTTGCACACACACTTGACACTTGGATCCCTTGACAATGGTGAAACTAGGGATTAAGTTCAACTTCGCTAGTCGCGACATGCAACCAAAGTTAACATGACAAAGACGTGAATGCCACACATTTGATTCACTATTATTGCAAATATGATTAACAACTTTATTGCAAACATCTGATATGGATAAACGAAACAGGCCTCCCGACTCATAGCCTTTACCAACAAAGGTTCCATACTTGGATATTACAAATTTATTCGACTCAAAAACAAGCTTGTAGCCATCTCTACACAGAAGAGATCCGCTAACAAGATTTTTATTGACGGATGGGACATAATGCTCGTTCTTCAGCCGCACGATCTTCCTCGAAGTAAACTTTAGATCGATCGTGCCAACACCACGAACAGAAGCACTTGAACCGTTGCCCATCAGCACGATTGAAGTCCCTGCGGTCTGATAAGACGAAAACATGGAAATATCACAGCATACATGCACATTAGCACCCGTGTCAATCAACCAATCAAGAGAATGACATACAGAAAGAATAGCGGGAAATATACCATACCCAACATCCTTCATGTCAGTGTCTCCAATGACAACATTAGAGGTCTTGCCGCCTTTCCCAGGATGACGCTTGCCATAGCGATTAGGGCAACTAGGAGCCCAATGATCAGGATCCCCACACAAATGACAAACACCTTTCTTGTCATTCTTCTTCTTGAAGTTCGTGTGTTGCACAACCTTGTTCTTCCCATGAAACTTTGCTTTACCATCAAACTTGCCCTTGTTCTTGAACTTGTGGGGCTGGAAGTTCTTCTTATGTACCAGATTGGCACTAGATTCTCCCTCATTACCTCGAGCACGTATGTCCTTTGCTCTAGCCTTTTCTTCGACATCAAGAGTACCAATGAGATCCGGAATGGAAAACTCCTACCTCTTATGCTTCAGTAAGGTAGCAAAGTTCCTCCGCGAAGGAGGAAGCTTAGTGATGATACCTCCAGCAACAAACTTGTCCGGTAGCATACAACTGAAGTGCTCAAGTTCTCTAGCAAATGACTGTATCTCATGAGCTTGCTCAACCACGGAGCGCTCTTTAGTCATCCTGTAATCATAGAATTGCTCCATGATGTACAGCTCAGTGCCAGCATCCGAGACCCCAAACTTGGCCTCGAGTGCATCCCACATATCTTTTACATTATCAATTGACGCATAAAGCATCAACTATGTTCCCACCAAGAACACTCAAGAGAGCAGCCTTAAACAGAGTATCCATTTTCTGAAAAGCTTGTTCCTGTTGGCACCAAATTCCCCTTCAGGTTTGCCAAGAGTGGCGTCATAGCAACTCATGGTTTGAAACCATAAGACTGCTCTCACGCGCCACCTCTTATAGTGGATACCCTCAAACATAGGAGGTCTCATGGAAGCAGCAAAACCACTTGGTGTAAATTGCCTATAATAAGGTTTTTGGATTGTTGGAAATATGAGCAATTTACCGAATGGTTTTATTAACAGAAATACTAGATAAAGCACGACTAGTATAGCAGTGATAAAACAAGTCACGCGATTTCACAAAGAGAAGGTAAATATCATCTTCATATATGAACTGTAACTAAACACATCTAGAGCAAACAGTATAGCAAGTTGCATATATGAAACAGAGTCTAACATATCTAGGGCAAACACTAGAATAAGGAACTGTAGCAGGGCCTCTAATAGAAAGAGGAAGAACACGTACGGGACAGCAGCAGTAGAAGCGCTGTGCTTGGGGTCGGTGTCCTCGCCAGCCATGTTGTCGAGGAGGTTGTCGACGTCGGGGAAGAAGTTGTCGTCAGGGAAGTAGTCGTCGGAGTTCGGGGCATCCGTGACGAAGAAGTCAGTAGTCACGCGAAGCGCTCACCAAAAACTTGATCACCCTTCTCCCATACATGACTCAAAGAGGTGCGGTTTCGGAGGCCTACTGTCCCGACCTGCGGTGCACGCCACAAGCCGGGATGGGGAAGAACGTAGCAGCAGCGCAGTGCTCAGGAACTTGTGGCGAGAGGAAGAAGAAGTTCTGGTGCGTCTCTCTGAGAGGAGCGACCTCCCTTTTATAGGCACAAGAGAAGGAGGCGAGAGGCTGTGCCGGGAGCTGAAGGGAATGAGGGAGACGAAATGAACGGGCAGCATGCGGAGAGGTGCGCCGTTCGTATTCAATCTCCACTACAGCAAAACGTTTCAGCTTCCGCGTGACCTTTCGTATACCCGTCGTGCGTGGCAAAAATTTAGACATCGGCTTGGCTCGTTCCCGCAACCCGCAACCCGCAGCGCGCCGAGGCGAGCGGCGGAGGAGGAGCGTGCGTGGATGTCCCTCTTGTTCTCATCCTCATACATGTGGAGAAAGAGCCTTCCTTATAAAGAGGTCCAACTCCCTCTAAACTAGCAATGTGGGACTAAACTTTAGTTCCACATCTTGCCTTGCACGAATGGGCTGCGTGGCCTCTAGGATTTATTGGGAATTTCTGAAACTGCTATTGGGCTAGGCCCAAAATAGATAAAATTCCAGCATCTTCAACCTAGAGCTTTGGATAAAAGGAAGATCAGCAGAATAAAAACAAGATGAGCAGGAGTAATCCTAAAAAGTAGCATCAACAAATTTTTATGGGGAAGAGCCCGGGTCCAAGAACTAAGTTGGAGGCACGTTTGTAGCAGGAATCATAATTCTTCAATGGACAACTACCGAGGCAAATCAAGCTGCACAATTTGGTGCCTGCTGACATCAGTACAACTTGGATATTATGTCCACGTTCTGTCACACCCCGTGGCCGCGGCAATCGCCGAACGTGAGGAAGATAAGGGTAACACCGCTTGTGGAGAGCGGCCACCAGAGAAATCGGTAATTTCAGAGAGAAGAGCAGCAACGAGACAGAGGAAGAAGAAGACAGCAGGTTGAGGTTATGTGTTTCTGTCCTCCTGGTGTCTTTGCTTCCATTTTTTTTTGGAGAAACGGTGTCGTTGCTTCCTTTGTAGTCTCTGAACCAGGCACCGCCTCAGGTCCACATGGTCCATGGCCCATAACGACCAAGCCCGGTGTGGCTTCATGCGCGGATATGACACGTTCCTACTTCCATGGTTAGTCATGCTTTAAATTTCGAATCTAGAAGATGATGGTCCTTACTTCTACTTTCTGACCTGGTGATCCTATAGATAGAAGTATAAGTCAGAATGGAGCAGGGAAATAAGATTTTATCTTGCAAAGGAATAAGGATACAATCTTCTAATAACATGGCAGGGTTCTCAGCTTGGGCTTCAACCTTATGGCGCTCTTGCTGTTGACGTCCCACCACTGATAGATTGTAGAGTGACTCCATGGTGATAGTTCCCTAATTTGTGAAGGCCGGCCTGGCAGCAGGTCCACCGGTTGCGTTGGCGATGTTGACAAGATGACATGGTGTTAATTCATATTCATCATTAGGATGACATTTTATCACCCAAGCCTGCAATGGTGTGTTATGTCTTGGTTCCTTCTTTTAAGAAAATTGTTTCTTGGTGCCTTCACAAATAAAAATGTGTATATACTCCATTAGTTGGTGGAAGTCTATATGACACTAGGCTGCTATTTTTGGAAGTTAGATGTTATGCGTCATCCCCTTTAGTTGTGTAAAACCATCAGGTACTTCCAGCTTTTATTGGTATTAAATAATGTGTCATGTTATATTAGAAAGATGTCGTTTGTTAAGTCATGCTTGATTCCCCCCGCAAAAAAAGAAGTCATGCTTGATTCACATCACTCAATCTTATCTGTCATGCATGTTCTGGTATCTTTGATGCATGCACGTAATTATTTTATTGTTTTCCCACTAAAAGCAAGATGCAAGAACTTTTGCATGTCAGATCAGAATTGAAATTATATTTGCACATATTATTTTGAAAAATGGAGAAGCACATACCTATTGACCATAAAGTAGAACTGTGGAAAGGGTTACATATGCCTCTGTGTGGATCTATCCATTATAACCCTCAAAGGTAAATAAAGTTGTCTGAAAGATCTTTATTTTGGCAGATTCAGCGGCTCAAATGATTATATACCACTAGAACTTGCATTTACACTCTTTAACTAGAAGTTAATCACACACAGGAAAAATGCTTGAATGCACTCAAACCGCCAGCAAAATATTAGAATTAAAATCCCATAAAATACAATACAAATAAAAAATAAAATAAAAATTGAAACCCTTTGCTAAGAAAATAATCCAGATAGATAACATACAAAATATGCAAAAATTTAGACGAGGTAGATCCCAGGCAGGGTTTGTTGGCAATGACGCACGTGATGTCATGTCGACGCGATGAAGGGGGAAAAGGACACCGTGAAGAAGTAAAAACACACACAATCCTTGCTTGTTTTTCCCTTGTCAGTTTTTTATGTCAAGACAATTTTTTTACAGGGTATTCCCCGTTGCAACGCACGGGCAATTTTCCTAGTAGTTTCTTAACATATGGACGGCAGTAGCGGATCGATTGAACAGGCTCATTGCGGCATTAGCGTTTGGCAACATTGATCAGTGGGCCAAGATGAAGGAGATCGCTTCCTGGTATGACAACTACAAGTCGATTGAGGGAGTCCAGGATTAAGGGGTCCTCGGGCGTCCGGGCTATGTGATATGGGCCGGACTAATGGGCCGTGAAGATACAAGACCGAACATTTCCTCCCGTGTCCGGATGGGACTCTCCTTTGCGTAGGTGGAAAGCTTGGCGTGGGGATATGAAGATTCCTTTTTCTGTAAACCGACTCTGTACAACCCTAGGCCCCTCTGGTGTCTATATAAACCGGAGGGGTTAGTCCCTAGAGGAAATCAGAATCATAATCATACATGCTAGACATCTAGGGTTTAGCCACTATGATCTCGAGGTAGATCAACTCTTGTAACCCCATATTCATCCAAGACAATCAAGCAGGAAGTAGGGTATTACCTCCATCAAGAGGGCCCGAACCTGGGTAAACATCGTGTCCCTGTCTCCTGTTACCATCGATCCTAAGACGCACAGTTCGGGACCCCCTACCCGAGATCCGCCGGTTTTGACACCGACATTGGTGCTTTCATTGAGAGTTCTTCTGTGACGTCGACGACAGGATTGATGGCTCGCCTTGTTATCAAGGACAGTATCACCTCCGGAGGAGCCCTGGCCTCAGGCCAAACCCTCCGGCTGGGCAGCTTTACCATGGCCGCCTGTTCGGCCGTTAAGCCGATGATGACCTCTCAAGTCATTGAAAATCGTCTCCATGTTGACCCCGAACACTCCAAACGGATGGATCCGGCGGATTTGTCGTCTTTAAACGAACTCCTGGATCGCATCGCCGCCCTGGGGTCGCTACAGACTATGATCATATTGGACTTAAACCCGATCAGAGAGAAATCAAATCTCCACCGATCACCCATTAGATGGCGGTCGTAGAGGAGCAAACAACAACAACTCTTCCCCTATGCTGAAAACAAGCTATGTTCGGATCTCCGAGCTCGAAGAGCCGGATACCCGTCTACGGGGTGACACTGAGGGAGTCCTGGACTAAGGGGTCCTCGGGCGTCCGGCCTGTTAGCCATGGGACGGACTGATGAGCTGTGAAGATACGAAGACCGAAGACTCTACCCGTGTCCGGATGGGACTCTCCTTGGTGTGGAAGGCAAGCTTGGCGACCAAATATGAAGATTCCTTTCTCTGTAACTGACTTTATGTAACCCTAGTTCCCTCCGGTATCTATATGAAGATTCCTTTCCCAAGTTAGGTCTGTAGAGGCGAACAATCATAATCATAGTCATACAGGCTAGACTTCTAGGGTTTTAGCCATTATTATCTCGTGGTAGATCAACTATTGTAATACTCATATTCATGAAGATCAATCAAGAAGGAAGTAGGGTATTACCTCCATAGAGAGGGCCCGAACCTAGGTAAACATTGTGTCCCCCGTCTCCTATTACCATCAACCTAGACGAACAGTTCGGGACCCCCTACCCAAGATTCGCCGGTTTTGACATCGACATTGGTGCTTTCATTGAGAGTTCCACTGTGTCATCCTCAAGGTTTGATGGCCACTTCAATCATCCACAACAATGTTGTCCAAGGAGAAGTCTTCCTCCCCGGACAGATCTTCATGTTCGGCGGCTTCGCCCTGCGGGCCAACTCGCTTGGCCATCTAGAGCAGATCGACAGCTACGCCCCCGGCCGTCAGGTCAGATTTGGGAGCTTGAACTATGTCACGGATATCTACGGAGACTTGATCTTTGACGGATTCGAGACCACGGCAGTCGCTCCCCGTCACCACGATGAACATGACTTAAATCTGTCATACGCCCGTACCTAGGAGATAGCACCTGTAACTGCTCTGGCCTTAGATCTGGAGCAGATCGCGCCATCCGAAGATGGGAACACTACAAAAAAAAGACACATCCGTGACATTTTGGGCCGAACGAATTTTTTTCTGTCATACATATGACACTTCTATGACGATAATTGTGATAAAACCCGGTATCATCATAGATGTGGTGGGCTCCTACTTCTATGACAAAAAATCATGACAGAAAATGGGCTTTTTGTCCTGGGCGGGCCGGAGACGCTGCTGCATGACATTATTTGGGCCGTCCATGACGGAAAAAACCGTGGTAGAAGCGAGGGCGAGGAAAATTTCGGGGAGTTCCCGGTTACGGTGGGAGGTCGGGGGCCGAGCGATGCGCGTTTCTCTCATACACGTACGCGCGTGTGCGCGAGGCGTTGGCTCTAACTGAACCCGAGCGAGGTGTTGGGCTGTAACTGAACCCGAGCGATTGCACTGCAGGCTACGCATTACTGAACCGGAGCGATCGATCTATGGCTGTTAACTGAACCCGATCGAGCGATTCCTTCACTACTGCTGCTAACTGAAGCCGATCGATGCTGCCTCTGGATGAACAGTGAGTGTTGTTGGGGGGTTTGGATGAACAGTTCCCAGTGGGGGTGGATGAACAGGACCCCGTGGTGTTGCCTCTGGATGAACAGGACCCCGTGGAGGGAAGGATGAACAGGACCACCCCGTGGAGGGCAGAATGAACAGTAGACGGTGGAGGGCTGGATGAACAGTAGCCCGTGGAGGGGTGGTTGAACAGGAGCCTGTGGAGAGGGCTGGTGGAATAGTAGCCGGTGGAGTAGCGCCTGGTGGAGGCTGGATGAACAGGAGCCCGTAGATGAACAGTCGCAGGTGGAGGCTGGAGGAGGTCGATGGTGGATGAACAGTAGTCCGTGGAGGCTGGAGGGGGTCGATGGTGGAGATGAACAGTATCCCGTGGAGTCCCGTTTTGCGGTATGCCACACCCCTCCCGATGAACAGGACCCCCGTTTTGACCGTAGCGCTCCAACACAAATCTGTTTCCTCCGTTTTGCGGTACGCCACACCCTTCCCGATCAACAGGACCCCCGTTTCGACCGTAGGAGGTCCGTTTCCTCCGTTTTGTGGTACGCCAGACCCCTCCCGATGAACAGGATCCCGTTTCAAACGTGGCCGGTCAAACACAAGGCCATTTCCTCCGTTCTGCGGTACGCCAGGCCTCGTTTCCATCGGCTGTTCCGTCCAAGCCCTCCCGGTGAACACGACGACGCATTCCGTTCCGACCCAGCCGATTGGATCCCACGCGTTCCGTTGCCTCCCGATGAACACGACGCATTCTGTTGCCTCCCCATGAACACGACGCATTCCGTTGCCTCCCCATGAACACGACGACGACGTTGTTTCTCCGTTCCGACCCAGCCATGTACATGAGCCCTGGCCGTACGTATGCGCGAGTAGGCGTTCGAGACCCCGCCCGTATGTACACATACGTGGCCGTATTTTTTATCTTACACCCTGGCCGCTGTACGTACGTGTACATGCTACGTGCGCGCCTCTACTACGACACGTACGCGCGTCTACTACGACACGTGCGCGCCTCTACATCAACCAGTATATATGTACGTAAACGTTCGCGACCAGAATGACAACGCTACGTACCCTTCGACCCGGTGGGTCCCGACTGTCAGGCACTTCCTTGCCTGCGAAGATGTAGCTGGTGGGTCCCAGCAGTCCGGGGGGCGAATCGTTTTTTTTGCCCAGACGCACTTCCTTGCGTGCGAAGATGTAGCTGGTGGGTCCCAGCAGTCAGGGGCAAACGTTTTTTTCGCGAAATACGGTGGCCCGTCCGGTGTGTCCCAGCTGTCAGGTGGAGGAATAATTATTTTGCACGTAATAAGGAGGCACTTCCTTGCTGCGGCCGTGGACCCAGCTGTCAGCCTCTCCACGTACAGTCCATGTCCGATGGAAGCCGTTCCTTGACCATGTTGACCACGCCGCGCCAAGAGCACCAGGGCGGTGGACGACGGCGAGGCCTAGGAAGGGGACGACTCGGAGCCGGGGAAGACGCGGCACTGGATGCCCACGCGTAGAGGAGTACGAGGGTTCACTTGTTCGCTGCGGTGTGAGGCTGCCGTCGCCGCAGAATAACAGGGGATGTGGGTGAGTAGCGGGATGGCCTGGCCAGCGGTGGGAGTAGTAGGGGGCGGTGAGGCCTCCGCCGGATCGCAGCCGGCCACGGGAGGCAGGAGCACGAGGCACGACCGGCGCTGGTTTGGGCGGCTGGAGCAAGAAGACCAGAGGTTGAAGAAGCACTACGGCCGTTGGATGGACATCGTACGGTCACTGGAGCTAGAATCGTGCATATTGACTAAGTTGACAAAGCCCTCCGTCCCCGTCAACTTAGTAGGCCCACAAGTCAGCCTGCCACTATACTGGGTCCCTGCTAACAGGGGGAGTATTCATTTTTTTGTGCGTAATAAGGAGGCACTTCCTTGCGTGCGAAGATATAGCTAGTGGGTCCGAGCTGTCAACGGCGGTAACGTTTTTTTCATGAAATACAGAGGCCCTTTCGGTGGGTCCCTGATGTCAGGTGGAGGAATCATTATTTTGCGCGCAATAAGGAGGCATTTCCTTGCGTGCGGCCGTGGACCCAGCTGTCGGCCTCTCCACGTACAGTCCACTTCAGATGCATGTCGGTCGTTGACCACGTTGACCAGGCCGCGCCGAGAGCACCAGGGCGGTGGACGATGGCGAGGCCTAGGAAGGGAACGACACAGAGTCAGGGAAGACTCGGCAGTTGTTTCCCACGCGGAGGGGAGTACGACTGTACGAGGGTTTACTGGTTCATCTGCCGTCGCCGGAGAATAACAGCAGGTGTGGGTGAGTAGAGGGATGGCTAGGCCAGCGATGGGAGTACGGTGGGGCGGTGAGGCCTGCGCGGCAGCACAGCCGGCCACGGGGAGGAGGGAGCAGGCAGTCCCGCCGGCGCTTGTTTGAGCGGCTGGAGCAGGAAGAGCGGAGATTGAAGAAGCACGACGGCCATTCGATGGACATCCAACAGTCACTGCTTGTGCGTCAACCTTTTTTTAGGAAAGCCTCAAATCTATGGAAAACAGCATACAGCCCATCTGCCATTATTTCTAATAATTTACAGCCCATTTGCTAATTCTTAAGGTTTTTTTTGAAGCCCATATTCTTTTTGTTAGCATTACAGCCCATAATGTGGCCACGGTTAAAAAATTATACGAAATTTTGCATATTTCGGTGCGGTCCGAACTGTTTTTAATCCCAAAATTTTGACTCACATTCAAACTGATTTTAAAAATAAATGTATATCAATATAAAATCCAACAAATTCTCCATGCATAAAAATTAATGTAATTTAAAATCTCGAAATGAAAAAAAATATTTAAAACTAATTGCCGGTTTGATGTGTTTAAAAAATGTACAACCCATTTCTCATTACTGATAGGCCATTTTCTTGGCTAGCCGAATGAAGCTCTCCTCGTCTTGAAAGATTTGCAGCTCAACAGGCCTAACAAAGCGACTTACTTGGCAAATCACAAAAAAACTGGGCTGTGGCCGTGGACCCAGCTGTCAGCCTCTCCACGTATAGTACTCTTCCGATGGAAGTCGGTCGTTGATCACATTGACCATGCCTCGCCGAGAGCACCAAGGCGGTGGACAATGGCGAGGCCTAGGAAGGGGACGACGCGGAGCCGGGGAAGACGCGGAAGTGGATGCCCACGCGGAGAGGAGTATGAGGGTTCACTGGTTCGGCTGCGGCGTGAGGCTGCCGTCGCCGCAGAATAACAGGGGGTGTGGGTGAGTAGAGGGATACCCTGGGCCAGCGGTGGGAGTAGTAGGGGGCGGTGAGGCCTCCACGGCATCACAGCCGGCCACGAGAGGCAGGAGCACGCGGCACGACCGGCGCTGCTTTGGGTGGCTGGAGCAAGAAGACCAGAGGTTGAAGAAGCACTATGGCCGTTGGATGGACATCGTACGGTCACTGGAGCTAGAATCGTTCATACTGACTAAGTTGACAAAGCCCTCCGTCCTCGTCAACTTAGTAGGCCCACAAGTCAGCCACCCACTATGGTGGGTCCCAGCTAGCAGGGGGTATTCATTTTTTGGTGCGTAATAAGGAGGCACTTCCTTGCGTGCGAAGATATAGCTAGTGGGTCCGACCTGTCAGCGGGGGGAAAGTTTTTTTCGCGAAATACAGAAGCCCTTCCCACGTATAGTGCACGTACAGTGCGTAATAAGGAGGAACTTTCCTTGCGTGTGACCATGGACCTCATGGCCGTCAGGCTCTCCACGTACAGTCCTCTTCCGATGACTCTCGTATGTTGACCACGCCGCGCCGAGCGCACTGAGGCGGTGGACGACGGCGAGGCCCCAAACTGGAACGACCCGGAGATGGGGAAGACGCGGCAGTGGAGTCGCAGACGGAGAGGAGTGGGAAACTTGACTGGTTCGGGTGCGGGGTGGGCCTACACACGGCAGAGAATAACAGGAGGTGCGGAGTGGAGGGATGGCCTGGCCGTCGGCGGGGTAGAGTTCCGCTGAGGAGCGCAAAACAACGCCGCTGGACGCCGAAGGCTGGAGCAGGCGGTTCTGGCAGCGCTGGGGGAAGAAGACGAGAGATTGAAGAAGAATGCCGGCCGTTGGATGTAAATCCAATGCCTTCTTAGGCTTCGACCTACTGGCCCACATGTCAGTCAGTCCATTTGTTTTTTTAGTCCATTTGGTGGGCTGGGTGAAACAATGATGTAGCATCTATGCAGCCTGTTTAAATCCCATTTGCATTTTTCTCGAAATCCGCAGACTTGCTGGGCTCGGTGAAAATATCATGTTGGGCTAGACGGAGAAATGTTATAAAAACATAAACACATGATTGCACGTCAGTAAAATCTTTGCAAGCTTATGTACGCAATCACTAGGAGTTAACTTGCCAAGTTATATATAAACAATTATTATTATTATTATTTTGTAAGAACTTTCAACTTACGAAATAAAATATCATTTTAATTTGATGAGTTAATAGTATGTGGGGTATTATTATTTTTTAGGCTAGACGTGGGACAATTGAGTTGGTTCTAGGGGAAAGTACTGGGAGAAAACTCAGTTTACATCGAAAAAGAAAGTGGGAGAAAATTCAGAGACTTGCTGTCCACCTGAGGAAGGAATATGTTGGGAGGAAGGAGATTCAAAGCACGGCAGCCGAGTGAACTAGTTTTTTTTAAGGACAAGTGAACTAGTTTACATACATAAGCAAATAGCCACTAAAAAAGCAATCAGGTTAATGGGTTCTTAAAATAAATATTTCGGACAAAACAGATAATTACGACACATAGGCTAATGCATGAAACACTCAGATGATAAAGGAGCTTATAAACAGATAAAGTACAACATCTAGACCTTCCTGGCACGCTTGATCATGACGATGCGGCTGTCCGTGTACTCGTCGGTTATGGGAAGCAGACACACCCTCATGTCCAAGATCTGCCTGTACATGTCGCAGCATGCGTATGCGTCCTTGGCCGCGTAGGTTATGTAGGCTAGATTCAGAGGTACCTCCCACGTGTTCAGGTCGTCTTCTTTCATGTTGGCGTATCAGGGGTCGATGATGGTCTCAGCAAGGTCAACCACGGAGTCCTTCTCCTGCCCGTTGCTGATGATCTTGTATTGCTTCTGGATGTCGACAAGCTTGTTGCACCAGATGGCCGAATCGTCGTGTTCTTCCTTCTCTCCACCGTAGCGAAGGTGCAGTCGGCACTGCCGATGAAACGGGCGAATGCTCCAGAACCTGGTGCAGCCATAGGACTGAGGCGAGGCAGAGCTTAACCGAGTCCGTATCATTGGTGTACATCACATTCAACTTGGTGCAGCCATAGGATTGAACAGCAAACTCAAAGGGGAACTCCTTGCCGAAGTCCATATCCAGCAGGCTCACCCCTCGGATCGCCATTGGAGTCTCTTCGAGTGAACGAGTGTGTAGGCGGCGGCAGCAGTTCGTTTTTCAACTCTTGGGGAACTGGATTCAATAGTAAGCTGAGTGTGTACAGGCGACAACAGTTACTACCCCTCCCTCGTCCGCTGCACGCCCGGCAGAAGATGCACCCTCGGCCACACGTCAGTTCACGAGCGGGTCTGTATTGGTACTGTAATAACAGGAGTTAGTGGCCACTTTACTTAAATTTAATTAGCTTTAATAGAAATTTATACTTAAAACAAGCAATGCATTCGCTCATTCTATCAGTGCCACAGGATCAACATGCACAACAATTAGAATTATTATTCTCAGGACGCTCACGATCAGCACATTTGTCGCACTTTCACAAAGATAATACTACCAAGTTTGAACTGTTTGTTATGGTTGTTGTCCTCTGCATTATCATGTCGTGTTTCCCAGCTTGCAAGATTCAGGATCAATAAATAAGATCCAAATAATAAGTACAACGAAGATGCCTACACATCTCATTGATTCCCAGCTTGCAAGATTCAGAACCAACAAATAAGATCCAAATAATAAGTACAAGAAAGATGCCTACAGATCTCATTGATTCCCAGCTTGCAAGATTCAGGACCAACAAATAAGATTCAAGTAATAAGTACAACAAAGATGCCTACACATCTCACTGATTCCCAGCTTGCAAGATTCAGAACCAACCCATTAGAGCCTTTTGATAAAGTGAATATCGGGATTAAATCCATCTTGGCTAGCCATGTCATACAATCGAAGAACTTGGCGAATGCTCTTGACCGTCACAACATATGTAGTTGAGTATTCCAGTTTGCAGAGCGCAGATAATAAAGAGCATGATTACTATAATAGTGGCACTAGTGGAAGTCAACCTGCAGCTCCACTCGATGATTCAATTCATGCCACTTTTTCTGCAGTTCGCCTGAAATGAAGCAAAGATTGCATCATTCAGCTATGGCTCATCTTGCAAAGGCTAATAAAATGTTGCACGAGATTACCAGCAGAATTTGACGGAGATTTTGGAAACTCCAATCACCATTTTGTGTAGTTCCACCAAAATTGAGAGATGTTGCCCATGTAACATTTTAGTTGAACTGCACAAGACACTCATTCCAAAAAAGTGTTTTGTGCAATTCACCAAAAGGTCACAATAGCAACAAGGTGCAATGAATATCCCTATCTGCACAAAAAGATAGAAAGTAAACAGTTGCTGGTCAATAAGAACATACGAAACATATACAAAATGAAAAGAAGCATCTTAATTATGTTCATGGCAATCACGCAAGGACAGTAGAAATTTTAAAACGTCAGCAATGCTTCATGTTACCAGAAGCATTACGATCAACAATGAGATTCCTCAAATATGGGATTACTTTAATGGTGGAATTGCTTGTTTACCAGACACAGTAAATCAACAGCAGCTAATTAAAGAGTTGTTTTAAGGGCATGGGACCGTGGGGACACCAGGACACTCAGCAGCGTAAAGGAGCAACTTACTTATCATACTGGGAAAACAGCAGGAGTGCCATTTGTAACACAGTTTAATTGCATCTTATCACTGGAGGCATTAGATTAACTATAACACTGGTTAGACATGTCCCTAAGGTAACAATATGATCGCTTCATTTTACATGCGCCCTTACATTAACAACAACAAAAGGTTGGTATAAGGACATGTGACAGTGGACGCATCAGCACAATGTACCTACAAGGAGGCATAAAGTGGTGATGCCGAGTTTGTTCGTGCTATGTGAGGGCAGCAAACCTAATCCTGGAGACCTTGTACTATATGAGGGCACCAAATCTAATCCCGGAGACCTTTTACTATGTGAGGGCAGCAAATCTAATCCTGGAGACCTTTTACTATGTGAGGGCAGAAAATCTAATCATGGAGACCTTTTACTATGTGAGGGCAGCAAATCTAATCCTGAGACCTTTTACTATGTGAGGGCAGCAAATCTAATCCTGAGACCTTTTACTATGTGAGGGCAGCAAATCTAATCCTGGAGACCTTTTACTATGTGATGGCAGCAAAGCTAATCCTAGACATACTCTGTTGACTTGTCCAGCAGCCGCCACTTTCTATCCTTTTTTCAACCAATAATAGATCTGTTCCTTATCCAGTTTGTACTGCGTTTTCCCATTATTTCCCTTTTCAACCAAGAGACAGGTTGGGTATCCGGTCTCTACTTCTTTCACCATATTATTTCCTCTTTGAATCAAGTCCTAGATTCATGCTACAACTTTGCCCCCTTTCTTCGTTGTTTGAACAAAGCCCTAGATTCGAATGCATGAAGTAGCTTTACCTCTAATAATACTAAAAATTTAGGTGGCTTTGGAAGAGCTGATGGGAGTAGAAAAAGATGCACATGCAGACACGTGGGGAGCTGGGGCAGTAGAGCAAGGCCGCTTTCGAAGAACTTATACCTGAGGGTCTCCGGGATGTTGGCGGCGGCAGGTCGGATCTGCGGACAATACGGTAGGGAGGAAGAAGGGTCGGAGGACCTCTCGAGCCGGCGCTGTGTCGGAGAGAACGGCACGGGCAGAGGATCGGGCCCCTCCGGCAGCTGTGGGTTTTCTCCCTCGGTGGCGATGACCGCGTGAACGATGCACATCCTCTACACACACCGGCCGAAGGGATCCAGCCGGATCTGTGACCAGCGGTGAGCAAAGAGAAAATGTCGCTACCGCTGTCTTGTTTATATCTTGAGAGGATGAGAGAATGAAGAGAGCAACCCTAGTAAAGCAAGCGCTCAGGCCCCTGCGTCCATATATAGTGGAGTGATTATCTTTTTTCTCTCCACAACAAGCGTTTCAATTTGTGTACGTGGCATTAAAGAAAGGAAACTCTCTATTTAAGGTGACTACTGTATGACTCCTACTTACTACTAGTAGTACTACAGTATTGTTCTCTTGTGCTCCCCGCCCCTCCATTCATTGAACAACCCCACGGGTGAATAAACATACAGTAAGTACTGTATTTATATAGAACGAACAAGCTCGAACTATTTTCGCGTAGTTAAAAGTTGAGGGCGGGGCTTTTCCCGGGTAGTACGCGCGGCAGTTTTCGGGTAGGCGGTTTGACAGAGAGGCGAGGAGGGTGAGCGAGTGGGGCTGTGCGATTTGACGGCGCGTTACTGCTGGAAAGACTTGTGATATGACCACTCACTATAGTCATGAATTACTGGCGCTCCGACCGGGGTGATGCCCCCCTTCCGTTCCGCGCTCTAATCTGGTGCTTGACACGTCGACCCGGATGCTGGCTCTCCCACATGTCGGAGTAGTAAGAAGGAGCAAAGAATGATGCGTTATATACCAGTACTATACTAGAGTACTACTCAGGTCGGAGGAGTGCGAACCACGGCAGCCCAGTGAACCAGCAGTGTGAACCACGGTAGCCCAGTGAACCAGCAGTAGAAAACAATGTGGTGATATGGCCATAAAAACAATGTGCTACGGTCCACACTGTAGCATGTACAGTAACACTCCTCTTTGTTTGGATCCCTGAGTTAGAGCTAGTTTGGGTTGAAATAGCCTCAAACTATCGAAACAAGAGGGGTTAGTTTGAGCTAGTTTGCTCTAACCCAGCTAAAAAAACTAGCCTGGTGGAGAGGTTCTAATTGGGTTAGTTATCCCCGGGCCCACTAAAAGAGAACTAAAAACATCTCCCCTGCCCGCACCAGATCGCTCCCCCCTCTCGCACGACTCCTCTCTGTTCTCCATAGGGCCGCTCGCCCTCTCTCTCCTCCGGCCGCCCTCTCCTTCCGGCCTCCGCCGCCCTACTCCGGCCGCCCTCTCCCTCCGGCCTTCGAAGGTCGCCCCACTCCCCCTTCACCAGTCGTTTTTCTCCCTCTATCGTGCGCGGCGGCGGCGCATCTACCAGGGAGGTCGCGAGAGGGGTGAGTTTGTTCATTCCTTCTCTGTCTCATGGCCATATCATTGATCTTGCTTGCTCTAGCGCTAATTTTGATTTGGAAAAGTAGATCCTGATCAAACTTGGTATAGATTTGTGGTGCACGCATGGAATTGTTTGATGCAGCTTGAGGAGGTAATAAATCTTTCTAGAGGCCCAAAGATCCAGGTCACCTTTCTAGGTATTTCAATTTCAGGCTTGCATTATTTCTAGAGGCCCAAAGATTCAGTTCACCTTTCTAGGTATTTCAATTTCAGGCCTGCATTATTTCTAGAGGCCCAAAGATTCAGTTCACCTTTCTAGGTATTTCAGTTTCAGGCTTGCATTATTTCTAGAGGCCCAAAGATTCAGTTCACCTTTCTAGGTATTTCACTTTCAGGCTTGCATTATTTCTAGAGGCCCAAAGATTCAGTTCACCTTTCTAGGTATTTCAGTTTCAGGCTTGCATTATTTCTAGAGGCCTAAAGATTCAGTTCACCTTTCTAGGTATTTTAGTTACAGGCTTGCATTATTTCTAGAGACCCAAAGATTAAGTTCCCATTCGGCGGCAAGCGGCCCTGCTACCCATGCAGGTGTCGACCTCAACTAGCAAGGGCCAACGTCCGAGGGGTTCCCGGGGCTTGGGCTCTACAGAGCCTTCCTCCAGAGCGACGATGGCAAGCTCCTCCCTTGGCGCGTGAGGGGCTTCGGTCTCCCTCCCTATCGTGAATGACTTCCGTGATGAGTTAGCTCATTCTTTGTTTCATGAAGTGTTTTTTTATTTTGTGAAGCTTGATTGGCGACTTGTATGTTTAAGTGGGATATCTCATTTTTATGGACAAAGTAAAAATTATCATGTTTTGCATGCTTGATTTGTATAGATGGTTCGTTTATGTCAATTGTGAGCGGGAGGAGGCCACAGAAGAGCCGGCCACACCAAGAGGGTGCTTGGATCCAAGGGACTTATTTTAGTCCGACTAAAAATAGTCTCTTTAAGAGGCTAAAGTTCCAAGTACCCCTGACTAAAGAGGGGCTAAAACTAGCTTGAGACTAAAAAAAATTAGTCAGGGGTACCCCTACTAAAATGTGGATTAGTCCTCTCTCTCCTCATTTAACTCCTCTCCTTTAACACAGGCGAGTTCTGGATTGGAGGGTTTGGAGGATAATAAATGCTCATTAACTTGATTTTAGTCTCTTTAGTATTTGGATCCAAGCATGGGTGAGGCTAGCTAGTTTTAGTCCCACTACTTTTAGTCATGGAACTAAAATGTATCCAAGCACCCTCCAAATCCGGCAGGAAATAGGGTCCAAAGTAGTCAAATGATTGAGATAGAGCATTTATTGTCAATCTAACCCTGCCATCCATACACCTCTTTGGTTTAGAGTTAGTTCAGGGTCAGAATCTAACTCTAACCTCTAACTGAGTTAGAGTTCTCCTCGTCTCGGTTCATCGCCATCATACTTTCCCCATTCCTGTGTTTTCAGTATCCTGCGAATCAAAGAGGCCCTTTATTTGCGGGAAAAATCAAAGAGGCCCTTAGACTGGTTTCGGTCCGGTCATTTTTTATAAACGTGTTATGTCCAAAATTTAATGAACGTGCTCCGGTTTCCACGAAAATAATCCGGTTTCATGTAGTAATTCATTCATTTATTTATTCTTCTGCGGGGGGTTTGCATGTAATTCGTGAGGTCTGACATGTAAACTACCCCGGCATATGCTCCGAGTCGTGCATGCACTACGACCCAGATGCAATATGTCCCACATGTCGGCGAATGGGAGCACGTGGATATAGCCTAGGAGTACATATAGGAGGATAAATGCGTGAAATAATATGTACTGTGAAGCGTAGCCGCGGTTCGAAAAGGAGACCTAAAGTGATGACAGCTATAGGTCGCACGCACCCAACTAGTGGTACTAGACATACGACTAATTTTTCCCTCGAAAAAAAGAGGCACGAGTGCTCAGTACTCCTATTCTATAAACACGAGTCCCATCTGACAACAGCGTCCGTTCTACAGCTAGCTCTCCTCCCTCGTTTCTCTCTTCTAATTCTAAACTCGGCCGACGCCCGGTGGGCGGGGTGGGTTTGCTCAACTGCGGCCCCACCTCACAGTGAAAACGTTACGACTGGAATAAAAATGCCATATACTCCCTCCGTTCATAAATATAAGCCTTTTTAGATACTATTTCAAATGAAATACAACATACATATGTATGTAGACATAGTTTAGAGTGTAGATTCACTCATTTTGCTTCGTATGTAGTAGTCACTTTCTGGAATCTTTAGAAAGACTTATATTTTGGAATGGAGGGAGTACTATACTAATACAACATTAAGGCCACGAGGCGATGCAGTGCTGGTTACAGGAGGCAAGAAGAGATGCATCCATCGACGACGTCCACCTCCTCGACTCAGGGCGCCGGCCCACCGAACGGCGCCTAAGTAGCAGCGGCTTTCGTGGCCAGGTCGACGTGCTTCTGAACAATGGCGTCCAAAGATTCCAGCCGCTGGAAGAAGGCCAACGTCTTTCTGTCCTCGCTTGCCTTGTAGTGGCCTATGTAGACGATTTCCTCGTAGACGTGGATGTGCAGGTCGACGGTTTCTTGCATGGCGAGGCGCTGCTCGGTGAGCGCGGCCTCGAGGTGCACATTCTTCGTCGCGACCTCCGGCACCTGCAGGGCCACCAAGGCTTGAAAGAGTTCGTCACCATGGAGGCCGATGAGGGTGGCAGGCAATGAGGAGCCTGGGCGCGCGGGCTGGAGCAGAACGGCAAGATTGTCCGCGCACTTCTTGACGGCGGTGAACTTGCGGATGGAGTTGACCATCATGTCATCCATGCGAGAGGCGAAGCCGGCGTCGGCGAGGGCTACGATGCCTGTGGTCGCCAGCACCGTCTGGAAACACTGCGCGGTGCGGGGCCGCAGGCCGGCACCTTGGATGATTTGGCACAGCCGACTACCGCTCGCGTCCATCGCCTCCATAGGTGCTTGTGGCTTCTGGTCACTTGGTCTTGGATTGGAGTGAGCAGTGTTGCGAAGAGACTTGGGAGTAGATGGATTGGAGTGGTGGGGCGCCTTTATTATATGAGAGTCCAAACTGTGTTGCATTCACATCGTGCTGGCTCTATTCTGCTTCTCCAATTAATTCCCTCTGCATGTAATTGAGGATGCATCATTGACCGTTCAACGTCTCGGGAACCGCTACCCTCTCCCTCCTTGGCATTCAAGCACCTATGGACCCGTCCACGACGAGGTGCCTATGGTGACTTCGTAAATTTCAAGATGATAGTGCCGTGCGTGTGTGCGTTCATAGGGGTGAGTGTATGCGCGTGTATATGAGCGCTTGCGTCTATACTGTGTAAAAAAACGTAAATGCGTGTCAAAAAGAGACTAGTCAGTATACTCAATATTGTGCACCTCGGAGAGGAAAACGATAGAACTAGTACGTATTTATTTACGGTGCAGATTCACTCATTTTGCTCCATATGTACTCCGTCTCGGTGTAGTCTAGTCACTTGTTGAAATCTCTAGAAGGGCAAATACTCCTTTCTGGTTTACAGGGCTATACTAGCAAGTAGTTGTACGTACTAGTACAATAGCAATTTTGTCTCATGGAAGAGCCTGGCTATATGCGTGCTCCAATGTTCGCAACTGCAACGTTCGGTTTGCGCTTAGCTCTTCGCCTCTTCGAGAAGACGAACAATGATGTTACTACTACTGCTTCTACAGTGTCGAATCCACTGCTGCATGTCGGTCCACCGCGAGCAGGACAGATAGCTTGTTGTAGAAGTACTACTAAGCAAAAGCCTGTCCTCGTTTGCGAGCAACCGCGCGCATGGGTGAGGGAGAAGGCGTGTAGTAAAATCAAGCTTCTCCTCGTTGTACGAGTTGACGCGACACATCATACCACTGGCCCCACATGCTTGCCTCTAAACTTGGCTGAAAGACCCGCAGTGTACAATATATTTGCTGCAACCTCTAACATTTACCCACCACAAATTAAAATATATGTGGCCGTATGCATCGTTCTGATTTAGAGGCCGGGGAGTCCCCCGTTTTCGAAAAAAAACAAATTAAAATATATATTCACGTATTGACCAGAGGAGCGTGCAAACTACAATCACCAGGGTGTCGGGTAGGGCGAGAAGACTATTTTAATTTTTTTTAAACTTTGAGACGGCCACATAGCATGGAGCCGACCCCAACGATTTTAAGCTTACAGGCACGGTACACGCTATCCTAGACTACTCTACACATGAAACTGCCACACGAGCGTCCGGGCTGCGCTTGGCTCTTTGCCTCTTCGGGAAGTCGAACAATGATGGAGTACTACCGCACTGGAGGAGTACTACAGTACGCTTCTGGCCATCTGACACCGATTGAACTGCTGCATGTCCACCGTGTGCGGGAGGGAGAGCATGTAGCGAAAGCTTCTCCTAGTCTTGCCAGCCACCACGCTCATGGGCGAGGGAGGGACGCTCCTGCCTTTGCGTGTATGACAGGTGGGCCCGACAGGTGTGTGGCCAACCTGTCATCTAGCCAAAGGCAGGTGCAGTTAAGTCCACGAGGGAGAGGATAATCAAACTTCTCGTTGATGTACGAGTTGACGCGACACATCAAAGCACTGCACTCGATATATTTCAATAATTTGCGTTTACCGATGCATTAATTACACCGCATGCATGCATGCCGTGACTCTCCTTTTGATACTTGCATGTGTTGATTTAATGCACCTTGAAGTAGTATAAAATATGTGACGATAAAGCTTTGTAATACCCTAGCCCAAGTCGAGAGATGGTTGTGCACGAGGAGGGCGAGATCATGCAGACCGAACAGGACCCGATGATGCAGCTCTCTAAGGTCTCGATGGAGCTCACCGTGCTCCACTGCCCCTTGTGCCTCCGCCCCTTGACGCCTCCAGTGTATGACGTTCGAATACACCTCGTCCGTTCGGCTGATTGAGCAAGGTGCAGGTTTCTTGATTGATGTGTTGTTCGATTTGATTTCTGCAGTGCAAGGGAGGGCACCTGGCCTGCGCGGACTGCCGTGTCGAGCGCCCCGGGAACCAGTGGCAGTGCCAGAAGTGCGAGCGCGGCGGTGGCTTCGACGTGCGGAACACGGCGGTGGACTCCGTCCTTTCGTCGGTAAGGTGGAGTGCCCGCACGAAGGCTATGGGCTCTACGTCACTTACCACAAGCTCGTCAATCACCAGAGCGTGTGTCCGCTCACGCCCTGCAAATGCCCCATGCCCGTCTGCGGCTATGAAGGCCCGCCGCCGGCGCTCTACCACCACATCAGCACTGCGCATCCCATGCCCATGCACAGGATCCAGTACGGTAAGGTGCTCCAGCTGCAAGTGCCACTGTCGGAGCCACGGCTCTTGCTGTTCGCGGAGGAGGACGGCCGCGTTTTTTTCTTGGTCGGCGGCGTGCTCGACATCGGCGCGCCTATCGCCGTGTCGGTCGTCCGCATCAGAGCGGGGGCGTCCCCACTGCCGCACTACGTGGCCAAGCTGTGGGCGAACGGCCCGTCGGGGGAGCCCAAGGGCACGACCGACGCCGTCAAGGTGGAAATGGAGGTGACAAGCAGCAAGGATCCCGGCGACGTGGACGTGCAGGAGCTGACCTTCTTGACAGTTCCGCCCAAGCTGCTGGCCGGGGCTAAGCTTGTGTCCCTCCACATTCAGATTGACAAGCTCACGTCCTAAATGTTTCTACAGTGCCTTCTGTTTATCTTAGTAATATGCTAATATAGGGATTACCTTGGTCTACTTTAGCTTAAGAAATGGTGGGTTTTGGTGGCGATGCAGCAATTACTTCGACATCAGATCAGTAATTTCCAACAGTCGAACGGATATTTTGTGTCTGTTGGATATAAAGTTCCTTTGGGTAAGAAGTACTACTTGTCATCAAAATGGATAAAAGGAGATGTATGTAGACGTATTTTAGTTCTAGATACGTCCCTTTTTATCCATTTTGATGACAACCACTCCCTCCGTTCCACAATACATGCCTTCCATTTGTCAAAATATAGATGTATCTAGACATGTTTTAGTATATAGGTACATGCATGATAGAGCCAATCGGATGGTTGAGAACACTACAATTCGTAGCCACAGATGCGTGTGTGACTCCCAGATGCAGAGGCCGGGGGTCATCATCCTCCTTTTCGAGAAAAAACAGACGCGTGTGTGAGAGCTCGCCACGCGGCTATTCCTGTCGAATGCCCCATTAACCGTAAGATATGTATAAGACGGTGCCAGTTATTGCACGTACACAGCAGTACTCCCTCCTTTCCGTTTTATAGGGCTTAATTCAAAAATCTCACCAACCAAGATGGTGAGTGGTGGAATATTTTTTGTAGTTTGCAAAAGCACCTAATTAATGCTCTTGTTTTTCTTAAAAAAATATGTTTATCAATGCATTAATTGCAATGCATGCATGCATAAAGTACATGCATTGGTCAATTTTCTCTTAATACTTGCATGCAATGATTTAATGCACCTTGGAATCTGAACATGTGTTGGGGAACAACCAAATTGAGCCTTATAAAATGGAAAAACTAAAATTTTGTGATAAGCCCTATAAAACCGGAAAGGAGGGAGTAGAAAAAGAAGTACTCCATCCGGGAATAGTGTCGCACTTCGAAACTAGAACCGTCAATAAATTTTGAGCTTGCGTCTCGTCACATTCCAAGTTACTCCACGCTATATTGAATTGCAAACCCGTTCACACCGATCAGAACCTAAACGGTTTCCCATTTAGGAGCGTATTAGTACCACGCTATATTGAATTGCAAACTTGTTCACACCGATCACAACCTAAACGGTCTCCCACTTAGGAGCGTATTAGTACTCGGTTATAAATACTAGTATGCCAAGATGACTGCACATTCCTCCTCAACTCCTCATCCACAAAAACAAACAAGTCATTCAGCATCCTTCCCTTGCGTCTGCCATGGCCGGCGTGAGTTCGGGGTCGAGAGATTGCCACCAGGGAGAGGCGAGCATGGAAGCGGAAGCACGAGAGATATCCCGCCTCGCTGTGAGAGCAGCCGACATGTCCCGCCACGCGGAAGTAGCAGCACAGAGGTCCCGCCGCGCCGCTGAAGCAGCACGAAGGTCCCGCCGCGCCGTCGATGCAGCAGACTAGTCCGGCCGCGCCGCGGAAGTAGCAGAGATGTCCCGCCGCGCCACGAATGCAGCAAAGATGTCCCGCCGCGCCGCGGCGGCCTGGGAAAATTTCTCACGGGCAGGCGACGACTGTTACAGGTGCATGCATGCGATCATCCATAGCCAGATGGATCAGATCTCCGGCTGGGCGAGGTTGCAGGACGACATCAAAGCCTCGTTTGAACAGGCTACCGGCGTCATCCGACAACTAAGGGAGGGCAATGAAAGGCTCCAGGCCGAGCGCGACCTGCTAAGGGAGAAGATCATCCGAAGTGCAGACCAGCAGGAGGAGACCAGTGCCTTGTTGAAGAGGACCGGCGTCATCGTCAAGAAACTTATGGACGAGAATGACATGCTCCGCAACGAGCGCCAAAGGCTGGTGGAGGAATTCATGGATGTTCTCAAGCAGCGTCTTGAGGACACGAAAGAGCTCATTGCCGCTCGCCGCGGAGACTAGTTCCCGCGGCCTGCAGCAACGCATCAAGAAAGTAGAGATCAGCGAGCCAGATCCTTGTCTTCCTTCTTGTTTTGCCCTTGTGTCTTTTGGGCGTAGCCGCATGTGGCTTTTTTAATTATCTTTCTAATTATGTAAGACAATTAATCGTCCTTATCTTTCTATGGAAGATCAATGTTGCGAGGCTGGAATGAAGAAAACTCTTGCTGTGGCGACCCTGGCGTTGTTGTTCTTCTAGTTGCTGCTGGGCTTTTAGGATGTGGATTGTGTCATCGGTTGTGAAATGTTGGGTTCTAGCGCGGATGTTTGGCCCTTGTTGGCCTCTTGGGATGTTGCGATTTCAATCTGGTAGCTTTTAGTCCTTCGTGTTAGGCTGGAGTTGTGCTGAACTTCTTGTGAATTGTGGTGGTTTTCAATAATGAAAATCGGAAGGGGCAAGCCCTTCTTTGATAAAAAAAATTAATCGTCCTTATATATTCATCAGTCTTGCTATAAGTCGCAGTAGATGCTATATAGGTCCGTCGGATCTTACATCAAGATCCCTGCTTTCAGATTTTCTTTTTTCTCTCTTAAATCTCAGTCGAGTGAGACATAGCCATGCCATTAAACAGAGGCTCGGGCGCCATTAATGGAGACCTTGGGAGAGAGGTGGACGGCAGATGGAGGTCAAAGGGCTCTCCTCCCGATAAGCACGCGCAGGGGTCTGATCGCACGCCTCTCGTACTCAAATAGCTACCGTGCATGGCGCCTCCTAGCTAATAAAAAATGGGGACGCGTGGCGGCACGTAAATGGTACTAGTAAGTAGAACGCCCACGGTTTCAATAATACTTGTGTTTCCGATTGTAACGTGACAGCACCTGTTCCAAAATGACTTTGTTGATTGTTAATGTGTGCGCCTTCGCAAATCGGACTACAAATTTACCACAGCATGTTGGTGCCATGTCATGGCACCAAGCCAAGTTTCATTATTTTCATGCGTGTTTTGGATTTACAGGAATTAAAAAACTAAGTTTCTCAATGTTTCCATCCCATCCACGATGCCCAGAATTTTGAATTTCATTCCCATTTCTTGCATGGAACCTAGAAATTTACCCGAGGACACACATGTGATTTTTCAACCAACTTTGGTGCACTGGAACATGTGCTTGTATTTCAAATTTGAATTATGCACACAAAGGTGACACGTTCCCTCCCCGAACCACGAGCTTTCTTGAGAGAAGCTCCGATTTGCAAGAAGCTTATACCAAAATTTGTTCCTATTCGGCCAATTTTTTTTTACCACGGCATGGTACTAACATGACATGACACCATGCCAAGTTTCATGATTTTAAAACCAAGTTTCTCAATGTTCTCGACCGAGCCACGATGCCTAGATGTTTGAATTTTATTCTCATTTTTTGCATGGGACCTACTCCCTCCTTCCATATATATAGGGCCTAATGTGTTTTTCAAGACAGCCTTTGACTATTGACAAGATTAATAGCACATGAGATGTATACTATGAAAATTATATTATTGGAAGCTCCTTTGACATACAAATTTGAAGGTGTGCTTTGTGTAAGTTGCATGTCATATATTATTGCTCTAACGTTTGGTCAAAGTTGGCCTCGAAAAATGCATTAGGACCTATATAGATGGAAGGAGGGAGTAGAAATTCACCCGAGGACACAAATGTGATTTTTCAACCAACTTTGGTGCACGGTAGCATGTGCTTGTAGTTCAAATATGAATTATGCACATTAAATGACCAAAAACTCAATTAATGTGTAAATAAGGCCAAACGAAGCCGGAATAATTCCAAAATTTAACAGGGCACTCATGTAGTTCTATGTTGCCTTTGTAAATAAACTCAAGGGGGACAACGTATATCGTTTCGCACTCAAAGGTGGCACGTTCCCTCTTAGAACCACGAGCCTTCTTGAGAGAAGCTTCGGTTTGCAAGAAGCTTATACCAAAATCTGTTCCTATTCGGCCAATTTTTTTTCCACAACATGGTAGTACCATGACATGACATCCATGCCAAGTTAGATGATTTTCAGACGTGTTTTGGATTTACAAGAATTTTAAAACCAAGTTTCTCAATGTTCTCGGCCGAGCCACGATGCCCAGATGTTTTAATTTTACTCTCATTTCTTGCATGGGACCTAGAAATTCACGCGAGGACACAAATGTGATTTTTCAACCAACTTTGGTGCACGAGAGCATGTGCTTGTAGTTCAAATTTGACTTATGCACATTAAATGACCAGAAACTCAATTAATGTATAAAAAACGACAAATGAACCCGGAATAATCCCAAAATTTAACAGGGCACTAATGTAGTTCTATGTTGCCTTTGTTAAGGAACTGAAGGGGGGGCAGCGTATATCGTTTCACACTCAAAGGTGGCACGTTCCCTCTTAGAACCACGAGCTTCCAAATCGGCGCAATTTTTTACCACAACATGTTAGTGCCATGACATGACACCATGCCAAGTTTCATGATTTCCAGGCGAGTTTTGGATTTACATGAATTTAAAATCAAAGTTTCTCGATGTTCTCGACCGAGTCATGACGCCCAGATGTTTGAATTGCATTCTCATTTCTTCCATGGGACCTAGAAATTCAACCAAGGACACACATGTGATTTTTCAACCCACTTTGGAGCACCGGAGCATGTGCATGCAATTCATATTTAGATTGTGCACATTACAAGTCCAGAAACTCAATTAATGTATAAAAAGGCCAAATGAACCCGAAATAATTCTAAAATTTAACAGCGCACTCATAAAGTTCTATGTTGCCTCTGTAAGTAAAATCAGGGGGGAGGTAGCGTATATCGTTTCGCACACAAAGGTGACACGTTCCCTCTCGGAACCACGAGGCTTGTTGAGAGAATCTCCGGTTTTGCGAGAGGCTTATACCAAAACCTGTCCCAATTCAGCCAAAAATTATACGTATGAAAATAGGGTTTTGATTATCCCAAACATCTCGCTACCTAGACCAATAATGTACTATGATTTGAATTCAACATAAAATGGATACAAATATTTGAATTGGAGAGCGTATGGTACATGTAGTTCATAGTGAAATATGATTACTGCTATATGTATGTTTTTTGTTATCAAGATGATATTTAAATTATTGTATAACTTGACAACAATCGTATTCAAATAAGGAAAATTGATTCAAATTTAGTCCATATGGTAGACGACAATATATATGTTCACATGGTGGAGTAAAATGTTCATATATGATGGAAGATCAAAATGTACGACTACATCAATTATAAACCGCAAGGTCACCTAACGATATATTCGAATTCAACATAACGTGGATTCAAAAATTGAAATTTGAGATCATGGCATCTGTAATCATATAAAAAGGGACATTATTCTTTCTTTGGTGGGAATTGATTTGTTTTTTGTTGTTGTTGAGGGAAGTGCGAATCGATTTGGTACTGTGTAGGGTAATCTTGTTCTCCCGATTTTTTTTACGTTTTTCTTGTAGTTTTTTCAGTGGCATCTATAGCAATATAGTAAAAGGGGACATGACTCTCTTGTGTCTTGTATGAATTGTTTTTATACCGCTTAAGTTTGTTCTGCAGAACAAGGAATCCACACCTTGTTATCCCGAAATTTTCAAGCTCGAGTATCTTTTGTCTCACCTGCTTTGAAACTCCCGCTTCTTCAACCCGCGCCGCGCCTTGTTATCCCGAAATTTGGACGCGCGCGAGAACTCCCTCCTCATCCGAAATCGCTCCCGCAGCCCAGACACGCGAAATCCCCCTTCTACCCCTTAGCCGGAAATGAAGCTCCACGTCGCGGTGTCAAAACCAGCGGGGGTACGCTGGTAACTTACCCTACATTTCGGACAAGCGTGTCCCTAAGCTTGGCTCCCCCTCCCCCTTCGCCCCCCCAATTCGTACACCGAGGCCGCCAAAACCCACGAAACCCCACGCTCCTCCGTCGGCCTCCCGACTGCCGCCCAGCCGGAGACTCTTCCCCGACTACGTCATCCACCGCAACAGCTCGCCGTCCCTCATCCACCGCACCAGATGAGGATCCGTTGTCGATCTCGTCATCCCGCCGGATCAGCCGCCCCGTCCTCCACCTCCAAGGAGCTCCCCCGATGTTCGCCTCGTCTATCGCGCCACCTCAATCCCCACAGCGCCGTCTTGACCTGCCCCACCGGAACCGCAACACCCTCACCAATTCCTCCGATGAAGCCGAGGCCAACTCGGCGCCACCAAGGAGGTTCTGCACTCACCGCTGCATTTTATCTTTTATTCGATCTCACGGGGCTGCCGGTGCTCGATACCAAGCAGACATGGCGTGTCTCCATCGACGGCGCCGTCGCTGGCCACATCATCCATGGCGTCTCTCCCCCATGTCGTTGCTTCCTCGGTGGCGACTTCCACAACGACACTAGCTGCAGCTGCTCCGGCTCTCGCTCGCGCTGCGGCTCTGTTCTTGTTGTCGGTCGCGCTGCTGCACTGCTCGTGCTTTCGTTCGTGCTGCTGCTCTGCTCTTGCTCTCGCTTGCGCTGCTGCTGCAGCTGCACGACCTTCGGCAGCTACAGGAGTTGCTGCTTTAGCACTCGCTCGCGGTGCTACTGCACGACTTGCTCTCTGCTAGTGCGTTCCCTGCTCGAGCGTCTGCTGATTTCGATCACTGCTTCTCTGCTACTAGTGCTCGAACGCCCTAAACATCTATTGCAATGCTCTATTACTAGTTCAATCAGTTTCGACAGTAAAATTCAGTTTCGACTGTGAAGTTCATCTTCTTCAGTTAAGTTCAGAGTGAACAGTACTTACAGCATCTGTCGGAGCGGCCGTGGCGCGGCTGATGCGTTTTACATCTAGCACTTTTTGGTGATGTATTTTACATCATCTATTGCAGATGATATTAGGGTCCCACTTCAGATTAACGTTTTCTGTCTTGTCATGCTTCAGCCTCATCACCGTACACCTTAGCGGAGCTGCTCCAACGACGGAACCGTCCATCACAGCGGAGCAGTACCCTCGGCGCCGTTTCCAGAGGCCGCGGATCTTCTTCCCCGCCTCCGACAGTCACACCAGCATCATCACCATCCTCCACGTCCAACCCAATGATGCTGAGGTCCACAAGGCTATGCCAAAGAGGTTGTACACTCGTCGCATCACTTTGTTTCTCCATTCCTCTGTTCTTCCAATTCATGTGAGCCAAACTCCCAGGGTGACTCAAATCCTATGTTCTCAAATGCTCTGTTTTGCACGTGCATTCCTATCCTATTCCTGTGTTTTTCCTGTCCCTACGTTTATAGAATCCTCCAATTCTAAGGAGCCCTTACATATTTACTTCATTTTCAGATAGGCGCCAAAGAAAACTCTGTGTGTTATGTCCTGCTCCTGCCGTGCCATCATCCACCCCACCTGAGGTGCACCATCGATAGAAGCGTTCACTGCAGCAGAGATCCCCCCTGCAGACTTCCTTTCGGCGCCTCAGATCATCTTCCCCGTTGCCGGCAGCCACGCCAACTGCATTACCATCATTGACTGAGAAGATGAACCTGAGGACTACACAGTTCCGGAAGAGAGGTCGCAGTCTTTCGTGTTTGCTTACGTTATACATCGGTTATTATTACCTGCTACTTTATCGTTCAATCTTGAGTTTTGAATTGCCCATGGGTCTCATATCGAGCCAGCAACGAATAGTATCTTTCTACTATCTGGTTCATCTGGGGTCTTCTATGTGGTTCATGTTGGGTGGGCAACAAACAATAGATGATCCATTGTCTATCTTTTTAAACTGAAGCTATAATCTACCTGCTATCATTAGTTTTGGATCCATCCACTCGTTTGCTACCATCAGTCTTGATTTTTGCATGCACCCCTTAGGCGTTACAAAATTTAACTATTTTTTTATTATTATGCATGTCAGATATTGTACACAATGAACATGTAGAGAAAAAGAGAAGCCGTTGCGTGTGAATATAATGTCATGCAGACGCCACTCCATGGTGGGCGAAGTGCCCCCCCCCCCTCCTGCATTTCCAGATTGTATTCCAGAGGAAGATAACTGTTCAGATGGAGATTCAGAAGGAGCTGACCACGCCTGTTTACCACCTGAGGTGTTTGCTCTAACCTGGCATGCTGATGTTGGTCATATCATGCATATGGCGCCTTGCATTGCGTACATTATACATCTTATATGTCATCAGCTTAGTTTAGATTTGCTTTGTGTGAATGCCACCTGTTTGGTTTCTATATCATACTCCCACCATTCCTAAATATTTGTCTTTTTAGAGATTTCAACAAGTGACTACATACGGAACAAAATGAGTGAATCTACACTCTAAAATATGTCTATATACATCCGTATGTGGTAGTCCATTTGAAATCTCTAAAAAGACAAATATTTAGGAACGAAGGGAGTATATGGGAATTATGCAATGCCATCTTCTTTAGCCAGGCATCATATATGTGAATCATGCAATGCCATCCTGTTTAGCCAGTCATCATATATGTGAATTGTATTGTGCCATATTTTTTCCATAATGTATTCCATTTGTCAACAATGTTTATACATTCATCTACTCTTCCTGTGCATCAGCCATTTGAGTCGGTCATGGGAAAATCTGGAGTGAGAACAAGGTCTTCTGAGCAGTCAGTGCTACCTGTCGATGCAGATTTCTTGCTGGTTACAGATATCTCCTCAGAGGAGGATTCAGAGAGAGATGACCAGTCGTATTCCCCCCCCCCCCCCCGAGGTGCATGCTCTAACTTCGCTGGGTTATATTGCTCATATCATGCATATGGTGTCTTGCATTGCCATGCCATCTGCTTAGATTAGACATGCTTTGTGTGAATGCCTCCTGTTTGCTTTCTATATCAGATATGTGAATTATGCAATGCCATGTTTTTCAGCCAGTTATCATATATGTGAATTATGCACCGCCATGGAGCCAGGCATCATATATGTGAATTATCACATGCCATCTTTTTTTCATTACGTATTCCATTTGTCGACAATCTGTGTATATTGAACTACTCTTCATGTGTATCAGCCATTTGAGCCGATTATGGAAAAATCTGGAGTGAAAACAAGGTCTTTAGAGCAGGCAATGGTACCTGTTGAAGCATATATCTCGATGGTTACAGGGAGCTCCTCAGAGGAGGATTCAGAGACAGATGACCGGTCCTATATCCCACCTGAGGTGTATGCTCTATGTTGCAATGTTTATATTTCTCATATGATGCATATGGTGTCTTGCATTGCTGAGTTTAGACATCATATGCACAATATTGAATTCTATCTGCTTAGTTTAGAGATCATACATGCGAGTGCCAGCTGCTTAGTATATGAATCAATTATGTCAATTATATCATGCCATCCTGTATACTTAGACAACATGTATGTGAATTATTTCATCCCAACCTATTTTAGAAAGACAGCATATAGTTTTTTCATGTCATCCTGTTTAGGTACTCATCATATGTTGAATTATGCCATTATATCATGTTAAGTTATCCATCATATATCTGAAACCGTGTCATGCTATCCTGTTTAGTTAGGCATCATATATGTGAAATTGTGTCATGGTGTCCTGTTTGGTTAGACAACATATATGTGAATTACCACATCTGTCTATCATACAATGTCTGTACGTTCAATTTCTTTTCTTGTTTATCAGCCATTTGAATTGGAGGGGTTGACGGCTGTATATAAGGGAGAAAAAACCCGTTCTTCACAAAAGACAGTGCTACCCGTCGATGCAGATAGAACCATGGTTGTACTGGCCCACAAACTAGCCCCACCACACAGAATCGAGACTCTTCCAGATTGCACACTTACACCGTTGGGCAGAGAACCAGCTACAACCCATCTAACCGCAACCCCAGCAGATAGTAACCCACTTATAGTTGACA